>NC_084924.1:10000000-11390539 GCF_958298935.1 Phragmites australis
AAACATTACAATACACTGTAACTGCGACGACACGATGAGGAAACAAAGGTGGCATGTAGGTTCACACTAATCATAACATGCCTTAGAGAGGAAAAGTATGTCAGATTACATTAGATACTCTCTACTGAGTGCATCTAGGATACTTTCCCTTTCGTACGGTATCGGGACCTACTGCCTTAGCACGGCGGGCTCTCTCCCGCTTCCTTTCCCTCTCAGCCTCCCGAGCCTGAGCCACGGTACGATCGTGCGCTACCTTCCTCATGCGCTCTTCTTCCTCCAGCTTGAGGCGAATTTTCTCTTGTTGTTGCTCGTACTCCCAACGTACGTACGTTTCCCTTCTCCACCTCATGTTCATGTCGACCCACTGCTTCTGTGCGTCATTTTGCTCATTGTCGAGCCATTGAATAAAATCACAGAGCAGTGGAGGGGACTAAACAAATAGAACAAGATGAGCGGTTAGTAAAACAAGGTGCGAAATCAGAAGAGATGAGGCTGATATCTGTTGTCATACCGGTCGATAACCAGTTGTTGCATGTTGAGGCTTGTCATACTCGTAGTTAACACACATGAAGAAGCGCAGCCCATAGGTGTATGAGATGTCCTGCGACTCGCGGAGCTTACAAAGGTCACCACAGAAGCACATTGGTGGTTCGAGACCTTCAGGTATGGTAGTTCCCCAATATTTCTTTGGTGGGTTTGATGGAGCTGAGGAAGATATTGCACTTGAGAGATCTGAGAAATGAGTGGTGCATCAAAGTAAGGAGGTTCAGCTATTTATAGTTGGGGGAGGCAGGAGCATTGAATTCGTTCTTTAAGAAAGGAGTGAGTGCAGAGGCGTAGCTAGTGGCAGGAGCATCGGATTCCATCTTGAAGAATGGGAAAGTTGTGTCAATGATCATGGTCAGAGATTCCACATTTATTGGTACCCATGTTATCATTTATTGTTTGGAAAAAGCTGGGTAGTGTTGTCACTTCTTGTTTAAAGCCTGCGCAAGGAGGCATGTGTTATCAAGTCATGGTTAAAGTTTAGTAGTGTGGTCACTTCTTCATTAAAGTAACACTCCCAACAGAGGAAGCGACGTATCACTCGTAGCATAAGTTGTTTTGTAAGATATAATGACGACGACAGAATGTAGCTTGTGATCGTGTCAGATTAAGAAATGCAACTAGGATGCCATCGTTTTGGAATACGAAATTCAGTTACAACATGCTAAGTGGACCATAAAGAGTAAACGTGTCTGAATACGTGGAGTACATCGCGAAGCGAATATACATATGTAAGTTACATAAAATCTAAAATTCTACTGCTGCTAACCTGGCGTACGGCATAAGCGTCCTCGCAACTAGGTGGCCTTAGCCACTAGTGAACATAACCCACCCAAACAACCAAAGCAGAAATGACTCCAAATGCCTGGAGACCGCGTATGCGTTGGCATAGGGGTGTATGTACGCCGGCTGCAAATATGACTGGTGTCAAAAATGATCATTACTACATACTAGAATAATAAATGATAGGTTGTATTGTACCGAACCTAAAACTGTAGGATCTACTTTTTCGTTGGCCCTCGTGCATCAGACAAGAACTCAGGCATGTAGGGGGGTGCGTCCGCCTTCCGCTCCACCGGGTCAAAGTGCTGATGCATGTCGTTGATCCAGTCAGTCTCCATATTGATGACCCCAACCGTAGCTCCCGCGCAAGGAAGGCCTAAGAGGTAGGCTACGTCCTGCAAGGTCGGGGTCATCTCGCCGCACGGGAGATAGAACGTATGTGTCTCCGGCCTCCATCGGTCGACCAAGGCTGCTATCAGCGATCGATCAAAGTAGAAACGACGCGCTGCTGCCTCGGGGTTCTCCGTCGATCGGGCCTCGACCAGTCGGCAAAGAGGTATGAGTCCCGCCGCTGCCAACCTACAAGTATTATAGTATATCAATAATATGGAATTACATCAGTAATATGAAAATTTTGTATGAAATTATCGAAGTACCTGTGCTTCCATCGCTCGTCTATCGTGAGCAGCTCTCTAGGGCCCCGTGGTTGAAACACTTCTAGCTCCGTCTGGTACTCGGCAGATAAGAAGTTGTGATGCTTCTTGTCCACAGCAGGATCTAGAAGCTCCGGGGTCGCAGGGTTGGCCATATCTGCATTTGAAAGATATGTACATTAATGCATTGTTAGATATAGACAGTAACAATATACTTTGAATGCAAATTAACTATATCACTATATGCAACATTAACACACTGCGACAGTGACCTACAAACGAAGGTTCAAATGGTACAAACCGAGCACAACGCACCATAAAACTCACTTAGACAAAAGGTGCATCACCAGGTGCATTTTTGGGACAATACTTGTATGTGTGACCTATTTCATTGCACTGACTGCATCGCTTGACCCTAGGGCCAGCCTCGGATTCATCCATATTGTTGCGAATCCGACGAGTTTGTCTTAGACCAGGTGCGTTATTCATCTTTCCCAAATCAGGCACATATATTCTTGCAGGCCCTGGATTACTTGTAAAAGTGTCAACAATACCGTAACCATACAGCTCATGATTCCAGGTGTTGAGTATTTGATCTTTCATAAAATACTTTGAAACATATTACCTGGGAAACATATGATGCTCCGCACACGTAGCTATGATGTGTGTACAAGGTTTGTGGAGTAATTATGGTTTCTGGCAACTACAGATGCATGTCCCACTCCTTAGCACACACTCTTGAACATGCCGCTCACGCCTACCCCCCCCCCTCCAACCCTTATCCCGGTATAGGACACTGAACCTGTGCTCCGCAGTCCCCTCTTAATTTGCGCGATGCATGTGGGCCTTCTTATTGGCATTCTCCATGTACTCACATAGCATACATCCATAAAGCATACGATTGTCCTCCATTACAATCTTAGCAGCTGCATACCGATCAATAAAGTATTTACAAGTCCCATGCAAAATATCTTCTACAATTTCAACTAGTGTAGGGACCTCATTCCTCGCATGACCCAGTTATAAACCTCTGCAAGATTTGTAGTCATTACTCCATACCTTACACCACCACTATCGTACAATAGAGCCTATTTTTCATTTGGCTCATTATATATCCACTGTGAGAAGCTCCGAATAGATGAGCCTGATCTCCTTACTATCTGCGGAGTATTTTTTGGAAGAGGTCCGAGAGCTATTGGTTCATCACCGTTAGGTGCAACCTCCGCAATTTGTTTTAGAGTCAGTTCATCAAGTCTTGCCCATAGCGTATTGAACTTCCGTTGCTGGTTTTGACTGCACAACTTTTTGAAAAGCTTCACCAACTCTTTATTTTTAAATTGTCTGTAGAAGTTCGCACCCATATGGCGCATGCACCACCTGCTTTTGAGGTCAGGCCATTGTGCTGCTACACTTCGTCGAACATTACCATGTTGCATAGCCAGCAAAGTCTGCAACAATCCTGCATGTCTATCATGAATGAGACACACATCTGGACGGTTAAGAACAATTGCATGTTTGACCCGCTCTAGGAACCAATACCAGCTGTCCCCATTCTCACTCTCTACGAAAGCAAACCCTAGTGGCAGGACTTGGTTGTTACCGTCGACCCCAATTGCAGACAATATCTGCCCTTTATACTTTCCAGTCAGAAATGTTCCATCTAGGCATATGATGGGTCGGCAATATCGAAATGCTTTGATAGTTGCGGCGAATGCAAAGAAAGCACGCTGCAACACTCTTTTCCCGCTGTACTCCACATCAGTAGAGGGGTAATGCTTGATATCATAGTAGCTGCATGGGTTCTTTTCATAAATTGTAGCCCATTGACGAGGTAGATTGTGATATGAATCTTCATATGTTCCGAACCTCATCTCAATAGCCTTTTGTTTCGCCCTTCATGTCTTCGCATAATTTATTGTATACTGGAACCTTTGCTCAATAGTAATGATTATTGATCGTGGCTCATACCTTAGGTTGTCCATAATCTCCCCGTACATAACATTTGCAATAAAGGCAGATGACAGGTTCCGGTGGACGAACTCTATTTCCTCAATATGACAATTATGTTCCTTAACTATTGAGCACTGCCAGTAGTCTACCTATTTTCCTCTGAATGCGTGCACCCGCCAAGGACACTGCGGCACCAAACACTTCACATCGTACTCCCTTTTACTGGATTTGTCAACCTTGGATTGCCTCCGAAGAGACTACGACCAGAATTTCACTGCATCAATAACTACCTCCTTTGTAGGGTACATAGCACCCTGTGACACCTCGTTCTCATGATACTGCCACGGTGTCTGATCAGCCTCGCTAACCACCAGCTTCCAAAATTCATGATCCCTCCACTCTGCAGGAACTGGAGCATTACCCTCCTCATCAGATGAATCCCCATCGACAAGGCCTTCCTTCAACTCTTCATCCTCCAAATTTATATCTTCAATGATATTAAGGGTGTGCTCCCCTTCATCAGCTACATCCATCGATTGCAGCTCTGGAAAATCACAAACATCCTCCCTGGACCCGACATTAGCCGCCTCTGATTCATCTTCCATTGCCTCATTTAGTCCTGCTACTGCTTCCGCAGAGTTCACCTCAGTTTGATTTTTTAGGTACGCCTCAGCTAACAAAATCAGAGGCAGGCCACGTTCACAACATATATCTATATACTGCCTCCAAGTTGATGTGGCTTCGATGGGAACAAGCTCACCAAAGTATCCATGACTAGCACGGCTGAGGATAGCTTTCAACTTCAGCTTATGTTGCTACGGATCCAATTGGAAAAATCGCATGAGCCATTTACACACACCCACAATAGTCCTCTCGTTAGCTTTACTAAGACCCTTCATGACATGACAAAATCTAGACAGATCTACACCGTTAGAACTATACTTAATTTCACCTTCATCATAATATATCTGAAAAATTAATTTATCTGTCATTCCTGAAAACACCCGTACACATAACCAATGTTAAGACCAACAAACTATATTTCTAATTATCGGATAATATAATTTAAATTTTTAATAAAAAAATATTAAAAAAAAACTCTGCACCGGGCGAGACACCTGGACCTGGGCCAACGGAGTGAGGCTGCGCGGGAGCGCCCGCGCCTCCGTGACGCCGCAGCCGTCCGATGGGCCTCCGGGGCGGATCTGGCGGCTCTCCGCAGCCCCACCCGGAGCCAGAAAAGGCGTCGGATTCGCTCGGGTTTAGTGGGATCGATCGGCACGGGCGGAATGTGCGCGTGAGATCGGATGCCCGCGCGGCCAAGAGAGCGAAAGGCACCCCCGGAAAAAGAGGGAATTCGCTCAGCCCCCGTTTCTGCGGTCGGGCGCGCCCGGCGGTGGCGCGTCCCGGTTGTGCGGCGGCTGGCAGGGAGCGTTGGCACGCGCACTCGCGCCCGAAACGGAAATTGTTCGTGCCAAGCTGCGGAGATGCCCGTGCGAGCGCGCAGTTTCTCTCGTTGTTTAAGATGGATAAGACACCACACGCAAGTGAGTAATGTTATTTATCTAGGGCTTGATTTGACGTAGTTTGGATTTCTGTTCTCAAATATGACGAGTTTTCCTTTTTCCACAGGTATGACGGTGGCATTCTCCTTTTGATATGATAACTGTTGCTCGAAAAGGAAATGAAAGAAACAGCTATGCCTATGCATTTTTCTTTTGGTAGATTCTCGTTGCTTGCGTTGTATCGAAGCATGAGGATTGAGAAAGAAACTGGGAAGAGAAGAGCAGGGTGACCCAAGGTCGACCGGCGATGAGGTATTATTCATTCTATTTCTTTTATATGTAACAATAGATGCGCTAACTATAATTGCTTCATTTGCATACGCCTTATGCAGCCCCTTGCGAGCCCCTTCCCTTATTGCTATCAACAATTTCCAACCTCACACTTGCTACCTTGTTGCTTCGTTGCCTTTTCCCTCCACCCTCGTTATCTATCATAATTCTACTATCACGTCTCAAAAATCACACAATAATTGAATGAGGCATTCTAATTATAACTATATCCAATCTACCATTGCTGCTCTCACCATTGAAGATGAACCCTGAGAAGGCTGTAACCCTTGAACTTGTTGTCTTTCTTGAGTTTGCCTGTTTGAGATGCAGTGAAAACTCACAATGTTACAAAAATTCTGATCAATTAGCTGGCTTACATCTAGATGATATTTCTTGGGCAAGCATGTTCATCATGATTTTGTCGTCAACCAGCTTTGAGACACATGGGTTGGTAACCTTGTCTCCCTTTTTTCACAATGTAAGGCCCTGTTTGTTTCAGCTTCGAATTCTGGCTTTCAGCTTTTATAATCCGAAGCTGAAACAAACAGGCAGCTTTTGGTTATAGCTTTTTAAAATCTGCTGGTTGGATTGTGAAAATCTGAGAAGCTGATTTTCCTTAGCTTTTGATAGATAGTGAAAGTTCATTTTACTAAACTGTCCATTAAATTTTTTTTAAATCTACAGTGTAAAAGCTTTTCACAATCCAGCTTTTCACAATCCAGCTTTTAACAATCCAGCTTTTATAAGCTGCTTTTCAGAATCTCTAGCTGAAACAAACAGACCCTAAGTTTGCAAACCCCTAACGCTCTGCTTGGACCACTATGGTTTTTTTTATTTATGTGGAAATTGAATTGTTTCATGTGGAATTTCCACACACAAAAAAACACCTCTTAGGTTCCTATATCCCAAACAAGCTCAAATGATGTGTTTAGTTTGGGGTTCAGATGACTAGGTTAACTAGCCTTAACCCAACTGGATTAGCCTTACCAATATTTTGTGTTTGGGAACTAAGCCTGTTAATATGGTTACCTTTCGGCTGCATTACGTGATTAGCAAGAGACAAAAATACTGTTTATCATATTTCATCTTTTTAGTTAGTGGCCGGTTAAAAAACCTTTGTCCAAGTTAAGTTAAACTTTTAGCGGATCGATGTCTGACCACTTATTAGCCCCGATCAAGCCAACCGTAGCGTAAAACTTCAATCAAAAGTTAAAATAGGCATAGCTCGTAGCATTTCTCTTGGACCAATTGCCACTACACATCTGAAAGCGTTCAAACGACAAGAACCGCCTTTGGCCACCAAACAAACTTGGAAGAGAACGCACCATCACCATGGCACCAAACAAAAGTTTCACCAAAGGCGAGCGACCACCACCAACCCCGGCTCAAGGCAATGCCAGTGCAACATCCGGATGGCCTCCATTCGCCCCCACCGACCGCAAACTTTTAATAGCCAGGCCAACGTTTACGTACGACGAGGCGTCACCGGTCACCGGTGCGTGTCAGGAACGCGATCTCCCACCCGATCTCGTCGCTCGCAGCTGGGTTCGCGCCGCGCGACCACGGAATCAGCCCCGCCCGGGCCGCTAGGGATGAAAACCGACGGAAACCTCGGTTAAATCTCTAACCGTTTTTATTTCTATATTTTCTTTTAAAAATGGAAAAATCAAAAATCGGTATAAACTCAGAAATATCAGGATATCATATACAAATCAATCCGAATAGAAACTCGTTAATATTGGTTGGAAATCGATAATTCAAACCAGTAACTTCGACATGTAGAACCATAGCTTTAAACATAGGTGCGATATATACCGACAATACTATCGAATATATAACTATATGGTATATACGTGTAAGGAGTATATCATATATAGATATGATACCTTGTTCGCATATTTAACTACTCCGAATATTGCGGATTCAAATCTGTAAGACTCAGCATACTCGGAGATCACGAAAGTATATTCTAGGAAGGTCTTGATCGGGTTAATGAACTCGAGTACGACTAGTATACAACTTGAATTTGGTTATCTTGTCTTGATCGACAAGACAAATGACTCCTCATCGATTACGACGAGATTCAAGGTATGGTTAGGACCTATATAAGGCGGGGACCCAGACCCTTGAAAGGAAAACTTCTACAAAACCACATAATCTCGACAAACTAGAGCAGTTCAACACAACTTAACTCAATGCAAGCACCAAGACCATAAGAGATACTCGGTGATTTCAACTCTAGTTTAGTTTAGATATGATCTACTCATTGTAATAGGTCTAGCCAGCTTACTTGTACTTGAGAGAATACATATACATCAACCTCCATACATGACATAGGATATTACTCCAGCCAGGGGTCCAAACCTATCTACATCGTGTGTCTTATTTGTGCTCGATCCCTGATCTTTATGGTACTCTAGTCTAATTATGGACACATTGTAAGGAACAAATCTTCGACAGTTAGCGCGCTAGGTAGGGGCATTCTTCTGTTTTTCAAAATCAATCATATCTCAAGTGCGTATCCGTGTTGGATTATTCGACATTGATTTCTATTACCACTTTGAGTTGGTGACAATCATCTTCGAATCACCTCCTGCTGGCTCCGAGATCACCTTCAGAACTATGGTTTAACGCTAGGACAATCAGGGTGTGGACTGATCCACATTGGTATTCTCGAGTCCATTCCATTGGACGCATACAACGAGGTGGAGCACCTCGACTGGGATCCTAAGGAGCCTAATGTTCTCCAGTTCATTGGCACTGATGGTGATGGTGAAAGTTAGAAAAGTGACAACGACGGCTCCATCGACGGCTAGAGTAGTCAAACAGATCGATTCATGATTATGGCTAGAGCCAGCGAAGCACCCATTGAGCAAAACGCTGGAGATCAAGATGTTGTGATGAATGATGATGCGGCAGTCGCTGCTGCAGGAACCGGTGCCACGGAGGCATCACCGCAGGGCGCTGTCCCTGATACAACTCTTCATCAAAGGACCGTAGGAGGTCAAGTTCATCATGTTCTTCAACGACAACTTGTTGTAGATACGCCTCCACCAGTAGCGCCCCAGAGATCAAGGAATGAACTCCTTAGAATAGCAATCATGGGGCGACATCGGCCCAACCACAGATAAGCCTGTGTAGTGATGTTTTCAGTAGCCCGGAGGCCAATGTCCAGGGCATCCACATGATTCTAAGATATTACCCCGAGTTGGATCTGGCAAATCTACTAATTCTGATGGTCAATCAACTTAAGACCCTACTCGATGCGGCTCAAGTCCAGGCAGCTCGAGTGAATAACCCCAATGGCTCTAAGCACCCTAGTCTGCAAGGTGCTGGTTCGAGGAGCAATGGACGCGGACATCCCCGAGTCGAGGGATTGTAGACGGGAAGCTCAGGTGGTCAAACTCGAGCACAACCCTATGGATCGAATCGTAACTGCCCTATCCATAGGCGTGAAAATCAAGAAGACTTAAGGAATTGCATTTCTCATCATCAGCATGATCTATGGAGAGTGATAGATGACCATCACGAGGAATGTCGTGAGGATTATTGTCGGTACAATGACCACAAATCTCTGAGATGAGATGGTTGAAGTGGCTCCCATGGTCGAAGGAAACACCATCTCCTCCCGAGCAATTCGATGGAGGCTATGAAACTTTTGTGCATGAGCTTCAATCAATACGATGGCCCGAGAAGTTCCAGGTGAGTCCGATTCAAAAGTACGACGGGAAGCTCAAACCTAACGAGTGGTTGCATACCTATACCACTGTTATTCGAGCAATCAGCAGTGACAACAGGGTGATGGCTAATTATCTATTAACCACCCTTGATGGACCTGCGAGGTCCTGGTTGCTAAACTTGTTGCCTAACTTGATTCGATCATAGACCAAGTACAGGGCTCAGTTCATCACAAACTTCCAGGGTACGTTCAAGTGACAGGGGACAAAAGATGATCTTCATCAGCTGAATGAGGGTAAGGAAGAATCCCTTCGAGATTTCATTTGTAGGTTCAGTGACAGGCGTAATACAATCCCGGACATCTCCGATGAGTCAGTCATCATCGCATTCAAGCCACGCGTCAAGGATGTGGATCTGGTCGAGCAGTTGGCTATCTGGAAGATTCATACGGTTAAGAAGCTCTTTGAGTTGGCTGACAAGTACACAAAGCATGTTGAAACCCAGGTACACGCCAAGAATCTTCAGTCTAGCAATGACAAGCCCGAGTCCTTGAAGAATGATGGGAAGAAAAATAAACCTGGTGACAAGCGTAAGGGTCCAAACAAGACTATAGCTGTGGTTGATAGGAGCAAGTCGCACAACACCAGAGATAACAAAGGTCTGAGCTAAGGTGGTAAGAAGTGGTATCCTGTCTATCGAACCAACCAGTACAACTTTGACGAATGCCATGTCATTAAAAAGGTCGATGATAAGCTCAAGGTTGTTGTTGCTGAGTATCACAACAAACATTCTAAGACAGATGCTAAAGATGATGAGCCTGAATTCCACGAGGCCGATCAGAGCTTAGCACACATCTTCAGAGGATCCGCCTCGTATGAGTCCAAAAGTCAGTACAAAGTAGTCAAAAGGGAGGTCAATCTAGCATCGACCGGGCCTCCTCGGCACCTCAAGTGGTAGAAAGTCAAGATCACCTTCGATCAAGCTAACCATCTAGTTGCAGTTCCACACTCGAGTCGGTATCCGGTTGTGGTTCAACCGACTATCCTCAACATCAAAGTTTCTTGGACCTTGGTCGATGAGGGTAATTTGCTTAACCTCATCTTCACCAAGACCTTAGACAAGATGGGGATAGAAAGGTCAGAGCTCAAGAAAGGAACTGAACCCTTCCAAGGTATAATTCTGAACTCATCGACAACGCCCCTTAGCCAGATTCAGCTACCAATCACATTTGGCAAGCATGACAACTTCCACACAGAAAAGTTAACTTTCGATGTCATGGACTTCGAGATGGCTTACATTGTGATCCTAGGCTATCTAATGCTCGGCATGTTCATGGATGCAGTACACTACACATACCAGACGCTCAAGATCCCAGACCCCAAATGGGTCATAATCATCCAAAGAGACCAACTTGTAGCAATCAAATATGACAAGCAGAGCCTGGATATGGTCGAACATTTTTTATGAGCGGCAATCACTTCGAAAGGCGTGGAGTCCAAGCACCAGAAGCATCAAGCCACCGCCAAGATCAAGGACTCCAAAACTTGTGAGCCTCATTGAGGCCTCCCAGTCAAACGACACCACCAAAGGAGAGAATACTGACGGTGCTAAGGACAAGAAGGCATGTGGTGGTGTCAAGGTTATTCCCCTCGACCCGTCTGAACCAGACAAGATGGTCAAGATAGGGGTCAACCTTGATCCCAAATAGGAACTCGAGCTCATCACTTTCCTCCGGGCAAAATATGATGTGTTTGCATGGCAACTGTCCGATATGCTCGAAGTCTTTAGGAAGTGTTTGAACATCGACTAGCTGTGAAACTCGATGCCAAACTTGTGGTGCAAAAGATGTGAAGATTTGCGAAAGATAGAAATCAAGCCATCTAAGAGGAGGTCGGAAAACTCCTAAAAGCGGGCTTCATTCGAGAGGTTCGACGTCCTACTAGCTCTCAAACCCTATCCTCGTAAAGAAAGCTAATGACAAGTGGATGTTGTACGTCGATTTCACTGACCTCAACAAAGCTTGTCCTAATGATCATTTTCCTCTTCCTCGCATCGATCAGATTCTCGACTCTATGACGGGTTGTGAATTGTTATATTTTCTAGATGCTTATTCAGGGTATCACCAAATTAGCATAGGGATAGAGGATGAAGAAAAAACTGCTTTTATTACTCATTTTGGTGTATTTTGCTAAAGATGTCTTTTGGTTTAAAGGGTCCTGGTGCTACTTATCAATGGTGTATTTAGAATTGTTTATAGCTCCAAATCGAACGCAACGTTGAAGCTTATGTCGATGATATTGTAGTCAAGTCTAGAACCAAAGATGCATTTATTGTCAACCTCAAGGAAACATTCGACAACATCTGAAAATACCGTAAGATTCTTAACCTCAAGAAGTGCATGTTTGACGTTTTGTTCGATAACCTTCTGGGCTTCCTGCTGTCAAGTCGTGGTGTTGAGGCCAATACAGGCAAAATTGAGGCTCTCGACCAAATGTGACCACCTCGAACACTGAAGGAAGTTCAAAAATTGATAGTATGCATAGTAGCCCTTAGTCGATTCATCCCTAAGATGGGCAAGCGAGAGATACCCTTCTTCAAGCTTCTAAAGAAGAACGGCCGGTTCGAGTAGAGGAAAGAGGTGGAGAAGGTGTTTCAAGACTTAAAAAGATATTTATTATCTCCGTTGATTCTAACCCCGCCTAACAAAAAATATGTGCTCTTTTTGTACATTGTAGCTATCCCACAAGTCGTAAGCACGGTCCTAGTGGTCGAACAAGAATTCCCTGAGAAGAACACCAAGAGCTAGAAGACGGTTTATTACGTGAGTGAAGTCCTACATGATGCTAAACTATGATACTCGCAAGTGTAGAATTTGTTATATTCCGTCCTAATAACTTCTCAGAAGCTACGACACTATTTTCAAGTGCATAAGATAACCGTCGTGACGATATATCCGTTGAAGGATGTTATACGCAATATGGATGTTACTGGATGAATCATGCAATGGGTGGTCGAGCTCAATGAGTTCGAGGTAAACTATGCACTGCGTACGAGCATCAAGTTGGGATTGTTAGCATAATTCATCGTCGAATGGACAAATGATAAGGAAATAAAGCCAAACATGGTCGAGGATCATTGGATGCTCTTATTCGACAGATCGCTTACACTTGAAGGCTCAGGGGCTGGCATTGTACTCAAATCTCCAACGGGACAAACTAGGGTACTCCATTCAATTAGAATTTAAAGCTTCCAACAATGTTGCAGAGTACGAAGGACTAGTAAATGAGCTCCGTATAGCTATATCGCTTGAAATCAAGCGACTACTCATGAAAGGGGACTCACGGCCAGTCGTAAACCAAGTGCAAAAAGAGTACCAGTGCTTAGATTACAACATGACGGCTTATCTGAACAAAGTACGAAAGCTCGAGCAACAATTCAAAGGATTGGAAGTCACGCACATTCGAAGAAGTGACAATTCCATTGTTGATGAACTCGTCAGGCTCACTTCATCCTGTTATCCAACACCTGCAGGAGTCTTCATCGAGAAACTCCTTAAACCATCTATCTCGATAGTTTCAAGCTCAGATGTTGCCCAACTCGGCCAGCAATCTGGTCAGGTCGGCAAGGTATGATCCGCAAACACAATAGTTGTACTACTTGAACGCGAACCAACTTGGATCACTCTATTCCGAGCCTATCTCAAAGGTTGAGAGATTCCTGATGATGATGCATCTATAGAGAAAATTGCTTGGAAGTCCAAGCTATACGCTTTGGTAGACGATAAGTTCTATTTAAAGAGGAGTAACAGAATCTTAATGAAGTGCGTCATTTAGGAAGAGGGCAATAAGATATTGCATCCATGGAGATATGTGTGGTAATCATGTGTCTTATTGCACCTTAGTAGGAAAGGTTTTCCACCAAGAATTCTTTTAGTTGATTTCCATCCAAGATGCTTCCAGCTGGTCAAAAAGTGCGAAAGCTATCAATTTTTTGGAAAGTAGACCACTCGACCAGCCCAAGTTCTGGAAACAATTTCTCTTTCTTGGCAATTCTTTATTTGGGGCTTGGATATCATGGGACCATTCCCAAGGGCCCAAGGTGGATTCAAATTCCTATTCGTGGCTATCGGCATGTTCACTAACAGGATTAAGGCCAAACCCATGGGAAAGATAATCGCAGAAGCAACCAAGAATTTCATGAGGAGCATAATTACTTGATACGGTATTCCGCATCAGATAATTATAGACAATGGTAGCCAGTTCAGAAGCGGGATTTTTACTGTGTTCTATGAAGAATTTGACATAAAAACTTGTTTCGATAAAGTAGATCACCCTCAAAGTAACAGTCAGGTTGAGCACGCAAATGATATAGCCTTGCAAGGTATCAAAACTCGGGTTTTTGACAGGCTTAAAGATTACTCAAAATGCTAGGTGAAAGAGCTTCCCTCAATGCTATGGGTCGTTCGTACCTCGACTAACAAGGCTACTGGTGAAACTCCTTTCTTTTTAGTCTATGGAGCAGAGTCAGTGCTTTTGACTGAATTGTAGTTTGGATCATCGTGAGTGGAAAGCTACTTGGAAGAAGGGCAAGAGTAATTACGAGTGGACGATATCAATCTACTCGAGGAGTATTATGATCGAGCATCCATTCGAGCGGCTAAGTATCAACAAGTATTGCGTAGATATTATAGTCAAAAAATCCAACCTAGGAAACTTGTTGTTAGGGATCTTGTTCTACGAAAGGTACAAAAAATAGGTCAGGCGCCATAAGTTATTACCTAAGTGGGAAGAATCCTACATAGTAGTCAAAGTTACTCGATCTGAATCAGTACACTTATCTACTCCGAACGGCGAGATGCTCAGGCACTTATGGAACATCGACCGACTCCGACAGTTTCATTCATAGTTAACGTAACTCGAATGTAGGTCGATTACATTTTGATTAGACTAACTATCCTATTACATATTTTCTCTTTCTAACCCGCGTGGCTAGGACAAAGTTGACAGAAAGGATCCATCCAACTCTTGTAAATATTGAAGATCCACCATTTCTCATAGTTCAGAAGTATGTGGACCCCTACTTGCCCTTGACGAGTTGAGGAATCTTTTCTGATCCTCTTTGGGGCGGAAGTTGATCGCCCCGGGGACCAGCTGCCAGCCATCATAAGGGCTTGGGAGAGTGGCTGAGGAGAAGGCTCTGGTGGAACTACTGGCTAGAACAGTCGATGCCAGGTGGTCCTTTGTGGGGCGCGGAGATGATCTGACAGTTGCCAATGAAGAAGACGACAACACTTTCTTCACCGTCGGAGGCTCGGGGGCTCCATTGCCGAAGACCTCGTTGGCGACCTGGTCGATGATCTCATCAAGATCACCACCATTTCCATCCCCCTCTTTTGAGGCCAGCGTCACTAATTCCTATGCGCTCGTTCCACAGTGACGACATTAAGGAAATGTTGGAGGTGGCGAGTGAAAGGTCAATGACCTCCAACAGACATTATGTTCTCTCTCCACCTAGGCCTTTCACTCAATTCCTCCTTGTCAGAGGAAATGATGATGACACCGGGTGAAACCATGGTGAGAGACCTTGAGGTGAGAGGTCCTACTCCTCTAATTTCTGGACATGGTTCAGGAGACGACGGTAGAGTGGAGGCTATGGTTTCAAGCTCTACAAGTTTCTACTGGGCAGTGTGCAGGGAGAAAGGAAGGAAACGGATTGAGAACAGACTGCCTCAGTTTTCCTTATTTATAGCTATGAAAACGGGTCATCTATAGAAATGGCACAGTTAAGATCCGATAGCATCGGGCGTGATGACAAGGTCACCTCGGTCACACGTTGTGTCTGGCGGAAGTTGAGGCGTCTCTAAGGCATTATGACTTGTTTAATCTCTACAAAGAGGGGTGTAATGCCATTATGACATGATAAATCAAAGGTTGTGATGAAAATAAGCACAAGCAGGAATAGATTTTTAATACTCATGTACCCGATTGATCGGATTCATGTGATGACTGTGATAAAATTGCAGCCATGTGCTCGGGAGCTGATGCCTTGAGTGTGTGGTCGAGAATAAGGAGTTGATGCTTATGCTCTACTCTCCGCTCGACTCAGTCATCGAGCGAAGAGTCGGGGGCTACGTCGTATATTTTTATGCTTATAATTCACTCTCTATTTAACTATCATGTTACCCAGAGAGCAGGGAGTTACATTATTTAATGCTAGTGCTATGCTCTAACTTCTACTTGAACTTAGCTATTGAGCGAAGAGCTAGGGGCCACGTCAAATATCTTTTGATGCTACACCTGTACTCTCTGTCTTGATTATCACATTAAACAGAGAGTTAAAGGCTGCATCGCATACTTTCGATGCTACGGCTTTACTCTCCGCTCAATTCAGTCACCGAGTAGAGAGTTAGGAGCTACATCATACATTTTTTATGGTACATGTATGTTCTTTCTTACTCCTTGATCGAGTCTTTTCCTCCTCGTCCAGAGAGTCATGGGCTACATAGTACTACCATATTCTATAAATCCATATTTTCTGCAAAAGTGTATATGGCTTTGTGTTGACTGCTTTGGATAGAGCCAACGGATGCATGTGTTGGATCGATAACAAACAACTACACCTCATACGGCACAACGACATAAGAGATTGTCAGACATCTCACGCCTAATGACCCACAAGGTTCGGAAGTTCTAGTTGATCTCATATGTGTTTCCTATCGAGTTCATGTTCGTATGTTGGCCAGATATATAAGTCGGTGAAAGTTTGCAAAAAACATCATCATACTATTTCCTTTTCTAGTTGTGTATTAGTCTCTTCTCTGGTTCTTTCTGTTGCTTCGAGTGTATACTCGAGGATCAATACATCTAATGATTTGTCTAGTTGAATTTTCAGGCATCATAAAATATTCAGTCAGCAAATCTTGAGGAGGGTTATGGCATGTGCTAATTATTTTTTGCATCTATTCATGTTAACTTTATTTCACCGTCAAGGGAATAAGGGTAAAGGCATGATGGACAAGCAAAATAACATGCAAGTTTTCATCACAACCATTAAGCAAAAACCTATTAGAAAATTTACTACGTTTCTGAGGGGAAAATTTGGGCAACAACCATCTATAAGAATGCCACTTAAAATTCTTCACGAGGAATTTTATTGTTATGGAGGCCCCACAATGGTATGGAGTTTTGAGCATCGTACATCCATCACAGTCGTGAGTCAGGTTTACTCGGTAGTAGCTGAGAATTCAGCCTTGCGTGGTGATTCTATGAATTGGTGGCATGGCATCAAACGTCATACCCAGCAAGATTGTTCTTTTTGTCACCAAAGGAACATATTCCCATCTTAGTGGTTCCCAAATGTCATCATTGAAGGCATGAAGAGAGATCGGCATTATAGCGTTGTGTTCAGCTGGATTGTCAATTTGGTCGCCGATCTTCAGGAAGAATTCATGGGTTCTGGCCAAGATGAGTCGACGCCCTAGTCCAGGGTGCCAGGACTCAAACTCAGGAATCGACTATTCCAATGCCATTATGGCTCCTGATGGATTCTCAAAAGTAATTCCATCCAGAAAACCTGCAATATTCCACTAGAACTTGTTGCTGCAAATCTAAAACCATTGTGGTCATCCATCTTTTTTTTTTTGACATCTTGTGGTGGTCCATCGATAATACAAACCTACACTCCCTTTGTCATCTGAAGATTAAAACATGGCATCCTCAGAGTGACAATGATGAATAGCTTCCTATCCCTTCGCACCACACATCCTTCCAGATTCACCCATTACGTGTCATAGGAGAGCGGAGGTAGGTCGAAGAACCATCTGATCATTGGATTTATTACATTGTTCTTGATCTGATGCCCCCATTCAACAACGATCAAAAGCCTGTTCGAGGCACCCATCATCTCCAAACTGTTGTTAGCCAAAGCCCAAAGATGAAGATCTGAAACTGCATCACTCCCTAGGCGGTGTATCTTACCACGCCATCCCCATGCACGAAAGGACCTTTTAAGATTCAGGGCGCAAATTCCGCTACTCTGTGCACTTCACGCTAAGTGATGCAGACACAACGGAAGAAGGCAAAGTCTTCTGGATGCAATACTTGTTGGAGATGACGTCCAGCACCTCAACGTAAGGCTGCCCAGTCAGAGGTCCCCTCCATTGGATTCAGGATAAATGACGAGTTTCTGAGTAAAAAGCGGTGGTCCTACAGAAAGAGATGACAAAATTCTAAGGCAAGCAAACTACGAAAGTTGAAAATGTTGGATGGCGCAACTCTCACCAAAAGAATAAATAGGCCTCATCCCATGATGAATTGCGGAAAACATCCTCTTTTCGGATGTGGATTCCAAAAATCGTTTCCATCTCGGAGATATTTTGAGGCATCACTAAGGCACCTCGTTCGGCGTGAAAGACATGATGACGGTATCATGTGAATCTTTGCACGCGCATCTGGATGTATTAAATACGTATGTACCCAACGTTTTAAATTTTAGAGATTTCTTTTTAACTTTATTCAAAGATGGATGTCGAGAAGTCGAGTTTTCAAGCCTTTCTCAAGTCTCAAGTGCGGACAACGGCAGAACACTCGACCCAATAGCGTTTTCACTCGATACCTAGAATAGAGCTTTTCCTTGCTCGATTCTTTAGATTGCATGCTTGATCTACCCTAGTCGATAAGGTTGGGACTTAGCAGTACTCAAGTAGACGCTTGTGAAAATCCACCTTGTTAAGCAAAGTTAGTAAGCTACTGTCGAATATCTAACTATAGGGTATATACGTGTAAGGAGTACATTATATATGGATATGATATTTTGTTCGAATGTTTAACGACTTCGGATATTACGGACCTGAATCTATGGGCCCGATATACTCGGAGATCATGAAATCCCATACTAGAAATATCTTGATCGGGCTACTGACTTGAGTATGACTAATATCCAAGCTGGATTCGGATTTCTTGCCATAATCGACAAGACGAATAACTCCTAATCGCTTATGATAGGATTTAGGGTAGTGTTACAACCTATATAAGGTGAAGATCTAGACTCTTGAAAGGGAAACTTCTACAAAACCCCACGACCTCGACGACCTATGCAGTCCAACATAACTTAACTTGACGTAAGCACTAAGATCATATGAGACACTCGATGACTTTAACTCTAGTTTAGCTTAGATCTGATCTACTACTTAGATCTAGCCACCTTACTTATATTTGAGAGAATACATATATATCAATCTCCATACATGACGTAGATTATTCCTCCAGTCATGAGCCCTAATCTATCTATATCGCATCCCTAATCTTGTAGGCACCCTAGTCTAATTACAAATATATTATCATGAACAAATTTTCAACAAATAGGATCGGGAAAATAACAAAACCGTTTTCAACTCATTTTCACTTGAGTTCCGAAAATCAAATCAGAGAAAAATGTAGAAAATAGACTGGAACGAGATGCCGTTTTCATCCCTACGGGCCACGGCACCACTCGATCGCCACTTGATGCGTCGCGACGCCTCGTGGGACATGGCAGGCCTGTTTGTGTTCTCATCTCATCACGAAGTTGGCTACTTGGCTTACTGGCTAAGGCGCTCGTTTCGGGGCGAACCGGCCGGCGCACGCAGCTAACGGCGTGTTTGGATGGCCTGCTGAGCGCATGCATGCACCGCCGGATGCAGCATCGTGCGTACAAATTGATAGAGCGCGGTGTTTGGTTGCCGTGACGCTCGTGCTCCGTTTGCACCCGCTCGTGCGCGTATACGGCCGGATGCTGCATGCTCCCATGCGACCAAATCAGCCGTAGCTCGCGTCCTGGCCCGCCGGATGCAACGGTTTGACGCTGGGCCCACTCGTCAGCGACAGCGAACTTCCTCACGCAGCCTCAGATTCAGCCTACCAAACATAAACTCAAATTCTACCTGCATCCGCTCATCCAACCAACCAAACACACTTTTTTTCCAGAATACGGATCCCCTCAGCCTGTTTCCACTCATCCAGGATATACGATGCAGCTCTACAAAATCTCATACGGACAACCAAACACACCCTAAGATATTCCCCGGCGCTAATTATTGCGATGCGTTTCTGTCAGCAGCACCCTGCTACGCGATCTCTCTTTTGTGCTCCCTTTCTTTGGCCCCCACGCTTTGGAGTTTGGATTGGACCAGAGCGACAGAAATTTCAGGAGAGGAGTTGTACTGCACTGCAATCTGGGATTTGGATCAGACGGGTCCTGATGCTGCCGGCCATCACCATTGCGAAAGCCTCTCGGGGAAGCGTGGCTTTGCCAACCTAGCGCAGTCTATTGGACGAGATTTGGAGCGTGGCCCAGCGTCGAACGTAATCAAATCTACCGTGATCTATTCTAAAGCTGGTGCGATCTGTGGTCCTGTTTGCAAAATTAGAGGAAAGTCCATGCGCCGGGACCCGAGGTAGCTAAGCCGGAACGACCCGAGAGCACAACAAAGGACCAATGTCGAAGAGTGATGTCGACGGGGGGGATCTTCCGATGACGCGTCTCAACTCTCAACTCCAATGCGAACTGTGCTAAATACAAATACGAACACGGATTGTGCTAGCCGAAAATAGAAATCACATTTCAATACCGCAACCAGTGTTTAGTTGGTATGACAAAGTGAATAGTCGAACACAAAGTTCATATAATATATGGATCTAAACAGTATATCCAAGTTTCATCGACAGTGCCGACTTTGACAAAGCATATGGAAGGTTAGCTTTTCTATATTTATTTGCAGTAAAGTCGGAGTACTTCATCATCCTCTTATGCAGGTTGTAGTTATGGGTTGATGGCTTCATCACCGTCACTGGAAATTTTGTTTCTGAGCTACTGGATCCAACGAATCCATGGAATGTAGCATCAGATTTGATCTTTAACCTTTTTTGATGAGGACACTATCGATGTTCGTTCAAAGTCTCATATGCGTCTTGACAATAGATTCAAGTCGTAGACTATTGTAACATCTAATTTTAAAGGAACAAAATCAGGTTCAACACATGTATGTCAAGATCAAGTTTCATACATACGTTACATCATCAATGTATAATCACATTGTCATTATTAAAAAAAACTCATAACTTATTACAAAGTGACCCGATAGTCTAGAAGAAAAAACAGTGAAAAAGATAAACTCCAGTGCTAAAGGGTCTTCCGTCTTCCATATGCGTCAACCGGGGGAACACTAGCCTAGAAAAGGGCTTCGAGTCGAAGTCGTCTCCATCAAAGGGTGTAGCTTCATTGACGGCTTCTAAACAGCAGTAGAATGTAATAGAGAGGAAGAAACGGGTGTGAGTACATAATGTACTCCATAAGTACATGAGAGTATGATATGGGGTTTAAGTCAAGAAAAATTTAGATATTGGCTTACTGCACTAAGCAACTTTAACCTATAACTTCAACAACAGATATCCTATTTACTAAGTGTGAGGACACCATTTAAATGAGAAGAACAGCTCATCGAATTTCATCCAATTGCCAAGACTTATCAGATAATTTCATTACCTGGCTACCCGACTAACCATACTAAAATTCTGATCCTAACTAATCAAGAAGAAATACAGGCCGCTCTTGATTGTAAGTACGACTAATCGATCAGTTTGATACTCTGTGGAGTTTGCCCATCTTTCCTCACGGGTCGTATTTCATCACCCGCATTACCAGGTGGTCAGGAGATCACTACAAAGCCTTTATAAAGATCCCGTCGACCCGCAAGCACCCACTGAGGTTCCACCTCTAACAGTGATTCCATCACTGCAGAAACCTCCTCTTGTGCCACTCACCCGTCCACTGGTGCTCACAGAATCAGAGGGTGGCTAATTAATTGGACATGCCGTACACATATAGGCCTCGTGGATGATTATGGTTTAGCTTGGTTACAGGCTTTTAGAACTGGTCCTTAGGACCCCACACATGAATAGACACATTTTCACTATTCAATACAGCACATGTGCCTTCTTGTACTATCCTCAAATCAATCATCCTGTTAGAATCCATACACCATGTTACTACAAAAGATTATCACACCCGATTTATGTTGCATAAACATTAGTCAAGTTTATCTCATAACTGAACCATGATAACGACTAGCATATCTAGTTTTTGTTTCCCATGACTCATCAACGGCGACAAGGATAATCATACAAGTGCTAGTAAACCCTATTCATAGGTTTTCAATTTAGACAAGCGTGCAAGAAGAATAAATAATTAATATAAATATCATAAAATAGGTGCAAGATATTAAGGACGCTTGCCTTCAGCTGAGGATTGCTCAAAGTCTTCAAAAGTTTGGTCCTGCAGGTTCACGAATGGCTCACCTCCTATCGGCAAACCAGAAAAGCACACAAAATGAACTACTAAGAACAGTATACCAAACAGTAATAAACTCGGCAAAAACCCTATAAAGAGATTCTACACGTCGCTAAGAGAATTTGAGCGTGAAAATCACTCAAATCGGAGCTACGGGCAAAAAGTTATGAGAGTTTGAAGTTCTAGTGGTTTTCTGCAAATTTACCTATTAACCGAGAATTTCTAGATTTGTTTTATGTTCAAAAACTTATTTATTGTGCATGCTAACATCATAAATCAAAATTGAGTTATTTTCGTTATAGAAAAACAGTGTGGATTGGGTCCATACTACTCGTGAACCAAAGTGAGACCCTTGGTCCACGGGTCCACTATGGACCAGAGGCTCCAGCGTGGCTCGGCACAGCAGTGGGCGGCTGGCATTGGCCAGATAAGGGGCTTCAATGGCCAGGGAACTCTGGCGAGCGGCGAAAAATGGAGAGGTGGTGCAGGCGAGCTCAACCCGAGCGTAATCGAGGTTGGAGCAGGGGCGAGACGGTCAGGTGATGGTGATGGTGGTGGTGCAGGTCGATATGTCATCAGAGATGGGACTCCGACGTCCCAACGATAACAAGGACCCGCAAGATCTCCTCTGGAGAGACCTGCGGTGCCCGAAAGATGGTTAGTTTGGCCGGAGACAACGCGGAGGCGTGAGAAGAGCAGCAGTGGCGCAACTCACTAGAGCCAAGAAAGTGGCGGCGACGGTGCTACGAGAAAATAAGGGTGGAGAGAGAGGGTGGATTGTGTGTGGAACCTTGCCATGAAGGTGTACGGAGGCTTAAATAGGCACGAGGGAGAGCGGAGCAGCCGAGTGATGGAGAAAAATGACCGGCGACGATGATAGCCATAAAGGCATGCTGTTACCGCATGAATTTGAGCAATAAAGAGGGATAAAGGAAGGGGAAACGAATGGGGGGGGGGGCTTGATGAGACTTAAATCAGCGGATTTGGCTGTACAGGGAGGGGAGAGGGCGTGGGGAGGCGTGGATTTGGCGACGGTGGCCGGTAGAGGGGATCGAGCCAACGGAGGAGGAGGAAGAGCCGGGACTTGTAGCTGTGCGTGTGTGAACGGGGAGGTCGATTCGGGCGAGCGGGCTTGGCTAGAGAGAGAAAGGAGGGGGAAGGCAAAAGATGATGGGCTTCGGTCTAGCGAAGAGGGAGGGGGAAGGCGGTCCGGGCCAGGCCGAAAGGAGAGGAGGAGAGGGGGGGAGAAAGGGGTTTGGGCCGAGTTGAGAGAGGAAACATGGCCCGGTTAGGTTTAAGAATTAGGAAATACTTTTATTTTTGTTTTTAAACCGTTTTTGCAAAGAGCTTTTAAACGAACGGCGTCTAACGGATTTTTGCAAATATTTTTCACTTATAAAAACCTATAGAAACTACTACATGAATACATCAAACATAAATAGAACATATGACAAATTAAATTTAGAAATTAATTTTCTTCTAAATTGAATAAAATCGACAACTCCTATTTAATTCTAATAAAATTTTAAACTATTACGAAAATTGAGAATATAGGGTGTTACAACTATTATAGCTATCCAAGTGTTGGGATTCCCCATTAGAGCTGGTACAAGGTTTCGACACTGTTTCGACGTTCTGATTCACTCAGTTACTGCAGGGAATTGTGAAGAATGATTAAGGTTACCGGAAGTTGAAGAAGAGGGCCTTGTTACATTATCTTTCTAATTCTTTATTTATTAGGGTCCTTTATGTAATATGGAGATGCATTTCTTCCAAATCTAATATAATTTGAGCCTAATTCACAAAAATAGGTTATATTTAAGTCGCTTTTTCTAAGTATATGAATGCTCATCCAACAACCTCTTCATTCAAGATTTTGTAACCCGGGAAAAATGAATACGTAGGTAAACCTTATGAACAAAGAGACAAAATATTTTCTAACCTGAGGAAAATGAATATGTTGATGAACCCTAAAAAAAGAGACAAAGAAGTAAAAAAAAAAGAATCTGTTGATGAAACCTGCAAACAAAAAGATATCTAACCTAGGAAAAAGTTAATGCATTGTTGATATCTAAAATATTTTTAGGTTTGTAGGGTCAATATAAAGAACCACATAGGTTCCTTATGGTTTTCTAAAGGACCCTAAAAGATTTTGAGCGTGACCCAAAAACAACATAAGGAATCTTCGCGAGTGCGCTGCCAATGCGATGGTTCACTCACTGTGGGTGAGTGGCCGGGTCGGGAGTTCGACTTCCGGCTTTCGCATCCGGGCTTGTCTCCAAAATAATTTCGTTACCTCTCACATGTGGTGCCACAAGGGGAGTGTGACGTGTCCATCACTTGCGGAGTTTTGGTTGGTTCCGCCGATCCTTTTAGGGACGTGACCTTGTAGTTGCGTGTAGTTGTAAGTCTAAGTGGTATGCGTGGAGTGAGTCTGTGTTGAGTGAGGGGTGTGTGTGAGCACATATAAATAGATGCTAGGGTCGGCTCGGACTGTAGGGCATCCTTCTTTTCCTTTTGTTTTCCAATATGTTTATTCCTTTTATTTCTTTATATTCTTTTTTGGCAAGGAAGATTCCTTATGTTTTTTTTTACGGCTCTCAATCAGAACCACATAGCTCTTACATCCTCTTATCTGCTACTCTCATGTCCTGCCCTAAAACTTTTTCCTTAAAAAAAATCTTTTAGGCCTCCATTGAACACAGGAATACAAAACGCAGGAATAGAAATAAATGTAGGAATATGAAAGGAATTGCGGTGGGAAACAGAGGATTGAAAATTACAGAAAAAATTTCAGAGCAGTCATTTGAATGATGTATAGGAAAAACACATGAATTGTTAGAAGAAAGTTTTAAGTGAACAATATATCTCACTTAATTATAGTCTATTCAGAACAAAATCATCACTTAATTAACCAATAGCATGCATTATTTGTTCATTTAGTCAAAAAAGAAATCCACCTGCCACGTCGTCCTCATCCACTCGTTCAGTTTCGATGTGGCGGGGATGAGCTCCAGAGCGGATGCAAGTTGCTGCGGCTGGGGCGAGTCGGAGCGAGGTGAGCTGCCACTGTGCCGAGTCGCGGCGTGGGCGAGCTGCCGCTGGGCCAGGTCGTGGTGGGGGCGAGCTCGAGCTGCTAAAGCACTGGTGCGATAGGTCGCCAGCGCGAGCTATTGCTGTGGCGGCGACCATATACAGTGGTCCCACGTGCAAACCGCCGCCACCATCATGTTCCACTCGTCAAGGGGGTTCCATTTTCATGGTTCATCAAGACCATTGATGCCTACCTCGCCGATGTCGTACTGATTTCTGCTGTTTCTGCTTCTGTTCTATGTTCTTATCGGCCTAATGACGAAGCGATGCCTCGATCCTACGCGCGAGCCAGCAAAACCAAGAGGTCCGAGTGGATGTTTCTTTCTTGTGAAATTCCTTTGAAATCGCTCGGTGCCTACAGTATTCCTATGGATTTCCTTCGATGCATTCCTGCGAACCGAAGGGCTCCACAGTAGCCATTCCATAGGATTGCCGAATCCTTTATTTTTCCTTTGGAGAAATAGTCGGTTCCAAAAAGAGGCCTTATTATTCTTATCGAATAGCTTATAATATTATTTAATTATATTTCCTAAGTTATTAACAGTTGTTATACGTATCCGACGTAATTACTCCCCAAATACACCTATGAATCCGGCGGAAACGTATCCCGCTCAAGTGTAGTCGATAGTGGATTTCCTTCAGTTGTCAGGATTTGATCCTCTCTGCGTGACATCAATTGCAACAGGCAGGGTATCTTTTCCCACTGGCGTCAACAGTCAAGATTCCTATGGAAATCTTGAAGAAGAGCTGCGTGATCCTTAGGTTCAAACATTGGCATGCAGTGTAATGTGACTTGTGTACTGACGGTCTTCACAAAAGCGCGACACATCTTTGACAAATCAGCAACGATGTACTCCAAGTCAAGATCACCAAGATCAAACCATTTTCTTTTCTAAAGGGCCAATCAAATCATGCTGGACGATCAAAGCACCGAATCCGTTCATGGGCGCGTCAGTTGCCGAGCGGCCTCCTGTTTTCTGACGAACTCCTGTTGCCACTCTCCGGTCTGGACTCCTGGGATAAACTGAATTGTGTAATTCTCAGCTGAGCGACTAGTTTAGTTACTTTTAAGCATTCGCATAAGTTCAGTGATACCACATATTAGGTACTGAAAGGCGCAACGCAAAGCTCGTGCCATTCCCTTTACAAAATGGAAGCGAAAAGAACGAATGCATCATGGGGTACTTTGGCTTCTGACTCCTCTTTGGAACAGCTGGAAGCAAAATCGTCTGCGTGTATATATCCACTGAACCCAGCTTTCGCGAGCATTTTTAAACTAGCAGTATGCATACACAAGCAGAATCCACGTACTCGACGAACTAATTTCTCACGATTGGATGTTGGAAAAGCTCATGCTAACAGGTTTTCCTTTGTCAGTTTCTTGGTGCATGTGAACCGGCTTTTTTTATAGAAAAGAGACTTTGTTCGGCTTATTTGAAAGCCAAATTAGGTACCACAAGGATTTTTAAACATCTGCTGGGGCTACCGGCTTATCAAGACCAGTCCAAACTTCTAAAATAGATCCAACGACTTTAGGGGGTCTGTCTAGCTACAATTCTCCATGAGCTCAGATGCACGAAACCATCGACAGGGCAGAGTCGCAAGGTATTTAGACAAAAAACAGGGGAAACATACAACTCATATGACATCAGTGGGAGTTACTAGAGTAATGCAAAACTCTTCACCCATTCTAGCATGCAAGAGATAATATTCTCAGCTTCGAGCTTCGGGTCCTTTTTGAGCAGCATCCGCCATTTTTGCATAAAAGAGATCCCAAAGAATATAATGTCAGCCGGCTTATTTGGAAATATATTTTCAATCATCATTTTGTTGCGCATCTTCCAAATAGCCTAAGCTACACTGCAAACATAAACATGCCCAAATATCGTGAAATATCAAATTTGCTAGGTAGCCAATTCGCCTATAAATAAGCCACCAACTATGGGTGCCCATCCCGTCCAAAGGCATCCCTAATGCAGCGCCAAATAAACTTTGAAATGGGACATCTAAAGAAAATATGGTCAGTGATCTCCTTCTCTCCGCATATACAACACAACTCATTACCTTTTCAACCTCTTTTCTTTAAGCTTGCTAGCGTCTGCAGCTTGTCCCGGAACATTTGCTAAAGAAATATTTTGATCTCGAGAGGTATGCCACACTTCCATAGGGTTTTAGCTCCCTTGTTAACCATACCCTAAAGGTTATAAATCTATAAAGAGATATCGTGAAGAACATGTTAGATTTGTCGAGAGCCCAATACATCTCATCTTCTCGATCATGTTGCTGCACCATTTGTAATATGGTCAGCAAGGAACACCATTGGAGATTGTTATGTTCAGTGAAGGTTCTTCTGAACTCGACATTACATTCATCTTCCTCAAAACACTCTATCATAGGACATCAGGTTTAGCCCATATCTTGAAAAGTTCAGGATATTGGATATTCAAAGGAGTATTACCTAGCCACACATCTTTCCAAAACCTTACTTTTTCTCCATTATTTACTTTATAAACTGCCCACCACTGAAACAAGCGTTTAATTTATGTAAGTCTTGCAAGAATTTTGAAGCACCCTTGCATTGAGAGGTAAAGAAATCATTAGATTTTATATATTTGGCTTTCAAAAGCTGATACCAAGTCTAGTCTCATTAGAGCCAGATTTTTTTTTCAAATCCATTTAACTTGAAGATAATCATTCATGATTTTAATATTGATCACACCAAAGCCACCACGGTCTTTAGGCCTACAAACTGCATCCTACACCTTGTAGTATTCATTTTTATCTGGCATTATGATATGCTCCTCTCCAGAAAAAATGAGATCGAATAATATTTATTTTTTCCTACATCCTTGCAGGGAGAAGATAAAAGACTATTATATATGTAGGGAGACTACTCAAAAAGGAATTTGTCAAGATGAGCTTTTCACCAAAAGATGTATGCTTGCCCCTCCATGGGTCAAATCTTTTAGTCATTTTGCTCAGAATACCATCAAAAACAGAGATCTTTTGTTAGTCGCTGAATTCTTACTCTTGGTAGTAGCTGAATTCTTACTCTCATCGAGAGAGGATGACACTAGGAGTTGGGGCAATTTTTTCTTTATTTCTCACACAAATGCCATGCCAACCTGAGGGGTTAGGGATACATATTTATAGGCTGTCCTAGATGCCAAGCATATGCTAAGATGCTGTCCTAGATGCTAAGATGCTGTCCTAGATGCTGTCCTAGCTGTCCTAGATGCTAAGATGCTGTCCTAGATGCTGTCCTAGCTGTCCTAGATGCTAAGATGCTGTCCTAGATGCTATAGCCCTAGAAAGGACCACAAAGACCAGCCAAGGACCACAAAGACTTATCCCATCATTCTCCCCCTAAGTCTTGTGCGTCGTCTTGTGAGAAAGTTGAACCATCCCGGTCCTGGAGCAGAGCTCAAGGAACTTGATCCTCCCAAGAGGCTTGGTAAGCAGGTCCGCGAGCTGGTCCTTGGTGTTGATGTAGCTCGCCTTGATGCTCCCTTCCTCCAAACAGCCTCGGATGAAGTGGTACCTCACCCGGATGTGCTTACTCCGTTCATGGAAAACGGGGTTCTTTGCCAGGGCCAGAGCGGACTTGCTGTCCATCCTGAGCTCCACCGCTCTAGTGTCTCTGCCGAGGAGATCACCAAGCAGTCGAGCGAGCCAGAGCGCCTGAGTTGAAGCGGTGGAGGCCGCTATGTACTCGGCCTCGCAGCTGGACAGGGCCACCACCTGCTGCTTGACCGACTGCCAGCTAACGAGGCACTTGCCGAGGAGGAAGAGGATCCCGCTCGTGCTCTTGCTAGTGTCGATGTCGCCGGCGTGGTCACTGTCGCTGTACCCGACGAAGTGTGCCGCCCCAGGGCACCTAGGGTAGTAGAGGCCGTGGTCGAGAGTCCCCGCAACGTAGCGGATGATTCTCTTCACAGCCTGCTGGTGCTCCGTCGTCGGTCGCTGCATGAACCGACTGACGTAGCCGACGGAGAATGCCAAGTCCGGCCGTGTGTGGGCGAGGTAGCGAAGGCTCCCCACAAGACGCCGGTACTGCGTAGCGTCCACCTCCTCCGTCGTGCTGTCGCGGCTCAGCTTCAGCCTCTCCTCCATCGGAGTGAGAGCTGGGTTGCAGTCGGTGAGCCCAGCTAGCTCAACGACGCGCTTGGCGTAGGCGGTCTGTCGAAACGTGATCCCGGAGTCATCCTGGTGCACCTCGATTCCCAGGTAGAAGGAGAGAGGCCCCAGGTCACTCATCTGGAAAGTGGCCTTCATCTCTTCCTTGAATGCCGCCACCTCCGCATCCTTGATGCCGGTGATCACCAAGTCATCGACGTAGACACCCACCAGCAGAGCATTTCCTCCACTGCCCCGTCGGTAGATGGCCGCCTCGTGCGGGCTTTGCTCGAAGCCCATCCCCTTTAGCGTGGAATCCAACTTGGCATTCCACGCCCTCGGCGCCTGCCGCAAGCCGTAGAGGGCCTTGCGCAGGCGGAGCACCTTGCCCTCCTTGCCGGGGATCGCAAATCCCGGCGGCTGGTGCACGTAGACCTCCTCCTTCAAGTCGCCGTTAAGGAACGCCGACTTGACGTCCATGTGATGAACACGCCAGCCCTCCTGGGCAGTTAGCGCAAGGAGGAGTCGCACGGACTCCATCCGTGCCACGGGAGCGAAGGCGTCGATCTTGTTAGTCGCTGAATTCTTACTCTTGGTAGTAGCTGAATTCTTACTCTCATCGAGAGAGGATGACACTAGGAGTTAGGGCAATTTTTTCTTTATTTCTCACATAAATGCCATGCCAACCTGAGAGGTTGGGGATACATATTTATAGGCTGCTAGCCAGCCAAGCATATGCTAAGATGCTGTCCTAGATGCCAAGCATATGCTAAGATGCTGTCCTAGATGCTAAGATGCTGTCCTAGATGCTAAGATGCTGTCCTAGCTGTCCTAGATACTAAGATGCTGTCCTAGATGCTGTCCTAGCTGTCCTAGATGCTATAGTCCTAGAAAGGACCACAAAGACCAGCCAAGGACCACAAAGACTTATCCCATCATCTTTATTAAGTAGTCAGAGACTGATATTCCCAAATATTTCGGATGAAGTTCACACAATTTGTAGTTGAGCATGTGGACCAGCTTTTACTGCCGCAGTTGAGGGATGATCGAAGCAGAGGCCTGCCTTTTGACAACATAAGCTTTTGTGGGAATGGACGAATTTAACAAACCCTGATGCACCTTTTGACAACAATTTGAAGATAAAAGCCAATTGGGCCTCGCTGCCTCGAGCTCAATTTCTTTCTCGTTCTGTTGTTTAGGCCCTGCAGCCTAGAGGTGAGCATACGAATGCACTTGGATTTGGACGGTGACATTCTAGCATCATCGCTACACTGGTGCTCATCATGTTTCCTAGAAACCGCCCCGCAAGTACTAAATTAGATAGGGTGATTACGTTTTTGCGAACTAGGCTAATAGTAATCTGATCAAACCTGCGTTCATCGTTTCTGTGTGACAGTTGAACCCAGCTGCTTTCATAATCTTCAGCACTGGTGCGTCGGTGGTATATATTCCGAAGGAGAGCAGAAGCGCAGATTTTTCTTTCTAAAAGTGTGTCTTCTACCTTTATTGACCTAAGCGAAGACCTAATTAGGACCGGTGTCTCTAGCACCAGCAAACACGTGCTGCTGTTGATACCACACCAGGACCAAACAAAATTTTACTCCAAGAAAATATATCTGAATTTTCGCGTTATTTTAGTTTCTTCTTGACCCTGAAACCATTCAGATGAATGCATGCACAATTGCACATCATACAAGAGAAGCTTAGAAATAGGATAAATCTTGTTGCTCCCCAGCAGGTACAGGTTGTTCCATCCGATTATTCACCGGTTTCCTCTTTTCTCCCTTGTGAACAAAGCCTTTTCCGGCCACCGAGCCAGATTTGAGAATCAAGTTGAGTGGCACTGGCCTGCCGTCCCTAGCTACGATCGTACGACCAAGGATCTGCCGGCCCGATCTACCGACAGGCTCGTGACAAGCAATCTCACTTATGATCCCCCTTGAATTGACACTCGCTACAATTATATATATCCGTCACACGTGGTCGTGGACGTCTCGGTGTACGAGCACGAATCTCCACGGGCCCCAGCCGCGGCTAAAGCCCCCGATCCAGCGAAGGACGCCTCTCCTTGCCGACCCGACCAGCTCCCGGCCCCTACCGGGAGACCCACACCCCGCTGAAGGCTGCAGCTATCACCACCGATCTCCGATCTCTGCAAGCACTCAGGCACCGCGTGAACTCCATGCATGCATCGCACATGCATCAGGATTCAGATTTTAGATCGCTTGAAGATTTGCATTACAGTGTAGTTCATAGTTCCTGCAGATGCAGTATCTTAGCTCGATCGGAGATCGCTTGAAGATTTGCATTACAGTGTAGTTCATAGTTCCTGCAGATGCAGTATCTTAGTCCGATCTCACGAAAAACTGTTGAAAATCTGTACTGTGCCCAGCACCCCAGCACTGACAGAAGCAGCAGGGGCGCGCCCGGGACCCGGCACCACTACGCCTATACATGCAGCAGAGTCCACTGAGACCGTGCACGCCCCCCCCCCCCCCACGTAGCCGTACCCACCAGGCCACCACGAACACGAAGGTCACATTCGCCGGTGAGCTTCGACCCCTTGAGAGCGAAGCACCCTTCGCTCAAATCGATCGTGCACACATGCTTTGGAAAGTTTGCGCGCGAGAGAGAGGAAGGCTTCGGCGAAAGCAGCGCGCAACGCGATCGCGCGGGGATACACATGCCGCCTTCGTGGCCCCTTTAGTCAGCAGCTCCTCCACCACACCACATTGCGTCGCTCGCCTCTCGTCTCACCGGTGGAGGTGGAGAGCGGAGCCACGAGTTATGGCTTGGTCTGAAAAAAAGGTCGGTTATGGCTTGGCTTTGACAGGCAACAGCCGAGGCAAAGCAAAGCGAGCGATGGAAGGAGACCAACCCGGTGCCATTGGGCTGGGAGCACGTACTAATAATGCAGCGCTTTTGCGCGGTGACGTGCCCATGCACTAGCTAATAAGAGCATGCACAATAGTATACTCAGAGTAGTTGTTTATGAAAAAAAATCATGTTTTTTCCTAAGCGGTATTGATACCTGTGTTTGGACGGAGAGTAAAGTGTTTACTTAAACATTGTTGTTTATATTAGTGCTATCAAGATAGATAATCATGTGTAATCATATGGAGTCTTTATTTGCACTAATTGCAAACTATTATTTTCATATAGGTGTTTAACACTCTATTTCTTTAAACATCTAGCCGTAAATATCTAGCATTGTATGCTCTAAGAGCATGTATAATGAGGTGCTTATGAAAAAATCGGGTTTTTTTCTCAACTATAGTAACACATGTGTTTGAACGGAGGACAAGAGCCTTACTTAAACACCGTTATTTATATTAGTACTAATAAGATAATTAATTATATTTAAACACTTATAATATTTATTAATATTAGAAACTAATTTTTATATAGATACTTAACCTTTTTTTTCTTACGCGGTTGTTCCTGTCCTAAGCCCACCTGCGCGGGGCCGCTCGGCACGGCCGGCCAAGTTGCAAGTTGTTAACCGCGCACACGCCTCCCTCCCTCTCCCTATCGGGCACGTCGAGAGTGGCGCGCGCTCGCGCACGGTGCAGTGGGGCTTGGTTTGCACGAACGGGGCGCATGCTTAGTGCCTAAGCAAGGCAGGCCGACCGGCTAACGTCAGTTGCGCGCGATCGATCCGGCTCTGCGCCTCTCTCTGGGCGCCGTGCAACACATGCGATGAGGTCATGCATTTCGTTTGCATACTGGAGCAACCAGCCAGGTGCTGACCTTTTCGTTAAGTGGATGGGACGCTAGCTGTCCAGTGGAGGCAGGCAACTCGGTCGGGTCCCTTTCGATCGTGTGGTTGTATTGTTAGCGCGCACCAAATAATGCACATCTTTCCATACAAAATAAATAAATGATGCACATCTTTTGAACTGGATGATGTGTGTTAGGGTTGGCCTGATTGAGCATCGTCCGATCTGGATTTCTGTCGAGTTCGAAGGCAGCCTAGTGCGGTAGGCCAGCCGTACATATGGTTTGGCCTGAGGTCACGTACGATAGATATTTTAAAAATTTATTTTCTATAATATTATTATAGTATTTTATAATAATATTACAGTATTTTTTATTTTTTTTATCTCTAATAACTACCTCATTTACTACATTCTATTACTTTCCTCGACTTTTCGACCTCACAGTCATACTATATGAATAATATTGAGGATCGCTACAATAGTCTGTAAATTTGGAGCACGTTCCCTCCCGACCGAATTCCTGTAGCAGATGATACGGCATCTATTGGAGATAAATACAGGAGTCAAGGATCAGCAAAAGAACAACACAAAACTGAGCACAGTGATACGGAGAGGGAACGCTGATCGTGTTAGAGATAGCCCTTAGTTGTACCAATATGGGTTGTTTGACGATGATCTGCCCGTAGGGTTTCGGTGCTAAACTGTGGGACAGCCAGTGGCTATTTACTCCCACGGACTGAATCGGGTGATGCAATGGCGTCTCGATAACGTATCTGCACTACATGGGTCCTTTTGGTGTAGACAAATGGGGATCAAATGTAGAATCAGCCCATCACAGCCCTTTTATGATATTGGCCTGATGCAGGGCGACCTTTCCGGACACAGGCCTGTAATTTTGGACGCTTTCGGGCTTCCACATATTAGACTATGGGCCGATCAGAACGTTGCAAGGGCTCTGGGCATTCGTGGTGTATTGCACGTCCAGGATCCAAGGACATTCAGCCCATAATATTTTTAGAAGGCAAATCCAGGCCGAAACTCGTTAAAGTGTGGGTTCTCAGAAGGCTAGAATTCTTGACCCTAGTAGGGGCATCATGTCCATACGGCAGCAAAACTGTTGGACCTAAGGCATGGGCTACTCCTGCAAACAAATCGAGACCTAGGCCATCTCGTAATTCTCTCAAGGGCCGACGGCCTTCAGCTCTGCGCGAAAGTGGTTATGAAAGCCCAAACATTACTATGCTTGGGTTCTTTGGGTTTGATGCATGTACAACGATAGGCCGAATGCCCGTCGACGCCCACGAGCCCATGAAATGAGGCCCTTCTCTGAAGCTTGAAGTCTACACGGCGTTCGAAAGCTTAAAGCTTGAGGCGAGCAGAAGGGAACAAGCATGGGTGCGTTTAGATCTCCGTACTACTTTTTGTACAGTTAAATTATATAAGCAGTTGAGAGAAATAGGTTTCATAAGTCATATTTACGTCTTCATGCCATATGTACGTCTTCATCATGTCACGTCGTGTCAGCAACTCAGCATGCATCTGACCTGATAATTCTGTCAAGCTCGCGATTCATGTCGTACCGAGAGAGACTCACGAACGCCTTCTTGATCACGTGTTCCGATCATGCTCACGCCGCGGCAACAGCACGCACGCATGGACACGCGGCGCCCGTGCCCGCGTGTACCCCGGAATGTGACGATCGACGTGAACCCATATCTGCGCGAAGTGACACTTGGGTCCTTCTACCGAGAGATTAAGCTCGAAGAGACGCAATCGAACTGGGAGTGAGGCTCGAGAAGAAATCGGATCCATGGCCGTGAACCCATGATAACATCGAACGGCATGCTAGTTTCCGCCTTTCCGGTGGCGATGACATTTCCGAGGCAAATCTTTGGTCGCGAACGGTGTCAGAGATTCAGGCAATTCAGGGTACGTGAAAGAAGGCTATGATATGCTATCTCTGTTTTTTTAATTTATTTTTTAGATATTAATATGATCTCTAATAATATGTTTAACTATTATTTTTAATAATTATTTTTAATAAAAATTGATAAAAATTAGATAATTTTAAAGTATTTTTTATAACAAAATCATTACTATTATTTTTATATATTAAATTCTAATAATTTTATTTTGTGTATATTAGTGATTAAATTTTTTAAAATTTAACTATACTTATTTTAAAATATCTATTTAAAAATAAAACTAATAGTACTACAACACTGTATGGGTGGTCATTCGTCAATGCTCTCTATAGATATCAACCCTAGCTGCCAATGATCTCGCAAACAAGATCTATAGGCACGGGGATTAATACAGATGGTAGTGTAGGATTGTTGGGCTCTCGTTTTTGCGACCAACAGCTAGGCCAGATCGATAGACGAGGATCAAGCAGGTGTAGGATTTGATCGTACCTGTAAATGTACGGTGTATCTTTGCGAATGATTGGTGCCATGGATGCTTCGTAAGTTGTGAGAAATTTTGACAGGGTTTGTCTCCTCGTCTAGTGATTTAGATTATGCTTATCCGTCAGTCAATTTTGGGAGCTGTTCGCACCGTCGTAACGTAAAAAATTAATATTTATAATATTAAAAGTTAATGTTTGTAATATTGAAAAATATATATCAAAATAGCTCATTGTATATATCTAATTTTAAGAGAAAATTCTCACCGTAATACCACTTCATATTATATGCAATATTTTCAAATGAAGCTTGTAGAGTAGATCTTAAATGAGATTGACTCCTTAACTAATCCCACTACCAAAATTGCATGAAAAAGATCATGGATCTATAAAATCGAGATTCCCACCCCTAAATACAACATCAGCCATTCTAAACTGCAACATCCAAAAGTTACCATTACAACATCTCAAAGCACCTAATGCAATATCAATCCAACCAAATCACACGTAGCAATATCTCCAATTATCTGTTACAACATCCTTAAGGAATATGCTAGAAGCGATAAGGTAGGCAGATGGTAAGGTGGAGCAACGAGTGGAAGAAATCCTGTGGGTGAGGCTGCACAGTAGCGTCCGATTTGCTTTAGGCGGTTCGAACGTCCAGACAACTGCATTATCATTTTTTAACCATTTGATCTAGTTGGGACCCTTCTTTTTTAACCCTAATCCTAACCCCATCTCTATTGATCTCATTTTTTGCTCGATCGACGCTACCACAGCTCACGCCTGACGCACGCTGCCTTTGACCACGTCTCTTTGCCTTGCCGGCAACGCCACTGTCCACATCCCTCTACCTCTGCCTCCGGCGCCGGCACGGCCCATTGGCGCTTGTCTCCCTTCCCCAGCGAGCCTCCTCCGCCCTTTCCGATCGCCAGCACATCCATTCTTCAACTCCAGCTACGTTCGCCCTAGCCTCCACAGCCTCCTCGCTCGGCTCTAGTGGCGCCACCGTTGTCAGAGCCGCCGTTATAGCTAACCGTTGTAACACGTGATACCCTCGTCGGCCTTCATCGCTCACTGGTGGCCCTCCGCTGCTACGGCAGGCAATGCCCATGTCGTCTTGTCGTCCCACCCGCCGCCCACCACCACCGCCGGTCCGGTTAGCTTCCCTAACGATCCCTCCAACCTCATCGGGCACAAGTAAATCCCCACCACCAAACACTAAATCCCCCACCTCAAACACTAAATCATCCACCCATAATCTCAATTTCTAGCTCAAATTGAGGTGATCGAAAGATTTACAATATCTCAATCACCTGAGATGTAGCAACTAGCAAAAGTTGTGGTTCTTGTCGCAATTTCTCATCTTTGATCTAGTAGTACTACACTTAGTGTCGGTGTAATAGGTAAGGGGTGCCTCACGTGGCGGGTCTCGCGTCGTCAAGTGTCAGTATGCAGCAGGTATTGTTAAGACCGTGACCACACCGCGCGACTAGGGCAAAGCTTGCATGGTTAGTCCACTGGTCGTGCAGCGAGGTCCTGTGACCAGTCCTCATTGGTCGCAGAGCAGGTACCCACCTACCCAGTCAAGTCTCATTTAATGCTGCATACTCATTGTTTTTCCCTTCCCCATGCAATTGCTTTCGACGTGGCATGGTCATGGGGCGGTGTGGAATTGCAGTAACCCGTTCTGTACCATTTAATGTAGCGGGATGGTCTGACGGGTGAGTGTGACGGTGTTCGGTGATAGTACAGGATGCGCAGTACAACTAGAGTAGGGCAAGTATGCCTATCCAACATCATGATAAGATAGGGGTAGTTGGATTCGTCGTGTTTGTTTTTACATCTTTTCCCCTGTTATATAAAGGGGTGGAGACCATGTTTGTAGAAGAGATTTTGTAACAAGTTTACCTAATTCATAAGATAATACATAGAACGTAGGGCTATCTCACAGGAGGCCTAAAGCTGGATAAACCTTGGTGTTCTTAAGTCTAGGTTGATAAACGCATACAGAGAACACGAATCAACGCGCTCGTCATCCAGACGATGGTAGTTAGCTCACTTGCACTCAATCTTCCAATCTCTCAACCTAACTCACTTTTCTTCTCAAATCTCATACTAAAATAGAATGGGCAGAAGTTCTTTTAGCTCTAGAATATTTTTCTTTTGTGCCCATGCAACAACAAACAAGGGTGGGGGTGAGGAGTTATTTATACCCCTCCCTAAAAAACTAGCCGTTACAGGTTTTTCTGACCTAACCCGAATACTCCGAGTTCAACCTGAAACCTACGAGTAAAACATTTAGACCTTAACCGAGCACCCTTGCTCGGAGCAAAGTCCGGAGATTCCAGTAACCGGGAACATCCGGATTGAAAACTTAGAGCCTAACAGACCACTTGGCTCGGAGCTAAACCTGGAGACTCTAGCCAACCTGGAATATTCGGGACAGCCTAGAACATCGGAGTTCAACACAGCTGGTCCTCTGAAAACGACGATAACTTTTGATCCCATAGTCTGGTTTTGATGATTTTTTACTATACGGAAAGCTTATTCAGAGGGCTACACATCCCAACTAAATTCATGATCCTAAACACATTTTATCAAACTAGGAACACTTTGAAAACCAATTCAGGCACTTACACATTTTTCGCACCGGATTCCTAAAGTGAACTCTAACTTTGGGTTGATTAGAAACTCTTGAGTACTGAGACATGAAAAATAGCACATGTTGTATCCCTCTTAATAGTGCAGTATACCTATACTCAAATTCAAAAGTAAAAACTATTTGAACCAATTTGAGCCTTTGAATACCTTCAAGTACTGCTTCTTTCTTTCAAACCTTGAGGGTTGCGAACTTCTATATCCTATTCACTCCATCTCTTCTTGATTTTTCATGTGATCGATATGAATCACCCATATCTTCCCATAACCTCGCACGGTATTAGCGCAATCTTCACTCTCTCTTCACCACCGCCTTGGTTCTTCAACGCTCTTCACCACCGCCTTGGTTCTTCAACGCCAAGCCATTTGCTTGTACTTCACCATCAGATGGTCTATCGCAGCCGATTCTTGCTTACTCTTCACCGTCTTGTCATAGAAAATTATTTTATATCCGACATCTTCAATAAATTCACTTTATCATATATGGAGTTCAATCTTGTTCTTCACTCTTGGCATATTGGATTTCAATTCAACTTATGTCTTCTTATGTATTCTAACCCCAATTCACTCTTAAGCATAAAGCACATATGTTAGTCCATAAAACTCTATTGACAATGGCATACCTTTAGTTACTTGATCTCCATAAGTAACTTAGCATTCACGCTTATCGCCAATCTTATATGAGTTTTTCTTTCTTTTTATGAGCGTCATTAAGAGCTGATTCATCTTGATACATATGTCTCATCCATGCATCACCTACGGAATAATTTACTAACAAACTCAACAACATTTTTAGTTCATAGGTATTGTGATTAATTACCAAAATCACACATAAGGGCTAGAGGCACTTTCAAAATTAGCCATGGAGGACGGCCGTGAATTGCATAACTCGTGGAACATAGCTCAGCTATGCAAGTTCTATGTGTAAGGTTGCTAAAAATGAGCCATTTTTTCTGTCTTGCAGGATCTTCCGGACAAGCGTGGAACATAACTCGTAAGTTTTTCCGATTCGAAGACAAAATTCTCTATTTTGTAGGATCTCCCAAAAAGAACGGTCTCCTGTTGACTTGTAAGTTTTTCTAATTCGTGAACCAGGCCGCCTAATCGACAACACTCCTACCAACCAGGTGGTCGGGGGTAGAGCGTTTTAGGTTTCCTTTTTATGCTGTCACTTTTTTTTGACTGATCGCTCATGTGGTGAGTGCCAGATCATTTAGGAAGGAATGAAAACTGTCACCTGGTTAGTTTAGGGGCATGCACGACTAATGGATACCGACCACGAGGCCATAAGTCCAAACTTGGGTCGAGCGCTGGTCACCGCTGAAGGGCTTACCGGGCTAAGGGCCATCCTAGTCACCACGAACCTAGCTACTGAGCGGTATAGAAAGTCGAGATCCTCTCTGGAAGTAACGACCAGCCAAGACTGCTCACCACACGAGCATGAAAAAACATATATGAAAACAAGTCCTCAAGTACAAAAAGACCGCTCGGATAGTGCTCGGGGTTGGGTTATAACAATCTTGATTTAGTGTCCCTAGGAGCCGAAGATGCCTCTTAGCGGGTCAAACTGGACTGTCCAAAGAAGGGAATGAGCTGCGTATAGGAATGCATCTACGTGATCGTCGAGCTCTGTCGTGGTCCACTGAACACTGCCAAAGCCGACAGAGACTACAAGAGCAAGGTTAAGGACGGGGAAGTGATCGTTGACATAGGCAAGAGCAAAGCAGGCGCCGTAGACTGCGACCTCAAAGAGGTGATCGCTAATGGTCTCGCGAAGCCTTTGCTCAAGGTCATCTATCTCCTCGGAGGCTGCTAGAAACTAGTCAATATGTCCAGTCACTATATCCCCTGGGGTTTGGCGAACATGAACACCAATGGCTCGAAACAGCGAGTCAAAGAAGGTGAACGCCTGGCTTAAGGCAATTGTAAAAGTACACCCGTTGCTGGTTGTTCTTCCTCAACGTCCGCTCCAAGTCCTTTCGCACCACGAGCAATTCCTGCTGACAAGCTAGTCGGAAACAAGTCGCAGAGCACGCAAAGGTCAGTTGGTCACGTATTACTCAGCTAGACTAAGACTACACGTAGCTTAATCTGTGGCTAGACTGGCGCACCTCAAAGATCGCTCTGAAGGATCTCTCACTCAACCGCAAACCCAAGCTCGCACTTGACCACCACCTCCAGATTGTGCTTAGGTGTCAAACAACTCACTCCACCATTTCCATGAGAGAGCTTGGGGGCTACTGTCGGTGTAATAGGTAAGAGGATGCCCACGTGATGGGTCCCATGCTGCCAAGTGTCAGCATACAGCATGTATTGTCAAGACCATGGATACATTGCGTGACTAGGGTGAAGCTTGCACGACTAGTCCGCTAATCGCACAGCGTGGTCCTGCGACTGGTCCTTATTGGTCGCATAGCAGGTAACCACCTATCTAGTCAAGTCTAATTTAATGTTGCCGACTCGAGTGTTTTTTCCTTCCCTATATACTTGCTTTCGACGTGGAATGGTCGTGGGATGGTGTGAAATTGCAGTGATCCGTCTCGTAGCATTTAATATCATGGGATGGTCTGATAGGTGAGCGTGACGGTGTTTGTTGATGGTACATGATGCGTATGTATGCCTATCTAACGTCATGATGCACTAGGGGTAGTTGACTTTGTCATGAGTAGATCTGCCGCTGAGTTTGATATGATCCATTTGTTTGTGTATCTTTTCTCCTGATATATAAAAGGATCAAGACCATATTTATAGAAAAAATTTTATAATAAGTTCACATAATTTATAAGACAATACATAAAATATATATCTATTATCCTATGAAAGACTTAAATAAAAAACCTCGATCTTCCTAAGTTTATGTTGATACGCGCATATAAAAAAATACGGATCAATACGTCGTTCAATGTACTCAGGATCATCCTGACACTTAGCAATTGCTACTTACTGCATGCCGCTTTACCGGCAATCCCTCTAATCCGTCAGGCATAAATAAAGCCCTGCCTCAAACCTAAATCCCCCGTGTCGAACTCTAAATCCTCTCTCCCTAATCTCATTATTTAGTTTAAATTGAGGCGACGGAGAGATTTGCAAGACGTCACATGAGATTTAGCAACTAGCAAAAGCTGTGTTTGCTGTGGCAGTACTGCGCCTGGCAATTGCTGCTTACTGTGTGCTGCTTTACATGCGTCGATGTGTACTGCTTCGCCGTGCGTGCATCTATCCGTGCGTGCACTGTTGCCCGAGCAGTCGGTGTCGCAGGAAAAAGAAAGCCCCAAGAAACCGGTGGTACGAAATATAGTTCAGGCAAGGACATATGCTCGGGTACAATCTTCTGGTGATCTCTGTGCCAAGCAAGTCATGACTAATGAGACAGGCCTACTTTTTCGCACGGAAGATGCATGCTGCACAGGATTCTTTGGTTGTCGCTAACCCCAACGAGAGTAGATTTGGCTGATTACGATCCAAGCAAAGATTAATTATTGGTGATGATAGCGATCGATCAGGTTAACGTTGAACCTTTAGTTGGAGGCTTGGAGACTTTGGCATTGTATGGACTATGGAGGTGTTCCTCTTCCTCCCCGAGCTAATATTTATACCATTTGCCAAGTATGGGGTAAACCGATCGGGTGATTTTGAATTTTCTTGCTAACGGACAATTTGCAGTTTCTAACGAAGTCATCGGACTACCATTAGTTCTGTGATGTGATGTGCATTTTCTTTTACGGAGTACTACATTTTTTGTCGGACAAGTGCTGGCTCGATGTGCTTCTATTGGTACGTACGCCTGACTCACCTGACCGTGTCCTTTTTCCACTATGCTATTGGACTGTGCCACGGTGCATTATTGTCGGATCAGATCTGCATTGTTTATGTACACATGGCAAGATTTGATCGCTGGACTGGAGCACTTTCCCGTAGTCAAACGAAACCGGATCCTCTAGGACTGTAGGGCATGGATGTCCCAGCCATACTAGAAAGGTTTAGGTCGCGCCTTGGCTTCTCGAAGCAGAGACAGCCATTTTTTTTTCCGATAAAGGGAGATCTACTCTCGACATCATATAATACAGATCGAGAATGCATTTTCAATCTCTGCATAGTCAAGGTACAAACGGTGAAACAAAATAAAAGGCAAAAGGAAACCAAAGCGCATTCAACATTCTTATATTGATCCATATATGACAAAAAGGAAAAAAGTATTAGCCAATAGTATTTGGTAGTTTATGTGTCACGAGACATGTTGATCAATTTGCATTACGTATATGCATTTTTTATAGCCAGTACTACGTACGTCTCATTTAGAGCACTTGATTTTTTAATGTATTCTGTGAAACACTATAATTTTTAGTTCTTGCAAAATTCCTGTAAGATTTTTTATTCCTTGTGCTCTACTGCGACGGATACAGCGGGGGCTCGGGCGTCGAGCCCTCATATTGGCTGCAGTTCTACTAAAATGAAAGCGTGAAGGAGTAAGAAAGAGGATGTGGAGGAAGAAGAGGCAGAGGTGGGGGAGAAGAAAGAAAAAGCGAGCCACTCTTAAAATTTGGTTCTAACTTTGCCATTATACTATATCTTAAACTTTAGTATCAATAGAATCTATACATATCGGCATAGTATTATAATGTAATAATAGCATTATAACTCATAAGTTGCTCCTCTTAATGTAAGTAGAGACACAAGACATGGTAAATTTCCTCCTCGGATATTTCAACACAAAGGCAACTAATGACAACTACGGATCCTAGCATATCTCCATTTCCTTTTCTCTCCAGGCTAGTTCTCCCCATAGCCTGGTTGTTGATGTAGAAAGGGGATAATCAAGAACACATCACCTTGTCGTGATCTTAGCCTCGAGCTACCGTAGCGCAAACAGTTCAGAGCAAGCATAGGATTCCCAATAATTCGGCTCTTTTTAGTACTGCACGTAGCTCTCATTTGCCCTACCCAATCCATCTGGCCAATAATAACTAAGCATATAAAACTGTTTCCTAGCTTGGAAATGTCACCAGGAAAGCTATGCTCCGGTTTTGACAGCGACTAATCAATCGGTGATACCAAGGGAAATCATTGGCAACATATCCTTTGGGAGGCTTAGACTCCCATGGATGCTGATTCATTCGCCAGAGTAGTCCCTGTAAAACTAGCAATTTCCATCGATGCCGAGTGGCATCCACGCGTGGGCATGCGCTTTGGTTCTGCCCTCGCGTCATTCTCCGTGGCTTGTCTAGTCAAGCCCGCACGGCGCGGGCATGGAACGTGGCGAGACAGAACGAGCCAGGCCACGTTTTTGTCTTGGGCTAGGCGGGCGGCGTCGCGATCGGATGGCATGGGGCGTGCGGCGGATCTGCGGATGGAACAAATCGGGGTCAGAGATCAGGTCGGCTTAGCGTCTTGTTGCCCTTTTGCCGCGTCGGCGTCTTGTTGCCTTTTATAATGGTTTCGGCGACGGCGGGTGACGGGCTTTGCAGCAACGGGGGTTCCCTTTATGGGCAAGGACTTTCAAGGTCTGTTGAGTTCAGCTGCCTGATTCAGGTCTATCTGAATCATCGTTCGGTTGGGAGATTCTTCAGAGTGGTGGGTTAATCAGGCAACCCCATTTTAAGACTACGTTTTGGATCATGAGAATTTTTATCAGGCGATAGATGAACTTACAGCTCCCTAGGCAGGACTGTTATAATTTCTGAATTTCTCTAACGTACCTCACAGTCGTTAGGAAGCCAAAAACCCATTCGGACGTTTAGAAAAAAAAACCCTTCAGGCACCTATATATCGTACTCACTTCTGTAGCACATGCGGAGCTGATGATGCCACTGTTCAACTGTAGACATCTTGAAGCTTAAATCGACGGCCAGAAACATTGTTCAATTGTATTATGTTGAAGTTAATCGATGGGCGTACAAAAACTCCAAAGTCACCAGGTGATCATCCTAGCATTAGTGCATTGCCGAACGGAAGATGCAATCTGAACATGAGGACATCCCCATCAACGTGAGCATGGAAGAAAAATAAAAAAAAGTACAAAAAATTAGCGAAAGATTCGTCAACAATAGAATCTTAATGATCAATTGTGAGTGAATTCAGCAGTTGATAGAGTGCTTTCGTTAGGTTAGCTAGCTCCTAAGATTGGCATGCGGTGCTCTTTTTCGCAGGAGTGGTTGGCAATATATAATTTGTGTTCCTGTCATGTGCTGCTAGCTTAATACAATATTAGACCGCTAAGGCAAGCATTAACATTAAGTGTCATCAAAGCTGACAGTGACTAAAGGCTATGTTTATTTTTTTCTGATTATGGATTCTGCTCAAAAACAAAAGCAAACAGCCACAATCTAAAAGTTGATTCTTGCAATTCACATTATACTACGAAATCGCACAATCCACAATTTAGTGGAAAAAACTTCTTCACAGAATTCAAATTGTGACAATTCACATAAAAAAACAAACAGAACCTAAGAGCCCAACAAAGGATCTGTTTTGGTATTTCTAGATGAACTAAGGACCTAAGATACAGTACACTGGTTCTCAAAGACTTATTGAAACCATTTTATTGCTAAGTTTAATATTTCAGTGTGGGAGAAAATTTAATAATTTGTTAGTCGTCAAAAAATCCAACACAAAAGAATTCCTTAATACTTCACCGTTGTTGGAATCTTTTTGTAATTTTACATACACTATAGCGATGGACTCCACTGATGATTTGTGGGCCCTGTGTCATTTTGCTTGTTCACACAAGAAACACAAAGGCATAATGGAAGATTGGCTTAGGGGCTTTGAGCAAAGGCATGAGAATAAAATACTCGTTAATATAACAACTTTATGTTGGGCTATATGGTTATGCCACAACGATGTCTCTTTTAACAAAAAAACAAGCATTTTCTTTATACAAATACTCTTCAGAGAAACATACTGGTTTAGACACTGGAGGCTACTTCAAAAAGAGTGAGTGAGAGATGAGTTGACTAGAGATGGTTGCTATGGAAGCCTTTGCCAAGAATGAATAGTGATTCAATAACAGACTATGTGGTAGATAAGTTCTCATTTATCATGTAGTGTTTTATTTATTTGGTTTATATCGCTTGCATTTGTAATGTGGCGGAATTGTAATAATAAACCAGGAATGAATTGTTTCCATTATCTAAAAAAAACACAACATTTATCCCTCAATTAACACATTCTCGTTTCGACAATTCTTGTTGTTACATTTAAGTGGTGTTTGGTTGAGCGGGTGGTAAGATAAGTGAAAATGAAATCAAATCACAATGGGATCACCGGTGGGATGAATGATTCCATCCTTTGTTTGGTCCTTAAGGTAACGGTATGACAGACCACGACCTCCTCCACATCCATCACGAATCCTTTCACTGTTGCTAGTTGTCCGTGCTCTCTAGCCCACACCACCCCGGCTGTGCTTGTGTCCTCACCAACATGAACGAGCCCCCATGTTGCTGCTACATTGTGACAAATTATTCATCACCCGGCAATACTTCCAGCATAGCACACGATCGGCAGAAGTGGGAGGAAGCATCATGATCGCGTGAGAGTCCAGGTTGGTGTGTTGTGGAATACGTGAGTGTGAGTGTGAGTGTGTGTGGGGGACCTATAGGCGTGAGTCGGAGAGGTAAAAAGGAATCAAGACTCTGTAATCGAGCGAACTTTGAACATTAGACAGAAAACCTGATGAACAAAGGGGTCGGTGTCTTCAGGCGCCCTGAAACTATCTCTCTCTATTTCGTTTTCACTATGTTTGCTTGATCCTTCCGTCGATCAATTCTGGCACGACAAGGTTCGTGACATTTGGTATCAGAGCCTCTCACCATCGTCTTTCACCGGAGAGTCCCCATGGAGGATTCATACGCAAAGTTATGGTACCCATACGTGGCATCTGACTAAGTGTTCTTTCACACAACAAACTATCTCTTATTTGGGACACATTATATCCAAGGATGGAGTTTCTTCGTACGATAAGATCAAAGATATCCAAAACTATCTAGTACCCTCCATAGTCAAAGAACTCAGCAACTTTCTCGGACTTGCTAGATACTACTAAATATTTGTGAAGGATTTTGGTTTGATTAGTAAATCATTGACCGACTTACTCAAAAAGCATGACATCTTTGTGTGGACACCATTGGCTGACCAGGCATTTTAGGAGTTAAAGCACCAATTGTCGGATACACCAATGTTAGTACTCCTTGGCTTCTCCAACCGCTTCGTTGTCGAGATAAATGCAAGCGATCGAGGGATTGGTGCGGTACTAATGCAAGATGATCATCTAATAATGTTTCTTAGCAAAGTTTTATGCTCACGAAATCAAGGCCCGGTTGTGCATGAGAAGGAGTGCCTAGTGATGATCCTTGCCATTGATCACTAACGCGCATAACTTCAGCACGTCGAGTTCACAATTCGAACGGATTACCGCAGCCTGATTCATTTGACGAAGCAACGCATGCATGCTCCAATTCAGCAAGATGCTTTGACTAAACTGATGGGATTGAACTTCCCAATACAACATAAATAGGGATAGTTCAACAAGGCTACTGACGCTCTCTCTCGAAGACCTCATTATGAAGAACTAGCAATGATTAATGTATATCATCCGGCATGGCTCAAAGCTGTTACTCGAAGTTACAACAACAACCAGTTCACACAGTGGAACTTGACAGAGCTCTTACTACCAAGGGCTCCAATCCCGAATTGTGTTCAAGGATGGGATTCTACACTTCATGGGATGCATCTAGATTGGCAAAAACATTGACATTCAAAAACACATCATCTCTGCTCTCCATGATAGTGCTTGTCGGAGAGTTAGCTCCTATCGCAGGGATCCTGAGGGACCCCTTTTTAGAGATTCGGCCGGGGGATGGTTCTGAATATGTTTGCTGGAGAAATAAATGGACATAAATACGATGGCAGGTAGGGTGGAATGATCTAATGCAGAAAAGAGTAAATGCGCTGGGGGATTTTTAGACAGGTTCGGGTCGCACTGCGCGTAACACCATACTCCTGTGTGGATGCTATAAATGCCCTGAGAATATCTCTCAGGAATGTGCTAGTTACAAGAATATCTGTCTATCCTAGGACCTTGGGCTCCTTGTTCTTCGGTTTCTATGCTCGTACAAAGGTGTTCTTCGATCTCTGTTGGGCTCAGTTGGCTCTGTGTGCACTTGTCCGAGCTTGGATTTTTCGTAGACTGTGTTCGATCAGCCTCTGTCTTTGTCCGTACAGCCAGCTGCTTTAAATACCCGCCGGCGGTAGCGTACCCCGAAAGGGAGGGCACGAGTTACAAGGCACCATAAATGGAAAGGGCGTCATCATGGCCTCTGCGCGAAGTGACGGGGGTTGAAAACGCGCCCCGCGCCTGGTCTTCAGTCGTCATGATGGCGCTGGCAACGGGCGCCGTGGAGAGGGCCCACCGGGCAGCCACAGAGCGGCCTGGCGTGCCCGCCCGGTCTTATTCGCCTGCCACAACAGCGCGGCAGACGGAACACCTCGGGCCTCGCGATGCTATCCCGAGGCGCACCGGATAGCACGGGATGGGACCCGTGCATTAAATATCCCCACGCCCTTCTGCCAGAATATGGCAGGAACTGACACCGAGCGTGGCGGGAGCAGTTGGAGGTGACAGGCCACGTATGCTCTTAAATGCGGCATCGGGCCTTTCACTGGCTGACACCTCATCGCTGGACCCCTGTGAGGGCCACTGACGGGGGGCTTCCTGGATCGTCGGGGAACCGAGTGCTCGGGGGTCACTGTTCACCTCCCCGAGCACTCTCTCCCGAGAACGCCCTCTCTTGGTCCTCGGGGAACCGAGTGCTTGGGGGCTGCTGCTCGCAGCCCCAAACACTCTCTCCTGAAACTACCTTCCTTGAGTCCTCGGAGTACTCGGGTGCCCGGGGGCTACTACTCGCAGCCCCGGGCACACTCTTCCTGGTACTCGATTCTCCTGGTCGTCGGGGGACTTGGGTGCTCGGGGGTCACTATTCAATCCCCCCAGCACTCTCTCCCCGGTCACTTAGTCTTTGCAGATCATCGGGGAACCCGGGCACTCGGGGACCATCGACTGTGGCCCCGAGCGCCCTCTCCTGGGACTTAGTCTTTTTTACCTTTGCGGGGATGACCCAGCGGAAGGGCGCCACGTGGCGGATTGCTAGCCTGGCCTCGGGATTCGGGGACCCCTGGTTCCTGATTTACCGACAGTGCTCTAGGAGGATATTCTGGCTTCTTGGCCACCTATCACAAAACTAAGTGTCTCTTTGCATGGTCTAATATGAAGAAAATGATCAAGGAGTATGAATAATCCTACTTGATTTGTCAACAAACCAAAAATGAGAGCATCACGCCGCTGGATTGCTACAACCACTCAACATCCCTGATCAAGCCTAAAACACAGTGACCCTTGACTTCATTGAAGGACTACCCAATTCGATAAATCATGATGTAATTCCGGTTGTGGCTGACAAATTTAGTAAGTATGTACATATTCTACCACTCAAACATCCATTTACAGCTCTATAGGTGGCTAAGCTCTTCATGAACCACATCTTCAAGCTACACGGTCCCTCGTAAGCCATTGTCTCTAATCGTGACCGCATCTTTACCAATGCTCTATAGAAAGAATTGTTTTGGCTATCACATACAAAGATTTATCTCAATTCTTCTTATCACCCACAAACGGATGGGCAAACAGAACGTGTCAATTAATGTCTTGAGACCTATCTTCAGTGAGCTATACATTCTTGTCCAAAGAATTGGTTCCATTAGCTCTCGTTGGCTCAGTATTGGTGCAACACCTCATATCACTCCTCTCTTAGCACTACACCATTTGAGGTTGTCTATGGTCATAAGCCTCATGACTTGGGAGCATTGCAGTTGGATGAGTGAATCATGGTCGATCTCACAACTTGGATGAAGGAACGTGAGGTCATGCATCAACTCCTTCACATTCATTTGGATCGCGCCCAACTCAGAATGAAGCAGCAAGCTGACAAGCATTGCACTGAGCACAAATTCTAGGTTTGTGACCAAGTTTTTCTCAAGCTCCAACCTATATTCAGTCTTCAGTTGCTCATCGAACCAATCAGAAGTTGTCTTTTTAGTATTACAGACCTTTTCATGTGGAGGAGAGAGTTGGTCCAGTGGCATATATATTGTAGCTCCCAAGTTCAAGTTAAATTCATCTAGTCATTCATGTCTCTCAACCAAAAAAAAAGAGCACTCAGTCCAGATATGGTGGTCAATCCTTATCTGTCGCCACCGTCATCCACTCTGCAGGTGGCTTAGCAACCTGATTAGGTGACCGACGGAAAGCTAATCAAACGAGGCAACACTACTGTTCCTCAAGTGCTGGTGAAGTGGCAGGGTCTAGATAGGAACTTGGTTACTTGGGAAGATCTTAGGATGTGTTTGGATGGCTATACCAACTTGTACATGTATGGTATGATTTAGCTGGGTTAGTTAATCCTGGATGGGTTGGTACAGGTAGAATATTTGATTGGATGTATGAGATGATACTTGTTTCTGTTTGGTTGGCTGTATGGGATGGTACGAGCTGATACAGGGTTATGTTTGGTTTGATGAATCTATACATATATGGTGACCTCCTCTCTACCTTCGGTGAGTATACCTCTCTACCTCTGTTTGCTTCTTGCTTCTTCGTGTTGCATGCTGGCACCCAGTGATAATCTCTAATGCACTGATAATCTCTAGTAAAATCAGTCCATTAGGAAATGTGTTGCCTTCTCATGTTTTGAGAGCATCATTTTTCAGCATTGAAAATCAACCATATGGAAATAACCACACAACAGAAAAATGATTGTTTCACCAAGTTGGCGAGTATATGCACATGAAAGATAATAAAAAAAAATACAAAAGGAAGATGAGTCGATAATTTTGGTAAACTTTTCAGCATATCAAAATATAGAGAGAGCATGGATACATTAACCAAAATAATTGGAAAACAGACTAATTGATTCATCAATTGTTTTTTCAGCAATAAACTTAACTCTATAGCCAATCAACATGATTGTTTCATCGCTCAAACTTTTTGATCTATTCCATGAAGATATTCTTATAGAAGGCTTCAGTTTGCAGCTTCTAAAAGCAGTAACAATACCAATGATCGTAAAAACAACAAGAAGAACACCAGTTGCAATTTCTAAAATAAGAAGCCAAGATGGTTGTTGTACTCTTTCATGCTGATGTCCAAAACTGATGTGAGGACTTCAAGCCAAACAAACAAACTAATTTCCATCAGGAATCCGACTTGCAGCCATACTACTATATACACATTAGACTCACAAGCCAACAACAAAACAAGGATCTGCATGGAGACCACATCAGACTCATAAGTCAAATAACATATACCATCAGAACATCTCATCAGAATAACGTCAGAACAACTATTAACCCAACATAAAAGTTTAGTGCAGCACATACACATACTAATAAGTTTAGGCGGAACACATACTAAGTTTTGATGACCCAATCTTACAGCACAACACAACATCAGAACAACATCACCACAGCATGAGAACAACATCACCAGGTATTACAAGATAAACATCACCATAGTCTGCCCTCATCTTCCTCTCCTGCTGTAGGTCATACAAATGCTCCAAAAGACATTAACAGGTTACTAGATTGTCATACAGATGCTCCAAAGACATTAGCATGCCATTAGCAAAAGATCATATCTCATACTATCTATGGATCTATATCTGAAAGGTGCTCCTTTATGTACCTAGCAACCCAAATCATTTTGCTTGAGAGAGGGAGTTTGTAGAGTGCTCTTGCTTGCGAAGGCATAATAATGGTATAGATGTCTTAGAACCCTGGAATGCTCATCATGTCACTGTAGAGGCTCTCGGGAACATCATTTTCTGGAGTTGCGACCTTCGCTATAGCTGTGGCCATTTGACTAACAACAACGCCATACAAGAAGCCACATCTGCAGCAACACTAATGATCAGCTTGATTTTTTCCTCCTCTGGTCCATCTACATATTACCAATGGGAATGCATACACATATGAGATGAGTATCAAATAAAACAACCAGATTAATTTCAAACACAATATTAGCACTAATTTTAGAGAATAATCTAAAACTCATGTGGGAGACCATGTCAGGCATCCAAGAGTGATACTGCTAATTGCATGAATGGATTCAAAACCTTTGAGATAAAATATTCTGCTAATTTTGCTCGAGAAGTGGGATAATGTGAATTGAAAATGTGACAAGCCGATTGCAGGCTGGAGGCATAGGTGGTCCTTCCACTTTCAGATTGGATCAAGAATTTATGTTTGTGAATTCCAATTGTTGTACCGAGATAAACAATCGCACATACAATATTGTAGGTACGAAAGGGGGAATTATGCAAATGTTTTGTTGGGGTTTGGATAAATGACTCTTGAGATATTATTGATCATTTTCGTTCAAAAAAGAGAGTACTAATCGTTCTTCGGTAGTACCTTGTTCAACCAATAGAATGAGACTCCTCAAAGATGCTTCATCGGTGTGTCACCGATACGAACAAAGATTTTTTACCAATCTGCAAGAAAAGATAAAAACTGCTTAGCCTACTAGTCAACAGTTCAGAAAAATCATAAGATTTTCAGCACAAAGCACTTCTAGTGCAATAGCTTGAACACAAGAAATACCACACGGTTTGTGTGTAGTTGCCAGTTCGGAAAGAGGAGGTAGGAAACAAAGATTTCAAAGGAGGCAATGATGAGTTCTGAATCAAATAAAAGGGGTTCGCAAGCAACAACAATCAGTAAAGCATGAAAGGGAAGAACTTTGGTGAGCGCATGTCACATCAATGTAAAAAAGGACCATCTTTTCTCCCGAGCTTTCGTTTCTACAAGAAAATCCAACACTAGCACAAGACCACCTCATCATCTGTATCCAACTAAACAAACAACGAAAGAATCTCAAATTCTCCAGATTCAGAGGGAACAAAGCATCAACATCCTACTCTAGTAGTCCAAGAAAGCAAGAGTAGCTCAGTAATCAAAGAACGGCAACATGAGCATCACAATTCAGAGCCTTTTGCAACCTGAATGAACAAGATAATCTAATCCAATCCGAGCTCAACCTCCAACTTGAACTACACATGAAAATCTACCCTTTTGCAACCTGAATGAATGAGCTAATCTGCCCTTTTAACACCATTGTTCTATGAAAAGGATGGATGCATCCATGTAACAACAAGCTAATTGGAACAACAAATACACAAGTAAAATGTATGGTGATCATACGGGGCGACCTCACCTCGCAATGGGGAAGGATCTAATGACGTCGCTCGGCGGGATAGGTCCAGAGCGGTGACACAGTGCTCGGCGGGACAACACCTGGGCTGGTGACGGCGGTAGTCGGCTAGATAGATCCAAAGCGGTGGTGGTGTTGCTCGGCAGAACAAGACTGAGTTGGTGGCAACGGCGGTCTACGGGACAAATCCAGCGTGGTGGCTCGTTGCTCGGAGGGACAACACCTGGGTTGGTGGTGGCGGCGCTCGGCGGGATAGGTCCGGAGAGCCAGGGGCGATGCCGATGATGCTCAACGACACAGGAACATCACAGATCTACACACCGCCTCCTAGTGAGCAAATGGGAGAGGAGAGAACGGGAGGTGAGCCAAATGGATGGCGTTTGGGACAGGGCCAACCTTGACAACATGGTGTGACTGATTTTAGCCACACTATGTCATGCAGGATCTCTGGGGAATGTTCTATGAATATGGATGGCTCGGTCCTAAATTAGATGGTTCAATTCAAACAATTAAACACTGAACGGGGGCATATTTAGTACCAATTAATACAAGTACCGGTTGGTACAACCAACCAAACACTACCTTATTGCGATGCGTCAATGGTTTCCTTCATTCACGGCTTGAGGTCAAACCGATTTTGAAGGGGAAGAGAATGTGATGAACTATTCATCACCCGTTAATACTTTCATCATAGCACATGCTCGGTAGAAGTGGGAGGAAGCATGTGATCGCTTGCTACTCCAAGCTAGCATGGTTTGGAACTTGTGAATGTGTGCATGGGGCCTACAGGTGTGAGTCGGAGAGGTAAAAAGGAATGGAGACTCTATAATCGAGCAAACTTTGAACATTAGATGGAAAACCTGACGAAGAAGGGCCGATGTCTCCGAGCGCCCTGAAACTCTCTCTCTCTCTCTCTCTCTCTCTCTCTCTCTCTCTCTCTCTCTCTCTCTCTCTCTCGTTTTCTCTGTATTTGCTTGATCCTTCCACCAATCGGTTCCAGCACGGTGAGGTCCGTGACATACGTGAGTGAGAGAGAGTTGAGGATCTGATTACATGGTAACTGATTATAGCGGAACCTGACCAAATGTGAGCTAATGGGATTCCTTCACACTGTAATCGAGTTACGGTCCAAAAGCACTAAACCAAACAACATCCTTAGTGTTTAATTACACCGTTGGATGCGATCTTGTAGCATTGCAGATGTTCGTGAATGTTAGAGCTCAAATTAGATAATATCCGCCATTCCTCTCCGTTCAAACTTTGTATTCCCTGGAGAGATTGATGTTTTATTCATTATGTTCTCCATTGATATTCTTTTACAGTGAATTTTCGCTGCTAAATTGAGCTAAACCATTAGGCTATTACCAATATGATCTTTGGGAAGCTCCGATGTGTATCACCCACAAACACCGTGTGTATCATTCACAAACATTGTGTTCTACCTTAAACTTGATTAGTACTGCTGGGGGCCTTAAGCAGAGACGAGAAACCAAAACGTATTTTGTAGTCTAGGTTTCAAGCATGGCAACTAGACACGTCGAACAATTTGATCCCCACATATGCGTTATTATGGAGCAGAATTAGGATTCAAATCAACGCATTTAACCACTACGGCCCATCTGGAATCCTGGAATTTTCCAAAAATCCTTCATGATTGAATTGGTTGTGTTGAGTCCTTGCAAAAAATTTTGTGAGGTTTCTGCACTCCTTGTCTTCTACCCTTTCGGTTTTAAATATATGATGTTTTGATCAAAATTTGGTTAAGTTTTTAAAATTTTGACCATCAATAACTTTTAATATATTTACTTTGAAAACATAAAAATCACATATGTAGATTTGTTTTGAAAAATACTTTTATAATATTATATTTTTAGATCTCCAAAATAAATATTTTAGAAACTATTGATGGTCAAAGTTTTAAAAGTTTTAACCGGATTTTGATAAAACGTCATATATTTAAAACCGGATGGAGTACCTTAAACTTGATTGGGTATCGTGGCCACCGGTGATGCAAATAATTTTATTTCATTGAAAAAAACCTTAAACTTGATTAGGCATTAAATATGGGGAACTTGTACGCATCTACGTAGTAATTCATGACGTATATAATAGTATACTAAGTGTGTCTTCATGATCTTAAGCAAGTAAAGACACATGACACATGGTGTCTTTGGTTATTTCAAGACATGGGCAAATATGACAACTATGGATCCTGGCATATCTCTATCCATTTTTTTTATATCTCCAGTCTCGCTCCCTCTCCATAGCCTGGTGGTTGATGTTGAAAGGGGACAATTTTTGAAAAATAGGTAGGAGCTCTACCATTCAATTACGGAGAAGAATATAGTTTAAAACTTAAATACTACAGAACACCTTCACACAACGAACACCTTCACACAACAAGCGCCTTCTCTCAATCTAAGCCTCAAGCTAGCGTAGCTCATTTCCAACAAATTGGTCCTTTTTTTTAGCATTCACGTACCTCTCATTTCCCTACCTAATCCATCTGGTCAATAATAGCTATGCATAACTGTTACCCAGTTTATAAATGTGACCGTACAAACTAAGCTCTGGTTAAGCATGGTGTTAGAACTGAGTCGAGTGTCACCACGCCATCTAGCTTAGCCAAGAAGAAATTAGTGTTCATGAAGACATACGGGTGTTGTACCCTTGCTCATGTCGCGAGCATGGCGTCCTTCCATCTTTGACATTCGCGAGCTCGCATCGGGTCTTAATTAAACTCGTAATGACCCTAATGTCTCTATGGTGACCCCAGTGAAATCGATTTTCTAAGATCCGCCCCTGTAAGGTAATTTCCAATGACGCGAATGATAACAACCGACGTAGACGACTACACTTAAATTAGTAGAATGGTTTCTTCAGAGGAACACATGTGGGCAAAGTACATAGGTTCTACCCTTACGTCGTTTTCCGCTCCTTGTCGAGTCAAGCAGAGCACGCACGGCTGCCGATCCGGAGAAAGACTAGCCCAGCCAGCCAGCGTGACGCTGTTTTGTTATAAGTAAAACTCATCTTAGGATAGGATCTTCACTGACCTTATGGAAAACAACGCTTAATTAAGACGGACTTAAAATTAGAACCTGCATTGGACGATGCCATTCCCTTCTAGTCGGTGTAGATGATTGATTAGCTCTGGAAGACCCCTCCTGACGTGTGGATCGGCCTTCAGGAAGGAAATTATATAAGATCGGGTCTCACAGAAAGATCTATATCTTCGTGTGACACGTGTCATCTATTTCTCTCATATATGTTGAATCAGATCATTAGATTCAGAACGAACGGCGTGGATCAGGATCTCACAGAGACCCTTCTGTAGAGAATCTTATATAATTTCCTTCCCAGCCTTCAAGCCAGAAGATGCGTCCCCATATTGATTTAGGTGGCATTTTTATAGAGGCCCCCCTCTTAATATAGCGCAAAACTGAACTAGGTCCTAACCATTATGTGTCTGACGCAATAACCCTTAATGACAACTTAATCCTGTAATTAGTTATGTCACTGTTCAACTAATGGGTTAATTATGGATTAGCCAACATCACACTAGTCTAACACGTTTTTGTCTTGAAATAAGAGGAGCATGCCGCGATCACATTGGCGTGGGCGCGCGGGAGCGGCACGGCCGGTGGAATGATTCGTCCGGGTTCAGGATCAGGGGGTGGGTTAGGGCCCCGCGTCGGCGCTGTTGCCTATTTATGATGGCTTCGGCGAGGGCGGGTGCCGAAGTTGGCAACATTTGAGGATTGCTATTATCGGCAAGGATTCCCACGGCTTGAACTCAGCTGTCTGCTTGTTCAAAGTGTTGAGGTGCTTCTCAATCTCGTTTGGTCGGTGTTCTCCTGTATTGGCATCAATAAGGCAACTCAATCACAAGACCTTGTTTGGAACATGTGATATTTTTTATGTTTCATGCATGAACTGAAGTAACATATCAAAAGTGAGGAACCGTTACGATTTGACTTTTGTCCCTTGCATTCCTCGTAGTCGTTCAGAAACCAAATAACCTCTTGGATTTACGAAATCAGCGCTCCTGGCAACCAAATCCCATTGGACTCTTCTGCAGCACCAAGGTCAAAGCTAATGTCATGGTTCAACTGCACGGAATCAATGTCCAAAGCTCCATGGTCACCTGGTGGTGAGCAGCCTAGCATGGCAACCAGAAGATGCAATCTGAATATAGATCTCTAGGAAGCAAAATTTATAGAACCCTGTCCAGAAAGATCTCCGTAAGATTCTATTTATATCATCTATCTCCTAATCCAACGATTGAATTGAGAAGGTGAGAATGAGAGTAGACACATATCATCACAACGTGTGCATAGAAGAAACTGTAAAGAATGTAACTGAAATCATCGGCCTAAGACTCGTCAACTATAGAATCCTTATCATTGTTCACTACTCGTTCTTGGGGGTATAATCCATCAACACCTCCCACGAATTACATAAATTCTCCAAACTAATTATGTGACTTAAGCACACTACTATAGAAAAGGACATCACTGCTAGTTTTTGAATCGACAGCAAATTAGCGACAGATAGTGATAATCCATTATCACTGCCGACTTATAAACCGACCGTGACAGTAAGTATCACTACCGGTTTAAGTCTTGAACCGGCAGTGATAACCCTAATATCACTGCTGATTAATAACATGAACCGACATTGATAAAAAATATCACTGTTGGTTCAAAGCATGAACCTAAGAGAAACCCTATGTCGAAATATTCATGATGAAATATTTTATACATAAATCTAAAAATAGAAACAGATGTTGCAAAGCTGCTATACCAAGAGCTCTTCAAACGTTCCACATCAAAGAGCTCATGATACAATAGCCATGCATCGTATGTTATACATCTTGCGCTAGCTGAGTGAATTTACTATCAGAGTGACAATAATAAGTCTAAATGAATAGCAAAAATGATCTTTAACACTCAAACTTAGCTTGAAGCAAATGTATCTTTTACCATTCGTTTAGATCTATCTATTATCATAACCATCTTTACACAACATTCACGTGTGTAATATAGACGTGTAGAGAGGAGATGAGGAGATAGAGAAGGCATGTGGCAGCACGTTGGCTCAGGAGATGACGAGCTCAATGAATGTACCTAAGGTGGCTACATGCTTGGAGGACGGTGAGAGGATACCGCGTGGGGAGGAATAAGGAGATAAGGAAGGTGTGAGGCCGCATGTTGACTCGAGAGACAACGAGCAAGGGGGATGAATAGTGGTTACGACGAGGAGCTTGTGTGAGTGGTGTTGAAGTCGTGCATGATGGGTAGAGGCAGCCACAGTGGAGATGGTCGGTGACTACCGCTCCACTTCGACCGCCATTACCCTTTGGAAGTGGCTTTGGAGAGAGTAAAATAAGATGAACGCAGCTGAAGGAGACAAGTTTAATTCATAGAAGAATTATCATTACTGGTTGGGAATACGAATCGACAGTGATAAATATTATAGCTAGTGGTTATTAAAGGGCATCTTTTTAAAAACTAATAGTGATAAATATTTATCACTGTCAGTTTGGAATACAAGCCGGTTGAGATAAATATTATCGTTGTTGTTTATTAAAGGCACGTCTTTTATGCACACAAGAACTGACGGTGATAAATATTTATTACTGCCGATTTGGAATACGAACCAATTAAGATAAATATTATAATTATCGGTTATTAAAGATATATTTTTCATGCACATCTTTTTAAGAATAGACAATGATAAATATTACCATTGCGGGTTTATAAAAGGCACGCCATTTTAAGAACCGACACTGATAACCATTATCACTACCGATTCTTACTGGTTCGACTTTTTTTTCATGTCTCGAGCTTATGAACCAACAGTGATATATTACCATTGTCGTTATTATTGAACTGATAGTGAAAGAGGCAAGGATAACCTTTTTTTTAGTTGTAGTTCACATCATGCTATATCACTGCAGGGTATTACTGAATCAGCAATGATAACCCTTTCTGTGATAGTTATAGTTCACACTATGCTTTCTTTAGGTTAATTAGATCCTATAAGTGGCAATGCATTATGTACCTATCATGCGTGGGTTACAATATTTAACCTTTAACAACAATATTGACATTACGCGTCATCCATGACTTACTGTGAATAGGAGCCTAACTAAGAGCATCTCCAACAAATACTCAACAACTCACTCCCAATATTATCATATAGGGAGCCTTTCCAATAAGATTCACTCCCTAAATCTCCTTTCTTTCCAACAGACTCTTAATACCCCATTCCCTATATTTCAACGGACCAGAATCTCTTCCCGACCCTACCTATCATATCTCTCCTATGTTTCTCTCCCTTCTTTTTGTATCGCTCGAGTTGTCATCTCTCCCGACCTGCGTTGCTCTTTGGTCCACTCATGAGACCTGCGCCTGCTATGTCGAACCTCAAATCGAGCTCGTAGATGCCCAAATCAAGCTCTTTTTCTGCACCAATCGAGTTTCCCCCCATGAAATCAAGTTTCTCCTGCCTGAACCAAGGCTGTTGCTGCAGGAATCAAGCTTTTCCCCATTGGTTCAATCTGCCAAATTGAGAACATCAGCATCACACGAATCTAGTTCGTCGTGGCTCAAATCAAGTACATTGTAGCCTAAATCAATCTTCTACCATTCAGATCAGGTCTGCCCTGCCCAAATCAAGCTTGTCACCGCCTGGATCGACCTTCTCCCACGGATGACCTTGCAGTTTGGGACGATGGATGAAAGGGGAGAAAGAGAAGAAAAAAGAGGGAGGCAAACCAACCAAACAACGAAGAGAAGCTTACCTTGCTTTGCCATGCAAGGTGAGGCAAGGTGGACAAGGCAAGGCAAGTTTGGTGATGGAACTAAGCGTCTCTCTTCTCTCTACCACCTGGTGGTCTTCTCTCTCTCACTCACTCTAGTGCCACTGCCCACGCCACCGAGCTGCTCGACCACTCACAGTCGTCGCGAGCGCGCGCGTGCACGGTGGGCTAGCATGACGGGTGCGCCGGCGCTGCGGAGGTCGGACCTCGACTTCACTGGCATATTCGATGGCCCGCCCTGCCACTCGTCGGGGAATGAGCACTGCTCACGACGCGGCTCGCTGAAAAATTCGTTGTTCAGGTATGCGCCGAGGGTGAGAAGCGGGGGAGCCGAGCCACGACGGGGTGGGTGGGAAGAGGGGCGTGGGAGGGAGGCTAGGCGCGGACGGCCGAAATGGGTGGATAGGGAGCCGACGCCCACTCACCACAAGTAGAGAGCGAGAGGTGCGGACAGGAGGTCGGTAAGTTTAAGGAGGCGCAGACAGATTTTGTTGGAGCTTGTTTTTTTAAAAAAACTTTAAATTTAAAGATAGAGTTATATAGAGAGACTTTTAGAAACGCTTTAAGGATCTTCTTTGTTTTTTAATGAACCAAGGATCTGAATACTTGCTGGTTGCTAGGATGCATGTGTATTGGGTGCTATAGAACTTATCCGGATCCTTTTTTTTTTTTTGCTAATATGCCTATTTATGAAGTAAACTTATAATTTGATAGCCACCTTAAAAACTCAACACAAAAAACTTCCACAGTGACTCAATTTTATCGGAAATTTGGAATCCTCTGTGTAATTGCACAGACACAAAAAAAGTTCAGAGGAACACAACATTTTAACTCATAATCAGCAACTAGGACAATATATGTACCTGTCGTATTGTAAATGTTTGTGAATATCGAACATGATTACATAAATATTAGCAAAAGTTTTGTCGCTTCTGAAACTTATAAGAAAGCAATATGCGCCCATATTTATGTATGTATATTTATTTTCCTTAGTGTTCACTCAAATGAATTCGCTTATTTTGTTAGCCATAGAAAAATCCAACACAAAAAGGTTCCACAACAATTTGCTACTTATTGGATTCTTCTATGTAATTATGGACCCTCTGTTGTTTCTCCTCCTTTGTACACTAGAAATGCGATATTTATGTGACAATTGTCGTCTTTGAAAAAACTTATGGATAAAATTTGATGTGAATACTAGAAAAAGCATATCTCAAAACCGACTCTCAAGAACCGACAAAATCCGCCCCACCTTTTGATTTGTACTTCTATTTTCTATTATGTTTCTGAGAGAGATTCGTGCTTCATAAATTCCTGCCCTCCTTGGATATTATTTGATGCCTATTTCTCCTAGGAGAATCACACATTCTAAATGAATCAAAAAACTAAACCGTTTTTGTTAAAGCTCACTCATGCAACATCCATGTAATCAGGGGCGGAACAAAACACATAGCAAGGTGGGCTTCATCCCGAAGTGTAGGATTTTCGTCAAGGTATAGTCCGGTAGTAAAAAACCAACCGAAGATAATATTTTGATTAGTTCTAGTTATTAAAGTTCAGCTTGCGGTGTGAGCAAATCCGGTTCCGCCCTTGTAATCCTATTACCACTGAAACCACCCTCCATAGATATCATTGCATTGTAGCCCATTTAAACCTCTGTCCGTCTACTGTCCGACACGAGCCACCAAGCAAAAGCAAAGTGATTAAGCGAAGCATGCCTGCCCAGATAAGTCAAGCGGACACGCTGTAAAAAACAAATGCCGCCGACCCCAGACGTCAGTCACGCCACGGCACGCCAGCAGTTACGTGCAGCAGGGGCGCAGGCGCGCTCCGCTCACCGACCCCGACCCGGGCGACGAAGACGATGGGGTTCAGTCGTGACTCGTGCCGCCCTAGTGCACCAGCGTCCAGTATAAAATTCTAATAAAAATATAATAGTAGAGATCATGCTATCATTTAATGTTTTAGAAATTTTAAGTTAAATAATAACTTGTACAGTGGGAAATAAAAAAGAAAAATCAATGATTCATACATAGTAACTATTTATAAATAAAATTTCTCTTTTTTCTCTGATACATGCTGTTTAAGCTCAAAAATTATAAGATGGTAGACATAGCATACTCTGTATTATCATATTTTTGTTAATTTTTTATATTTTTTAATATTTTTTATTAATTATATAAACTGATTTATGTAACGGTTATACGATAGAATTTTTTTAAAAAAAGGGAGCAAGGGCCTTAAACTCGTGTAATCCGCGCGGGGAGAGCCTCCCGTTGCACGCCGAGGAGCCCCGCCGATTTATCCGATGCCTGGGGGCAGTACGGTAAAAGCGTCTCCTCGCTCCTCTTCCTCCCACCCCTTCCTCCACTCTAGTAGTACTAGTGCTAGGCCTCCGCTGCCACCACTCGTAGCCCAAGTAGCCAGCGAGCGCACGAGAAAAAAAAAATAGAAGCAGAAAAGGGGGAGGCGAGAAGCTTGGGAGGAGAGGAGGGAGCATAAATCCCGAGCCCCAAATCGCAAATCCTAGCCCATCCCGATCTGCAATGCCGGGACTGTGAGGGTGCGCGCGCGCAAATGAGGCGGGTGGCGCCGGCGATGATCGCCGCCGCCGGCGAGGGGGCGGCGGATGGGGTGGTGGAGAAGGCGCTGCCGAACGGGGACGTCTACCGCGGTGGGTTCTCCGGCGGTGCGCCTCACGGCGAGGGCAAGTACGTGTGGGCGGACGGGTGCATGTACGAGGGGGAGTGGCGGCGCGGGAAGGCGTCCGGGAAGGGCCGGTTCTCGTGGCCATCGGGGGCCACGTTCGAGGGGGACTTCCGCGGCGGCCGGATCGAGGGGCAGGGGGCGTTCGTCGGGCCCGACGGCGCCACCTACCGCGGCGCGTGGGTGGCGGACCGCCGGCACGGGGTCGGAGCCAAGAGCTACGCCAACGGGGACTACTACGAGGGCCAGTGGCGGCGCAATCTCCAAGAAGGGCACGGTCGATACGTCTGGGCCAACGGCAACCAGTACGTCGGGGAGTGGCGCGCCGGGGTGATATCCGGCCGCGGCGTGCTGATCTGGGCCAATGGGAGCCGCTACGACGGGGTCTGGGAGAACGGCGTGCCCAGGGGGACCGGGGTCTTCACGTGGCCCGACGGGAGCCGTTACGTCGGCTCCTGGCCGCGGAACTGCGTCGACCTGCCGGCCATAAGCGGCACGTTCTTTCCGCCGATGGGCGCCGGGGGTGCCGGCGCGGTGAGGAAGAGGTCTTCCGTGGAGGGTGTTGGGGAGAAGGCAGCGCCGCGGATCTGCATCTGGGAGTCGGAGGGCGAGGCTGGGGATATCACCTGCGACATCGTAGACGCGCTCGAGGCGTCCATGCTCTACAAGGAGGCCGCGGCCGTCGGAGGAGGGGCAACGTACATGCGGGCACTGCCACATAGGAATGCCCGGCGTGCAGACAGCGGAGTCCCACGCTGGGCGTCCTCGGCGGCCACCACGCCAGAGGGTAAGCGACCCGGGCAGACCATCTCCAAGGGACATAAGAACTACGAGCTCATGCTGCAGCTTCAATTGGGCATCAGGTGAGTTCTGTTTAGGTATTTCTGTTGTGAAATGCTCGCAATGTGGTCTGGGTCTTGGGAGATATTGTGCATTTGGGAGTTTATGGTTCTGCATCTTGCAGACATTCGGTGGGGAAATCTGCCGCGGTGCCGATGCGAGTGCTTGCACAGGCAGATTTTGACCCGCGGGAGAAGTTCTGGACTCGATTCCCACCGGAGGGGTCAAAGGTCACACCACCACATTCATCTGCAGAGTTCCGGTGGAAGGACTACTGCCCCATGGTGTTCAGGTGTTTGTCTGCCTAACCATTTTACCGATGAGTACTGTGGTCTTGTTGTTGTTCATCTCATACTGTATTATTTACTGGGGTGTTGAATTCTGCAGGCATTTGAGGAAGCTGTTCGCTGTTGATCCAGCAGATTACATGCTCGCTATCTGTGGCAACGATGCTCTGAGGGAGCTGTCTTCGCCTGGGAAAAGTGGTAGCTTCTTCTACCTTACCCAAGACGACCGCTTCATGATTAAGACTGTGAAGAAATCAGAAGTCAAGGTAATATTTCTGTTTATCCTTGTATAAATGCTTTATCTGAATCATTGGATGCTATAGTTTGTGGTGTTTGGTTTGTGTTTTTCATTAAATTGCATTGTGGGAGTGGTGATTGAGAAGATGTTTTCTGGTGGAGTCTTTTGGTGGTATGCACTTAGTTATTGTGTTTTAAGTGTAGTAAAAGAAAAAAAGTGCAACTAAATATAATTAGTTACAGAGAAAAAACCTATCTGTCATGCTTGTGTGTAGAGGGTCTGATTACCTTGCTATTTGTTGGTGCAGTTGCTAATTCGAATGTTAAATACCTACTACCAACATGTCAGCCGATACAAGAACTCTCTAATCACAAGGTTCTATGGTGTACACTGTGTGAAGCCCCTTAATGGACAGAAGGTGCGTGATATTTACAACTATGACCTTACTGCAAATGTTTACAACAGCCTGGTTTTTTGACAATTTATTTCTCCAGGTCCGATTTATTGTCATGGGTAATTTATTCTGTTCGGAGTACCGAATTCATCGCCGATTTGATTTGAAAGGTTCATCCTATGGCCGAACAGCAGACAAGTTTGAAGAAGAGATTGATGAGACAACCACTCTCAAGGACTTGGACCTCAATTTTGTTTTCCGGTTGCAGCGATCTTGGTACGCGGATCTCCACACGTAAGTTCAACCTCTACAATATTTAGGGTATTAATATTACTTTCACTGAAATGACAATGCTGTCCTATGGAACTAACTGCACAGGCAACTGAGGCGAGATTGTGAATTTTTGGAATCGGAGGGGATTATGGATTACAGCTTCTTAGTGGGAGTTCACTTTTGTGATGACATCTCTGCCTCAAAGATGGGATCATCAACTTTTACTGCTTCTCCAAGTAAGTTATGATTGTTTGTTTTGGATCTTAACAAGGTCAGCAACCTTTTCTAACCAAAGTAATGATCCTTAACCAGAGCTTTTAACGAAGAGTGAGTCATTTCAAGGTGGCCGCTGCATGCCAGAATTGTGCTTCTCAGATGATGATTTTGATAGGATACCTGAGTGCCGGTATGTTGGAGTGTTTTTATATATGCATCTCTGTTTTGTTGTGACCTGTATGCATTGCATTTTGTCTTGAAATAATCTCTATGTCATCAGAGCTGTTACCAATTCTAATTCTCTATTTGAGGGGATGAACGTTGCTCATAGAGACCACTTTTTGCATGCATCCTTTGAACGTTTATTCGTTGAAATGTTTACTTCTGCTGTTCCGGATTTATTTCAGTATTTGAGTGCAAAATGAATTAGTATCGTTTTGGGAGCATATTCAAGTTAGAGTATGCTTTTGACATCTTAGCACTAGCAATTTTAGCAATTTTTGGTCTGGAAGATGAATCAACAGTAAGTAAATTTTTGGTAGATGTCAAAGAGATACACAGTTCTTTTATCTATTCATAGCCACCCTTGCCGATAAAAGCAGAATTCATGCTTTTGCTGTTAACCTAAAACTTTTTTTTTCATGCCTTCATAAGTTGCACCTTTTCTCCATCTCATGAGACTTCATTGCCGTCCAATTGGCTTATGCATGGATGCATTTAGGCATTGTTGGGACCTAGTTGTTTGCTGATCTGTATTAGAGATTGTTCTTTCTAGTTTACAAGCAGCCAATGCTCAACAACTCAATTTCGAATCAATTAAGCGGTTCTCTAACATCGCCTGCCAACATTTTTAATTTTCAGGAAACCCTTGATTAGACTGGGTGCTCACATGCCAGCCCGAGCAGAGCAAGCATCCAGAAGGAGCGAGTTCGATCCGTTTCTCCTGACTGGTGGAGGGTTCTTGTTCCCAAACCAGACTGGTGAAGTGCATGATGTGATTCTGTACTTCGGGATAATTGACATTCTCCAGGATTATGACATCACAAAGAAGCTAGAGCATGCTTACAAGTCATTACAGACAGACCCCAATTCGATTTCTGCAGTGGACCCAAAGCTCTATTCGAAAAGGTTTCAAGATTTCATTGGCAGAATTTTTGTGGAAGATGGCTAGGTGTTGTGTGGAATGCAACATGAGTTCCATACGAAGGCCAGAGCACCTGCAATGATTCGAAGATGGTTCAGGTTACCAACAATTTTGTGCACGGCAAAGAACCTCCATAATTACCAGGAATCATCTTCAGCTACGGGGATCCGGTAAAGTAAAGCGGTTCATTGGCCCGGGTAACTACCGTCAAGCCTCGATCAGCAGTGCAGGGAATTTGAGTTCCAAAGCAAATTTGCTCCGAATTCTCTGCGAAATCACCGGAATGGCTGGATTTTGAAACACAGCCATGAGATCAGAAGATTTCTGTAAATTTTGTGGTTCGGCGGGTGTGAGATTGCTTCTTCCAGCTCCGTAGCAGTAGTTTTCTTTTTAACTCAATTTTGTTAGAGGATTCCTTCTGCTTCATTTTCGCCCCTTTTAATATATCGGCCTGATGTAAAGAAGGGGATAGGGAGGTTTTTTGTTTTGTTTCCAGAAAGAGGATATTTAAGGCTGCGGCAGGCAGTGAACAATAAGATCATGTACAGATACACCTTGATCCTTAGAATGGGTGGATTAGAATTTAATTCGGCATCTTCATGTCTGTGGGGCCCTGAGCACTGCTTCTCCCTCTCTTTTGTGTTGTCGGTTTCTTCCTTTCCCAGTATTTATTGGTCCTCGGCATAGCTTTTTGCAGGGTGGAGAGTGAGACTAGGGAACTCTTGACCTGAGGTGTGTGATGTCTCAGAGAGGGATGAGTATTGGAAGTGGGGAAAAGTGATAGGAGAGGGGGAGCATGAAAAGGAGAGAAAGGGAGGCACAACACAACAGATGGTTAGATTGGAATGCCGATCTTATCTATCCTTTTCATCCGTATAACGCCCAAACTTCGAATCTCTCTATTGATACCCACTGCTAATTCGGTTATTAAGAGTGCTAGTGTTTGGCCCTCGTTCCCCAAAGACTATCGGATCAACCCCACCCCATAGATGCAGACGGGATCAGAGATAAGGGTCCGTTGGTTCTTGGGCTGCACAAGCGTCTCGAGCTGTGGCCAGCAGATGCGAACCAGATTTGGCGTCGTGGTCCACTCTTCGTAAGCAAACGCAGATGGTCACAGACATGTTTAAGGGCTAATGCTATTGTACTGCTACTAGGGGGTGTTGTTCAGATAAAAAATGTTTTTGTTTTCTTTTGCCTCATGGGAATCTCTCCTCTGACTCTTTGTCCTTGGGGGGTGTGCAAGCCTATAGATGGATGCCACGTGGATGGAAGGTTAGTGGTGGCTTGCCCTGGGGTACAAGAAAAGGAGGTTTGTTCTTAGCTTACCTAGTGATTAGATGAATCCATCAAGGTCTATTTGTCACGCTAACCATCCATAAGAAAGCTTGGTTTGGCCTAAATGGTTGATATGCTAGTCATTATGTGTTCATAATGTGTTTTTTATACAAAAATGGGACTACTTGATTTTACGGTTGACCATGCACTACTCTTCTTCCTCTGTAAAAACCTTAACTGAGTACTCCATTCGTTTAGAAATAGTAGCCATATTTTTTTTTAAAAAAAATTATACTTTGACTAATATTTAATTAAATTATAAAAATATCTAGTATATAAAAATTATACAACTAGGTTTACAATTCAAAGTGATTTTATACTATATAGTTTGTATAGCTATAAATGATATATTCTGTGAGAAAAACTTAGTTAAAATCTAATTTAGGAAACCGAGTTAAAAAGATATGTCTATTATTTTTAAGCGGAGGGAGTAGTTACTGGTTAAGGAACAACCCGTACAATAGAACCTAACTAGTTGTCTCAATGCGATTCAAAAGTTTTTTAAATTCTCTCTTAATATAGCTTTATGTGAGCAAATGTACAATACCTTTCCCTTACATATTTAAATTCTCTTAGTTTCTAACACTTGTGAATGATATAATGTACTGAGTGATCTCGAAACCCCCGACGTACACCGTCTTTCAGCTCAGGACCACCTTCATGTGAGGCCTCAAACACGAGCCAGCCACTTCCCTCTGACTACTGCACCTTTTGGAGTAAATTAAACAAAAACCTTAGTTAATCACACTAGTATCAGCAACCTGGAAAATGTAGCATCGCATGGCTATTTTCCAATCACCCACCACAGAATATATTTTCTCTAGCTCTACACAGGCACCAACCAGGTCAAGAACTCAAAGTCCATGTCAGTTCCCAGGCCTTTCCGTACGGTTCTACACGTATTGTCATTTCCTCCCCTACCTGTTCTATGCACGCCATCTGAGATCTGACCATATCCTTCCCGCCTCTCTCCCTCACTTTATGCGTATGCCCCTGACGACGCCAAGCTTTGGCTGGCTCTGTTTTATTTCACGAGCCCAACATTGTTTTTGCAATCTTGCTAGTTGCCTACGCCCATGTTGAGGTTCCCGCTGCTCCGTGGTGCCCGTCTCCGAACAAACAAACGATTCGCTTGCATCGGCATCGGCATCGGCAATGGCAATGGCAAATGGCACCCGCAGATCCACTCGGTCGGACGCTTGTTTTTATCGGCAGCACGAGATTTGATGCGACTCCGCCTGCGACATCGATACGCCGTAGGATTGTTGTACTCGTACGAGAAACAATCGTAGAGTAGCACCGTTGGTATCTGCCGTGGCTGCGCGCGCGAAAAGGGCGATCCCTGCGAATCCCAGGCCATGCCGGGGATATAATTTCTTTTTCGGTTTTTTGTCAATGGAGTGGAGTGGCCAGTGTAGTAGACGTGCAGTAGATTCCAGTATGATCTGCTCACCTTTTTTTTTTCTGCGATATTTCCTCTCTCTACGTACGTGCTCGTTCTTGTTCCTGTAAAAAATATTCTGGGGAGCAAAGGACCCGGAGTGCCTGCCGTTTGCGCCTCGCCTCCATAGTGAAGGGAGGGGCACATATCATTCGCGGCGAGCACGATGTGGCCGTTTGTGCCGGCCCCTTGTGGCGTGGGCTGGTGCGGGCTCCTCGTTTGAGCTGCTCTCGTTACCTTGACCTGCGCGCAGTCCGTGGCCGGCAGGCACGTACGGCGTCGGTATCTTGCGCTACGTATTCAGTACTGTTTGTTTAACTGAATTATAGATTCAGAATGGTGTATTGTGTATTCTGTAAATAAATAATCAGATTTTAGAAGTGAATTCTGTAAATATATATCTAAATTATGACACAATCTATTTAAGATAAGCTTTTACAATCTATAACCTAGAATATAGAAGGAAACGAACAGTACCTCGTTCCTGTAGGCATGGTACGCCAGCCGGCCGGTTAGGGGCACGGTCTCGGTGGCTGCTGCTCTTCACGGATGAGCCGCAGAGCCAGAGCAGTCCATCCCGTCTCATTGGTTTGGACGTGCCGTGCGTGGTTCTTCATACTCTCGCACGGGTTTGCGAGAGAACGGCACGTGTTGCCTACAAGTCTCATGAGCTTACGCCTTGTTTATTTACTCGACCACAGCGGGTCATGCATGCATGCACCTTGCTGTCACTGAGCAACGCATGCATGCGGACGTGCGTACCACCACATCAGTAATTCAGCATAGGTCCGCTTGACGCTTCCACCGTTCAGGAGTGGTTCACGTGAGCTTCCAGCTAGCTTTTGGCCTCGGCGCACGCATGCGCGCCGTACGTGCTTACCAGCAGTGTTAGCGCGGTACGACGTGCCACCAGTGATTAGTTACTGCGATTGGCCAGAGACCTGTCCGCGCGTAGGTACGCACGGACGACGACTGTGTATACGTACGTGGCGTGGAGCATGGACGATGCATGTAACGATTCCAAAGCTTGCGTGTGCCCCGTATGTACGTAACTACGACACCGGCCGTTCCACATCGACCGCGTGTTTTCCCCTCCTTTTCTTCGTCCTTCGAGACCGCATCCAACGCATGATTTTGATGAAAGCTAGTAGAAGGAAATAAAGACAAGGAGTTTTTAGAGGCTAACGGCATGGAAATTTCCTGAACTGATCAATGGCCGGCGGTGACTGGCGAGGCGTTTTGCCCTGCTGGTCCTGCGCGTTTGATGGCACAGCTGATGGGAACGTGCGGGTGGGATTGTTTGGACATCAAAGGAAGGGATGATGGTGTGCATGTCAGCAGGTGGCTACGAGTCCATCCAGTATCAGCACTGATAGAGAGAATAATTGCCATGCAATCAACGGTAGAACACACGTAAATATATAGTCAGACTCATACAAATCAAACACACGTAAATATATAGTCAGACTCATACAGATCAAACACACGGTTTATGGAATAGCACCAGCCAGATAAGCGTAAGAGTTGGCATGCATTAGGCGCTAAGCAAGGAAAGAATCTCAACCATCGTGAGATCTTAACTAAACAAGATATTGTCTAACACTCCTCTACAGTCGGAACATCAGCAGGTCGAACGTTGAGACTGGACCTGAACTTGGTGAAGAGAGACGATGGAAGACCTTCGGTGAAGATGTCTGTAGTGTGAAGAAGTAGGCACATGAAGCATACGTACAACACCGACAACCCCTCGTTCATGGACGAAGTGAAGATCAATCTCGACATGCTTGGTGCATTGATGCTGCACATGATTTGTTGAGAGATACACCGCACTGACCTTATCACAGTAGACGATGGTGGAACGCTGAAGAGGACAGCGAAGCTTCAGAAGCAACTGGCGTAGCTAGGTGGTCACGACAACAGTGTTGGCAACCACTCGATACTCAACATCGGCGCTAGAGCAGGAAATAGTATGCCGGCGCTTAGATGACCAGGAGATGAGATTATCTCAAGGAAAACACCATATCATGAAGTGGAGTGAGGAGTGTCCGGACAGCCAACCCAATCATCATCGGAGTAGGCAACAAGAGATGTAGTGTCAGTGCGATGAAGCTGCAAACCATGGTCCAGAGTACCCTCAAGATAGCGTAGGACGCGCTTGATCAAGGCAAAATGGGGCTCCCGAGAGTCATGCATATGCAAACAGACCTGTTGTATGAGATAAGTGATATCCGACCAAGTGAAAGTGAGATACTGTAAAGCACAAGCAAGACCTTGGTAATGTGTAGGATTAGATGTAGGCGCACCATCAGAAGCTGAGACTTTTGAGCTAGTGTCAACAGACATTATGCACGGCTTGCAATTAGACATACCAACACGCTCAAGGACATCAAGGATGTACTAGCGCTACGATAAAAGCAAGTTGTCACCATGGCGAGACACAAAAGCTCCAAGAAAATGATGCAATGATCCAAGGTCCTTCATAGAAAACTCCTGCTGCAAAGCAGAAACGATATGTCGAAGCAAAGGCATTGATGTGGCTGTCAAAATTATGTCATCAACATATAGTAACAAGTAGACTGTGTCATTGCCCTGACGGTAGACAAATAAAGAAGTACTAGACTTAGCACATGTGAAACCAAGAGAGAATAGATGTGTGGAAAATCGGTTGTACCACGCACGAGGAGTCTGTTTGAGACCGTAGAGGGACATGTTCAGGCAGCAGACATGATCGGGCTGAGTAGTGTTAACAAACCCAGATGACTGAACACAGTACACAGTCTTAGATAGGGTGCCATGGAGGAAAGCATTGTTCACATCAAGCTGATGAATAGGATAGTTCCGAGAGAGAGCAACTGTGAGAACGGTCTAGATGGTCGTAGGTTTAACAACCAGACTGAATGTCTCTCCAAAATCAATACCAGAGCATTGAGTGAATCTCCTAAGAATACATCGTGCCTTATACCGAGCAAGGGAACCATTGGGATGGAGCTTATGGCGAAACACTCACTTGCCTGTAACAATATTAGTGCCAGGAGGACATGGAATGAGATCCCAAGTGTTGTTGGTTTGTAAGTGAAAGTGCATCTAGACTCCCTACGTGAGTTTTGGTTAATTAATGACAAATGATAATGGATTTGCTGGAGTTATGAACATATTTTAAGTTTCATTGGATAAGTTAAGAGATGTTGGCGTCCCTCAAAAAGAAAAGATAAGCGGTGTATAGTTACTCGATAGTCTTTAATTCATTTTATTTTGAATTTGAGTTAAGGATAGCTGTACTATCAAGAGGGATGCATGTTGATAGTCTTGAAAGTGTCTTAGTGCTCAAAACATCTTTTTAGAACCAAAAGTTGAAAGACACAATCACCCACGAACATCGGGAAAAATGTTTTAGTTGTTTGAGCTCGAAGTCTCCGGGTTAGCCCGGATACTCTGGACTCTGATCGGTTGGTTGGAGTCTCCGAGAGAGACTCCGGTAGAGAGTCTCGGTTTGAGTTTGAGAGCTCATCCCGGAGTCTCTGGGTTAGCCTGGATACTCCGGTGTGTGATATGTAGTCGGAGCCTCCGAGTGAGACTCCGGCAGAGAGTCTCGGTTTGAGCGTGAGAGCTCAACCCAGAGTCTCCAGGTTAGCCCGGATACTCCGGAGTCCGGTTTGTGGCTGGAGTCTCCGAGTGAGACTCCGCGAGAGAGTCTCGGGTAGGCCTTAAGTGCTTAACCCGGAGTCTTCGGATTGGCCTGGATACTCCGGGTTCTGGTGTCTTCGGACCCTTAGGAGAGGCTTCGGACAGTGTTTATGCCTGCATTCCTATGTGTTACCCAGAGTCTCTGGGTGAACCCAGATACTCCTGGTTAGTACAAAATACACAGTAATGGCTAGTTTTTTGAAGTGAGCTATAAATACCCCACACCCCCCTTCTTGAATAGCTGTTGAACCAACTCATGGACAAACTCATTCAAGCCATTCAATAGCCCTCCTAACTCCTCTACAGCTTTAATTCTGGCAAGATTTGGAGATTAAGGTTTGAGAAGTGAGATTGAGTGCTAGAGAGTAAAAATCCATTCTTGATCACTTGAGGTCATCGTCAAGCTTTCAATTCGTGTTCTTTACTCTTGGAGCTTTAAGCTCCTAGACAGCAAGGCGTCACCCGGAGAGCACCCAAGCTTGTGAAGTGCCCCAGGAAGTTTGTATTACCTCCTTGATTTGTTTATGGTTGCTTGGGGTGAGAAAATGGATGAAAAAGACCCGGCTCTTTGTGAGCTCCTCAACGGAGACATAGACACCTCTTTGTGAGGTGGATGAACTTCAGGAACAAATACTTGTCTCCTTACTTTGTTGCACATTTACTTGTTCTAGTTAATCTTTGGGGAATTTTCCGATCTACTTGTTTGTGTGCGTGTGACTGTAGGTTGTTGGTGATAAGGTATTTATGCATCTTTTAGAACTTGTGATAACTTATAGAATCATTTAGATTTGCTTGAAAGTTCATAAGTTTCAATTTCTTGTATAATTCGGATAAGCCCGGAATATCTGAGTTTTGTATAACCCGGAGTCTTCGAATTGACCCGGAGTATCCGGATTCAGTAATCTGCTGCAAAATTTTAAATTTTAGGAAACACCTATTCACCCCCCTCTAGGTGACATCTCGTACATTTCAGTAAGGCGGAGAACTCTTCATTCATAGCACCATGCCAATTAGGATATGCGAGAGCATTGCGATAAGTCTTGGAAAATGGTGAAATAGCGCGGCCTGAAGGTTGAAGAACTGGCGTGGTTGTCGAAAGCCGAACTTGCCCCAATTGGCCATAGGACTAATTGGAACAGCGTTGGCTGGTAACGTCGGAGGCATCGGCTGCTGGGGCACCACAGCGGGGTACACTAGAAGCATCGGCTGCTCAGGTGATGTGGATGGCAATGCAACCGTAGTGGGCGCCCCCAGGCAGTACGTAGGGGCGAGCCATCCGCATCGGTGGGTGCAGCGCTGCTGGCAACGACCTATGGCGAGGTGCTAGTAGTGCATCCCGTGAGAGAGGTTGAACCACCTCCACTGGCAACAGCCCATGGTGAGGCGCCAACGGGGCCAACAGGGCCAGTGCGGTGAGCAGCGCATCCCGTGAGAGAGGCCAGACTATGGCCGGACTAGCTCCGCTGGCAATAGCCCGTGGCGAGAAGCCAACGGGGGCAGCAAGGCTGGTTTGGCGAGCAACATTAGGGGTACCTGCATGAAACCGGGTGCCAACAGGAAGTGATGCATGGTCGAACTCCAAAAGAAAATCAAAGTCAGAAGAAGGAAGAGGAGCGGCAACCTCTATGAAAGGAAAGGATGACTCATCAAAGGTAACGTGACGGGAGATGGTGACCCGGTTAGTGGATAAGTCTAAACAATGGTAGCCCTTGTGGTCAGAAGGATAGCCGAGGAACTGAAAGGACAATGATGTCTCCTAGAGGGGGGGGGGGTAAATAAGTGTTTTTCAAAAAATTAATCCCCTTTTACCGTTGGCCTAAACTTGCAGCAGAATATAAACTAACGGATTTTTCACAAGTGAAAAACCTAAATATGATAGGCTCAACTAGTGCACAATCACCCTAAATAAATGTGAAAGTTACAATCGTAAGGTGACAAAAAATATTCAATTCCAGCAAAAGATATGCAAGAAAATATTAATTGAAAAATCCTGAAAATACTATTCACCAAAGTATCCGGGTTAATCCGGATACTCCGGGTTGTACAGTTCTGGAATCTCTGGGTAAATCCGGAACCTCTGGGTTCTGTACAAAAACGAGCTCGAAACTGAAATTAAACAACACCTAAAGAGTTCTAGCTCAAACCAAATGAAACCGTGTGCTCTAATTTATGATTCCAAGTAGATCCATGGAGAATCTACAAACAAAAACACACAAACGATTAGATCGAGCAATATACATAAATATTGAGAAAAAACTCAAATGTAAACAAACCTAAGTGGAGACATAAAGATTTGTTTCCCGAAGTTCGGATTCACCACCATGAATCCTACGTCTCCGTTGAGGAAGCTTCAACAGGGTAGGTCTCTTTCAACCGCTTTCCTCAATCCAGTAGCTTTATCTCTTCCCTTGCGGAGGCGAGATCGACCTTCACAAACTTTCTTGTGGCTCACCACACCCACGGGAGCTCGCCGGGCAACACCTAGCCGGCTAGGAGTCTTCACCTCCAAGAGTAACAAATGCTTCACAAACTTCTTGCCGATGAACTTAAATGCTCAAGAATGAATTTTAGCTCACTTTCACTCAATCTTCCAATCTCACAACCCAACTCACTTTTCTTCTCAAATCTCTCACTCAAATGGAGTGGGAAGGAGTTCTTTTGGCTCTAAAAGTTTTTCTTTCGTGCCCTTGCAGTAGCCCCAAAGGATGGGGGTGAGGGGGTATAAATACACAACCCCCAAAAACTAGCTGTTATAGTATTTTTTGTCCTGGCCCAGAGTCTTCGGGTCAAACTGGAGTTTCCGGGTTGGCACAGGAATGCTAAATCGAGAACCCTTGGCCGAAACTCAACCCAGAGACTCCGGAACCCGAGTATCCGGGTCCAGTCGAAGACTCCGGGTGAACTAAATAGCCCCAAACCAAGACCTCCCCTCATAACCTTACTCGGAGACTCCGGACAACCCGGAGAATCTGGGTATCCGGGTTCAACACAGCTGGCCTTTTAAAAACGACGATAACTTTTGATCCCGAAGTTCGATTTCGACGATTTTGGACTCTATCGAAATTTATTCAGAGGGATACACATCCAAACAGAATTCATGACCTCAAACACAGTGGATCAAATTAGGAACACTCCGAAACTAAATTCAGAAACTTCCACACTTTCCGCACCGGGATTTCTAAAAAGAACTCTCACTTGGATTTGGTTAGAAACTCTTGAGCACTGAGATACGACAATTAGCTCTACATTGCATCCCTTTTAATAGTGTGACATACCTATACTCATATTCAAAGATAAAACTGGTTTGAACCACTTTGAGCCTTTGAATAACTTTCAAGTACCGCTTGTTTCATTCAGACCTTGAGAGTTGCCAACTTTTATATATTCTTCACTCCATCTCTTTTTGATTCTTCATTTGATTGATGCGAATCGCTCATAACTTCCCATGGCCTCACACGATCCATTGGCACAAAGCCTTCACTCGCTCTTTACCACTGCGTTGGTCCTTCGATGCCAAGTCATTTGCTTGCCCTTCACCATGGATGGTCCATCGCAGTCGAGTCTTGCTTGCCCTTCACCGTCTTATCATAGAAAATCACTTTGTATTTGACATCTTCAAGAAATTCACTTTATCAAATATGGAGTCCACTCTTGTTCTTCACTCTTGGCATATATGATTTTAATTCAACTTATACCTTCTTATGGATCTTAACTCCATCTCACTCTCAAGCACAAAACACATGGGTTAGTCCATAAAATCTAATGATAATATCATATCTTTAGTTACTTGATCTCCACAAGTAACTTAGTTTTCAAATTTATTATCAATCTTATTGAGCTTTTTCTTCTCCTTATGAGCATCACTAAGAGCTCAATGACAACGATGTATTTCTTTTGTTCTCATGGTATTTCTCAGGAAATCCATAATTCATCACTTATGCATCTCCCGAGCATCACTTAGATCTCATTCATCTCTCAATGCATTACCTATAGAACAACCTACTAACAAACTCAACACCATTGTTAGTCCATAGGTATTATCATTAATTACCAAAACCACATATAAGGGCTAAATGCACTTTCAGGAACACACAAAGGGTAGACTGTGGAGCGACCTTGTCAAGGCTGGTCGCAGAGAGATTGGGGTAGCATTTGCACCCAAAAACACGGAAATGGGAATAGTCAGGGTATACACCATAAAGGGAAAAGAATGGAGTAGAAAAAATTAGTGTTTTTGTGGGATGACGATTGAGTAGATAAGTCGCAGTATGTAGTGCTTCAACCTAGTAGCTAGCGGGGAGACTGGCCTGAAACAGAAGAGAACAGATGATGTTGTTGGTGGTGCAAATGATACACTCAGCCCAACCATTTTACGGAGATATGTGAGGGCATGACATATAAATGGCGACACCACGGGTGAGAAAGAAAGTCCGGGCGGTGGAGTTACCAAACTTGTGCTCATTATCGCACTGGATGCTCTTAATGGTGCAGCCAAACTGAGTTTCTACAGAAGAGAAAGAAATATAGAAATAGTAGGGAAGGTGTTAGATTTGAGGCAAAGAGGTAATGTCCACACAAAATGTGAGCAATCATCAAGAATAACAAAATAATCCTGACACGCTAACAATGGAGGATGTCCAGAGATCACAGTCTATTAAATCAAAATTCTTCGATGCACGAGAAGTGAGGAAACAAAAGGGACACACATGACAGCCTAGTTGGCAAGCATGACAAAAACTATCCGACGCGTCTTTATTATATGGAAAACCAAAGGATGATGCTAGCTTAGAGAGGGCCTCATGACCGAGATGACCAAGGCGGTAATGCCAAAGCGCAGTTGACATGCTAGCTAGTGGCAGTGAGGGCGTGAGGCTAGGGCATCCGCACGCGGAGAGGTAGAGCTCCCTAGAACTATTGCACTTGATGATCACGTTCTTGAAGTTGAGGTCCTTCACAGAGAGGCCATAAGAGTCAAATTCGATGGAACAATTATTGTCACCAGTAAATTGTTGAATAGAAATAAGATTTTTAATGATGTGTGGGGAGACAAGAATGTTATGAAGACACAAAGGACCATGGGTGGTGGGAAAAAACACCGACCTAGTGGAGGTGACGGGGAGCAAAGACCCGTTGCCGATAATGATCTTAGACAAACAAGAAGAAGTGGGTGAATGGGAAAAAAAGATTACTGAAGTTTGATGTCATGTGAGAAGTGGCACCCGAATCCATATTCCACTTTGTTGTCGGCGGATGTTGGAGTGTCATCGTGTTGAACGCGTTCTGATCCCACGACATCACCGGTGGCGCGAGCATCCACATCTGCTACGACTACTGTACCGCCAGACCAGGGTAAGACAGCAGGCTCGGGACAACCGATGGCATGGCAGCTAGTCTAGGAGGTGCGCTGAATGGCGCGGGTGCACCGACGTGCCGCCCATAACCAGCGCATGAAGCGGAGCGGCAAGACAATGTTGCTGCCCGGGCTGAGGGCCGGATGGGTGCTGATGAGGATCCATGGAACCGGGCCACACCTGAAATGTTCCGATCCACAGATTGTACATGGAAGGCCGACCGTAGTTTGCTGAGGCACCGTCATTACAATGGCCACGGTGTCGATTGTGACCATTGCTGTGTGGAACAGACATGCCCTTAGGCGCGCTACTGGTGTTGGAACAAACCTAGTTGTCGTTACCAGGAGGGGGCGCCAAACGGCCGTGACCAGCGTTGGGGCCCTGACTGGTGCCAGGAATCAGAGGGTATAGTGGCGACAAGAGCGGTCGACGAAGAATACGGCTTAGATGCCATGGTAAGTTCCTCGAGTAGCAGGTCGAAGTGAACGTCGATGAATGACATAAACAACTTTTGGCGCTTGAGGAGGGCAGCCATATAGGCAAACATGTCATTGAGGCCACGAAGAACGGACATGACGAGCATACGGTCTTGAACCGTCTCGTTGAGATCACCTAGTGCATTTGCCATTCCCTTAAGCTTGCGATAATAATTTGAAATTGATATATCACCTTGGACTAATGTGCGAAACTGAGCATTGAGGTAGAGGGCACACGTCTGATCGTTGCCAATGAATTGGTCTTCAAGGCCTGTCCAGGCAGTGCGGGCGGTGGAGACGTGTGTCATGACGACCTCAAGCAGCTCGGTCGTGATGGTGCTGTAAAGCCATGACCGCACGGTGCAGTCCATCCGATGCCAGTGGACGTCGTCGACGTCAACCTCATCATCAGCGAGAACGTGATCAAAGAAATCGTATCGGCCGAGAGTGTTGAGGAAGAGGTCATGCGACTTGTTGTAGTTCGAGGACACAAGATCAGGGACGATGGGGACGAGCGCCTTTATGTTGAGGATGGCGATGGCCTACGCATGAATCGCGGTAGTCGTGGCCTGGGCCTGGGCCTGCGCCGCAGTATAGGCACGGTGCGCCTCCTCCTCTTGGCGAGCGCGATCAACCATGGGAGCAGGCGGCAACGACTGACAACGCATGGGGATAGGTGGCAGTGCACTAGGGTTTGAAAGAGGGCAGAAGAAAGGTAGCAGGAGCGAACCAGTCTCATGATACCATGATAGCGCAATGCAATCAATGGTGAAACACACGTACATATATAGCCAGACTTATGTAAATCAAACACACGGTTTATGGTGAGTTTATGGAATAGCACCGTTGAGATAAGCTTGTGAGGCGGCATGCATTAGGCGCTAAGCAAAGAAAGAATATCAGCCCTTCAGAAGATCTTAACTAAACAAGATACCGTTTAACAAGCTCATCTCGGCCACCCTCATCAGAGCCACCCTGAAGCTGGGACGGCCGGATCCTAACCAGCTTTTGGCGGCATGGGTCAAAGCTACTGCTAGTACTAACCAAAACCATGCACCATTTAAGTAGTAGCGTCATCCTTAGCTCTTTTTGACCAGCACGAATCTACGCATCCTTTTTCACCCAACCTGCTGCGATCCACCTTGAGCCGTGAAGCAACTGCTGCACCACAACTGCTTGAGCAAAGGGAGCAGCCTGGCTCCAAAGGCCATTCAATTCGATTGTGCTGCTCACATGCAGCAGCAATGTAATTATGTAACATTGCATGCCTCTCTCTCTCTCTCTCTCTCTCTCTCCTGCTTGCTTTTCTCTCTTCTTCCTTCATCCCTTCCGTGCATAGTCTAGGCACCAACTTTAGCTTTGCAGGCGCCTTTGATCTGCCTAAATGGGGCTCTTTTTGGACTGTGTCTAAAGCCTTTCTTTGTGCCATAAAAACGTAGACCTCCCTCTCTCCCGTTGCATGCCCAGTGTAGCTACTATAATAGTATGGCCACTACCAATGCTACAGGGCATGCAGGGCTACTGCTCCCAAGTATCGTAGCTGATAGCTGTTGCGTTCTACAGGTCTAGAGATAGATCACATACGTGCTTGCTTCTACTTGTATGTATACTAGAGCTGTGGCTGCATGCACAAGTCCATGACTTCACGCCACAACGGTCTGCAGCTCATCTAGTCTCCTCTCCTGTCTAGCCGTCCGTTTGCTACTGGTGTCTGACGCCTGTGCAGCTCTGTCAGTGACGTGTCATGCTGAACAGACTGGTACTGGGATATCTGAGATCGACGAGCTGCAACGTTTTTGCCGCTCCCTTCCACGCCGCGAAACACGGTCTACCTGCAAGGTGGTTTTGCACGCGGCAGCAACAGAGCTCGGATTGGAACTTTGCCTTCGGCGAAAACTGAAAACGATTGTCTATGCGCCGTAGGCCAGGAGCCGATCGGACGGCTGAGATCGACCAGCTTGAAGCATGAAAGATGCGTGGTACAGATCCCCATATCCAATCCTGTTGTGCATGCATCGAGCTGTGGAGCATTACAGCGACAGCCAAGGTAAATGGCCAAGTCTGATTCCTGGAGTGCGAGGAGGGACCACCTGCACATGGGCCCCATCCCCAACCCCATCTCTCTCTGGGCGAAACAGTCTCATTCTTTCTTTTCCTTTCTCGCTCTAGCTATAGCTACTTTTCTTTGGTGCAATGGAATGTAGCAACAGACTGGAAGCAGGGGGGACATGGTCTAATTTGACGAAAGGGACGTATCTTAGGAGTTTTAAAAGAGTGTTGAGCAGCGAGAGAACCGTGGGCCGCACAATCCTGCATGCACGGTGAGACCCCAACAACCAACAGGCACGACAGCTGCAAAGGCACAGGGACAACCCGACGTACAAGCTGCCTGTACCCTGCGTGCATCGTGCGTTAGCCACCACGTAGCACTGATGTGACTGCGACGTGGAACATATCTCTGCTAATAGCTTGCATTAGCACTGGTGTAGTTTTGGCTTAGCGCTAATGATGACACTAATCGGCGGTGAGCTGTGGATCATGTGCCGTCGGTAATTATGCATTAGCCATTAGCCCAAGGCATCATTTCACCTTCCTTGCATCATGCAGCCACGTTCTGTGCGCACACGCGCGCACGGCGCGGGTGGCATCATTGCTGTTGTGGTAGTGGTCTGGTTCTATAGGGTGACCGGCCGCACTCATGGATGGATGTGGCTATTTTCACGTAGCGTCCAAACCCCTTTCGAAAATGGCCTCAACACATTTGGTTCGGTTCGTGTAGGTGCAAAATTCTTGTGCTCTTCGACAACAGAGGCGAACCGAGTCTAAAATTTGTGCGGAACATAATAGTGACTGGATTTCTCATAGCTTGCTTTTTTTTATACAAACCAGTCCAGTTTGAAAATATATCCTATTGGCGAGCATTGCCAACTGCTATGTGGCACCTGAGGTCCAAAGCAATAACACACATGCTTCACAGCTCCAGAGATCGAGCAGTTAACTCGACGCGGCAAGACAAGTGTTGGGAACCTCTCGATGGTCCTAATGCCCACTTAGATGAGGTTCTACACTTATGTTGCACCAGCTCATTCGAGTTGGTTAGCTCTTTTCTAATTTTAGTTACTTAGTGTACTGGGTCTTTTTAAAGGTAGAATCGTCTTAATGCCCACTTAGATGAGGTTCTACACTTATGTTGCACCAGCTCATTCGAGTTGGTTAGCTCTTTTCTAATTTTAGTTACTTAGTGTACTGAGTCTTTTTAAAGGTAGAATCGTCTTCTCATTTTCGGTGGCAGAACCTACCAATAGATGAAGCTAGCTTCCGGGTGGCAGAGCATGTCTTTGATAAAGTCCAGATCCTTATGATTCCGGTGTTAGAGCAACATTTGATGTATCACAACTTAATAATATACTAAGCACTTAGAAATTAATAACCTAACGGGGAGACTAATAATTACAAAAGAACACTCTTTATTGCAACACAAGCACTATTACAAGATCACACATACGACTATTTAGGTGGCTAGCCTAGCACTCACCCTCTCTCACACTCTTACCTATTTACCTAGCTGTATCTCTCTTGCTCTAATGTGCTCTCATTGTTGATTGGTATGATAAGGAGGCATGTCACCTATTTATAGGCCTAGGTCAGCCAAGGAATTATGACAAGTGTCCATGTCCAGAAGATTCAGGTGAAAGAGATAGGCTTGAAGATCATTGACATATTTGTTTTTACCCAGAATAGCCCTTCCTTTGTGTGCTCCATCTCAAATCCAAGGAAGTACTTTAGTTCTCTAAGCTCCTTCAATTCAGATAGAGAATTTTTCTCTAGTCCTTTGTATCTTTTCAGAGTAGTCTCCCATGATGATTAAGCAATCAACGTAGTCTGGGACTATTATTAGGGCATATTTGTTTTAGCTTGGGATTATGAAAAACAACTTTTAAAAGCTGAAGCTAAAACAAATCAGTAGATTGTACAATATGCTTTTCAAAATCTAACACCCTTTTCTACCACAATGTACAAGTTGTCTCCCACGAGCTTTTTACAAATTGTGACTAGGAAATATAGAAGTGTCCACACAAGCCTAGAGTAATTACCTATTGATGCCATTACTATTCCCAAACTGTTATTTTTCTTTCTCCACGTGCTATTCTATTCCATCTCCCAGGACGTCCTCTCTCACCGCCCCCTCCCATCATCTCGACATGAGGCCTGACAAGATCCTCACCAACTCCCTCGGGAACATCAAGATCAGCGATTTTAGTGTGTCCAGATCCTCTACGGCAGCTCCAGTGAGCGCCTCTGGGTCTCTGTCAGCGTGATTGCGAATAGCTTGAAGACTGCATCATCGCGATACACTGGATTAGCACTTTCTGAACATCAGTTAGTCTGTCAGTCTACACATGGCACAACATTTAGAATTTTAGAGCTAATGACTAATGTAGAGTGCTTTGTCCTTGCAAGGGGAGAGGGCATTGTTCTTGACATGCCACCAGCTATGCTTCGTGTGGATCGACGAGTGGTACGGCATGACCATGGAGCAGATCCAAGAGATGGAGTGGCAGACCGACATGTTGCTCAAGAAGGTCAGTGCTTCTAAGCCTATCCTATTGCATCGTCCTGGTGTCTCGTTCAATTCTAAAATTAGTCGACCAATGCTGCGCCGGAGCACTTTTGAACATTCTCGGTTATGATTTCTAAGCTTGTGGTTCGTAAACTCGCTAATGTATCCACAGACGCTGAAAAAGCCTGCGAAGGTCGGGACCAAGCATGAGGGCAAGAGGAAGACCCTCAAAGGTGAGATCGTTGTGGGGAGCTGCACGTAGTGACTCGGCACTCGGCTGAATTATACTAGATGTGATTCCTTAGGACTGATGGCGTGAGCGCAGCAAGGCTACAGAAATTAGCTGCATTATACATGGGATATATTTGTGATGTACATGAATCTAGCAAATTTAAAAATTGTGCATAACTACATATGCATCCATGGAATGATTCCATCCGTATACAACTAAGGCATTCATCAGCTGCCTTAAGCCTTAAATAGTGAATGGTTAAAAGATTTTTCAATCCCAAAATTGTGTGTTCAACACCCTTTTCAATCGAATTGTGTATTCTTTAGAGGGCATGAGATTGTATTATCTCCCCTTGGATGGGAATTTTTCCACGCATCAAAAGTTGCATTTCCCTCTGAGAGCTAAAATAATTGTTAGTTCTTGACTTGTTTCTCTCCTAGATGAGAAAATTTGTAACATGAGCGTGACCAATGCAAACAAACATCCAAACAATGAAACCAAACATAAATATGCACTCAAAAAAACTAGGGTTATTACAGATATTACACAACCAAAGCAAACATCTAACCCACTTCAGAATCTAGGATACCAAACAATCATCAGCCTTTTACAATCTAGCTTTTGAAAGTCTACAATCTAGAAGCTGCTTTTCAGAATCCTAAGCTAAAACAGACATGCCCTTAATCTACCTTCGTTGGGATTCACAAATAGGCTAGAATACGATGGAGCTACCACATTTTTTTCGATAAACTCATTGATCTTCCCGCATTATGCTCTTATGGCTTGTTTCAATCCATATAGTTCTTTCTTCGATTTACAGATATACTTGGGGTGAATCTTGCTCTCGATGCCTCTCAGTATGTAGATGTCCTTGTCAAGTTTGCCATGTAGAAAGGTGTTCTTGATATCCATTTGCCATAACTTTCAAGACTCGAATAGTTGCGATCTTTGCCATTGGGCTAAACTTTTCTTCATTATCTAACCCATACTATTCAGATAAACCCCAGGCAACAAGTCGAGCCTTATACCTCTTAATTGAGCCATATGGGCGAGTCTTCATATTGTAAATCCATTTGCAAGATATGGGTTTCACATCCTTTGTCCTTTGCACTAAATCACATGTTTGACTTTCATTTAGTGGCTTAATCTCTTCTTCTATTGCTTTACACCACTAAGGACCTTGTGCTGCTTCTTCATAGGAAGATGGCTCAAATCATATTGACTCATTAACAAAAGTAGCATTTGCATACCTTGAGTTAGTCTTGATTTTCTTCTTGTTCTCCGTAGTCCTTAAGTGGGTTCCTCAAGCTCTAGTTATGGTCGAATCTCACCCATAGTTGGTTGATGTACGTCGTTCTTCCAGGGGACCTTGCCTTTGCTTGGTGAATCCCCTTTGTCTTCACTTGGAGTTGGTGCCTCCTCCTCTTATTTTTCTTTGATTCTTCTAGAACCTCCTTAAAGTTATTAGATTCGTAAAGCTCAGTCTTCTTGGGCGCCCACCAGGCAAAAGCTTCATCGAACACCACATTCTTGACGTATGTCACTTGCCTATGGTTGGATCACAACACCTCTAGCCTTTCCGTGCATCATCATAGACGACGAAGATGCACCATATCGCCTTCTTTTGGACTTACTCCATAGGTGGTGAGGCACAAATACATAGCAGATGCAACCGAATACCTTCACAATGCAAAATCCAAACCCTTGACTCGAGTGTGGCCTTGTGCAACCAATCTTGCTTTGTTTCTTACAACAATTTCATTCTCATCTTGTTTGTTCCGAAAAATGCATTTTGTGCCAATTACATTACGATCTCTTGGATTTGGTCTCTCTACTAGTTCTCATACTTTGTTGTGGGTGAAATTATTTAATTCTTCATACATGGCATTAATCCAATCCATATCATCAAGTACTTCTTCTACACGGTTAGGTTCAATAGAAGATACAAAAGAATAATGTTCACAATAAGAAGCAACATGAGATTGAGTTTGAACACCTTTATTAATGGCACCCGCAATTGGATGAACGGAGTGATACTTAGCAATGCATGATGAATTTTTAGATGAACCACCGGCATTTGTGATGTAGTGGTAGAAGTGGTAGTCAGTTGTGGTTGATATTCATATTTTCTACTTCATTTGTTTGAGCTTGATTATTTATAGTTGAAGTAGATGGAATAGCCTAAATTGATGTAGAATGATCATTCTCTTGTTCATCTTTCTCTTTCAGCTTAATGTCACATATTGACATATTTTTATCGTCATCCTCAAGCCTTCATTACCTACATCATCCAAATTTTCTTGCTCTTCTTGAGAGCCATTAGTCTCATCAAATTCAACATCATGTGTCTCTTCAACCAAATTGGAGTTTTAGTTGTAGACATGATAAGATTTGCTATTTGAAGAATAACCGAATAAGAAACCTTCATCACATTTTCTTTGTAATTTAGACAACTGTGCACCTTTCCTTAAAATATAACATTTGCATCTAAATACATGGAAATATGAGATGTATGATTTTCTTCTAATGTCTTCTTCAACAAACGGTGATAATATAATATATTTGATACATGGCAAGTGGTCTTAATTGCTTCAGCCCAAAAATTATCTAAAATATTATATTACGAAAGTATTGATCTTGCAATATCAATTAGAGTCTGGTTCTTCCTCTCAACTATTCTATTTTGCTCCGGATTATACTTGACCGAGAATTCATGTTTGATACCATTTTCATCACAATAATCTTCAACTTTATGTTCTTAAATTCAAAATTATTATCACTTCTTACTTTCTTGATATTATATTCAAACTCATTTGCTACCCTCTTGTCAAAGCTCTTGAAAGTGTTAAAAACATTGATCTTGTCAAGCAAAAAGAATACCCAAGTATACCTTAAACAATCACCAAAAATAACAAGATAATAGCTATTTTCACCAATGCTCACATAAGTTGTTGGACCAAATAAATCCATATGCAATAATTTCAATGGCCTAGAAGTTGACATAGTGCTCTTATTTGGAAGACAATTTGCCAATTGCCTTTTGACTTGACAAGCACTACATAATTTATCTTTATCAAATTTCACAGTCTTCAATCCAACCACCACGTCGTGCTTCAACAGCCGATTTAATTGATTCATTCCAACATAACCAAACTTTCTATGCCAAAGCCAACCTTTGAATGATTTTGTGAGCAAACAAGTACTCAAGCTTGAATCATTATCTGAGAAATCAACAAGATAAAGATTACCATGTCTAAAACCTTTAAAAATTAAATTATTTCCTTATATGATAGAAATTATAACATTATTAGGAGAAAAGGTATATGTAACACCTCACATAACTGAGCAATAGATAATAAATTAAAATTAAGAGACTCAACTAGCAAAACAATGAAAATAGACAAGTCATTTGAGATAGTAATTTTACCCAAACTTTTTAACTTTCATTTGCTATTATCTCCAAAAGTGGTTTTGCCATATTGCGATTCATCATCGCTAATTGAGGTAAACATCCTTTGGTTGCTAGTCATCTGTTGAGTACAACCACTATCAAGTACCCAATGTCTTACACCGGCCTTGTAGTTCACCTCTAAAATAAAGTTAAGCTCTTTTGGGTCCTTGAATGTTAGCTACTAAGGTTTTAGGCAACCAAATAGTATTCTTTTTAGCATCACTTTCAGAAGTGCCAACAAACTTTTCACAAATATTACCATTACTTAATTTATTAAGAACATAGCACAAGTCAAAAGAAGCATAAGAAATAACTTTAAGACCCGTGCAATCCTTTTCAACATGCCTGATGTTCTTCCACTTGTTGCAAAAGCCACTACCCATCATAAAAGTCATCTTGTGAGGGATAAAAACATTCTTACCCTTCTTGGAAATATATCCAAGAATTTCATGTCTAAGATAATAACCTATATAGTTCAATATCTTAAGAAGAGGTCTTGCCACCGTAGCATTTTGCCAAATCTATGGTTAATTGCTTAACCCTTTTCTTTTAGCTCATCATTCTCAACAATAAGCAAAGGATCACACATGTTTGGTTCATTCATGTAAGAACCAACTTCAGAACTACATGAGGTGGATATGTAAACCTTAGTGGTACTAGCTATACATGTCATAGCATCAATGATATCACAAGAAATATCTATTTCTACCTTGGTTTTGTTGGCTTCATGAGCAAGGAGAGAGTTATGAGCTTCCTTAAACTTCTCATCAATTTTTTTAAATCCTCATGAGGTGTCTTTAGCTCCTCGTATGATTTTTTAATATATTTATATTTCTCTTCAATTCCTTAAATTTTGTTCTCTCTTTGTTTATGTAGTCATAAACACCATTTAACTATTCTACAAGATGATCATATGAATATTCTTCTTTATCATACAGTACATTAGAATCACCTTTTGCCATAAGACAAAGAGCTGTCGAGAATATTGATGGAGCTTTCTTGACGGCAACACCGGCAAGGCCCTTGTGTGAAGACCTCTCATCATCAGAGTCGAAATCGGAGCTAGCATCCAAATGCCACTCTCTATAGCATGCTTGGCCATCATTCTGCTTGTAGTTTTTCTTTAAAGACTTCTTCTTGCCATCATTTTCTTTGTTCTTCTTGGTGGACTTGTCTTTATATTTGTTCTTACAATTTATGGCAATATGTCCTTTTTCACCGCACTCATAACCCTTTCTTTCTTCAAAGGGGTTCATTTTGGAATACTACCCCTTTTTGCTATATCCACCTTTATATATCTTTTTCTTCATAAATTTCTTGATGTTTCTAACAAATAAAGCCATGTCTTCAGTGGTTTCATCACCACCACTATCATCATGATCATTTTCATCTCTTTATGCTTAAGCCTTGAATGCCATATTTTTCTTCTTTGCAATGAGGGCCTCATAATGGAGTTTTTCTTGTGACTTTAGGAGTAGTTTTCTTCAAATTTGATCTTACAAGCAATGTCACAATAGTGTCATATTTGTTGGGTAAAGCTCTAAGAAATTTATGAAGAAAATCAACATCGGATACATCCATGCCGAGCCCATTGAGCTCATTAATTATATTATCCAAACAAATGAACATTTTAGAAATACTCCCATTTATTAACATAACAAATTTCTTAAATTGCACTTTATAAATAAAGATCTTAGCATCCTTAAACATTGTTGTCCCTTCATAAATCTCCTTGAGTCTTTCCCAAATTTCATGGACTGTCTCAAGCTTGCAAATATGATTGAATTCATTGAGATCCAAAGCACTATAAAGACCATTCATAACTTGAGTGTTAGCAAGAATATGTTCTCTATCATCATTGGAAAGATCGTTATGATCAATTAAAGCAAAACCTTCTTTGATAATAAACTATAATTTCCCACCCATAGTCTTAAGATAAACGGTTATTCTAGCTTTCCAATAAGCATAATTCAACCCATCAAACAAAGGTGGTTTCCCCACATTGACATAAGTGTCGTTAACCATAATCCTACTCACAAATGGTTAAATCCGCACAAAAAGGGAGTCCTAAGTTTTGATACCACTTGTAGGATCAAATATATCGACTAGAGGGTGGTGAATAGGTGATTTTACTGCTAAATGCTATCAGATCAAAATAATTGCAAAATTAAAACAAATTGATCGAAAGACATGGTAAATAAAGCTACACCTGGGTCGAATTAAAGTAAGGTTTGTAATCCTAAGGTGACATGCAACAATTCAATTTTTTATGAAAATAAATTGCACAAAGTAAATGTGCTAAAAAATAAGAACACTAAGAGAGAATAAATATTTATCCCATGGTCTCAATGATTTGCTGATCACCCTAATCCATATTAAGGTGAGTTCAAGTTTCTAACTGCTCTCTATCAAGTATGCAATTCTCTCTAAGAGAAGAGGCTCACCGAGAGAAACTTGATCTTGAGTCGAGTTAGTGTAATAAACTAATCTCAATACCTCAATTACACTAGACTAGCACTTTACCGCTCCAATGAGGCATGCTTAAAACCTCTCACAATCAACGCTGAAGCTCCTTCATAATCTTTAACGGTTCCACCACCTCTAAGCCATTTAGGAGGCGATAACCTCTAAGAGTAATAAGTCAATGATACATGCTTGAAGGATCACTAGTATCACAAACCTCAAACAATACAAAGATATGCACTCAATGTTCTCACACTCTAAAAATATGCAACCACTAAGCCAAGAGAGGGAGAGAGGAATCCCAAGTACTCAAGAGATCAGAATGAGTGAGCTATAGTAAGTCATAGCAGCTAGACACGAAGTATTTATAGGTCACAAACCCAAATGTGACTGTTACATTCGAAATGGTTCTCATGTTAGGAATGTTGGTTAGACCGAGCATGGCTCCAACGTCTAACTTTATGCAATAAATACACTGTTAGTAGCCGTTACCAGGGATCTCGGTTAGACCGTAGGTCATTTCTTGGTTAGACTGTGACCCCACTAGAACATTCAAAACTCTCTGGAAGATCTTGGCTAGAATCTCGGTTAGACCAAAAATCTCGGTTAGAATTTATTGCAAAACTCGGTTAGAATCTTGGTTATACCTAGATTTTTGCACTTTCTCAAACAGGCAAGAAACCATGCATTCTTTGTACTAGTCTCACAAATCCCTCATATATGCAATGAAAGTTTGAACAATATGGTACTTTTGATACCTCAATTAAATAAGCATCAACCCCTTTTAATTGCACGACATTTATCTTATCAATCTGGTCACTTCTCTTCTCTAATCATCATTGACCAGTAAAAGAAAATATCCTATATTTTATATCTTTACCTTGAGCTAGCCATTATCATATCTTCCGCACATGCCTCTTATAGCTCCTCATCAATTATGGGACTAACCTTTCTCATATCTCAAATAAAAATACTAGTCTACATATAAATTTTACCATTAATTACCAAAACATAAATTAGGGGTCTCGATGCTTCAATGTTGAACTCATTGGGCATGTACTCTCTCCCATTATTAGTGCATGAGCACTGGATTTTTTTTTTGTTGAGTTCACCCTCTACCTTCTCCTTGAACTTCATAAATGTCTCATATTTCTCTTTCATAAAGAAAACACATATATACCTTGAGAAGTCATCAATAAATTCACCATATACATCATCTCTCCAAGAAATACTTGCTTAGTTAGGCTGAAAAAATCCTAGTATATGACCTCCAATGAATCTTGGACTGATGACCTAACTCCTTGTATGGCAATTGATGGGCCTTGACATACTAACAGCCAGCACAAATCATGTATGTTTGGATGTCCACTTAAGTTAGCCCCTTCAACACTTGCCTTTTCATCATCTCCTTCAGCTTACTGTAATTCAAATGTCTAAGGCACGCATGCTAGAGATCACATGTCTCATTCCTTTGAGTCTTGTCCACATATGCGGACTCTGTGGAGAGAATATAGACCAATTGTCTCATCATTCCTTCCATAATAGGTGTGCGATCACCTTCACTCTTTTAAATGTGGTCACTTCTTCTAGCCTAAAAATCATATATTTTCCTTCTATTGTCAATTGAGAACTGACAATGAATTCTTCTTCAAGCCAGGGACACGATAAGCCTTCTCAATTTGGATTTGTTGAGGATCATACCTTGAAATGACTATCTTCCCGATGTGAGAGATGGCCAGTCTTAAATTGTCGACTGTCAACACCACTCTCTTTCCCTTGTAGTCAGCCATATATTCCAACTTCTTACCATTGGTTGGAGCACCCAAAATACACAATCTAATCCTCCTTGTAATTTATTCTTGGATTTTTGGTTACTGCAAAAGTAGGTGCCTATGTCCTTCTCCAACTCATCTTCACTAACTTCTTGAGAAAACTGAGCTTCAGCATCCCATTCGTCCATGTTGGTGAAGGCTTCTTCCTTCTTCTTCTCCATTGTGGTGGTGCATGGTAACATTCCCTTCAAAGAGCCTCCTTGGATATCAACAATCTCAAGCTTAGTGGCCCTTCTTACCACAATTGAAGCATCTGTCATTCCGCTTCCTCACATGGTGTAGATCTTCTCTTCTCCCTTGAGCTCCCCCGGAAGAGTTGCTTCTCTCCCTTGGGTGATGGTTGCCACCTTCTATCCACCTTGTCTTGGGTCTTCCTTGTCCCCGAGGTGGACCGTTCTTTTTTTAGTGAAGAGTGCCTCCTCTTCTTCCTTCACAGCAATACTTCCCATCTGCTTGGCTAACTCCTCCTGATTAGCCCATAAAATTTCCATCTCCACTAGTGATTGCTAAGTAGGCCATCCCCCCATCGCGACAATAAACCCATTATATGTGGATCTAAGGTCGTGGATGATAATTCTCTTCATACGGGCCTCGCTCACCTTCTCATCCAGTTCAAGCTTAGATATCTCCTTACAAATAGATTTTACATTTTTGAAGTAATGCTTGATAGTCATAGTGCCTCGAGAGCTATCTGAGAGCTTATTTTTCAAGAGCTGGAGGTGCGCTTCATTATTCTTGGAGAATAATTTCTCCAGAGTCTCCCAAGCCACCTTTGAAGTCTCTGCGTCTTGGATGTGCTCTAGTAGGTCCTTCTCAATTGTTGTCTTCAGCATGAACACAACCTTGCCAGCTTTGATTCGCCACTTTCGCAAGGCATCAACACCCTCCTTTGTGGATGCATCAACATTCCCCCTTGGACTCCTTTGGTGGAGGCATTGTCTCAACGCCTGCGATGACCTCCCATAAGTCTTGACCATGCAAATAGGACTCCATGCATATCTTGCAATAGCCATAGTTGTGGCTATTGAGCTTCTTGATTCCATCACTTGTGCCAACAAGATCCATCATGCTGACTGATGCCTAGCATTGGTCCTGGACCAATTAACTTTACAATCTCAAACTATGCATCGGTAGAGTCTCCCCTTAGTGTCTTGATAATGCACCAAATGCAGTAAGCACCCTACGTTCATCAAAGCCTCCTCCTACATACAGTCTTGGACCACCGGATCTGATCCAATTATTGGAAATAGGAATGGCCTTAAAACCCACTAAACTAAGGTTCAGATGCGAAGCTAGGGCTCGACGACCATGGGCCACTGCCCAGGCTCTATAGCAGCCTGCCATGGAGAATATACTACTGTGTTGAGATCTTGGAGCTCCTCATTTGCCCAATGAGTTCTTGGTGATCCTCCTCCCATCGAGTTTTGGAGCTCCTCGTCCACCCACCAAGTTCTTGGAGCTCATCCACCTCTGCCCAGCAAATTCTTGCGAGTTTCTCCTCTACCTGTTAAGTTCTTGAGGGATTCTCCTCCCTTTGCCCAGGGAGAAGTAACAATGGCCCACATTCACGCCATCACGGCGGATCCAGGCATCAAGGTAAACCAATGCTAAAATCCACTTTGTTGGTTGTTGAGTTTCTTGCTTTGGGATTTGGGCATTTTTCTAATTAGCTTTGATTTGGGTCCAATTTGGGAGAAAGACTTAGTTTTCTGTTGCCATGGCAGACCAGAGGGGTTAGATATCGTTCTAAGATGGTTTTATCAGAAGTGGCAATTTGGAGGGGAGCTGGAGCATCGTTTTCTTTGATTTCATGATTGTTTTGTTAGCTTTGAGTTTGTTTAGGGATTCAATTCTTCATTTGGTCTTCTTTTGGCCTCAAAATTTCTTTATGGAGTTTTGAGATTTTCTTTGTTGGGCTCCATAGCAGCTTCAACTAGACTTTGGTGCTGAGATTTTCTATGTTGTTGTTGACCAAATTTGCGCTGAGATGAATCATTAGTTTGGTGAGGCAACTACAATGTAAAGTTTAACCAGACTATCAAAAAATTTTGGCTCCGCCACTACCAAGGACTTACACATATGCTTCACCAACTCACTTTAGTCGGTTAACTATTTCTAATTACTTAGTGCATTGGGTCCTTTCGACAATAGAGCTACCTTCTCACTTTTGGGTGGCAAAGCCAACAAACAGATGAAGCTGGCTTTCGGGTGGTAGAATCTATCTTCAATAAAGCCCAGACCGTTGTGATCCTAGGTGACAGAGCCAACTTTCGATGGATCACAACTTAGTAATACACTAAGTATTTAGAAACTAATAATCTAAATAGAAGACTAATACTTATAAAAAACATTTTTTATTACAACACAAACACTATTACAAGATCACACATACAACTCGTTAGGTATCTAGCCTAGCACCCACCCTCTCTCACGTTCTTACATATCTACTTAGCTTGCTCTATCATGGTCTCATTCTTGATTGGTATAGTAACGAGGCATGACACTCTATTTATGGTGTATTTGGTGCATAGGATATCTTCGGATGGGATATGGTCATCTAGTTTTTAGGATGCTTGGTTGCAGGGCAGCTTGGATGGGATGACCAATTTGAGAAATGTTTTATCTAAGATGCTGGATGAGCCCATCCGTCAAAAAGTGCTAGACAGAGTCATTCATAATTTGGATGAGTTTTATCTCTATTGATATGACATATTCTGGTTGGTTAGAGTAATTACATTTTTTGTTAACACGTTTTGAATGATATTATCTCCTAAACCGTTTATTTGATTTGCGATCCGATTGTACCATTATATTCATTACAATTAAATCAACAAAACAAAATCTCACATGATTATATTTTAATGAAAAACTAAATATATGACAAGCGAATCCTATAAAATTTTGACTAATACTATCTAAGTTATGTCCGTTTAACCAAATAATAAATTAGATCATCCTATCCATACCATCAAATAAAAAATTGAATGGCATCAGATAATCATACTATATTCAACTTTGTTCTCCAACCAAACGCATCCTTACATGACCTAGTTGAGCCAAAGCATTGTGACAATTGTCCATGTCTAAAAGATTCAGATGAAATATCTCTACCTACGCTCTTCTAAATTTATCATGGCAAAATAGTTCTAAAGCTTCGTGCGAGAATTCTAGAGAAGTTTACATTATGGCCTTGCAACACAAGGCATCGCAGCCATGCACGGCAACGGCAACCCAAAGCCCTTTCACACCGGCGCACACGTTGCCGCACCGCTGTTTGAGTGCACTGCCCCTACGTCTGCAGCATCCGTGTCAGGCGCCGCGCCCAGGCACCGGCTGCCTTCTCGGGTTGCCTTGCCGCCCCTCTGATTCGCACAGTGCTCCTACGCTGCTTGCCGGTGCATTTCTCCATTCCTCTGTATCATTCCTGGTCGCCATCTCGAGCCCTGTGCATGCATGCAGCAGCCGCAGCTCGTCGACGACCGTGTGAGCCTGCAGGCGGGCAAGGTGGCAACTGGTTCCATGATCTGCCACAGAAGTTTCCTGTTTCCCATCAAGGCAGAATCCGCCAAATTTTGCCTGTGCTAAAATCTCTGCGTTTTCAGAAACAAAAACTAACAATGATATCGGTCATTACTAGCCAGAAGTAAGTTTTAATGACACTGTATTAAACTTAGTTACGACTTATGCTATCAATCATTTAAGATCTGTCGGGAAAAAAAGGTTTTGGCCATGACAATTAGATCTCAACAAATGCTAACGTTAACGTGAAGAGCCGGCGAACCCGAGTAACTCTTGGAGCCAGCTTTTAGGTTGGCGACCCGAGGTCCCGGCGCTGACGGATTTAATTCCTCTAATTTTCACACAGGCAAAGTTACAGATGGACAGTAATGTGTGAGAGAAGCTACAGTAATTAGTAATTTCTGATTTTATTTACTGCGGTATAATGTAAAATCTAATAGCTTATGGCACATGTGCAGTGAAGTCAGATGATCTCATTCCGACCTTAACCCTGAAGGCATCCTCTGTTGAGTTGAGGGTATGGAGCTCCCTAATGAAAAAAAATGGTACTACATAACGAACTTTTTACCAGGTCAATGTGCCAAGCTAATGAGGAGCCCGGCCGGACCCAGACATGACCTCAAGCACATCACATGTGCATGCTGGTCATCGGACGGTCCACGCCGTCACGTACGTGTCGTTGCCACGTCACGTAACCTATTATTGCCCCGGCCGTCACATGCATTCTCATTTCTGTCGGCCAGCAAGCGTACCTGGAAGGAATGAATGATCGAAGGATCGCATCGTCGCAGCCGTGGAGTTCGCTGTCGAGCGCGCGTGTCGCCCCACGCGACGCCGCCGCGCTCGTCATCGCAAGGGCTGCGCGCAGCCGCCGGACGCGTCCCGAGCACGCGTCGCGGCCCTGTCCCCCCAACGCCCGATCGGGCCAAGCGAGCTGCGCCGGCTTCGGTTACATCTGGCGACTCGCACCACGACAGAGAACGATCGATCGGTTGGTTGGCGGTTCGCATCCACGGCCGCCTGACCCGGGCAGCTAGCGATCCGCCGCATTTACTCCTCTGCCGCGCGAGGCGCGACGACGCCGTGGGGCCGCGGTGCCGGCGGTTCACGCGGCAGCGGGGCCAGCAGAACAGAAAGGTGGCCGGTCGTGGCAAAAGTGGCCAAGGCTCTATGGAAAGAGAGAAAATAAACAGAGGGCTTTGAATGCCGCAAGTGAGCGGACGGAAAATAATACTACTTCCTCCATTCTCGTTTTAGAAATTCAATTTCTTTTTTAAATAGATGTTGTTTTAAATTTTTAAGATGGTGTTTTACTAAAGTATTTACATTAAAGACTGTTGAAAAGTGAAGTTTTAATTCAGTAAATGTGTTGAATTGATGGTTTATATATCATTGATTGAATACTGGAGAAATCAAGAGAGGTAAATATATCGTGTACGAAATAATTAATTGTAACTTTATTCTGTGTGCCGAAAACTAAAACGACATCTAAAAGAGAACGGAGTTAGTAGGAGATTTGATCCCACGTAGCTAAAATTTGGATTTAATTTATAACATAATATGTGATAAAATTATAATAAAATTAAAAGAAATTATATGTGAGAAAGAAAAAATAAATTATTACATCTCACACCATGAATTAGGTTTAGGTTTCAAATGTACTAGACCAGATCTATAGGATTATTTTCCGCGAGCTGCTGTGTGCGGCGGACGGGGGGGATATCCCCTTGTTGCAGCGCTGGTGCCTGGTGGTTTCATTGAACGCGCCGGCGTGGGCTTGGAAACCTGTGAGATGTGATGCGGGTTTTATTGCGAGTTATTTGCGACTTCACATTGTTGTGGTGGGTGCCTTTATGATGGGCGAGTCTGTAAACGTGATGATGCGGCGTGCTTGCGAGAGCAACGTGACATCTGATCTAGGCCTTCATATGCACGCGCTGAACAGGGGCAGGGGATGGGTGTCACACACTTCGGCGCTTAAACTTAACTACCCGCGGTGTGTAGCTGTGGCAACTCGGCGGACGGGACGGCCCGCTGATCCACACCAACAATGCGGTTTTGGTGGGCTGTAACGGACCGGTAGATGGACCCGCTCAGCTGGCCTGGCATAGCCTCATAGCCCAATAGCTAATGCCATCTCTACCTCTGGTTGCTGCTTCTCTTTCTTTTCTTTTTTCTTTCTTTTTTGTACGAACACTTCCCCCTCTCTTTTCCTCTACCTCCTTTCTCAAACCTGTCGCCTCTTCATCTAAAAAACAACCAATACAAAATACGTATTGCCTCTTCCGGTAGCACTATTTTATACCCTGGGGTAGAATAATATTTACTCCAGAAGTTACTACTGAGAAAAAGCACTGCGAATTATGAACACGTTCAGTAGTAGCTCCTCAGTAGTCACTGCCAGTAGTTAAATTTCAGTAATTCAATATGGTGTATCTACACCTAAGGTGTAGATTAGCACTTAGATTGCCTCTTCCCTATAAACTAAGCGTGAGGGTTTAAACCAATGGAGACAGCATGACAGCAAGCAAAGCATACAATGTCCAAAATTTTAATCAATCCCCAGGGTACATTCATGTGGCGCAAAGTTTGCAGTTTTAAATAAAGGGAGAGTTAGGAACGTATCAGTTAGTATCTCTTACTGCGTATAAGTAGCCTTTGCAGCTCCAATGCATGCTTGCCATTCCGACATGGTTTAAACCCTCATGGTGCACAAATTCACATCCTCCTTGCACCTACATGCATTGATGCATAGTTACATAACCAATATGTATTCATACAGATGGCCCGCATGACACCACTCTGAACTTGTGAGGATGAAACTCTCACAAGAAAACAACATTTACTTTTATGAAAATTTAAGGTGACATTTGTGACGAACCATTCTCTTATTATGTACGAGACCAATATATCTGAAGCACTGCCTTTGCTTACATGTCAACGGGCATTTAATTGCCCTAATATGAACCACTAAAAATTCCGGAATCAATTGATCCCAAAAGAAGATTAAAAAAAAAACAGGGAACCAAAAGGCCTATAACCTACTCGAACCTAGTCAGTTATCATCAGATCGGTAGGGACATGTCCGAAGATGTCGGGGCAGCCTTCCCAGCTGCTCTTTTCTCTCGATTCCCAGTAACCACCAAGGTAACGATATGTGTCAGCAGCTTTGTCCTTCGCAAACCACCGAGGTTTCCACCCGCTCTCCTGCATCTTTCGTGCCTGAAATACAGTTGGCCCGGCTTTGTTAACCTTCAGAACTAATTAAGTCAAACTGCCTGAGTTAGTATTAAAATCCAAATGAGGTAAACTGAGTAAACGTGTTATGATAACTACTACTACTTGCAAACCTATTAATGCAGAAATCAGACATTCAGCAGTAGTTTATCATTTTCTCTCATGTATGCAGCCGTCTTCTAAGCTTAATTATTTGTCTCAACTTCTCACAATTACTTTTAGCAAGTCGTTAAGTTCATGCTTGAACCTGAACATTTGTTACGACAGATCTCTAGAACCAGTTTGCATTAGGATCAAATATACTGTCCTGTAGGCTGTAGTTTGCAAATCACGTGCAAAGAATAGGCAGCTAACCTCCATCACAGAAGGTGGTCATGTAATTTGTGGGACATTTCTCGCAGGTTGTTGATTAAAACAGAAGTTTAATGCATGTTTAGGAACAATACACTCATGACACCTCATATATATGGAACTGTATCCTCTGTTGTTGTCATAATGGCACCAGCGTGCAAAGCTTTATCTACCAGTTCACTCACAAAAAAGAACTTGCCCCAAATCCATGCAAAAGATTAAAGTGTCACCAAGAATTAAAACTTTCACTTTAAAAGATGTAGTTCCATGTATACTAAAAATAACTCCTATCCAAATTTTTTCACGGTAAGCGACACCTGAGCCGCAGCAACCAAGATATGTGTTAATCAGCACGATACAAGCCGTCACAGAGGAAAAGTGGTTGTTGCAGTGTGATCAGTGAGCAGCAAACTTAGCTAAGAGAGCAGAAAACTAAATAGTGTGTAACAATGCATTGGATTTGGCTATTTTCCCTACCGAGGCTTCAGAGTGTGTCTAGTGCACCTGAGAAAGGAAGACTTAATCTAGTTTGTTCGTTTGGAAAGAAGGGCCGGATGAAGGTAAAGGCATGGCCACACCCTTAATTCTATAACAACAATATTTATGTAGTTCAGTCAAGGCACTGGCATAGGAGTAAGTGTGTACCATATTTCCTACTATGCAAACTTCATCTATCCTATTTTCTTCATGCATAAAATGCAAAATATAACTTATTTCACCCAAGTGTTAAATGGGGATGCATGCCCGAACATGACTCAAAATATGGCAAATGCTGAAGCTGCGATGCAGCTTGTAGGAATGTTTCATGTTTGATGTGCCTGAATTTCAACAAATTACCAACGAATACCCCAAAGTTTAATAGAACAAAGCATGTGGAAGTTGGACGTCATAGACTGACCTGCCTCTGTCTCTGTTCAAGCCTCAACTTTTCAGCATTTGCCCTTTCATATTCACCATTCTCCAGACATCTCTGATCTGGTCGTAATCTTGAGTCTGTTGGTGGAAGTTTTTCCTGCTTACATGTTAAAAATATGAGCCTGAACCTAGTAATGATCTTGACATGAAGCTGATATCAGTACACAATCATCCTTACCTTCAACCCAGGGGTGAGTTCATTCAAAGTAATTGCAAAGCGAGTGAAATTGTATCGAGTGGGAAACTTAGGTGGTTTGCTTCTTTTCCACAACAAATGGGCCTCCGAGAACTGTTCAGATCCCTTGCCTTTCCCAAAGCAATCACCCATCACATAGTGCATGCTTTCATCCCACTTTCCAAATAGTGTAGCAACAGTTCGACCACTTCTATCCTGAACAACACCTTGCACCTGCATACACATCGGCTGAACTGGATAAAGTTTGCTTAAGTAAATATGTAGAGAACAAATACCAATATTCGATAACAGGTCTAAATTTCATAGAAAATCATTTTTCAACTGCGAACAGAAAGAGAATTTCTATCAACTGTGATTGAGCAAGCAAATATCAGTTTTTACATATTCATTCCTTCTCTAAAGAGTGTGTTTGGTTGGTGAAATTTGGGGGGGGGGGGGGGATGAAAGGAACCATGGCTGCACCTAGAAATGAGTTTACATTTAAAACGTTTCTGGGAAGGAAATGGTGTCTGCACTCACACCATTTCATTCACAGAAGTGGCAGAAGTAGATGTTACATAGAATTAGACTGGTGAGTAAATGCAAATGACCTAAATTGCTCCCTTTCAGGATATGGAGGCATTTCAATGTTCAATCAGTTCACATCCCAACCATCTAAAGAGGTCATGGATTTATATTGATAAAAAAAAGTTGATTACCACAGCCGAATAGTCCCAACGAGTACCATGTCCATGGATCCTCCATGTCAGAGTTAAGGATACTGGAAGTGCCCCAGAACTAGAGGGGACCAGTTCCGATTTTCTTCGGCGGTATTTGTTTCTTAAAAAAACAAATTTCTGAATTTCTGTTTTTCCATTTCGTGAATTTTTAGGAGTCTGGGATGTAAACTAGATGCAATTACCAGCCTATTGGTCTACAAGTTAGATTCCAAAAAAATAGAGTTTTTGGGTGGTGAACCAATTGAAGTGAAAGTGGGTACAGAAAACCAGGCCTGGCAAGTTTCACCGGTTATCAGCAAGAACCAGCCAATTTTCGGAGGTTTATGGAACCCTGCTCCAATGTGAATTGAGAGATTCTACAATCCAGTTCTTGATAAATTTTACCTAAGTTGATGGATCGTTGATCATTATTCACTAGCGCACAACAAAGCTCTAGCTCTTATTGTATGATTTTGTCCAAATCTAAACGCCCGAGCTCAAGACTCATGGGATCATGACTCATGCAGATTATTTCAATCAAGATTATACACTCTACAGTGCCCATCATGCTAGAAACTCAAAACTTTTCGAAAACTGATAAAAAAATAAGAAGCCTTGCCATATTAACAAATGTATCACTTGCCAAACTCGCACAGATATTAAAAATATATTAGCGAGAAACAAACTGTAAAGGAACACACTAAATATAGAAATTGGGAAGAACTGACATGCCGACAAAATAAACTAGTGGTAAAGAATATATGCTAATTACCTGATGAGGATTGCGATCAATTATTGACTGCTCCTTGAACTTCAGCTTACATGAATACTCACGGTTACCTTGTATGCGCATAGTACCATAGTGATCACAATATAGCTTGCCCAATATGAGATTGTAAATTGAAGTGGTCACCTGAACATATTTCCAATCAGATAATATGACATATAAATCATTTATTGCTAGCTATGTGATAGTACCTTGCTCCATTGGAAAACTTCACCATCATCAAACTCCAGTGTTAACACACCAACAGGATCGAGTTGAATGGAACGACCCCAGAATTTGCTCTTTAGGTTGCTATCAGCCCAAAACCTCCAGCCAGTTCCCTCACAATGGCATGCAACAACCATAGGATGATGACTAACCTGGCAAGTGATATTGAAGACTCTTCACCAACCAAAATGCAATGCAAATAGATATAATCTTGCAGAAATCCTATAGTAGAGTCAAGTAGCTATGATTTGCGAGTCTAATACAACATATGCTATCTGAGGATCAAATAGGTACTGAGCAGAGAGGTACATGAAGTGTTTATCCAGTATATCACAAATAAAGAAATGGCATAAACATGGGTACTATCACAAGTAAAGAGAGAGCAGTAAACAAGAATCAATGGCAGCTTCCGATATAATGTCAATCCCAATGTTTGACTTGTTGGTTGACATTACAGTTAGCCATTTATGAACAAAGACTTTTGAGGAAGCTTCAGACAACAACATAATCACCAAGAAGCATTGGGCACGTAGCAAGCCAAAATAGTGAAGCACTCACTATAACTTGTAGATGTGGGTAACCCAAATTGTTTTACCATTTTAAGAAATAAAAAATATAACTAAACTTGACAAATCATACTGGAACTCCTCACTTTTCTGAATTTATCCATTGCTGTATTGTCACTCATTTTGAAAAGCATGGATACTAAGGAAAAAACTCATTAAACACCAAACTTTCCTATTACGTTTTGACTTTATAAGAGAACAATTTTGTTTATGAGAGTTTTATTTACTGGCATATACGAAAAAACATGGTCAATAGAAAAGACATGATTATGCCAACTCAACAAAGTGTGCTTCATTAACAGACCTTTTCAGAGAAAAAACGAAGGCCTTTGTCTGGATAGTCTGCCTCATATGTCTCCCCAAGAAGGGGATTAAAGGGCTTACAGCTTCTCCCATCTGTAGAGGCATACCCAGAAACAGCAAATGCTGCTACGCTAAGAATCCTCATAAGACTATTCCCCTGGGTATTCAACACAAAACAGAGAAGTGAGATGCATCAAACATGATTAGTCCTTACATGAATATGCAAATAAACATCTTTATTCAGTAACTAGCTGTTGTTGGTAATCACAGACAATGCGCAGAGCAAGTAGAATATCTATGTCCAATGGCACCCAAAGGTGGGAGAAAACCCAATGGTGGGTGGTCGAAAGACTCAGTGTAAATATACTAAGCAACAGTGCAGGAACATTCTTTCAATATGGCAGATGCACCAGACTTGATTTATGAAACAAAAGAGCAAATAGGAATGTTGCTATTTCAAGCACAGTTAAGTAGTTACCGTTATTTTAAAACAAAAATGAGAGGGTATTAGATGAACCATATTGCTAGCCTGCATTTTTTTATTGTGTGAGGCAAGACATGCGCAGCAACTCAAAGTCCGCATGATAGCAAGGAAACTTGATATGTTTTCATGCCTATCATTTTTCAAATAGTTGGTGTGATTAGTTTCCATATTGTTAGGATTTGTAAAAGTTAACTTTCGTTAGTTATGAGACCCACTATATAAGGAGGGGTATTGTAATCTTTGGCGAGGATGAAACAAAAGAAGAGTATCTAGTCCCCATTTTTCTCTGGCCAGGAACACAACAGAGACTAATGTAGTTAACATTGGATTCTGCCACAAGGCAGGATAGAGTATCATTATGTGAACGGATTAGTTGCAAGTTGGAGACAATATAATGCAAAATCTAACAAATCGAATGTCTATAGCTACTTGCATTCAACATATTACAAAAGATGCACACGTGAAAATGCTAACAGGGAGAGGAAGAAGAAATACCCTTTTCCCCCATTCAGATGCACGATCAATAAGGTAGGAATACTCAAGATCTTCAAAACATTTTTGTAATGACGAGAGTGGCTCATTGAAGTAAACTGGCAGACAAACTTTTGTGAGATCCTTTCCTATGTTGTCCTTGATCATTGACCACAAGCTTACACCCTTCTCTTTCTCGACTGGATCAGGCAGCTTCTTACGCCTTCTCACATATGGATAACTAATTCCAACAGACTTCATGGAAGGATCAATTCCATCCGTTGGATAATCGTCTTCATTATCCGAACCAGCTTCAGATCTTTGGAAATCAGATCCACTGCTTTTAAAAGAGCTCGAGGATAGAAAATCTCTTGTATCAAAATAAATGTTGTCATCATCGTCAGTTTCTTCAGCAGGATCTTGTGGTTCATTATAATCATCAGATTCACTAGCACTTCCTTCTGAAAAAGAAAAATGATAGCTCAATATGCGAGTTAAAGCAAGCCAAAGATATACTTAATGTAACACCACATTATGCGTAATAAAACTAAACTAAATGCACATTCAAGAAATTCATCCAAATATGGACTGCATTGCTTCCTTTCCCGGCTAGGAGGGATCACAGTCGCCATCAAGCCACATGATTAATTAGGATTTGGTAGCTTCTTCCAAAGTAACAGAACCTAGTCAATGTGTGATCATTGGATGGTTTGCCACAGTGCTCAAATATAGGCTTGTAGTTGGTAGTGGTGTTGCGTGTCGTGGCTGCAGCAAGTTGTGATGGCTGGAGGGGTGGTTGCTAGTTCTGGTGCCTGGCGCTTGGGATGGCGAGTAGAGCACTTCGATGTACAACCTAGAACTCAGACTGGGCAAGTAGGCGAGAAGACGATGTATTGAAGTGGGCATGAACTGCCGATGAAGTCTGATCTGTTTATTTTGTAAGTGAATAAGCATAGTTTATTTTGAGCCTATTTGCATCGAAAAAGGCCCTTTGGGTACAATATCAACACTTGATATATTCAATTACAAATTTAATTGAAACTATGTTTTACAAGACTTGACCAAGGTGACACAGAATACTATTTCTAATTGCATGACTAATGCAATCGATCAGAGACAATCCTTATTATACTCCTTTAGAAAAAATTCTGTCAAGGACTGACTTCATATAGTCAATCAGGTGGTCAAAGCACCTAGTGAAATTTACAAAAAGCCCAATAAGGTGCATGAATTAGCATACAAGAATAAGGACAAATGGCAATCATACAAGAATGAGGTTGGAATTGTCGCTTACTATCAAAATATTCTATTTTAGATATGAACATGCCACCACAGTGCATTTAAAAACCTCGGAAGAATGTGTCACTCACGAGAAAATGGGAAACTGGAAAAAGATTGCATGAGTGAATATCTTAAGATAACTTCTGCCATCAATAAGCTCAGTTTTGGCTCTGGCAATAATAGCAACAGAACTTCATAGTTAATATAGCAGCCAAAACATTATAATGGTTTAGAAAAAGGAAAGGGTTATCTGTTCTGGATTGAAATTTCCTAGTATTTTTACAATAATTACACATGGGCGCCAAAAGCTGTGCTCAATCAAACCCAAACCATAGCCAACTAAATTGATTAAAACTCCACGGACTTACAGCTATTCTGATGGTATATGCCACTGGAAAATGATTTAACTGGTAAGATGCAACATTGGAGTGGCATTTCTCCATGTAACTGTTTTCGAAGTGGCATATTAACATGGATGCGTCATAATAAACAACATTTATCCCAAAGGTACAGTGCATGTCAATAACAAGTGTAGCAGCGAGACATGCCAAACCATTCCAACAATTATCATACCACTATACTTCTCATTCCTTGATTTAGAAGCAGATCCATACTCTTTTGACTGTCTTTGGCTCTCATCAACAAGGGTATTCTCCAGATCAACCTTTTCTGTCTACAGCAAAGCAACAAAAGAATACTTAGTCAGATGAGGATATCACTAACCTAAACATTTTATATGTTCAAAGTTCCATAGGAAAAGGAAACCTAAAACTCAAGAGCAATGACATCAGCCTAAAAAAAGTAGTAAGCTAACATAATAAATAGTGTCCTATTTTTGTCTTCCAAAAGGACCGAAATTCATGACAAAGCATATCCTGAGCAAGGAATAAAAGCTCTACAATATACCCCCTGAAACTTTGGTATAGGCAAAATGAAACCAAAACAAACATCTAGAACTATTAATTGAACTTTTGTGTTGTTTTTTAGTCTTGACAAGGCACATTAAATAGACTGCATCAGATAGATTCCGTAGCACATTCGATAATTAAATGCAAAGGTACAATTTGACCGAGTCACAAAAACAACGGCACAAGAAAATTAGAAGTTATGAAAAACTTACAGCACGATAAGTAGAGTAACAACTATAATTCAGATTCCCAAGTACACTATGGTCAATTGATGCAGGCTACAAAACAATATGCTCTGTACGCCAATATTTACCAGTAGCTTCGTACTTTTTTCTTCAATTAATTCAAGCGTGTACAAAATGGCGGAATCACAAGCATGACACACCATGCAGTGAAAAGCAATTATTCTTCCCACTCCATGCATAATCAGATCCTGTTCAATCCGCAAGTACCTCTAGCTGGCGAAGGGTGTCGACGAGGAGCGCATGCTTCTGCTTGAGGAGCACAAGCTTCTTGTGCAGAGCCTCGAATTCGGCCCGCACGATCCTCTCGCTGTCAGCAATGGCCACCTCGCTGACCCCTTCCTGCTGCAGCCGCTGCCTTAGGCGCTCTGTTGAGACCGCCACGGCAGCCGCGGTGTCCCCTGGCCCGACCATCTCGCTCGAGGACATCCTCGGGAACATGTCCTTGGTCGCCCGCAGCGCGTCCAGCCACGCGGCCCTGTCCTCCCTGGTCTCCGCCCGCAGGTGCAGCCTCTTCGTCCCCGAGAAGATCGAGAATCTCCTGTCGTCTGATCTGCTCTCCCTCACGGTGGACACCTGCACACGCAACGCCACCGTTACCACGTCAGCTACGGGCGAAATGGATCTGGCGATCATGGAAGCGGACAGAACCGACGACCTTGAGGTGGATTTCCCCGATGGGCTTGCGAGGCTGGTGGTGGCCGTTGGAGTGGGAGGACGAGGAGGTTGCGGGGCGGGAGAGGCGGCGGAGGGAGTCCTCGCCAATGACCTTGGCGCCCCGCTCGGTCTCGCGCGAGAGGACGATGCGGTCAGGTCCGTGGATCTTGTAGTAGGAGAGCACGCCGTCATGGAGCGCGAACCACCGCGGCCTCCACCCGCGGCCGTAGTTGACCCACTTGTAGAGGATTCCCGAGATGCCGCCGCCGACGATGTCGTTCAGCTTCACCCCCTCGGGCGGCGAGGAACCATCGCCACCCCCTGCCACGCTCACCCGCCGCTCGCCGCCGGTCGAGTTGTTGCACGGTGGCGGGGGCGGCATCGGCGGGGGCTGCGGCGGTGGCATCAAGGCCGGGGCGCCCGCCACCGCGGAGGACGCGGCCGCGGCGGAAGAGGCCGCGGGCGATACGGGCACGAGGGGCGCGCAGCAGAATGGGTGCATGGAGAGGCGGGATAAGCACCGGCGGCGGCGCGCGCGGTCGCCCCGGTCGCCGGCGAGGAGAAAACCGGGGAAGCGGATATTTTAGGTTTTTATTTTTTTAATTTTTGCGCTGGGAAAGGACGCATTTTAGGGGGGAGGTGGTGAGGGGTTTAAATGCCGCCGGTCGCCGGGGAGAAGAGGGGTAAACGGCTGCCTGCCTTTGCCTGACGGCCGGGTGCCCCTTTTGCTTCGTCACGACTCAACTCACGACTCGTCGGGGTCAGGGAGCCGTGAGCCCGTGAGCGACTTGCGACCCGCGAGTCTCGCGGGAGAGCGTAGAGACTAGAGGGGCGCGTGTTGATTTGGCAAATAAGCCGCCGTGCTTTTCCTGAAAACGATATGGTCATGTTTTGGCAAAGCATTGCGCTACCACCCCCGATGATGACTGCCGGCCACCGGCGGGAGGTGACACACCGTGCGATACCTGACGTTCTCGTGCGTGCGGCAGCGGGTACTTTCACGTTATGTGCTTACGCGCTTACGATGGTAACAAAATTCTATAAGATTCTTTATACAAAGATTAATTTTGATCTATATCGTTTTTTTCTAATTTAACGATTAGCACGTGTAGTTGAGATAAAGAGAAAGACAGTAATATGTATAGAAAAAAGAAAAAAGATTTTTCTATACGATTGAATTTTATAGAATTTTCTTTTTTATGATGACAATAGCGGTGCGCCCGAGGCACTCGCTGCGGTGGCCGGGGCTGTGCGTGGGGACGACACCGCGCGCCGCGTTGTCGGCGTGGTGTGCCTAGCAAGACCGGCCGGCCGTCCAGGCACTCATCCGCCTCGTCTGGTCGTGAACGTACGCACGTTGTGGGGCGCTGAAACTGACGACGACGAGTTGCACGTGGTGGAGTGTCCCCCCGTCCGGCCATCATGGTGGAGCTATGGATGGATTGACTACTCAAATACTCTCGTAGAGAAGGCCCCCATGCGTGGCACGCACGCTCGACCGAGCCGATCGGTCAGGTGGGGTACAGCGTCCGGTCTCAACCGACCAACTAAGGCGTCACTGTCGCAAAGGATCGAGTGATGGCGCGGCGCGGCATGGCGGTATCGGTTACGCATGATTTGTAGCGCTAGCTTTGCATGCTGGTTTGCTCACGACTATGCACGACCATCGGAATCGACGCCACCGTCGTTGTACTTTATCTGCTTCCTGGGTTTATCTGGTCTTGAGTACTGACGTTGCGGATGCCTTTCATTTTCTCAAATGAAAGTAGGCGTGAATTAACGAGAAATTTCCGAGTTGCCGGATTAACCAGAATGCACGCAAAAGACTGCAAATCAAAATGCCCGAACTCTCCATCTCCCCCTCGATACTCAAACTTTCACAAACCAGAAAACCGAAGTTAGAAACTTTTACTTAGCTGTAGCCTTCTCAGCAATGATATATCTCAACACTCGAAGTAGAAGGAAAGGACCACTAGGGATTGTGAACCACGATGAAAAAGACCCCTGACCAGAACCAAATGGTCCTTTGGGTATTGAGTTCACCTCCATCGTAGAAGCTAGTCTCTTCACCTTTTTCCCCCTTTCCTGTGAGAAAGCTCGATACGGCAGATTCACATGCTGCACCTAACCTTTACAGCAAGTGTCTCGTAGTGGTGTCCGGCAGCCGCGAAGCGGTAACGCTCCTGCGCGCATCCCGTGCCGCCGAGCCCACGCGCCCGCGCCCGCGCCCCGCCACGGAAGGCTCCAGCCGCGCGGGGTTTTCGCTCGTGCTTCCGCCGCTTACGGCTTATGAGATACCGTCCTGGCCGCGCAGAACTCGGCTTCGGATTCCTTCCACTCTGGGGCTCCTTTTGAGTTTTTCCTCCCGTCTTGCGCGCGGAGCCGAGGTGCCAAACGGCGATGGCATCAGATGTCTCGTCGTCTTGTCCGTTCCAGACCCACTACACACGCGGACATGCAACGCTTTTGGATTGACGTCAACTGGAGCTCCCCGTCTCCATTCTTGACGCCAAATGGATTGACGCTGATTTTTCTTCGTCTTAGGTTCTTTGGGGCCGGGTGGTTTAGTTAGTAGGTCATTATGCACTCGGCTGAAGCGTTTCTGATAAACTTCTGCGCGAGTTCCTGGTAATTGCGCGCCGCACATTTATTCTTCCTAACCTCTTCCTTTTTCTTTGTTTACCATGATGTCTTTATTTTATCGTGTCTAAAGATTGAATATATGAAACTAAAAGATTGATAAAATTATCATAAGTGTCTTACAACCGATGAGCAAACCCGATTCTGGGGCAAGGCAAACGGGGTGACCGCCCAGGCCCCAGGGTCTGGAGGGGACATCTTGTATGCTGTTAATTTATGTGCTAGTTACATATGTCTAATACTACTTAAATTACTTGAATTGAAAGCTAAAATCTGCAATAGACAAGTAGTGACGGAAAGCATGCAAACTTGCTTCTTCACTAGTGTAGTCTGGCTATGAATTGAGGCTCAATCAAGTACTCGTTAACTAGATTGATAAGTACTTCTTTGTTTTTGAGTAACATTCTTCTATGGCTTTTCATTAGTTTTTTATTTTTCTGTTTTTTTCTCCAATAATATTTAGGAGTTTTCAATTTAATTTTAAATAGCTATGTTGGTGAGAGCCAGTTCTAACTAGGGTTGTTTTATATAAGAATTAAGAAGTAAAATGGTAAAAAAATATATTATTGGATCTGTTTAAATCAAAAAAAATCTATAATAATATCACGGAATAAGTGTATGCTCTAAATTATGTCACTTGATACGAGGCTAGCATATGGGTCCTGACCTATATATCAATATAAAATTAATAGTATTTGTGAATGTACAACTTATTTGGTGGTTTATAAATAATAGTCTCTTAAATTATAGGCCTCTTATTTCTATTTTGTCCTGGGCCCACCGTATGTCAGGACCGGCCTTGCCGATGAGCATATCGTTTATCATAAAAAAATTATATCTTGATAAGACACACAAAAAGTAAAATTGAAATTTGATCTCTAATGGGCAAAGGTGCAATTAGCTTCACTAACCATCCAAGGCAAATTTTAGTTCTCGACTGCAATTATTCTTTTAACAAAATGAAGTTGTCAATTCGAATTTTCTTTTAAAATCAATTCGATTCTTATAGCGGAAGGCGTGAATAGATAACAAGATATGCAGATATATAGTGCTATGCACGTAAGTACCATCTTAGCTTACCTCCACTTTCATTTCTTTTTTTTTTTGACTCTTCCACTTTCATTTCTCTCTCCGCAAAATGATATGAAAAACGTGAGGCGCAGGGATGAGCAGCCATGCACATAATATGCCGCCGTTATTACCCATAGTCTTTGAGTGTGAAGCACATGTGTGCGCCTTTGCGTGCTACCTTCACCCTCGACCGATCCACGCGTACGGTTCACGGACATCTTTAGGAACGGATGAGAGACTTGCGAGACGGAACTCCGCGCGGCTAAGCAAGGCCAAACGCCAGAAATGATATATATACAATGATATATGTATACAGAAAAACTAATATGTACTGATCCGAAAATATATACTCCATATTATAATATATTATATAAATAAATTTTATATATTCTTTTATTACTATGAGTATACTTATATATACTCATTCTAAGATAGTCCAATATAAATTACATGAAAAAATTGAAAAGAAATCCATCAATTTTAATAAATTTTGATAATATGTCCATATTTGTACATAAAATGTAATCTACTCAAAAAATATGTACAAATCACTAAAAAAATATAAAAAAATATAGGTATCACTTAAATGATCTTATATACTCACATACTTTATATACATATTATCACATGAGATATTCCCTATACTATGAGATATATATGTGAGAGTACATACTCTGAGAGAATATATATATATATCGAGTCTATTATGCGCCTAGATGCAATAGTAAATTACGTTGCGTCACCCTCAGTTATTGCAGCCACCTTCGCACCACTCCAGTTACGACGACACATATAGTTGAGTTACGATCACATCATAAAAAGTGTATAATTACAAGAAATATTTTAGTTTATTGCTGCGCCACCCCAGTTACAACTAAGAAAATAGTCAGTTACGACAGCACAGACAGTTGAGTTACGATCACATGAAAAAAGTTAGTTAAGATAGCGACTATCCTACTTTTTGGATCATAACTGGGGTATACGCAGAGGTGGTCGAGTTGCGATTACACTTACGAATAAGAAAATAGCCAATTACGACAGCACAGATAGTTGAGTTGCGATCACATGACAAAAAAGTTAATTACGATAGCAACTATACTGCATTTTAAATCATAACCAGTGTGTGCGCAGAGGTGACCTAGTTGCGATCATATGACAAAAAGTACATAATTATGACTAGATTAGGTATTTAGTTATGACAAATATATGTTTATAGTAACTGACATGTCTCGTGAGTCGCAACTATACTATTTTTAATCGTAACTACATAGTATTGTAACAGTGAACTACAGTGCACCTAATCACATAATAGATATACAGTATATTTGGTAGTCCTAGGAGTATGTACTCTCATATACGTATCTCGTAACATAGCGAGTATCTTATGTGATAAATTATATGTGCATAGAGTATATGAGTATATAAGATCATCCAAGTAGTATTTATATTTTTTATGATTTGTACCTACTTTTTTAGTATTATATTTTATGTACAAATATGAAGATATTAAAATTGATGGATTTTTTTTTTAAATTTTTTATGTAATTCGTATTAGAGTATCTCAGAATGAGTATATAAGTATATTTATAGTGATAAAAAGTATATAATTAATTTATATGGTATATTATAGTAGAGAGTATGTAAGTTTGAAAGGACAAACCGGTATATATATATTCCATTGATATGGGACACGCGATTCGGGAGGAGGAAACAACAGGATCCTGCGCAGGATCCTATGCGCGGCGTTTTTGGACCGTCGAATCACATGCTCGAAGTTTCAGATCAAGATATGCCTCCTAAAAATGTTGACTTTAATTTCCATTTTTTACCATTGACATCATCATTTCCTTTTATTTTGTGCATGGCAGCCTGCACGTGCTGATGTGCACGAAGAGATGGAGTGCAATTTTCCTGGGAGTTGGAAGTTGGACACTTGTGTTGTACAGGTGGATGGACCAGCTTAACTTAGAGACGTTAGATGGTTTGGTTAGCAAGACTCTGCGAAGTCTGTCACTTTTCAGGCAGAGAGAATATCTGCGTCGGAATGGATGATGCTCTCTGCAAGAGCAAGGCATCTTCCTCTGCATGTGCTGTTTTAAGCTGGGGACAACGATACCCACACTTATTTCTTTTTTGCCTTATGATAGGGTGTCACATCAAACATTATAGGTTAATCCTAAAAACAATCGTTGGTTAATTTACACATCATGCTTCTAGAATTTACTGGGGGAGGTTCGGTTGATGAATACTACGAACCTTGCTGATTGGAAGCAACGGATTATAAATATAGATTACCTTGACTTTGTAAATTAAAGCTGTTCAATGTCAAGTCGAACTGTGGAAGCATATTTTTTTCAAACATTGGATATTGGATATCACACCCACCCGACTAAAAAACTAATTTATCTTATAAGGAAACTGAATAGCCTCAGCTCATCCATCTTTATCCTCCAATCAAATAAGCGTTTGTTGCAAAGTACTAATACAACATTGCACGCCGGACTAGCTACAGGAACTTGGATTTGACTTTTTGACCTTCAAGTGAGGTTCGCAATACATGTTGTACAACCTAACGCGAAATGCATTCGAAAGAAAGTAGATGTGGTTTGCTGATGGGTAAACATATTGTAGCTTATTTAGACTGGGCTTAGAGTGTTACACATAGCACGTATTTGTGAGCTAAACAGATATGGACGCCTCCAACTTGAACAAATTTCATACTCTAAAACTGAGTAAAAGAAGAGCCAAAGCAGGTAACCGTAAACCCAGCGTATACTAACTTGCTAAGTTATGGCGTCCCGTCAGCCTAATTAAGGGTGCTCCCAACCGGTGGATTTTTTTTTTTTTTGACGAACCAACCGTTGGATAATTGCTCACCGATCACCGAACAGAGCGTCCCCTATCCAAGCTGCAGCTGGCGCCAAAACTGACCCGGCGCTGCTCCCCGTCTACGTCCACAGCGAAAGTGCACGGCATGTACTCGCCGGGCGTGCGCTTTTGCACGACAGGTGGTGCCGGGCTGCCGTCGGGTGGCTCGGCCGAACAGAGGGGCCAGTTCTTCCTGTGTCCACCTGATGCCTGATGGCCGCGCGTCGCTCATGTGCGCCAGTACCCTGGAGCAGGCAGTAGGCTAGACCTCCGCCTGCGTGGGCTGTCTCGCGTCCACTGCATGCCTGTCCATATGGGCCCCTCGTGTAAATATATAGCAGTGCGTGTTTATGATTGACGATTAATCATTGATTGCGTTGCTGATCTTCTGGTTCCAACTGTGCTGGCTGCTGGGCTAGTGGGCGTTTAATCTGTTGCAATTGATCTCTTCACGTTAGAACCGTCATGGACAGTTGTTGTCCCGATGCATATTGGGGATGGATGTCTCTCTAATGGATATATTTTCATCATGTATAAATCAACAATAGTATCGATGAAATGAACAACAATTTGCTATTTTATTGAGCTCATTGTCTCAATTACCTTCGTTGCTCAACACGTTATCAATCACGCTCATCCACCGATTATCGGCCAACAAAGGAAAGACGAATAGAGCGTATGAAGAACAGAACATCAACAGGCCTACGAGAGCACACCAACGCACAGAAACGACACCGACAATGATGAACACTGAAGAACTCGGCGATCACAGAGGAAAACGATGGATTCAAACGTACCTTCAATCCCCGTGACGATGGACATTGTGGTTCTTCTAGTACTCACTCTCACTTGCCCTGCCAGTGATGTCTTCGGATCTCTCTCCATCATCGATGAAGTTCTCTGTGTCGCATTCCATGTCGTCGCGGTCTACGCCTCCGCTCTTCCGAGCCATTTCTGTGGTCTGGAGATGGTGAGCCTGTAGCATCCGAACCGGATTATGCAACCATGATGGCACTAGAGCCTTTAGGTACTCTCCATCAACCCCCAGAAATTGACTTCCGCTTGGTCCCTGAGATCTTCTCCTTCACAATGACCGGCTCGTACCTCTCTCATCTTCCTTCGCCTTGGTGTTGGGTCCGGATCAAAACGACAAAAGACCAGCCAGGTGGTATCACCTTCGGCGCGTCACAACTGACACCTCGTGATCTACACAGCGGCGGTCATGCTCAGGACATCGGCACCCTAGTGCTCTTCCGCTTTTCTGTGATCTTCCACCATCCGACGGGTGCCCTCATTAATTTTGAGGACATTTTACCTTAAAATTACATATTAGCAACTTAAATTTTTTGACCACTTTCAAGAAAAAATATGTGATCACATTCAACCATTATTTGAACCATTTATGGTACTTTATAATGCCCCACGAACCATCTATAAGATGATCATATGTGTATCTATGCTCCTTGATAAACCATGATTGTGCCAAATTAATTGCTCCAATTATCAAATTAATAGCAAAATATTTTGGACACAAGATAAACTCTATTCAAATGGATAATAGTGTGAAATTTCCTTCATAAGCATTCAATACCTCTTGTATGATTCTAGGTATCAATCTAGATCATTATGTACCTTATGTCCACACTCAAATGGTCTAGTTGAATATCTTATCGATAGAGTTAAATTAATTGCAAGATCACTGTTAACATAATTGTAATTTACCAATCTCTTGTTGGAATCATGCGTTATTATATGCTATGGATTTGATCCAAATTCGACTAACTTCTTATCATGCAAATTCTCCATTTCAGTTACCACACGGAAATCAACCAAGTATTTCTCATCTGCACAAATTGGGTTACACTCTCTATGTACCGATGTCACCACCGCAACATACATTTCAATGGCTCCTCATAGAAAATTAGAGATCTAAGTGAGGTATAAAACTCCGTCAATGATATAATTCTTCAAACTCCTAACATGAGACTTAGAAAGAGCCTACTAAGTTGATTATATTTTGACAAGGACATTATTTTGAGATATGTATCACAAATAATACAGTCAGTCCTTAGATCCACGTACTAAAGAATTTGAACAAAAATGTACTAAAGAATCTAAACAAAAAGTTCAGAGAATTATAGATTTGGAACACTTTGCAAATACTTTGTCAATTGCATTTATTAATTATAAGTGTGCCACTAATCCCAACGGTCAATACACCAAAAAGAGTAGAGGTACCTTATCAAAGCACTATCTCCCAAATGAAAATAAGAGGGGGAGAAATCTCGGCATAAATAATACTTCTTAAGCAGCCACAAAAGCAAATGAAGATATCTTCTAAATCAGTAAATGGAATTCAATCTCTTGTTGAAAAACACCTAATGGATCTTCTACATTAATACCTAGCACAAATGTGTGCACAAACTTATATGCTGAGATATCAGAACACCCTAACTTTATTTTTGTGGAAAATCACGAGAATTTATAAGGGTTAATGAAATACACAATCTATATTGATTCCCCTGAATCAAATAATACAAGACTACAATTGACGATAATATATTTCTCCTCAAAAATTGTCAAAGACCTTCAACTGGATCCAGGCCAAAGTCCATGGCTATGGTAGAGTGTTTATAGTGCTCGGATTGGATCAAATAGAAGGAATCATTTAAGGTAGAATTGCACTCGCTTAACAAAAGTGACATTTACCTCTATAATACCTACTCTTTATTAAGACTTTCCACTAGAAACAAAATGGGTCTATTCATTCGAAAGAATGAGGTGGTGAGATACAAAGCTAGGCCTGTAGAACAAAGGTTAATACAGAGACCTAACATCGATTTTCGATGATAACATACTCTCATGTTATGTGTGGAATTAAATTCCAATATCTAATATTTTGACAGTATAAATGGATTTGACCGCATACTCATATGGGTCACTAGATTTGGATATCTATATGAAAGTCCCTAAATGGCTTAAAATTCCGGATCCAAAAGCAAATTGTAACATATATTGTGTAAAATTAAAAAAGTTACTCTATGTCTTAAATTAGTCAAGCAATATATGGTACAACTGATTGAGTGAGTTCCTTCTACTAGAGGGTTACTCAAACGATGATTTCCTATATGTGTTCATTAAGAAATCTCTCACTAGATTTTGCATCATCTCAGTACAAAAGAAATAGAAGTGAAAAACAATCATCTTAAGAAGGAGTTTGAGATGAAATACTTTGTTAAATCAAGTATTGCTTAAGTCTATAACTTGAGCACATTCTATCAGGACTCTCATCTAAAGCACATGTTGTCGTTCAATCCCTTTGTATGGATAAACATCCATTCAAACCTAGAGGTGATGATGAGGTGATATTGGGACCTGAAGTTCCATATCTTAATACAATTGGAGCATCCAGATATCTTACAAATTGCACTAGACCCAACTTTGCATTTGCAACTGAGTTATTAGCTAGACGCAGCATAGCTCCAACAAAAGGACATATGATTGGCTTATGGAATATCCTCAGATATCTCCAAGATCTTGGTATATTCTATCTAAAAATCAAGACATTATCATGGTAGGATATATCGATGCTGGCTTATTGTCCGACCGGTTCTATTTTCCTACATGGTAGTACATCATTATGATGGAAATCATCAAAAGCAAACTCTAGTTGCTAATTCCACTGATCATTCTGAAATAATTACATTATATACAACATAACATGAGTGTATTGCTTCGCAAAATGATTCATCATATTCCAGGGTCATATGGTATAGATTCATCTGAATATCCTACAATTATCTATCAAGATAATACAGTTTGTATTGTTTAAATACATATAGGTTATACAAAGTGCAATATCATAGAACATATTGCCACAAGATATCTTGAAAATGAAGTCATGCGAAAATCTAGCAGATTTATTCACTAAGTCATTGCCCTCCTCAATATTCCAGAAATATATTCATGGAATTGGCATGCAAAGACTTCGAGAATTGCATAGTTCATGCGAAGTCAATTCTTAGTTTATAACATGTTTATGACCATTGGATCATATATATATTTCATTTTTTTCTCGTTATGAGTTTTACTCTCTAGTTTTTCCCATATAAGTCTTTTAATGAGGCAATATCAATGCGAGCATATATGCCATATTATTTTATCCTAAGATTTTTGCCCATTAGGCTTTCAATGAATTTTTCAATGACATATTACAATCGATCTTTTTCTCCACATATTTTTTCCACATGGTTTTTGGAGGAGTCCTTCATTGATCAATATATGAATGATGGATTGATCAAGGGATAGTGTTGCAGTTGATGTTGATCTATTCACCATAGAACCTCCATGGGCGGTTGTTGTCTTGACGCTCGTTGGGGAGGAATGTCTACCCAACGGGCACCCTTCCAACCTGTATAAATCAACAATGACATCAATAAAAATGAACAACTATTTGCTATTCTATTGAGTTCACTGTCTCAATTACTTTCATCATTCAACATAATCAATGTGGCCTTGACCGTTTGGTCATGCACATTCGGGAAATGCAACTCTGCATCCTTTGCGCATGCACGGCCTAATCCCGGCCGTCCACTTCTCTCACCTGATACTCAATCTTCCGTTGATTCTCTTATCTATCCTATGTTTTTTCACCTACCCCTCTAGCACAAATCTCAACACAAATGAACAGTCCTGATAAGATGTGTGCCCGCAAGGGCTAATAGATTTTTTTTGTTCATGCACGTTCTTAGGATGGTGGATCGGAGATATGCTTATAAACTTGGTTTCATGGTCCTAAATTTTTTGTGCATACCATTAAGTTATTGCATTAGCTCACTTCAGGGCACGTCCAGTCAGTCAGTAACTGGGGCCAGGATTGGCACTTGGATTTTGCACGATATGCTCCGTGGTAGTTAATCATCAATAGCACATCAAGGTTTTAGTGAAAAAATTTACTCAAATGAGTAGCACAACTGCACCAGCTAACCTGAACCTTCATCAGTTTGCATAGCAAGACAACACACTGAAGGTATTGAATCCACCGAAAGTCTTGGCTCTAGAATAGTAACATGATATATATATATATATATATATATATATATATATATATATATATATATATATATATCGAAGCATATGGCCAACATCTTACTTTTTTGAACATCTAGCTGAATGCTTCGATATGAGAAGGTATATGGTTTGCATGAAATGTTGTTGTCCTCCTCTGTCCTGCCTTGATTGCAGCCATTGTAATGTTCCACCATTCCATGAGAGACTACTCCGGTGCGATGGGAAACTTATGGCCTCATGCGTACAAATCCTGACTTGCTCCCACACTTGCTTAGCATAGCTGCATTGGAGGCATAAATGGCTCGCCATTTCTTGCTCTTGATCACAAAAAGGGTATATGGGGTTACAAGGCTAGTTTCGATGTGCAAGCTTGTCTGCTATGAGAATTCTTCCTTGAAGAGCCAGCCATGCGAAAAACTTGTGCTTCCCTTTTGCATGAGCTCTCCATACGGCTTGAGCATCAAAGGTGATGTAAGAACTCTGGCATTGAATCAAATAAGCTGACTTAGCGATGTATTGCCCATTGGTAGTCCATCTCCAAGTGATGGTGTCTATTTGATCCGATAGATGAACTTGTTCTATCTCCAAAGCATGATGAATTCTTACATGGTCTCTACATCCTGCATCCTGCATTCGCATCACCCCACGAGTCAACTTGTGATTTGTTAGGTTGTCCCATACTGTCATGTTCTTTCTTCATGTGAGTTTGAAGAAGTTTGGTGCAAGTCCCTAGGTGTGCTACCATGGAGCCAACTGGAGTGCCAGAACCGAGCAGTGCGCCTATCACCGATGGTGACAACCATGGTCAATCTGAATAGTTGCATGTCCATTTCATCACAGTGTAGAGCCATGCCAACCCAGGGTCTCTCTGCATCTGTCCATTCAATCCACAACCAGGTCCCTACTGAATATGGTGAGATCTAGAATCCTAGGTCCTCCTAGCTTCTTTGGCCGACAAACAAGCTTCTAGTTTACTAAGTCGTGTCCGCCATTAGCTTCTTCTGCACCCCTCCATAGGAAATTTCTTTGAATCATGTTAATTCTCTTGATCACCCACTTTTTTAACGCAAATACCATCATGTGGTAAATTGGAATTGAAGACATAACTAAGTTGAGTAGGGTTAGTCAACTGACCTTGGTGAGCAGACTTCATTTCCATGCTGCCAACTTTGCTGCAATTTTGTTGAGGAGAGGTTGGACCTCCGGTCTTGTGACCTTTCGGGTGCTTAAAGAAAATCCCAAGTACTGACATGGGAAGCTGTTAATGGCACATGGAAAGGGCTGCATCAACTCCACCAATTCGACCCCTTCACATATGATCGGGAGCACCTTACATTTACTCAAATTAGTTGTGAGTCTTGAAGCTTGGCCAAACACCAGAAGCATATCATGGATGACTCTGATCTCCTCCCTTGCCGGATTGACAAAAAAGTGCCATGTCGTCAGCATAGATGCTGACCCTCAGTTTTGCTACCCTATATTGAAACGGCTGCAACAATCCAACTTCTGTTGCAAGCGTGAGTAGTTTTTGCAAGGGGTCGATTGCAAGGATGAATAACATGGGGGAGACATGATCTCCTTGGCGAAGTATTGTGCGGTGTCTGAAACTTCTTCCTCTGTTGCCGTTGAGCATAACTGATGAAGAAGAAAAAGACGGGAGAGTAGAGACCCAATCCCTCCATCTTGTACCAAATCCTAGTCATTGTAGTACCTCAAGGAAATAGTCCCAACACACAGTATCAAATGCTTTAGCAATGTCTATTTTGAGGAATAGAGTAGGCTTCTTGGCACGATGGTGTTCTTTTATGAGGTTTTGCATGAAGATGAAATTGTCACGAACGCTTCTCTTTTTTATGAATGCACTCTGACATTAAGACACTAGCAAGTCAAGACAAAGCACTAATTTGTTTACCATAAGCTTGGAGATGAGCTTTGCAATACTGTGAGTAAGGCTAATCAGCCTGAATTTTGAGATACGCTGAGTATTAGCATGTTTCAGTAGTATGAGGATGATGTGGCTAGAATTGAGTAGGTTAAGATGGCAACTATGTTGATTGAAGAGCAGGTTGCCATAATGTCATCTGTAATCATGCTCCAGCTTTCCTTGAGGAAAACCCCAATGTACACATCTGGTCTGTTGTATCTGCAGGCAAGTTAACAATTGCATCGTTTACTTTATCTTATATGAATGGCTCTTCCAGATGAGAGAGATTGTGTTACATGAGTCCAATATTTTTCAAGTCCAAAGTGTGCTCTCGGCTTCTCAGGGCACCAAGGATTTGGCTAAAATGGTCAAAAATGGCCTTTGCTTTTTGTTCATGCATGTGCACTTTGTAAGACCCTCATTACCGGGATCTCCTATGCCTCCTGTATCAGTCACTGTATTACGTAGCTGATACGCACAATATAACAGTTATAATATCACAGTCAAACTTCGTATGTAAATAGTAAGGTTCTGGGTACAAAAGTTGTCCTGATATTATAAGCCTGGCCTAGCGGCCATTAAAACACACAACAGAAGCAAAAGCCCAAGCCACAGGCAGCGAGGGTGCGAACGTGACTTTGGAGACTATTCTTCATCCTCGGCTTCACCTCCAGTGGAGTCGGCATTGGGTTCTTCATCTGAATGACAGCAAGAGTGAGCACGGAAGGTACTCAACAAGCCCTATACTACTTCAAGGTATTGATAGATGCATAAAAGGTTCATTCAAGGATAAGCTTTACGGTTTAGATTTAAGCGTAAAGCAGTTTATGCAGATATCCAATTGTATGAGCTATAATCAACTTCAAAACATTTGAAGTAGTTCAAAAACCAGTGACGAGCTATAACTGGGGTTCCTCGGTGCTGGGAGGGGCTACACCTCACTCTGCAGTCCCTTCTAATCACATCTGGTGTACCTCTAGTACTGAAAGTGCATCTAGGCCCCCTAAGTGAGTTTTGGCTTATTGATGACAAAACGATTAATGATCTAATATGTTTATCTAAGTCATGAACAGGTCTAAGTCTAAATTGAGAAGACATATGACACCCTTCGAAAAGAAAGGAGAAGCAACGAGGAGTACTCAATAGGATTTAAATTTCTCTAATTTTGAAATTGAGTCTAGGATAGCCGTTCTATTAAGAGGGTTGCATTTGATTGCTTGTTTAGTGTCTCAATGCTCAAGATATCCTTTAGAACCAATAAGTTGAGAGACACACTCACCCACGGACACCGAATTGTTTATCAAAAGTTCACAGAGTCCAGAGTCTCCGGTGTTCACCGATACTCCGGTACTCAGTATTTAGTCCGAAGTCTCCGAGATAGACTCCGGCAGAGGGTGCTTGGTTCCGTTTTATTTTAATTGTCCGGCGTTTCCGGTGTTCACTGGATACTCCGAGGGAGACTCCGCCAGAGGTCGATCGGTTAGGGATTTATTTTTGTTTAAAAAGGTCGGAGTTTCCGGTGTTCACCGGATACTCTGGTAGGAGAAAATGTTTTTAACGAAGTCTCCGAGGGAGACTCCGGAAAGGGTGGCTCGGTTAATATTTATTCTTTTGATATAAAGACCGGAGTCTCCGGTGTTTACCGAATACTCCGGTACCTGGAGAAGCCGGAGTGTCCGGCAAAATCTCCAGACCTAGTCTGAGTGATAGCCTGTCAGGACCGGAGACTCCGGTGTTCACCGAAGACTCTGATAACTTAACAGAATTGTAATGGCTAGCTCTGACACGTTCTGTGACCGTTCTGACGCCGTTTTTGGAATTGAGACCGGATACTCCGGGTTAGGTCTGACAGAACAATAACGGCTAGTTTTTGAGAGAGGGCTATATATACTTCCACATCCTATGGCATTAAAGGCTTGCTGTTGCTACTGAACTCTACACTCCTAGAGCATTCCAAGAGCATTCAAAATCCCTCCAACCACGTCTAGTGCTAAGTTTTGCAAAAATTTAGTGAGTTTGAATTTGGAGTGAGATTAAGGCACTTGAGCATTGAGTTCTTCATCGAGCATTCACTGTGATCTTTTCTCTTGGAGCTTTGTACTTCTAAACGGCAATGCGTCGCCCGTAGAGAACCCAATCTTTCTGGAGTGCCACGGGAAGTTTGTAATCGACTTCAAATTGAGTAAGAAAATTCTAGCTTGATCTTTGTGGTCGCTAGAAGATGATAGGGTTGGAAAAGACTCGGCTCTTTGTAAGCTCCTCAACGGAGACGTAGGCACTTCTTTGTGAGGTGGCCGAACTCCGGGATAATCCCTTGTGTTCTTATTTGTGCAATTTACTTAATCATGTGGATTTGAGAATTTACATATAAATTATCTTAGTGATCATCTTGCTAATATTTATTGTTGTTTAAGCTTTGTGATATCTAGTAGACTTAGTATCACCTTTAGATTCTAGCTGCTCGCTTTAATTCATAGTCATTCTTGATATCCTGTATAGACCGGATACTCCGGACTGACCGAAGTATCCGACCTTCACCGGAGTATCCGGCAGGTTTTAATCCTCTGTTTTGTTTTAATTTTCAGAAAAGCCTATTCACCCCCCCCCCCCCCTCTAGGCACTTTCAATTGGTATCAGAGCCTAACCTCCTACAAGGCTTCACCACTTGGAGAAAATCATAATGTCGACATCCGGAAGTCCGAGGGGTTTAAAAGATGATCCATTGAAGAATGATGACGGTAATGGTAAAGGAAAGGGAAGTGAAGTTCCTTTCAATTATGATCGTTTAAATTCTTCGAGTAACTATATCTCCGTGCCTTCCGGGCGTGCACCATTCTTCGATGGTACACATTATGCCACTTGGAGGCACAAAATAAAAATGCATTTAATCTCTCTTCATCCTAGTATTTGGAAGATTGTTTGCACAGGCTTTGATTTGCTGGATGAAGATCAAGAGCTCACGTCAAGTGAAGAAGAAAATATGCACCGCAATGCTCAAGCCACAAGTGTATTGCTTAGTGCCTTGAGTCCGGAAGAATTCAATAAAGTGGATGGACTTGAAGAAGCCAAGCAAATTTGGGATACTCTCCAAGTTGCTCATGAAGGGACAACAAGTGTGAGAGAATCCAAGATAGAATTACTTGAGGGCAAGCTAGAAAAATTTGTGATGGAAGATCATGAAACTCCTCAAGCTATGTATGATTGAATGATGGTGCTTGTGAACAAGTTAAGAGGACTCGAGAGTGAGGACATTGATGATCACAAAGTGTTGAAGAGATTGCTTAGAGCATTTGCTCCTAGAAACCCCACTTTGATGACACTCCTCCAAGAGAGAAGATACTACAAAAGGCTTACACCAAGCGATGTGCTCGGAAGGATATTTACTCATGAGCTCTTGGAAGAAGAAGTAAATGAAGTGAAGATTCATGCCAAACAAAGCTCAACCTCCAAGAACAAAGAGGTTGCATTCAAGGCAAGCAAAAGCAAGCAAACTCAAGAATCAAGTACAAGTGAAGAGGAAACCTCCGAAGATGAAGAAATAGCTTTCTTTGTGAAAAGATTCAAGAAGTTTATGAGAAGGGGAGGCTACTCAAAATACAAGAGAGATATGCCCAAGAAGAGAACATCAAGAAGGGCATGCCATGAATGTGGCGAAGTTGGTCACTTCATAGCCGATTGTCTGAACAAGAAGAAAGGAAAGGACAAAGAAGACAATAAGATCAAGCTATACAAGAAGGACAAAAACAAGATATACAAGAAGAAGTATTCGGCTCAAGCACACATTGGAGAAGAGTGGGATTCAAATTCCGACTCCGACTCCAATGATGAAGGAGTCGTCACCATTGCCATCTATGAGCCAACACCAAGAAAATCACTCTTAATGAGTGATGATGATGACGACTCCCCAAAGTGCTTCATGGCTAAAAGCCGCAAGGTAAAATCTCAATCCAAGCTCCTAGATAGCGATACTGAATATGATTGTGATTGTGATAGCTTGTTTAAAGATTTGAATAAAAATGTCATGGCTAAAATAAAGGAGCTAATGGATACAATAGATAGTCATGAGGAGACCCTCGAGAGACAAGAGGACTTGCTCATCCTTGAAAAGGAGAGATACCTTGAACTCGAGGAGCTCTTTGCTAAAGAGAATGAGAAAATTGAGAAATTATCAAATGACTATGATTTGACCAATTCCTCAATTGCCGACATTAAGAGTAACAATTTCTTACTTCAAGAGAAATTATCTTGCTTGGATAAAAATTATAAAACTCTTGAAATGCAAATTGATACTCTTAAGAAAGACTCGTCCAACTCTAATGAAGCTAACTTACTATCTAGTTCATCTACTAGCAATGGATGCTCTAGTTGTTTCAATTTTGATATAAATGCTTGTACGACTAATGTTGAATCCTTGCAAGCGTTACAAAAGGAGAATAAGAGGCTAAATGCCTTGGTCAAATATGGATGCATCAAAACCTATAAATCAAAAGATGCAATTTACAAGACCATCCAAGCCAAGGATATCAAGCTAAAGAGAGGTCTTGAATTTGACCATTACACGAGCAAACCAAATAGTCGTGTGCTATTGAATGGAGTGGAATACCTCAAGTTTGTCAAAGAAGGCAAGCAAGTTGATCACACGGCTCAACCAAAGCAACCAAAGGTTCATGCTTCTCAATCCTCATTCAATGCCTCATATATGCTTAATAGAGACCACCGTGGTAAAGTGGCTACTCTCTATGTTGGTCCCCGCACAAGAGATAGAATTATTAAAAGGAATGTGTGGGTACCAAAAGTGCTTGTGACTAACGTTAAAGGACCCAAACAAATTTGGGTACCTAAAATAAAGGCATAACTTTGTTTTGTTGGCATACTCCTTTGGAGGATCAAGTTGGGTTATTGATAGTGGATGTACAAATCACATGACCGGAGAAAAGAGTATGTTTTCCTCTTTTGAAGAAAATGGAGGACCTCATGAAAACATCATTTTTGGCGATAATGGAAGAGGAGAGGTAGGTAAAATCGCCATCTCCAATGACCATTCTATTTCAAATATCTTGTTATTCAAATCTCTTAATTATAATTTGTTATCCGTGTCTCAATTATGTGAGATATGTTATAATTGTCTTTTCACTAATGAGGGTGTGATTGTCTTTAGAAGGGAAGACGCCTCAATAGCTTTCATCGGTAAGTTGAAGGGTAAATTTTATCTTGTTAATTTTTCAACGGATGAAATAAAGCCTAAAACTTGCTTGATGGCTAAGTCTAGCATAGGTTGGCTTTGTCACCGTTGACTAGCTCATGTTGGTATGAGGAATTTGTCTAAACTTCAAAAAAGCAAACACATCCTAGGACTAACAATTTTTTTTTTTTTGAGAAAAATAGAATTTGTAGTGCTTGTCAAGCGGGAAAACAAGTTGGAGCATCTCATCCCGTTAAAAATGTGATGACAACTACAAGACCATTGGAACTCTTTCACATGGACTTATTTGGACCGATTGCCTACATAAGTATTGGAGGTAACAAATATGGTTTAGTTATTATTGATGACTTTTCACGTTTCACTTGGGTATTCTTCTTGCATGACAAAAGCGAAACACAAGCTATTTTCAAGAAGTTTGTAAGAAGAGCTCAAAATGAGTTCGAAGTGAAGATAAAAAGAGTGAGAAGCGACAACGGAAGTGAGTTCAAGAATATACAAGTTAAAGAGTTTATCCTCGCTCCTGATGCTTCCGGCATAGCACCACAGAACTCGGGTTGCCCTAAAATTACGACTGTGATCAATAACAACGATACTAAAGAAGAACCAATTAATACCAAATGGAAAGCTAAATGAGCGCTAATGGATACCATAATGTGAAAAATGAGTAGATATCGATTTTAGATGAGTCTCGGTGAAAGAATCACCAAACTCGGAGCCAGAACGGAGAAGTTATGGCTCCCGAAAGATTTAATCAGAATTTAAATTGGGAAATTAAGAAATTTCACTATTCATGGGTGGGACCCACAGGTGGGGCCCACTAAACAGTAATTTGGCCCCACATGAACAGTGACCGGTGGGACCCACATGAACAGTGCGGGTTTGGCCGAATGGGCTTGGATGGGTCAGATCCGACCTAAATGGGCCGGGTTTGGGTTTGGACAGGTCAGGCTGCACAGTGCTGGGCCTGCACTATGCAGGCCTGCTCGGGTTTTGGGCTGGCTGGCTAACGGGCCATGGAGGCAGGCCGACCTACCAAGCGGCATGTCTGGCGGCTGGGTTGGCGAGGCCGCTCACTGGGCTGAGCCAGGCTGAGCCACGGCCCGAGGTCGGTTTCCACACGTGCGCGGACGACGGCCAGACTGCACGCTCGCGCCGGTGCGTGGCGAAGAATGTGGGGAAAATAGGCTGATGGCGGGGGATTTGGGTGGGGCGTCACCGGAAGGTTGCCGGGGTTTGGTTTTCGTCGGAGGTTCATATCGACGAGCGAACATGGCCTTCTATGTGATACGACGGACTTGGCAGTGAGCATCTCAACGACGGCCAGCGATGAGAACGACTCAAGATCGCCGCAGGAGAAGAGACAGCGGCGAGGCGCAATTGGATAGCACCTCCCTTGCACGGGGAGGGGCTAATCATGCAAAGAAAAGAGGTCGCGGTGCCTCTAAGCATCACGGCACGATGGCTGGACCACAATACCGAGCAGAATTACGCTGGTGGCAAGCGCAAGCACGGCGACGGAAGCTATGCATGGCGTCGCGTGACAAATAGCTAAGGGAGAGTATGGGGAGGCCTACACGCTATCTAGGGGGGTGCTAGGGGCTTGGGGGCTTACCATGCTAAAAAATGATGAGAAGCGGGCCGGCGGCCAGTGACTCATCGAAGAGGTGGCGGCGGCACTGCTCGGCTATTGGCGCGGACAAGCTCACGTTGGGCTCCTGATGATTGGACGGTGGCACAAGGATGGTAAGGCTCCCCGATGCTCCCTAGCAGCATGTTGACAACAGATGGGCGACGAAGAGATCGCAGCAGCAACAATGGCAACGACGGCAGCGCTGTGGCGAGGCGAATGGAGAAAAAGGAGGAGAGAGAGAGAGACACGGGTCTGCTATTTATAGAGAGGGAGAGGTAGCATGGAGGCGGTGCATGTGGGCTAGCATCACGGGGACGTCAGCGGTGAGGTGGCGGCTGACGCCCACCTTTTTCTCCAGGTCATGGGACGACTACGCCGGCCAAGCATGGGCGGGTTGCGAAAGTCGTGCGTAGGGCATGGGAGGAGAGAGAGAGAGAGCGCGCAAAAGAGAGAGAGCGAGGAAGCGGAGGTTGGTCGGCGAGTGCGCGGAATATTTCCCAGAGGGACGACGGTGACGAAGTCGTCGTCGCACTGGAAGGGAGAAGAAGTGAGCCAGTGGATTGGCGACGCGTGGATGGCTAGCGAGGGAGAGGCACGGGCACGCGCGGCTGGGCCGGTAGGGCGGTGGCGTGGGCCGAGTGCTAGTGCGCACGAGTGAACGGGCCGACAGCGCGGGAGAAGAGAGGGGGGGGAAGGGGAGAAGGAGTGGGCCGACTCGGTGGGCCAGGAAAGTGAGAAGAATTAGAAATTCGGCCCGAGAAGAGGAAAAAGAAAAATTGGGATAAGAATAAGGTTTAAATTCAAATTGAGATATTTGAATTTTTTATTTGATTTTGAATTTAGTTCAACTTCATTTAAAATATCTTATCCTTGGATCTCAAGACTTTTTGGAGATGATTTGAATCCAAGAATTTGAATTTGGATTGGATTTGAGCTGAACCGAATTTAAAAGTAGGTTTTGAATTTAAGAGACATCCCAATTCAAACCACCACACAAAGAACCATAAAAATCTCAACAAAAGCATATGAACCATCCTAATGTAGAGATTACTTTGGAATTTGACTCTTGTGCTAATTAGAACACTTATTCAACTTAGCACAATTAATGTACATGAAGGTATATACATACATCTATAGAATTGTCTTCTTAACTTTAGTTATATTAATTAACCCTATTTAGTTTTAATTTGGAGCTAAATTTGCAACTAAATAAACATGTTCAACTCAGGATGTTACACACTTGACCTGAATTTGTATGCAAGCTCTGAATGAAGTTCTTCCACTTGTGCCCATTGACTCTCAAGAAGAGAAGTGTTGAGCTTGCATCACTAGCTCTAATCCAAGTCGGACTCGATTGTTGCTTTGCCCTGAGTTTTTCAATGGTTGGCATGCCTAGTAATTTGTAGCATCCCAGGGACCACCACGAGTCTAAATGGGTCGGGACCAGGGTGGCGGTCGATCCCACCCGGCCTTATCTTTTTTTTTAGTTTTTAACCAATGGTCTATATTTATTAGTCTCGTTACGACTTCACCGAGTGTTCAAACGGGGTGTTAGAAAGCAAAACGAAATCGTCTCAATGAGTCTACGCATCTGCATTTTCTAATCATCCATCCGAGCAACGGATCAAAAGTCAAACTTTGCTCCCCTTGCGGGTCCCGCGGTCAACTTCTGGATTTATGAAAAAATTCAGATATTACAGAATTTTTGCTTAGGTTCGTGTTTGAAAGAAATTTCTGCTTTGCTCAGTTGCCTGTATTCCTGGATGATGTGTAAGATCCAAATTAGCTACTTTGCTGCCACCATAAGCAGTTTGTTATGTCCAATTTTGTTTTTGGCCCACTACCGAAGCAATTTCCTATGTGTTGGAACTTGATGTGCAAGTTCATAAACCCATTCGCCACTGAAGTTGGCTGAGTCCATGCTGCATGAATCACATCTTGATATCTTGGCAATTTAGGCTAGAAAGCTTTGAATATAAAACCTCCATAAATTATGCGCGCCATGTCCCCTACCAAGAGATGAAGTAGATTGCATCATACAATTTGGCAACATTTGTTGGAAATATGCACATTATTATGATAATATAAGGTTCTACTCGGAGGCATATTCCATAACTATTTATTGATACAAAATAACCTACCACTAGCAGCAAGCTATGAATCAGAATAAATATCAAGAATGACATGGACTCACAGTCAGGTTAATGGAGAAAAGAATTGATGTACTGACGAGTTGTAGTCACGCAAATCGTCTACATGATAGTGTACTAGCAATCGCGTAGTTAAGCTGCCTAGAAACCTTATTGTCACCCCTCATGTAGGCTTCATGATGGCAACGGCTCAAAGATACTGCTCACCCTCAACCTCGGTGCAGCGCACAAGCGATCGCGTAGTTGAGCTACCTAGAAATCTCATTGTCGCCCCTTGTGCAAGCTTCACGATGACAATGGCTCAAAGATACTGCTCACCCTCAACCTCGGTGCACACTAAGGAGAGAGCCGGCGAGATTTAGCAGCTCAGCACACACAACACAAATCACAAAAAGAAAGAAGATGGAAGGATGGAGGTATTTCATGGGTTTTTTTCCTTGTACGCAACTTGTACATATCCAAGTCTTTTATATGCGAAAACAACTGCCCTCAGAAACATTTTCCCTGTAATGACGCCCCACTAATTAGCAGTAAATAACTGAGCAATTAACTCAAGATAATGGTATTGATTGCATATTAATCGACATGTAGTCGTTTCAATCAAACAGAGTACTTTGGTGGCAAAAAGATTAAGCTAACTTAGAACCACGCCATGATCGCGTGTCGCAAGTCACAAGTCATGTGATTTTACACTTGTGAGTACGCGCACGCATGCGTGTGTGCAGGTATAGTCTGAGTCCGCTAGGGAGGGAACTCCACTATTTATGTTGGTGTAAACTACCAGTATTTTTTGCTTTGGAATTTCTGAATGGGACTCATACTCATGGGCCACATTCCGATAGCATCAACTCCCATTCGATGTCTATTGGTAACTTTTCTATTAAATTCTGCCTCCAAGATAAGGATGATGGCTTCCAATGGGTTATGGTCGCCATTTATATAGTGGTGCAACCAGAACTCAAGAAATGCTTCTCAACGGAAATGATTCATTCGGAGTCGAGCATCAATAGTAAATGCAGCTAACCAAACTACCTGTTTTTTGAGATTGTACGCATAGGTTGGGCCAAGATGGGGGAAATTCAGGGAACCAAACACACACTAAGTCTCTATGGATGAAAATGAGATGTTAAGTGACAAGGTGCGGCACTACCCCTTTTATTTGGTCCTCTTCTTTTTCTCTTGTAATTAGAATTGCTAGCATGTCAACTACTATATTAAACAAAATAGGTGATAGTGGATCCACTTGTCTCAACTCTTTTTTGTCTGAAAGTAATGTTCAATGTCATCATTAACTTTCACACCTATACTTCCCCTTGACATGATTCGTTCAATCCACTTACACCAAAGGGGTGAATACCCTTTCATGTGCAAGGTCTATCGTATGAAAGACCACTTTACTTTGTTGTACGCTTTTTCAAAATCTAACTTGAGAATAACACCATTAAATTTCTTCCTATACATCTCATTAATTGTTTCGTATAAAACAACTACCACTTTAATAATGTACCATCCCTGTAAAAAAACAGTCCGTTTTGGATGCATGACTTTTTGAGACACTATTGGTACCTATTTGCTATTGTCTTAGTGAAGATCTTAAAACTAAATTGAAAAGATAAATAGGCCGATATTGGTACCTATTTGCTAGGTTATATAAGGATGGAGGTCTTCACCAAGTATGGGTTACAGTTCAGTAACAAAATTTGCAATTGGTTTCATTTTATCTACACCGAGTCGATTGAGACTATTTATTTTCAAACCTTTTCTATTGTGTTTGGATGTGATAGCCTCTGATGATCCTTTTTAATATGCATCAAAAGATGCAGAGGTTGAGATAATATATATTCCTTAAATAAATAAATAAAACATCAACTTCCAAACACAAGGGAGCAAAGAATGCCAGGGCACCACCGGAAAATGCTCCCAAGTCAAATGATGAAGGTACTATTTACAAATTATAACAGATGCCTACTAAACTCGAAAGAACCAGAACGATACAGAAACTAAAGCACTCGTGCTGCTACCCAGGCCCCAACTAGGGTAACAATTAGGAACGTTAAATCCCTCTTCCTAGCACTGATCCTCCTCGAGGTTTTCAATTATACTACAAAGTTTTGAAACCACAGGATTAGTCCAGTGAGCTCTGATCTTCTCCATCAACAACCTACACCGATCATGGTCAATGGGAGCTAAATCCCTTGGAACCGGAGGATTGAGAAAAGGGTGCTGAAGTAGTTGAGGTATTCTCCATCGTTCATCTCGGTCCCATGCAAGACATCTTTGCATCAAATCAATAAGCCATGGGTTGTCAACTGGTTCATACTTGATCTTGTGGTTCCTATCAGTGACTTCTTTATATTTGGCCCAAAAAGTCTTGTAGTCTGCAAATGGTGTCTTACCATACACCATTTGATAAAGAATACAACCAAGAGACCAAATATCAGAGGGGCGTCCACACTTAATAATGTTACCACCCGAGTCCTGATCATTGCACATGAATGCTTCAGGTGACATGTAGTTCAGTGTACCTACCTGCTCATTGCAGTGGGAAACCACAATTAGCATGCCATATAACAGTACCTATAACTGAATATATTCATATTCTTATTAATACACAAGTGAATGCAACAGTAGAAAAGCTACAGCTGGGTGCACTGGTACAGGTGTGCGGCAGATCATGGTACCTGAGCATCACGTTGAATGTTTGTTGTATCGTTCATTATAGCTTTGGCAATGCCAAAATCAATTAGTTTAAGTGAACCCCTCACCAGCATAAAGTTGGCAGGCTTCAAATCGGAGTGCACTATCCGTTCTTCATGTATTGTATTGACAGCTTCGAGCATTTGCTACAGAACAAACAAAATAAAGATAAGAATAAAGATAAGAAGGCATTGAAATTGCTTATGCTATGTCCTACTTTAGTACTTTATCATGTAAGTGCAATACCAAGTTGCACAAAGAGGTTCTAGTTCATCACTTTATTTCAACAGACTGCATTTTTATACATAAAAAGATGCAAATGAACCACATCAAACTTCTAGCAATTCACATATAAGAATATGCATTAATATGGTCAGCACTGGGCTACAAGATACGGCAATTTATTCTACATATTATTTTTAAGGCTTTGCATAAATCAAGAGGCAATACTTAAAATCTAGAAGAATTCTCAGATTACAACATAGATAATTTTCTCAGCAAAGATAGGCCAAATAGTTAGCAGAACCAGAAACTCATCACTAAATAAATTTGTATAACTACCTACCTAACAGTCTTATTAAGTTAAAACCAATGAGATAAGCCATGAAGGGTATATACTATTAGGAACAATAATATATGAGAAGTTCATTCAGTTCAAGTAAATTTTTCAAAGAGCTCTTTCCATAAATATTCGAAGACATGACTCTTTTTCGGTTTAAAAATTCTCTATAGCAGAAGAGACTTCATCTTCAGTTACAGTTGAACCTACTTATCCAGTATTCAAATCCCTCATTTTAGTCTAATTTCATAAGATAAAGGTTACCTGCCAATAAAAGCGTAGCCAATTTTCATCAATTTTCATATTTGAGTTGTTCCTCTCCTTCCACTTCTGAGCAACCATATGAGCTAAGTCAATTTCTCCATACTCAAGGACCATGTAAATGTAGTGATCATCCTTAATTTTTCCATCCTTTCTGGGTGACATGGAACCTTCTAGAAGTAAACTTTTATCAGTGACCTGGTAGATGCAAAATCCATAGGCAGATCAGACAATGTTTTCTCTAGAGACAAAAAGGATCATCTGTGTAGATAACTACTACTCCCTCCTTTCGTAAATATTTGACATCTTAGAATATGTGACATCCAAATTCGACCATATTTTAAGAAAAATATTTGTATTGGACATGTGGACATAGTACGATGGATTTGTTGTGAAAAATATTTTCGTAATACAGTATCACAGTTTTGTTTTTACCATTTTCACATAAAAAATAGTCAAAGTTACATATTGGAGACTGTGTCGATGTCCAAGACGTCATATATTTATGAACAGAGGGGTATTATTCTATGAAAACCAATATGCACAAGGAACAATTAGATGACAGGTGCATTTTATGATAACCATTTAACCAATAGTTGCTTACAAATTACAATTGCATGGCAACATGGGTTGAAATCTCAGTCGCCACTCACAGTTTACTACCTGTAATAAAAAAGGGGCCATTTCTGCAAAATGTGATTTTTGCAGTTGCATGGGTGCTGGAGCTTGTAACCAAAGATTTTGCATATAGAAAAGTAATATCTGTTGTTTTTTAAGTACTGAAAGTAAAGCAACGGAAATTTTGCAAGACATGATAATGTTACGTGTACAACAGAGGGTATTAGGCATACTAACTGCAGAACTCATATACATACAATGACATAACACAACATATGATACAGATGCTGCCTGCTAGTAGGTCCTACGGGTGTATGTCAATCGTCTGGCAATGTGCAACTAGAACCAGAAAACATCATTAGACGGAGTATTGCAAGGACATCTATTGTTGTGACAAGTTATGATATGCACGAATCAGAAATAGAAAAAACATAATAAGTTTCAACGATATAGGTGTAATTGTGTACAAGTTTCTAATGCTATAACCCTGGAAAAGAAAAATTTCCGGTATTCAAGGAGCATGGTGCATGCATGATAACATAGATATTTGATTCTTTCCATTCATCATCATTAATAATGGTCCTACAGAAAACTAACTAAACCTTCAAGGTTTACATAAGAATGGTTAAACAGATTCTAGAAATGCAAATGATAATTCGAGAGTAATTTCTGCAAGGCCATGAAGACACTGCTATAGTTGTTTAGGGAAGCAATAGAATTTTCTTTATACAGAAACCAAACAAAGATATTGAAATAAAAAAAAGATATTTGGAGATAAGGTTAGTAACTTGGTACCTCATAATCAATCAGCTGTATGATATTGCTCTTCCCTTTCAATTTATTTAGGTACTCGATTTCTTGGCAAAAGCCATAGGCAGTAGGGTAGTCACGACCTCTAAGCTTGATCTTTTTCAAGGCAAATATTATGCACTCTGCTGATATAACTTTGTGAACTTCACTGCTACCTCCAGATCCTATTTTACCAAGTTTCTGATAAAGTTTCCCATTCACCTTAAAGAATACATTAGGATCATAATTCCTTTTGTGGCGCTCCTTCTCACCCTTGTTTGGCCGGGAAGCACCACCATCCCTGGCAGATGTAGACTGGTTGTTTGAAGATAATCCTTCAGAAGGCAAACGACTGCCGATGTCAGAAACAGCTTTGTCTGCGGCAACATTTCCCAGATTATGATCCTGCTGATCATGAGGATTCCAATCACCAACACCTGTTGCAGCTGTATGCTGTTTTTTAGGGCCATGACCCAGTACACCTCCAGATGGTTCTACAGCAGATTCAGGCATCTGCGCTGGCAAAGCATACCGGCTAACCTGGGGATCCTGTGTACTTTGGACAGTAGGCCCTGAATGTAGTGATACAGCAGTAATGGATGAACCAATGGCAGAGCAACGGGTCATTGGCTCTCCATGATTCTGATTACAAGCCTCTTCAACCCCTCTTCGAGACAAATTTGCTGCAGTATACATGATATCTATATTAACTGCTGCATCAGCATTTTCAACCTCCTGATGGTTCACACGGTGAGCATGTTCTCCTTGATTCACAGGAAAATTATCTCTTGCTGTCAATGAAACAGAATGCAGATAAGATGACATACTGTCCATTCTACTATCGACAGTGACCCCAACGTTTTCACCTGCAATGTAAACTGAAAAATAAATATGGACATAACTTTGCAATTATCTTTAAAGTATCAAAGAAAAGAAAGGGACTCTTACTCCGAGAAGTTGACTGTGGATCACCAACTGAGTAAAACGGTTCTTTCTTGAAACTTTCTCCCACCAATGCATCACGAGATGCCATTCGAGATGAAGAAACTTCCAAAGATGACTTCCCCCTATCCGCCAACAGATTAACCTCACTCTTCTGCTGGTATTTTTGGCCAACACTCTGATTATGGGTATCTGTGATGTTTCCCAATGTTGAAGGTGTGGTCAACATCAGCTCATCTGGACAAGAGGGCCCCAATGTAACAGCACTTGCAACTTTCTTTTGATCAGACACCACGTTCTGCAGCCTGGAGGGTCCCAACAACCCTCTCTGTGGCTGCATAACCTTTCCTTCAGAGTTCTGCGAAACAGAAGGGCTGGCACCAGCTTTATTTGCCCCCTCACCTCTGGATACCAGAACTCGGGTTGCTCGTGGAACGTTGGACTGCATCGAACCTGGGGCAAGGTCAGTTAAAAGCATATCAATAACGCATCTCATATAAATCCATCTGGACACCAACACATTATGCATACTCCAAACAAAATCACGGACAGTTCCTAGAAATTTAAGGATAAGCCACGAAGTCATGTGTAAGCACGAAATTTTCTACAGGGCCACAAGTAAATCCGAAACTTCAGAAAGCTAATACGTTTCAACCCTAGACAGAAGCAACTTCTAGAGAAGGTTAGGGCTCGATTCCACTCACCGTGAGGCCTCTGCCGCTTAACGGCGGCATGAACCTGGTGCAGGAAGCCCAGCGCCGGTGGGGACAGCGTGAGCGACGAGGAGGAGCCCGAGGATGATGTCAGGTTGGTAGCGGCCGTGTCACCGGCGGTGGGGATCGTGAGGCCTTTGCCGGCGCTGGCTCCGGCTGCGGAGGAGGGCGTTGGCGGCCGAAGGAAGTTATCCCTGCTCTCCATAGGCGGCGGCGGTGGGGCCCAGCGGCATCTCGCCGGAGTGGCGGATCCGGGGTGCTAGGGTTTCCGGACGGGCGGCGGGTCAAATCAGTGACGGCCTGGGGACGGCGCTCTAGGTGCGGGAGGCAGCGGCGTCGCGAGGCGCGAGCCGGGACGAGGCATGGGAAAGGAGCGGAGCTGAAGTGAATCGAATCGAAGCGAACGGGTGATGAGGGCGGCGGAGGAGGGAATGGGGGCGGAGCCCCAAAATTTGAAATGGGGGGAAGACGAAGAAGGCGCAGTGGTGGACTTACCTTCTTTTTTTTAAATGCAGTGGTGGACATACTACTGGTGGCGGAGGAAACAGAGGACGTTTGTGTTTGTCCGAGATTGCAAATTGGTTCAGCGACGGGCCTGGGTGAATTCTGCCTGGGCCGAAAGCCAGTTTCCAGAACGGACCGAGCTCGGAGGATTTTATATTTTTATATTTTAAATTTTCAAATTTAATATTTTAGACATCCGTTTGAAAAAATATCATGAATATGTGTCGTCTATTGGAAGGATGATATACTTTTTTTTTAAATATCGCTCGTTAGAAGCCACAAACAATTAGGATGCAAATATGACTACTAAAAACTTGTTTGGATACGTCGTGGGTTAGGAGTTTCTAGCTACCTGAGGAAGCGGTTGCGGTTGTTGAATTTTAGTTGTCGGTTTTTATAAAAAATTTAGCTTCTCAACACACCTAAAAGCTAGAAAATTCAGTTAAAAATTGTTTCTCAGTTTTTAATTCATTTCAACTACAGTCATTTCCTCAGCCAGTTAAAAACCACTAGAAGTCGAGATCAGAAGCCAGTCGTTTGGATATCTTATGATTTTTTTAGGGGGAAATTGGGAAAAAAGCCTATCCAAGCAGGGGTAAGTCTACTCCTCATTCACACTTTCGTCTTCAACAAAGTCGGCATCTGTTTCTCATTTAAATGATATTAAGAGTGAGTGTGGAAGGTAACCAGCAAGTCATATATTATTTCAAGGTGTTTGATATATGCATAAGGGGTAATTCAAGGACAATGTATTACGGATTAGTTTTAAACGTAAAGTAGTTTTATGTAGGTGTTCAATTATATCATCTACTGTTAACTTTAAAACAGTTTGAACAAGATAATCGAAGCGTCAAGCCCTCAATAGCATCCTTGATTAGGAGGACTACTCTATTTGCTCCGGTCAAAACAGTTTTCAACCTATTTTACATATCTTCTGCTATTTCTCACACTACATTAAGTATTTATAGTGTTAATGTATTAAGTAAATGGGTACCTTGGCTAACGGACTCCACAGGGGACCTAACAATTAGAGTAGCATACTCCCCAAAGTCTGGTCGATCGTGCGATCACAACGATCAGTCTAAAGCCCGCCTAACCAGTCTTCCTATACCATCGCTTACACCCGTGACCAGCCCCACTGGTCGCAGGGCCAGATTTGACGTAACATGTCCAGAGCGCAGTTGCTAATATCCACTCAAGTATTTTGTTTCCCCAGTCGCCAGCACCAGAGGACGAAGTCATAGACAGCGCAGTTGGGCATTATCCCATCTCGTAGCATTAAATGTAGCCGAGTAGAACTTTGTAGGCTGGCACGACGGTGCACGGTAGATGGGATGCTGTCAGCAGCCCGACCAGGCAAGTGGACGAGTCGGCGCAGAAGGGCACTGTCTCATCCCGTAGCATTAAATGTTGCGGGATAGAACTTTGCAAGCTGGCACGGCGACGCACGGTGGATGAGACGTCATCAGCAGCCCGACCAAGCAAGTGGATGAAGTCAGCACAAAAGGACTTTGTCCCGTCCCGTAGCATTATATGCATGGCAACTAGATGCATGGTGCCCTCATAGCAAGTGGACACGTTTGATCCTCCGTAATGATGGTTTGGATTAGATATTAGGATGAGCAGATGCCTTTCTGTTTGGACCCACATGTAAGTGTTCATCCTCCCTACTATAAAGGTACGAGGGCCTCGTTCCTAGAGGAGGAGCAGTGAACTAGCAAAAAATATCATCTTTAATCAACTAAGATCCTTCATAACACACACATAACGTAGGGTTATTATCCTTCGGAATGCCCGAACTTGTATAACTCCTTGTGTTACCTAGTCCACCGAACACACACACCTATTTCCTGAAACACCGTCCACGCACCCACTATCCAGCATACCCCGGAATCACTGTCATAGATTTACCCTCGACACATAGTATATGAGTTTGATAAACAATGAAGCAACATCTCTAAAGAGATATATTCAAAAGTGACATCTCCGAAGAGGTGTATTCCATCCTAAGCATGCTAGATATCAAGACTTCGTACGATGTTAATATAGATAACAATATGTAATCCTATGATGATATGTATTATAGATGATGTCATTTGAGGATGAGAATTATTTGATAGGATTAATTACTACAAGTAGTTAAAAAATGCAATACATAGCGCATGCGATATATAAGTTATGTTTTAAGTTGTTCAATTAGATTTATAGAAAATATGGGTTCAAAATGATAAAATAGATAGGACTTGTATTCTCCGAAGTCCTCTTCTAAACCCTGGTCGAAGTCAGGATCTTCTGGGTTCTTCACGAAGTCTTTCGATCCTGCAAACGTGATTACGATCAACAATGGACTATACTAGAGAAGAATCAATAACACCAATAGAATATAAAATGAGCCCTAAATGATATCACCATGTGATAGAAAGGTAGATCTCGAATTTAGATGAATTTAGGTGAAAGAATCGTCAGAATCGGAGTTAGTACGAAGAAGTTACGACTCCTAAAAGATTTAACTTAAAAATAAATCAGGAAAATATAAAATGGCACTATCTATAGTAGGGCCCAAAAAGTGAGACCCACTGAACAATAACTGATGGGACCCACTAAATAGTATAAATTGGGTTGGATCTGGGCTTGGGCTTAGGCCTTGGCTGGGCTACACAGTGTTTGCCCGCGGGGTTGGGCTACTCGGTATCATGGGCTACGGTAAATGGGACGACGAGGCATGACCTCAATCGTTGGGCTGCACCAGTAAGCAGGCTGCACTTGGGCTGAGCCACGACCTACTTGCCCAAGTCACATCAATGGCCAGTGGCCGGCCCACGCGTGCGCGCACATGGTTCCCCAATTGGGTTTGAACAGCGGCAAAGGGGAATGTGCAACGATGAGAAATCTCGGCGATGCGACACTGGGGAATCACCGAAATAACGCTCCTGCCGGGGACTCACGAAGATGAATGGTTGCCGAGCTTCTACACGCAACGGTGAACTCGTTTAGGGCTTATCTACGGTGGGCGACGGATGGTGCGACGTCGGACAGTGGCTAAAGCTTGTTCAAGGAGGGCGACAAGAGGAAGGAGGGGATATCATGGTGCTCCTCGGCTGCTCGAGGGGAGGAAACAACGACGACAATGATACGGACAGGGGGGAAGGGAGTCCGGGCACTCTATTTAGAGAGAGAGGGAGCACAGAGAGGCGGTGGAGCGATGTGGTGTCGTGGTGAGTAGGACGGTGGCGCCTACCCTAAATCGCGGGCATTGGCAGCTTTGCGCCGACCACGCGCGTGTGACGGACGCAGAAGTCGCATAGTGTCAGAGCGGCTTGGGCTACGTGTGAGAGGGTTGAGAGAGGGGGGGGGGGAGAGCAAGAGCGCAGAGAGAAAAGAGCGATGGGGCGATAAAGTCGTCGGCACATTGAATGCGTCGGCCGCGGTGGCTCTATGCGGAAAGCGCGACGATGTCACGCTGGAGGAGGAAGGCAATGATGGTCGATGGGTCCTATGTGTCGGCGAGAGGGAGAGAGCAGGGTGAAGAGTGGTCGGATGGCCGACACGTGGGCAAGGCATGCGTGTAGGCTAGCGGGCACACAGGGAGGGAAGAGTTGGGCTGGTTGTTGGGCCAACACGGTGCTCGTACACATGTGCGTGACGGCCTGCACGTGCGGTCGGGCGGGCTGGCTCGGTAGTTGGCGCAGAGAGGAGAGAGTTGGGCCACGCAAGAAAGAGAGAGGGGGACAACCCAAGAAGAGAAGGAAAATGGGCTCCGGAAACAAAGAAAAAGGAAAAAATTTTGAATTTGGATTTGGAATTGGATTCGGATTTGGCATAGATTCAAATGAGAATATTTGAATTATGATATGGGTTTGAAGCTCTGACCTTGGGAGAGGATTTGAATTTAAAAGGTTCGAATTCAATTTGAATTTGAGCTGAAAAGAAACTAAGAATATATTTAAATTTGAGAGACATTCAAATTCAAATCTCCACTTAAAGAAAAGAAATCATAAACCAAATGCATACGAATCAATTCAATGCAAAGATTAATTTAGAATTAAATTTAGTGCACTTTGAAATACTTAGCCGAAATAATACATTTGAATATATATATATATATTGATTTTATTTGGTTTAATTAATTAATTAATTACAAAAAATAATTTATAGTGAATTTTGCTATATTCTAAAATGCTAAACTCGATGCAATACAGGATGCTACCATCTAGCTCTAAAAAAATTCATCTCAAAAGAGTTACATGTACAATAAGAAAAAAGGATAAATTTTAAGAACGTTGAAATTCCAACTAGCGATAGATGTCTAAAATTGCTATATTTGAAAAATAAAAATAAAAAATCGAGCTTGGAGTTTAGTGCTGGGTGGCTTTGCCGAGTTGGGTTGGGCTCGGTCCGGATGTGGTTTAGTAGCAGTTGAGAACCCCGGCCCATCGCAACGTTACCCCCCCCCCCCCCCCTTCTTCCGAACCTTCTGGTTCTCTCGGCGCGGCGCGGAAGGATGACGTCGTGGGCGGAGCCGCTGCAGCACGAGCTTGCCGGCCGCGGCCTCGCCGTCGCCTCCATCCCCGGCAAGGGCCGCGGCCTCGTAGCTGCCCGCAGCTTTTTCCCTGGTAAAGCCGCCCTCCCTCTCCGTTTCTCCCCGAACTGACGGGGTGCGGTTTGCCCCCACGACCTGCTCGACGGAATGCGCGAATGGTGCCGGCCGTGAATGCTGGTGCCATGACACGCGTGACGCGTCCTTGATTTGGTGTGATGGTTTGTTGCACTGGTGTCGCTCATTTGCTCTGCCTTCCCATGACGCTGACGGGATTCTGCGATGTGTTTCAGGGGAAGTTATTATCAACCAAGAACCTTACGCATCTACGCCTAACAAGATCTCAGTTGGATCGATCTGTGACCATTGTTTCTCATCCGGCAACCTGAAGAAGTGCTCGGTTTGTCGAATTGCTTGGTACTGCGGCAGGGCTTGCCAGGTGCTGACTCTTCAGCGGTTACATTTCTATGGATGGCACAAGCGCATGTGTTTGTGGCTGTGCGTCAACATTCATTCAGTACCTGTTATGCTTTCGATATATCATGCTTTCCTGTGATATCTTCTTAGTGCAGAAAGAAGAATGGAAACTGCATCAACTAGAATGTCAAGCGATGGCAGCACTTACAGAGGATAGAAAGAAGGCGCATACTCCTACAATACGTTTGATGGTGCAGCTTGTACTAAAAAGAAAACTGCAAAACGAGAAGGTATTAGGCCTATTGGCTGGTTTTGTTCTTACCTTGGTAACAAAATATTAAGAGGAGCGTGATTCCTGCAGACAGTCATTTCGACAGTGCGCTTGAAAAAGGATCCCCTTAGTTTTTTGTACTCCCTGTACTATGCCTATTTGCCACAAGGAACTTCTCATTACTGAGTAGTATCAGATGCTTGTGATTTCTGCCAAAAATTGCATGCATCATGTGAACGATCTTTGTATTTTATGCACATTATAGTTGGTTGTATTGTGTTAACGTGATACTACCTGTATTGCCAGGCTATTCCATCTTCAGGAATAGATAACTACAGTCTTGTGGATGCCTTGGAGTCCCGTATCCTTTCCTCTTGGTACATTTGATTGCTGATTAATATAAATACTATGATTTGTGAATGTCGGATTGACTACATACTAATAGACATATCTGAGGTTGATGGAAATCAACTTGTACTCTATGCTCAGATGGCCAATCTTGTGAGCCTGATTCTTCCTTCGCTTGACCTTGAGCTTGATCTTAAGGAAATTGCACATACTTTTTCAAAGGTAATTCCCAGCATAGTGTTGCATATAATAAGGTTGTATAGTTTTGCACTTCAATATAACATAGCAATATTTTAACTACTATAGAAGATAAACATTCAAATTGACCTGAGCACTTATTATCTATTTAAACATAGCTGGTTTTGTTCGAGTAGAGTAGCATCTAGGCATGGGATATCCCATGAAGCGAAACATTAGACTTCAGAAAATAAATGCCATTGTGCTCAGATTCATTCTTCTCTATTTTTGTTTTTATTTACTATTCAAACATCACCCTTAAATATTTGTTAGGACTAGTCTAACAAAGTATTTGTCTTTTAATCACAGCATTAACTTCAAAATATTTTTCATCCTAGACCTTGGTTATATTCTTTTTTCTAGAATACCATGGTTATATTCTGAAATTTCTGGTCCCATTTGTTAGCAACCCCTATGATATATGAGCTATTATGTGCTGTTACACTTGCTTCCGTATCCATGTCTTTTGTAATTGAGTGGCGGCCCTTTATGTGATTCACTGAGATGACAAATTATTCCTATTTTTTTCCAACTTTCTCTGGACAGTCATATTTTTTATATTATGAATCTTGTAACATTGCAGTTGCTGTATATGTTATCTTTTGGCATGACACTATTGCAGTAAGGATTAATTTGTGGGTTCAAGGATATTTGTTGATGAATTAAGCGTGAATGATTGATTTTCTGCCGCACATGTGCAGTTTGCCTGCAATGCTCATACCATATGTGATCCTGAACTTAGGCCTCTTGGGACTGGACTATACCCTGTTATATCTATTATTAACCACAGGTGGTATACTAAATTTGCTTGTGCAGCATTTTCCTCAGATGTAGCATTTGATAAATGATTGTTTTTCTTTTTACCCTTTTCTTTTTGCATATTTAGTTGTGTACCAAATGCAGTTTTGATATTTGATGGTCGGACAGCTGTTGTTCGTGCATTGCAACCAATAGGCAAAGATGAAGAGGTAAGGAATCTACCTTTACCTTGTGTCCTGAACACATATTCCTTAACTTGCATGCCTTGCTTTCTTTCTACCTTTTCTCTTTGCCCTTTATCCTTCTGGATAATGTCAGTTGTGTATCTTTTGTCAGGTGTCAATAAGCTACATTGAGACTGCAGCAGTCACTAAGAACAGACAGAATGATCTGAAGCAATATTTCTTCACCTGTACATGTCGACGCTGTGTCAAGGTTTTCCTTTATCTCTTTCATGGAAGATTAAAACACTTTTGACAATCCAAATATTCCCTTCTGTACAATTTTCTCAATTTTACAGGGTTCTGAAGAGGATGCTCTCCTTGAGGGTTATAGATGCAAGAACAAAACATGTGATGGCTTTCTGCTGCCTAACTCAGGTTGGTTGCTAAGACGGAAAAGTACTATCTGAAATGCTGGGAAAAAAAGAAACGAAAATTGAGTGGATTGACCAAACATCTTAGTGATATCTATTGAAACTGAAAAATGTCATTTTGTTTCAGTCATCATGAATCTTGGTGCCTTACATTATTTACGAATCTGACATCTGTAGGAAAAAGGGCTTATACATGCCAGAAATGTAGCATTTCTAGGGATGAGGAAGAGGTAAAAAGGATGAGAAGCGAAATACTAATGCTGTCGGATAAAGCTTCTTCATTTCTTTCTTCAGGAAGTATCCTTGTTCATGATTAGGTGTCTATATGAAACAAATATTCCTAACATTTGACCAAAATGATTACCTACTTCCTTAATGAGGGACAATAGATAATACTGAAGCAGGTTCTATGTACAAGATCATCGAGCAGCTAGAGCAGAAGCTCTACCATGCTTTCTCAATTACTTTGCTGCACACGCGTGAAACACTCCTGAAGGTATATTTCTAGCTCGTGTACTAATACCAATCAGTAGGGGTACAAATCAAGCTGAGTAGCTGACTCAAAGGATTTATACCTTCCTTTCTAAAATTGTTCTGATCATATAGGTTCCTGGTGTTGGTTTTATAAGATAGGCACAATCAAAACCACTGGCACTCACCCATTTAACTATGCTCTGCTATCTTTTTAATACCTATTATTGGTCCAGATATATATGGAGTTACAAGATTGGCGGACTGCACTGACGTATTGTAGATTGACAATTCCAGTTTATGAAAGTAAGGCCGTTTTAATCTTATTCTGTTTAAATGAGAACATGTTATACATTAACGTTTTCTTTTCATTTTTTATGTGTCATATTTGTAATTTGAGACGTTGTATTCCACCTAATCAGATGTTGCTTTCTGATTTTATAAATGTTTTGCACATCATATATAATCCAATATGATAATGCTTCAATATCTTATGCGCGAAGGCTGCTTTGTTGTTATGCTTGTTTCTTGTTTGATCACATTTATTAGTGCTCTGTTGAGACCTTAGAAGCTAGTTATGAAGGAAAATATGTGCTTAGCCCATAAAATAAAATTTGGTGAACTCAGGATTGACCTGGAAACTACCACCTAGTAGGAATCTTCTGTTTTTCCCTCAATAAATAACTGAGAGGTAGAGACCTGATTCTGTGTTTCTTTCCATTGATACTCCAGAACAAACACTTGCTAAAGAAACAGGCCAGGCTATATGATTTTACACTGTTGAGGCTTGATTCATCATTGTATTACATATACAGTGGGGGCTTTCACTGCTTATTTTTCTCCCTTAGTGACAAAATGAGAAAAATGGGAGAACTGATGTGTCATTTCACCTTTTCTGGTAAACTGGAGAGTGCATCCTTGTCTCCTTGCTCTACTACCACTGATCAGGGTTAATAAAACTATATTTGCAACTGTCATCATCTATGATGCTGCAGCTGTTGCTAAATTGATAGTTGATACTTGATACCACTGATGGCTGTTGGCCACAAGTCTCAGCTGGTGCCCGGTAGAATGGTATACCACCATCCACCAAGCAAGCACAATTGCGGAACTTCTCATATGGTACTATTGAAAAGGATAATCTTTGGTGATTATCATTATTGTTTTCTCATCATCTTTTTAGTTGGATCATGTGGGTTTCATCTCTAGCCCACCCCAACTTGCTTGGGACAAAGGCTTTGCTGTTGTAGTTGTTGATAATCTTTGGTGATAAACTAGAGAGAAATGATATTTCTCTTTTCAGAAAGTAAATCGTTTATCTCCATATGTTATGTCACAATTTTTTGGACTTCAAATAAAACTCAATGCTCACTAATGTTTTTTTCACTTACATCAGGAGTTTATCCACCTTTTCATCCAATGATTGGACTACAATTCTATACTTGTGGAAAGCTTGAATGGTATGGATTAATACCCATTCACCTTGTCCACATGCTTTGGCTATTAATTTCTTGCGCTTACTAAAATGGCTGGTGTTATTTTTTGACAAAAGCTGATTTTTAGATTGACTGATAGGGTAGGGCTTTTTTTAATTATAGAAAAAACAAACTCTAGCGAAGTGTCAACATGTAACTTATTTATAAGTTGTGACCTTTTATCAAGTGAAGCTCACAAGCAGCCTATATTTTTGTCCAGTGTTCCACATTTGTCCTTTTTTAAAGCTTTCCAATTCTTCTTCATACCCTTAAAACAGTCACACTCTTGATATTTACAGTTACATCTAGACTTTTTCCATTGTAGGCTGCTTGAGTGCACAGAGGACGCTCTGAAATCTTTAACAAGGGCCGCAGATATACTTGGAATAACACATGGCACAAAATCCCAGTTCATGAAGGAGCTTTTTGGCAAGCTAGAGGAAGCAAGGGCTGAAGTTTCTTTTAGGTTCTCGTCCAGAGATGGGCACGATGAGCCATTTTCATGAGAAACTTCTGATCACCAACAACAACAAAGCCTTTATCTCAAGCAAGTTGAAGTAAACTAGAGATGAAACCCACAAGATTCAACTAAAAAGATGATGAGAAAATAATAATAATAAAGGTACTAGTGATAGTAAAAAAAAAAAGCGGTACAAGGACCTCTCTGCTTTTTTGAGGCAGAGTTCATACATAGAAAACATTGTGGAGACCATGTCTAAGCATAGAAATAGCATTGCTGAGATAACATCAAGAGCCTGCCCTTTCCAAGCTTCCTTCAGAGATGGAGATGGGGAAAAGGATCGTGCAATGACCATATGTTCATGTGTTTTCCACAAAGGTCATGCCTTAATCTGTTGTAAAATGGATTGGTTGTTGAATTTAATTATTAACATGTAGCAAGTTGACCTCTGTGCTTTTTTACGGTTTCAGTTTAGTTACCCAGGCTCGAAATCTTTTTTTTTCTCATGTCACAAGAGCCTTACAACAGGGAGCACCATGCACTGTTCGAGATTCCAGATCCCTCATTTTACGAGAATCCAAATACAGATTCTGGTATCGTAGGAGTGGAATTTGGACAAAATGCATTTATCATTCCATTTTCTACTCATCAACTTGCTCCGGTTTTCATGTTATGTCCTGTATGAACTATACTAAAATATCAGGCCTAGTTTTTACCCGTTCCTGAAGGTAATGAACCGTTTCCTGCCAAATTACTTCGTTTCAGACAAGCTCTTAATATCGATTAGGTTTGTCTTTTTTCGAAAGGACGGTAGCAACTCTATCGATTTTATTAAAAAAGAAGAGAGTTAGATCTAGTTTATTAGAGAATCAGGTTCTAAAACTTTATAACTCTATAGTTTATTTGAAGGGAAACTACCGAGAAACCCAAATAACTAGATGACCTTGGAATAAAGCTGACCCAACAATAGTTGACATGATACTAAATCTACCAATCGACGGTGTCCGATGAAGGTCATCATTGCCCAGCTCGCATAACAGCATGGCAGCTCTGACTTCCTTGCCGAAACTTTAGGGGCTCCTCCGAAGTGTAGTTAGTTCCAATGCCGAACCTAACCACATCGTCACTAAGCCGACGACCATCGTGGCGCGAGAACTTAATCTCCAGAGCAACGCCTCTAAGAGGATGCAACGTCGAGTCGCTGTTGTCACCCGTCTGATTGCCTAAACTAGGTTTTCACCCAAAGACTCTACGAGAGGGGAGTAGGGAGACGTCCTGACAACGCCTCTAAGGAGGAGAATGGCACCCGAAGACGTCACCATCATCGATGCCAGCCAAAAACCAGGCAATGCTTTCACCAGTGGCTCCCACTTCTCGCCCCTCTCGCACGGCCAACCTATGCAAGGGCCACGTCGCCTCCTCGCAACCGCACCATCCTACGGCCATCCCAGCGCCATGAAGCATCCCACGGACCCAACCTACAGAAGAGGAGGAGACCGGACAAGGGGAGGAGCAACGCAAACGTCAGGAGCCGGGACTAGCATGGTGCCGTCGCCACTTTGCAGTCGGGCTGTCCCACGGCCATCCCAATGTCACGAAGCTCCCCACGGGCTTAACCTGTAGAAGAGGAGACTGAGCAAGGGGAGGAGCAACACAAACACCAGGAACCAGGATCGGCATGGTGCCACCGCCACCGGATGCCGATCGGAGCAGGGATAACGCTCCACCAAGTCGTTGCGCTCCCCGCGGACTAGATCTAGGGGAAGGAGATAGATCCGACGAAGGGAGGAGCACAGCCGGGGGTGCCACCCCCCACTTCGTCGCCCTACGATGGCCACAACATCTGGCACCACGACAACGACGCATGGTGAAGTACCGACGGCAACAACCATGCCGCGAGCTAAGGAGCCATCGCAAACCACCGCCAGCCACCACACGAGCCACACCAATGCCAGCATGCGCGCCATCACACCGTCACCGCTGACAATAGCGGCAACAGGCAATGAGAGGCTAACAGCAACGCAGATCGGCAATAGAGTAGACAACAGTGATAAGCAGACTGATGACATTGGCGACCACAACACAGCAACAGATCAACACAGCATTGGCGGCCACAACACCGCAGCAAATCCACATGTCAACAGAGGGACAACATCAACAGGGCAGTGATGAGCAGATTGACAGCAATAGAACATGATAGCAGAACCGATGGCGAGCATCCCCATCGGTAATGGGCAGCCCAGAACAGCATTAGCAACACCAGAAAAACACGAGGGAGACACCAACATGGCAACAAAGGGACAACATCAATAGGGCAGCAACAAGCAGACCAACAACAAATCGGCGTCAAGCACCAGTAGAACAACCTCAAAAGGCTACCACAACATCAGCTCCAGTAGCAATGTGTTAACAGGCAAAGCAGCAACAACAACAATGACTGAGCAGGGACATCGCTTGCGCCGCATCGCACTACACGACGCCACACACCTGTAGCACACGGCCGCTGCCGAGGTGAACCACGGCAGAACTCGGCGCCAACAAGCAGATCTAAGCGCATTAGCGTGGGGCGCGGCAGATCCGGCACCGCCGCAAAGCGCAGTAGATCCGTCGCCGCCACACAACACCATGCGGCAACGTGTGACCACGCCACCAGGCGCGCACAGACCCAGTCAGGCGCAATAGCTCCAAGGCAACACGTAGAGGAGAACTGAAGTAGAGGGGAAAGACGAGCAGAGGAGAAAAGGCCCACGGCGGTAACCGCTTAGCGCCGTCATTGGCCACGGCTGCCACCGCCGGTGGCTGCCGCACCGAGCAGATCGATGAGGTAGGGTGCGACGGGGAAAGAGTCGCCCCTGAGTCTCCTCATAGAGATGATGCGAGGGCCTAAGAGAAATTTTCTCAATACGTTTATCTCAAGACATGAAAAAAAATATAGAATGTTTCGGATGGTTGGCACCTAACTCTAGTAGTAATATATATAATTCTGGAACGAGTTGCGTCATATATTATCATCTAGTAATTATTACAATGGGACTCTGTACGTTGGGTCGATCATCTTCAGTACGAACAAGTTTCCCTTGTCGCCTCTTGAAACCCTGCAAGCAAGCAAGATGGGTTCTTGCAATATTAGTGATTGTATCCCTGAACACTGAATTCCTTAATATTAAGCACGCTAACAATTGTACAAAACACCTGGACCTGGAGGAACGCTATCCTCAAACTATCTATTTCCATCACCCCAGGGACAAAAGGCATCTAGTGTTTCAAACATTAAAGCTTGGGTACCAAAGTGGCCAACTGGCCATCTTCAATTTATAGGATAAATAATTTCCAGTTTTAGGGAAAGCAAATTCATAATGATTAACAGATGGAGAAATGGAACAATTATAGTGGGTTCAGCTTTTCACAACAAGCCGCTAGGAGGGAAAAATAAGCTAACCTGAGCTCTTCATCAAGGTACGTAATTTCTAGTTCACCTTTACCACTTCCGGGCGATTTGATTCGGATCTAATCACAAAGAGAAAAGGTTAAAATCAGTAATTTATGAAGCATATTGTAGCATAAAGATCGACTATGACATGTAAATTAAGATAAACTTTTACCATGCATGTATTGACAGAAAAAGGAACCTTTTTGAGGAGAGAAAAGATCGACCATGACTAAGAACACGAAATCTAAACAAATCTAGTAAAGAAAATAAGGGAGCACATTATGACCAAAACTATACGTATGTTGAGATCATGCTATCAAGGTATACCTAGCATGCCTATTTGTTAGCAGCTCACCAGTGAATTGCTATGGTAAAACTAAAACTAAATGTAAGCATTTCAAGCATAAGCTAATGATATAAAATGAAGTATAAGTTATTTGGCACAGTAACATCCAATCTATTGATTGAAAGTTGCAATGTCTTACCAAACTAAATATTTTGAAGTAGTCAAATTTAACCGCCACTCTTTTAGGATTCAGAGGCACCAAGTTGGCGGTAACCTGCAAAAACAAATATTAGTGCATCACCATGCTCAGAGTAACAGCACTGGTAAGTATTTACTAATTGCTAGATAAAAAATAATCAATAATCGGAATATATTTACAAACACAAACTTGTAGTGGGAGAACACTAAATTTAGTATGCCAACTGCTTAAGGGAAAATATGCAACATGATTGCAGAAATTATCTATGAACATGGAATTATGTATATTGAAACAAGACATCGACAAACAAAATGTTGAGTGGAGGGAATGAACACCTTCCTACAAATCAAGTCAAGACTTCACTACTGTGATCAATGTTTCAGCTAACACATTCCTTCGACTAGAAGAGCAGGCCAACGCCCTACTTGCCAGAACCGCTTGTGCTTGACAATAACACATCAGAAATATCTCGGCTACATGTCACACAAAAGCAATAAAGCATATCGTCCCTCTATGAGAACTCTTTGCTTCATGACAAAGTAAGGAATTGCAGATGTAAAAAATGAGCTTCTGAAAGTGAAGGCATACTGGAGTTAGTTTCAATGGAAATTGAATTACCTGATTAAAGTAAGGCCATGTTTCGATATTTTGGGCTCTTAAAGTGTCGGTGTTGATTGCTTGGTAAATCTTCCCAAATGGCCTCAGAAACTTTGGCCTCTGCAGTAGGAAATGAGCAGAATTTGACGTTCCAATATGAAGAAGAGTCTAGCAATTCTCTTCAGCAGCAACATGCTCTTAAGGCAACAAATGAACTGATTAAATTGCAAATGAAAACGAGCATTTGATCACTAAGAAATTCTCGGTTTTTCATGCAATTTATAGAAACGAAAAGTAGTTGCTGAGGTAAGAAGAAAGAAACATTTGGTTGCAGTATGGATGTCGAGGTGGTGTACAGAAGCTCCCATTTCCCGTTGAGGAGATCGGACTTGAGCGGCTCCTTCACTGGGTTCACCGCTTCCAATTGCTGAACAATCTGAAGCAAAATCAAGTCGCAAGCTCATCATTGTCAGCATGGATAACGGTGGGGGCTAGCTTCTTCTCAACTCACTTGCTCGATGCGCTCCTTGTCCTCCGGCGTAGCCTCGACGCCGCGGTCGAGCGGCACGATGGCGGCGAGGAGTTCCTCCTTGAGCCGCTCCGCCTTCTCAGCGTCCTTCTCCCCCTTCCCCGTGAGAAACGGCGGCAGGAAGAAGAAGGACGACACACCCGCCCTCCACCTGCCCCCGCCCTGGCGCCCGCCCGGTGCCGCGGCCGCGACCAGCGCAAGGCCCGGCCCTCTCTCGTGGCCTGTGCTCCGCGAAGACGCGAGAAGGTGGGATGTAGCGGCGACGCCGGGGCCGGGGCTGGCGAGCAGCGGGAGCGAGGCGCCGGGCGCGCACGGGACAGAGAAGGGGAGCGGGAGAGAGGCGGGCGCCATGGCGCGGCGGGAGCGGAGGGAGGCGGTGGGATTTTTGCGTGTGATTGCGGTGGAAGTCCCGTGCGCGATTTCTCGGATAAGACAAGGGAGTCGCGCGTTTTTTGAGTGGCGGATAGAGCGCGCGCCGCGCGGGGTGGGGGTGGGGTGGGGGGCGCTCGGAAATTCCATTAGCTCATGCCCACGCAACATGTTAAAGATAGTTTATTTATGTTAATATATATATATATTACAGATGTAATTAAAAATTATAAATTAGTGAGAGAATTAACTGATGAACGGATATAAGACGAGACCATATACGAACGAGACAACCCCTGTATCCACGGCCTCTTGTGGAATTGCCTTTCTCGCGGATGTTCGCTGACACTGTTGCCCTAGGGAGCATGTTGTGGCGTGCTGCGGACGCTGCATGGCTTGTCAATGCAGGTGTCAGGTTATAGAGAAAATGATCCTATTAGATTATGAGTGTGATTTTAATGATTAATAATAACATAATTAATGTGACTAACATGTTTGTCAAGAATATATGTTAGTAGATCTCATATATACAATACATGAGAAGTCACCGTAGTCGAAATAAAGTTAAACTGAATTGAAGAAATCCTAGAAAGATTTATCTCATTGGAGCATATTTGACAAAGCAGAGAGAAGCCTGAAGATCTCACTGCAAGGTCTGGGGATCAGAGAAAATACACATCAGAGTATTTTGTACAGAGAAGATTGCAGTCATTGGAGTTGAAGATTAAAGCACCAAATGGTCCGGTGATTAATATATTGCACACATCGGACAATAAACAATGCAAAGGGGCAGAACGAAGTTTAACTCATCGGATGGTTCGATGACGAAGGCTGTGCACACCGGAGTATTATTTCTAGTGAGGGTTGCATTGACTTAGTTGGCTGAAGTCAACTCACCGGAGAGTCCAGTGATGAAGTGATGTGTACCGGATGCTTTCATCGGAGTAATTTATACAGAGAAGAAGGAAAGATTCGGATGGCTCAGGATAACTTACCGGATAGTCTGGTGATGGAAATAAAATATACACCGGAGTGTCCGGTGTTCACAAATGCTTGAGTGGGGTTCTAACAACTAGTTTGTGAGAGTGTACTCACATGATGATCTGGTGTTAGTACTATTATTCTCACTGAATCATACGGTGTTAACAATTTTTCTGAGTCATTGGGTTAACGGCTAGTGCGCAGTTTTGAGGCTATAAATACCCTTCCATTCAGTCATTTGAGGTTGCTGGAGTCCAGAGAAGTTCATGTACACATGAGAAGACATCCAAGCCACTAAAATACTTAATGTGATTATCCAAGGCAATTAAGCATATGATTAGTACTTATAGGCTTAGAGAGAGTGTTGCTAGGTGATTGCCGCCTAGAGACTGGATCAAGGAGTGATATAACCTTGTACCAAGTGGTATGTTGATACCTTAAAGTCTTGATGACTCGTCGATAAGCTTGTTAACCCTCCGATTTGGTGTGGAGTAGTGACGAGAAGCGTGTATGGAGACACAGAGACCCTTGCCTTTGTGGCTCAAGCTCCGAATTGATCACGACGGCAAGGAACCGGAAGAGAGGCTAGTGGTGAGATCTTGCCTTGCTGGCTTGGTGCTTCATCTAGGTGGAGGTATTGTCTTTGTGACTTGTTGACTCAAGAGCCGTGACTAGGTGCCAACTGGGAGCATATCTTTTATGGAGCTCCAACGCGGAGTAGGGATGACATTCATGCCATCGATACCATACGAAAAATCATTGTGTCGGGTTTGCTCTCTCTACCTTATTTACGTTTCCGTATTTATATTCTTGCAATTTACCTTCTTAGATAGGTTGTAAGTGCTTTGATCGATAGAGTAGACACATTAGATAAACCTAGAGCACATTAGATAAAAATTAATATAGTTTATCTTATATTATTTTTGGAGCCGAAATAGTTCTAAGTGTCATAATTCACCCTCTCCTCCTCTTAGGATGTCATTGATCATTTCAATTGGTATCAGAGCTATGGCTCATTTCTAATTCTATAATTTGTGTTAAAGCTTCACACATTTCACAATGTTTCGTCAATTCAAATGACATTTGAGCCTTAGTCTTATTGTGATTGGTTAGACTTCACCGCCTAGTGAGTTATGACGTTCGAGGTTGGGATGGATTTCAATAGTGCTCCACTTTTCGATGGCACAAGTTTTCCTTGGTGGAAAATTCTAATGACTTGTTATTTGTAAGCCCGAGGGTTGGATGTTTGGAGAGTCACCGATGATGAGATGAGACCTCACATCACCAATAAGGAGAGACAATTAGATGCATTGGGCAAGAGTATCCTTTTATTATCTATATGTGTTGATGCATTTAATCATGTTTATTCTCTCACTAATGCACATGATATTTGGATTAGTCTCATTGAAATATATGAAGGCACAAAGGATGGGAGCAACGAGAAATATTATGTACTTGTTACTAAGGTCAATAGCATCAAGCAATTATCCCATAAAAGTGCTAATGACATATACTCATGTTTGAATATTCTTGTCAATGGGATCAAAGGGTTAGGTTTGACGCCAATTGAAGATGATCAAGTGGTGAGAAGAATACTTCAAACTTTTCTTCTGAAGTATAAGTTGATAGTCTCCATCATCTACGACAACAATGACATCAAGAAGATTACTCCAAATCAAGTGCTCGGTGAGATCACCGTCCATGAGATGACAATGAACATAGGGGTAGAAGCTTTTTCCTCATCCAACATTAAGAACATTGCTCTCACAAGTAAGTAAGCTCAATGCCAACACATAAAAACATGGATGAGAAGACAAGAGTAAGAGTCAAGCTCAAGTGAAGATAATGATGATCAAGATGAAGAGAGCGATAAAGAGGATGATTAAAGCACATCAAGTGATGAAGAAATTGATCCTAAGATGGTCAAGCTCTTCTCAAAATTAGAGAACAACATGAATAGGATCAATACTAAGGTTGATGATCCAATCTCCATTGAAGACTTGGTCAACATAATTGATCATATTAAGAAAGAGAAGAAGAAGACCAAGAATAAGAGGAAGACAAAGGGAAGAGCCAAAGGGAAGAGCCAAGACATTCACAAGCATAGGAAGATGGATGATCGACGATGAAGAATCAAGCTCAAGTGATAAAAGCTTCACCATCCTTCCATCCAAGAAAAGTTCTTCTTCAAGGTCGTCATCACGTAAGTCATCTCACAAGTATCTTATGGCCAAAAGTATGCATAGCGATGTAAGTGATGATGAATCTGATGAGGATTCTCCTTTCTATTATGAACTCCTTCATTTGACCAATGAGTAATAAAGGACCCTTAAGAAACAATCTAAAGAGCTTAAGAAATTCAATGCACTTAATTACATTCATGCTACCTTTGTTTCTAATTATGAATAATTATTGTGCAAATTTAATTTACTAAACAAGGAGCATGAAGAGATTAAAGCTAAATTTGAGTGCATTGAATCCCAAACTAAGGTCCATTCGAAGCAATTTACCTCTCTATTTAATTTCAAGCCTAAGGTAGATACTTCTACTTCTTGCAATGATGTAATTTATATATCATGCTCACCTTTTGCAATAAGAAATGCATTGAGAATATTTTTTTAGAACCATCTAATGACCTCATTGCACAAGAAAATGATGAGCTCAAGCAAGAAGTGGAGAACCTCAAGAATGACTTGGCAAGACTAAAGGGCAAGAATCATATCCAACCTCCTCAAAATAATCGTGCTTCTATGGTGAAGAAACTTGCGGAGGGGTCTATCGTGACATGCCTCAAATAACATCAAGAAGCCCACAAGTCCTTTCAATACAAACAAGTGAAGAATGAGACTAAAGAGAAGAAGAAGATAACAAACAAGTGAAGAAAGAGACTAAAGAAAAGAAGAAAATGACAAACCTCTCCAACAAAACCTCCAACCTCTATACCAAGCCTAACTACAAGATCAAGACAAAAAGCAACACTACAAGCTCAAGAAGAATGACAATGGCAAGGTGGTTGCACATATGGTTGGGGGAAATGATTGGAGATGGAACCAACTCATTTTGATGCCCAAGGAAGTCATCACCAACATGAAGGGACTCCAATCAGTTTGGGTTCCAAAGAAGACTTGAAGCACAAGTCGGCTTGGGGATTTAGAGACTTGGCTCATAAGATGAAGTGAAGGTTTAAGCTAAGAAATCAAGTGTACAAGATGAGTACATTCATGGAGATTATAATAATCACATATCCAAATCCTCTTCCAAAGGTAAAAGAGGTAAATGGTAGCTAGACTTTTGTTCATGTATTTTGTTTTTTGCTTCTAGCTTATTTGTCTCGTCTAGGATTGCATATGTTCATTTAAATTTATTGTAATGGCTAGTATACGTTTTCATATGATAGGTTGCTTGTGTTTATCTCTAACCCATGAGCAAACTACATGGTTTATTAGTTATAGGTTCATTTCATGATACTAGTTTTTACATTTGGTATCTTTTATCTGCCATGATCTAATCTGTAGGATAAATTTCCATTGTTATCAATAACAAGTGCATATATATCTCACAAGTATTTAATACTTATATGCACAAATTTAGAAGGAATATATCCTATAGGTTGTGATTTTGAGATTAACATGTGTTTCTATTGACATCTTTTGTAGTCTCATGGAGTAATCAACATGTCCCCAGTGACATCTTTTGTAGTCTCATGGAGTAATCAACATGTCCCCAGAGGTATGCAATGTTTAAATACTTCAATTGGTATCATTGTCAAATATTTTATTCATTTAAGCTACCTCCAAGCATAATATAGCTTAAACTTCCTATCTTGACATATTGTCTAGTTGTGCATATATTTTTTTCTCGTCATATGTATGCACACATATAGGGGGAGTTTAGACTATATTATGCGAGTTTCATAAATTATGATCCATGTGCTTTCATAGCCTACAATTGATATCTTTATTTGTAGTGATATCCATACAATTAGTATCATTTTATTAGATCATGATTTGTGAAGCTTTCTCTCATGTGCTCTATGTTTTTCATTTGAGTTCAATATGTGTTTATAGTCTTTTTTGGAGATTGTTGACAAAGAAGGAGAAGTTTGACGACCAAAGCAAGATGAACGATGCGAGGAGATTGTAGCAACAAGAAAGACATCTAGAAATACTGAAGTTGATAAAAGGGGAGAAGAAAAGATGCTAGACGTCTAGATTGACAAAAGAGAAGCTCTTGCATAGGTAATTCAAGGGAGATAGTGACAATAGAGAAAAGAAGAGCCACAACAAAAGGGGACTAAGTGATAAGAACATTCATCCAAGAAATATGGTAAGACTTTGTGTTTGTTTATGATCTTTATATTTGGTATCATTTATTATTTATCACTTACTTTGGTTGTGTTGTCATCAATCACAAAAGAGAGATTATAGCGAAAATGACCCTATTAGGCCATGATTGTGATTTTAGTAATTAATGATAATATAGTCAATGAGACTAACATATTTATCAAGAATATATATTAGTAGGTCTCATGGGTGCAATACATAAAGAAACCACTGCAGCTGGGACAAAGTTGGACTAAATTGGAGAAATCCTAGGAAGATTTGCCTCACCGGATGGTCCGGTGCTTTGGGTGTTGAACTCTCCGGAGAATATTTGACAAAGGGGAGAGAGGCCTGAAGACCTCACCGGAAGGTCCGGTGATCAGAGAAGATACACATCAGAAAATTTTGTTCAGAGAAAGTTGCAACCATTAAAGTTGAAGATCAAAGCACCGGATGGTCCGGTGATCAATATGTTGCATACACCGGACAATAAATAGTGCAAAGAGGCAGAACGGAGTTCAACTCATCGGATAGTCTGTTGATGAAGGCTGTGCACACCGGAGTATTATTTCCAGAGAGGGTTGCATTGGCTCGTTTGGCTGAAGTCAACTCACCGAATAGTCTGGTGATTAAGTGATGTGCACCGGATGCTTTCACTAGAGCAATTTACACAGAGAAGAAGAAAATACTCGGATAGCTCAAGATAACTCACCGGATAGTTTGGTGATGGAGATAAAGTATCCACCGGAGTGTCCGGTGTTCACATAGGCTCGGATGGGGTTCCAACGGCTAGTTTGTGAGAGTGTACTCACCGGATGATCCGGTGTTAACAACTTTTCTGAGCCGTTGGGTTAATGGCTAGTGCGCGGGTCTGAGGCTATAAATACCTCTCCACTGAGTCATTTGAGATTGCTGGAGTCCAGAGAAGTTCATATACACATGAGAAGACATCCAAGCTATCAAAGTGCTTAATGTGATTATCCAAGGCAATTAAGCACAAGATTAGTGAGTGATTAGTGCTTATAGACCTAGAGAGAGTGTTGCTAGGTGATTGCTGCCTAGAGAGTGGATCAAGGAGTGATCCAACCTTACACTAAGTGGTACGCCAACACCTTGGAGTCTTGGTGGCTCACCTGCAAGCTTGTTGACCCTCCGACTTGGTGTAAAGCGGCGATGAGAAACGTGTATGGGGACGCAGAGACCTTTGTCTTGGTGGCTCAAGCTCCGAAGTGATCACGACGGCAAGAAACCAGAAGAGAGGCTAGTGGTGAGACCTTGCCTTAGTAGCTTAGTGGCTCATCTGGGTGGAGGCCTTATCTTTGTGACTTGGTGGCTCAAGAGTCGTGACCAGATGCCGACCGGGAGTATATCCTTTATGGAGCTCCAACGTAGACTAGGGGTGGTATTCATACCATTGGTACCATAGAAAAAAAAATCCTTGTGCCGAGTTTGCACTATACCTTATTTACGTTTCCGCATTTACATTCTTGCAATTTACCTTCTTAGATAGGTTGCAAGTGTTTTGATCAGTAGAGTAGACACACTAGATAAACCGAGCACATTTAGATAGAAATTGATATAAGTTTATCTTGTATTATTTTTAGAGCCGAAATAGTAAGTGTTCTAATTCACCCCCCTCTTAGGACGTCACTGATCCCTTCACAGGCAGATCTACAAAAACTTCATTAGATTTAGCTTTCTTGCTCTTACATCTCTTGGTGTCCTTCTTGCGCTTGCTCTTAACCCTGTAAGTGTACGATTGATGCCCTGTGCTTTTTACTTGATGAAGAGGAGTGCGTCCTCTGCCTTGGTAAACTTATCGACGATCTTCATGAGCTCTTTGACTGTCTCGAACTCCTTTCTGGTAATGTCTTCAATGCTTCTCCAGGTCTTACCACTCTAAGTGAATGCTTGGATGACAGTTGCTGATCTTGGGATGGTGTTCTAGATGTAGCTGAAGCGACGTACGAACTTGTGCAAGGTCTCGCTCTCCGTCTGATCGCAACGATAGAGATCTTTTTTGTGCCAAGGCAAACACACGTACCTTGGAAGTTAGCTCGAAACACATTGCAAAGTTGCTGCCACGAGTATATTGTTCATGGCAATAGGTTAGTCAACCATGTCCCGACTACCCTTTCAAATGCCATAGGGAGGTAATTTTCCATTACCTTCTTGCCCCCACTAGTCACTTAGATGGTCGTGGTATAGAAGGAACTCAACAGGATTCATGCTCTCATTGTACTTCTTGATTGACTGAGGGTGGAACCTAGTCGGCAAGCTCATCTTTCGCAGGTCTGGAGGAAAAGCCAGACACTCATTGATGGTGCTCTGCTTGGTCCCGAAGGCCTCGAGTGTTTTACCCATGCGAGTCAGGGATCGGCCCCGGCTTGAATGATGCCGGTACGTCCCTCAATCAGATTGCCGAGGGGCGGACGATGCAACCTCAGGTGTCCTCGTTCTCCTCCGCCAATCGATAACCTCGTGCAAGTCGTTGATCGAATCCTCGGTGTGGACAAGAACAACTTTGGTCACACTAGTCATCGAGTTCATCTAGTCCTTGCCAATGGAGGTTGTCAGATCTATAGTTAGAGGACACATTAAGGCCTCTTGTGGAATGAGGAGTTTCTGTGCCATTGTATATCTACAACACTAAGCCCCCTACTGATGGTCAAGAGATGGTAAACCCTACACACCGCTAAGGTTTTGGTCCTAAGGAGGTGTGGCCAACTGAAGCTGACCGTCACCCAGACCTGGAGTAGGAGGGAGTTGAGGCTTTGTAGAATTGTTACCACGACTGTCTAGACCATCACCCCCTTCTCCGATGGCGAAGACTTTTGGGGGGTAACCTCCATTAAAGGAGGAGTCCAGATCCATCATGGATTTTCATCGGATTGCTTCGGATAGGTATCTCGACAACCTATATTGTCGAAAGTTGTGGGGGAAGATCTCAACTTGTGGTGAATTGGGCATTATGGTTGTCTTTGCAGCCGAGTGGTTCGAACTCGATGACGTAGTCCCTGACACATTGATCCATAAAGCGAATTACCTCATCGCTAGAACCGTCGCCAGAAAGTTCTTTGTCAAAGTTTACTCGATTGACTGCCGGTTCATTGGTAGGAGAGGTAAAATTTTCGTAGAACCCCATCCAAATAATCGTTCCTTGGTGCAGGCTTGGCGAAGTCGACAGCCTGTTTTGTGTAGAATCTTCAACGCCTATTGTCATGATTCCCACGGATGGTTCCAGCTGTCAACAATTGGTGAACCGCCGATCTTATAAACTTATAGAAAGGAAAGGGGTGCCTTGAGTAGATGAATCAACAGAATACACAGAGGAGTTTTTAGATAGGTTCGAGCCTCTCTTAGGATAATAACCCTACGTTCTATTTGTCTTGTATTGATATCTGAGACTATTATAAGCAGATATGTGGCTAGCCTAGATATATCTAACCTATCGAACCTAGTCGAATATATAGAGGGTGTCGTACGTCCTCTGGAGTTTTTTTCCCATTCTTAAGGATAAACTTTCCTATTTACGAGATACCCTGGGTACATACGAGTAATTTTTTTTCATCCAAGGATCTCGTTCTCGGAGATAGGGATATGTCATGAGAATTACGGGATATCATGAGATGTTTAGATATAGTAGTTACCCATTGGTCATCGTCATTTCGTATGGTAGGAGGAAGACTCTCTCTTTCCACAATCCAGAGGCAGCCATCTGTCTGTCCCAGTTAGGGACTGAACCAAGGGACACCAATAAAATAGTCTCGTGTGAGGAATGGTGACGTCCTAAGAGAAGTGGGAGGAGATGAATTAGGTCACTTAGAAACCAATGACTCCAAAAACTTCACAAGATAAACCTATCTCAATTTATATCTAAATGTGCTCTGGGTTTATCTAGTGTGTTTACTCTACCGCTCAAGAGGATTGCAACCTACTCTAGCAAGGTAAATTGCAAGTATGTAAATGCGAAAACGTAAATAAGGTAGAGAGACAAACTTGGCACAAGAGATTTTTATTTAGTAGTATCAGTAGCACACAAGTTACCCTAGTCCACATTGGAGCTCTACAAAGGATATGCTCCCGATTGCCAAGATTCTTTCGATCGTGGCTCTTGAGATACCAAGTCACCAAGACAAGGCCTCAAGCACGATGAGTCAACAAGACACTAAGGCAAGGTCTCACCACTAACCTTTTTTTCAGTCACTTGTGCGCCGTCTTCACTTCAGAGCTTTAGTTACAAAGATAAGGGTCTCCGCGTCCCCGCACAAACTTCTTGCCGCCGCTCCATACCAAGTCGGAGTGTCAACAAGTTACCGACAAGTCACTGAGACTCCAAGACGCTGGCATACCTCTCGGTACATGATTGGATCACTCATTGATCCACTCTCTAGGTTGCATCACCTAACAACACTTCTCTCTAGACCTATAAGCACTATTCATTATCTAATCTTGTGCTTAATCGCTTTGGATGAAATTTTAAGCACTTTGATGGTTTGGATGTCTTCTCAAGAGTGTATGAGGTTCTCTAGACTTCATCACCTTTAAATGACCGAGTGGGTAGGTATATATAGCCACAAACCCATCAACTAGCCGTTGCTCTAATGACTCAACTTTACTGTGAACACCGGATGATCCGGTGATAGCAATAGTACAAGCATTGAACCATCCGATGTGTACATCAGTGGATACTAGCCACTAGAACCCCACTCAGATACACTCTGAACACCATATTGTCCAGTGTATCCTTCACTTCCATCACCGGACTATCCGGTGTGTTGTCTTACGCCAAGCCAAGCCACTTCTTCTCTGTGCAGTTAGTCCGATGTGTAGATCTTCTGATCATCAGACCTTCTGGTGTGTTGACCTTTATCTGCATTGATATCTTCCTAGAAAACACTCCAGTGTGTTGGCTTCTTCACCGAACCATCCAATGTGTTAAAATCTTTCCTTCCCTCATTTACATATCTTATGTTAAATGCTCTAGTGTAGGCATTTGGTGTGTAGTACTCTGATCATCAGACCATCTGGTGAGGTCTTCATTTCCTCTACTAAGTGAAAACACTCCAGTATGTATAGCCTTCTGAGCATCGAACCATCCGGTGAATCTAACACACATGTCGGAGGGTGAACTCCTAAAGCAGGGATCCGGAGGGACCCCCTTTGAGATTTGGCCGGGGGGATGATTCTGAATTTGTTTGCGGGTGAAGTAAATGGCGTAAATACGATGGAAGGTGGAATGGAATGATCAAATACAGAATACAGTAAATGCACTGGAGGGATTTTTAGACAGGTTCGGGCCGCACTGAGCATAACACCCTACTCCTGTGTGTATGCTATAAATGCACTGAGAATGTCTCTCTGGGATGTTGCTAGTTACAAGAATGTTTGTCTATTCTAGAGCTTCGGGCTCCTTGTTCTTCGGTGGTCTCAGCTTCTGTGCTTGTACTGGGGTGTTCTTCTGTCTTCGGTCTTCGTTCCCGTCCGAGAGAGAGAGTCAGAGAGCTGGATCCGACCTGTGTGTCCCTTCTTGTCCGTGCCAACTGGCTCTCTTAAATACTCGCCGGCGGTAGCGTGCCTTGAAAGGGAGGGCACGAGTTCCAAGGCACCATAAATGGAAAAGCAGCCATCATTGGCTGCTGCGCGAAGTGACGAGGGGGCGGGGGGGGGGGGGGGGTTGAAAACGCCCCCCCCCTGCCCGGTCTCGGTCGTCATGATGCGCTCGGCAACAGGCGCTGTGGAGAGGGCCCATCGGGCAGCCACAGAGCGGCCCGGCATGCCCGCCCGGTATTGTACGCCTGACACAGCAGGGCGGCAGGCAGGGCACCTTGGGCCTCGCGATGCTATCCCGAGGTGCACCGGATGACGCGGGATGGGACCCGTGCATTGAATATCCCCATGCCCTACTGCTAGAATGTGGCAGGGACTGATACCGAGCGTGGCTGGAGCAGTTGGAAGTGACAGGCCACGCGCCCTCTTAAATGCGGCATTGGGCCTTTCACTGGCTGACAACTCACCGCTGGACCCTTGTGGGGGCCACCGGCGAAGGACTTCTGAGGCCATCGGGGAACCAAGTGCTCGGGGGTCACTATTCATAGCCCCGAGCACTCCCTCCCGGATATGCCTTTTCTTGGTCCTCGGGGAACTGAGTGCTCGGGGGCCACAACTCGCGACCCCGAGCACTCTCTCCCAGAACTTAGCTTCCTTTGGGTCTTTGGGGTACTCGGGTGCTCGGGGGCCACTGTTCGCAGCCCCGAGCACACCCTTCCCGGTACTCAGCTTTTCTGGTTGTCGAGGGACTTGGGTGCTCGGGGGCCACTGTTCATGACCCCGAGCACTCTCTTCCTGGCACTTGGTCTTCGCAGATCATCGGGGAACTCGGGTACTCGAGGTCCATTGTTCATGACCTCGAGCGCTCGCTCCCGGGACTTAGTCTTCTCGCACTTCAGGGAGATCATACCCGCGGGAGGTCGCCACATGGCAACCTGCTGGTCTGGCCTCGGGACTTGGGGACCCCCGGTTCCTGTGTCACCGACAGCAGCCCCCGGGCCCATTGGCAGGCGATGGCCCAGAGACTGCGGATGGGGCCCTCATCTTCATCGAGGCCGAACCCAGCACAGATGCCACGTGGCTGATTCACAGGCGTCGGTTTTCTCTGGCCTGGGCCTTCCGTACGGCCCAGTGGGAAGCCGAACAGGCGCGCGCCTGCCCAACTTCCGAGGATCGTGATAACGAGGCGGGCGGCGCGCGTGGCAACCGCGTAGATCGAGGATAGTGCGCATGGGAACCGCTGATAACCGCGCAGGCCGAGGGAGATTCGCCTGGCGCTCACGCCGGTCGAGGAATTTCGTCTCACCGAACGTGCCGCGGCAGGCGTCATTTGAAATCCCGAAGATATAAAAAGGAGAGGGGAACGAACCATTCTCCCTTTATGCCATCTTTGCGATCAAGCCTTCGCCTTCTTCCTTGCGCTCCAGAACTTTCGCCCTTCCTTTGGCTCGTAGCGAACCCTTCCTCCCCCACCGTTCCAGCACACTCCCCACCCCGAAACAATGCCGAGGGCAGGAAGCAGCCGCCGTGACAAGGGGGTCGACAGCATACTGCCGGAGTCACGGATCATCAACGAGAAGAGGCCAGGCGAGAAAGGTCATCGGCTAGAGCGTTGTCGCAGCGAGATATATACCGCAGCTCCAGGTCGTCGAAGTGCCTCTCCAGCCTCCTGATTTCCGCCACGTACGCCGCCATTTGAGGATCTGTGCACTGGTACTCTTTCGACACCTGGTTGACCACCAGCTGGGAGTCACCCTTGACCAGGAGGCGACGAATCCCGAGGCCCACCGCGGCCCGGAGGCCAACGATGAGGCCCTCATATTCCGCCATGTTGTTGGTTGCTCAGAACTGCAGCTGCACGACGTATAGGAGTTCTTCACCCGTTGGGGAGGTGAGAACCACTCCGGCCCCCATGCCTTTCAGCATGAGGGAACCGTCGAAGTGCATAATCCAGTACCCGGGCGCATCGTGCCCGGGATATGCGGAAATCTCTTCTTGGTCGATCTCGGGTACGGGCGTCCACTCTGCCACAAAGTCAGAGAGCGTCTGACTTTTGATCGCCTGGCGGCTGACAAAATAGAGATCAAACTCCGCCAGCTCCACCGCCCACTTGACGACGCGCCCAGTGCCCTCTCGGTTCCGGAGGATGGGCCCCAGCAGATACGTGGTAACCACTGAGACCCTGTGTGCTTGGAAGTAGTGGCGCAACTTCCGGGAAGCAACGAGCATGGCATAGAGCAGCTTCTGGGCCTGGGGGTACCTTGTTTTGGTATCTCGGAGGACTTCACTGACGAAGTACACCGGTCGCTATACACGGTGGGCCCGGACTGCGGTTTCACTCGAGGGCTTGTCACAGCCCCCGAGCTCAGCGACGTGGTCGGGGCTGGCCGAGTGCTCGGGCTCGACTCCTTGGTTGGGAGGAGCCGGGTGCTCGGGCTCGACCCACTGCTCGAGGGGAGCCGCGAGGACTAGGGAGTGCTCGGGGGCGACCGGGAGCTAGGACCCAGCACCTTGCCCTGAGCACTCATCACGCTCCACCACCAGTACCATGCTCACGACCTGAGGTGTGGCCGAGACGTAGAGCAGTAGTGGCTCGCCCTCGAATGGGGCCACCAGTACGGGCGGCGAGGTGAGATATTTCTTCAAATCGCGGAAGGCCTGCTCGACCTCCAGCGTCCAGTCGAAGTGACTGGTCTTCTTCAGGAGTTTGAAGAGGGGAGCCGTCGCTCCCCGAGCTTGGAGATGAAGCGCCCGTGGGCCGCCATGCAGCCGGCGAGGCGCTAAACTTCCTTGAGTCGAGCCGGGGGTCGTATCTGCTCAATAGCCCGGATCTTCTCTGGGTTGGCCTCGATTCCTCGGCTAGATACCAAGAAACCGAGGAGCTTGCCCGCAGGCACCCCAAAAACACATTCTCGGGGTTGAGCTTTAAGCGGGTAGTGCGGAGACTATTGAAAGTCTCGGCTAGATCTTCAAGCAGGGTGGTGCGATCTCAGGATTTGACCACGAGATCGTCGATGTAAGCCTCGACGTTGCGGCCAACCTGCGAATCAAGGGTAATGCGCACAGCGCACTGGAAAGACGACCCAACGTTACGCAAACCAAATGGCATCGATACATAACAATAAGTCCCCACTGAAGTGGTAAAAGAAGTTTTTTCTTCATCCTCTATGGCCATGCGAAGATCCTTTTTCTTTACCCCGCGGTTGCATCTACAATCTGATCTATGCGGGGTAAAGGAAAATGATCTTTTGGGCAAGCCTTGTTTAAGTCGGTATAGTCGACGCACATGCGGAGCTTGCCGTTGGCCTTCGGGACGATGACTGGGTTGGCTAGCCACTCAGGGTGGAGGACTTCTCGGATGAAGCCGGCGTCAAGGAGCTTACTTACTTGCTCCCGGATGAACTCCTGGTGCTCGGGCGCCTGCCGCCAGACTTTTTGCCTCACCGGCCTTGCATCCGGGCGCACAGCCAGGTGGTGCTCGATCACCTCCCTAGGAATCCCGGGCATATCGGACGGCTGCCATGCAAACACGTCGACATTAGCCCGGAGGAAGGCGATGAGTGCACTTTCCTATTTGCCGCTCAGGTCACCGCCGATTCGGACGACCTGGGAAGCGTCTCCGCCCACCACAACCTCCTTCGTAGGAACGGAGGTGTCAGCAGCGAGTCGGGGTTTGGATGAAGAGGGTCCCTGGCCCCCTGGATGACCTTCGACCTCGGCCCGAGCTGAGACCAAGACCGAGTATAACTGCTCGGCGCAGGAGATGGCGCTGCCGGTCTCGGTGGACACGGAGATGGGGCCCGCAGGGCCCGGCATCTTGACCGTGAGGTAAGCGTAGTGGGTGACCACCATGAACCGAGAGAGCGTCGGGCGCCCGAGGATGGCGTTGTAGGGGAGGGGAAGCTCCACGACATCGAAGATGATGTTCTCCGTCCGAAAGTTATCCCAGCTCCTGAATGTCACGGGCAGCTCGACCCGCCCGACGGGTAGGGAGTGCCCGGGCGTCACCCCGTAAAAGAGGAGCGATGGCTTTAGCCGCCTAGAAGGCACCTGCAGCTTCTCGAAGGCCTCCCGGGAAAGAAGGTTCAGGCCTGCACCCCCGTCGATCAGTACTCTGCTGACCTTTACGTTGCAGATGATGGGGGACACTACCAGGGGTAGTCACCCCACGCCTACAGTACTTGCGGGGTGGTCGGCCAGGCTGAACGTGATTGGGGAGTCCGACCACTTCAAGGGCCTTGCGGCCTCTGCGCTCGGGGTCGCCGAGCACACCTCGCGCCGCATGGTCTTGACGCTGCGGCGGGAGGAGGGCGTGTACACGCCTCCGTCGATGAAAGCGATGGTGTGCTCAGGCTCCTAAAAGCTAAGCTCTTGGTTGTCGGGGGCGGCTCTGTCGTCGCCGCCCCTGCGGGGCTCCTCGCGGTCCCTCTGGCGCTGCTCGATGAGACCTTTGACCGTGCGACACTCTGTGAGGTCATGCCACTTGGTCTGGTGGATCTGGCACCATTTTCCCAGCTTGAGCCTCGTGGGAGCGGGGGCCCTTGCGGGAGCAGGAGCCCTCGCGGGAGCCAGGGCCTTAGGAAGGGCTCAGGCCGGAGCCCTCACGGGTGTGGGCCTTCTGTCGGTGGCCGCCCGGCGCGCTGGCCAGCGGTCAGGCTCCTAGGCTGGCCCATGGGCGGGGCCCTGGGCCTGCTCGACGAGGACAGTCTCGCGCCTCCTTCTCTTTTTCTTTTCCCGCCTGTCGGAGCGGGAAGGACCTGGTTGATCGGTGGCAGGATGCTCAGGGCGCGGAACATGCCACGCCCGAGCCTCCGCTGCCTTGGTGCACTTGTCGGCCAGCGCGAAGAGTTCCGCGGTGGTTTTGACCTCGTGCATGCCCAGCTTCTCGAGTATCCGGTCGTCGCGGACACTCTGCCGGAACGCGACAATGATAGCGTGGGGGGTTATCCATGGGATGGTGTTGCGGACCTAGCTGAAGCGTTGTATGAAGCATCGCAGCGTCTCCCCCTCCTGTTGTTTGACGGCGTGGAGGTCGCACTCCAGACCGGGGCGTGTGAATGTGCCCTGAAAGTTTGCCACAAACTTGTGGCAGAGGTCATCCCAGGAGCCGATGGATCCTAGGGGTAAGTTCATAAGCTAAGAGCGGGCAGAGCCCCTCAAGGCAACATGGAAATAATTGGTCATCACTTTTTCACTGCCGTCAGTCACTTGGACAGCGGTGGTGTAGATTTGGAGGAACTCGACAGGGTCAATGGACCCGTCGTACTTCTCCGGCGGTTCTGGCCGGAACTTGGTGGGCCATTTGACCCGGCGGAGCTCGGTGGTGAACGCGCAGCAGCCTGTGCCGTACCTTGCTGCGCGGGCAGCGCCCTTGGGCAGTGAACGCTAGCGAGCCAGGGAGCCCGGCGGTCATGGGTTGGCATGGAGGAGGCCTAGTCCTCAGCTTCGGCCTCATGCCGGGACTCCCGTTGGCGCTCGAGGGTAACACGCGCATCTTCGACGGCCCTCCGCTCGTTGAGGTGCAAGCGGAGGTCCTGAGCTCCGGTAGTGGCCAGGGGGGTGGCACTTCGCTTGGAGGCCCCCCGGCCAGTTCGACCGCCACCTGATGATGGGCCAGTCTTGGCTACGCCGCGGTGGGAGGTAGCCCGGGAGCTTTCGTCCAACACCTGACGGTGAGCCGTGCCCACCAGAGTGGCCACCTCCTGGAGCCAGCGACCTTCTGGGGTTTCCCCCGCCGCCTGGACTGGCAGGTGCCTGAGGAGAGCTTGCGCCGCAAGCAGCGCACTCCCAGGACTGGCCTCGCCAAAGGCGAGCCTACGCCGCAACGGCGCCCGGCGCTGTCTAGACGTGGATCTAGCGGCAGGAGTTTCTGCCGCCTGCTGAGACTTAGGCGATGTGCTAGCGACGGCGGCGGTGGCGGCCCTGCTGGGCCCAGCGCCATAGTCCCCATGAGAGGGGAGCACCGTGCATGCGGACCGTGGCTGCTGCTGAGGAGCAGCGGCGACTGGGGCCTCCTGCACGAGGGGCTCCATTTCCTCACTGGAGCTGGAGCCGGTGCGTCGAAGACGATGGCCACCTACCATTTTTTCTGCAGGAAAAACAAACAAATTCAGGGATGCAACCCCCTTACCTGGCGCGCCAGCTGTCGGAGGGTGAACTCCTAAAGCAGGTATCCCGAGGGACCCCCTTTGAGATTCGACCTGGGGGATGATTCTGAATCTGTTTGCGGGTGAAGTAAATGGGCGTAAATGCGATGACAGGTGGAATGGAATGATTGAATGCAGAATGCAGTAAATGCACTGGAGGGATTTTTAGACAGGTTCGGGCCGCACTGAGCGTAACACCCTACTCCTGTGTGTATGCTATAAATGCACTGATAATGTTTCTCTGGGATGTTGCTGGTTACAAGAATGTTTGTCTATCCTAGAGCTTCGGGCTCCTTGTTCTTCGGTGGTCTCAGCTTCTGTGCTTGTACTGGGGTGTTCTTCTGTCTTCGGTCTTCGTTCCCGTCCGAGAGAGAGAGAGTCAGAGAGCTGGATCCGGCCTGTGTGTCCCTTCTTGTCCGTGCCCACCGGCTCTCTTAAATACTCACCGGCGGTAGCGTGCCTCGAAAGAGAGGGCACGAGTTCAAAGGCGCCATAAATGGAAAAGTAGTCATCATGGGCTGTTGCGCGAAGTGACAGGGGGGTTGAAAACGTGCCCCCCGCCCGGTCTCGGTCGTCATGATGCGCTCGGCAACGGGCGCCGTGGAGAGGGCCCACTGGGCATCCACAGAGCGGCCCGGCGTGCCCGCCCGGTCTTGTACCCCTGACACAGCAGGGCGGCAGGCGGGGCGCCTTGGGCCTCGCGATGCTATCCTGAGGCACGCCGGATGACATGGGATGGGACCCGTGCATTAAATGTCCCCACGCCCTCTTGCCAAAATGTGGCAGGGACTAACACCGAGCGTGGCTGGAGCAGTTGGAAGTGACAGGCCATGCGCCCTCTTAAATGCGACATCGGGCCTTTCACTGGCTGACACCTCACCGTTGGACCCCTGTGGGGGTCACCGGCGAAGGACTTCTAAGCCCGTCGGGGAACCGAGTACTCGGGGGTCACTGTTCACAGCCCCAAGCACTCTCTCCCGGATATACCTTTTCTTGGTCCTCGGGGAACCGAGTGCTCGGGGGCCACGGCTCGCGACCCCGAGCACTCTCTCCCGGAACTTAGCTTCTTTTGGGTCTTCGGGGTACTCGGGTGCTCGGGGGCTACTGTTCACAGCCCCGAGCACACCCTTCCCGGTACTCAGCTTTTCTGATCATCGGGGGACTTGGATGCTCGGGGGCCACTGTTCATGACCCCGAGCACTCTCTTCCCGGCACTTGGTCTTCGCAGATCGTCGGAGAACTCGGGTACTCGGGGACCACTGTTCATAACCCCGAGCGTCCGCTCCCGGGACTTAGTCTTCTCGCGCTTCGGGGAGATCATCCCCGCGGGAGGTCGCCACGTGGCAACCTGCTGGTCTGGTCTCGGGACTCGGGGACCCCCAGTTCCTGTGTCACCGACAACACCCAGGAGGAATACTCCGGTGTGTACAAAATCCTGAGCACCGAGCCATCTGATAAGGTTATTTTTCCTAGGACTTATCCAATTCAGTTCAAACTTTGTTCTGGTTTCGGTAACATCTTTAGGTATTGTATTCAAAAGATCTACTAACATATAATCTTAACAAATATGTTAGTATCAATGACTATATTATCATTAATCACTAAAATTATAATCATAATTTAATAGGACTATTTTCGCTAATCTTGATAGAACTATTTGTCCAGGTGTGCTCAACCGAACGATCCTATCATCTTCACCAAAAACCAAAGCAATTCAATCATCATTCATCAATGTGCCAGCAGTGATCAGCACAGCATCGCTGAATGCATTGAGCACATGATCATCGATGTGTTAGCACATCGTCGCCTGTCGGTTTCCTCTGAATAACTTTCTATCACACGGTATACAATATACAGAGCAGGGATGAGGGCAGAGATACCATTGGCACTACTCTGCTTAAACTTGTGAAACGCTTGGACACAAATCAGCGGCAGGTGAAAAATTCTCAGAACACTGGTTCTAGTAACTAGTAACTCATTAGGAGCAGGTTGAGCTCCTTGCATGAAGCGCAGATAGGGCATCGGGGAGAGACACCAAACAATGAGTCGTGAATGTGACAAAACACAAATGTAAATTTGATTTAGCATCGATTCATATAAGCTATTTCACAACTATAAATTTTGCAGCAGCAGATCATATCCCCGTGATTCATCTAAGACAGCATCAAAGCTCGAGATGAAATACCAAGCAGTAGTGACGTTACACAAAAACCAAACAGAACTTAAATGCATGGCAATGTGACTTATTCCTCCTGGGAGGCAGACGACTTCTTCTTGGCAACTGAAGACCTCCTTCCCTTGAGTGTCCAGCAGTTGTTCTTTGTCCTCTGGCCACGAACTGGAAGCCCCAGCTTGTGCCGGATGCCCCTGTAGCACCTAATCTCCTTCGTCCTCTCAATTGCCACACGGTTGAAACGTTTCTGTAAAGCATGCCAAAGAACAGAGGTCCAATATTCAGTATTTTCATTCCTTTCGAAGCCAACATCAATATAAAACAAAGTAAAATGTCAGATATGATCGACGGAAGTTAAAAAAAAAGAACTATATATGTCAGCAGAATAAACTTTAAGCCTCCAAACTTTCAAGGAATCATTGATATGCTAATTAGGGTAACCATAGGAATCACGAATCATCATGAACTACCAAATCAAAGAACTGCAGTATTGAATTAGCAAAGGGATCAGGGACATTACAAGGTCTCCTTCAATCATGTACTTGCTGACCTCCTTACGGAGGGTGATGGCCTCCTCCTCAGAGAGCTCCTTTGTGATCTTGTTGTCAAAATTGAGGTCCAAAAGGATCTGTCGGGAGCGTGTCCGCCCAATGCCGTGTATGTACTGCAATGAGTACTCCACCCTCTTGTGGTTTGGAATCTCAACACCACCACACACACACACACACACACACACACACACAAAAAACCAACATGAGGCTAGGTGTGAAGGGTTATCAGAATGAGAATAACAAACAACTCCTATTATCGCATCCACATCAATATTCCAACTAAAAGAACCATCCTTTTCTTTGATACCAGAATCAGACACACATTGCTGTACAATGAATGGCGTTATTCGACAATGTGCTAGGGCAGGGGATTCATATGCATGAATCAATATAAACATCATTTCCTAACATTGCGGCAAGAATTCATCAAGTCACAGAACAGAAGACCATCCTTCCAACATTGACACCACCATACAATTGCACACATAAGCGGCATATACAGACTAGCAGCACACCACAATAGTACTAGCAACTTAGTCCCTTTCGTTCAAACCTCCAAGTACAAGGTCGTAGAAACGCAAGAAACAAGCCGTGTCAATTACCAGCACTCCGGCCGCAGGTGTCAGGATGCAGCGAGCGAACTCATACAAGCACAGGCACGCACAAACCCAAGAATGGTCGCGATGGGGAGAAGAGGAGAAGGATGGCGGGAGAAGTCGTCACTAACCTTGGGAGCCGGAAGGAGAGGGAGGAGCCGCGGCCCCGGGTGGAGAGGGGAAGGGAGGAGGGGGCGATGGGGACGGAGACCATAGAGAGGGTCGCCATTGCTGCTCTCCTGTCGAGCCGCGGAGGGTGAGGGCCGTGCGCTCTGTCCCGGATAGAAAAGAGCCCAAAAGGGGGATGCCGATAAAATTGCTGAAGGCTGCTCCTGACCTGGGCCTGGGCCTCGCCGGAAGGCTTCTTTTGGGCTCTGCACGGTCTAAATGATTAGAGAGTTCGGCCTCGAAAAGCCGTCAAGTCCCCACTAGGACAAGCACAAGTATGCGGACAACGTTCCCTCCAAATATGGCCAAATGGGCCATTCGGGCCGGCCCGGCATGGGCCCGGCTCGGCATGACCCGAACGACCCATCTACTGTAGCAGATCGTGCCGTGTCGGCTCGCGTGCCTCCCCTCGACCCACGACACGGCCTGTCGGTGACCGTGCCGGGCCGGGCCGGCACGGGCACGATTTCGGCCCGACGGGCCGAAATAGATAAAAAAAATATATAGAAAATAAATATATATATATATATAATATAGAAAAAATATATAGAAAATAGATAAAAATATAAAAAATAGATAAAAATAGCTACAAAATTAATATATATATATATAAATAGAAAATAACCGAACATTTACGTGCCGGGCCGTGCCGGCCCGTCGTGCCGCGCGCTCAGCCCAGGCATGGCCCGTGGCCTCGTGCCGTGCCTGGACCGTGCCTACAGTGCCGTACCTCAGACCGGCCCAGTAAGCATGGCCCATTTAAACGTCTTTAGTTCCCTCGAAAAAGAAAAAGCGAATGCTGCCAACGTTCCCTAAAAAAAAGTGAATGCTGAGAGGGTCATATTATTAGCAATACATTTTTCTAGATAATATAATTATCAATACTTTTTTGAGATAATATAATTAGCAACACTGAGAGTGATACAGAACAACTGAGCAACTCTAGGTTTCAGTTGACATAATTAGGTGATACAGGATAGCAGCTAACATCAGACCAGCGGATATTGTGATAACGTCATCTGGTATTAAGGGAAGTATTCAAGTTGTTACATCTCTACAACTAGCATTGGATAGGTATATACAATATCAAGAAAACAAAAGAAAGGGCGAAAATGCTAATACACCGAGCATCTGAATGCAATAGTTGGATGCGCCCAGGCATCATTAGTATGTTCTCTTCCTTTTCAGGATTGTTGGAACGACTACGGCAGATCCAATGAGGAATAGAACAACTAATGTCTTGAAGTCATACAACTCTCTAACTGATTTCAGATCGCCAAGAGCTCTACCAGCCTGCAGGATAATAACAGCAATGATCATTAGCAATTATGAACTCGTTCTTCAGGAGGAAAGAAAAACTAGGGAAGATGCTTCCTAAAGCAAGCAACATGATCGTCAGACACAAACAGATCGACATAAAACGCTAACTTAAAACAAAAGCGGGACTCATTATTTCAGCACGAGATAAAAGTTTGATACGGCCACCGCACACTAGAAATCTTCTTTCTAGCAATAAGAAAATTCTATACAGACCAGTGTTACCTGGACACAGATAAGGGTGTCGGAATCCGACTCGGACTCGGTGTTCGATTCGGCAAAGAAAATTTGGACACGCGAAATACAACTCGGAATCCAACGCGGGTGTCGGAATCCAACTCAGATTCGGAGTGTCCGATTCAGCAAATAATTTTGGACACGAGTGTCCAGGTGACACTTATACAGACTCTCCAATAATGGGACAAAAAATACAAAACGTCCATTGGAAAGAGGAAAACATAATATGGATACCCAGATGGTTGAAGCTCAGGTAGTTTCTGGGTCAAGGAAGTAGCCTTTCAGCACATAACAATTTAACTCTGAACTAATTTAGACTCAAAGAATAATTGCATGCGATGGCCATTCAGGATAGAGTCTAACAAGGGTCCTTCAGATTCCTTGGAATTGAGAACAGATATAGGCTAGCATAGCTGTTTCCTATTCAGAGCCCCAACCACCCCGATGATGATGTTTGCTCATCCAGCATCCACTAAAACCAAGAACCAAGGATTTAATGACACTTATTCTGTTGAAGGCTTGAAGCCATAGCGAAGACATGCTTAGGTGGTTCATGAAACATGATGCCTTTCATCTCCATTTGTACCCAAAATTTCAGCAAAAGTACGACACCATTATATTAAGAACCCAAGATGCTATGGTATTTCGCAGTCTTGATGCTTAAGCACTCAAGTCCATTTTGCAAGTGATTTCTTACCATACAACATGGACTTTGGTTCAGATTATTGATTTGCTCTAATAAAAAAAAAAGTCAAACAATAATATCATTGCATCTGTGGTTAAGAAGATGTTTACCTTTACAGTAATAAAAGATGCTGGGATGAGACCCACTAGTGTTGCAGCAAAGAAAATATGGAAAGGTATGTCAACAATGGGTGACGCCATATTGATGAATGTGTTGGGTAAAGTAGGCGTTATTCTCAGAAAAAGCATATAGTTCAATAGTTTTTCTTTCCTCTTTGCAATCTGCACTAGGAGCAAAAATATTTGTTATACAAAACAAGTTTTTTTTTGTATGAAATGAAGAAACAGCTGAACTCTGCCATTTGTGGAAAGGATCTCAAAAAAGTGCTAACCAACATGCTAGCAGAATACTACCTCTGACTGGAAATATCTCAGTTTTTCAGGCCACAACCAACAAATCAAGGGTCTGCCAATCAACTTGGAGACAAAATAGCAAGATGATGCGCCAGCTGTGGCAGTGAAGACGACCAAAATGCCACCTTTAATCACTCCATAAAGAGCCCCGGCGAGTAAAGACATGAATATTGTTCCGGGGATCATAAATGTCTGCATGAAGATGTATATTGAGCAATACCCCAATATAAAATTTACTTGATGATCTCTTGCATAAACAGCAAGATTGTCTCTGCAAGTTTCAGGGAAACATGTTAGCAACAGATGTCGTATTCCAGAACTATATCCACTCATTTCATTGCTAACATATTCTATAAAGATTGCAGATATGAACAATTACTACATAGTCATCACTATGAATACGAAGATAGCAAGATTTTCTTGTCATCCACTAATAACAGAGTCAAGCAGAAAATCAACCAGAACGAATTGGCTATGCATTTAGTACCATCTGTAATAACAACTAAGATTCAAAATTCTGAGAATACTATGGTTAAACCAGTATATGTAAAATGTTCAAATAGGAAAAGAGCATCAGATGTATTCAGCTGTATTTTTAAACACTGTAAGTATTAAGTAGTAACCAAAATGTAAAGACACCTCAATGTGCTACATTTGGTAAGTGCTAACAATTGGAGATCATGGACACATTCTAGTACATGAAAACAAGTGACACAACAATATTAATGTCTTGATCGTCTATAGAATTGTCAAATTAGCCAAAACTAAAAGGAGTGGTTATGTTGTAACAAGAAACATAAATGTACTACAATTTGGTGAGCGGTTGGCTGGTAGCAACAGATATGCAAGGTTACATCCTAATATATCAGAACAAATGACAAAAGGAGCAAGAGAAACAATCCTATAACATGCAAGTTAGTTGAATGGAGGTCAAATGTTCTGTGAAAGATTGAGTTGGACAAAAGAACAGAACTCCACTGATTATATTTCCAGTCTAAGAAACCCAAATTTCTTGAATAAATGTTCAAATTTACATTTGAAATGGCTAAAGCAGATATATTTATCTACTATCTAGTGTCAACGTTAAATCATGTTTTCTTGATAGAAAACTGCAAAAGGAACTTAGCTCTTGAATCGTTTTAAATCCATGATCTTGTATTCATGTTGCTAGTTTACTAATTGAAATTTTCGTATTGAATGAACAACAAATCAAAAGGAACCTTAACAAACACTATGGGCAAAAATGAAAATATGTAGTTTATCTAACTAAATAAAAAAGGAGATGATAGTCCAAAAAACTACAAATGATTAATTTCGATAGTACAGAAAACAGGCATTGTTCAGTGCTTATATGTATAACTACATACTTCTCTGACATGTAGTACGTAGAGCCAAATATAAATGTGGATAAGATCTTTCGTCTTGCATGGATGACGGTAAAGGGGGCTTTGAAAAATTAACAGATAAGGCCAATATACTTACAAACTTCCCCTTTAATTAGCCAGACCCTAGTGAGAGATAATTTTTTCAGCAAGAAAGTAAGCAAAACGCTGCCCACAACAAAGACCCTAGTGAAAATCGTACAGCAAAAGATCTCCTAACCCTGCCTAATCTCCAACGATGGTTTGACTTGGACCAAGTCCCATTGCTGCAGCCGCTACAAAATCAACCAGGAAAGGGATCCTTCGTGTCCTCTTCCAAGCAATTAGCAACCACCTCGCCGTTTGTTCCTAATTGTCTGATTTGCATCTACCAAAACATAACTTCACCTTGGTTTGATTCTAACGCGTGTACTGACTCGATCTCACCGCGTCACTAATCCCAAGTCTCGATCAAATTCTCGGAATGGTAAAGTATAGCCTAATCGTTAGAAATCGGAAGCCCAAAACTTGCACCAGTAAATCAATAGGCACCTTGCTTGGTACGATTCAAACTACGCTTTCTGAGACACAAACAGCTTCGATCCAAAATACAAGGCCGATCAGAGAGAAAAAAGAGCAAGCGGAAGGGGGATGCTTACTTGAGAAGGCGGACGTCGGCGAGGCTGCGCGGGAGGCGGAGGATCTGCCCGAACTCGCGGCGGGGCGAGGAGAGGAAGACGCAGAAGATCCCGGCGGTGAAGAGCGCGAGCACGGCCGCGAATGCGAACGCCTCGGACCGCGTCAGCGTGGGGCGCACCCCGGCGAGCTCCGGCTTTCCCTTCTTGGCGTCCGGCGAGTCGTCGTGGCCGTGGCCGGCGCCCGCCGCCTCGATGTCGCGGCGCGCGAACGGCATCGCCATGGCGGCGGCGCGGGGGACTCGGATGGCGGGGAGACGCGGAGGAGGAGGCTCCTACCGGGGCTACGGGGCATGTCTCGGAGGCGGACTCATGGGGTGGCGAACGACGAGTCGACGACGACGAGGGGAGGAAAGGAGGCGGCGGTGCGGTGTTGTGTGTTCTGTGCCGCGTCCGCGTTTTTGTTTGGTTTTTGTTTTGTTTTTTTGGGTGTCCTTGTTTGATCCGTTGCGTCGATTTGGGACTTGTCCTTTGACCGAGGAGTTCGAGTCAGAATTGGGCCGGGCTCTCTTGGGCCGCTGCATGCAATAAGCAGTTTAGGAGAAAATAGACTGACAAACGCTATATTTATTTAAAAAAATATTTAGTTTGTGGTATCTGTCTAAAAATACTGAGCTGAGTTTCTGTATGATTTACTGAATTTAAAGATGTATGAGCGGATATAAGAGTTGATATTATGATAGATTACTCGTATAGAGATAATTTTACGATACTGATAAGTGGATCCGTCTGCAAGAGCAGATACATAGTCTATATTTGTTAGACCATTCTGCGGGGTCAGAATGATATCGTATATTCGCATCCACCATAACAAGCTGCAACAACAGATACAAATAATCAAACGAGTTTATTTATTTATTTTACGTATCTATTAAGTCAAGATAAAAAATGCACGAATATATATATATATAGGAAAACTAGTCTGTACTTTCATAGTACATACTATAGTGCTGCCGCTGTCCTCTCTTCCGAGCGATTGTCTCCTCCACGTCTTCCTCCGTCCGAACCTCGTCACCATCTTCACCTGAAGAGACATGTCGACCGAGGATATATCCTTTGTGGAGCTCCAACGTGAAATAGAGATGACATTCATGTCATCGATACCATGAGATAAAAATTCCTTGTGTTGAGTTTGTCTCTCTACCTTATTTACGTTTTCGTATTTACATACTTGCAATTTATCTTGCTAGAGTATGTTGCAATCCTCTTAAGCGGTAGAGTAGACACATTAGATAAATCTAGAGTACATTGAGATAGAAATTAAGATAGGTTTATCTTGTGAAGTTTTTGGAACTGAATAGTTTCTAAGTGTCCTAATTCACCCCCCTCTTAGGATGTCACCGTTCCTCACAACCGTTCCTCATAATAAGTCAGTGCACGCCAGACCATCCGACGTTCAAAAAAAATGGGGTAGTTGGGCAACGGCTAGATTTGGACCTCTAGCCTATAAATACATCCTCACTCGGTTTCATTCATCTCTCTCATGGCCCAGAGGAGTTCATACATTATGTGTGTCATCAAGAAGCAAGAGAGAGCACCTGAGTTGATTTCCAAGTCCCTAATGAACATTAAAGATTTCAAGAGTAGAAATTGTGCATCTAGCTGTAGTTTAGGCATGATGTTGATTAAGTGAAGCTATTGGCTTATTACTTTTGGTGGTTGGCAACACCTAACCAGTCTTTGGTGATTGGAGGTGTCTTGGTGAGCTCTTGAAGTTCTTGTGGGAGCCCCGGGAAGAGCGATTTTGCTTGGTTTGATGCCCGTTAATCCGGAGATAGAGAAGTAGCAATCAAGAGGGAGCACTTGAGTCTTGGTGACTCAAGGGGGAGCTATATCCTTGGTGGATACTCCAACGAGGACTAGGGAGAGTGTCAACTTCTCGATACATCGGGAAAAGATTCGGTATTCTTTTGTCCATGTATTTCCTTTCCTGTATTTACTTTGAGCATTTATCTTCTTGCAAGTTTTAAATTTCACAATTTGATTAGTGTCTTTGCTTGCTTGTACAGTTGCCTTGCTCTAGCTTGTTAGCGTAGTTGTTTTACATTTCTTCTAAGATAAGGTTGCTACCTTTTCTAGTACTCGGTTGAAGTATTTTTAATTAGTGCCCAATTCACCCCCATCTCTTGGGTCACTCGATCCTTTCACCTGTATCTGTATCCAAACAGATTGGATCAGAAACTATCGGTTCCGCTTTCATCCCTAGCGTTCGGTTGCCCAAATGTGCAACGTACCATGGTTATCGAACAAAATTTTCAACTATGTACACCCATCATTAAAGTTTTAGACCAACCACTGTTGTCGAGCCGAGCCCGAGCCCCAAGTCCTTCCAGGTGCTTGTCGTGGGTATCATCCACGATGGTATACTGGCCCTCCAAAACTACGGCTCCAAGAGTGACGTCTGGGGCTCAATATTTCATCCCAACACCGGTGAACTCCTGATGCCCTACCATGACTTCTACGCTGCACCCAGTAGTGTGACAGGGTGCCATTCACTGACTCTAAAGCAATGTGATTGATTACTCATCGAGCAAACAATTCTACTTTGAGGAAATCACACATACTGCCACAATGGACATACACTACTACATAAAGGTACTTCAATGCCAACTCTAAAGGGCCATTTAGAGTGGATTTTGCATCTGGTAGTGATTGGTCGGCACTGAAAGTCATGCCCCAATCACTACTGGTTGTACAACCGACACTAAAAGTGGTACCTTAGAGCAAAAAAGTAAACAAGCTGGCTCATTTGTTGCCACTGTCACGCCCTCTCACCCCTCTGCTCAGCTCGCCGGAGCAACCTTGCTCTATCCTGCATAAGAAAACACGAGGGCACTAAGGCCGCCACTATAGGATATGCTGAAGACACCGACCGTGCACTCCTCGCCGACCACCCTTGCCATGTGCTCCTCGACGACAAAGGAGCAACATCAGTCGCTATGGCCGGATTTGGCCACGACCACAAGCCAACCTCCCCGCCAACCCCCACAATGACCACGGCACGAGGCGGATCTGGCACAGTCGTGACAGCAGCGAGGAAGGGCGGGAAGGCCTCGTGTAGCTCAACGGTGAAGAGGAGGGGCTCACACAACGGTGAAGGTGCCCGATGCTAACACGTTTCCACTCACCGCTATAGCTAGAGAGATCCAGCCTTGGATCTTTCATCCTAGCAAGATCCATGGTCGGATCCGCCGAATCCCACCGTGGATCTCGTAAGGGGCGGAGTTGCTGGTGGGTGAGGATGGAGGAGGAGGCCGGTGAGAGAGAGAGAGAGAGGGAGAGAGAGAGAGAGAGAGAGGCCAGTGAGGGAGGCTGGGACTTAGATAATCGGATGGAGTGTGGGCGTTCGGCCAACCTGAAGAGATAAAAGAGAGAAAGAGAGAGAAAGAGAGATCGAGCTGAGCCTGAGGGCATGAGCCAAAATCAGAGCGCATCAAAATTCCGTGTCCACTCCAAGATTCACTACAGGCTCGAATTATAAACCGACAGTGATAGTATCAGTCCCGATTTGTGTCAAGAGTCGGCACTGGTATTGAGTATCAGTGTCGAAAACCTGGCTCAATCAATGATTGATCGTGGGATGTTACGAACTGGTATTGATACTTCATTAGTGTCGATTCTGGCCTAGACGACGCGGATGACCTATTCTGTTGTAGTGATAAGCATTGTCAAGTAAAGATGACGAGGCTATCGAAGCAGTGCTGGATGCGTAACCATGACATATCGATGAACGAAATGCTAATGATGTGTCATCGTCCGTTCGACGATGATGAGTCCTTGCTTGTCAGAGAAGAAGAAGGTTCGAGAAATATAGGTAGGAGGAAGGAACACGATGATGTCGTGAGTTATCCTTTTAATCTCCAGCTCAATCGTGCTAATTACAGAGAGGTTCCAGTCCTATTAACCCCTAACCGAGCCAACCCACCCACATGCCAGTGTGGCTTACGTCATGCCAACGCCCTAGCTTAACGCCATGCCCGCACAACTCTAACCATCTTACTTGCCTTCTAAACTTGCCTATCGCTACTTGCCTGGCGACTTATAGCTCGTGCCGGACGAAGAGCAAACAAAAGTGCGGACTATAACTGAAGGTTTATCTAGCCCCTAAATATGGTTTTGATAATTAATAATAATTTCTATGGATTAACAATTATGTTGAGAATTATTTGTAGTACGTTCCATATATGATGCATGATTGATAGAGAATAGATTCATTGAGGAATACCAAGAAGATCAAGAGAGATGCATCGAGATCAATGAGTTCTAAGTGATGCTCATGTGATTAAGGAGAAGCTAGACTGGAAGAGATTTGAGAGGTTGAGGATGATCTTAATAAGATTGATAATAAGCATGAAGACCAAGTTACTTATGTAGATCAAGTAACTAAATGTATGAAATTATCAATTAAGTTTTATGAATTAACTCATGTGTTTTGTGCTTGAGAGTGAGTTGGGGTTAGGTTCCATAAGAAGGCATGAGTTGAAGTGAGATATTCAATATGTCAAGTTGGATGAGCAAGATCAAGACAAGCTTAGTGGACAATTTATATGTTTGATGCTTGCGGTTCATGCAATAGTGGTGAACCAGATGAAGATAATGAAAAGAGAGAAGTCTTTCATGCTTGGTGCATAGGAAGCAATCAAGTAAACTTCATCAAGCTTTCGAAAGATCAAGTGAAGATAAAATTAGAAGCTAGGATGATCATCGTCATCAAGAGAAGAGGAGTTGATGACGAGTCTTGAAGAACTATAAGAAGCGTCAGGGCTTAGACGATGTGTTCGTCAAGTCTGATGGGATAGCTCAAGTTAAAGGTATAACTAGAATTTGGTTTCTTGTTTTGTCGATCTAAAGATGCTTGGTCGGAGACCGAATTATAGGATCGATAGTCATACTATCAAGAGAGGCCGTCGAAAGCGTTGCTCGATTATTGTGCTGAATGCTCAAATCATGTATTTAGTGCGGGATGGATTTGTGTTGAGAGTTCGTTTTATGAGTCCGAGGTATCTAAATAGTATTTTGGATTTAACCCTTTGTTGTTGCCAGCCTTAGTGGCGAAAAATGGTTGTGGCCAAGCCTTGGGGGATTAAGTTTTGTACAATAGGTAGAAGCATCTGAATCAGCTTTCGCGGTGTTTCTAGTTTTGATCTAATGTTGTTGAGATCATGAATTCAGTAGGTATGTGTAGCCCTCTGAATAAACTTTCTATAGAATCTAAAATCACCGAAATCGGATATCGGGATCAAAAGTTATCGCCGTTATTTTAGTGTTAGTTGTGCTGCTCGGATGTTCCGATGAACAGTTTTGGATGTTCCAATGAACAGTAATTTCAAACCATCCAATTTTAAGAAACTCGGTATTCTCAGGTTGGAGTTAATTTTTGGATCAGATGTTTCGATGAACAGTAATTTTGAAACTTAGGTTGGAGTTAATTTTTGGAGCTTGGGTTGCTCGCACATGTCGCATTAGTTGCATGTATTTGAGCACTTGGTGTTGATTGTGCGCAAGTTCGGGAATTTATTACTCTTACAGACCATCATCTCCTAGACGGCTCGGTGGTGAATTATCGGCGATCCCCTCAAGTGAAGATTGTGAGGAGGCCTAGAAGTAGTTGCAGAGTAGGGGAATAGTTGGCCATAGTAGAGATGAGGAGTGCATTGTACAACCTCATGAGGAAAAGAGTTGAAAGAGATCAGGTTCAGTGTGACCGAGCTTCCTCAACAGAGATATAGGATATCGGTGGATATCCAAACTTCGATAATATATCATTTGTCTCTGTGTTTCCTTACTCTTGTGTATTACATTAATATTCATGCTTCTATGCTTATTTGTATGTGTATTAAGTTAATTTTATGATATTCAAATATATCATTTTGCACTGATTGGATGCTCCCGATGAACAATATTGGAACATCGGATGAAAAGTAATTTCAGAATATCCGATTAGAGTTTTCTGCATATCTTGCTAGAATTGAATAATATTTATCACCCTAGGATTGTAACACTCATATTTGTTTAGGGTGATTATGCACTAGTTGAGCCTAGCATATTTAGGTTTTTTACTTGTGAAAATTTTGTTAGTTTATTTTCGTTGACCAATTATCAAAAGGGGACGGAGTTTTGCAAAAATATATATTCACCACCCTCTACGCGACATCATTGTCCTTTCAATAACATTCCTCTCCCCTTAAGCAATGGCTTGCCCCCAAGCCGGTGAATCGGGAAATCGATGCTGCAAGTCTTCAATATCTTCATAAGTTGCCATGTTTGTATCCAGACCTTGCCATTTGATCAGACACCAAGTGATTGTGGAGCGTCCTCGTTTGATCAACTTCTGCTCTAGAATACTCTCGGGCGCCTGCATAAGCTGCAAAACAGAAGAGGAGGCAAGAAGTTGCTTACTGACAATAGTACTTGGAGTAATAGCTTGCTTCAGCTGGGATACATGGACCACAAGATGAATTTGACTAGATAATGGAAGATCCATTTGTCTGCCACAACGTCGTCTTTCGATAGAATGGCAAATGGGACATCTATCTGAATGCAAGTTTCTGGTTAGGTTAACGTGCCACCGAGGACTGAATATAAGGTTGCAATTTCAGATAAACCTTATCTCCGACTTGAAATTCATGTGCAGTACGATGCTTGTCAGTTTGTTGTTTCATGCGGTTCTGAGAATGATTGAGATGGTGATGAAGCAAGTCACGCATGACCTCACGTTCTTTCAACCATGAAGCCAAGTCAGGAACAGTGTAGTCAGCTATTGCCGGAACTCCAAAATCGTGTGGTTGGTACCCAAACAATGCTTTAAAAGGTGTAATGCCTAGAGATGTATGGTAAGATGTATTATACCAATACTCCACAAGAGAAATCTAATGTAACCAATTCTTAGGACAAGCATGTACGGCATAGCAAAGATAGGTCTCAAGACACTAATTCACTTGCTCGGTTTGATCATCCGATTGTGGGTGATAAGAGGAATTCATTTGCAATTCAATTTGAGATAACCTGAAAAGCTCTTGCCACAATGTGCTTGTAAAGATCCTATCACGATAAAAAAACAAGAGCTTGCGGAAGACCATGGAGTTCGAACACTCGACTCATACATACTTTAATCACCTGAAGTGCTCTGAAGGGGTGTTTCAAATGGATAAAATGTGCATACTTACTGAATTTGTGCACCACCACCAAGATAGTGTCATACTGAGCTGATTGGGGAAGTCCCTCGATGAAATCCAAGGTCACCACATGCCAAGCTTGGTCTAGAATGTTGAGAGGTTGAAGCAATCTAGGAGGTGCAATTCATTTAGTCTTTGCCTACTAACACACTGCACATTCTTGCACATAATTCTTGATTACCTGTTTCATGTTAGTCCACCCAAATAAGCGTTTGATACAATGATATGTTGCTAAGAAACTGGAATATCCCCCCAAGGCACTATCATGGAGAGCTGAGATAATGTGACGATGAATGGTACTGTCAACCCCAATCCAAATACGACCTCTAAACATGATAGCTCCATCTTTGAGAGAGTAGTCTAAACGAGTGTTACCTGGTAAGGACAGTTTCACCAACAGTTGTTTAGTGAATGGGTACTGGGTGTAACTGTGAACAATAGTATCCAGCCAAGTAGGATGGCATACTGTGATTGTTAATGCTTCATTCGATAACAAATGAGGTCGACGAGAGAGAGAGAGAGAGAGAGAGAGAGAGAGAGAGAGAGAGAGAGAGAGAGAGAGAGAGAGAGAGAGAGCATTCTCCACCTTGTTAATTGACCCTGTTTATACTATATTTGATAAGACAAGCCCATGAGTTTAGTAAGGGCTCTTTGTTGAATCGATGTGCGAATATGTTGCTCTGTCAGATTGATCAAACTTTGGTGATCAGTGCAGATGATAAATTCTGAATGCTGTAAATAAGCATGTCAATGGTCCACTGCCAAGATCATTGCAAGACACTCCTTCTCATAAGTTGCCAATCCTTTGTTCTTGGGGCCTAAAGATTTACATAGATAAGCGATAGGATGGCCACATTACATTAGAATGACGCTGATTCCACAATCACTGACATCGACCTCCACTACAAACTGTTTACTGAAATTCGGCAATAGAAGCATTGGTGCCTGATCAGTCTATCTTTGAGCTCCTAAAATGCTTGTTATGTTGTGGGTGTCCAGTTGAAGATGGCCCCTTTCTTGAGCATATATGTCATTGCTTTGCATATAAGACCAAAATCATTCACAAACTTTCGATAATAATTGGCAAATCATAGAAAACTCTAGAGCTCTTTAGCATCAGTAGGTAATGGCCAGTTTTGAATGTTTATGATCTTATCCCCGGGAGAAACTCCATCTTTTGAAATAGTGTGACCTAGATAACTAATGGTTTGCTAAGCAAAAGCACATTTGGAAAGCTTCACCTTTAATCCTTGCTCACGCGATATATTGAACACTTGTCAGAGATGGACACAAAGCTCTTCCAAAGAACGAATATACACCAATATATCATCGATGAAAACTAGTACACTCTTCCTTTGTAATGGAGCTAGAATCTCGTTCATTGCATTTTAGAAAGTAGCCAGCGCATTACACAACCCATAAGGCATCACACGAAATGACCATAGTGGGTTTGAAATGTGGTTTTATGTTCATCCTCTTCATGTAACCAAAATTGATGATAACCCGCTCTCAAATCCAATTTGGAAAACCATGAAGCTCCTGATAATTCATCCAATAGTTCATCGATGATCGGTAACAAGTACATGTTCTTTACTGTTATCGCATTCAGTTGTTGAAAGTTTATGCAAAAGCGACAGGTACCTTCCTTCTTCCTGACCAACAGAACCAAAGAGGAGCATGAATTGTTACTGGTCTTAATTAACCCAGTTTTTAGCATCTCGGCAACCTGAGTCTCAATCTCGGCCTTCTGCTCCAACGTGTACGATATGGTCGAATGTTGACTAGATTGACTCCATGAATTAAAGGGATGTGATGACCCCAGTGACGATGAGGAGGTAAGTTTGTTGGTTCAATGAAAATATCAGTAAATTCCTACATAATTTCCTTCACTATATCAGGTATGACAACATCGCCCAGTGGAACTTCTTATGACAGATAAACAATATGTTCATCTGAGTTATTCTTCAGTAAATTATCGAGCTGTATAGCGAAAAGCACCTTGTAGTGATCCAGTTGAGGTGTCACACCTTGTAGCATTATCGGTTTTCCTTTATATCTAAAAACCATCCTTTTCAAGTCCCATTGATTCACCATTGGACTGTGCTCCTCGAGCCAATCTATGTCCAAGATTATATCATAAGAACCAAGAGACAACACTCTGAAATTACTCTCCAAAGTGTGTCCATGTGTCCACCATTTGCATTGAGGAATCTCTCGGTTACATTGCATATAGCCACCATCAGCAATCTTCACACTTATTGATGGAATTAGGAACTATTTGTCTGAGATTTTGGCAGCAGTGTGAGAATTAATGAAACTGTGTGAACTGCCAAAATCCACAAGTATCATCATATCTTGATCGACAATCATACACAACAATCGCACCGTCCGAGCATCATTACCTCCAGTGACCGCTACTTGTGATATTGTCATCATTCTGTCACTGCCAGACTCATCCTCTCGAGCTTGAGCCTCCATTGAGTTATGATCTTGAGGCATCTCTAATAACTCTTTGACCATATGAAGTTGCACAGTAGCTGCACATATATGTTGTTGTCCCCACTTCTCTCCACATTTGAAGCATAGTCCCCGAGCTTGACGATATATGCTCTCAGCATTAATAGATGGTCTTCAGTCTGACGATGATCAGTGGCTCTTGCACTCTCAACTCCACGCTGATTTGTTGTAGGTCCATCTGCAGATGCCTTTGCAGAAGGAACCTGGGCCATTGGTGCACGTAGTCCTCCTCGAACAATGCTCATGCCTTCTCCCGCACGGTTGCTCCGAAATCGGGGTGGCACACCCACACTTTCCTATAGTGAAGTCAACGCATGTGCCATATCGAGGTCCTTTGGCTGGTATAGCACAATCATGGCTTGGATATCCTCCTGAAGCCCATCAATAAAGCATGCAGTGAAAAATATAGGATCAAAAACTTGGTTATGCGCCAAAATTGAATGCTTGATAGGTTCAAATCGTGCCACATAATCCTCCACAGTATTGGTCCTTTGTCCGTCACAGGGCAGGGAAAAAAGTAGGTCAATAATGCAAAGTGAAAAACGAGGGCAAACAAGCAATAGGAATAAAAACCCTTAGCCTCATGGAGTAACATAAAAGTGATAAGAGATCGAGCGTCAGCTCGGGTGGCAAGGCTTGCCGTTTAGCAGCCTACCCACCAGCATTTGAACCCCATGTTCAACGTTGGTGCTCACTTGGAGGTGTTAACCTTCAGTTGCTCTCGGGATGGGTCCCAGGCTAGGTTTAGAGTACGCATACATGTGCACGTTAAGCAGGATGTGCGAGCACACTGAGGATCTAGAGCTCTCCAATCTATTATTAGCATGTGTATAGGATGCTCACACGTGTGTCTACATAGGACGTGTGAGTGGGTTATGTGCCTCCTCATATGCACCCTATAAAAAAAGTGAGAGGCCCACGTACTAAACATTGCCACACGTCCGTACGAGCTGAGGGGGTGTGCTTCCGGTGTGGAGACGGAGTGCCCAAGCCTCTTTCCCACTTACCGTCCAGTAAAACAGGCCTTGCCCACGTGCTGATCCAAGTGGCGCATTGCCTACCTCACCTGCTAGTCCAATGGAGCCTCGCCCACTTACCGTATCAAATGGGCCTAACCACTTGCTTCTCTCCTTCACCAAACAGTCTAACTAAGGATAGCCCATTTCCCTTTCATTAAACAACAACAACAATTGAAGCCCACTAACAAAACTGACACACTCCTCTAAAAAATTGACACAGGCTAAGTACGCATCAACATCCAACGGCCAGCAACTCGCGTGTTGCTGTTGCAATCGACCGCTTTGTTACATCTCTCGGTAGGTGAAGTCTAGGCAGCAGTGGCGGTCAGCCTGGCGGCCCTGTTAGCGGCGGATCTCGAAGGCATTGTCGATGACTGGCGACGCCAGTGCCTCGAGACGGTGGCACAACGGACGATGGAGACATGTCCAAGCGAAGGAAGATGTGGAGGAGGCAATCGCTTGGAATAGAGGATAGTGAGCAGCCACAAGAATCTAGCTAGGAACATGTACACGGAATGTCATATACTCATATCACATATAGAGAGCTATTTGGTTACATGGTTAACCGAGTCCGAGTACATGTCATGTTGCACGTCACTAGTGGCATAAGTGGTGAAGCTAGGTATGTATTGGCACTAGAGTAATTTGTTATTTTGACCATATGTACATAGAGGAAAAATGAGTTCTAGAAGCTATATTTACTTAGATTGTATATTTGACACTGCTATGTTTAAGTTCTAGCTTCACCCATATGTCACGCATGTATACAGAGTTTGCCTTAAGCCATATTTAGCATAGTTGCAGATTTAAGATTTCTTAGAGTTGCTCAAACCTAGCTTTAAAAAATCCTGTATTTGAAGTTGTTGATAAATTGAGAGTATTTAGTTAAGTCATTTAGTTTTTATTTAGACTAAAAATAAAAATTTAAAAAACTTTATTTATCATACAAACTTTAGATCCACTATGGATCTCAAAGCTGAAGTTGTAACAAACATACACTTAGTCTAGGAATAGCTAGAAGTTCTATACATATTTGTTTTTGCAAGGGTCGATACCCTACGTAGAAAAACCAATACTTGGTCAAAAAGGATTGCAAAAATACCAGGTTTTAAATTTCTAAGTATTTCTTTAGAAGATCCAAATTCTAATGCTGTATGTATGTGATTGTAAATTATCTTTTGAGAGCATATGCATTGATTGTAATGGTCGGCTGCATGCCTCCTACGAGGTATTTCTTACACTAACGATCTTCCTGACCTCCTCTCAACAACCCCCCCCCCCTCCCACGGGAGGGCATTTCCTACAGTAACGACCTTCCTGATCTCCTGTCTTGCACGAGGCGTTCTCCCTAATCGTCCTGACTCGCCGAAGAAACGTCCTGATCCAAAGCTGGACGCAGGACCGCAACCTGGAGCACCAACTTCTCCTCCTGGTCCCCATCTGCCACCGAAAACCCAAATGCACATAAGCAATCCCTGCACTGGCATGCGCGTAGTTATTTCACGTGCAGACACAAACGGATATCTTTGTATCTTACAGCGACGTCGCCGCCGGCGCTGACAACGGGATCCGACTTCCATTCGCCCCACTCCAGCAACGGCGGGCCTCTCTGCTGCTCCCCCCCCCCCCACCCCCGCGTCGTCGCCGCAGCTGTTGCGCGTACGCGAGCAGCAGAGCCCGGCGGTTGTAGCCGCCGGCCCGCGTTGGCATCGATGGCGCGCGCGTGGTGGCCGTGGACGCGCCATGGCTGATGGGACGGTGGCGGCGCGGCAACTCCCCGTAGGTGGACACGATCACCTTCGCATCCATGGATGGCATTGCCATTTCGATCCGTTGATACGATCGTGTGAGCAGGGTAAATATAGGGAGACCGGTTAACGAGAGCGCTGGCGGTGTAAGAGCACGCACATGCACATATTGTTTTTCTGGTGCATGGGATCGATCAATCGGTAGCCGTGTCGGCCATGCAACAGTTCAACAGCATGCGCAAAGATAGTGTCTTGTGACTTGTGAGGACAGTTCAGCTCGGTCGCTCTCATCAGACGGAAGAGGTAGCTGTTAAACATGGGTTAATCTCCTCCCCAAAGAAATCATAAGTTAATTCGAAAGGGACGTGCAAGGCTAGTAACAATGTGTGGCTCAAATCAGGAGAAGAAAAGACTAGTGTGTGATGGGATGCTTTGACTAGAGTGGGAGAAAACATAGGATCTCTTGAATGGTCATTTGGTGCAGGTAATTTAATCCGAAAGGAAGCCAGCTAGACTCGACATTATTTAGTCTCTTTACTCTTTTTTTTTTTGCGAAGATAGTGTCTCTTTACATTGGTGAAAAGAAGAATCCAGAAGATCGAATGGAGAACTGTCACTCTCTCTTGCAAATTTGATATGCTGCTACATATTATCCGATATGTACACTAGGAAAAATGCTTCATTTTGCTAAGACATAAAAGAAATTAAAGTTGCACTTGCACCGCACAGCTTCAACTCATAACACAGGATGAGTTATGCAAAATATTGCTGCAACGCATAAAATTTGCAATCTGAATTTCTGATGGTGATATGTGGGTGGGATCTGAATTTGCGACTCATAGAATATTGCTACAACCCGAGTCACTATTGTCAAATATCAATCTCACGTGAAAAAGAGTGATGCTATATTTCAAATGTCTAAAAATACCATATTTTTCATTCGACCAACCATAATCACATGATATGCGTTTGTCACTCCCACCATATTAACCTCTTAGTTTTGTAGCTCCCTACCCTAACATTGGTCCATCCGGTGGTCCTTGATTGACTACATCGGCGGCACCCTCGTTGCCTCCCGCTCTGCCTATGCGCCCACCTCCTCCGCTAGGCTTGCCTCCCTCCTGTATGAGTTTTTCTAAGCCTAGTGACTAAGGAAGCCTCCCTTCCCTCCCCTAATCTCTGTCGCCAGTCGCAATTCTTCATTGCCTGAGACATCGATCGATCTCGTTTTCAGGCATATGATCATTACGAGGTGTATTTATATTTTTTTAACATTTTTTAATTAAGGTAAACTCAAGGCATGTTTGGTTTGTGAGATGATGTTAGATAAGAGATATCCATTTATATTTTTGAGACGTTTGATTGGAGTACGGGTGGATGGTATCATCCAACTTTTGGAAATACTTTTCAAATACGTTGGATAAAGTGATCTATTCATTTTGGCCGGATGAGGTCATCCATCTTAGCTAATTAGGATCATGAGTAAAATAATTAGTGATAATTAGCATGTTATATTACTAATTAATATTTATTACTGTGAGATTATGGTTGTTAAGTGTTAGTGTGTTTATTAGTGTACTATTGGTGTGTCGATTAGAGTATGATTAGTAATAATTAGCATATTTTGTTATTAATGAGTAATTGCTATGATTAGATTAGCATTGATAAGTGTTAAATACATATTGATTAGTATATGATTAACTATTATTATTTAAAATTAAGAGATATAATTTAGTTAATTACTCTTATCTTATCCACACTTATCTCTCCAATCAAACAGAAAACTAACTCATTCTATCTTATCAATTAAGCAATTTAGATGAAGATATGAAAAAAAAGGAACAATTATATCTTATCTATCCTTACTCTCCCACCAAACGAACCTATACTAACTAAGATTACTCAGCGGGAAAGAAAAAGCCAGCTCGCGTCGACATGGGGAGCGCGCGCATGACGCTCACGCATCGCGCCAGCATTGCGTTCACACGCGGCACTCCGCAGGTGGGAACACATTCACGTCGCAGTCGAGCACGTAAACTACGCATTCACGTCGCAGTTGAGACCCCGCCGGAGAATGTTCAATACAATTCAGTTGGTCTCTCTCGCACAAAAGATCAGCGAGGGATAAGACGATGGAAGGTTTAGGCTACACAGACCCGTTTAGAAAAAAAGAAAAGGGATTTTCCCGGTTCCTGCTGGAATCGAACTGTTCATGGTGAAGTTCATGCATTCACCATGAGACTCTTAGGTTCTGAACAGGGTATAAGAGCAGTATATGCCACTAGGGAACCCCATTTGAGTAGCTCAACCAATGTAAAGAAGATGACACGGTACTCCAGCATAATCCCAGGTGCTGTTTTCCAATCCAACAGCTGAGAATAGTGGCTGTTATCGCAGTCCCAGGCCAGTTCGTCCCAAATTGTCTTGCCTGCTTCCCCGGCAACCGCCGCCGTGCGCAGTGCGCGCCACAGCCGTTGACAGGCGGTGGATCAGGCAACGGCCGCCGTTCACACGCTCCCGCCCCACTGACCTCACATCCACGCCAACGGCAGCCATCCCCATTTATTTACCCCTCCGCTCCGACACTGACGTCCGGGCCCCACGCAAGGCTGAATCGACCTCTTCTTGATCGTTTAAAACCATATTCCTTTTATTTTATTTTTTTTAATTTTCTTTCCCGTCCTCATTCTTTTTATTTTTTTTCCATATCTAATAACTTCTTTTAAAAAAATCGTAAAAGAAAGGGAGAATCAATAACTCTGAAAATTCCGTTATAAAAAAACTGTAAAAAAAAATCGTAAAAACGCGGAAGTAAACGGAAATCTCTTAAAAAAATATCGTCCCGAAGAGAAACAGGTGGGCGTAACCTTACCGCTTCCCCACCCTCGTCGTCGGAGTCAACCCGCGTCCAGCCAGTCCTCCACCCCTTCCTTAAACCCACCCACGGAAAAACCAGCCGCCCAGCTCCGCCTCTCTGTTGTTGGGCCCGGTAAAATTTGGACCCACCTGGCATTGGCTTGAAGCTTGTTTCTTTTCTGCTGAAAGTTCACGACGCCAACCCCATACGCCACTTCTCCTCCCGGCGAGCAGCCGCGCTCCTTCCCCAAATCCTTCCTCGATGCCGCAGCGCAACCGCAGCTGTGAAATCGAGTTCGAATTCCGACGGGCTCCCATGGAGCTGAGCAAGTAGGCGTTGGTCTGCTCCTCGTATGGATGCAGATGTTCTCGTGGAGCCGTAAGCAATCCTCCTCCGCCGCCTCCTCCTCCGGCCGCCGCGGCGGGGTGGACGCCTCCATGGACTCCAGCAGCCGCGGCGGCAGCGGGAGCGGGAGCCGCGGACGGAGCCCGCGGCTGGATCGCCGCAACGCGGCTAAGCGCATCGACTACGAGGTGGGGGCCGGGGCGGCCGCGTCGGTGGGCGCGTCGTGGTCGTCCTCGTCGTCCGCGGAGCAGCGGTCGCCGGGGTTCCGCCCGTCGCGCTCGCTCGACATGGCCCCCGGGCCGCCCGGCGCCGACTTCCGCATCAGCGGGAGCGTGGAGGGAGAGGTCGACGAGCTCTGCCGCAGCCTGGGGCTCTCGGGGCCCGAGGAGTTCGCCATCCCCGTCGCTGCCTGGGAGGCGCGCAAGGCGCGGTCCAACTCCGACCTCCTCCCGCGCTCCCGCCTCGTCCCGTCCCTTCCCGCCGACGAACTCTCGCCCGTCGCCCGCTCGGTCTCCGCGCCCGAGGCCCAGCCGACTCTCTCCGTCCCTGCCCCCATTTCTGAGGAGTCCCTCCACTCTTCGTCCACTTCCACTGCCACCGACTCGGCGGAGGAGCCCACCGTTGCGACGCCCGAGGAATCCCCCAAGGCTGCCCCTGCCGTTGCTGTTGTGGCTCCCGCCGCAGGCTTGCCCCTTCCTTCGCCAAGGAGGGGAGGCGGGGAGGTCGGGATACGGGGCGCCCGGCCGCCCGTGCTCTCCCCACCTCCGCCAATCACGACACTCGCGCCTCCGCCGGTTAGGAGGTCCATTGTTGCTGATGACATGACTAGGTCTGCTTGGGACATTGTGCAGTCGTTTGCTCCCAGGGAAGAGAGAAGTGAACTGGGAGGGGCTCATGAACGTGTGGACACTGGTCACATGTTAGACACGGAAAAAGAGGACGAGGTTGAGGATGAGGTGGCAGCGGTGGAGGGGGAGCTAAAAGAGTTGAGAATAGGAGAGACGTTCGAAGGGTTCACCGGAACATCTTCGTTGTCCACAACGAATGATGACGATGCATCCAGTACGACTACGGAGGCTATGTTAATCATCTCACCGAATGGCAAGTTAAGGCGAAAGATTAAGTCATGGATGCGTGGTGCTCTTCTGGGAAGCGGCTCATTCGGGATGGTGTTCGAGGGGATCAGTGAGTAAGTGCCAGTGCTAGCTTGAATTTTATTGTGTCCTCATGTCATTTGCATAGTTACTCTCAGTTATCAAAGACGTACTGCTGCCTTTTGTTTAATTTAGGCATATCTTAAAAGTTGTCCTGTTATTTGGCCTTTTCTTCGATTCTTTTGATGAAATATAGGCTTAGCTAGTCCAAATAGCATCTTTTGTAGAACTTGGCACACCTTGTGCCTAGAGTTTACCTCCAGTCATGATTTAGGTAGACAACTGAACATTAGGTTTTTGTAATTCGTTTTAATTTTATAGACTGAAGTTCCATAGCTCAGCAAGGAAATCTGAATGCTATAGAACTCCAAAGAAACATGGTTTGGCAGTATAAGAGGGCAGACCACTGAAGCATTTAAATGGACAAGATTTGTTACCCCAATTTCCTGTCAATGTGTATGCCAACCACTAAAACTTGGTGTAGGTCACAAGATCCCATATGTCATCGAGAGGAAATATTTATTGCTTGTCAACAGCATACTTCAAACGGACACCTTTTGAATAAACATGAAGCTGTGGTTAACAACAGTGGCAGACCCGGGAATTTTAGGTGGCAGGGGTGAAATTTTACCTAGAAATTAAAAGGGCACGATGCACTCGACGTTCAATATAAGTAATTGTTCAAATCACATTCAATATCACAGGAACCACATAAAAAATGCCAAAAATGTATAGCACGGCATAAAGGCAATAAATTTTACTAATTTTGACTCGCAATGCTTGAACCACTCATTAGATGCTCCCAAAACTTTAGAGAATCCAGCAGATACCTTACAAGAACAAAAATATATGAATTCAGATGTTAGTCACAAATAACGCCTACAACAAACAAGATAACATAAGGAATCAAGCATACACAGTTACAAAACAAACATCAATACAATATTCATCCCTCAATGCTCATCACAGATGACTAGATGTATAGAACTCTGGATTAGACAATCAGTATTGCACTACACCGATTGTGATTTAGGGGAACTTACTATTCCGGTGTTGGTAGGGGAGGATGGGACATTGGGTGTAGGAGATCGGGTGGCATTGGGCAACACAGTGTCTGGGCTCCTTTCCATCGCCGTCAGGCAATTGGTGGCTCGGCGCCACGCCAGTGTCACCTCTCGGAGCTCGGGCAGATGGGATCACGACCTCATAGGAGTCACACCCTCACCTCCTCACAGGAGAATGGTGTTGTAGACGCTGGACGGGCTCGGCCATTCGGGGATCATGCTATCAGGGCGTCAAGCGGATCGGCCGCCAGCAGTCCGTGGATGGGCGCTGGCATGCCGTGTCGCGCCGCCACCTGCTAATTGTTGTCCAACTTAGTCTCGGGAGCACGTTGCAGCTGCATGCGGACTGCTCGGTAGTCGGCAAGCAAATCGGGCCTCGCCTCGGGAGCATGCTGCAGCGCGGACCGCTCGGGAACTAAAGGTTGGACGTCTGGACTGGGCAACTCAAGCCCACATGGGGCAGCCTAGGCTAGGGAAGTGGGCAGGGTACTCTAAGTTCGGCCCAGAGACCTGGGGTGGCTGCCCCTAGGGTGGGTCCACCCCTGGTTAACAACCGATTTGTTTGTGATCCCTTTATGTCCAAAGCACCTGACAATGCGCTGGTCAACATATCATAACAGGCAGTGTGTTGCTTTTGGTCTGTCCAGTGATCTCGAGTCTCGATGCTCACCACATTTGTCATTTGTTGGTTTACTATATTCCCAAAAAGGCAAAAATGCTCAGATTGCTATTTATAAGTTGCCTTGTTTTTCTTAAGTCTGTCATCTTTTGTGACCATTTTATTTATATGGTGATAAGTGGATTGTTTGATTGGATGTTGATCTAATGGCTAAAAAAGGTAACATATACCTAAGAAAAATATGTCACTTTACAAATAGAAAATTCCAAAATTGTTTACCCCACACAACATGGACATGGTGTTGACAAAACACAGAAAGACTATATGTCAGGACAATTAACTTTAGTTCTCAGAACCTTATATAGGTAATTATGTACCATATCACATCTTGCAAATATCTTGTGATGGTGCGACTTGCGAGTGTAACATGCATATGAACACTGTGTATGCAAAATCCAGTGTATATGGATTGCCAGTAATCTATAAATTACTGGTGGCGAGCTGAGAGAGCACTGGAGCCATTACTGTTATAGCATGAATTAGCCTTTTTGAAGTCAATATCTCTGTTATCTCATGTTATCTAATTTTCTAGGACTAAGGGATAAGTTTTGATTTGACTTATTTTGAAGAGCCATAACAAGCATCCTTCTGTACATAGCACTTGCCATGAAGTCCAAGCGCGCATAATAACCTGGTCAAACTGTGATGGAATATATTGGGTGCTCTATCTTGTTTACTGTTTCACCAGTCTGGGCAAACTTAAGATAGGCTTTAGGGCGTAGGTTGAGTTTGGCGAAATTATAGCATACAGTACGGTATGGAACAAGTACTCTCGCAACAGACATTTTATTGCTTGATTTCCAACTGCTTTGCCATCAGTAACTTGCTTAAGGCTACTTTATGGTAAACTGTGCCGAAAAGAACCTTTGTAGTTGCAAATTGCAACCTTTTGAAGATGTAGTTAACTGATTAACAGTATACAGGCGATTTTCTTTCATGCAAAATACTTTAGGAATTTAATGCCTCATTCAGCTTCAAAAGATTCTTAGGAGTGACAGAGAGAATGTATCTCACCTGGTTATAGAAGTTAAGTCAAGCACCACTTAAAATAGTGTAAAGTGTATTCTTCTTCTTTTGCCGTGCCATTTGAAAATAATTTATTTTATTTTAATGATATCTATGCAGCGAAGGTGCGTTTTTTGCTGTGAAGGAAGTATCTTTGCTTGACCAAGGAAGCAACGCGCAACAATCTATTCTTGCACTTGAACAGGTTATAGCTGCTGATCTTGATTGTTATTTGCTGATTAATCTTATAATATCATCTGTTGTCTGAGCAGCTACATCTGTCATTATTTGTGCACAGCTCTAATTTTAAGTTTTGTGGTTTCCAGGAAATTGCACTCCTAAGTCAGTTTGAACATGAAAATATAGTCCAGTATTATGGAACTGACAAGGTACTCTGCAGTTTATTTGATGTTTCCTGGTTATGCATTAAGTTCTAGAGATGATTTAATTTAAGTAATCATTATGTTATTCACACAATTTATTTATGTGCATATCTTAGTACTATCGTTCAACTCATGTGACATGTTTACGTTTCATTGCAGGAAGAATCTAAACTCTATATTTTTATTGAGCTTGTTACACAAGGTTCTCTTTCATCCCTCTATCAAAAGTATAAACTACGAGAATCACAAGTCTCTGCATACACAAGGCAGATTCTTAACGGATTGGTTTATCTCCATGAGCGAAATGTGGTTCACAGGTATAAAGCTGCCCGTTTTTTAATATTTGGAAATAATTTAATGCTTGCGATGTTGTAGCGGTAACAATTTGTTTTTTAAACCTTGTTTCCAACAAAGAATAACGTGAGACAGGAAAAATGAGCTTTTTTAGCCCATCTCTCATTCATTTATATTGTGAATAGTATATTTGGGGAACAAATCTGCTTTCTAGTATCTACTTCTGGAACTAACACCAACTGGTCCACCTTCTTAAGAACTTTGCATGCAGCCATGCACACTGTTTAATAAATGGGATGCCTAGCGCTTAATTACTGCCTAGACCGCCTAGGCGGCTGCCTAGCTTGCCTAGGCGCTAGGCATCACCCCACAGCCCACGTAACTACTAGTGCTTTTTAAAACACTGACCATGCACTGCACAGTCCTGAAGGCTGGAGGTTATATTGTTCCTCACGTCTCATAAACAAATGAAGCTATTTGTATGTAGGACCTTATCCTTCCTTTTTTTTTTCGTGTGTCTATTCTTGGGTGGCATGTGAGGTTGAAATGCAGGGTTAGTATGAAATTGAGAAATTCTCAGTTAAAGTTTATGATTGTCTTCCACACTAAGAATTTGGGTTGTGAACCCCCTTGAAGAGGCCAGCTAACACAATAGATGGAGTACAACCTGTCTGACAACCAAGTATTACCATAGGTTGTGAGCATCTGTAGGCTAACCCTGTTAGAGTGAGCACCTGGTTAGCTCACTATCAGCATTTAAGGTACTCCAGATCAAGAACAACTTAAATTTCTTATTGGAACCTCGCAAAATCTGGATTGTTTTAAAACTTGGATAAACATGCACGCTAACTCGGCACTGATAGTTGTGAAACATTATAAATGAGATAGTTCATTATCTTTCTTAATGTTGTTCATTCCTTTTTGGGGGCATGGGATTTGTCCATTTGGTGTTTCCATTACAATAATTTTGGTCAGCTGAAACAATTGCTTCATATCCAGAGATATCAAGTGTGCCAATATATTGGTTCATGCAAATGGATCTGTAAAGCTTGCAGATTTTGGATTGGCAAAGGAGGTGAGCCTCCGTCCTTCTTCTCAGTTATTTGCACGCTCTCATGACAAATTGTCTTATGGTGGCAGTTTTCATGTTCGAATTTCAGATGTCAAAAATTAATATGCTAAGATCATGCAAAGGAAGTGTTTACTGGATGGCACCAGAGGTAAAAGTTACAATTTAGCATTTCTTATTACTGTCATGTAACTATCATTCTTTGTGTTGAGAATGTTCAATTTTTATGTTATTTTGCCACATTTGAACAATACTTGCGTTGTGTCGCTTGACCGGAACTGAATGCACCTTCTCATTTTCAGGTTATTAATCCTAAAAAGATGTATGGGCCTTCGGCTGATATATGGAGCCTTGGCTGCACTGTGTTGGAAATGCTAACCCGTCAAATACCATTTCCTAATATGGAGTGGGTATGTCATGTTTCAACTTTACAGTTTACAGTTACATGACAGCGTTTACCCCATATTGTTTCAAATATTTGCAAGTTTAACTTGTGTTTATTGCGCTAGGCCTTATTTGATGTTTAGAATATTAAATTTTTGGATGAGAGTGTAGAAATTACGATGCAGAAAAACTTATATTCTCTATTTGACTTTACAATAAAGAAGCGCTAGAATTATAATGTTAACAATTTTCCCCCTTTTCTGTTAAATTAGTTAATTGGGATTTGGGGCAGAGCAGTGGGAACTCATTGTTTATTTTCCTTCTGAGCCAGTATATTGCATCTCTTGTAGTTTAAAATTGGAATTACATCAATTGTATCCTTGTGGCTACAAAGATTTATTGGACCTGCTGCTGCCTCAGTCAAGGTCTTTCCATCATTTTGAGCACTTTGGGTGAGAATCGTGCATTTATTAGTTTGTGAGATCATTTTTATGTAAAATGTGTTTTTCCCTTAATAATGTTCTCTATAACCATTAAAGTTGTAACCTACTTGGGCCCAATATTGGTCTCCATCTCTCCGCTAATGTAGCTTTGCTACTTGTAGACAAATGCTTTCTTCAAGATTGGAAAAGGGGAACAACCTCCTATTCCCAACTACCTGTCAAAAGAAGCTCAAGATTTCATTGGCCAGTGTGTAAGAGTTGACCCAGAGAAACGGCCTTCTGCATCACAACTTTTGGAGCACCCATTTGTGAACAGGCCGCTGCGAGCTTCATTTGAATCTTCATCTCCCCCTGCCATCCGCTTGTAGTATTGATAGTGGAGTGTTTCTCTTTGTGAAGCCAATGCTCAGGTCAGGTGCTGGTAAGTTTTTCTTTCTACCCGAGGAATGATCAATCTTTCTCAATTTTTGAGATATTTTAGTTAAATATATTTTTTCACCAGTGTAAACATTACTTGATCAGTGTCGTGTATGCTTTGCAGATCGTCATGATTTCCACTCCCGGTGCCAGAAAGGAACTACGCGGGCTTGTTTATGATGTAGTTTAGCATATGTAGTCAGTAGGGTTAGTGAGCTTCAGCATTGACTGTGTTTTATTGGATTATTTGGGTATTCTTCATCAGGCAAAGGGTTCTCTTCTTGAGGACATTCAGTAGATTTTTGTACATTTGGTAGGTAAAAGGGCTGGAATTGCCTGTGATAGAGTGATGTAGGGTTAGTCGATGTTTGTAAATGTTTGACGTCACCACTCTTCTCACCATGGTTTGTTGCTCGAAAAGCAACTCGGAGCATTGACTCGCCTGTGTTGTATTTCTTTATAGGTGAGACTTGCTTTATCTCACAAGAACGCACAATTCGCATTTGTAGACACAGAATTGTTGTATATATTGCGAAATAGTGAGCATGGAAATAATTCCATAAATAAAAATTGAACAACAAAACAACACATATCCATTAAACATGATCTTGCATGATAGTAACAGTATTTCATAAACACAAATATCTGTCATCATGTTTAAAATATCAACAGAACAAGAAGTGGCTACTGTAAGAAAATTGCTCTCAAAAGATGAATAACAATTGGTCTAAGAACTTCTATAGTTCTTTCATGGACACATCATTAACTAGATCAAACATTGATATAGCAATTGTTCTGATATACTTGCACTTATATTGCTGGTGTTCCACAATGAAGCAAAGAGGATATGCAAATATCTCAGATTCTGTATTGAGCTAAATCATCAACATAGCAAAGCTATCAGAGAGAATTAAAAAAAAAAAACAACAGCAACACTTCAGTGCAAATATTCAGACTCAAGTGGTGCTCAAACTTAACAATATAGATTGAGTAACAAAATAAGGCACCAACTGGCATCTATCAGAGGCAATCCGATAATCAACAAAAGTACAGAGCACAACTTAACCTAAGACTAAGCTATTGTATTACAAGTGCAGCTCGATTTTAGTACTCAAATATCATCATCAAGCAACCTTTCCGTCTAGATCAATAGAGGGGGGGGGAGGACGTTCAACCTCAATACTCATAGTGTAATAGAAGCAAATGAACCAATAACCGAGGCTAGGCACGACAAGGAAGCCGATGTCCCAAAAATCCAATTTACCGTCGTTGGGCAAGAAAGATAGAGATACAAAGCCTCATCGCACCGCGTTGGTGCGTGCATGTGAGCCTCGACACACATAGCTCTGACCTGCACTAACACAAGACTCCTCCACCCGTTCACTTCAATCACCGAATCACCAAAACCCAAAGCCGAGCTTCTCTCAACTCCAGATCAAGGGTGATGACTAAAATCAAAGAGGATGACCGGCGAAGCTCTCACTAACGTCTCGCATACAGTCACATTTACTTTACTGACTTGATGTTGCTTTTCTTGCAAAAGGGTTGCTTGATAATTTATAATCTTTGTTCTTCCAGATATGTCAAGGCCTTGGATTAGCTGGTGTTGATTTGTTTACCCCTTGTGATGTGGTTGAGAAAAGAAATATTCGAAAATTATGTATATGCATACGTTCGCTATCTAAAAAGTCTCGCATGATGCACCTAAATGTAAGCCCTGGATTCAAATGTAACCTATTTGACAAATATGTTTTCATTAACTATACCTACTGCTATAGATTTAATTTACATGCTCTGCTCTTCGGCGATAGGTGCCTGATTTTGATATGGTCACTTACACAATATCCATGTCCAATTATATTGTTGGAGTTACCCGTAGAAGTCTGGAGCAACCACAATACAGTTCATCCGGTTCAAGTGGATACAATCCACGGGTTAATTCTAATGCATTACAGCAGCAGGCAAGCTCTTGGAAAGGGTTGATTTTCTTTTTCATGCTCCTGCTGATTGGTCCTGTACTTCAAAAATAATATTTACTCATTTGATCTCTATTTTCCACAAAGAATATTTGGCAGACAGAATGGCCAGCACGGAGACGCACATTCTGACTCTGATGAAGCAGAAAGCAGGCTGTCTGTTCTAGAACCTGAGGCCTCAGTTGATGAAGACAATTTTGCGACCATGCTTTTGCAATTGAGTGATGACCGTAAAGAAGAAAGTGAAGGCTATGGAGAAAGCTGACATGACATGCATGAAGAAAAATGTCTAGCTGAATCAGTGGGATCCCTTAACTTTGGCGTTATGGATTCTGATTCTGTGGATTCGACTCCTTCAATTCATTATAAAGAATCTTGTTGTTCTACTCAATCTGCAACTGACCAATGTTCAAGAACTAGAACAAGTAAATGTTCCTTAAGCTCGGAAGAGTCAGACTCCATAAGCAGTCATTTGGCGTTTGACAGTGGAAAGAATGACTTGGAGTTGGAAGTTCCTCCTGTCGCAGATTCATAAAGGATTTATGATGGACATGTCAGTTCTCTAGATCATTCTATTCAGGGAAATGGGGAAAGTTTTACTGATCATCCAAAAAAAAAGGATGTGCTGACCTCCAAAAGGACAATGGCACCATCGATCGACACTGTGATGCTCTTGCCTGTGATAGGGAGTCCGTGTGTTCAAGCTGCGAAGAACCCAGATATGGTTTAGATGGCGACCCGTTAGACTTGAGTTCAGGATCGACCCCAAGACATACTACAGGTGGCAATTTGCCGATTGTTTCTGAAGATCAGATGAACAATATAGAGCCAAGTATGGATAAAGCAATCCCTGTTACCGAGATGACAAGTGATAGCACAAGTCGAGAGCTGAATCCTGAATTCAGCAGTATGAATGAATGGGTACCACCTGAAATACTCAAGTTTAGCTGTCACTCGATCTTATAATTCTGCATCATGCGCACAAAAGCGTTCCTAACATTCCTCTGCCTTCCAGGACACCAGCTAATCTGGAGACGAAGCGGCAAAATCAGAAGATAGAGCTAAGAACAGCGCCACTCACATTTTTTTTCTGAGGATGATGCTCCCAAATCAGGGAAAAGGGTGCTGAAGTCAGTTGCTGGAGGAATCACACTTGTCGGCGCGGTATTCTTCATAGTTCATCTCAGATGTGGTATCATGTTAGCATTACAAACAAATTCGATGCAAAGTAAGATTACAAGATACTCTAACATGATACATTTGTGCTGCAGGAGAAGCAAAGAGAGAAGCTTCACGACAGCTATACCATCCCTTTCTGAAAAATCAATTCAGAGCGACTCAAGTGCTAAGAACATGGACAAAGGGAAGGCTGCTGCAGTGTACCCCGGGGACTGGCTTGAGGTTTAAGATGGACATGTGACGCGCCCGCTGGCTGCAAGACAGAGCTAGAAGATGGTTCAGTTTCTCGGTAAAAATAACTCAAGGAGCGACTCGGCTGCTTTGGGCTTTTTAACAAAATCTCGATAAGTTTTGTCAAGTGACCTGCTACGTTAAAGTTCATATCCTGCCCTCTCCATGTACAGAATGAAACAGCATATAGGTGATTAATTACTCTCTAGCAATAATCGAAAAAGTTTTGTACAATTGTATAGTAGTTGTTTGAGACCTTGCAATGCGCAATACTATAGCGGCGCGTGCACCTTTTTTTTGGAAAATTATGAAAATACTATCGCAAAAGATCACTTGTTGCTAAATATCATCACAAAGTTGATGAGTTGCTAAATACCATCGCAAACGCGAAAAACTCTGAAAAATACCATCACCAGCATTAAAACGCCATGATGAGTACTCGACAGCTCCAATTTCAAAATAGTGGTCTTCTGTTACTCTAAAAATCTTAGAATTTTTTGTACGTGTTCCATAATCTATGTACAACCCATTTTAATTGGATTCACTAACAATACTATGTAATTTAAACTAAAATTCTCAAAAAAAGATTACTTTATAACTTCTAACAATTATTAGAGCCACAAATAAATTCCAAACAATCTGGGAAAATTCACTAATATTCTTATTATGTGATGGACTAATTTATAAAATTATTTCCAGCCATAGGTTATATGGTGACAATCAAATTTAATTAAAAGAAGAATATCACATGAAATGATAAAAATGCATAAAAATGGAGTATTACAAAGAAACTCACTTTTTCACCATATAACCTAATGAAGAAAATAATTTTAGAAATTATTCTATCATATAATAAGAATATTAGTAAATTTTCCAATATTGTTTGGAATTTATTTGAGACCCTAATAATTGTTAGAAGTTATAAAAGTAGCTTTTTTGGAGAATTTTAGTTTAAATTATACATAGGATTTTTGGGTGAATCTAATTAAAATAGGTTGAACATAGATTGTGGAACACATACAAAAAGTTCTAAGATTTTTTTAGAAACAGAAGACCACTATTTTGAAATTGGAGCTATCGAGTACTGTTCATGGTGTTTTAACACTGGCGATGGTATTTTTCAGAGTTTTTCGCGTTTACGATGGTATTTAGCAACAAGCGCTCTTTTGCGATGGTATTTTCATAATTTCCCTTTTTTTTTGTTGAAGATCATGTTAACATGAGTTATGAGTGCTCTTGTGATTCAGGCTTTCCATTTGCCATGCAACAATCAAGAACTAACACATGGAGACATCTCAGTACATGTAGAGGTGGGACTTGGGCCAGGCTGGGCCGGCCCTGTCATGCCTCGGGCCACGTTGGGTCATGTTTTCCCAGCACGATCAACACGTCGTGCCGTGCTGGGCTGGCACAACTCGTCTCCTGCGAGGCCTAGCATGGCCCAATGGCACGTCAGGCCGAGACAAGCACAGGCACGACCCGAGCTCCGCGTCGTAGGCTCGCAGCCAGCCGCCAGCCCGCCATCACTGCTGCAGTCCTGTCCATGACCTACCCAATGCTGACCACCGCCCTTCGCCGCCTCCCTCTCCCTCTTAGCGCCCTCTCCGCTGTCTTCTCCTCCACTGCCTCCGCCGCCGAAGAACCCACTGTCTCCTACCTAATTTCCAACTGCGGCCTCTCCCCTGCCACCACCGGGCGCTGCCGCGCAGGCGGACGCTGTCCTCGCGCTCCTTCGACGATATGGATTTTCCAACACTGACATCTAGATTAGGGCGACCTGGACGGAGGTGGATCCATGGCGTCTCCTCAAGTGGCTGCATGCACGGTGTCGAGCGCGATGGCCGCCTTTTCTCCCCTTCCGCGCTGCCCTCTCTTCCCAGTGGGTGGCGGATGGGTTGGTTAGGAGGCGGTGGAACTGGAGCATGGAGTTGACGATGACGACCACGCCGCCCTCTCTTCCCAGTTGGCGGTGACCTCACGAAAGGAGAAGTGGAGGTGGACGGAGCAGACCAATGACGGTGAGGCACATGAACAGTGGCCCGCCGCGGGAGCACGCAACGCTCTCCCATGGTGGGGTTGCACACGAAGAGCTCGACGGGGTGCATGCCATGGCGCTCGGCGAGGTGGTCCTGCTGCCTCACGGCGATCTTGCACCATCGCTAGAGGACAATGAAGGAACGGCGGGATGCCACGAGCAAGTAGGGGCCAAAGTCACACGCGATGTCACTGACGTCATGGTTCGGTGCAAAACCAGGGCAACCACTAAGGCACTAACCGGGGGTAGTTCGCGTCGTCAGCAGTGGGCACGAACACAGGTGGGCGATGCAAGTCCTCGACTTGGTGGTACAGGTCAAGGAGGAGGGAGGCGATGAATGCGTGGTGAAGGCGGTCGTTGTCGCTACTGTCGCTGAGGAGGAAGCGACAGAGGCGGTGGAGGAAGGGCGCCTGGAGGATGCTGCGGCGTAAAGGTGGAACTATGGGACACCAAACGCTCTGCACTTCTCAAGGATGTGGATGTGGGTATAGCCTTGGACGACCTTGAGGAGTTGAGGATAAGTAAGATGCCCTGGCCAGCGACGCCAAAGCATGGCCCAACCGCACCAAAGCTTTTCGTCGCTTGTGTTTTGGCCCCGCGTGGGCGTGGAATTGTACCGCGCGTAGGCGTCGGTGCGTGGGCGCGCCAATGCTTGGCGTCGATCCAAAAGTTACACACATGAACTTTATTAATTGCAGAAGAAAAAAGATGTAATTGGGGAACATGAACTTTATTAATTGTAAATAAATGCTAGTACACGGCCCCGTTAAAAACCTTACACCCGAGTGTGGGGTTTTCCCCAGTAAGGAAAAGAGTACCACAATTACAAAGATAATTAATCCTTGTCTTTGAGCTCGAGATCGGCCATGTCATTTGTGATCTCTGGGTCCTCTAGTTGGTGCTACTGTCGAGTTTCTATGGCTTCCTAGTCCTTGAGGCAAGTGAGTGCCTCGACCATCTCGGGTGTAAGAGACGGCCTTCGTTCTTTGATTATTCTTCCCACTATGCTGAATGTTGATTCTAAAGATACAATTGATACTGGTACAAGAAGAACATCTCGTGCGAATTGGGATAGCACAAGAAATTGACGTCGTTGTCTTTCCACCATCCAAGGAGGTCGATCTGGTCATCATCCTGAAGTAGTGGATCATGAGAGACATGATCCAACTCGAAGTAGTGGTTGAGCGCTGCTGCATTGGGGTTCCAGGTTGGCTTAGCCGACTGAGTTGAGGAAGAAGAGTCCTTGCCCTTCAGCTTCTTCCACATGTTAGCCGTCGTAGTTTTTCTTTTCTCATTTTGTCCTGGTTCAAACCTCGGGTGAGGTTGAGAAAACTTCTTCTGGTACATACCGAAAACTCAAAATATCTCGGATTTAACATGTGAGTAAGCAGCTGAGTAATCAAGATCAAGTGCATCACCAATAAAACAGAAAGCAAGATCTAATTTCTCCAACTTCTTACGTGGATCAAAGACAAGAGCAAAACAATATAAGTGTGGAATAGCATTGAAATATTTTAATTATTTTTCCTTCATTGCATTAACAATAGGACTAGCATTTCTTTTGTACTATGCTCATTAAACATGTCAATAATTTTCATAAGCCATTCAAGAACTAAAGGATATATAGGGTAGTAAATACCAGACATTTATGTTGATGCGTTATAGAATGGTTTTAAGAGACGACGTAAACTTGTCGCAACTTCCCAATTTGTGTTAGTAAGCAATATGCCTATACCTTGAGCATTGATAAAATTGCTGAAAATATTCTCGTACCCTTTTGCCTGTTTTAGCATAGTGTATGTTGAGTTCCAACGGACTTTCATGTCTAGGCCAAATTTTCTTGGTTTTGGACCGTTAATCTTGCAGTACTCGTTGAATTTGTTGTACGCTAATGGGGAGATCGAAAGAAAGTGAATAACACTACGGATATTGTTTACATATTGACTTATCTGTGACATACCTCCCTATACCATGAGGTTGAGGATGTGGTATATACATATTTGGTGGAGAACATATCCACCAATGTAGCTCTGCATATATGGTTCTAGTGTCTTCATGGCCGATGTATTCGTCGATGCGTTATCCAATGTAATAGAAACAATCCTATTTTCTATCCCATATTCTTGTATAACCTAGGATGAGTGCAGCTATAGCCTCTCCAGTGTGCGACTCATCAATAACCCTGAATCCTATGACCCTTTCATTTAGCTTATACTTGTTGTCTATGTAATGGGCAACAACACTAAGATAGCATGTCCTTTGGTGTGAAGACATCCAAATGTCTTATGTCAAGGCAACAGAAAAGCTTACGGCCCAAAAATTTTGTTTCAGAAAATTCATTTTATTTTGGTACCTTCTCATTATATCTCTCTTGGTGGTTTTCCTAGACATATTATTGTACTGTGGACAAAATGCTTTTTTATCATTCTTTCAAAGCTAGCACTTTCGCCCATCCTAATGGGTAGATTTTCCATAACTATATGCCTAGCAATTTCATCGTGAGCTATTTGAGTATCATAAACTCATGTACTTACAGAGCCATCTGCAGAGATTTTCCATAACTATATGCCTATCAATTTCATCATGAGCTTTTTGTATCAATGTTCAGTTTGCACTCTTCTGCCTTATTCTCACATGGCAAACCTTTTCAATCATACTAGATAATGGCGGTTTAGATGCCCCATACCACCATGTAAGCCTGCAAAATATTCTTTTTTGCAATAATTACAGGTTGCACACACTACAAGCAACTTACCATTCCACATTTCTTTATTCTTAGTGAAATGCTTCCAACATTCTGCTACCCCCGTCTGCGGAGTAGATGGTCCGACAGTATCATTGGTCGTCACTGTCTCCGCAACGGGGTAGTTGGCCGTTGCTTCCTCTGGCATGGAATAGCCTTTGCCTTCATGTTTCTCCTCCTCCTCATAGCCATCCGTTCAAATGACAATCATCCATCCCATAGTCTCCCATGCTTGGGGACAAACGACATGGATCGGGAGCCTCGGGCATGGACGAACCAGGACTTGGAGAGCTGCTACGTACATAGAGTCTTATTACTCTTTTTTTCCTACTAGTTCTACCACTAGGGAGTATATTTTTGTATGTGAGGATTTGATGTTGTTGCTAGTGTGAAACTGTGAACTGTGAAGATCATGAACAAATGAGCTGGTGACTCGGTGGCGAAACGAGCAGTGAAAACATAGATTATATAGGCATTATGTGAATGTTAGCCTTTTGCCCGTTGTTGTCACGTCCTAAAGTTGTAATTACGTAATTAAGTCTAATCATGCTTCATAAGTATTAGGTTTAATTTTGAGTAATTTTCTTTTGGAGCATTAGAGCACTTGGTTTTAAGTCAATTGGATGAGAGAAAGAAATTCGAAAGAGAAAGAAATAGATTTGCAGTTGAAACAGGCTTTTTTCTCTAGCATGTGGGGCCCATATGGGTGACCAACCACCTCATCTCCTCTTGGGGCAGCAACCCCCACTAACTCCCTCTCTCTCCCTCATTCTCCCAGCTCTCTCTCTCCCTCCCATTGTGCAGCCCGAGCAGCCCCCCCTCTCTCAAGCTCTCTCTCTTTCTCCCTCGATTCCTCCCTCTAGAAGCTAAATCGAGGTACACATGTGGTATTAACGTGGTCACTAGATCCTAAGCTCCTCATCCATCCAATTCATTTTCATTTTCCCGAATTCAAGCTGTTCTTGGTGTTTTTCTTTGAAGCACGAGGAACCACAGTTGGACTCCTCTTCCTGGGCAATTTCTTCATTTCTTTCATCATTTGGTGGTCACCAACCTCCACAAGTATGGTGGGTAAGTCCCTTAGGTTTCCTTCAGCAAGAATGCATGAATTGGTGGGTCAATTTCGAGTTTAGAGCTAAGTTTGTGGAGTTCTCGAGTTCTTGAGCTTTGGAGCAAAAAGAGAGGATTCATATGAGTTTTGTGCTAGGAATCATGTTGCTAAGTTGGTGAGTGAGTTATAGACTCTATGAACTATCTCAAACATGTTTCCCTTTGGTTTGGAGAGGCTCACAAAAATTGGCTGAGTTTCCCCCCTCGAAGCAACCTCTCTAGAGAACCCGGATAGTCCGGGTAGCCCAGTGAAAACCCCGATGAATTGTGTAAAAAATAGTTAGGGTCTATGATGCAAGTTGAGTCTAGAACCCTTTATATAATGTATATGCATATTTATGTACGGTAGATTTAACATGCAAGTTGAATCGGTCGAAAAGACGTGGCAAAACATGTATTCTATCATAACCCAGAGGTTCACTCGGAGACTCCGGAACCCGGAGGTTCCAAATTCAACCCGAAGGTTTTGGGTGATCCTAACCAAAAATACCCGAGGACCCCTACCCGGACGTTCACCCAGAGAATCCGGAACCCGGAGGGTCTGAGTTCAACCCGAAGGTTCTGGATGATCCTAACCAAAATACCTGAGGACCCTCGCCCGGAGGTTCACCTAGAGACTCCAGAACCCGGAGGTTCCGAGTTCAACCTGGAGTCTCCGGCCTCCTGTTAACTTTTTGAAGTTGTTTAGATCGCAAGGTTTGTTATTATTTTGCCTGTCTTGTACTATTAGCTTATTGTTACGTATATAGTAGCATACATTGTTGCACTTTATTCATACTTATCATTGCACACGTTCTTCTTTAGTGAATGAGGATCCGGAGCGTGATGCGGGTGTGGTTGAAGGTGACACCGAGCCACATGAGTTCTATGAATTCTATGTGGGTAGCATCAGTCAACCACCTGAGCATCAAAGCAAGCATCTAAGCATATTTCTCTTATTAATTTGGATCATATGTGTCTAATATGATAACATATTCTTCATATACGTTATCCATGTTGTTGAGTTGATGTCGGGTCTTATATGGGTAGAACCTATGTTGATGCATTACACCCCATATTGAGTCATTGGTGATCTATCTTCTTGTAACTGAGGTTTAACTTGATGATGTTCTAGTTTAAAAGTTAACTGAAATACTTAGTCATGCATAGATTATTCGGTAGAAGTCGAGCAGTGGTTCAACCCCATTCGCGAGCTATAGGCTTTAATTACTGTCACATTGATAACAATGTTGGGTTAATGGTATTGTTTGGTTGAGTAGTGAGGATAAGGCGAGATGTGGACGGTGTTAGGGTGCTTCTCCTGTCCCGATGTGGAGTTCCCTAGGGTAGGTCAGGATAAGAACCCGAACACCGTAGACCGCTTACATCGCTTAAGCACCGATCATTGTTGTAGTTGGCTCTAGCACTTACCGTACTTACCACATGTCAATCTAATGGTAAGATAAGATGAATACCTCTATAGCTGTAATTATTTGAGGTTGCACATCAATGGTGTGAGCGGACGGGCTTGTAAGAGACACTTGAGGTTGCTTCGAGAGTTAATCTAAGTAGGCTTCGTACTGAGCAATGGTCGACTCAAATGGTTAGGGCTTATTGAGAAAGGTTGGCATGAATACCCCCTTGGGTGGATCTGTGTGGTCACTCAAGCTGTATGGTACTCGAGTCTTATGGATAAAGTTGTACCCCCTATAAGGTGTAAAAATATTTCGAAATGCCACGTTCTCGATCATGAGTATGCTTTTGTCCATTTGCAGCAGCCATAGAATTTCGAGTTTGGTTTGAAATGGTTGTTAGGATGAGATGATTCTTTATAGATGTTCTTACTATGGTTCTTTTTACATATATGTTTAGTTGGTGGTTATGGGTTAGATAGTTGTGTTGGTTACGTCTAGATGCTCACATATGTTTTTTTTTCAAATTTTGCTTTCGCATATAAATTTACTTAAACATGTGGTCGTATTTTTGGTAACATCACAATTCATAATTCTTGAAGTCGGGTTATCTATAAATACCCAATATAGATTAAGTCTTGCGAGTACCTTTGTACTCACGCTGCTCTTTTAGGTGCTACCGGCTAGGAGGAGCTGATCTTTAGCTACTTCATGCTTGTCGAGGGTGGTAGCGAGCATGAGTAGGCAACTACTCGGATGCCATGCTTTTGTGATGGGACCTAAGGGCATATGGCTTTATCCTCCTTTTGTTGTTCATAGTTTTAGCTTCCGCTGCATAGTTCTCTTTGGTCTAGGAGTTGCTTAGTTTCAGCCTACTTCTAGCTCTCTTTTACTATAAATTGTAAGAAATTATAGATGCTTAAGAACTTATAATATAATTTAATTACTCGCTCTTTGTTAAGCTTTGTTGTGATGTGATATGTTGGAAAGATACGTATTTCAATCTTGGGCACAAAAGATATGACGGGACTACCGGAGCAGTATTCTAATTAATCACTAAAGTTGTGATTAAGTAAACGATCAATTCAATGATTAATTAGAATACTGTTTGGACAGTTCCTTACAGTTGCCCCCACTCGATTGAATGCCCTCTTGCTTGATTTTTTTCCCGGTACCTCTCTAGTCATATCTGCTCCCTCTTTAGTCACGTTAGCTCTCTCTTTACTACTATTTCCAGTTAAAAGATAGAAAAAGAAAGCATGGCAAGGTGACTCATGCATGCCGATGAAGCAATTGAACTGAACAATTGTGACTATAACTGCAGGGAAAGCAGGACGGGCATGGGAAGTGGTGCATGCCTGCCATGGAGTGGTGTGTGCTTGTGTGGTGTGATGGAAATGTGTGCTTTGGATCCTTACTTCCTTTTTCTCTATGACATGGAAGAAAGAAACGATGGGGTGCATTGGCTCGGTGCTGCATTGTTGGTGCCCTTTCCCTCCGAGCTGGTTCTCATCGAGGGTGGCTAATGTAGGAGGCATTGTTGTTACTCATCAGTCATAGCGATTAACATACATGCATTGTGCAATAGGTGCAAAATTAGTGTTCGGTTTAGTCCATTGAGTCACTCAAATATATGTTTGTGCGGAGGTCGGGATACCGTTATCTCATTATTAATTTAAATGCAATCTTAATAAACTTCGTCCAAATGAAAACATCTTAATCCAGTAGTAATTTCTTTTTTTACTGCTCAAGGCCATCAATGCTTAAAAGCTGCTTAACCTCTAAACGTCAACCAACCGTTGGTACCCATTAAAATACGAGCGGCGGGCTGTTCAAATGCGAGCGATGGGTTGTTCATACTGACAGGTTCTTTGCGTGCCATCGGGTTGTTTTCGTGCCGACGGGCCTTTTCCATGCCGACGAGCTATTTTTGTACCGATGGGCCTTTTTCGTGCCAACATGCCTTTTCCGTGACAATAGGCCATTTTCGTGCTAATAGGTCATTTTTATGTCGTGTCAGTCTAGACACGACCCAATATTTAAGACAAGTCGGGCTGCCCATCGTGCCTAGACCCTAGGCACGGCCCGGTCCACATGTCCATGCCGTGTCAGCTCAATCTAAATTTTTCCGTGTACCATCCGTGAGCCGTGCCGAATCATCGTGCCATAGAACATCCGGATTCGGTCTGGCCTAAGTTCCAGCACTAGGTATACGGTACATGAATCAGATGCACTTGAGAAACAAAAGGATTTTAGTGCTAACCGTGAACCACTGGTAGCAGATGAGCACATGCAGCAGATAAGAAAAGACAAGACGAGCATCTGTCGATTTTTTGTGTCGGAAAAGGTTTACCTCTTTTCCCCCTAAGATGTCACGGCAAAAGTCAATGGACTTTTTAGCCCTGCTTTTCACTTACAAAACGTAATCCATCGAGCTTTTTTTTTTTTTTTGAGGAAACGTATTCCATCGAGCTCGTTACGTGGTGCCTGCCAGTTGCGCGCAGACACGTACGCCACGCTACGACGCCAGATGAGCGGACGGCCCGGCGCAACCCCGTACGGTGCCAGGAAGCGGGGGTCTTTTTTTTTTTTGGAAGGGACCATATGGGCGATTGTATTAGGAGAAAGAAAAGAACGGCATAAGGATGACAAGGTTAAGGTTACAAGCGAGTAGGGCGGGTAAGGCCGAAAGAAGAGAAAGATGATACACAAACAGAAAAATACATGACTAATTTAAGAATCTTTTTTACTGTCTCTAAGGGCTATTAATACATGTGCATATGTTAGATCCTAAGTCATCACTTTCTCTTATATCCTTACGCAAAAACACGTCTTCCATGAGTTCATCTTAAAAAGTCCGACAATTACATTCTTTCCACCGCTCTCAAAGGATAAAAATGATCAGAGTCTTACACCTTTCTTTAGAGATCATGTTTGGGAGGTCCGATCTTCCCACCAAGCTTCAATGGAGTCAGTGTTGGTCCATGAGGTGCAAAGAAGGTAGATGTAACCATTCTGCTATACATGTTTAAAGGCTTTTGGTGGTCAGACACTCAATGAATGCATATTGGGCAAAAATATTGATCGTTGCATTGCTGGAGTTGCAGGCGCGGGGCTATCCATACTCAGTCCTGGATAAGGAGCCATGCAAAAAAAAAAAAAATAGCATTTTGGTAGCGTCTAAGCCTTCCCGATTATTTTCTTATAAGTTTTGTTTGGCAAATCTGTGAACTGAGCCTTGTACGCTGATTTAGCTGTGTATGTCCCATGGGTCGTTTGCGTCCATTGCGCCCAGGTGATTGTGTCCACCATTTGTCCTAAATGGACAGCGCTAATCCTCTCCCACAGATTTATGAATTATGCAATTATCGATGTAGCCAAATTATGTCCAAGGTCATAGATCCAATTACTATTATGAGATCATGTGATGAAAATTAGTTTGAATAATGAAACCCTCAGAGCAAAGTGATTTAGCATAATGATATTAGGATGATATTTATGAGTTGCTAAGATATTGCTTAGATATACTTTGATAGTATAGATAGTTTGATGCACTATCAGTAGTTGGATTTGTTTATGTTAGTGTGTTGGTTTTGCTTGAAGTTTACATGATGTTGTGTGAACTGGTCTTGAGTCAAGTTGGGAAGGCCTTGTGCTCATACTCGTTTATTGATTCATGTGCAGGTGTTGCTTGAAGCCGAACATGGTCGATGATAGACCGATGAACTAAGTTTAATCCATCCAAAATTCCGCTAGAATATTTTTTGTTTGATTTGTAAAAATTTCAAGTGGATTTGGTTTGATTTCAAGTAGCTTTTCGGTCAACTTGACTAGGTTTCGATCTACTCGATTCTGTTTGATACAGTCTTCTTCGACTACAGATAGTTCTTGATCCACATATGTGGTTGACTCAATTTTTGTTGGGTTAGTTTCATATTTGAATCTAGTTTCAGCTATCCAAATTTGAGGACAATCGGACAAGCGGATCTTTGTTGACATTATTTTTACTAAAGCATGTACAATCTGTTTTGAGTGGGGTACCGAGTTTAAATCGATTTTTGATTTAAGCGAATTAATTCTTGAATTTGATTTCTGCAATCATTCACCACCCTCTGATTGCCTTATTAGAGTGTAATCGATCCTATAATTATTATCAGAGCCTTAATTCATTCTAATTAATCTTAATCGGTAACTAAAAATATGGTTTTAGATAGGTATTCCACTAAACCTTATGTTCTCGATGAAATTGATTTTTAGTTCTTGAAAACGAAGATGGAGGTCTATATTCAAGCACAGGGCTTTACAATTTGGAAAAAGATCTACAAGCCATATATGATTCAGAAAACAGTGAGGTGACGGTGTAGAACATGCCACCCATTAAGGCGAACAATAAGACAAGGAATTTGTTTATCCAAGGCTTAGGAAGAAGCAACTTCAATCGTGCGATACATCTCAAATCGGCATGAGTGGAAAGCACTCTGCGATTATCATGAAGGTTCATCTATCATTAAAGACGTACATCAAGATTTATATAAGAAAAAATAAATGAAATTTGAGATGAAACCCGATGAGTTTTTTTTATGATTTCTTTCCTCACTTTAATAAAATTCTTAGCAATTTGCGTGCTGTTAATGTTACATATACTAATGCTGAGAATACACGTCAATTACTAGGAGCTTTAGATATATCATTGTGGGAGATGAAGCTACATCTATTAGAGAATCTACTGTTGTGAGTACTCTTACATTAGATGTTATTTATTCTAAATTAAAAACTCATAAGCTAGATGTCGTTGCTAGAAACAATGTTAATAAATCAATTGCTTTGGTCTCTCAACCTAACATGTCTCATATTGAATCTTCCTCATCAAACTTTTCATTATTTTCTATATCTTCACTAACCGATGATCAACTTGAATTGATTCCTGAAGAAGATTTAGTACTACTCTCTACTCGTTTCTCTAAAGTATTACCGAATGTGCGTATGAGGAAAAGAGAAAGTTGAGGTTCTCAAAGATGATATGAATGTGGTGATCTCAACTATATTCGTTCCAATTATCCTAAGCTTACAGAAAAGGCATCAAACAGGAGAAGGAGAAAAAGAAGCGATCGTTCTATGATAGGAAGAAGAAGAGTTTTCTTAACTGTAAGGTTGTGCATCAAGTTTTTTCGGCGCTCGAACAAGTCAACCTGGGTGACATTGATTTAGAGAGCAGTGAGGATGACACAACATCCAAGAGCAAGACATTGCGTGATTTGACTGGGTTGTGTCTCGTGGCAAGCAACAAAGAAAGCCGCACCGAGGATGAACTTAATAGCGACGGTAACAAGGTATTACCTACTTATTATGATCTATTTAATGCTATTGTTCATCTTGGTACACTCTTAGAGAAACATAACAAAAAAAAATTAAGAAATATGATGTTTTAATTGAATCACTGAATTCTGAAATTGCAAGACTTAAGTTTTTAATTCGTAATGATGATATTTGCAAGTCATGTGACTTAAGTTATGTTGAGCCCACTTTTCTTAGAGATGTTCATACTTCTACTCTTGAGAAAATTATAGAAGAAATTGAGAAGAATGAGAAACTTATTGTGTTAAATTGCAGACAAGTTAAAAATACTAGTTGTGCAACATCTGATTTGCTTGATTCAACTTTCTGTTCTAATTGTTCAATTCTAGAATTGAAGTTGTATGATGCTAATACTAGAGTTTCGCAGATAGCTAATGACATGATTACTCATGAGGTTCTTTCATATTCTAATTATTGTAAACAAAAGAAACACATGAATGTTGTTGGTAATAAGTGCATGTCTCTTTCTAAACAGATCGATTACTTGAAAGGAACTTTAGAATATTTTTCTAAGGGAAAGAAAAATCTGGACCTGATTTTAGATTCATCTAAGTCAAGCATATGAAAACAAGATTTAGGTTTTGATCCCTATGCTCTTTCTAAGACAAATACACTCACTGTTGCTAGAGCTCTTGGTAGTGGCAAAGTTGAAATACTTGTTGAACCTGGACCTAAGAAGGTTGTTTTTAAGTCTGCTGAATTTTTATCTTCTACAATGAATGCAAATGTTGCTTCTTCTTCTAAATCTACACATCAGGTTAAATACACTTGCGCTCATTATGGTAGAGGTGGATATTTAGTAGAGTTTTGCTTTATACTAGCTAAACAACACAGCAAAGAAAATTTTAAGGCTAGGTCTAATTTCTAAAAGGCACGTGTTATCCATCGTAAGGTTGTGACACCTCACTTTATGCTTCAGGTGAAACAATAATCACCTTTTTGCTGCTCGTGTAACTCGTCAAGAGCCTACTTGGACTTCTCGAGTTGAGACTACTCGAGCTGCTAGTGCTTCTCGAGTTGAGTCTACTCGGGTTACTCGTATTTTTCCTACTCGCATTTCTAGTCGAGTGACTCAGTACTAGATCGCTAAATGCTTTATTACTAACCCCAGTACTGAGTCATCGACATCTTTTGTTTCTTTGTAGGTTTCTCGAGCAAGAAAGGAGAATATATGGTTAGTCAATTCCGGATGCTCATGCCATATGTCTGGTAATATGAATTGGTTACCCTCCCTTGTACGTGCATCTCGTACTAAGAGTGTTATATTTGGAGATGCTTCTTCTACTTCTGTTATAGCAAAAGGTACAATACAGGTAAATGACAAGTTTATATTCAATGAAGTTGCTCTAGTTAAGAACTTGAAATTTAACTTGCTTTCTGTCTCACAAATGATTGATGAAGACCTTTAGGTGTATTTTAAGAAAAATGAATGCAAATTATTAGTTGCATCACCTTCTTCTAAGTTGTTTTTAGTATCTTACATTTTGGAATAGTTTTTAAGGCTAATTTTGACGCATCACCTTCTTCTAAGCTTAGATGTCTTGTTGCAAATGATTCTAAAGATCTATTCTTTTAGCATCGTAGACTTAGTTATATTGGTCAAGATCATCTCACTCAAGTTAGTAGTTTAGATCTTATTCGAGGCTTGCCAAAGCTTAAGCCTGATAGCGAATTAGTGTGCTCTTCTTGTAGATATGTTAAAATGCATTTAGGTTCATATCCATCTATTACCATGGTTATAACAAATGCATCTGGTCAACTTTTGCACCTTGATATTGTTGGTCCTTCTAGAGTACAATCATTTGGAGGTAAATAGTATGTATTTGTTATTGTTGATAATTTCTCTAGATATTTTTAGGTTTTCTTTATGGCATCTAAGGATGAAGCTTTTGATCATTTTAGGAATCTATTTCTTAAATTATCTGTTGATCTCCGCGGTTCATTTAGAGATATTAGAAGTGATAATGAAACTGAATGTAAGAATTCTTCTTTTGATCACTTTTGTGCTGAAAAATGGATTGAACATCAATTTTCATCACCTAGAGTACCTCAACAAAATGGTGTAGTTGAAAGAAATAATAGAACTCTTGTTGAGACGTCTAGGACTATGTTAGATGAATTTTCTACTCCTGGGTTGAAGCTATATCTACTTCTTGTTATATTTCAAACCATGTTTTCTTGAGATCTAAATTGAATAAATCTTTATATGAGCTGCGGTTTGGACATAAGCCCAGTGTATCTCACTTTAGAGTTTATGGCTATAAGTGCTTTGTGCTGAAATTTGAAAATTTGGATAAGTTTGAGTCTAGATCAACTGATAAAGTTTTTCTTGTATTTCCTACTCGTACTCGTGGTTATCGTGTGCTTATTTTGGAGACTAACAAAATTATTGAAACCTATGAGATTATTTTCGATGAGGCTAGTCCTAGAACTAGACCAAATAATACAGGTATAGGTACACATGTTCAGAGGAGTCTGAGAGCATATTTGTGGATGATGATGAGGAGTAGGAGGATGAGATGTTATTTCATATGACACAATCAGTTGAGGATTATTTGGTACCTTCGACTACTTCGGCTACAGTTGGACATCCTCAAGCTACTACATCATCTGTGCATGTTTAAGGAGAAGAAGATATTGCTTCTGGAGTCAATGCTCTTTTGTACATTCAGCAGAGTCATCCACCGAATCAGATGATTGAAAATTTGCATGAACGAGTCACATGGTCCAGGTTTATTGATTCTAATTCTTATGTTCATTCAGCGTTTGTTCCTTCTTTTGAACTCAAAGATGTTTCATATGCATTAACTAATGAATCTTGGATCAATGACATGCATGAGAAACTTAAAAATTTTGAATGCAACAAAGTATGGAAGCTAGTCGCACCTCCTTCAGGTCATACACTTATCGGTACTAGATGGGTTTTAAAAAATAAATAAAGTGGGGATGGTGTTGTTGTTAGGAACAAAGTTAGACTTGTAGCTTAAGGTTTTACATAGATAGAAGTGCTAGATTTTGAGAAAAATTTTACTTTGGTTGCCAGCTAGAAGCTATTAGAATTATTTTAACTTTGTTGCATCTAAAGGTTTTAGATTATATCAAATGGATGTCAAAAGCGCTTTTCTGAATGGATACATTAATGAGGAAATTTATGTTAAGCAACCACCTAGTTTCAAAAATCCTATATATCCAGATCATGTGTACAAGTTGTCTAAACCTTTATATGGTTTAAAACAAGCCCCTAGAGCATGGTACAATAGGCTTAAAACTTTTTGGGTTGAAAAGGGTTTTGTAATAGGAAAAGTGGGCATGACGTTGTTTGTGCTCAAGCATGGTAATGATCAACTATTTGTTCAGATTTATATAGATGATATCATCTTTGGTTGTTCTTCTCATGCTTTGGTGTTTCGGTTTTTAGAAACGATGAGCATAGAATTTAAGATGAGTATGATGGGTGAACTAACATATTTTTTGGGTCTTCAAGCCAAACAAACCAAACAATGTACTTTTGTTCATCAAAGTAAGTATATACGAGACCTGCTACGATGTTTTGAGATGGAAAACAACAAGCCGATCATGACACCTAGTGGAGCAATAAAGATGCTTTATCCTGATAAAGATGGTGAGGCAGTTGATAAAAAAAATATAGAAGCATGATGGGATCACTTTTATATCTCACTGCTTCAAGACCAGACATGCAAGTTGTCGTATGTTTGTGTGCACGATTTCAAGCTTCTCCATGTTCTTCACATTGACAAGCTGTCAAACGGATTCTCAGGTATCTTCATGACACTTAAGACTTCGGCATATGATTTTTTGCTTCTTCTTGTATTATCTTAAGAGCTTTTTCTTATGCTGATTTTGGAGGCTGTAGAATTGATAGAAAAAGTATATGTGGTATATGTCATTTCTTATGTAATTCTATTGTTGCATGGTCATCTAGGAAACAGTCCTCTGTTGCATAATCTACTATTGAATCTGAATATGTTGCTGATTCTAGTTGTTATTTATAAACTTTTTGGATAGTTGTTATACTTAAAGATTATAAGGTTAATTTAAAGAGTGTTCCACTTTTCTGTGATAACACTAGTGCTATAAGTATTGCTAAAACTCATGTGCAACATTATTGGACTAAACATATTGATATCAGGTTTCATTTTCTTAGAGACAATGTGGAAAAATAGAACATTGAACTTCTCCATGTGGATATTGAACACCAATTGGCAGGTATTTTTACAAAACCTTTGTATTCTTCTCATTTTACTTTTTTTCGGTGAGAACTAGGTGTTATTCATGCTATAAGATTGTTTTGAGCGGGAGTTCTTATATGTTGGAGCTTTTTCGAATGAGAAAACAATGAAATATGATGAGTATCTGTCGGAGGGTTAACTCCTGTCGCAGGGATCCTGAGGGACCCCTTTTTAGAGATTCGGCCGGGGGGATGATTCTGAATATGTTTGTTGGAGAAATAAATGGATGTAAATGCGATGGCAGGTGGGATGGAATGATCTAATGCAGAAAAGAGTAAATACGCTGGGGGATTTTTAGACAGGTTCGGGCCGCACTGCACATAACACCCTACTCCTGTGTGGATGCTATAAATGCCCTGAGAATGTCTCTCAGAAATGTGCTGGTTACAAGAATGTTTGTCTATCCTAGAGCCTCGGGCTCCTTGTTCTTCGATTGTCACAGCTTCTATGCATGTACGAAGGTGTTCTTCGATCTCTGAGCAGGCGCTAGAGAGTTCGAGCACTCCTCTGTACCAACTCAGACTCAGTCTCGATCTCCGCTTCCGCTCCCTTTCTGTCCGCGCCCGCCGGCTTCTTAAATATCCGCCGGCGGTGGCGTGCCCTGAATGGGAGGGCACGAGTTCCAAGGCGCCATAAATGGAAAAGGCAGTCATCATGGCCTCTGCGCGAAGTGACGGGGGTTGAAAACGCGCCCCGTGCCCGGTCTTCAGTCGTCATGATGGCGCTGGCAACGGGCGCCGTGGAGAGGGCCCACCGGACAGCTGCAGAGTGGCCCGGCGTGCCCGTCCGGTCTTGTTCGCCTGCCACAGCAGCGCGGCAAACAGAACGCTTCGGGCCTCCGAATGGCGCGGGATGGGACCCGTGCATTAAATGTCCCCACGCCCTTCTGCCAGAGTATGGTAGGGACTGACACCGAGCGTGACGGGAGCAGTTGGAGGTGACAAGCCACGCGCGCCCTTAAATGCGGCATCGGGCCTTTCACTGGCTGACACCTCATCGCTGGACCCCTGTGTGGGCCACTGACGGGGGTCTTCCTCGACCATCGGGGAACCGAGTGCTCGGGGGTCACTGTTTACCTCCCCGGGCACTCGCTCCCGAAAACGCCCTCTCTTGGTCCTCGGGGAATCGAGTGCTCGGGGGTCACTGTTCACCTCCCCGAGCACTCTCTCCCGGATTTGATTGTTCGGGTCCTCGGGGAACCGAGTGCTCGGGGGCCACTGTTTACCTCCCCGAGCACTCTCTTCCCGGTACTCGGCTTTCCTGGTCGTCGGGGGGCTCAGGTGCTCGGGGGTCACTATTCACCTCCCCGAGCACCCCCTTCCTGGTTACTTGGTCTTCGCAGATCATCGAGGAACCTGGGTACTCGGGGACCACTATTTGTGACCCCGAGCGCCCTCTCCCGGAACTTAGCCCTTTTTACCTTGCGGAGATGACCCCTGCGGGAGGACACCACGTGGCGGATTGCTAGCCTGACCTCGGGATTTGGGGACCCCTGGTTCCTAATTCACCGACAGTATCATATATGATACATATGTGACTTTTAATGCCAATGCTTATGTTACATGGGAGTTTTTGCACTTTCATATCTATATATGTAATTGTGTAGTTTTTGTCATGATTTTTTAATGGAATGAAAACTCAAAGTAAATCTTGTCACGGTTAAACTCTCTTGATTGATTTAATCTTTGATAAAAATGCTATATGTGAAAGACTCAAAGAAATAAAAAATGCTAAATAATAGTTGATAGGTGAAAGATCAAGGAAGTATGCGTTGTCACACTTCTTCTTTACGAGACTGCTATCTTTGCACTTTGATATGAACTTGGAAGAAGCCATGTAGGATCGCAACCATTGCCTTAAGATTCTGATTGTCTTTTTGACATAGGCTTGACATAGTTGGATAAAATAAGGCTGGTAATGCATATAATTCCTTACAAAATAATATGAAATGTTCTTGATAGCACCAAAACAATGCTTTCCTGTCGTAACCAAGCATAATCTTGGTGCATGAATGGAAGAGAGCCATGTCTTCATTATTGAATGCCAAGGGGTAACCTATCCTAGGGCTCTCCAACTTCAACCACTCAAGCCACATCCAACGAAGTCGAAGCGCCTGACTAAATTTGTGGAGGTCCAGAATTCCAAGGCCCCCCTTTTCTATCGGCCTACATACTTTACTCCATGCAACTTTGCAAGCTCCCCTGCTGCACTCATCATTTCTAGTCCATAGGAAGCCACGACGGAAACGGTCAAGCGTTTTGTAGAATTTTTTGGGCGGCTTGATGGAGGTGAGGAGATATGTTGGCAGGGCGGAGATAACCAACATCACCAAAACTTGTCTCCCAGTCGCGGTTAGAAGCCTCAGTTTCCAACCGGATAGGTGGCGAGCGGCCTTATCAAGGATAGTTTGCAAATGTATTAGGCGCAAGCATCCTAATGTCAACAGAAGTCCGAGATATTGCATTGGGAAATTAGCAACTATCCTAAAGAAGATTCCTAGGACCTCATCTAAGTCCGCATATTGGCATCTGATAGGAGAGATAGAGCTCTTTTGTAAATTAACTTGCAACCCGATGGAATCTTCAAAATCCTTTACGATAGTCAGCAGGGTTGCAAGCTCGCGCCTCCATGGGTTGAGGAAAAGGATTGCATTATTAGCATATAAAGAGAGGCGTAGGCAAGTTGAGCATCTGCAGAGGCAGGACAATCTTCTCATCTCAGTCGCTAAGTCCAAGATGTGTTTTAGTGGGTCAATTGTCACGATGAACAGATATGATGATAACGGATCGCCTAATCTCAGACCTTGTCGATGCAGCAGCCTTATCTCAGACCTCGTCGATGCAGCAATTGTTTTCCTTGGGTGCCATTGAGGAGTATGGAGGACAATGAGAAGGCTAGTGTGGCTAGCTCAATTAGTTGAGAGTATGGATATACATCTAGATCACTCATGTTTAAATTTTTTTACACGAATTTAAGTATATATTTCTTCTTATTCATAATACTACCTAGTTACTTCTAAGTTGATCGATCCTCAGGCCCGACATCCGGCTCCGGCACGGAGCACGACAGAGAGTCAGACGATCCACGCGCATCTGGGAGCGTCAAGTAGTCAGCATGGCACATGGCCCGTGAGCACCAGGTGACGGCTGGAACTGGAACCTGCTCATCTCATGAGTCCACGTCCCTAGCGCCAGCGCTTGGGCGGAGGAGGAGGCGTGACTCGTGAGCCCGCGGCGTGCCACTCCACGCGACCATACCATGCCATGCGTCGGGTCGGAACTAACCTGTGGTACGTATGCCCGATTTCCCTTGAGGTTGCTGTGTCGTCGAAAAGTCGGGAACCATCGACCATACAACCATAGAAGCAAATTCTATAGAACCATGTCTTAAGAATAACTCTCTCCCCTGTGATGACACGTATCTACACTCTCTCTTTTTTCTTCAGTCCAACTATTAGATCACAGGATGAATAGCATGGATTGAATCTCACGAGAATCTTTTTAGATAGGGTTCTATAACATTTACTTCCAACAACCATGACGTGCGGCTGTCGGTCCATTACCAATTAGAGCCAAAAAACTAGGCTACTATCATCATCATCACTACGTGCATCATGTTTCCTGTACTCTCGTAGTGTCATGTAATCCATCGTTTTACCTTGAAAAAATGGTCGGACGGATTACCACGACTGTTGGGTACATGCACAACAACATTATAGAACAAAAAGGAATCAACGTGCCCCATCATCCATCTGCGAGGGCCCCCCACCGGACAGCACAAAACAGGGTACAGACCAGACAAAAAAGTTTGCACCGAACCCAACTCGAAAGCGTCGTGCAGACAACGGGAGCTCACCTCATCTCGTCCGTCCCTCGAATCTACAAACGGAGCCAGACAGGCACAGAAAGTGTGTTTGGTTCCGTCCAGCTGATGCGAATCTATAAAGACGCGGCTAATGCTCGTGCATCCTCCGCACCGCGGCCTCCTAGACATTCATCTCCACAGACATTCATCCGTAAATTGTTTTTGATCTATTTTTTGCCCAAATAAAAGGCTAGCACATGATGTTAAGAAACTACAGATCTGAACACATATAAAATTGCAAAAAAAATTTGTAGATCTTGGTCATGGCAGGCAATGAAGATATCCTGTTTTAATTAATAACCACCCTCGATAGAACGTCAATTCGCTGAGTTACAAGGCTTTGCACAATTCATTGTGCGTCGCACCTTTTTCATTGATAAGGTACAAAATATTTTGCACAGATCCAAAAGATACACCAAGATATAGGGCAATTGAAGCTGTCATGTCAACTTCCTCATACTTTCTCAACAAGTGAAATTCCTAAAAATAAAAAGCCTCCTAAGTAAACAGCTACAGTAAGGTATCTAAAAGAATCTATATAATGGCACCAATAGAAATTTTCATGTCTTCCATTTGCCCATATATATGCTAAAGTTGTCGACATATTAGTATATATGTGCCTATGGGATATAATTAATCTGGCTGCATGCTATCGTTAATTTGCCTGCATAATATAATTAATTGGTATACCTACATAACTGATAAATCTGAGAAATAAAACATCATATCATCATCATGAAAAAAATAGACATACATTACATGGTCGTCTCAAACTAACAAGCACATATGCTATGACAGTATACTAGATGTTCATTCAATCAGTTATACGAACAAACATAAAAATATAGATTCTTTGAAAAGGAACAAATCAGTAAGCAAAAGTACAATTATGTGTAAGCAAATCAATTGTTCCAACTAAGAAACAAAAGGCAGCTCAGAGTTAGGATTGAAAAAACCAAATCAACAGAACATTTGCACGCAAATTATGTGACTTTGAGAAGCAAAATTTGGATAACTACATATAAAATTGAAAAAGCAATTTTATCCATTACCTAGGCAAAATTGAAGCAATTTCATACCTCCGAAAAGCTGTTCCTAGGCAAATTTACATAATCCTAAAAGCAAATCGCTGCAAAATGGTGATATCATCAGAGCTCGATGATCTATCGTAACACTCATAGGTAGGGTGCAGTGGGAAACAAGCTGTCTAGACCTAGAGCTTGGGCTACCATCACGCTAGATTTGAAGTGGCTTTCCATCTCCTGGGCAACAAGGGTGCACGGACGGCAGATCCTACCTCTGTTCGGACAAAGACGAGCACCTTGTCACGGCCAACAGAAACCTCACCAACAATTAGTTGCGCCGTTTAGTTGCCAAATTTGGTAGACTTGGGACCTGACCTCACCCTTACAACAACGAGAGAGAGAGAGAGAGAGAGAGAGAGAGAGAGAGAGAGAGAGAGAGAGAGAGAGAGAGAGAGAGAGAGATTTTGGGAAGGAATGAGCGGAGGAAGCCACACCCTGGACAACATGGGTGCACAGGCAGCGGATTCGACCTATTTCCAGACTTCGACGAAGGTGAGAATCTCCTCTCGGCCGCCGAAAACTACACTAACCGTCAGCTGCACCTTCTAACTGCTAGATCTGGTTGATTTGTGACCTAATCTCACCCTTGTCCCAGAGAAAGGAAAGAATTTGGGGAAAGAATGAGCAAAGGGGATGAGCAATTGATTGGAAGAGGAATGACATGAGCAATTGATTTGTAGGAAGAACCATCAGAAGGGATGATAGATTGACTTGGGAGAGGAACGAGCAGAGGGGATGAGGAGAAAAGAGCGATAGGGAATAATGGAGAATGAGAGAGGTGTGCCATGTGCGGGCCGCGGAAGCGATGGTGCAGGCCACCGAGTGAATGCCCGCATGGTTGGAAACTAGTCTTTACTAATAGAAATATGTTTGGATGTTCGAATCCATTATTGCAACCATAGCCTACCGAATACAAATATACAGTTTCATCCTAATCTGGTAGATGTAGGCTCAGTATGTGCTCATACAGATAGGTTCACTTTTCAGTGTCATAAAATCATATTTATATCAGTAACCAATCACAATCTTAATTTTTATATCCGTTCATACGAACTTACATTCAGTCAATCAAATAGAAAATTAGTTCAACTTATCTAAACATATATAGCTAACCAATCACTATTCATTTCAATAAATAAAATTTGACTCAACATTTTCCTCTCAAACTATTTATATAATACAATGCTGTAAAATCTTGTCCGAAAAACCAAACGCATGCAAAGTGAGCCCAATTAACGGCGCATGGGCGGACCCACCATGATGCATGGGTATTCAATTGAATACCCAACTTTTTTGCAAAAAAATTGATTATATAGCAGCTATACTACGTATATATATATCTAGTTAGACCAACTTACTTGTTTGCTGCTTCAATTTATCATATCACCTAGCAAATCGTGAGCCCAAGCTACTATCCATCCTCCACTCGGCCTATTAATTAGAAAGAGCCCATCTTCTCATACCACAGCAACAAGCATCAAGAGTTCATAATCTTCATATTGTGACTGTCCAGTTCGGCAGTCAGCAGTTGAGCGTGAATTTTTTATGCAAGTTAAAGATAGTGACATCATTTAACGCTTCCAAGCCATAAAGGAACACAAAGTTAAATTATAATTTTCTTTTAAATATTTTGTAATTTCTCTTAATTAGTTGAAACTTCTCTACTACGAACAATTTATACTTTAAAATTTACGCTACTATAGATTTCTCGTATTTTAGATTGAATATTTTTTTTAATATTAAATACTCAATCACAAAATCCTGAGTCCGCCACTGTAACGGCGGCGGCAGCAGCAGCATCCGCCGAAGTCCCACCTTATCCGTAGGGCGAGAAAAGTGAGGTTCGAGAGATCCACCCACCCACCAATCGGACTGCTAACCCGAGTGGCGCTACGCCAAAAAGAAATGGGTTCCCGTTTCGGAACAGCAGCACTGCAGTCTGCACACTCTGCAGCAGCGGTCAATTCCGGCGCCTCGGGTGGGGGCGGTAAACCGGCTCAGTCCACCTACGTCTTTACCTGCGTGTTGGCGACGGAGGCGGAGATGGGGGAGGCGGCGTGAACCCGCGAACCTTGCAGCGCGGCGGCGAGCGAGCCCTGAGCCGGAGGGAGGTGAGTAGTCTCTCTCTCTCTCTCTCTCTCTCTCTCTCTCTGAAGCACTAGAGCTAACCAGTAAGATAAGAATCAGATTTGGTGCCAAAGTCTTAACCCTGCTTCCCTCTCGAATTGGAGCTTGCTTGACTCGAATTCTAGGTTATCCTTCCGCTGTCGCTGGGATTCAGTTTTCTGCTAGACCCTGGAAACGCTCAATTTGATCCTGTCAAGCCTGTAATTCGTTCAAGAAATCAACTTCTAAAGTAAATTTGGGAACTCTGGGGCTATGTCTATATCCAGATATTTTGATACCATCTCAGGGTTTGTCAGGTTGTGTAGACCAAGGAATGCGACTAGATAGAGTGAATAAGAGCATCAACAAATTTTTGAAAGGTCTATCCTGATATTTTATCCAGCGCGTCTCAAATAAAAATAGAAGTAAGGAACTGAGAGAAACAAGAATAAATCACACCGAATATCTCCGAAAAGATTGTTTTGATCAGTTTCAATGGATGGATCTGAATTCTAGGTTCTATAAAAAACAATTTCAAGTGTTATAATTCACAAAAACTTGCAATCGATGAGAAAACACTCAAATCCAAATAACTAGGCACCGGATGAAGAAACTCTTTAAGTTGATGAATCTAGAGGTAAGAAATAGTTCACAACTAACTTATAGATGATTCTTATACCTCTAGCAATAAAAAGAATAACTTCAACACAATACAAAAAATTCAGCTCTCCAACAAAAACGAAAAACACAACACAACTGAAAAACTTGTAATTATGCAAGGGAGCTAAGAGAGTGAAACTAGGAGATAGACACACGGGTAAGAGGAAACACAATATTCATTAATTGCAAAGGAATATTGTATTTTCAGCTGATTACAAAGTGGTTTTGGATAAATGACTCTCACATAGACCATAGGCTAAGCATTCCTCTCTTTCTCTTCTAAAACCCTAGAACTCAACTCTCAAGCAGATGTCTCAAGGAGGCTCTCACAACCCTCACCTTATATTTATAAGCATTAAGAGCTTCTTTACATCCCAAGTTTCCTAGATTTTTTGTATCCCAAGTAACCTAGATTCTAGATTTCTTGCATCCCAAGTTTCTTAGATTTCTTGCATCCCAAGTAACCTTCCTGATGATAACACGCATACTCAGTCTTACGATCTTTACCACCGGTAAGTCTCTTCCGTTTTTGATCCCTCGAGCCATCTTATCACTTGCATCGGTATCCCTTTCACTTGACTTTATCAACACGCTATCTACATCCATCTTCTCAAGCTTTGCTTGCTCTTCACGTGTACAGCTAGAATCACCCTTGACTCCGCCTGGCTTTCTTGATCGTTCAACACCAAGTACCTCGCTTAGCCCTTATTATTTGTCGATCGTCAAGTTGCATCCATCACATACACATCATAAGACAAGCACACAAGTTTCTTCAACTCTATTTCTCTCCATCTCCGGTTAGTCATAATCATAATCATACATTGTAATACATAGACATGCTAATGCAAACCAAATTCAACTTACTCAATCTTTGCCAATGACTCATCACATATAAACCAAAGTATATATCCACTTGGTTTCTCGGGTTGATCTCAGGGGTGGGGGTTCTTCGGTCCCATACCTATAATGGAACCATGTGCTTATGTTGTGTAGTATTTTGGAAATAATACTTTGCAAGTTTCACTGCGTTTACTCCATTCAAGTATCTGTCTCGGTTTATTTCTGAAACGGAAACAAATGTGTGCTTGTAATTTCATTTCAGCACAACTAAGCAAACCTTCTGCTAACTCCATATATGCTACTACTCCCGTATGGATACTATCATACTAATTAATGCCTTCCAAACAAGTACAAAAGGGATATTACTCTCTTGTAGCCCTCCCTCTGTCGTCTCTGATGATATTTTTGTAATTGACAACTTGAAATATATGTGCCTTCCTTCTTCATTATTGTGTGCTCAACAATGAACTGATTTGTGACTTTGCTTGTTAACTGGTTCAGCCTGGGACAGCTGGGGTTGCTGCTACCATGATCAGTTTATGTATGTTTTCTCGCCAGGCAAGTTTTACCAAGAAACTCCATTGATGCTACAGTTAGAATAGAAGGAAGATGGAGCTTCTCAGCATCGTCATAATTGTGTCTCTGCTCCGGTTTTCTGCATCTGATCGTCAAGGTTATTCACGGGTCTATTATTTGTGTATTTCATTACAATGAGCTCTAAAGGTTTCTGAACTTTAGATGGATAATAAAGAAATTTCTTTCTTTTTTTTCCTTAGGTGATGCACTATATGATATGAAGCTGAAACTGAATGCTACTGGCAGTCAGCTTTCTGACTGGAACCAAAATCAAGTTAACCCCTGCACTTGGAATTCTGTTATTTGTGACAGTAACAACAATGTTGTGCAAGTGTAAGTTGCAGCAGTTGACGTTTCTTGTCACTCTTATTTTTGTTTGTTTACTATCTTATTTTTGAAAAAAAAGGCATTCACTACATGAGCTCTAAAGGTTTCTGACAAGTCCAAGTTTCATTTGAAAGTTATTTGCTTGAGCACGCAATTATTAACTTTGATGCACTTGCACATGCGATCTGCAATACATTGATGTGCGAAACTCATAATTGAGCTATATGACAGTGGTGAAAGCATATTTACTTCATTTTTTTTTGGTAATCCACCAACACTTCTCTTGACCTTGTTATGCACATTTCTTATTAAGGCATCCAATTTCTTCTGACTTCTGAGTTTATCTTACCTGATGGCCTCCTGCAGAACATTGGCTACTATGGGATTTACTGGAGTTCTGTCATCAAGAATTGGAGAGCTCGAATATTTGAATGTTCTGTAAGTGGGCTCTTCTAAATTGATGATGTTCCTTCAGATGTTAGGTGGTGATTGCGATGTAATAGCCTCTGTATCTTAGGATTCTATTCAACCGATTACTTGATTAGCACATGAGAAATCCTGGGTGTAAGTTTTTTTTTTGCTTGCTAGATGAAGTGATAGTTGTGTTGTTATGTCACGTCACCATTCTCATCAGGTCTTGTCAATCGCTGTAATGTATGATATTGCAGGTCCTTGCCTGGTAACAAAATCACCGGTGGCATACCAGAGCAGTTTGGCAACCTCTCTCGTTTGACAATCTTAGATTTGGAAGAGAACCTGTTGGTTGGGCCAATACCAGCTTCTCTTGGCCAGCTTTCAAAGCTCGAGCTTCTGTATGTACTGAAATCCTTATTCCTTTGTTTATGAATGTTCAATGACTTGACATTCCCGTTTTCCCTTTCTGTTTCTTAACAAGGATACTGAGTCAGAACAATCTCAATGGATCTATTCCTGATACGCTAGCAGGCATCTCAAGCTTGACAGACATGTAAGGATTAATACTAATATTAGTGGTTTTTGCTCATAGGAATCCACATATATGTATTCGTGTCATATATTGACTAACTGTTTTTTTAATGATGGCAGTCGGCTAGCTTACAATAAGCTATCTGGTCAAATACCTGCTCAACTGTTTCAAGTTGCACGTTACAAGTAATGTGGGATCACTATAACATTTATGTCCATTTTTTTTGTTGATTTTGAGGGCTAACAAAGGTTCATTTCCTTCACAGTTTTTCAGGTAATAACTTGACTTGTGGAGCAAATTTCCTCCATCCTTGTGCCTCAAATGTGTCTTACCAAGGTAACAAGCCATATGCTTCTGTTCGTTATTGTACATTAGTCAAATAGCACAGATTACAGGCTTTCGTTTGGATGTCTATCAAATAATTTTGTGGCATCTGATAATCTTTTCACTTTTTGATAGGTTCATCCCGTGGTTCGAAAATAGGCATTGTGTTTGGAACAGTTGGAGGAGTGATGGGGCTATTCATCTTAGGGTCTCTATTTATTATCTGTAATGGAAGGAGGAAAAGCCATCTACGTGAAGTTTTTGTGGATGTATCAGGTAGTGTATTTGCTGCATAATTTTTTTTTAATCACTTTACTGCAGCTAAGGATTTTAAGTCTTGTTCATTAGCATTTTTGTAAGAAAAGAAAAGATGTGATTCACCATCATCATTTCGTCATGTATTAAACCAGAAAACCAATAAGCTCTGGCAGGGATATGGGTTTCTGAACTCAGGTAGTGTTTTTTTTAATGCAGCTGAGGTAGGTATATTGTATACTTAATGCAGCTGAGGTAGTGTTTCCAGAACATGCTTATGCATGCTAACAAACTAGTTTTCACTGGCACATTCTGCTTACTGCACCAGTTTGGTACTGGTGCTGGCACAGGGACAAAATTAGCGGGCAATATATGCAAACAGTTTAATGTTTACCACCTCTACTAATCAATCGTCTCATAAAAGCATATGCAACTGTGTTTCTGAGAGACCATGTCAACCATACAAATTTGTAAGGTATTGTTGGTACGCATTTGCATTTAACTAACCGATCTGATTACTTATGGTACCCAGGTGAGGATGATAGAAGAATCGCATTTGGCCAGTTGAAAAGATTTGCATGGCGAGAATTGCAACTTGCAACTGACAATTTCAGTGAGAAAAATGTTCTTGGACAAGGGGGGTTTGGGAAAGTATATAAAGGAGCACTTCCAGATGGTACTAAGATTGCTGTAAAACGGTTAACTGATTATGAAAGTCCTGGTGGAGAGGCTGCCTTTTTGCGTGAAGTCGAGCTGATTAGCGTTGCAGTTCACCGGAATCTTTTAAGATTGATTGGCTTCTGTACAACACAAACAGAGCGCCTACTTGTTTATCCTTTCATGCAGAATCTTAGTGTGGCCTACCGTGTACGAGGTCCTTAATTTCTTAACCAATCACTTACTTTTTTTCATTACGTACACTTCTACACTTACAGTATGAGAATCATTTTTGCTGATTTGATAGGTCATAGTCAATCTACTATTTTTTTACATCCTAGCTGTATCTTATTACTATGTATGTACAACTAGTTTTGTTAATGTATATTGCACTGTATACATCCATGAGTGGAAAACTTTCACAACTTTTGCTATTTCCCATCCATAGTGATTTTTTTTTCAATAATCCATTTTCTTTTCTAATATGTGCTCATTGTGTTGGACGATTTAGAATTTAAACCTGGGGAACCAATATTATATTGGTCTGCAAGGAAGCGAGTGGCTATAGGCACAGCACGTGGACTGGAGTATCTGCACGAGCACTGCAATCCTAAGATTATACATCGTGATGTCAAGGCTGCCAACGTCTTGCTTGATGAAGATTTTGAACCGGTTGTTGGTGATTTTGGCTTGGCCAAGCTGGTGGATGTACAGAAGACATCTGTGACTACTCAAGTCCGTGGAACTATGGGTCACATTGCACCTGAATATCTGTCCACAGGAAAGTCATCTGAGAAAACGGATGTTTTTGGTTATGGCATAATGCTTCTTGAACTAGTAACAGGACAGCGTGCCATCGACTTTTCACGCTTGGAGGAAGAAGACGATGTGTTGTTGCTTGATCATGTAAGCCCATTCCACTCTTCTATAATGGATCGATTCAGGCTGTTATCTGAAGTTATTTTGTGCATAAGGAGCTTCAAGATCATCCCATTATTTGCTTGCGCTGTTTTGATGAAAGTGCACACGCCTCACGACATTTTGTTTTGGCATTACGTCATTATGATTTTGCTGCGAATGTGCAGGTCAAGAAGCTGCAACGAGAAGGGCATCTAGACGCCATCGTCGACCGCAACGTAAACAGTAATTACAACGGGCAGGAGGTTGAGATGATGATCCAGGTTGCGCTGCTCTGCACCCAAGCCTCGCCCGAGGATCGCCCGTCCATGTCCGAGGTCGTCCGGATGCTCGAAGGGGAGGGCCTGACCGAGCGGTGGGAAGAGTGGCAACAGGTTGAGGTGACGAGGCGGCAGGACTACGAGCGGATGCAGCAGCGGTTCGACTGGGGCGAGGACTCCATTTACAACCAGGACGCAATCGAACTATCCGCTGGCAGATAAGGACCTCACAGTCAAATGTAGCTTGTCGTTGCAGTGCTAACATATATTGCAATCTTGTGAAACTTGTTAGCAAATTTTCTGCTACTTCGTGTGATGTGTATAAGGATGTTTTTTTTTATATCATCCTTGCACAGGGGCCATGATAATTTTGTTTGTATCGTTCTAATTAAGACATTGAAAGGTCTTATCCTTAGTGTGCAAATATACATATCTTACTTAACGTGTATGTGTATGCGTACCCTATGTTACGCCTACTATCTATCTTACAAGCAACTTGAGGATAAACATACAGTGAAACCCGAGTTCAATTCTGAGAATCGAACCCGGTGGTAGCGCTCACACCTGAACGGCTCGTTCTCCTGCCACCGGGCTGAAATCACATGTAAGCGTCGGTTTGACGAAGCCGAGATTGTCTAGTTGTTTGTGCTACATGTGCTTTGTGTTGACTATTTACATTTGCCCAACTTGCTTAAGAATCTAACCCTAAGTTGGTTTTTGGCCGTGCACATGCACCACCGTGAAGTGGATACAAACTCATATTTACCGCATGTTACTATGAAATTACATGTGTTACATTATGTAGAAGAAAGTGGTGCAACCGATGGTTTTGGCGCTAGCTTCGCCCCTACCTGAGCTGCCGTAATAATCCTCGGCGACGCACGCCTCCCGCTACAATCAATCATCAGCGCGCCGAGCAGCGTCGGCGGATCAGCTCGCCAGCCCGGCAACCCGAGTGGCCGGCACCGACCGAACAGAGGCAAAAAGGGCCGCGTCACGTGCTATATCAGGAGCAAACACCGGTGAGATTAAAAAAAACCCGCACGCTGCCAAAAGCTGCTCACTTCCCACCGACGAGAGTGACTGACTCTGACTTCGAGAGGGTGAGAGTAAGGCGACCGAGCTGCTATGATGGGCGCCGCGGCGGCTGCCGCTCCGCCGGCGCATTGCCTACTGCAGCTGCTGCTACTGGCCCTGGCCCTCGTGCCGCTTGGTGGCCATGGGTTCCGCGTCCGTGCCGTGGGGGCAGACACGGGCGGGCTCAGCCGGGCGGCGTTCCCCAAGGGGTTCGTGTTCGGGACGGCGGCGTCCGCGTACCAGGTCGAGGGCATGGCGGCGTCCGGCGGCCGCGGGCCCTGCATCTGGGACCCCTTCGTCCACACCCCCGGTAATGCATCGCATCACCAGTAGACAATATACTTCACTAGTAAAGCAGATCCTTGTTTGACTGCTATGCACAGTGATTCGCAAGTACTTCCTCGGAGGTAGGTTATTTTAGACTTAGATCAAATGACCTTGTTGCCCCTTATTTATTCTGCATTGGAAAATATAACGTATTCGTCTGTGAGAGTGGTAGCATTTATTAAACAAGGGTAAGAAGGGAACAAAAGAGAAAAAAATACATAGAAGTTTGAGAATGACTTATATTTAGAGAATAGTTGAGGAGGCTAAAACGACCTATATTTGCAATCAGAGGGAGTAATTACTTTGCGTTCGCCGTAGTGATCACTAGTCAGTGCGCAAAAAGCGATCAAAGATGGATGGAACTGCATTGCCATTTGGTTGGCTCAGATAGTAGTGAGGATGGAAACACTGGGAATTGTGCCTCAAAAGTCAAATCTCAAGCTGAGGATGGGATCTACAAGCTTGTACTTGAGAAATTAGTGGATGCTAACTTTGTCATATGTGTAATGAGCAGGAAATATTGCAGAGAATGCGAATGCAGATGTTACAACAGATGAATATCATCGCTACAAGGTACATGACAATCAGATGGGTCCCACCTCTGTTTTTGAATCCCATTTGGGTTACATGTACATAAAATTTATTGCCTAAGTTTTAAGTTGATTGATGGTTCTTGAATACTTATTTTCCTGGCCGTGAGGGTGCTTTCCGTTGCACAGTTACTATCCATATTTTTTAGAAGGAACTGCTATCCATATTCCTTTCAGACATAAAACAAACATGACAAAATAGAGGGCTCCATGTGAACTCAAATCTGGAAAGAAGCTTTTATTAAGGCTAGAGTTACTTGTGTTTAATTTGACATAGCTAGGCTTGATGCATCGAACTGCTTTAGAATCTATGTTTTTGGAAAATCATGAGGCATTAAATTAAGAAATTCTGGAACCAAGAATTAGTTCTCTCAATCTGATGTGTCCTCGAAAAAAATTCTGTCTGACTTTTGGTGTCCTTACAGGAAGATGTTGATCTCATGAAAAACCTGAATTTTGATGCATATCGGTTTTCAATCTCCTGGTCCAGAATCTTCCCAGGTACATAAAACCCGACTCTACCAACAACATCTACTTGAACTGTTTAGTGGACTACTCATGAGTTTCTTATTAGATCCGTTGATGCATTTTGTTGATGTAGATGGCGAAGGAAGAGTTAATGAAGAAGGTGTAGCATATTACAACAATCTTATAGACTACATGCTTAAGCAAGGTAGGGATTCAAACACGAAAGTTCAACCTTCAAAGATTTGATGGAAACATTATGTTCCTCTCCGAATGTTCCCTTCAAACTGAGCAGGGCTTACTCCTTATGCCAACCTTAACCACTATGATCTTCCACTTGCCCTCGAGAAAAAGTATAAAGGCTGGTTAAGCCCGAAAATTGTGTAAGTCAGAAACAGCACTCTTATCTTTGTTACTACATGTTGAATCTTGTACTATATGGCCTTGCCTACATTCCATACATACATAGTTGAAATTCGAGGGTTCATTGTTGATTAATGCATATCAACTTGTACCGGGAAAATTGCCACTTATCCCGTTGCAATGATTAGAAGATGGGTGGTGGTTTAAACTTGATATTTTGCATTAATAGCAAGTTAGCAACCAAATTTGATGGTGGCCTTAGTACTTTTACGTTTTACCTGCATGGACAATTATGAAGCTTTATTGTTCTCTCTCTCTATACACACACACACAACGAGTTTATTCTGCGCCTAGGTGCAACAGTGAACTACGTTGCGCCACCCTCAGTTGTTGCAGCCACCTTTGCACCACCACAGTTACGACAACACATATAGGTGAGTTACGATCACATGATAAAAAATGTATAATTACGAGAAGCATTGTAGTTTACTGCTGCGTCACCCCCAGTTACGATTAAGAAAATAGTCAGTTACGACAGCACAGATAGTTGAGTTACGATCACATGATAAAAAATTCAGTTACGATAGCAACTATACTGTCTTTTGGATCGTAACTGGGGTGTGCGCAGAGGTGACCCAGTTGCGATCACAGTTACGACTAAGAAAATAGTCAGTTACGACAGCACAGATAGTTGAGTTATGATCACATGATAAAAAAAATCAGTTATGATAGCAACTAAACTGCTTTTTGGATTGTAACTAGGGGTGTGCGCAGAGGTGACCCAGTTGTGATCACATGACAAAAAAAAATGTATAATTACGACTAGATAAGGTACCCAGTTACAACCATATATGTTTATAGTAACTGACATATCTTGTGAGTCGTAATTATACTGTTTTTTGGATCGTAATTGCGGGATGACGCAACAGTGAACTACAGTGCGCCTAGGCACATAATAGATATACAATATAAATATATATATAAATATATATTTCATTTGCTCTTATCATAATTTGTAAAGAAGTAGGGAATTTTCTTAATATTATTTTTTGCAGGGACATATTTGCTGACTATGCCGATTTCTGTTTCAAGACTTTTGGCGATCGAGTCAAGAACTGGTTTACATTGAATGAGCCAAGGATAGTAGCATTACTTGGCTATGATACTGGGACAAACCCCCCTAATCGGTGCACCAAATGCACTGCCGGTGGGAACTCAGCAACAGAGCCTTACACTGCTGTTCATAACATTCTCTTATCTCATGCTACTGCAGTTGCAAGATACCGCAGCAAGTACCAGGTATGTTCTAGTAAAGAAGATAAAACAAATAGAAACAATTTCACTGACTTTTTTCGGTGTTAGTAGCTGGATAATTTGCATATCTGCGAGACTACGGCAAAAACAAATACTGGAAACAGTTGCACAGACAGTCTAACAAACTGACTGAACCTGCAGGTGTTAATTGAGAACCTTTACAGTACACTATGATACTAGATGATGGAGAGTATCATTGTTGTGATCTAACCGTCCATTTTAGTAGATATTATTGTAATTATCTTGATACCCTTAGGGGTAATTACGTCATTTACTGACCGGACTTCGGACTTTCGTCACCCATCATCGACCGACCGACGGAGGGTGGAAACCCTAATAAATGAAATGAACAGAATAAGTGAAAGCTTATCCGAAGAATAAACTAACATTTTGATCTTCCCTAATTAAACATATAATTTACAAGTTTATTGTAGTTTTTTTTCCAATCCTACCCTTATGATACCCATGATACTCTTTAATGATACCCATGATACTGATGGACGATAGAGTATTATTGGGCCAATCTAAGCCATCGGATAAAGAAAATGGACGGTATGCACTCATTTAGGTGTACTGTAAAAGTCCTCTAATTTTTTGTTGTTCTTAATGCTTAAACAGATAGTTTGTAATTTTCCCTCTTTATCGTCTTATGGCCAACAGCTATTGTACTATTGATCCTACAGTCTAGTAGAAACAAGAGGGCATTAACTTTGTTGAAATTAATCACTCTTATTTTTCTCCCCCTTTTGAACTGCGGGCAGGTGCATCCTTGTGCTCTCTGTGTCTTGAGTTAGCATTTTTGTAGTACAGTTGAACTTGAGTTAACTATCCTGTACCACATGTTATCCTACAAAAAAAAGAACTAATTTTCCATGCTGTGCCAAGTGATCTAATGACAAAAACTATGATGATTAAAGTGAAGTACACTTCTGGTTGCAAGCTCGGAATGCTTTTGCCATGTCCTGTGGTTTGTATCCAAAACTTGCTTGCAATTTGGACAAGTGAAGAAGCATGTGCATTTTATAGTGAAAAATAATTTTCTATGATTTTGCTGATCCATAACTTCTTTTTTCATCTATAGGCAAGTCAGAAAGGCAAGGTCGGGATAGTTCTAGACTTCAATTGGTATGAACCTCTTACCAACTCAACAGAAGACCAAGCAGCAGCACAAAGGGCCAGGGATTTCCATGTTGGTTGGTAAGATATTAATGGCAATATGCGACAAACTTCAAGTTTTTGGTTGAACACAATTACCCATATTGACAAAATGAAACAACCACAATTCAGGTTTCTTGATCCATTAATAAATGGACAATATCCAAAGGTAATGCAGGACATTGTCAAAGAGCGGTTACCTAGTTTCACTCCTGAACAAGCTAAGCTAGTCAAGGGCTCCGCAGATTATTTCGGGATCAATCAATATACTGCTTACTACATTTCAGACCAACAAACGCCTCAGCAAGCACCAACAAGCTATTCGTCCGATTGGGGTGTTTCATACAACTGTGAGTTAGCAACTTATGGGTCTGATTTTATGTATAAATCATCACTACAGTTACTTAACATATCATCACTTTCTTCTTCCCCCTTCAAATTTTGCAGTCCAACGAAATGGCGTAACAATTGGACAGCTGGTATGTAGCTTGTTCCTCTCACCTTTTAAATTCTCTATCAGACTATCTGTGTTACAAGATTGGCAACTGCAAAACTAACATGACAATCCGTGATGATGCATCAACTTGTTTAGGCAAATTCCAATTGGCTTTACATCGTCCCAACGGGCATGTATGGAGTTGTGAACTACCTAAAGGAGAAGTACAAAAATCCGACGATCATTATATCTGAAAACGGTACTCGAAACAACCTATCTCCTTTAACTAAAAAAGCTTGCCCTGTCTCTGCTGCTCAGTGAATTGCACCTCCAAATTATTGTGCCATGATACCAGGAATGGATCAACCTGGAAACCTCACGCGCGAGGAGTTCCTGCACGATACTGTAAGGGTTGAGTTCTACAAGAACTACCTCACCGAGCTGAAGAAAGGGATCGACGATGGCGCAAACGTGGTCGCCTATTTCGCGTGGTCTCTCCTCGACAACTTCGAGTGGCTTTCGGGCTACACGTCCAAGTTCGGCATCGTCTACGTCGATTTCACGACGCTCAAGCGGTACCCCAAGGACTCGGCGTACTGGTTCAGAGACATGCTCTCAGGCGCTGGTTCAGAAACTTCAGGCACTCAAGCTGGTTCAGAAACTTCAGGCACTCATCCGGCTGGTTCAGCTTCAGCGGCCTCGAGTAGCCCTCCCCTGTTGCTTCCTCTGTTGGTTTCCTTGTGGTTTCTTCTTCCTTCCGTCTTCGTGGTTTCCTCCATTTAGGAATTATTTTTTCTACTGGAACAGTACATGTAGTGGACGCAAGCAGCATGTTCGTTTTACAGACAAGTTGCATCGAAGAGGGACCTGTAGTACGAATCGGACTATGATTTAGGGCTTTTTTCCCGCCCTTCTGCGAGGATTCAGACTTTCAGAGCCATCTTTGTACGGACATCATGTTTACGGATAAATCGACCCTTTTCGTGTCTGCTTTGATTGAGCTTCACGTTTTTTTTAGAATAGATTGAACTTCGCATTGATCAAACTGAGACGACTCTTTGACTGTCTAATGTTTACTGCCAAGTTTTATGCTGTTTGAGACTTAGAGAGTTTCTCGTCATGGTGAGTGTGTTTTGTTTTTTTAATACCGCTCCTCTTCCCAGAGTTTTTGTTAGAGCCTTTTTGACGAGATGTGCGGTGTATGGGGCTCGAATCTTGGCAGGGACAGCCTTCTAGAACTCTCGTCATGGTGAGTGTGACTGGTGAGCCACAAAGGTGAGGAAAGAAAGAAAAAAGCAATTTCAGTGTTGTACGGAAACCGTCGGCAGCTTGGACGGAGCTGTGTTCTAGAAGGAAAAAAAATGCAATACTTTTACTCGTAAACCTTGTGTTCCAGTTCCAGATCGGTAACACCATGTCTACCCACACAATTTACAAACAAATTTTAAAAAGCTGACGCGTCAATGAATAGCCACTCCATGCTTCGTGAATCAAGCCATCTCTGACGCTTGCTGCTGAACCAACCTGTTGCTACCACGTCAGTTGTGCGTAGGATTCGAGTAATTTTTTTTACGAAGTGTAGCTCTGCCCAGTTCCAGACCCACTTGCCTGCTGAACGTGAGCGGCTCCGGTCCTCGTGAATCCGTGCGTCGCAGTACTATACAACCTTCCGTTTCGAACAGCAGTACACTACAGGGAAAGGTATCAGTACGAGGAAATGTCCTTGCGCTTCCCACGCGAAAACTTCGACGCCCCTCGGTTGTCTCCAGCTCCAGGCAGCGCGGTTGATTCCAGCTCGCCAGCGGAGTGGTCACGCTCACGCGCCGCACCGCGAGATATTCGTCGCGCTGCCTGCCAGGTTCGAGGAACGTACCACCATCGCCACCCGGATCCAAATCATGTGACTTCACACAGGCGCGAAGTCAGACAGCAGCAACAGTAATTCGAGAGAGGAGCTACAGTAATAAACAGCCTTCTGTGTTCACTGTAACATCAGGTACTGTGTATAGATCTCTGTTCACAAACTATCGTGTAGTTACTGTAGCATAAAAAATCTTACCATCCAGCTCAGATCTAATAGCTCACGTCAGAGCGAAAACAGAGGATCTCGTTCCCACAGGAAAAGATCCCTCCACATGCGCCCGCACCGCCCCGCCGGTGATTCCCAGAGGAAAAGAGCGCGCACCACCCGCCGACAAGCGTCGTGAACTGGCCAGCATTCCCGGCCCTCATCACGGAAACGAGGACGCGGAGACACGCGGGCACGGCCCCTGTCGGGCGCAAATAGCGAACAGGCTAGTCTTTTAGTGCGCTACTGATGCAGCAGGACTGGGGACCGTGGAGAGAGGAGTGCCCGCCCACTGTGGGGGTGTGAGCGTGACTTCTCGTGTGAGCCGTGACTCGAGCTGCCGCGGGCTGGCGAGCGCCATGGCGGGTCGGTGGGCGGTGCTGCTCGCGCTGCTGGTGGCGTGCGGCGGTGCCCGCGCCGTGGGGGCGGGGGGCGCGAGCTGGCTGGGCGGGCTGAGCCGGGCGTCGTTCCCCAAGGGGTTCGTCTTCGGGACGGCCACGTCGGCGTACCAGGTCGAGGGCATGGCGTCCTCCGGCGGCCGCGGGCCCTCCATCTGGGACGCATTCGCGCATACCCCAGGTAGCAATCATCTCTTGCTTGATTCGCTTCACCTGTGCGGCTGTGCCTGCCCCTAAACTAGAGGCCTCTGCTTCGACTAGTGCGGAGGCGGAGTCTGATGCGTAAGCGTACGAGATCCTAGGTATCATCGATGCTCGTTATTCACTCACGTCAATTACCGTACGTTAGCATGCTTAGTAGTTTGTCATGTAGCCTTCAGAGATGGCATACACGAGCGTATGTGATTGTTACTTACTAAGCGTCGATTGCCCGCTGGATCTGGGAAAACAGTGAGAATACCGATAATTGTGACTAAACATGTAGTACTACATACCGCGGACGTCTATTCGATTAGCCCTTTTTGGGGGGATTTTCTACTTGTTTTATTGTTTAGTTGATCAGGACATTTAGAGGACAGGGTGCATTTAGGTAAAAATTATGTACCAAATATGGAATGTTGGACAAAGGCTAATCTGATGTTGATGGGTGCGTCCTAAGCACTGCATTGATCGAGATCTATGCATCTTTGTACTTGTGAACTCTAGGCTGCTGTTCAGCTTAAACTATTTTCCAAATGTTCGTGCCTAAACTTGGGCCGTCAAACTCAGAAATGATACGTTGATATATGCTCCAACTTTTAAATTCCTGCCTATTAACATTCTCTATTTTGTGTTGTAATCAACAGGAAATATTGTAGGGAATCAAAATGGAGATGTTGCAGTGGATCAATACCATCGCTACAAGGTATATGACTACGAGAATTCAACAAAATCCAACTAGGTTTTATGCAGATGATATTTGAGGTATTAGAAAGTTTGGTAGCCTTATATTCAATCCTTTTGTTCCGCAACAGGAAGATGTTGATCTCATGAAAAGGTTGAATTTTGATGCCTACCGGTTTTCAATCTCATGGTCCAGGATCTTCCCAGGTAGATAAATCTGACTTAAGTTGTAGCATGGTATTACACGAGCAAAAGTTTTTCGGTCTTACTACCGCTGATGCATCTTTGGTTTATGTAGATGGCGAGGGAAGAGTCAATCAAGAAGGTGTAGCGTACTACAATAACTTGATAAATTACCTGCTTCAGAAAGGTATGTCATAAGCTGGAATAGAAAAATTCGACATCTGAGGCTTCCATTGTAACCTGTGCAAACTCATGGCTGAATATCTCCTTGAAAATTGAGCAGGCATTACTCCTTATGTCAATCTTTACCACTACGATCTTCCTCTTGCGCTTGAGAAGAAATATGGAGGCTGGTTAAGCACAAAGATGGCGTAAGTCATTCTAAAAAATAAATAAATGTTTATATCTGTTCATGTCTTGAGATTCATTTATGAATCTTAAAAGGTGAATCCTCATGTTGACAAAATATGAATATTGAATTGTTTCTATATTTTCAAGAAGACTGCACAATATAGAAGCACTCTTATTAAGATATGTTAGCCTAGCTAAATGTATCATGCTATAACTCTAATGTCACAAGTTATAGAAGGTGGAACACTATATTTATATATCTATACAATTTGTTTTGCAGGGAACTGTTTACAGACTACGCTGACTTCTGTTTTAAGACTTTTGGCAATCGTGTAAAGCACTGGTTTACATTCAATGAACCAAGGATAGTGGCTCTACTTGGTTATGACGTAGGGTCAAATCCTCCTCAAAGGTGCACCAAATGCGCTGCTGGTGGGAACTCCGCGACAGAACCTTATATTGTTGCTCATAATTTTCTCTTGTCACATGCTGCTGCAGTTGCAAGATACCGCAATAAGTATCAGGTATTTTCTACTTAAGAATCTCAGAGTTCCCCTGACAAAAACCCTTATAGAGCTCTTCTTAGAGTAAATTGTACTCCCTCTGGTCATAAAGACTTGACGTTTTGGACAAAATCCGGTCAAACTTTAAAAACTTTGATTAATAACTTTTAAAATATTTAGTTTGGCAACATTAAAATCATATATGTAGATTTGTCTTTAAAAAATGCTTTCATTATCTCAAATTTATTGGAGTTTATAAATGTATTCTAGCAGAAAATAGTGGTCAAAGGTACACATTGGAGACCGTGTCAAGTTCAAAACATCAAGTACTTTTTACTGGAGGGAGTATAATATTAGAATCGGCTTTTGGGAGTGCAGACCAAACTATCATCTTTTACTAAATGAAGTGTCCAGTCCTAAAATTACATATCACCAAATGAAGTGTAGCAGGGTGTCTATATGCTTGGAACAATGCTCCACATACTTTCAAGTTTCTATTTTTATTCTTGACTCATGAAATGCAATAACTTTCTTTCCTAAATAATTGGACATGTAAGCGGCATGCAATTTATGTATAAGGCTGTCCAATTTGTAAGATATGTACGACTTGTCAATTCTCATTAACATCTTCCTGTCAAAATTGCTGATGGAAGAACGAAATAAAATTTTCAAACCGTAGGCTGCTCAAAAAGGAAAGGTTGGAATAGTTCTAGACTTCAATTGGTATGAAGCTCTTTCAAACTCACCTGAAGACCAAGCAGCGGCTCAAAGAGCCAGGGACTTCCATATTGGTTGGTAAGCTATTCGAATATCCTGTCAGAATCTAAGTTTTGTTAAAAGAAAAGTACAAGTGCTAATATCATCGACAATTGCATTTGATGCAGGTTTGTTGATCCATTAATAAATGGGCATTATCCACAGATAATGCAAGATCTTGTGAAAGAGAGGCTGCCCAGGTTCACTCCTGAGCAAGCTAAATTGGTCAAGGGCTCAGCAGACTATATTGGGATTAATCAATACACAGCTAGCTACATGAAGGGGCAGAAATTGCTCCAGCAGACACCGAGTAGCTACTCAAACGATTGGCAGGTTCAATATGTTTGTGAGTTTCTTACCTTAAAGTTTTACCTAAATGCATTTACTTCAGATATTTTCACCTAAACCTTCGCCCCCTAAATTCTGCAGTTGCACGAAATGGCAAGCCAATTGGGCCACAGGTATGGAGTTATTCGCTTCAACCTTTCTCAACATCATTTACTTAGCTAGCACTACATATTACGATATCAACACCGACAAATTAAAAAATAACACGATGAATCCTTGATAACTAATGCATGAATATGTAGGCGAATTCTAATTGGCTTTACATAGTCCCGACGGGGATGTATGGTTGTGTGAACTACCTCAAGCAGAAGTATGGAAATCCAACAGTCTACATAACTGAGAACGGTATTCAATACAACCTCATATCCCTTGAATCCATAGTTTCATGAATGTGCTGTTTATCAAGGTTCAAGGGATGAACACATCAATCTTGTGGCATGTTCCCAGGAATGGATCAACCTGGAAACCTGACCCGCGACCAGTACTTGCGTGATGCCACAAGGGTGCGGTTCTACAGAAGCTACCTCACCGAGCTGAAAAAAGCCATCGATCAAGGCGCAAACGTGGCTGGCTACTTCGCATGGTCTCTCCTTGACAACTTTGAGTGGCTGTCAGGCTACACGTCCAAGTTTGGCATCGTCTATGTCGACTTCAACACGCTCGAACGGCACCCGAAGGCGTCGGCCTACTGGTTCAGAGATTTGCTGCAGAAACACTGAGACTCTGAGACCAACCTGAAGCTACCATTTTGTTCAGTTTTCCAATTTGCCTAGTGTTCGGATGGCACGACGATTCAGTGCCAATTCCGTGCTAGGCTATGGAAGTGGGAATAAAAGATGATAATCAGACACTCCGGTTAATTGTGCATTCCATGTTGTTATCAATGAAGTTATCAGTATGTTTCATGATGTTATCAGTATGTTTCAATGAAGTTTGATATGATATTAATTGAACATGTTTGAAGTGCTTGATGAGGAGTGAGTGATCTTCAGTATTCTTGTTTGGTCAAAATGTTAATATTTTTCCTAGATGTTATTTGACACAATAATTCAGAGAAAAACGAGTTGATTAACTCATTTTGGCAAATGTAGCCAGTTCAGCATCATCCCAAAATTAGGCAGTGACGCCCTAAACTGCAACAAAACAATGCTCATTTCTCTCTGTCCGCTGTCTAAGTTTGCCGTCCCCGGCAATTCCATTCTGGCCTCACTCACCCAAGCCCACATCGAAACATGCATGAACCAAACGCGCGCCAATTTGCATGCCAACCTCGACCAGACACGTACGGCTCGGCCCCCACGGTCCTAAGCTCCGTTCGCGCGCCACCGCCGTCGCATCGCCATGGCCACGGCGCCCGTCAAGTTCGTCGCCCTCGCCGTCGCGATGGCTGCGGCGGTCGTGCTCAGTTTCTTCTTCCCCTACCGGTGCCGCCACCTGCCGACGCCCTTCGTGTCCGGCGGTGTGCGGCGCCTCATCGTGGTGAGCAACGAACAGGAGGTCGGCGAGGATATGGACCTGGCCGACGGCAACGTGCAGCTGGTGTGCCACGGCTTCAGCGAGCACAACTACAGCCGGTCGGTGTGGTCGGAGCGCGCCAACATCCCCAGCGGCACTTCGGCGCGCCTGACGCTGCCCGCCGTGCGCGGCGACGAGGTGTTCGAGGTGCTGTGCTCGTACCGCGGCGCCAACCGGTGCTGGGCGCACGGCGTGCGGGTGTTCGGGAACCCAGGCCACGACAACCTCTTCTGCTCCGAGCATATCGGCGGGTGCGCGGTCAGGTTCCGCAAGGACGGCGGCGTGGAGAAGCTGTACGAGACGGCGGGCGGCTCCACCGCCAACGGGCGGCCCGACGTGCAGCCGCCGATCTTCATGGGGTTCGTGCCGGACTTCGACAACGCCAGGGACGGCGGGTGCGCGTCGAAGAGCTGCGTCGGGAGGAAGATCAACAGGGTGATCGGCGAGGAGAGCTGTTGCGACGATTCCTGTGGGGGGTGGGAGAAGGCATCGCCAAAAAAATGATCCATGCTCATGCATGCATGTAGAATTCATACCTGATTTTTTGTATATATAGAACATTGTAATTATACATGAATAGAAGACTCTTGGATCCAGTTCAATCTTGGTTCACGACACAGATACTGCTGAATCAATCAGGGTTGCCTCGGAATAAATGGGTTTTCGGATCCGCATTGTCAAAATAGAAAGGGGAAAAAAACATGTCCCAAGCAAAATAATAGCATCCTTTGAACAAAAAAATCTAGACGAGTTATGATGAGCTTTCATGACGATTAAGATAACATCTTGACAACGTATGGTACAACAATGGTGATTGTAATATTTCAAAGGTCTAGACAATATTGAAGCCCATCAGTCTCTGGATCTGAAAAAGGAAAACCGAATGAGAGGAAACATACAACAATAATGCGATTGACAGTGAAATTGTAAGTTGCTGCAGACAAACAAAACATACATCCTTTTGAGGTCTCCAACATAAATAATCGAGCAAAATCTAGAGAACTCGTAGCAATTGCATCCTTCCAGGCTCCAGCATAGGCATGTGACTGATCGATTGCTTAATCAGAGTCTTCATAGACACCCTCGTCGTCAGAAAGCTCATCGAAAGAACGGATATCCAGTTGATAGCGCAAGATGCCACCAATGCCACCAAATCCTCTACAGAACTGCGACCCCTCTTGAGATTTGTTGGTAATAAATTCAAGTGTGCAACCGAACTTCTTGTACTCGTTTGCAAACCATTCCAAAAGCGAGGTTTTATCCTGAACTTCCAACTCAGCATTGGTAGATGGATCGCGGAAATTGCTCTGGTCAGCTTCTTGCTCTTTGTTCAGATGTTTAATAATAATTTCTCCAGTTGCATTGTTCTTAAGCACATATCTGTTGACATCGAGGTTTTCCCACACTATCAAAGTCTCCACAGCACCCATTTCAAGAGCCTTTAGTGTGTCATCAACACCAAAGACATACTTCCCTGTATCTTGGCTAATTTCTTCAAAATACTTCCCAATCAACTTTTTCTCCTGTATGAACTTCACATTTGCTAGGATTTCAGCTGATAACTCAATTGCTTGGTTGAAGCCATTCTCACCACCATATGAGACGTCAACAACATTAAGTATTTTGGCCTGGAGGCGCTGATCAAACATGTCAGATTGGCTTAGTTCTGTTTTAAAATCAGCAGAACCAGCCAATATTAGTCCAGCAACATTAGGCTGACTGGTAGCTGGGTTGATGAAGAACTGAGTAGCAAGTTCAGCTGTCTTTCGGACATAATTATGACGTTTTTCCATCCGAAGCCGAGCAAAACGCAGAGCAGATTGACCTCCTCTTCCATGCTTCTTTGGGAGATCAACGGTGAATTTGTGAAGCACTTCACGAGTATTGCCACTCAGTGTGCCAAAAAGAGTTCCATTACCATCCATAACAATGAAGCCAAACTTGTCATCAGATTCCAAGAGCTCATTCAAAGCTTCAGTATGGAACTTGTTGTCACAAAGGTACAAGGATGCGTTGATAGGCTTGAAGGGCTCAAAATCAATAGTAACTTTCTTTTCCTTGCCATCTTCAGTAACGATTGTTCCAGTGTAGAGAACCAGACCATTTGGGGGAACCTTGTTATACAGCTTCAACCTCTGCTGAGCTGAGGTGATGGCTGCCAAAACAGATTGCCGATTGACTCTACTCTTAATGTTTGAAGCAGTACCATATTCATCACCCAACATCTTGGTCACACGGGAGATTTGATCACGAGGAGGCATAATCAGAGAAATCATGCTTGTACCATTGCCTCTAGCAGACTCCAGCCCCTTGATCAACTTCTTAATCTTCCAAATCTCAATATTCTTGTCGGTTTCTTGACCGTCAGACATCTTGGCAAAAGTATGGTACTTGATTTACCTGCATAATACCAAATGTAAAGACTATGAGTATGAGAGACAGGATTACAGAAGCTGTCAAGGACAAGATATTGAACATAACTCAATTATAAATAGAGTAATACAAAAGGGAGAGTAAAACATTGGCTAGTGAATTGGCAATGGCTATTTTCTGAAGAAAGAATGCCATCCAAGCTCAGATGCTAACAAGTCATAGCAGCAGAGCAAATCATTATACTTCAAAACCAAAAGAGCATTAATTCAAATTTATGATCTTCAAATATTTTGTACAGAATATAATTGTAATTAAACGGATATAACGTCTAAAATTCACAAATAACCCCACAATCAAGGCACATACAAGTTACAAAGAAAACCATGAACCGCATGTTGCTTTTTACAAATAAATAACTACTTATGACATGATGATAGCAGAACTAGCACCAGAGGCATGGCACGCATGAAGAATATCAGAGCTGATGCTACTTGTTGCACTCTGTATCCAGGAAATATATTGGAGGACTGGTTTCACCTCGTTTTGGAATGTCAATTCAGTCAAGATTACTTGGAGGTTATGGATATGCTGCTTCTAGCTAAAACCAAGTCTGGTCAAAAGAAAGTTTTATTCAGGGGGTTAATTACATTTGCCCTCCAGAATATTTGGATTCAAATGAATAATTGGGTTTTCAATGAAGTCCCCACGAATAAATATAGATAGAAGAGAGTCCTTTTACTAAACGAAAGAGCTTCATCGCCTATGATGGAGGCTTTGAGTAGCTTGATGGCTTATGTTTATTGTGATTCCTACATGGAAATCCTTAAAATGCAGCAAAAAAAATAGAAAATTGGGATAATTCCCCAACAGATGATTCTGTTGAACACTTAATTAACAGGACATGCTGGTTAATTCACACAAATACGTGACTCGCAGTCCTAACCAACACCCAATAAATTAACCAAAACTTATGGGAGCAAACCGTCGGTGCTCATTAGGCAATTCCATTAGAATATCATTAATTTGTAACACCTTACAGAAGACAAATTACCGGCAGCAGCCAATGGACAACATCCAGTAGATCAAAAAGTTACTGCACTCTTTGGTACTGATACTAACGAACGCGCACATAGCGATACGTATGGATAGATGGAGACTTCCAACATCATTCGTGGGTTTTGTTGACGTTGTTTTCTCAAGAACGGTATATAGGCTAACAAACTGAAGTAGTAGCATGGAGGTGGCTTGGAAAGCAAGCAAAATGGAGCCACTACAGTGAACTGCCACTCTCGGATAGAGATGGCATGCTCGTCCTTGCAGTACACACACCCAACAATTCTGGATGCTTTCCGTACTCCGTCGCACAGCAAACTGGAAGGATTGAAGCATACATCCCCAGAACGAAAGATTCAGATTTGAGAACTCAGCTCACAGCGAAGAAGAGATCCTGCAGAACAAAACGAGCAAGCAATCCAAGCAAGCCAGGCCAGGGTTGCTTACCAACGAGACAAGGACGAGGGATGGGACTGCGTTCTTTCGGCGGAGCCCTGATGGAGGCGTGTTCGGCGGGGAGTCGCCGCGCCGCCGCCAACGGCAGGGGAAGAGGAGAGGTCGATTAGTTAGGGCTGGACCGCAGGGTCGGGCGGCTAATTTTCATACTGTTTTATTTGGGTTTTACTACTCCACAGTGGTAAATTTATGATTCGATTTACAGTTTATAAATTTAATGGATCTATTTGTCAGTCTTAATAGAAAATTGTCATTCTGGTAGAATGGTAAAAAATTAAATATTTTATTTTATTTATAACTCTATGGCTCATTTGGACTCTCGTGTTGTCGGTTTTATCTGAGATCTTTAATTAGCCTTTTATTAAGTTAGCCATTATTTATTTGAAGATATCTGACAGAAACAAGTCTCACATGTCATGTTCATAATAAATAGCATATTAAGGATTAGATAGTTTTTTGGTAGCATATCATAGATTTATCCAAAAACAAACACATTAGGCTTTTAGCAGAGGAGTGGCAAAAATAAAATGTGCAGAATTTTGATGCAAAGCAAATAATAGTGCATTCCTTGTTGTCAAAATCTCCCTTCTTTAAAATGTGCATATTATATATTGGGACGCCATGCGTGTTTACTAGATCTTTATCTAATGAAAATTTCCCTTCTCAATATTATTAAAACATTTCAATATTTTTTAAACCTAGTTCAACAATTTTAAAAACATGTCAACAATTTCGGAACCAAGCTCGACAATTTTTGGAACCTATCAACACGTTTGGAAACCTAATTCAATTTTTGTAAATCTAGTTCACCAATTTCTGAAAGCTGTCAATAGTTTTTTAAACCTAGTTTAATAAGTTCTGAAACATGTCAACAAAATTTTAAACCTTTCAATAATTTTAAGCTAAAAGAGGAATGTGGTCATTTAGCCAAAAACATAAACTTAGATAAAAAGGAATTATCTCTTTTAGCCAAAAATAGAAAATAGTAAAAAAAAAAGAAGGAAAGCGTTCACTAGACCGTTCACTACTTAGCAATCTTCTTAGATCTTTTCTAAGATTAAGACGAATGGCCGGCCCTTCGAACCTCAGAAGCTATCCTACTTTCATAACTACCACTACGAATGATCTTCCTTGTATAAGGGTGAACACAAACAGCTTCGCAATAATGATACAAGCACGTCCCTCCAGACGGATACATTGATCCATTCTAGTTCATTTGGTAACTCAAAATCGAGTGGAATGTTTTCCAAATCGACACACTGCACTTCAGTCTGCCTGTATGACTGCACATTCCTAATTAGGAATTGATCATCCTATCAGGATCAGAGCCTGAGCTTGTCCTGCTACACGCCAATGCAATTGGAGGGTGACCTTCTCTGACTGACTAGTCCATTGGAAAGTACATTTCCTGGAGTATCTAGGTTAAAAGCTCCGACACAACCACATGCCAAGTGGTCGTCCTTGACAAACAAGGCTCACAAATCACAATCTTGTTATCAAACGCACAGATCACTCCTTGTTATCAGCAACTGTACCGGATTCCATGTGAACAATGGCGCAATATATCAGCTCATTGCAGGACGAAAGCTGGTATTGCGTTAACCATATCTAAACTATCTTCATCGCTTAAAACAGGGTCAATTTCACAACATTACGTTGCTAATACACCAATACAAGTCCAAGTTCATATGTTGAAGTATGCAATATGACAAACCAGAAACCTGGCCCTAGAGTATCAACTCTGGACATGTAAATATGATATGCAAACAGATGGCGGCATGTAGTACATCACTTCAATGGAAACATTCCAGACCAACGACTGCTTGTAACTGCAGCCAGCTGCACAATTTGTCGGATCCGTACTTGGCACTGCACTAGTACTGAAGGCAACACTGACCAGGAAAAGGAAACAAAACTACAATTCAAATTAGAGTATATAGAGTGCTTTACAACACCTATGGTTTGACAGTATTTCCATATGCTGGGTTAAAAAATAACGTATATCCAACACACGGCCTACCAAACTTCTCTAAACACTAATCAAAAGTTATGACCTACCAAATTTCTCCAAACACTAATAAAAAAATTTGACAGTATTTCCATATGCTGGGTTAAGAAATAACGTATATCCAACACACGGCCTACCAAATTTCTCCAAACACTAATCAAAAGTTATGACCTACCTCTGCAACTTCTCTACTTCACCCCCAGGTATCTCCCGAAAAATTCCATGCCTAGCAAAAGGGACATCCAAGTCACATGGTATGAGAAGAGGTGCATGAAAGACTACTCGCCAGAGCTTTTGAAAACAGCTTTTTTCACACGTGTGTATCAGCTTATGCACCTCTTTCAGCCTCCCGGGAACAAAAACATAGGATGGTCAACCCCATAAAAATAGGAAAAGCATGGTCATCTGTTACTGAAGCTGCCTGTTTGGGTTCGTGTAACATAGGAGAGGCGTGCAGAAGGAATCAGAGGGGCTTCCTCATCAACTACTGCAGCTTCTGATGCCAGGCCTCCAATGACAGTCCCATCGTTGTTGTCCATAGAATTGTCAGGCCTGTGTATATTTAAGACCTTCTTGTCCTGCAAATAGACGGGAGACTTCAGCACCTGAGCGGAAGCATTAGAATTTGAAGGTAATCATTTGGTCTCACCAACTATTTCTCACTTGCATCAAACCTGAAGGTTCGTTCTCAAGCTATATTAAAGAGGTACAGAAGTTGTATCCACGAGAGCCAAACACTGAAAGTCTAAAACAGTATTACTCAACCTTATGGCTATAAGGTGGTTTGTGATGACATGGACATGATGTTAGAGTTAATCTTGTTTATGTGTTTTGTGTGATTATTAGTCAGATGTGTGGGAGAGTGCTCAGTAATTGCATGCATGAGTTATTGTTGATTAGATAAAGCCATGAACTCCAGGAAGGTGTGTGCCGTGGAGTTGTGGCCAAGTCAGGTGAAGTGTGTCGCATGGCATGGTGCTGTTAGTGCAGGTTAGTTAGTGGAGAGATTAGAGGAGATCTGCATGCAAGAGGTTGTGTCGTGCATGTAGGAAGTTGATTAGTGGTTAAGCCATGGAGTGCTTGGCCGGGTCGTGCGGCCAAACATGGCGGACGTGGGTGAGTGCCGGCCACGGCAGTGCGTGGCTATTTAATCATCCCTGTAATCAGTGTGTGGAAGTAGAAAGTGAGAAGGCCAAGTGAAAAGGCTCTGGTGTGCAGAGCAAAAAAGTCTTCCCTGTGTGTTTTGGTGTGCTCACTGAGCGTTGATTTCTTGCTAGCTTCTCCACAGTACGAAGAGTTGAGTTCTCGCGTTGAGTTCCAGTCCGTGTTCGAGTGTTAGCTTCTTTCTCTGTGCGTGTGTGAGAGCGAGAGCTAGGCCAACATTTGGTATTCAGAGCCAAGGTTGCGTGCTTGCGGCCATGTCCGGCGACGGTTCTGTGTACACTCCGCCGGGTCGACGCAAGGGTGCTGCCGGCAGCGACAACGACGTCAGCGGCAACAACGGCAGCCATGAGCTGGTCGTGCAGCAAGTGAAGGAGGCGGGGGTGACGGTGCGTTACCCCATGCTCTCCGAGAACAACTACGGCGTGTGGGCAGTGAAGATGAAGATCTTCATGCGCGCACAAGGCGTGTGGGCGGCCGTGGAGGGTGATGAAGCCGTCGATGAGAAGAAGGACCAAACGGCTCTCGCCGCTATTGTCCAAGCTGTGCCGGAGGCTGTGGTGATGGCCATATCCGAGAAGGAGACGGCAAAGGAGGCTTGGGATGCTCTCAAGAAGATGCATGTTGGTGAAGATCGTGTGAAGAAGGCCCGAGTACAGACTCTCAAGAGGGAGCTTGCTGGTATGTACATGGGTGAATCTGAGAAAGTTAATGAGTTTGCTTTGAAGGTTACCACTATCGTGAATGAGATACGCTCTCTTGGCACGAAAGTGGAGGAGGTAACTGTCGTTGAGAAGCTCCTGCACTCTGTCCCTGACAAGTTCCAACCACTTGTCAGTACCATTGAACAATGGGGCGATGTGATGGAGATGTCAGTGACAGAGGCTATTGGGCGCTTGCGGGCGTTCGAGGAGTCGTCAAAGGGGCGGCAGCGTGACAGTGAAGGGGGGTCGCAGCTGCTGTTTGCGGGCGCCGAGCCGCGGCTCACGCGTGCCGAGTGGGAGGCCAAGGTCGCTGAAGAGAAGAAGAGTGGTGATGGCTCCGGCAGCGGCATCAACAAGAATGGTGAAAAGAAAAAGTATCGCAGCAAGTTCGACAAGTCGAAGATTGAGTGTCGCAGGTGTGGTGAGCTAGGGCACTTCGCAGATGAGTGCGATGAGCCGAGGAAGACGACCAAGGAAATGGCGCAGCTTGCCGTTGCTGATGCAGATGATGAGCCAGCATTGCTTTAAAGTCCGAAGTGGAGGTGCAGAAGAATAAAGGCAACAAGATTAAGGGGGAGATTGTTAGAGTTAATCTTGTTTATGTGTTTTGTGTGATTATTAGTCAGATGTGTGGGAGAGTGCTCAGTAATTGCATGCATGAGTTATTGTTGATTAGATAAAGCCATGAACTCCAGGAAGGTGTGTGCCGTGGAGTTGTGGCCGAGTCAGGTGAAGTGTGTCGCATGGCATGGTGCTGTTAGTGCAGGTTAGTTAGTGGAGAGATTAGAGGAGATCTGCATGCAAGAGGTTGTGTCGTGCATGTAGGAAGTTGATTAGTGGTTAAGCCATGGAGTGCTTGGCCGGGTCGTGCGGCCAAACATGGCGGACGTGGGTGAGTGCCGGCCACGGCAGTGCGTGGCTATTTAATCATCCCTGTAATCAGTGTGTGGAAGTAGAAAGTGAGAAGGCCAAGTGAAAAGGCTCTGGTGTGCAGAGCAAAAAAGTCTTCCCTGTGTGTTTTGGTGTGCTCACTGAGCGTTGATTTCTTGCTAGCTTCTCCACAGTACGCAGAGTTGAGTTCTCGCGTTGAGTTCCAGTCCGTGTTCGAGTGTTAGCTTCTTTCTCTGTGCGTGTGTGAGAGCGAGAGCTAGGCCAACACATGAGACAGTTTAAGTTGTAAAAACTAGGGCTATATATGTGCTCTAAACTCTAGTTGAACCTAAGTGGACGAAACTGCATGGCGTATGTGTCTAATACTCCTTTTATTGAGATCATGTGTCTGATACTAAGGGTCTGTTTGTTTCAGCTTATAGATTATGATCACAATCTGCAATCTGCAACAAACATGACAGATTGTAAAAGCTAGATTGTATAATCCAGCCTCCAGATTGCAACAGTCCAGCAATCCGCCTTCTACAAGCTTCTACAGATTGTACAATCTAGCTTTTTACAATCCACAATCTACAAACTGTTTTTCACAATCCACAGCTAAAATAAACAGGCCCTAAGATTCTGGTTGGCAGAAGTTGGTTAGAGCATAGAAGAACAAGAATAAGCTGAAGAAACTAGAGATAAGAGAGGTAAGGCATGTCTTGCATTGCTAAGAGAACAAAAGAATAACAGGAGAAGAAGAAACAACCAATTCTAGTCTAAAACATTGTATGTCTTATGCGACAACATAATGCTCATGGTTGGGGCAAAATGATAGAATTTTCCTAATAGTAGTGTTTTACACGACAACAAAATGGAAGTTGGGAGAAGAGCAAACAAGATGATGAAAATGAAACATGAAACAACACTATCCTATCACATTTACCTCTTTGAAATAGAGGTACATTAAAGTTCTCTTTTTACATAAACAAGGGGAGAAGAGCAAACAAGATGATGAAAATGAAACATGGAACAACGCTATCCTATCTCATCTACCTCTTTGAAATAGCGATAAATTAAAGATCTCTCTTACTGGCATATTAAACAAGGGGAGTACCTAACAAATTTCAAGAAAACTAAAAGCCTGTTTGGCAAAGCTTCAGCTCTAAGAATTTTTGGAGCTGCTCATCCCTAGCTGCAGAAATTCTTGGAGCTGGAGCTGTCGACAAATTGAGTCTTTGGTTAAGGCAACTTGTTCTTATTTTAGACTGAAAACAGATATTTAAATCACTTTATTTTATCCTATAAACTCCAAATCTCGCATGGACCTCGAAACTAGAGCTCTGCCAAATAGGGTCTAAATACAAAAACAGCATCAAGAAACTTGTACTGACTACTGACCTTTGTTGCTCTATCAGGAGTGTTATCTGCTGGAAGCTGGTTTGCTTTGCCATCTTTCATCTTCAAATAATTGTACAGGACAACACCAGAAAGAGCTACACACAAAATTGAAGCTAATTAAGAAGTCTAATAGCAACAGGCATATGTAAAATAAAAATGTGAACATATTATTCAAGATGCAAAAAAACAAAAACTTAATTACCAACTGCGTATCCAATTATGTTAAGGCTTGTAATAATAGATTCAGGAAAGATAATGGTTGAGAGGGCAATAAGTATCCAGTCCTTCAGAACTCCAGCAACTCGAATGGTAACAGCTCCAGTTCTTCCAATAACTAGGAATATGGATATATTCAATGCGAATGCAGAAAGTGCATTCAGAAAAAATATTGAATAGTTGAACTGAATTTGAGACACATCCATTTCTGGCTTTTCCAGCAAATACCATGGAATAAACAGGAAGATGAAACTGCATGAAAGAACAATACAATCAAGAAACTGCATGCAAAAAAAGGATAGGTATATTAAAGACACTTAGATTTTAGAACATGAAATAGTTAGCTCAATTTGAAAATGAATTGCATTGTAATTATAAAGTACAATACTTGCACTGAAAGAGATGCGACTGGCATAAAGGATAAAGGAATGAAAATTCTTCAGCATGGCTCTACAGTCTACACTTTGTATCTCAAGGATATACCCCATTACATACTTAAGCTAGCACAAACTTGAGATACTTGAATTGTCATGATCAGCTTATTTTGTACCCAACTAATACGACTAAACCCTTTGGTTATCTATAATGCATATGATTGGATTTCAAATGATGTAAGATACTCTTGCGAAACTAGCAGAGCGAGTTCATGTTTTACACTGAATCAGTATCAGAGAGTAGTATTCTAATGCTGTGAAACTATGACTATCATATCATTTCATTGCCCGTGTTTCGAAAAAAAATCATAACATTTCATCGTGTTTAGATGAATGTACCTCAGAAAGTACAGAGATAGTACATCAAACCATCAGAAGGGCATGGAAACTACTGTTACATTTTCCATTGTCTTAGGAGAACCAATTATACTGCAAAATTCTAGTACTTTCAGTTACAAATATATGTTACAGTAGAAGGTAGAAAGTCCTATCGATTATATATAATGCAAGTAGAAAATTCTTATTGATGAATTACCACACAAGCCTAAGTCAAGGAGCAGGTTCATCCAATATGTGATTAAGGACATCCTGTTCATGATCATATATGCAAAACATTTTACCAGCAATATTCAGCCAATTTGAGATGTGAAAGCAATGACCACAATTGCAATCTTGCATATTTTTGGAATATAGAATACCGGAGTTAATGATACTGTATTAAATGACTACATGTAACTAACTCCTTGAAATTATACATAACTATGCATTTCTAAGTCGTTGCTATCAAGAGCAATTTCAGAATATTTTTTGAAAAATATTTTGTAAGAGCAAGATCATAATATAATAATTTCATTTGACGGTCCTTGCCAGAAGCTATATCAATCAAGAGAGCATTTACAATATCAGATAGAGTTTCTGGTACCTGCAAGGGGCTATGTAATACAGGCTTGTGATAGGATTCAGGGTTAAGCCCTTCTTTTGGAGAAGGACCTGTGTTAGGACCAGCCTGAGGGCTTCCGCAAAAATGCCAGTTACTTGGTATAATGTTCCAATCACATTAAAGTGAATCTCGCCATATGATGAAACTACAACACCAACACTGACCAACACCATGTTCAAGAAGAGGTCCCATCTTAATTTGTCGGTACCGCATATAACAGCCATTATAAATGTTGCTACAGGCACTGCATTTCAAAGCACCTCAAGTCAGTACCATCACAACAATAATATTGTATAAGCTATTAAGCTCATGGATGAATCTTTGCAGTACAATATAAAGGGAGTAGCATGCGAACGCACTCAAGGCCTTGAGCATCTGAATGAAGGCCACAGAAATATACAAGTATGCCGTGTTGCCAAACCTGAAAAAAAAAAAAGGCAACCAAAATCGATGTATGAGTGTTATACAAGGGGAAAACATGGTTTGCACACCTGATTTAAGAACTCTACAGGGGCACTAAGAATTGACATGCACAATAAGGCGTATGATGGGAAGTTAGTAAATAGTAGTTCACATGCTAGTGCCAGAAGGTAACAAAGTTATAGTTGGTACACGGATTCAATTTGCATATCAAGGATTGTGGTACTGCAGTGCACTGCAAAGCTGCCATCTAAATCACATACAAAGGGAAGGAATGAATAAATTCCGTTGAGTAAGTGGAGTGTTTTTTGCCACGGTTGTGCTTTACAAAATTCTAGAACAATAAGACTAATACATCTATACCTTCCCTTATTGATATTGACCCTTTAACAAGTTATATGAACAAAAGTAACCAAACCAAACGAAAGCCCATACATAGGGCACTCTTGCATCCATACAACAACCTAGTGTAACTAAGCCTACTAATGTATTTCACCCACAACTGTTGACAATTTCACATGATACATAAGTCATATTATTCTAGCAATTGGTGTACCAGGCAAATGGTGCAAAAAGACAACCTGACAAAAGCTTCGTAATATAAATTAGATCTGCAACTCATTAGCGGCAGTGCAGCACATTATCGTAAGGAAATCAACCAGATCATTACGAAGCACCAGCACTGCAAGTATCATACTGTGTGTGCATGTTTACAATCAAGTTAGATAAGATGTTTTACCATTTAAGGCATTTAACTTGATAATATTTTGTGCATGCCTGAATAGGCATGCTTTTGATGCAGGAAAGTAATAGAAACATCCTTGCAAACATAACAGAAATGAAAGATCAAGACCACATTGTGCACATTTAGCTTACCACAGACTTGATGCGAAGAAGGCACTAATTGGAATTACACATGTGGCATATCTGCATAAAGGGGTCAAATGACTAATGACTAAGAGTCAAACTTATATATAATGAGAGAACAAGAAGCGAATGCTCTTACATATGGAAAGTCATCTTAACGGGTGCAACAACCTGCATTACAAATGATAACAAAACAAATCCATTAGCTCCACAAAAAATTAAACGACATTGCCAGACAGCCCAACAATCTAAACCAAAGATTGCGATAAAAAATTCATTTCTCATCTGTTCTTGCATAATAGTAATTGTTACTTGAAATAATAATTTATGGGTCACTTGGTTGAAATAGGAACATCATTAGACAGAACAATATGGTATACATCAACAGTGGAAGCTTATAACAAGAAAATGGCGCAGAGAAGACCACCTTAAAAACTCGGACCAGGAAGAATGTCACGATTCCAGAAAATGCCATGTGAATCATTGTAAGAGTAATAGGAAAGGGAAATTTGAAGTACTTTGGAGATAGGACCCACTGCAGTCACAAAAGTTGAGAGAATTAAGTTCATAATCAAACACCACATGTACCAAAATAGAAGCACATAATACAAAACGTAATGAAAAGTTCTGACTCTGCATTATCAGCACACAATTCCGTAGAGTGCGAACGAGCACATTGTACGACAATCAATGACAGTGACAGTGTGCTGTAGCAAAACCATGATTCAACTAACAGTGACAGCTAAAAGTTCCTATAGAAATTAACCACTCCAATAGACCGTTCACCAACCCAACAATTAACAAATATGCCCAATCGAAGTAGAACCCCTACATAACAGAATCACATAAACCAAGACGTAAAACGCTAAATCTGCACAGGAGCACGAACACTTAGCAAATTAACTGGACTTGGGGACAAAATGGACAGCAGTTCACCATAGAGGCACACGCCATTTTCCTCGATTGCTTCGCCACCGACTACAGAACGAACCCTACCTTGCTTCACCACCACTCTACCGCACGGCAAATAAAGAGGCACGCATAAACCCGCTTTGGAAGGAAATGATCCCTACTTTGTTGAACAGGATGACTCCCGACGAGAGGCAGACGTAGATCAGTAGGTAGAGGTAGGTCAGCAGGAGCTGCCTGCCGATCATCTTCGCGGCGGCGCCCCCGCCTAGGCTCTCGGGGAGTGGCGGTCGCTGGAGGAGGATGCGGAGGTGCCGGCTGGAATCAGATCGGAGATGCGGCTGGGGGGATGGGGAGGAGGAAGAGGCAGGGGATGTCGCGCAAAAGGTACAGGGCATGTGCAGGAATGTGATTTAAAGTGGACGGATCGATCTTACAGTACTGTTACAGTACTAGTGTAATAGTATTTTTGGTTACTGTATTTCTAGCTATTTGATAAAGTTATGAGTATTTTAGTGGACATAATTTGTTACCTAATAGGTATACAGTTACGGATACGAATAAAATTTATCATATTTGTGTACATGTTTACCTGTGACTATATATATATACATAAGTAGACCGTAGATAGTCCAACTCTAACTCTAATCCCCATCCACTCGATGCTGGCTACTAGCCCGCCACCATTTCACACCTTATCCCTATTGATCCACCCAAGCACCCGGCCATGACACCAAGCCAATCCACCACCGTCCCTCTGCCGTTTGAGATCCCCGCGCTCCCTCCGCCCATTTGTCGTCCCTCCGCCGTCTAAGATGCCCGTGCTCCTTATGCCGTCCCCTCTACTCGTCTACCGTCCGAGATCCCCACCATCCCCTCCGACACCAAGCAAGATGTTCACATGGTGCACGGACAAGAGGATCCGACCGCGTCGGATGTTGCAGGGCGTGCACCGTTGACGCCTGCAGTAGCACACACACTACTGACACCTGCTACTCCGTCTGCAGCCCATTCACCGTCTGCCGTCCAAGAGACCAAGAGTCTCGCCGCCTGTCCACATGCCGCATTGTAAGGTGGTTTTTCTTCTCTCTGTTCATCTTCAATTTGCGAATCTTGGTTGATGGTTGATAGCTAGCTAAAGGTCTGAAAGACCAATGATTATGCAACAAATTTGTTGAGAAATCCAACTAAATATCATGGTACTTCGTGTTCGTTCATGCCTTGTTATCTCTGCATTGCTTTACCTAGTTTTGGCTTACTTGAATTGTGAAGTACTACTTGGACTCGTAGTTGGACACAAGCCCTCAACCATTCACATGGGTAAACGGTTATATCCATAGATTATTCATACAGGTAAACGGTATACTCACAGGTAACGAGTACTCCCGGGTGATAGGATTGTTCCCCTCTCTTCACCTGTGAGGTGTTCACGGGTATGCCCGCAGGCGAGTTAAAACTCGTGGATATGGGTATGAGAGAGCACTGTTTGTACCCACCACATTCAATTGCCATCCCTAGTCTAAATCTCCGACGGCGACATCGAGCATTAGAAGCAGAAACAAAGGGGTATGTGGGCTAATGGGCCAGCCATTTGGGCACAGTGTGAAATTAGAAGGGCCTGGCCAGCCCATGAGGTTAGATTAGGTATTGTTTGGCTCAGCAATCTCTACTATATAAAATTTATATATGAGTTAGTTCCGTGTTATTTCTTCTCTTACTTCATTTCATCTAATATTTTTTTAATTTAAATAATTTATCTACTTTTACTATCCATCCTCGTCTTTCAACCTTCCCGCCTCATTTTTAGCTACGAATACAGGACCAACTTTACTAATAAAAATAAAAAAAAAGGAGAGAAATTAACAAATAATCTTCTCCTCATTTCGGATTTCATCTTAAATCAAACTATCGTTCGCTTTCGACATATTCGTTCAACGATACTCTCATAACACATCTACATCTCCATATCTTAAATTTATACTTGATGTTACCAACTCTAATTTTTATGTTTTTATTACAAGATACGAACACTTAGCTAGTTTTCATTGGACTAAGAGAGACCACCTCGTGTCTTGTGACCGTCGACGATGAGGTGGGGACAACGGGCCAGACGGGTGCTGAGCGGCGACGAAGTGAATCCCAAAAACTTTCTTAGAGTAGAGAAACCTCTTGAATTTTTGTTACTGCTGTGGATTTAAATCATTATGATTCTCTTCTCTCCTTGCCAACTATAAGGTCATCTCTAATTATTTTTCTTTCATTTTTCTTTTCTTAATCTCTCTTCATGTTTCTATTCCTTTTATTTTTTTCTATCTTCAAGAGTTTTATTTCGAAGTAACGGAAGTGAAATGAGAGAATCCAGGTGAAGGAAATGACTTTAAAAATCCTTTATAAAGAAAAATCGTTAAAACATTAAAAAAACGAAAACCTCTTCACAAATAAAATATAACTCACAAAAAGACTCCATTAAAAATGATCTAACCATCCTTTTGGCGTCACAGCATTACCCAACAAGCCCTTCTGCTCCTTAGCAACTCGAAGGAAGTCACTATCCGGCTTGGTATCGTCATATTTGGCGAGTTGAATTTTTTTTATCTCCAACCGATTCTCCAAACCGTCTCGTTATTTCAGCCACCATTGGGGAGCAGAGAGAGACTCGCTATCTCCTTAACCCGTTTGGGACCTGTGGACCCACGTATACAGTACTTGTCAGGTCTACTATTCCTTCTCATATGCTCTATTTAAAACACTGATCTTCTGTGCTTTAAAAATCCTAGAACTCTTTATATATGTTCTATAATCTATGTACAACTCATTTTAACTGTATTCATCCAAAAATCCTATTTAAAATTTAAACTAAAATTCTTCGAACAAGACTACTTTTATAACTTGTAACAATTGTTAGGGTCTTAAATAATCTCTTTAAAATGTGAAAAAACTCACTAGTATTCTTTTTATTTGATGGACTAATTTTTAAAATTATTTTTAGCCCTAGGTTATATGATAAAAAAGTGAGTTCATTTGTAATACTCTATTTATATATATTTTATCATTTCATGTGATATTATTCTTTTAATTCAATTTGAATTCAAACATATATAAAATTTAGCCATTAAAAATATAACCATTGTAAATATTTTTTATTTATAGGATACTAATTAAATATATATGAGTAAAATTTAGAGAGCGAGATTTAGGAGTCGGTTGTAGCACGTGGAGAAATAGAGAAAAAATCTTTTAAATATACTCTCAATATAAAGATATAGGAAGCGGAATTTATAAAGTTGGTTGAAGATACTCTTATGATCGACATAGGCTTACCACGATGAACCTTGTTAAGATAAAGGTTTCAAATAAAATGGAAGATGGATTTTAAGATTAAAAAAACAATTAATGATGATTTTCTACGCAAGTTATGCATAGTACGACTAAAAAATTGGTATCTATTAACATTCTAACGGGCCTGACTCCTGGAATTCCTAGGGGCGTAGGTCACTGTAGCTGCTGTAGTCGAGTACAGACAACCAGGTCACGATTTTTTTTTTATATTTTTTAATTAAAAATTTAAATAAATAGACTCCTCGTAGTAACATTTGTTAAAAATAGACGTCAACTGCTTTCTAAAAAGGTTGCATCCCTTTTAGAGGGCGGTAAGGATGATCACGATAGCAGGGTACCCCTTACTGTCCTCTGAAAGGGTGAGTGGGGCTAACCACCCTCTCAGGGGGCGGGTAGGTCCAGGTATGGTTTGTTTTTTTTTTTAATTTTACGTTTGTATTGTTCAATATTAAAAATAGTGCGCATTCGTTCGGTGAAAAATATTTAAAATTGATATGTTGCAAATTTTGGATCAAAATGGTAAAAAAAAAGGCTAATACGGTATAATGGAGTTGTGATATTTTGGAAAATATGGATCATTGTAAATTTGTCGATATTTTGGACTAGTTTAAGTATTGTTGGGAGGATGTAAAATCAAATTTTGTGAACAAATTATAGATGTGAAGCACTCGCAGCATATTACGCGGCAATGAGGTTACAAACGGCGACAAACATTACATGAGACATACGGTGGAAAACATTATTTGGGACCCTAACCACGAAGACACGACGACAAAAAATGGTGGCATGTACGGTACGCATAAAGACCTACCTAATACTGTGTCGCTCCTAATCATAACATGTCTTAGGGAGTGAAAACATGCCGGGTTACATTAGATGCTCTCTACTGAGTGCACCTAGGATACTTGTCCTTTCGTAGGGCATCGGGACCTGCCGCCTTAGCGCTTCCTTGCCCTCTCAGCTTCGTGGGCCTGAGCCGCGGTATGGTCTCGCATTGCCTTCCTCATGCACTCTTCTTCCTGCCACTTCAGCCATAGTTCCCCTTGCTGTTACTCGTACTCCCGGCGTGCGTAAGCTTTCCTCCTCCACCGTATGGTCATGTCGACCCACTGTTTTTTATCTTCATTTTGCTCAATGTCGAGCCATTCAATGAAGTCATAGATAGGTGTAGGAGACTAGACAAATAAAACAAGATGAGAGATTAGTAAAACAGTGCGTGAAATCGGGAAAGATGTGGCTGCTCTTTGTCGCTATACCGGTGGGTACTCATACGGTCCATGTTGAGGCTTGTCGTATTGGTAGTTGGCACACACGAAGAAGCGTAGGTCATAGGTGTAGGAGATATCATGGGACTCGCGAAGCCTACAACGGTCACCACAGAAGCACATCGGTGGTTCAACCCCTTGGGATATGAAAATCCCCTAATGTTTCTTGGGTGGGCTTAGTGAAACTGAGAAAGATATTACAGTTGAGACAACTGGGAAATGAGTAGTGTATCCATGCATGAAGGTGGGGTTATTTATGGTGGCGGAAGGCAGGTGCATGGAGTGGGTGTATGAGCTTGGCGGAGGGCTGGAGCATTGGATTTTCTCTTGAAGAATGGAAAAGTTGAGGCATTGATGCTAGGCAGAAATTTCATGTGTCAAGATACATGTGTTGTCATTTAATTTATGGTTAAAGCTCTCCCATGTGATCACTTCTTGTCTACAGCCTGCGCAAGGACAAATATGTTGTCATTTCATAGTTAAAGTTGAGTCGTGCGGTCACTTCATGTCTGCAGATTACGCCAGGACAGAGGTGTTGTCATTTAATAGATAAAGTTGAGTCATGTGGTCACTTCGTGTCTAAAGCTAGACTCCCGACAGAGGTTTCGAGTGGTCACTTCGTGTATAAGTAGCTTTGTAAGAAATACTTTTATAGGTCTGCCGTGAACGGTTCATACAAAGCCAAGGACGATAAAAAGTAGCGTGTGGTCTCGTTGGATTAAGAAATGCGACTAGCGTGCGGTCACATTAGAATAAGAAATGCAGTTATGACATGATAAGTAGAAGAGAGTAGACATGTCTGAATATATAAGAATAGTTCGCGAATCGAAGATGCATATGTAAGTTACAAAAGCAAATGTATAATCCTATTGTTGTCTCCCCCGCTGACGTCGGCCGTTCCCACCATCATGGTCCTGGTGCCACTATCGCTGGTTGGCCCTCACATGCCCCCTAGAGTAGGTCAGGGCGTCGGGTAAACCAACTTGCCTGGTAGGCCTAGTAGGGATCAAAGGTGTCGATGCCTCCTACTGGGTGTGCTGTGTCCAAAGTAGAGCACTGGGCAGCTGAGACTGCGGGAAGACGTTGTAGTCTGGTGTACCCCCGAAGAAGTCCCTCACGAGGTCGAACAGGGGGTCTGGCCCAGGCACATCCTTCTGACTCGGGTATGATGACTGTGAAGGTTCCACTGGCGTCCATGTGTACTGACTCGAGGGGCTTACAAACAGATGAATTTATTAGATATAGAAAATGTGCAAATGAAAGTATCTGTATACAATACAGTATTATACATGTGTGGTATGCAGGTGCAGCAGTAGATGGCCAGGTGTGCATGTCGTAGTAGGGGGCGAACGATGGTGGTGGGACCGGTCGAGGTGCAGCTGAAGACGGTCGGGCCTCATCTCCGTAGTAACCTGCGGACAATATTAGATATACTATTGAACATATTGAATACGGCAATGTAGTGTCACCCATTACCTGAGTGGCCTGCAAGAGGTGAGGGTGTCGGCACTGGGCTCGGTCTAGGTGGCAGTGTCGAGACATGTGTAGGTGCGCCTAATATTTGTTTAAAATTAATGTATCAATAACAAATGAATATCTCTAAACGTTGTGCGTATGAAATATCCGTACCTATTGTGTCCGGGCCTGTAGGTCGTGGTCCAGGTGGCCGTATGGGTGCCGGCCCCGGTGGACGGCGTTGCATATCAGACTTCCTGGACGACTCTGCGTGGACCCCACTCAACTTGGGAGGAGCCTCGACGACGTTTGCGGTGGACCAGCAAGAGGTAAGCTTCAAGGCCCGCATGGTCTTTTCGAAAACCCGCTTGACAAACCCCGCTACATCCGCCGCACTGAGCTGCACCCCTTCCCTAAGGCGGTCCATGGTTCCAACCGTGTCCCTATGGATATTCCAACCGCGTCCCTATGGATATCATAAATGATATCAGCTTGTGGAAAAAAACAAGAAATGAGAATTTCAGTTTATAGTTGTTCTTATGGGATTATATGCTAATTAAATGAGATGTTAATTACACATACCACTAATGCAGCGTCCTCATCCCAATGGCCCAGGTAGGCCTCTGTAGTCGACGCGACGTGGGGCCGGACATCCTCTGGGGTGAAGGTGACCCATGTACGTGTACGTGGCACGTACCACCGCAGGTACTCCTCGAAGCTCCGCTCATTGAAAGGACGAGCCTCCTCCATGACATCCTCAAGGTCATGGGACCATGCTGAGACGTACGGCGCCAAGCGATCTACCTAAAGGTTGCCACCCGGCTGTCCCTTTCGTGTATACCTGCAAGTCAACCACGTTAAATAGACTAATAATGAGACGAATGCTATGAATTATTTACTTGATTTTAGTTACCTGTGGACGTGGCCTGGAACTGTGCGAATGTTGACGAGGGGGAAAGCCTGGTAGCGCCCGAATTGCCGTATGACGTGGTGGGGTGAGTACTCCTCGACGTAGATGTCGAAGACGAGCGACGTCTTCGTAAGCCAGTACTCCTCGTCACGGGTACACAACAGAGACAAACCCATAGACGTACGGGCTTGGATGGACAAGTAGCTATAGGGGGTCCAGACCACGTCGTCTGGACAAAAACGGTCGAACTGCGACCTAAAAAGCTCGTACGCGCTATGGGCCTGCTTATGCGTCCAGTGCGGCTGTGGAGAAACATAGTCAGAATCCAGAACAAAAACATGTGAGAAATAAAGCATTCAAATATTACATACGTACCCGGCGTCGACACCACATCGAGGCCATGGTGGGCCCGTCCTCCTCGGGCTCGCCGTACCATTCCTCAGGGTACGGGGAGCGGTCCACAACTAGCTGGCCTATCGCGAACCGCTTGTAAGACCACAACTGCAACAGTAGTGGGCACCCGGCAAATGTGGCTAGTGGCTCCTTCTTCGTGCACGCGTCGCACAATGCCCGATACATCGCAGCAAGGAGAGTCGAGGCCCAACTCAACTGTGGGACATCATCGGGCTCCGCATCCGCTATCCACCTCGCGTACGGAACAAGGCTCCTCGACACCAGTGGCCTTGGCCGCTGGTGAACTTAACCCAGCCAAACAAACAAAGCAGGTAGGCCTCCAAATTCCTCGAGACCAAGTATAAGCTGGCCTCAGGGTGCATGTATGCAGGCTACAAGTAATGCAAATGATGATGAGTAAAATATCTGAAAAATCGTAAATTAATTGGGAAGTTAAATTGGAAGGTACCTGGAACTGTAGGATCCACTTCTTCGTGGGCCCTCGCGGATCTGATAGGAACTCAAGCACGTAGGGGAGTGCGTTGTCAGTCCGCTGAGCAGGGGAGAACCGCTTATGCATGACGTTCATCTAGTCTGCATCCATGTTGACGACTCCAACGGCGGCTCCGGCGCAAGGTAAGCCTAACAGGTAGGCTACGTCCTGCAACATTGGAGTCATCTCGCCGTAGGGGAGGTGGAAAGTATGGGTCTCAGGCCTCCATCGGTCAACCAGGGCAGCGATCAGCGAGCGGTCAAAATAGAATCGTCTCGCTGCTGCCTCAGGGTTCTCCGTCGCTCGGGCCTCCACCAAACGACAAAGCGGTAGGAGTGTCGATGCTGCCAACCTGCACCATTGGGAATAGAACATGAATGTGGGGCATGCAATACATAAATAAATCGACACATACGTAGCTAATTAGCGACATATCAGTGCTTCCAACGATCGTCGATCGTAAGTAGCTCCTCAGGGCCACGTGGTCGGAATACCCCTAACTCCGTTTGATGAATGGCAGATAAGAAGCTGCGGTGTCTCTTGTCCATTGCAAGGCCAAGAAGCTCGGGGGTAGGAGGGTGCATCATAACTGCATTAAAACTAAATGTACATAAATATATTACAATATGTAGACAAGAAGAATATATATTGAATCAAAATATATATTGCAACTACATATACATGAATAATATGTACAATCTGTTACATGAAAATATACACATAGTTATGTGAATAACATATTACATACACGTACGAAAAGTTACATGAATATATTGCAACATATAGGTACAAATGTAAGGTCCAAATGCAATGTAGGTAACTAAGGCTAAGACCGTACAAATATAACAGCAAGATACGCTAAATACATTCACACTAAACCGCGGTCATACCCCCACCTACACAACAGGTACTTTTTCGGACAATACTTGTACGTGTGACCTGTTTCATTGCATTGGCTGCATCGCTTCACCCTTGAACCCACCTCAGATTCATCCATATCGTTTCGAATCCGGCGAGTTTGTCGACGTCCCGGTGCGTTCTTCATCCTTTCGAAATCTGGCACATAGATTCGTGAGGGACCTGGATTACTTGTAAATGTATCAACAATACCGTAGCCATATAGCTCATGGTTCCATGTGTTCAGTATCTGATCCTTCATAAAGTACTTAGAAACATATTGCCTGGGAAGCATATTGTGTTCCGCACATGCAGCTATGATGTGTGTACACAGCCTGTGTAGCAATTGTGGCTTCTGGCACATACAAATGCATGAGCCACTCCTAAGCATGCACTTTTGCACATGCCGCTCACATCTTCTACCCCTACAACCCTTATCCCGGCACAGGACACTGAACCTGTGCTCTGTAGTCCCCTCTTGATTAGCGCGGTGCATGTGTGCCTTCTTTGTAGCCTTCTCCATGTACTCACATAGCATCCATCCATAAAGCATACGGTTATCCTCCATTGCCTTCGAAGCAGCTGTGTAGCAATCAATAAAATATTTGCAAGTCCCATGCATAATACCTTCTACAATTCCAACAAGTGGGAGAGACCTCATACCCCGCATGACCCAGTTGTAGACCTCAGCAAGATTAATTATCATTATCCCATACCTTGCCCCACCACTGTCGTACATCAAAGCTCATTTTTCTTTTGGCTCATTTTGTATCCACTGCGAAAAGTTCATGATAGTTGACCCTGACCTCCTTACTATCTGAGGAGTATCTGTTGGGAGAGGTCCAAAAGCAATCGATTCATCACATGTGGCTACTAGCTCAGCTGTCTGCTTCATGGTTAGTTCGTCTAGTCTTGCCCATAGGGCATTGAACTTTCTCTGTTGAATCTGACTGCACAATTTCTTGAAAAGCTTCATCAAGTCCTTGTTTTTTAACTGTTTGTAAAAGTTTGCACCCATATGCCGCATGCACCACCTGCTCTTCAAGTCGGGCCACTTTGCTGTAACACATCGTCGAACACTTCCATATTGCATATCCAGCAAAACCTGCAACAACCCTGCATGTCTATCATGAATCAAACAAACATCTGGCCGGTCCAGAACGATAGCATGCTTCACCCGCTAAAGGAACCAATACCAGCTATCCCCGTTCTCACTCTCCACGAAGGCAAACCCTAGTGGCAGGACTTGGTTGTTCCTGTCGACCCCAATTGCAGACAATATCTGTCATTTATACTTCCCAGTGAGGAACGTTCCTAACAAGCAAATGATGGGTCGACAGTGCCTAAATGTTTTGATGGTTGCCACAAATGCAAAGAAAGCACATTGCAATACTCGTTTCCCGCTATACTCCACCTCAGTCGAGGGGTAACGCTTGATGTTATAGTAACTTCTAAGGTTTCTTGCACATATTGTGGATAATTGATGCGGTAGATTGTGATATGAATCTTCATATGTCTCAAACCTAATCTCAATAGCCTTCTGTTTCACCCAACATGCATTCGCGTAGTTTATTATATACTGGAACCTTTGCTCAATTGCACGGATTATTGATCGTGGCTCATATTTCAGGTTGTCTACAATCTCCCCATACATAACATTAACAACAAAAATAGATAACAGGTTCCGGTGAGAGAACTCTATTTTCTCAATATGACAATTATGCTCCCTGACTATTGAGCATTGCCAGTAGTCAACCCACTTCCCCCTAAATGCGTGCACCAGCCAAGGACAATCAGGCACCAAACACTTCACGTCTTACTCCCTTTTACTCGACTTCACAACCTTAAACTGCCTCCAAAGAGACAGCGACCAAAATTTAACTGCATCAATAACAGACTCCTTAGTAGGGTATATAGCACCCTGAGACACCTCATTATCATGATACTCCCACGGTGTCCAATCAGCCTCACTATCCACTAGCTTCAAAAATTCCTCATTCCTCCACTCTGCAAGAACAGGAACATTTCCCTTCTCATCGGATAAATCCTCACTGACAATGGCTTCCTCCAGCTCTTGATTCGTCATCTCTATCTCTTCAATTATGCTAGGGATATGCTCTCCCTCATCGGCTACACCCCTCGGTTGCATCTCACGAATATCCCCAACATCTTGCCTGGCCCCAACATTTATCGGGTCTGATTCATCTACCAATGTCTGACTTGTTCCCGCTACTACTTTTGCAGAGTTTATCTCTGTTGGATCCTTCTGGTACGCCTCAGCTGACAAAACCAGAGGTCACATGATATATCTACATACTATCTCCAAGTAGATGTCGTATTGATCGGGACGAGCTCGCCAAAGTAACCCTGATTAGCACGGCTTAGTACAGCTCTCAGTTTAAGATCATATTGCTGGGGATCCAGTTGAAAATGACGCATCAGCCACTTGCACACGCCCACTATGGTCCTCTCATTGACTCTACTAAGACCCTTAACGACATGCTGAAACCCAGATAGATCTACACCGTTAGGACCATAACTAATTTGATCTTCACCATAATATATCTGAAAATATAATTTATGTACCATCCCTGGAAACATCCGAAAATATATCCAATGTTAAAACCGGAAAACTATATTTCTGATTATCGAAACTACAACAAAATTACCGACACTGATTATCACCTAACAATAGGTTCTTTAATATTGCCCCTAAGCAAACTAAGCTAATTAAACTAATTAACCATCCGTCTACTTAATAAAATTTCTAATTACCTACAATTATTACTTACATCATTATTCTATACAATCTAGATATTAGAAACTACCATACTATAAATACTAATATACATCTAATGGTTATCCTACCACGTCGTAATTAATATTTATAATAAATTACAAAATACAGCATTTTCTACATTTATAAACCCTAACTCATATCTAATATAGCTATTGTTATACCGCTAAACCCTAGATCTAGTGGTACTTCACTTACTAATAAAAACATGAGTATAAAAAATTTATCGGAAAATACGCCTCAAAATCCGCCGATCGAAATCAGTAGGGCTTCACCGCACTGCCTCCATCTCATCTCCTCTCCCCTCTCCTTTTCTTTTTCTAGAATAAAATGAGAATTTTCTCTCATTTTTTAGGTTTAAATAATGGAAGGGGCGGGGCCGGTCCCCTAACCGCCCCTGAGAGGGCGGTAAGGGGCTGACCGCCCTTCCAGAGGGCAGTAAGGGTTACGGGCGCGAGGATTCCTCCTACCCGTTCTGTGAGAGGGCGTTTAGCCCCACTCGTTCTTTTAAAGGGCGGTAAGAGGTGATTCTGCTACCGTGGCAATCCTTACCAGCCCTTTTACAGAGCGTTAGGCGTTTATGTTTACAAATATTATCGCGATGGGTCTATTTATTTAAATTTTTAATTAAAAAATATAAAAATAAAAAACTCACCAGGTCACTCTCTGTTTCATCCGTTGGTACGTAGAAGGGCCGGTAACAAAATCGTCGTGTTGTGCTCAATGCGAATCGCGGCTGCTCCACGCGTCCACGCTCAAGTCATCGCTGGCTGGCGAGGCAAGCAGGCGGAGGCCCAAAACGTTGTCCCGACGGCCAGACGACGCACAGCAGACACGGGCGCAGCGAAGCGCGCCTACCGTCTTACTAGTTGAATACACTTGACCTTGATACCCTTGACAATATATATTATGCTAGGTCAATCTTGTCAGTCGAGCCCCCTATATTTAGTTTCGGGCTCCGCCACTGGCTTCACCTATCTGATTGTATTAGTCCCTAACCACCGTTCCTTCGCCTGATGTATATCTAATGTCTTTTGCATGTACCGTTAATGTAGTCCCTAGCGGAGGTAAGTCTTTTGTATGTACCATTATGTCAACCTCTTGCTACATTTCGTTAACGTTATGGCAGTGGAGGTGTTAGGCTATAATTATTGTTGATAGTAAAAATGGTACAACTAAACTTTGTTTATAAATCGGATAGTCTCGTGATTAAGATTGTATCTTTATCGGACTATCCAGTGAGTAAAAATGGACTTTATATAGAAAACATGTTCTCTGTATAAATTGATCCGACGAGTGCTTTGGTGCAAATACCAGACTATTCGATACTCATAGCTTAATCTTCGTTGAAAATATGTTCTCTGCAAGAATTAGTCCGATAAGACATGTAATGAACTCCAGATTATCCGGAGAGTATATGGACGATTTCTCATAGAGAATTACTCTCTGAAAAAATCAGTCTGGTGCATGTTCCATTAAATACACCAGAATATCCAATGAATTCAAAGGTGGATTGTGCAGGAAGTTTTACTCTACGGAAGAAATCATCCGGTGAAAACATCTGTGAAGCGTCGGATTATCCGGTGAATATAAAGGTGATTTTGTGCAGAGAAGTTTACTCTTTAAAAAAATAGTCCGGTGTATTATCCAGGGTAGCATCGAATTATCCGGTGTGTGCAAATGAGATTTTTAATTTTTTTTTTGATTGTTTAGAAAATCATCAGGTGAAGCCTCTGGTGAGTTTATTTCAGCCATCGTAACGTCTCATATACGTTAAGACGCAGTTTAGGGTTCCAACCGAATTAAACTCACCGAAAGGTCCGGTGTTCAGAAATTTGTTCTCGTCAGAACATCCGGTGTTCAGACCAAATCCGAGTCGGTTTATGTTTGAAGATATGTTCGGGTTTCTTTCATGTTTTTTGCCGAACATGGCATGTTTAGGGTTGGAATAGAGTTCTACTTTCATTCCCCAGGACCAAGACCATATCCCCTAATAAATAGTTGAGGGTGGCAGCCGATTGCAAGCAACAACTAAATAAGTCGCAACTATTGCATCTACTTTTCGTTATATTTTACTTTTCTACATTTTAGGATAGTTTTAGAGTAGTTTATCGCTGCTACTTCGAATCCCTATGATTTAGATAGTAGTTTTTTTTTATCTATTTGCTCGTAAATCATCCGAGTGGTGATCTCTAAGGTTGTCAATCAAAAATCTTTTATTTGTTTGCTTGTAAACAAGTCACGTGTCACTATGAAAAACGATAGTTATCTAGAACGGATCCTTGTGTTACGTGGGATTACCAAATTCCAGTCCAACATCTAGCTATGGTGTACAAGATTTACATATAGACGAATGCTTTCAGTAGTATTAGTTATAGGCGTGTGATATGAACGTATTCGTGGGTGTGTGAATGTGGAGTGCATACATAATAGTGTGTGTACACGCGTATTACCTTGTAATCGAAAAAAAAAATCAAACTTCTCCGCTAACTCCTCAGTGTCTGCATATAATCCCTTTCGCTATGCCACGTCACATGGCAATGGTGGAGCCACGTTAAAACGAATAGGGTCAATTGACGCCACATGTTTTACAAATTACACCTTAGGCTCTATTTAGTATAGCTTCAATTCTTAGATTCACTTAGGATCTGAAGTTTGTAAGTTAAAATAAAATTGCTTAAATATTTATTTAGTTTAAAATGCAAATAAAATAGCTTACTCAAACATCTTAAGACTATCTATATCTCCAACTCTAAGAATTTTTAAAGCTAAGAATACCTAGCTCTAGAATTATTGGAGTTGAAGATATGTCAAATATGCCATTAGTCAATTTGCATAAAAAAGAACGCATTGGTAACAGTTTTAGTGAAGTTGACACTACGGGTGTAATCGGAACGCATACGGACGGATATCGCTGGTCATATAACTTATCTTATATTTTTTTATCGGAATCGGAGCTAGACACGGATAGTGACAGATATAGATATAGATGCAGATAATCTTAGTCAAGAATACGGATCGATAAAGATCGAATTTGTGACGGGTTAGATGCATAGAATATCGGTCATGAATATTTATTCGGATATTGAGTAAAAGCAATAACCATATATCGTATATGTTATGATTGTTCGACTATTCCACATATCCAAAACTCAACTATATTAAAGGTCCAATAAGCAAATCACTAATATACTCCCATAGAAGGAGTTATGTTAAAGCGAAACCGGAGAAGTTATGAGTGCCCAATATGCTGACTGAAGTTTTCATTAATTATTTGAACATATTAATAACTTCAAATGAAAAAAGTATCAACAACAAACTTGTAGACCTCGTCGATAGGCCTGGCCATTCGGTTTTTGGGTTATGTTAGTTTGGTTTTTTTTGTGGTATGAATATTTCAGTTTTTAGAGAATACAAACCAAACTTCTTGGTTTTTTTTTTTAGAAAACTGCCCATTTACAGTTTCGGTTTTCAATCAGTCGCTAGGCGCTGGAGCCATGGAGTCACTGTCATGGCATCACCATTGCAGTCCCGGCCGCACTGCGCTCTAGCCTCTTCATGTTACCCCGCACACTGCCCCGTCGCACTCGAGCCTCATGTCTCTCCTCACCTCCCCCACGCCATTTGGCATGGCTACCGTCCAAGGCCGCGCCGCTCCGCGCTTCTCCCTCATGTTCGCCGCCATGCCGTGCTTATCCCTAGTGTAGGCGGTCACACCGCGCCGCACTTTTTGTGGCGCTAGCGCACTGAGGCGATATCTCATTCATCATGCAAAGGCGCCTAGAGAAGTGCGGTGGAAAGAAGCACGACGGCGGCCGGGGGGGAGGGCGGGGGAGGGGTCGCGACGCCCGATGTGGATGAGGTTGCAGGTGGGTCGGGGACTCGAGGTTCGACGATGGTAGGTGAGTGGTGACTGGGTGAGTAAGCAGATAGGCGCATACGACGGCGTAGGGTTTTCTCAGTAGTGCTAGCTGGGCGCACACGAGGGGGGAAGCAAGCAGCTTGGGCTGGTTAGGTCATCGGTGGGTGGGCGGGTTGGGGTAGCTCAGCAGGGCTGTGAATGCCAGGCGAGAGCACACAACAGGCTGAGGTGTTGGGTTGTCGGTCTTTGAGATTTTTGTTTTTAAGACTCCACAACCGAACATAAAACCAATCACCGAATAACACAAAAACAGGAACCGGACCGACCACCAAATACAAAAAAAAGCTGACAATTTTAGCGGTTTGGTTCTGGTTCGATTCGGTTTATGGATTCCGGTGTTTTTTTGCCTAGGCCTACTCGTCGAGAGCTATAATTTTCATATAGAGGTTGTCTTCATCCTATTCCATATAAAAAAAGTTATAATCTCTAGAAGATATGCTTAGATAGTTGTTGGATAGTCTTCTGATATATCTGATTTTATTCTAAGATATCCAATATCTGACGGATACATGGCTCCCTACATCCGATTCTGATAATTGATACAACTATCCAAGATCTGATCCGATATTCGAGTTCTGATTAGCATCTAAAATGGTTCAGATAATTGGGCGGCAGAAAAAAAAATCCGGCCCATTTTCACCCCTAAGTGACACAACAAGGTTTTCCTCCTGGCTCCGCCACAGGTTTAGGTGACAGTTTTAACTCCAAGGTAGATAGCAGTTAGAAAAAAAATCGTAAAACTAGAAATAGATTGACAACACTATTGAACAACTATAGATTTAAGGATTTTATCATAGTACTACATATTTAGCTAGAAATTTATTGCAAAATTACATATTTAAGAGATTTTATCCAAAGCTATAGGTTTAGTAAAAACTTATCACAATACTACAAATTGAAGGGGTGTAAGCTCTTTCACTGCAGGTGGGGCCCAACTGGAAAATAAAAGAGTGCAAGGAACTATGAATCCCTCTCCTTAAATATGTAGTTTTACAATAAATTTATCACTAATTGTAGTCCCATGATGAATTTCCTTGAATCTATAGTTTTGTGATAATTTTATGAACCTATACATAGTTTGTGAAATTTACTTTAAAAAAGAACTCCTAGGTGGATAACAAGTTTAGTAACCTTTTGGTTCTTGGATAGGCTTGCCAATGGATCAGGGCGGGCGGGTCCCTGCGTGTTCTACACCTGGCGCGGGCGAGGGCGGGTGCACAATTTGCCCCACGGGGGATGCGGGTCATGGAATCGTTTTGTCTTCGGGTTTGGGCGGGGGCAGGTATTCACCTGCAGGCATCCACAAGCCCCTGAAAACAGACTACAGTGGAGTTGTCCTGTGGCCAGGTGAGCCCTACAACGGTTCGATCTCTGCTACCCAAACCCTAGCTCCCGTGGTGTCATGGCTGCCGCCCACCTAGGTGTGACTACACGAGGGGCGCGCACGCACCACCCGCCTGGCCACCGTGGATCTATGAATGCCTCAGAATATCGGATCCCACCCACGCGGCACTGGTGCATCCATCACCACATTCTCCTTCCCTCTTCTCCTTTCCTCTCCCACTCCCTACACGGCTCCAGCCAGCTATCATCGCATGGGTGAGATCGAATCGGGCACGGGCTATGCCAAATCGAACTGGGTGGCAATGAAGCGGGTGCGCAAGACATAGGATCAAGCACATGCAATGGAAAATCGAACTGGTCAACAATGAATTGGGTGCATGCAATGTGGAATCGAGCATAGGAGGTGGCGAATCAAACTACTTGGCAGTGAATCAAGGGTGAGCAGTAGCGAGTCAGCGGTGAATCAGACCATGGGGTGTAACATTCCAAATTCTCAGCAATTTTGAAATCAACAAATCACTTCAAGGAAATCAAATCCAAATAAAATTTCAAAACCTTTTCCTCTCTCCTTTCTTTCTCTCTTTCCTTCTGTCTCGCCAGCCACTGGCCCCGTCGCCAAGACGCGACAATGTCATCGCCTAACTCTGCCACCACCTAACTCAGCCACCGCCTAACTCTGGCACTAACATAACTTCTGCCACCCGCCATTGGAACCCACCATCAACCGTTGTAGCCCTCGCTTGGGTATCAAGGCCCGGTCACTCGCTCCTCCGCACCTCACCGCCACTCGCCGAGGCAAGCACCACCCTACCCCCTCATTGTTTTATCCCTCCGACGGCAATTGCCATCGATCCATCACTAGAGACCACTGCCGGCCAATTAGGCCCTGCGATGAGCTTCATCCGGCAACCCTTCACCACCCTTGTCACTCTGCCTAACCCCTCCCTCTCTCTGCTAAGCTGCCACTGAGCCACCATGGTCTTTAACCTCCGCCTCTATCGTCGACTGCCGATGGTGCCTAACCGGCCAAACCGAGCATGAAGATCCCTCCCTCGCACCCCACGCTCACTCCCAGTGCCCAAAAACCCTGCCCAGACCATCTCTCCATGTTTTCCCCTATTAGCCGCCGTCGCTCCCAACCCTGACAAGTGACTGATGAACAATAACCATTTTCTTTTTTCCAGGTTTAAATTTTGGAAGCCCATTTCTTCTCTATTTCAGCTCTGATTTTGATGATTCTTTCATCGATATTCATCTAAATTCAAGCCATATCCCTTCTCATCAATTTCATGATCTTTGAAGTTTATTTATGTTTTTATGTGTATTTATTTTGTTTGTTGTGTGCCGCGCTTTAGAGACCAGAGCGTTAAAAGAAGAGGAGGAGCCGGGAGTGCAGAACTTTGAGCAGGACCCTCTCGAGGTCATCAGTGGAGGCAAATCTCAATCAGTTTTCCCTCGTTGATCGTATTGTACCCAGTTTTTATCACCACAACCCGTAGCAGTCATTTTTCACCAAATAATTGCATAAAATATTATTTGTCAGCATAATTTAAATTGTTGATCTAGTTATGCCCTAATTATATATTAGCCAACCTGATTGCTACAAACTTGAATATTACCTTGATAACCCTAGAATTATTGTCTTGGCAATATTAACTACGCTAAGACGAATCACTTATTACTAGTATACTTAAGATAGTGTATTACTCTATTATTTCATGCTTAATCATAATTAGTTTGCAAAATGTGTGAAACTTAGTGCTTAGTGTTGTGTGGGTTATCGGGATGGAAAGCCTCGCCATGCAGCTATTAACAAAAGAGAACATGTCAAAGCAAGGGCAAATCAGGATTCCCGTCAGGAATGCCTTGGGAGTCTAAGTGTTGCCTGTGTGTAGGCTAAATGTGGGGATATTTGCCTTGGTTCGATTAAGGATCGAGTTGATATCACATCTTACCTAATCTTTACAGTACATCCACAACCTTCTATGTGGCAGGACTTAGTATAAACCCTGCTAGCTAGTCTGCTAGTCGTCCAAAGATAGGAGTGCAACGGAAGACCATGGAGTAGGTAAAACAGGTGTAGGCTTGTCGACCCGGTTGGAGACCTAGCTTATAGGCCAGGAACCCCTAGTTAGTGCCTGTAGGCGACTAGTGGGATAATGTTATGGTGGGTAATGGCTTTGTTGAGTCACAATACCACGATGGTGGTATGCTGCATAACTCAGCTTATGGGTAAAATGTATCACTCTAGAGAGGTAAAAATATTCGAATAATCGTGTCCACGATCGCGATGAACTACAGTTCGGTCACAACAACTAGCGTAGGTTGCGTGCATTTCCTTGGGGTGTGAGTGGGCAATGTGTGCCTATCTTTGGGAAATAGTTCCGATAGTATGTCGTGGGTTGTTGTGGACAGAGTATTCAGTAACATTAAAACTTAGGCTCTGGTGACCTTCCACCATGGTCGAACCCTCCTTCATTTAATAATGATGTTATGGTTTTAACAAAATCTGCTTTATTGAAATAAACCCTTGCATGTGTAAAATTGACATTTTCGCAAAATTCAACTTATAGCCATATTCTTGTCAATATTGTATGCATGTATTTATACCCCCTTCATGTAGGGCTAGGGTTAGGACTTGCTGAGTACACTTGTACTCACCTTTGCTTATGATTTCAGAGGAAGATCCGGACTTCACCAATGCCGACAGTGAGGTATGACTATGGTATCATCTATTTTAAGACTTGTATTAACCAATGACTGATTAGGGGCTGGCATAATAAAGTTTTAAGCATCGAGGATGACATGGGGTGCTTCATGGGGATGTTCAATCAAACACAGGCGGTGACTTCCATCGAGGAGCACTGTCTGGCAATTGTCGTTGGCCGCTCTCATCGACACTGGCTTGGTAGCTGGCCTCGAAATAGGGGGGGAGTTCACCAGAGCTTTGGCTGCCGTTGCTAGAAGGAAGCCCATCACAGCTTGCAGCGGGCACACCACATAGCAGGTGCAATGAGCATAGAGGAGGAACTGTTGTTCAAAAGCATATCACCCGCGGGTCCCTGTCGGGTTTCGGGTCCCTGCTGGGTTTAGGAGCGGGGGTAGTTTTGCACCCATCAGATGCTTCGGTTTCGGGTCTGAAGCTCCTGAAGGCCCTTGTTGGGCAGGGAGATATATGGGCCTTCTCGCGATTTGTATCCAAAGACTAGTTGACGGCCTTGGGCACTCGAACGTGTAGACTATGGCAAGTGAAGAGCTGATGGATAGGAGACAAGAGATTGATGCCAAGACTAGATCTTTCTATGGCATAAACTACTTGAGCGAGGATAGGATCAAAACCCTTGCCGAGTTGCATTGATCGCTTGAGTATAAATACATGTACAAGGTCAGTTCAAGTACAACAACTATCCCTATTCCTATGGATCTAACATTATATGAAAAATAGCCAAAGGAGCCACAAAATTAGTAACAGGTCGTAACATGATCCACCACTTATGATAATAGTGATGGGTCGTAGTCATAACATGACCCATCTCTTATGATAATAGTGATGACTCATCAGTGACGGATCATCCTAGACAAGTCATTAGTGATAGGTCAAAACTTGACCGTCATCAATGACGACTCATCGGTGACGGGTCATCCTAGACCATGGTGACGGGTCAAAATTTGACCCATCACCAATGATCAACTCATCAATTGTGAGTCAAGTTTTGACCCGTCACTAATAACCAACTCATTAGTGATGGGTCTCCTAGGACAGTCATTAGTGATGGGTCAAGTTCTGACCCATCACTGATTAGCAACCATGCCCTTCCGGTTAATTAAATAAGTGCATGTAGTCATATACTATTAAGAAGTTTTACCAATAAGATGGAAGTGGTTGTCATAGATGAAATCAAGATCCTTTTATGTGGGATAGGTCAACCAGGAGCACTTAAGATGATAATGGCCAATGCTACCTATTGTTGGTAACAATAATACATGAGATATTACCAAAAATATTTTTATTTTATCTCATTTTTTGTCATCTCAGCAGCACTATATATGAACCATTGTACATTTCTACTCAAGTTTGATGCAAGAGGTGATGGCTATGAACATAAATGCGCGTTTCAAAAACTATGTAGAAACTTTCAGGGGCGAGAACTCAATCTTCCAAGCCATTTTTTACCTCAAAAAATTCAGCAAACCTAACAACGTTGGAGAGAAACGGATGTAACTTTTTCTGTAGATGTTCGTAGAGTAAAAAAAATGTAGAAATCGGAGTCCGTATGCAAAAGTTATGCCCGTTTTACTGAAGACACTCTGGGTTAACTAGTTCACGTTTCTATTATACAATGAACATGAGTGATGGCTCATAACTGTGACCCGTCACTTATAACCTTCGGCAAAAAGGTTAAAAGGATAAAATATCCAGCTCCATTCAGAAGGCATGCGAGGGTGAGGTGGTAAGGTCGGTACGCGCGTGACGCTAGGTCATGGTTTTGATCCCGTCAGACTGCAGAGTATAAAAACAATGTGAAAAAATTGACTGTGACACGTGGCGAGTGGTGATGGCCCTAGGTTGGGATGGCTCAGGTGATTTTTTTTTTTACTTTTTTTGTGTGAAAAATGCAAAAACCATTCGACAGTCATAAGTGACGTGTCACAGTTATAACCCGTCACTTATGTCCTTAATAAGTGACGGGTCAAGTTTTAACCCATCAGCAATGACCTCATTAGTGATGGGTCATTATACGTCACTTATGACTAGTCATCAGTGATATATTTAGTGTGACTAGTGCGACACCTGTCACCCATGACGATTATGACCTGTCACTTTTGAGCTTTTTTCATGTAGTGTAACCGAAGGAGTAGGAGACTTAGGGACGTGAGCGACATCATGGTGGTTATTCGCATGCATTCCTATAGACATGGTTAGCCACTCGCTAACACCCCACCATAATCTGCGCATTGCCAGTCGATGCACAGACTAGAATGAAGTCATTGAACATCAAGGATGGTAGTCCTTTTGTCATGATATCTGCAAACTGCTGCCCTGTTGGAGCATGTAGAACACGGATATCATTAAGCGCTACCTTCTCGCGGATGAAGTGAATGACCAACTCTATGTGCTTGGTTCACCGATGGTTTACGGGGTTGGCCAACATGTAGACGGCAGACACGATATCACATAATACAATGGTGGCCTTCGGTATACAGCAATGAAGCTCCCAACCATACACACTAGGTGACAGTGTTGGCCACGGCTCGGTATTCGGCTTCTGCGCTCAACAGAAAGACCATGGGCTGTCTCTTGGACAACCATGGGACTAGCATGTGTCGGGGCACCCTGCCCAATCCATATCAGAGTATGCAACGATGTTCGTCAATTGCAAGCCGTGGATGTGAATGCCAAGGTTGGTGGCGCCGCGGATGTAGTGGAGTATGCGCTTGATCAGTGCCATGTGACAATCATGCGGGTGGTGCATGCGCAGGCAAACTTGTTGCACGGCGTACGCGATGTCCAAGCGTATCATCGTCAGGTACTGGAGTGCCCTAGCCAAATGGTAGAATGTCAGATCATGGAACTTGGCTCTAGCTGAGCTGGAGAGTTTTGCCAGCCCGTTCTAGTAGCTCTTCGGCGTATTGAGCTTGTGACAAGAAGAAGGCTGATTTCGACCATTGTACGTTGATGCCGAGGAAGAAGCTGAGAGTGCCCATGTCCTTGACGGCGAACACCAACTGCAGCTGCTGAATGAGCTCGTATAGCAGCGTTGTTGTTGAAGCCGAGATGACCATGTCAATATGTCATCAACATATAGGAGCAGATACATCATGTCTTTGCCCCCATCGTAGGACATATAGGGATGGGTCAGAACATGTCTCCTTGAAGCCGATCAACAAGATGTAGCAGGCAAAACTCGTGTACCAAGTGTGTGGCACTTGGTTCAAGCCATAGTGGGACTTGGACAAGAGACAGACCGCATCGGGCTGTGACTGATCGACAAACTCGGCCAGCTGCATGCAGTAGACACACTTGCGAGGTTCCCGTGGAGGAATGCATTGGTGACATGAAGTTGTTGTGCATGCTAGTTCTTAGAGGCGATGATGGATAGGACCGTCTTGATGGTCGCCGAATTGACAACGGGTGCGAAGGTGTCATCGTAATCAATGCCAGAACGCTGGGTGATGCCACGAATGACCCATCGCGCCTTGTAGCACTCGAGGCTACCGTCGGGTCAAAGCTTGTGCTTGAATAGCCACTTCCCAGAGATCACATGAACATCACGCGGTCTGGGAACAAGGGTCCATGTTTTGTTTGACTGCAATGCGTCAAACGCCCGTTGCATCACGGAGCGCCAGTTGCCGTCATGAAGCGCAGCGCAAACTGTGGCTAGGATCGGTGAGATTGATGCAGATGAGCTCGTGGTCAGTGCGTACTTAGGGTTGGGGTTCATGATGTCGACCCTAGTTAGTGTGACCATTGGGTGGATGATAGACACAGTAATGGTGGACGCTGGAGTAGGCTCGCTGGGTGAAGGGAAGTCATCGAAGCTTGGCGTGCCGTGGCGTGCCTTGGGCGATGTGGAGGGTGCGCCTAGAGGAGACATCGTGGCAGTCGAGGTTGTCAACATGGTCGAGGCAGGTGAGCTCGGGGAAGCATCAAACCGCATTGGAGATGCGCCGCCTGTAGGGTACTGGACCGAGGCGAGCGCAGGTGACCGGTGTGCACCAGAGGCAGATGAGGTCCCGCAAGTCAATGAGTACGCACGCCATGGACCTAGTGTCGTATCGGGTTCACATCAATGCGGCGAAGTCGTGCCGCAGCGCATGGAGTGGCCTGAGTCGCGCGCATTGGCCCAATGTGCGCCGGTCGTAGGCACTAGGGTGTGCTGATCACCACGCAGTTGTGATGTTGCGCAGCGTGTTCGGGTTACCTGAGAAGGGTTAGTTGGCGGTAGGATCGGATTGACAGGTGTATGCGTGATGAAGTCAAGTCGTGTCGAACCAACTAAGTCCCGTTGGAACGGAAAGCAATGTACATCGAAGATGACATGAAGGGAAGTGAGCACGCACCTGGATTGTGGATCCTAGCACTAAAACCTCTTATGGTCTGACGAGTAACCTAAGAACATGCAAGGGAGAGAGTGAGGTTACAGCTTGTGGGTTTATGTGGGAGTCATATTGGGGTAGCATAGGCACCCAACCACTCTTAGGTTGTCATAGGAGGGAAGACACTGAAGAGGAGCTGGTACAAAGTCAAAAGCCCGCTAGAGTAATACGGTCGACGATTGATGTGGTAGGTGGCCGTTGAGACCTCGGCCCGGAATGTAACCGGCATGTGTGAGTGGAAGAGGAGCGTTCACATGCAGTCATTGAGGGTCCGCAAGCTCTGCCTTACCATTTTGAGGTGACATATAGGGGCATAAGAGACACAGCGTGATGCCACGGGAAGAGAAGAATGTGCACAATGCAAAGCTATCAAACTCGCATCCATTGTCAGTTTGCAAGGCAAGTGTAGGGTGTTGGAACTGAGTCTGTGCATAAGCATGAAAAGAAATCAAAGATTGCAACACTTCATATTTGTTGCGCAAAGGAATTGTCCATACATAGTGTTTAAATTCATATAGAATTACAAGGTTATAGCGAAAACATAAAATACTAGTGACCATAGAAGTCCAGTCATCCAAGTACAACAATTGAAAGGGAAATAAACTAAAAGATGAAGAGGATGCAAAAGGTAATCGCAAATTTTTACCAAGTTGCCAGGCGTGGCAAACATGAGCCGTTGATTTATTACATGTCAAGTCGAATGAATGTAGTGTGTGAGCTAAGGTGTCGCAGTCGGGATGCCCTAGACGTTGGTGCCAAAGATCAATACTTGGAACAACTACGTGTAGAGCAGTGGTTGAGGACAACCGAAGCGGATAAAGGTCACTGGTGCTATCACATCGATGAATCACCTTCCTGGTTGCCAAGTCCTTGTTGGAAAAGCTAACATGATCAAATTCAATTGACATAGAATTGTCATGAGTGAGAGCGGGCACTGAGATCAAGTTCTTAATAAGAGCAGGAGAAAGCAACACATTATGAAGAGAGATGGGAGTAGAAGTAGTGGCAATGGTGGTTACGCTAGAGTGAGTGACCAGGATTTGGACACCATTGCCAACTGTGATGAAGGAAGAGATAGGGAAGGATTTGGTAGAGGAGAGAATATTGGGATAAGCCGCCATGTGGGAGGTTGTCCCGGTGTCGAGGAACCAGTCGGAGGTGTCGATTGTCGAGAGCGCCATCACACCCACGGTGGTGAGAGCGTTGAGGAGGGTCGTTTGGTCCAAGGCCGAAGGAGACAGAGTAGTAGCCGATGGCGTGCCATGCATCGCAGTGAGCACCTGCTATGGTGGCATGCTTGGACGCGGTCCAAGGACACTAGCGCACGGAACGACAGGGGCCACGCCCACACCATACTGGTCGATGGGTTGAAACTTGGGATCCATGTGCTGGGGCAAGCAGGGTTGGACGAGGCTGCGCGTTGGTGCTGCCGGAGGAGGAGTTGCCATTGTCGTCATTCTTGCCTTTCTTATTCTTGTTCTTCAGGCGCGGGATGTTGTTGTTCTGGCATGTCATGCCCTTGCCGTCTGAGGGAGCAGCAGAGGATGAGGAGTCGTGAGCGATGATCATGGCCTGGGCGGTTTGGTCCTGAGCGTGTTGTTCATTCTGAGGTTCTTCAACAAGGAGTCATGAGCGGGTCTCCATGAACACACAGAATGGAGTCTTAGAGCTGAGCACGGTGACCGCAGACCGGTACTTGGAGTTGAGGTCGTGGAACATGTCAAGACTTGGCTCAGCTCGCTGTCGGGGTGGCCGAAGTCGTGTTGGCTATCGACGAGCGCCTTGAGCTTGTTGCGGTACTGGGTAATGGTCAGCTCACCTTGATAGAGATTACGGCACTTGACCTCCAGGTACACGATATGATTGATCTAGTTGTCGAGGAACATCCCCTCGATCTTGATCCAAACCTTCAACTGCCATCAATTTTAGCTGCAGGATGATGTTGAGGATCTCACTAGAGATCGTCGTGTACAACCAATTGACGATCGGCTTGTCAATCATGATTGAGTCAGCGTTGGGGCATTGTGGAGCACGCTTGACAAAGACGTGGTAGTCGAGCCCAAACTTGCTGAAGACCGACTCGAAGAAGGTGCGCCACTGGCTGTAGTTGGACTCTGCAAAGTCCAGAGTCACCGGAGTGTGAGTGCGGATGTTCACCATCTGGATGACGGAGACATTCGGCGGTGAGACGTCATGAGGCACTTGCAAGTCGGAGGAGGGAGAGGAGCTGGTGGAGGAGGCAGAGGGGGAGGAGTTAGGGGAGAACAAAGGGTTTTAATCTATGGGGGGTGCTGAAGCATGTTCAGATTAAGCTTGGGAGAAAGAAGAAGCTGCCCGGGTCACTGATACCATGAATGAGGATAGGATCAAAACCCTTGCCGAGTTGCATTGATCTCTTGAGTATAAATACATGTATAGGGTCCATTCAAGTACAACAGATATCCCTATTCCTATGGATCTAACTGAAGGAGCAGGAGACTTGGGGACGTGAGCGACATCATGGTGGTTACGCATATGCATGCCGATAGACATGGTCAGCCACTCGCTAACACTACTTCAGACCTTTTGTGTTACATCTGAAAAAATATTCGTAACTACTAAACACCTGCTAAAAGGTTATTGTGAGATTTTCAAAAAATTAAAAATCTTTCAACTAGGTTCGGAAATTGCTATCAAATTGTCAAACATTGTTAAACTAGGTTTTAGACTTTGTTTACAAGTTTCAGAAATCATGGAACTATGTTCATAAATTGTTTACATGTTTTCAAAATTGTTGAACTAGCTTTCAGAAGTTATTACCCAGGTTTTAGAAATTTTGATGGCCTGACGTTCACCAAATAATTGGACTCGTTGGTGACATGGACCCGAATTTCTCTGAATTAACAGACCGAGATAATTACTCTACACAAGTAACATCAATTGGTCTAAGACAATGTCCATTCACCGATTCAATCATATAACCACGGGTTTCTCTACAATTACGCCAGCTGCGTTGAATCAGAGAGGCAACAAAACCAAAGAAATTGCCCGGCAGCAGAAGTAAGCAGGACCGGGGATTTCAATTTTATTTTATAATTTTTTTCACTAGCGAAAAGATCAAAATTTGTAAAATTTTATCAAAATTTCAGTTATTTTTCATCCTCTACTATGTGAGTACTACATGTCAGTGAAATTTCAGTTAAAATGAGATATTTTGTTTCCTTTCAAAATTCTCAAAATTTATGAAATTTCACCGAAATTAATTCGGGAGCAGGGCTGACGTACGTCGCGAGCGCAGGAAGTCCAGTGCCCTCGATTATTTTAATGGCCGGGCCAAAGCGACTTGTTACCGTTCCACATAAGTTAACGACCGAGTAATCGCACCGGCCCAGCCACGCTCGGTCGCTGCTCCCGTTCAAGTCGTGCTCGCTGCTTTGGCTAGCTACAAGGACTTGACTCGAACGACTTCATCGCCACTCGATTTTTTTTTTTCTAATCAAAATAGCGTTTTCGATTAGTAGACTGAACCATCCTTCTTGCACGTATAAAACGGCATCTGCACGGCTGCAGCCGTTGTACCGGTGACCGGAGCTGCGGAGGAGAGCTCAGTATAGGGAGTGCGCGGTGTTGATCGATCGATCTCCATGGCGACGCTTCACCAGCACCACATCAAGGCCCTGACGCCTACGTGGCTTCTCGTCAAGGCTACGCCGGCGCCGCCGAGGGACGGCGCCAAGAAGCCCGCGCCGACGGCTGACTACTCGCCGCTCCTCCTGTCCCCATCGGTGTGGCAGAAGGCGCAGAACGGGAAGAAGAGGAAGGTCGACGGCCGTTGCGCCGGACGCGCTGGCGGCCTGCCGGCGTCGCCGAGGATCAGCTGCATGGGGCAGGTCAAGGGGGTGAGCAGGGGGTGCTCGAGCGCGCGCGGCCCGGCGTCGAGGGGTTCGGGGTACGGCGGCGGCGGCGGAGGCGGCAAGGTGGCGAGGCTCGTGCTCGGGCTGTTCGGGCGGCGGAGCCGGAGGACGTCGAGGGCGTGCTCCAAGGTCAGGGACGTGCCTCGTGGCTCGGCCTCGGCCTCGGCTTCCAGGAGTTCTCGTGGTGCTGGTGCCGGTGCGGCCGTGGCAGTGGGCATCTTTGACCCGCCGCTGCCGGTGGTGAGGCGGCCAGTGACGGACGGCAACGCGCCAAGCCTTTGGGAGCGGCGGCGCGGTGGCAAGGCCCTGGAGGGTCTTCGGCTAACGTAGAAAAATTTATCGGTAACAAAAATTTATGGAATGTTAGTGATAAATAGGTTTATCTGATTTATTGAAATTTTATCGATTTTGACAAATTTTTAAAAAAACTGAATTTATCTAAAAAATCACATAGATTATATCCAAACTATTTGATATAAAAAATAACACATAAATAAATTAAGGTTTGAGGTGGTCTGTCAGACTATAGTATGCATACCGATATTTTGTTACTCGCGTGTTAGATCCGAGAATCAAAGTCGTCTTATCAAAAATTTTAACCGATAAGTAAATTTATCAGGCTCGTCGGATTATCGAATTTATCAAATTTTTTCGACGACAATTTTTTCATAGCGTAGAGTGCTGCAGAGTTCAGCTGCGGTTGCTACAGGGGCACACCAAACAAAAGCTTTACACGACTAAGTATAGTGACGATATGTTTCTAGAGCTCTATTCAGGTTCTTGCGAGATAAAACTGCTTACTGTAAAAAATCGGTGAAATCGCTGCGTTCCTGATTGTACCTTAGCTAATCTGTAAATTCGTATGTTGACCTGCTATAAGAAGCATGCCTGAAAGCTTCATCGTTATGTATACGCAGTTAGTTCATTTTGTATATGCTGAATTTGTTAACATAATTAAAGTCTTGTAGTAGCCGAATCTGTAGACATATGAGTGTTCGTAAGAAAAATGAGGAAAGAAGACCTACATAGAAGGCTTGAGAATTTACGACTCTGCCCTGGCCTTCCCTCTAAATCCTGAAGGAGAAGGCATCTGAGATTATGTTCAAGGGATTTTTGTTACAGGCGAAAATCCTATTGTGAAGGAATTTTCGTCCCCTTTAGTATTATAACGGTTTCCCTTTAGGATTCTCGTCACGAAGGAATTCTCAGGATTATTCCCTTCAGAACGGGATTCTCTCTTTTTTCACTTTGCGATTCCCCTCAAAAAAAAAAGTTGTTAGAGATAAGAAAAAAAAAAGAAATGAGAACGGGAAAGAAAATCAGGAAGGGAACAAAATAAAAAAAATATAGTTAGAGATAGTCTAACCCCTAACCTAAAGCCTGAACCATAACGGCCAACAACAGTGGCGTGCTAAGGTTTGAGACCCTAGGAGGACAACGCAGAGCAAGTGACAGCGTGCTAGGGTTTAGACTTAGGGGGACAACACCAAGCAGGCGGGATTAAACAACTAACATAGGCACTTACAAAATTTTAAAGTTAATCGATTTCAAGTCTGTTTATGTTAGCGGTGGATTATAAAAAAAAATTATAGATTGTAAAAACTGGATTGTATAATCTGCAGCAAAATATATTGTAGATTGTAAAAACTGGATTGTATAATCTGCAGAAACTGTTAGAAGACGGATTACGATATTGTTATAATTTAAGAGCTGAATTATACCATCTAACTTTTATAATATAATTTATTTATTTTAACTTACATATTATGATCACGGCTATATTAAAATAAACAAGACCATTCATCCTCCGCGTCGGTCGACCAATGTACTGAAGTGGAGCAGAGCTGCGCTGGAGAGTGAGAGAGATAGGAATCTAGAAATTTTGGGCCATTTGGGCTTAATTCTGGGCCGGATGGACTGACATTGAGTAGGGCCAGTAGATAAAGTAGAACAGTCAAAGACTGGCTGCTCAAATACATTTACGAGTACATGCAAAGCGGGCACGGACATGTGCAACCTTGTTTTCCTCCCTAGCACGTAGGAAGTAAACGTATTAGCTAGGGGAGAACAAACCTAAGTTTTGAAAACTTGTGAACTATTGCCAGCAGTGTTAAACATTGCTCCCAACCAAATCAAACACTAATTGCATCAGAAAGTTTCAATTTTTTTTTCAAACTTGAGTTTTTTTTTTCACCATCCCCAATTCAATAGCTTCTTCTCTCCGTGAAACAATGGGGCGCCAAGTTGTGGAGGTTCATGAGGGAAAGTAGTCAACATAAAATAGGCATCATGTTCACCATTAGTAAAATACCATTACTTGATCACTTCTGCGCTGAGAGAATCCGTTTGAGTTACCAGTCTCCAGCTTTATAAGGGCCAGCCACAGCGTGGGCAACCGGGCATCCATGCCTAGAAAAAATAGGCCTCATGTTCAGGGACATTTTGTCCGTGCATGGATGGCGAGCTTTGGCCAGAGTGTCGGAGTTAATTCCTAATAATGATACTAAGGTATAATTACGATGGGCATATGATGGTGATCTTAGTTGTATGTCCTAGCTGTGTGTGTGATAAACTCAAGAATAATAGGGTTATCTAATTTCGAGCCTCTTTGGAATAATAGCTCTATATCATGTGTATTTTTTTATATGGATCTAAATAAACTCAATACACTTATCTTGTTCTCCGTGTCTCCCTCTCTTTATATATCCAAAGGAAAGAGGACTTACATAAGGACCTAAGCTAGATATAGACCTAGCTAATCCTTCTAACATATGTCAATTATTACGGCGAGTGACCGCATTCCACTTGCCATGTCGGTCTGCAGGGTCTGTACCATCGGTCCCACGCCCGCGCCATCCTTATCCCCACACTCCATCTGCGCTCCTGCAAAATCTACTGCCACGCTTTGTCAGGTTGTCCCATAGTGTTTAATGCTACAGGATAGGACATGGCAAACCTATGCCGGCCACGCCTAGGTCCACTCGGAAAGATGACCTAGTTAAAAGATAACACTTGAGTAGAAAAGTATGTAATGAAATTAGATTGATTAGACACATAACGACCCTGCGACAAGAGAAAACTGGTCGCAGGGTTTCCCTCTGAGACCTAGAGACTGGTCGGAGAAATTGGTCGTATGGTCGCTAGCTGGACGCACCGAGGGACCATGCTCGTGCCCAATCATAACGTGTAGAAGAGGTTGACATTTGACCCTCATGGGTCTCCTATCAGGAGAGCCTATTATTCTTTACACTGACACGGAGCATTCTCACTGTCACCGCCCTCGCTGGTGAGTTCCGATCGTGATTTCCCAGCCCTCTTTCTTCTCTGATGTGCGTGCTTGTGCCTTATGCTAGGCCGTGTCGCAGCTGATGATATGTGCCTGTGGTCAGGCATCATGCCATGTGTGTGCTCATTGTCGCTATGTTGCTATCTTGTGCTTGCTTCTCCCCAGCCTAGCTGTGGTGCTGCTGCCTTCTCTGAGTTATGCTTGACATGTATGCCATTGCTTTGTCTCTGTGACCGGTCTACCTGCTATGGATGCCATGCTCAGGCCCTGTGCCATAAGAATCTTCGAGTTTCAGCCGTGCATCATCAAAGTCTCGTACTCCGGTCACACGCTAGTGAAGTTTAGGCTCTGGCCACGAGTTGTGATAGCCTTGTTGTCTGGTCAGCATGTTCATGCCTGTGTTGTTCGCCATTGTGCTGTTCAAGCCCGCCCACCCGTCTCTGTTGCACGTCATTTTGCTGTTCAAGCATAGGGGCCTTTCTCCATTTGAGCGTCGTTGTGCCTGATTGGTGGCCCGACCGTCGTGCATATCTATCTCCATTGTCTATGCATCATAGTGCCCACTTAGGCCCGATCGTCATGCTTTTTTGTCTCTGTTGTTCTTGCCGTTGTTCTGTGGATACCGGGCTCCAGCCATATGCTGCTGAAGCTCTATGCCCCGATTGTGTGATGTTGTCGCCCGGGCTCCGGTCATATGCTGTTGAAACTCTAGGCTCTAGTTATCGCATAGTCTCGCCATGTCTTGTCATTGTTGTTCTGTTGGGTATTGTTCATTCACAGTGTGATCTGGCCTTGGTAATTTTGGTTGGTTCTCTCTGAGAGGCCATCATCTGATGGCCCTATTCTTGTATGGCTGGGTTCGCTGACTTGTTACTGTTAGTTCAGTTACCCTGTTGTCATTACTCTGTTCTTTCTATTGCTCATCATAAAACAGGGACGTTTGTGGTCACATTGGATAGCTCTGGCTGTTATTATCTATATGGGCGGCTGCCAACTTAGATATGATGCCCTATGGCTTTGATGTGAGAAGGGCTCTCAAGGTGGCTGGTGTTCTCTATTTGATGTTGATCATGGCTGGATGTCTCTATGTTATCAGTGATAGCTTAATATGTTGGCTATTCATGTCTTTGCTGGTCCTCTAATATGGTAGATGGAGTTGGGGAAAACGACTTTGGCTTTCTGTGGTGGTTGATCCTATTGACTACCTCGTTTCCTCTATTATCGGTTATCTAAAATTGTTATATGCCTTCTTGCTATAGTATTACTACTACGGGATAAAGCTATTGAGGGCTTTTATGGTTGGTTGCCTCTCTGCCGCACACACCTTTTGCAGCTGGTGTCTGCTCGTTTGCCTTTGTGGCTTGTTGGTGATCACCCCGCCTTTGTGGCCTAGTGCATGTGTAGCTTCTCTGCCTATGTGGCTATCCAACAATGATTATCGCAGAGAATATATGTGCCATTGCGGCAAGAGCCTGCGAGGCCCATTATGCTCACCCAGCCTGTGTGACTTTGCCTTTGTGATATAATGCATGTGTGGTTGTCCCATCATACTGATCGCAGAGAATATATGTGCCATTACGGCGGGAGCCTTCATGGCCTACAATGATCATCTTCGCCTTCGTGGCTTTCGCCTGTGTGGTTTTTGCCTTCATGGCGTGTTGCCTGTTGCCTTCGATCGGTCGATGAGGATAAGTCCGGGACCTGAAAAAGGAGTTAGTGAGTCGAGCACAGCATCGGAGCTCCTAGTTGTGGCTTCGCTGCCGCTTCCGATAGAAGCTACGCTTCGTAATGCGCTCTTAGCTCACCTCTTTCTACATATATGATGCTGAGGCCATATGCGGTCGATGATGATCTAGAATACATAAACAGTCACAAAATGTCATGCTAGATTATTATCCCGTTTCTTTACTGCTTTTATTTCTAACGCTCACATAGTTTGGTTTTTGTTGCGTGTGATTACAACCTCGCAGACTCAGAGATGACCCCGATATGATGACTGTCAATGCAGTTTAATAGGAGATAGCCTGAAGAGACATGTGTAATCAACTGGAGTCGCTTTACGAAGCCTCGGAAATAAAGAAAAAGCAATCACCAAATCATATGAGATAGTCAAATAGCGTGTGCGTTGTGGAGTGATATATATAACATGAGAAACTTTTACTTTATGATTTCGGCATGAATGAATAAAGTTTACGTATTTCCAATTATTACATTTTTTCATCTTTCGTATACTTGACATGCTGGCATGACAAAATATTATATTCAAAGTTACATAATACAACTCGATGCGAGATTGTTTCGAATGCGTGAAACATCTACCCCTATCACTGAACAGCAAAAAAGAATCATATTCATATCATGCCATCCAAACAGGAAATTTTCATTAGGGCATATTTATATTCATATCATGTGTTCTATTTATCATGATCGTTCATTTACATTGAAATTCATACTAGATAGATAAGTAAAAAAATAAAATAAATAAAATATCAACGAATGAATAAATTTGAGTGGAAGAGATAGACATCAAGAAATCGTATGTGCTTAAGGGCACACAGAATTGCATTTCACGTCCGATAAAATAATGCAAGCGCGTCATCGCCGGTGCAGGTCAGAAACCAATGCAAGTTGCCCAATGAAATCTAGATTTACGGGCAAGCTGTCACTTGTCAGATTCATCTTTAAGAATCCATCACGTAGCCCCATGGCCAGTCGAGCCAGTGCTGTGAGAACCAAGCAGCTGGGTTCTTGCTGCGTTCGACGCTAACTTCCACGCGCCCTTTCGCCATGGACACCAGATCTTCCTCGCCGCTGCACGTGGTGATCTGCCCGTGGCTCGCCTTCGGCCACATGCTCCCGTGCCTGGACCTCGCCGAGCGCCTGGCGGCGCGGGGCCACCGCGTGTCGTACGTCTCCACGCCGCGCAACATCGCGCGCCTCCAGCCCGTGCGCCCCGACGCGGCGCCGCGCGTCGACCTCGTGGCGCTGCCGCTCCCGCGCGTCGACGGTCTCCCCGACGGCGCCGAGTCCACCAACGATGTGTCCTACGAGAAGTTCGAGCTCCTCTGGGAGGCCTTCGACGGCCTCGCCGCACCCTTCGCGGAGTTCTTGGGCGCCACGTGCACCGACGAGGGCAAGAGACCTGACTGGGTGATCGCCGACATCTTCCACCACTGGGTCGTCGCCACCGCCCTCGAACACAAGGTTCCACGAAGACCAAATTTATTAACGTTGTCTTGCTACTTGGTCCTGTATCTCAATCGGATTCTTGGCTTCTCACTAGGTGCCATGCGCGGTGCTTCTCCTGAGCGCTGCGAATAATATCGTTACCTGGCCTCGCCGGTCGTCGTGGCGCACCGGGCCAGCTGCGGCCGCCGTACAAGAACGACCGGCGGTTGTGCCACGTTTTGAGTCGGAGCGGAAAGCACGGTTATTCACCAACCATGGCGCGTCGGGGATGTCCGTTGCACAGCGCTGCACCTTGACACTCGAGAGGTGCACGCTCGTGGTCATGCGGAGCTGCCTCGAGTGGGAGCCCGAGTCCGTCCCGCTCGTGCCGACGCTCCACGGCATTCCGATTGTCCCCATCGGCCTCCTGCCGCCGTCACCCGACGGAGGCCGCGGGGCCAGCATCAACGGAGAGGACGCAACCGTGCGCTGGCTGGACGCGCAGCCGGCGAACTCGGTCGTGTACATCGCGCTGGGAAGCGAGGTGCCGCTGAGCGTGGAGCAGGTGCGCGAGCTGGCTATCGGGCTGGAGCTCGCCGGGACGCGCTTCCTCTGGGCTCTGAGGAAGCCCGGCAGCGTCCTCGACGCGGACATCCTTCCTCCGGGCTTCCAAGAGCGCACTCATGGCCATGGGCTCGTGACGATGGGCTGGGTGCCTCAGCTCAGCATACTGGCGCACGGTGCCGTGGGCGCATTCTTGACGCACTGCGGGTGGAGCTCGATCATCGAGGGGCTTCTGTTCGGGCACCCTCTGATCATGCTGCCAATCCATGTCGACCAAGGGCCGAACGCGCGGCTGATGGAGGGAAAGAAGGTAGGAGTGCAGGTGCCTAGGGACGAGAACGACGGATCCATCGACCGCGAAGGCGTTGCGAGCACAGTGAGGGCTGTGATGCTGGAGGAAGAAACTAGGAGCGTCCTTGCAGCAAATGCCAAGAGGTCGCAAGAGATTGTGGCTGACAAGGAGCTCCATGAGAGCTACATCGATGGATTTATTAAGCAGCTTAGATCTTACAAGGGGTGAATACTTCCCTGAGAACATTTCAACATGGAGCTTCTTCAACGATACCACTTGCTGGGACTAGTTTTCAATTGGTGCTTTGGTGTGATTTTGTAGCCTGGTCATCGTCGAAATTTCTTTTTTGTGGGCTGTTTTGGGTGCTGGTAAATCAATACAGATGCCATAATGGCCATATTTGCTAAACTAATGGTTTCATCTCGTCTTCAACTGAGACACATTGTCCCCCAACAACTTGTTGTCAGTACGAGTGAATGATCTGTTCATCGGAGGAAGATTATGGTACTCGGCATGCTGTTGCATTCCCATCTGTAAAGCCTCGGCGTTTCATGAGCTACTTGATTGGTGCATCTCGGACAGTGCTGTTCTTTCATCACAACCAGGTGTTTTGAGTGGTTTTCCCCCATCTACTAAGAACATCTACCCATCCAACTGCACGGGTTAGTAATTTATAGTAGAAGTTCTTGAAAAATTGATTGCATATTGAAGATTTATGAAGTAGAAACTATGTTTTTAAAATTACACTTTTTATTTTTACATATAGTAATTTATATTTTTGTAATATTAGAAACATATTTTCTTTGGCAATAACTCTGTATTTATTTGAACTAAGTAGATAGATGGTATGAACTGGTACATGATTATTGGAAGGGTTTCTTTTTTTTGAACAGGGCTGAAATTATATCAAACTTGGAAGAAATGTATCCCCGTAGTACATAGAGGTCCTAAATAAATAGAGAAAATGCAAAGATGATACAACCAGAACCTCTTCTTCACGCTCGGTAACCTTCGCCGTTATTCACCTCTCACTGCAGTAGCTGAGTGAAGTAGAACATCGAAACTAGAGTCAAAACATGTACTGACTAGGAAGCCTAATCCTTGATAGCTGCAATAGCTAACACCTCCAATCTGTTGTATAGTATGCGATAAATTGAGCATGGACATAATTCCACATACACAAATAAAGTAGCAGAATAACATATATAGATTAAACATGATCCGGAAAGACAGCGACAACAGTACATAAGCACATTTATCATTCATCATGTTTGAATCAGCAAATGAGCAGTAGGTAGCAAGAATATTTGCTCTCAGACATTCCGTAACAGTTGGCCCCAAGACAAAGATCATGCTGCCTAACTATTCCACGAAAAGCATCATAGATTGGGCATATTACTAAGTTCTCAATTAGTTTTAGAACCTGAACAAATCATCTTGGACAGTGCCGCTGAGCCAACAGAGAATACAAATTCTGAATCGACAAAGCATAATGCTGCAGAGATACATATAGAACTGCCCAACAAAGTGTAAAACAAGTACTGACAGAACTTAGAAGATATATCACCTGCTAACCAAGTATCAAATCAGATATTCACACTTTGAGCAAGCAGCAGTAACTATCCAAGGTTCAAAAATTGATAGCCCTCAAGAGAACCAACCCAACCGGATTTACTCAATGCACATACAAATGTCAAGTGAACATCAGTTGATCTCCAGGCTATCAAAACCAATTAAAAAAACTAGAGAGTGAACAGGGCAAAACTATTGTACTTAGGATAATATGCCCAATCTCAGATCATGTGTTCATCATCGAACATCATATCACACACAACCATACCACTCAGATCAGAGGAAGGGGGAAGATACTCATAGAGTAACCTACTGGAAACCACAGATGATCGAGGCTAGGTACGGCTCACAAGCCGTTGTCCCAAAAAACCTAGCACCCGTCGTGCCAGCGGCGTGAAGGAGATCGAAGATAGAAAGCCAAACCACACCGCGTTCGGCACATGCGGGCAAGCCCGAGCATCACAGCTCTGGCTCCCAACACCACCACCTCTCGCCAACGATGCACACAACCGAGCAAGAAGAAGAACTCGTTATCCAGTCAAGCGCCAAAAAAGAGATCGCCAAAACCAGAGACAGAAAAATGTCACTCTTCCTTTTTTTCCCTTCTGCCAACCGAGAGGAGGAGGTCGGATCAAAAATAGGAGAGGCTCACTTCGAGCATGCACGCCAAGGATGGACGCCCTAACCGAATCCAGCTTGGGATCCCCAATCCTCGCGCAGCTCCAAGGTCTCCCTGTCATCCAAATCAGAACTGGCGGCCAGCAAAGAGCCCGGCTGGACCACGGAATAGCGCACGAGCCTGGAGGATTCTGGCGACGCACAACCGCCACCGCTGCTCTTGAGTCGCTTGACCGAAGGACCAATCGGTCCCCAAAATCCTCCATCGCCAACCCTAGAGCAACTCACGGGCCTGGACCAGTTTCAGTATGGGCCAAAAGGAGAAGACCCATTCGGATGGCCCAAGAAAGAATTATTCAACATTAATTTTTCATTTAAGTGACAGCAATCCCCACCAGATTTGATGTTGGAAATACTGGTTTTATATACAGGTTTTAAGTAGCATGTACCTTTAGTGTTTGAACACACTACCGAGCAACACAAACTTCAGCCCACACAGGTAGAGGAGGACAGAACCTTGATCCTCCACCTTGTGTGGGGACCTCCATTCATATAGCACCTTGCACGAGGCTGCCTTACTTTCAGCTCTCGGGTTGGACATTATGGTCATATCCATGTATCTTAATTCATGAGTGCCATACAGAAAAGTACACATCTTCTCTATGATTGTGACCACACAACCACACTCGCATAGGTGAATTCTCCTATATGTCCTGTAGAACGATATCTATTGCCATACGACACTGAATTCATTAAGAGCGAATGGCTCACCCTCTCCTACAGAAGAGCAAAGCAACAAATGAGATCGATTTGCAATTATATCCACACATCTTGTTTTCCTAAGCCTAGATCCACGATCTGCTAGGATAGGTTGCTGCCGGTGTGAACCTTATCAGTGTAGTAATCCCATTACTCTTGATGCTGTCTGAATGACTGTTCTAGCCATTCCTTTTGTGAAAGGATCTGTAAGGTTCCTTTCAGACTGAATATAATCCACAACGATTATACCTGTTTCTACTGCATGCCTTAGTGACTTGAGTCACTGTTTTATATGCTTTGAAGTCTTCATGTTGTTCTTCCTACTCTCTTCTTCATGTTGTTCTTCCTACTCTCACCTTAACCAGAACGGTTTGGTTATCATAGTAGGTCAGAACAGTTAGATTTGGCTTGTCCAATATTGGTAGGTCAGAAAAGAGTTCTCTGATCCATTCTTCCTCTATGGCTGCTGAGTCTAGCACCACTAGCTCAACCTCCATCGTGAAGCGAGTAAGGATGGTCTGTTTAGACGACCTCCAAGACACTGCTTCACCTACTAGAGTGAAAATATATCCACTCGTAGCCTTCATATCATTCGAGTCATTGATCCAGTTGGAATCACTGAATCCCTCTATGACTGCAGGATGGCCAGAATAATGAATCGCTAGGTTCTTTGTCCCCTTCAGGTACTTAAGAATTCTCTCCAGTGCTATCCAATGATCATCTCCTGAGTTAAACGTATAATGACTCAACCTGCATACTGTACATGAGATGTTAGGCCTAGTTGCATTGGCAAAGTATATGAGGGAACCTATCACCTATGAATATTTTAATTGGTTTTTCTCATGGTCTACATTTTTCTTTAGCGTACCATTTGGATTATAGGGCGTGACTACAGGCTTACAATCTACCATACCAAAACATGTAAGCACCTTGTCTACATAATGGGATTGACTTAGAATTATCCCCTTCTCGCCCTTTAACAACTTGATATTGAGAATTACATCAGCCTCTCCCAGATCCTTCATATCAAAATTCGAGATAGAAAAGATTTGGTTTTGAAAGGACAATGATGTCGCCTAGAGGGGGGTTGAATAGGCGTTTTTACAAAAATTCAACCATTTCTACCGTTGGCCTAAACTTGCAGCGGAATATAAACTAACGAGTTTTTCACAAGAGAAAAACCTAAATATGCTAGGCTCAACTAGTGCACAATCACCCTAAATAAGTGTGGAAATTACAATCCTAAGGTGACAAAAATTACTCAATTCTAGCAAGAGATATGCAATAAAACATAAATTGAAAAAGGCTGAAAATACTGTTCATATGCCTGGAATTACTGTTCACCCCGGAGTCTCCGGTGTAGTCCGGATACTCCGGTGTGTACAGGTCCGGAAACTCCGGTAAAGTCCGGATTCTCCGGTTTCTGTACAAAACAGAGCCCGAAACTGAATAAAATTAATGAGTGGAGAGTTCTAGCTCAAACCAAGTGATGTCGTGTGTTCCCGGAGATGATTCCAAGTAGATTCACGAAGAACCTACACTCAAATACACACAAACAAGTAGATCGAGCAATATGCACAAAGATTTGAGCAAGAACATAAAAGTAAGGAAACAATAGAGGAGACACAAAGATTTGTTTCCCGAAGTTCGGATTCACCACCGTGAATCCTACGTCTCCGTTGAGGAAGCTCCAACGAGCCGGGTCTCTTTCAACCGCTTTCCTCTCCAAACACCACAAAGGTTTTGATGTTAGTAAAAATCAACATATGTATATAATAAACTCCCCCACAATCTATGCATGTGTGAATGAATTTTGAATATCATTGCATATATTGTCTATCTCAAATTTTGGATAGAGTTTTCTTTATACATATCAAGCAAGCATGACAAAGTATGTATGAAGATGAATATGCTCATGCAAAGCAAACCTTTCAAAGGCAATCATTCAAATTCTTCCCTAATTGACATCTTCCCCATATAAACAAATTATCCTCCATAAGCAAAGTCTTCTTACAAAATATAACATCTAGTCCAAATTCTCCCCCCAATTGACATCAATGCAAAAATAGAATCATCGAAACAAATTCTCCCCCAATTTACATCAAATTGGTAAGAATTAAGTAGGACTTGCTAAAAGAGAAATTTTTCTCAAAAATCATTCGAAGCACATTAGCTCTATCCCACAAAAGGAATCATCGAAAGCTAGTGCAAGACCATGTATAGTGTAAACTCCTCATGATATGTGTATTTTCATAATTTGAGTTAAACCAAATACACTTATTCAAATACGAGCTATGTGAGGAGAACAAGCTATACAATAGGTCAAAGGGGTTCAAAGAGATGCGAAAAGAGATTTCAAAAGGAAATACCAATTAAAACTTCAAAAGATATCAATTAGATACCTACAAGAGATACCAATTGAAAAAGATGCCAATTAAAATTCCAAAGAATATCAATTGAATACCTATAAGAGATATCAATTGAAAATTCAAAGCATACCAATTGAAACAATTGAAAGAGATACCAATTCCAATTGAAACTAATTCAATTGAAGGCAAATCAAGCATGAGTCCGAAATAAATATCCAAACACAAATGCAATGGATTAGGCTCTAAGTTGAACATAGCAAAATTGTTGACAATATAATGAATTTCTCGTTTTTCACAAAGTATCAACATCACACGAGCATATATGTCCAAAAGAGCAATTTAAAGCGGACTAAAAACCTCAAGCCAAAGATTTTGCAATTTTCATCAATATTGCATATAGAAGCAACTCAAGCATTTGATATGAAATCTTTTGCATATTTGGGATTGGATGAATCATAAACATGATTATAGAGTTCCCACAAAAATTTGCTACTTCAAATTGTTCATATTTGCAATAAAGAGGTTTTAAGCACTTGCAAGAAAAACACATTTTTGCAAGACATTTTCATGATATGATGCAATCTACACAAGATTGAATCTTTGAAATGAAATGCATAAATCAAGAACAAATTACTTGGAATGATATTGAATTGCTCACTTTGATATGGTCCTTCTCTTGATTCCAATTGAAATTGAAGGAGATGGCTTTCTTTGTAGATACCAATTGAAAGATAAAGACCTTCTTCATGAAAAATCCAATTGAAAGGACAAAATCATCTTCATGAATTTCAATTGAAATGAGCTTCTACTTGAAAGGACCTTCATTATGATTATTTCAAGCATCCAATGCATCTTCATTGTACCTAAAAACTCATTCAAGTACAATTTGATCCCCAAATTTATTGGGTCCGAAGAGGTTAGCAAAAACACCATATAGAGCAAACTCTCCCATAAATTTGTGCATATTGATATGACATAGAAGTGATAACAATTGAAGTTTATACTAATAGATAGATACCAATTGAACATATATACCGAATGAAGGTATGTACCAATTGAAATCAAATGGAAGCTCTATGCACCTTTTTGACAATAAAAACACTTGAGAGAGGCTTACTTTAAATGTAGGATCAAAGAAAGCAAACATGTTATAGAATTTAACATTTAAGTCAAACAAGTATGCTCATCACTTTCAAGATCCGATGAAGATATAATTTGGACAAAAATAGCATATGAGACTTGAAAATACCAAATATCAAAAGGTTGTCCAAATTACATCTAAGACAAAGATCAACAAATGATCGCTCTCAAAGTTCAACAAGTGAACTAAGCAAGATTTGAGCATATAAAGAATAGAATTGCATTCTTGCTCAAAAACTTATCTCAAGCAAGTATATAGAAAAAGATACAAGAATTGACATAGCAAGCTTCCAAAGACTCTAAAAAGGAAAGTTTCCTTTGAAGAAACCAATATTCCTAACATAGAAGTTAAATAAAATCTTTCACATAGAAGGAAGTCACTTGAAAGCAAGAATTGAAACAAAGATGATCAATAAGGATTACCACTTGTATTATTACCAATTGTAAGAACACAATGGTATATGGAGATATCATAAGTCGGTAATTGCAACAAGGCATGGATCAACTTTCTTTCAAGAAGCATGAAAGAAGGATTTTAGAAATTAAACATATGCTTCAAACACAATCCTCACAAAGTCAACTATTACAAGAAAACACAAATAAAAATAATAGTTGATACAGTTTTGTTGAACTGACCCGGAGTATCCGGTGAACACCGGAGACTCCGGGTGGCACTCAGTCGCCACACAGAAAAGACTCGGAAACTTGCCGGACTCTCCGGGTTCTCCAGATACCGGAGTATCCGGTGAACACCGGAGACTCCGGTCCTTTTTATCAAAAGAATAAATATTAACCGAGACTCTCTGGCGGAGTCTCCATCGGAGACTCCGGCAAAAATATTTTCTCCTACCGGAGTATCCGGTGAACACCGGAGACTCCGGTCTTTTTCAACAAAAATAAATGCTTAGCCGAGGCTCTCTGCCGGAGTCTACCTCGGAGACTCCGGACTGAAAACACCAACTACCGGAGTATCCGGTGAACACCGGAGACTCCGGACAATGAAAACAATTGTTGATATGATCCGAATGAGAAATGATTCAAATTAAAAATCTTGAGATTGAAAAGATCACTAGATAAATACCACGAATCTCAAGTTTCAATTTAAACCAAAAGCGGATCAATTAATGGATTCTTGCAAAAATGAGCTTTATATGAGCTTGACATACCACATAGATGCTAGATAAACAATAATATCAATTCTAAATGGTATTGCTCAAATGTTCACAACTTATGGGTATTTAAGATGCATAAAGCATAATACTCCCCCATAATATGATAATCCATTAATATCTCCAAAAGAGAGCCAAATAGAATTCAATAAGACGAATAAGATCAAATAAGGCTCCAAAACCACAATCAACACATGAATGTGCAATACAACCTATACATACTAGTTATATGACTTACACATACTAGTTGGCAGGAAAAGCTAGATGCACTTAGAAACAAATTCATAGCACACTTAGCAAGCAATCAAGACATGTATGAATATGAAACGAGTAAGCATGTCAAGATTGCAATAAAGTCTAAACATGCTAGCATAAGCATAAGCATAAGCTCTTAAACAAGCATAGATACATAACCTACACATGCAAAGAGCTAGAAACTTTCAGAAAAAGTGTAGAACAATAAATCTAGCACAATGAACAAGAATATGAATTTAAGGCATTGTGATAGAGAGTTACCTTCATAGAGTGACATTGGGTAATAATAAACATAATTCCACAAAACTTGACTCTTTAATCAATTAGATAAATCTTCAAATAATTAGCCAAGTCTCCAATGACCTCCATTTTACCAAGAGACTAAATACAAATTTTACTTAAAGAAATATTAGTCTCAAAGCACAAAACATAGGATGAGCTCCCCATATATATGTGCATCCAAGTTTTTTGAATTACTTGTAATATGCACTTGGTTCATTAAGAATCTAGAGGAGTTTACCCTATATTTTGAGTTAAGGTACAAAATAACTTTACAATGGAAATACTTGTGCTAAGAATGAACTTACAACCATGAAATCATATAAATTAAGTTCATCTTCCATAGCCATCACAAAGTATCCATCACCTACATTATTAACAAGATCTTGCTCTACTAGAGAGCCATAAAAAGCATCATATAACACAAAGTATAAGTCTTGCTCAAATTTTACCTAGCCACATTTAAGTGCTCTCGACCATGAAAAATTGTGAATATTTGCATCTATGCTAAGCTAAGTGGCTAGATAGCTCAAGTTAGATACTTGTTACCGAGATGTCATTGAAGATTGAAATAAAGCAATAATCCACACTCTTGGCACTTCTTTCCAAATATCATGAGAAAGTCCAATTTGAAAGAGTCTTGAGATGAGATATTCAATATAGTTCTTCTCAAGTAAGCCAAGTCTTCAATACATCTCCAAATACCTATTTAGCAAATTAAGCACTTTGTGGTACCCAAACCATGTTGGGTCCTTTAAGGTTAGTCATGAGAGACTTATGCATCCAAATGGCCTTTACTTTATCATGAGGTGCACTAATCACCTTAGCAACATAAGTACAACTCTTAACATTCCTAGGCAAATATTGATCATTATTGAATGAGTTAGGCTTAGGAATGTTACCAATAGGACAATTTTTACCAATATGTCCCTTGGCCCGGCAAGTGTAGCAAATGCGGTGCTTGTCCTTGCAAGATGCCTTCCCCTCTTGCTTCTTGCTTGCTTCCTTGCCGGTGAGCCTCTTCCTCGATGACATAAGACCTTCATTTTTCATGTAGAGGCATGATGCAATTTCATGTCCCTTCTCATTGCATCCATAACATTTCCTCTTACTTCTTCTTGTTTTCTTCTTTGAAAGTGTGGTCTTGTCATCAATCTTGTTGGAACACATAGAGGCATAGTGTCCCATGCTTGAGCACTTGAAGCACTTGATATGAGCTATCTTCTTATTGGGTTTTGCTTCAAGTCCATAATCTTTGTGCTTCTCACTTTTCCCTTTGCTATCAATATTACAAGTAACACTAGGGAAAATATTAGCTTTAGAGCAACAAAGATTAATAGGCAATTCATCATTGGACATAGAATTGACATTAAATGAATTGCTAGAATTAGCACATGTTAAATCTATATTATACAAAGAATGTGTGCTAATGTCCACATGAGGTTTATAGGATTTTACCGTTGTTACCACATCCTCATGAGCTATTTCTAGCATGGCGTGTGATTCCACAAGATTTTCATGAGAGCACACAAGCTCATCATGACTTTCTTGCAAAGTCACAAGCTTGCTAGTAAGCTTTTCAACTTGAGTCTTTAGCTCAATATTTTCTTTCTCCAAAGATACTACATAAGAATTAGAGTTAGTAGCACAAGCATCATCAACGAGAGAAATAGTGGATTTGTCCTTAGATAAAGAGTTGCAATTAGGACATGATTTTTCTAAATCCACTAGAGGCATAACATCTAATTTACCAATCAAAGAAATATGTTTAACTTTAAGATCCCCATAAAGATTAGACAAAGAATTATGGGATTCTTGAAGTTTTTCATATTTCACATTTAAGGCTTTAAGTTCCTTAATTTTCTCAATGAGGAATTCCTCTTGCCTCTCAAGGCTTTCTTCTAAGCCTTCCATGGTGGTCATGAGCTTGATCATTTTAGACATATTCTTTTTACTCAAAAGATCAAACCCGAGCTCATCACTATCACTAGCACTAGAACTAGCATTAGCATTATTTATCTCACTTACCAATTTTCTTTTACCTTTTGCCATAAGGCATAATGGAGATTCGGTGTAAAGAGATGAGCATCTTGGAGAGGTGGATGCTTCTCCACCTAGACTTTGTCTCTCATAGACTTCTATTTCTTTCAAAAGGTTAGTCTCACAAGTACTAGTGGAAATAGATGCATCGCTATGAGGACCAAGAATTATATCATCATGATAAATAGGAATTTTAGCAATAGATGATATACAAGGTTTAACAACATTACTAGATATGAAAATTTCATTGCAAGTGTTGTTAAAGTCCAAATGAGAGATTGAGCACTCACTTATCACACTCACCATTTCATTACCTTGCTCATTATTAAATGTTGGTGAAGTGGATGACGGAGTGACATCCTCTTGGACAAAAGAGAAAGTCATTTGGTGCTCTTCATGGTGTGATGATGAAGTAGAGCATTCCACAAATGACGTCTTTGGAAGAAGTTGTTTTTCATCACATTTGGGCTTGTCATATCTTTCTTTGAGAGTAGTCCAAATGAGATGAGCGTCCTCAAGCGGCAAGATCGATTCAATAACATCTATGCTCAAATCATCAAATAAGACATTAGTAGCTTGAGCATTAAGATGTATGCATTTCTCTTCCTCTTCGGGTGATATGAGTTTATCATTAGGAGGAGAAATGCTCACATCTACAACTCGCTCTATTTGAGGACCCATGGCCCTAAAAATATTAAGCATGCGAGTACTCCAATCACAATAATTTGAACCATCTAAAAGGAGTGGCTCTAAGTGCACTAATCCACTAGTCGACATCTTTACTCTCTAGGCGGTAAAGCCCAAAAAGAGAGACTTGGCTCTGATACCAATTGAAAGGACAATAATGTCGCCTAGAGGGGGGGTGAATAGGCGTTTTTACAAAAATTCAACCATTTCTACCGTTGGCCTAAACTTACAGCGGAATATAAACTAACGAGTTTTTCACAAGACAAAAACCTAAATATGCTAGGCTCAACTAGTGCACAATCACCCGAAATAAGTGTGGAAATTACAATCCTAAGGTGACAAAAATTACTCAATTCTAGCAAGAGATATGCAATAAAACATAAATTGAAAAAGGCTGAAAATACTGTTCATATGACTGGAATTACTGTTCACCCCGGAGTCTCTGGTGTAGTCCGGATACTCCGGTGTGTACAGGTCCGGAAACTCCGGTAAAGTCCGGATTCTCCGGTTTCTGTACAGAACAGAGCCCGAAACTGAATAAAATTAATGAGTGGAGAGTTCTAGCTCAAACCAAGTGATGTCGTGTGTTCCCGGAGATGATTCCAAGTAGATTCACGAAGAACCTACACTCAAATACACACAAACAAGTAGATCGAGTAATATGCACAAAGATTTGAGCAAGAACATAAAAGTAAGGAAACAATAGAGGAGACACAAAGATTTGTTTCCCGAAGTTCGGATTCACCACCGTGAATCCTACGTCTCCGTTGAGGAAGCTCCAACGAGCCGGGTCTCTTTCAACCGCTTTCCTCTCCAAGCTCGGTCACACTAACTTGATCTCTTTTCCTTCCGGAGGTGAGATCGACCTTCACAAACTTTCCGCGGCTCACCACAAGCACGGGAGCTCACCGGCGACACCTAGCCGGCTAGGAGGCTTCACCTCCAAGAGTAACAAACGCTTCGAGAACTTCTTGTCAAGAACTCAAGTGCTCAAGAATGGATTTAGCTCACTTGCACTCAATCTTCCAATCTCTCAACCCAACTCACTTTTTTTCTCAAATCACACACTAGAATGGAGTGGGAGAGGTTCTTTTGGCTCTAGAAATGTGTTCTTTTCGTGCCCTTCCAGCAGCCCCAAAGGATGGGGTGAGTGGGGTATAAATAGCCCACTCCAAACAACTAGCCGTTACTGTTTTTGACAGAACTGGCCGGAGTATCCGGTGAACACCGGAGTATCCGGCCCTAAATCCAAATACGGCGTCAGAACGGTCACAGAATGTGTCAGAACTAGCCGTTACGCTCTTTTCTGGACTTTTACCGGAGTATCTGGCCTACACCGGAGTCTCCGGTCGACACTTAACCCAGAAAACACCCCCGGAGACTTCCCGGAGTCTCCGGCCACTCCAGGTACCGGAGTATCCGGACTACACCGGAGTCTCCGGCCTTTCCAGGTACCGGAGAATCCGGTCTTCACCGGAGTCTCCGAGTACAGCACAGCTGACCTCCGAAAAACGGCGATAACTTTTGATCCCGGAGTCTGATTTCGACGATTTTGGACTCTATGGAAAGCTTATTCAGAGGGCTACACATCCCAACTGAATTCATGACCTAAAACACATAGGATCAAATTAGGAACACTCCAAAACCCATTTTGGACACTTCCGCACTTTCCGCTCCGGACTCTTAACAACAAACTCTCACTTTGGGTTTGGTTGGGAACTCTTGAGCACTGAGACACTACAATTAGCTCACATTGCATCCCTCTTAATAGTGCGGCATACCTATACTCAAATTCAAAGATAAAACTCGTTTGAACCACTTTGAGCATTTGAAAACTTTCAAGTACCGCTTCTTTTTCTTTCAAACCTTGAGGGTTACCAACTTCCATATATTCTTCACTCCATCTCTTCTTGATTCTTCATATGATTGATGTGAATCATCCATAGCTTCCCATAGCCTCGCACGGTCCATCGGCGCAAAGCCTTCACTCGCTCTTCACCACCGCCTTGGTCCTTCGGCGCCAAGCCATTTGCTTGCCCTTCACCACGGATGGTCCATCGCAGCCGAGTCTTGCTTGCCCTTCACCGTCTTACCATAGAAAACCACTTTGTATTCGACATCTTCAATGAATTCACTTTTTCATATATGGAGTCCACTCTTGTTCTTCACTCTTGGCATATATGATTTCAATTCAACTTATGCCTTTTTATGGATCCTAACCCCAACTCACTCTCAAGCACAAAGTACATGGGTTAGTCCATAAAACCTAAATGACAACATTTATACCTTAAGTTACTTGATCTCCACAAGTAACTTATTAGCCTTCATGCATATTGTCAATCTTCATATAGAACCTAACCCCACTCATTCTTAAACACATAGCACACGGGTTAGTCCATAAAACTCTATTGACAAGTCATACCTTTAGTTACTTGATCTCTACAAGTAACTTAGCCTTCAAGCTTGTTGCTAATCTTATTGAGCTTATTCTTCTTCTCATGAGCATCACTAAAAGCTCATTTATTTTTGATGCAATTCTTTGAACTCATGGCATTTCTCAAAGAATCCATGCTTCATCATTTATGCATCTCCTATGGAATAACCTAATAGCAATTCTCAATATGATTGTTAGTCCATAGGCATTGTCATCACTCAAGCTTCTTCTTCTTTTTATGAGCATCACCAAGAGCTCATTTATCTAGATGCATATTTTCAATCTTCCCATTCACCTAGAGTTCATACATGTCTCTTCTCCATGCATCACCTATTGAACAACCTACTAACAATCTCAACAACATTGTTAGTCCATATGTATTATCATTAATTACCAAAACCACACATAGGGGCTAGATGCACTTTCAGATTTGGTCAATCATTTCCAGATCTATCCCAAAACAGCAATATATCATCCACATATAAGTATAGGATGACACCTCATCCCCCACCATAGCGATAATACACGCACTTATCAGCTTTATTTACACAAAAGCTAACTGAAGTTGGTGTAGTATCTAACTTTTCATGCCATTGCTTAGGGGTCTGTTTGAGACCATACAAGGATTTAATTAGCCTACATACTTTACCCTCTTGTCCTGTTACCAGAAATCCATCCGGATGCTACATATAAATCTCCCTATCCAACTCTCCATTGAGTAAAGCGGTCTTGATATCCATCTGATGCATAAGGAGATTATGAGAAGCTACCAGTGCTAAAAGCACGCGGATAGTGGGCAACATGGCAATGAGAGAATACGTGTCAAAATAGTCCTCATATTCCTTTTGCGTAAAACCCTTAGCCACTAATCGGGCATTGTACTTTTCTATAGCACCATCGGGTCTACGTTTTCTCTTGAAGATCCATTTGCAGTCGACCGTCTTGCAGCCAACTGGGAGGTCTGCTAATTCCTAGGTTCCGTTAGTGATGATCGAATCCATCTCACTACGAACTTCTTCCTTTCAGTACTCCGCTTCTTGAGAAGCGTATGCCTTTGAAAGATTTCGTGGTTCATCATCCATGATGTAGGTGACAGAGTCACCTCCCAGTGATTTTTTAGTTATTTGCCTCTTGCTCCTCCTAAGTTCCAATTCAGGAATCGTATCATCAATACTCTGAGGAACATGGTCATCAACTAAAAGATCATGGGTAACAGCTCCCTTTCTCACATAGAAAAGATGTGCTCAAAGAAAGTCGCATCCCAAGACTCCATTATCGAGTTGACGGTAATGTCTGAAACCTCAGAATGGACCACTAGGAATCTATAGGCAGTACTCTAGTGTGCATACCCCAGAAAGACACAATCGACAGTCTTTGGTCTTAATTTCCTTTTCTTCGGTAGTGGAACATGTACTTTTGCTAAACAGCCCCGAGTGCGAAGAAAGGACATATTCGATTTTCTCCCCTTCCATCCTTCATAGGGGGTTGCCTCGCGATTTCGAGGAGTGGCCTTTTTCAGGATATAGTTAACTGTGAGAACAACCTCACCCCACCATGAGTTAGCCATATCAGAACTTTATAACAAAGCGTTAACCAAGTCACAAATCGTTCGATTCTTTCTCTCGGCTGCTCCCTTGGCATGTGGCGAGTATGGTGGCGTAAACTCATAGATTATGCCACTTTCTTCATAGAACTCGGAGAAATCGCTGGGAATATATTCCCCACCTCTATCAGATCTTAGTCTCTTTATTATCTTCCTTAGCTAGTTTTCCACCCAGCCTTATAGACCTTGAAGTATTCTAATACTTCATCCTTTGTTCTAAGCAAATAGATATAGTAGAACCTAGTACCATCATCTATAAGAGTAAAGAAGTATCTTTTGCCACTCTTAGTTAATATTCCACTCATCTCACACAGATCAGAATGGATCATATCAAGTGGCGAGGTGTTTCTCCCCTCGACCGTGTGAAACGATTTATGAGGCTGCTTAGGTTGCACACACATCTCACACTTATGACTCTTGTCATAGTTATATGAACGAATAAGATACATCTTGCTCAAACGCACAATTGCTTCATTATTCACATGACACAAGCAAGAATGCCAGATATCAATGTTCTTATTAAAATATGAAGAGTAGAAAAATGTTTGTAGAACTATCAAGAATAAAAATACGGAACATACTTCCGTAATCATAGCATTCTCCTACAAACGACCCACACTTGGTCAACACTACTTTATTTGACTCGAAGACTAACTTTATTCCTTGCCGACATAGCATCGATCCCCTGAGTAGATTACGGGTCATTGCAGGCACAAACAGTACGTCCTTAAGGACAAGAGTCTTTTCAGAAGTCAACTTCAGACTCACTTGTCCTACTATGTGTACTGCTGCTGAAACCCTGTTTCCCATCAGAACAGATCCACCATCTGCACCCTAGAGATAAGTAAAACATGTCTGATCAGCACAAATATACTTTGTAGCACCTGTATCAATCCACCAACTTACTGGTGAATTTGCCATAAAGGCCTCAGATACATACTCACTAGTGTAGTCGCCTTTGCCAGTATCATTGGTTGTTGCAACTGCCACATATACTTGGGCTTTGGCTGTCTTCTGCTGTTTCAGACGGAAACTATTGTTTCATTGTTTTTTTAAGAAAAGAAAAGCTTTGTTATTTCTCGTTCTTCATTGACTTTGGTGATATGTTGTTTTTCCAGGTTCTAGATCATACTTGTTGAGTATTTTTACTTACTCTTATGTTTCATTTGATTTTTAATTAGTGAATGGCCGCGACATACATGGAAATGTTAGCATCACATTCAACACACTTACACCATCACTGGTTTTTTCATTAATACAATAATGTGTTAGTTGCCAACTTGGACCGTTAAGCGGTTCTGGGTTGTGTTGGTCAAATGTATTGAGTCCAAGAGTTGCATCGGTCCTAGATTTTGCTGTGAGGTTTTCTTTCTGCTTGTATATTATTATTATGCCTATAAATTTTTGTGGGGTTTTTATTGTCCAGGGAAGAGACAATTTAAGTGGAGACTTTGCCAAAAAAATTCAGGAAGTTTCATATTTAGTGAGATTTAGTGTTAGGTGGTGACCTCTGAGTATGTGAATACTTAGGGTGTTACATATTGCATGGGTATGAGTAATTTTAACATGTAGAGTATGTCAATACAGAGTTATATTCTTTTACTATGTATTTCGAAGTGTTTCAGTCGATTTAATGGTGTATAATAATTCTATTTCGACCTAGGGACCCACCTGGCAAAGAGAGGGGGCTCGGGCGTGAGAGCTGCACAGAGAGAGGGGGGGGGGGGAGGCGGGCGGCATGGGCAGGCGGTGACCATGGATGCCACCTCACAGAGGCTGTGCAGACACCATGGATGACAATACAATGTGCTTGCTGGCAACGGCTAGGACGAGTACCAACAGCACCAGCACGATTAGGCGGTGCGTTTAAGGGCGACGACGACGACCAAAAGGTGGGCGCTGGCGTTTGGTCGCATGTTGAGCTAGCGCCGAAACGCTTCTCCCGACCAAATGAGCGCACGGTGAGCATCCCACAACACTCATCCGTCTGTGGCCCGTGTCGATTTGCCCGTGGTCAGTCATCGGCACGATCGTCCGCGCAAATCGAGCAACGCTGCGATATGACACTCCCTAGCTATGCTTCGGCTGGGCCCATTAGTCAATACCCACACGAGCTGGTTTCACGACGCAGCAGGGGCAACCTCAGAAGCCACGGGTGGCACAACAGATGCTCGATGGCGAGCCAGTGGAGCTTAGGCGGCCATAGCTTGAGCGGGTGTGGGGGCAGACTCGATAAGAAACAGGAGAAATGGCATTCTAATGGTTTCACCAATTCGGGCCAATTCAGTGGATGGTTTCAAGTGGAAACATTTCAACAGTCGCCGTTTGGATATTGATTCACCGAAATCGGCTGCGAATTGGAACCGCTCTGACCATCGGGCCTTAAAAATATAAGAATTCACTTACATTTTGTTGATTTAATCAACACAATTTTCTAGTATGATGGTGTAACTATTTGTATAAAAAGCATGAATTGATATGTGAAAGGGTCTAAGCAACCACCTCATATGTGTGTACTAGCTCAATCTGACCTAATGACCACGACTTAATCCAATGAATAAGCACGGGAAACCGTAGCTAAGGTGCAAATTAATTAACTAAGAATATTTATATTAAAAAATTAATATTATTAGTTAAACTAAAGAGGATGAACGAGTACTTAATTAATTTGCACCCTAACTGCGCATTACCCCTTCAAATTGGACGATGCAGGATCCAACGGCGGAGATCACTCCCGCCCAGACTTCGCACCCTAGAATAGAGCACCCAAACCCCGACTCCCCGAGCTCCCCGCGGAACCGGTTCCTCTGACGATGGTGGAGCAACGTCAGATGTGTACAGTAACTCGTGAGAGGTGCTACAGTTCTCTGACGTCGCACAGTAACGGATTTTACTGTTCATCAATATACTGTAGCGATTCTACTGTTCTCATACCTACTGTAGCGTCAGATCTTATCCGCCCATTTGTGATCAAACGGCTCAAAACTGCCCAACTGCTCTCTGACGTCAAAATCTCCAACGTCAGAGGATCTCGTTTCGCTCCCCGCACCTGCATCCCCGAGCAGCCAAACCCTCGGCCCTCCCTCCCCGACGGCGATGGCCGCTGCGACGGAAAAGACGGCCGACGATATCCGCCGCGAGCTCCAGGAGCTCCAGCGCCAGCACCGCGAGGTACCCTTCTCGAAGCTTCCGTAGTCTTCCGGGCGTCTGCCCTCACCTGTTCTCGTGTTCCCCTTCCCCCTCGCAGATCACCGAGCGCCTGCGTGACCCCCGCGGCCTTCGGCGCGGCGCCGCCGGACCCGGACCCGGACCCGGACCCGGCGGGCCCCGCCCGCTCCGCGGCTTCGCGAGACACGTACGCTTCTTACCTACATCTTTCCCCCTTCCCTTCCATTCGCTTTCTCTATTTATGCGAGACCTTACTTTTTTTTTCCAACATCTCTGATGTAGGCTCCGGAATCGGGAGACCAGCCTGCGCCGAAGCGGCGGCTGCTATCTGCTGTAGTTAAGGTACTCCCTTGGATTTTGATCGCTATTCTGTTTCTATATTTCGTTATGGTTTGTTCCTCGAAAGCCTTAAAATTTTGTCTTCGTTGGTTGACGTGATGAATGGAGGTGGATGGCGCTGAAGCTAACGAGGAAGGCACAAATGATGCGGAGCTGGAGGGGCGTGAGGGTCCAGGTGCCACTGAAGGCGGTGACAGGAGGGGTGTTACCAATGGCGGGTTCAGGAGCGATGGGATCCAACGGTTGCTGAGGAGGGTGGTGAGTAGAGCAAAGTGGAAGGATTGCGGGTTTGCTTGTCGTTGGGTTATATGTGCCTTTTGTGGAGCTTAGATGCTATTGTTTGGTTTCAGGACTATAATTCGCTGCCTGAGCCCGCCCCAAGGGAGCTTCCCAAAAACGAGGACCCAAACATGGTGAGGAGGAATAAGAGGATGCTGGGGCAGCTTCTCGTTGGTACGTTAGAGGTAAAACAATCTTATGTGTAATGATGAATCCACAGTTCTGCAAGTATACATGTTTGAGTGGTCGTGGTAGTTCCTTTACATTTCAGTCTTTATTATTCCTCAAACAATTTTTAGTTTTTATTGATTAGCTTTGGCTTGGCCAATGTGTCCTTGAACATGTTAACAAACCTCCTAGCTGAGTAGCAATTTAATGGAGTAGTGAAGTGCTAAAGGCATGTGAGCCCTCGTTTCCTCAAGGTGCCATTTCTTTCCTGCAAGTTTGACTACCAACAAGATGGACTAATTCCAAGTTTAATTAACCAAGATGAAAAATCGCTCTTTAATCAAATCAAATACTGAAAGGTGGAGGTATTGTGTAGCGATGGATGGAGATTGACATTGACATCTTGTTGCACTGGTTATCATTTTTTTTGAGAATTAAAGCCAACCACTAGCTGTGTGCCACTATGTAGAACTGTCTGGGTGTGCCTGTTTTTGAAAACTTTAGTTTATCTGATTCTTGATTCTACCCATGCTGCAATGCAGAAATTTCAGCAAGAGGACAAAAAACTTTCCAGCTCCGAGGCTTATCTGCGCAGATCAGAGACTCAGCGAAAGGTTTTGCTCATTTCTCCTGTGCCTATCTCAATATCTAAGTTAGTGACTGGTCTTTTGTAGGAGCTACTCCTGCCATGTAATAAGTGCTATTTTGTCTTGTAATTTTTGTATATGCATAAAATATCATAATACACTTGGTATGCCATGGGCACAACATTCCTGCTTGTGAATTTTTTTTCATGTTGAAATTCATCCGTACTATGGAATAGCAAGCAAAAAGAAGCTTGTTTATCTGATTAACTACTATAGTATAGAAGAATTGGACCTTGATATTTTGCAAATGTGCACACACACACACACACACACACACACACACACACTGTATATATATTATGTGTCTAGGCTCAACTCTAGTTACTGTTGCGTCACCCCCCGTCCAATCCAAAAAATAGTAGAGTTACAATCCGTGTGACAGTGAGTTACAACCAGACGAAAAAAAAAAATCAAGCTGCAATTGTGTTATGGATGAACATAACTCTTAACGAATTCTTTGCCTAATGATGTACAATCTAAGGAACACAATTGTAATCGTAGTACAATCTAGAACATAAATTCGATCCTTATATATATTAATTGTAACTCGTTACCTTCTCGTGTTGCAATTATGTACTTCTAGACGCGTGGTTGTAACTAGTCTACCTAGCGGATTGTAGCTGATAATTTTTTGAGTTGTACCTGTGGGTGGCGCAACAGTAACTAGAGTTGAGGCTAAGCGCAGAATAGACTCGCCATATATATATGTATGTATGTATATATGTATGTGTGTGTGTGTGTGTGTGTGTGTGTTTGAACCATCTTCAATAATTGTGGTTGTGACTACAGGGAGAGGCCATAAGTCAGATGATCTTTTATATTTTCAAGGAATTCAGTGTTTTCTTTTGAAAGTTGTTGCATCTCATAGATATCATTAGATCCTTTAGAGATCGAGACTATATGAATGGCTAAAATTCATATAATTTCGTATTATACCCAAAACATCATGGACACTGAAAGAATTGATTGAATGTAGGCTGAACAAAAGGTTCGTGAGGAAAGTGAAAGGTTGCGACAGCAGGAGCGAGAGCAAATTGCAGAGAAGCGTAAGCGTGACATGGTAAGGTTTTATACAATGTTATATGACTTGTATTCGTATGCCATAATTACACACATTTTTAATTGATGTGTTTGCATTGTAAATCATAATTATTTAATCCTTTTCCTTAGTGGTAATTATTTAATCCTTAGATGCTCTTGTTTAGATGCTTCGTGCGCGCGTAGCTGCTAGGGCAGAAGAAAAGAGGTTGGAGCTGTTGTACATTCAGTGGACTGAGCATCATAAAAAGCTGTCCAATTTCTTAAGGTAACTTTACTGCTTTTCATATTTCTTCACTTTGACTTAAATCCACAATTGGGATCCTTATTTTCTTCAGTTGAGTTGTTTTGCATACTTGTGTAGTTATTCTACTTTCTTTTTTGATCGATCTATTGTTTTCTGTATGCTGCAGGTTATTTTTATTTCTGGTCCAAAAGTCTCCATATTGACAATTAAATTGAGGGAAGATACGTTCTAATTGTATGCAGACTTGATGTTTGATGGTCATTAGTGTATCTATTTACATTATATTGAACAATATTTGTTCCATGTTTGACTCCATCTGTTTATCCCCTTGTGTTGGGCAGGACAAAAGCTGAACCACCTATTTACTACATGCCAACTAAACCAATCATTGATGATCTAACTATTGTTGAGCAGAACAAGGAAAAGGTATGTCCTACTCAAGTAAAGAACTTTATAATTTTGCATACTCATGTACTCTAATGGATAAATTAAATATTTTGTAAGGATGATGTGCGATTTGCCTATTCCTTAGTACTTACCTCTATCTATGTGGTTTGACAACTTACTTGGAATTTGGAACACTACAAAGGCATACCTAATGATAATGCCAACAACAAATAGGTGCCAAATTGCCCATTTTCTGCTGTGGTGTTTGTGTGTACTGATCCCAGATCCCAGTTATATGATATGAAGGAAACAACCGGGATGCACCGGCAGTCGTTTATGAAATTTTAGGACTTGTAATGATTTAACCTTACCTAGCAAAAATGCAATTGTTTAAGAAGGGCGGGCTTGTGTCCTGGAGGTCCTGGGTTCAAATCAGCTTCCTTGCAAAAAAAGCTAAGGGTAAGGCTGCCTAGAAATTCCTTCCCCAGAGCCCACAGATGCAATGTGCAGAATTTTCTGTTGTAGCTCCATTTTGCAATTACCATGTATTCCTAATTTCATGAGGGAAATTGTGTTGTTTTCTTCCAATATGTCATTTGCACATTCATATAATCTACTAGTTTGTGAGTGGTATTTATAACTGAAAGCCATTGGAAGTGTTTATGAACTTTCCTCCTTAAATGTGTCAAGCTCTTCGCTTGGAAGTTTTGACATGCAAGCACGGTGTCATGTCTGCAAGCACGGTGTCATGTCCAGCCCATTAGGGTCATTTAGATCGTCCATCACATCTGTTATGTGCAGGAAATTACTGCTCACAAGTGAACAGTGACCGCGACACTGTGGCACGAGATCAGTGAGGTTAGTATAGATTAGTTAGTATATCTATTGGTATGTTAGGATTCGAATTGATTTGTTTAGAGATAAGTTAGGTAGGAGATAAGTTAGAAGTCGGATTGAATTAGGACTTCTTAAAGATAAGTTTGCTAGTAGATAAGTTAGGAGTTGGAATTGAATTAGGATTGTAATTTCTCCTCTCCATATAAAAGGTCACCCAGCACATCCCTGTAATCAAGCAAGAGAAGAATTAATTTAAGTCTTCACCAATATTCTAAGTCTCCCGAATCTATAGTTTAATCCCTCCCCTAGTAGTTGCCGCCGTCCGGCTATCTGGCTGTCCTCCCGGTGAATGTTTATCTCCCTGATGATCCTAGGATCATAACACATGGCATGGTAGCTGGTACTCACCTTTCACTTAGTCATATGTCTTGGTCAAGTGCAATGTAGATTAAGAGCAAAATGTTCATAATCGTCTCTCAGATGAGATTCTCATTTGCACCATGTGCTTGCAAATTTCCTGTCATCAACTTCCATATATTCACAGTAACCTATTTATCCGTCAAGTGCAACACATATTCAGAGCATGATGCTTGATGTTCATACTTGTCTGACATATTATCAGATTAGTCTCATTTGCAAATTGTAACTAGTGCTTGCAGATTTCCCTAGACCACCTTTTATATTTGGTGACGATGTGTATAATATTTTGTTTTAGTCATGTATTCGTGTCTTTTGGATCCATTATTCTGGATGAACTAACTTCTGTTTAATACTGCAGGTATTTGAAGAATGGAAATCTGTGCGCAGGGCTGATCTGACCCAATTTCAAAAGCAAGTTGAGGAGCAATATCTCTCCAATGTTGAGAGGCAGTTGGAGAGGATCCAGAATGCCCGGAACGCTCGGAGGGCGAATGGGCCTGCAAACATGCAAGAAATGGATAAGGAGCTGGACACGCACAGGGCGGAGCATGGTCCAAAAACTAGCCGGATCCCTGAGGAGGGTGGGAGTGATGATGATGAGGATGCCGATGACATGGCTGCGGAAGATGAGTTGATGGATGAAGTCCTGGGTGTCAACGATGACCCAACCAAGCCATCAGAAGAAGCTGCTACTGATGGTGGTGAGCCTGCACCTGAGGCACAATAGGTCATGCGTGTTTACGAGCGAGGCACTTGGGTGTTCTGCATTCGATATCGATTTAGTTGCCGTCTTGTTGGGACTGCCTGTACGTGTACTGCTGTTTTCATATTTCGCTGTTTGGGCTGTTTGAGGTTGAGGCCATACATTGACTGTCGATTATTGTAGCATCATTTGTAAACATTCTACGATTCTTTCCCTTGTTTGAAGGTGGCGTCAGGCGTTTTCCACTAACCTAGTTTAGATCAGGTGAACGCCACAGCTGCCATCTGGTCGTCGTCCATTCTTCACTGACCCCGCGCTGCAGCCACCGGTGCGAGTGCAACTGTCTCGTGAATCTTTGGCCCCTCATCAGTCTTCATTGCTCTGCCCACTGGAGACAACTGCCACCTCAGTGGCAGCCGGTGCCGTCCGTCTTATCTTTTATGATTCAGAAAATATTTCTTTAAAAATTTTAGGATTCAATATAGATTTGTATCTAAATCCAATTATAACAGGCTCTTGCTCGAATGAAAGAGATGTTGAAACTGACAATCGGGTAGTGCCACTTAGGAACACAACTGCTAAATTTTATCGTCTCTCATAACTTTAGTACATTGGCCCATCTATAGCAGGGACCAGTGGTCATCCAAACAATACATTTCACGGCCATTCTAAGATTATGTGCGATCAATTTGCAATGTTTCGTCACAAAAAAATGGAGGATCATTTGGCAACCTGCAAAGCAGAATTCTTCAGTGAAATAACAGAATAATGACTGGAGCTGCACAGGAACCGTGTTGAGTATTTCCAATGAAGAACATGTCTAATTTTTTACAAAGAAAAATTAAACATGGCAGTACTGCTATTTACTATTTAGGTCTGCATTCAGTCTTGTTCAGCGAAAACCGTCTCCAGGGAATGTACAAATCGTTTCGAGTATGAATGCGGATCAACAGCTGATATCGAAAGGGGATCGAACTTGAGTGATTTGACTGCATGCTCGACTCTTTTTGACATATTATACTCCTGTAATATGTCTATAATACCAAGATAAAGAACAACATCGTACTCCTCAATGGTATCCGTATTTTCGAGTTCCGTATTCATGTCCTCGCGCACTTTCTGGGCTCGAGCTGGCATATTCACCCCTAACTGCACACGGAACCTGGAAGCAGATTACACAGGACGCATGAATCAGAAACATAATTCATCTTGTTTAGGGCTAATAACTATGTAAAAGTAGAATTGGCATAATTAAAAGTAGAGTGTGGGATCCATCTTTGCTAGGCTAAGAACTACTCGAGTATATTTGACCAACCTGTTTTTCGTTGCACGTTAGACGACCAAGATAAAAAGAATCATAACTCGGCAGGTAACTTTCCCTCATTGATTTTAACACAGAGATATTGTAGGCTTAAATGTGATTCCTAAACGAGTGTATCAGGTCTAGGATACGTATTCTAGTTCTGCAACACACGACATCTCAAGTTTCGAGCTGGATCATCAAATGTTTTCGTAAAACTCAAGAAAATATACCTTCCATTGCCCGGCAAAACAAGATCAACTTCTTCATAACCAGCTCCCGACGCTCTAACCATGCTTCCTCTTATGTGGGAACCACCGACTGTAGTACCTGGCTCATGAGCAACGAGCAGAAATCCCTTCCAAGAACTTTTCTCCTCATAATGCAACAGATCACTATCTGGTTAAGGAAAGAAAGAAACAGTTTATTACAAATAAATAAATAACTTGGACCGACCTAGATGAAACCAGATGGTATTATATTAAAAAGAAATAGACACCTAAATTCGAGTTGAAGAGGACTCGAACCTGGGTGGTAGGGGTGTACACCCACACCTCCCAGTTCCTAAAACAGTTTATTACTCACAGGTAACAAAGTCAAAAGCTGAGGGCAATACCAATAGAACAACACAGTGTACAAGCGTGTCAATCCAAGGTTCCAGTTCCAATTTAAGAATAGATCAACTTCAGAGGAACATAACATAAATAAAAGGGATTTTTTTTTTTTACCATTAAGGGCGAACCAGTTCTTCATTATGCCCATGAAATTTTTGGTCTCCCTTTTTTGCCACTTCCTTTACCTTTACTTTTGTTTGTCACTTTGCCCCTTTTGGGCTTTGGCCCAACTCCATCAGTCAGGAGGCATGAGAAGACCATTTTTGAATTATCGAAAGATGAGTTTAGTGGCTGTGAATAGCAACGATGTTACTTAGGATCTTAGTTTTAATGATCAAATTTTGCCATGCTTTTCATTCAGTCGAACAAGGGCAAACTGACTGTGATGGCAAAAACAGAACAGCTCCTAACAGAAGAGTGGCAAAATGAAATGAGCAAAATTTCGGATGGCATTTTAAAGACAGGGTCCTAATTAGTGGCAAAAGCAAAAAAAATTCACAAATAAGACTCATCTGTACTTGAGGTTGGGTTCATACCTGGAATTCCACATCTTTCAAGGGAGTTCTCATGTGATGAGGCTGTCTTCAGGTTATAGGGAGCTCTGAAATGGATTCCCAACAGCATGCTATAATCAATTATAGATTGGGATTCTAGGAACATACAATCAAGTGATATTTGCCTGAAAACAGTCAGCAGAAGTATTTAACAGTTAACACTTATCATCAATCTTCCAATTATTGAACCATATGTTTATCAACAACTGAAGTTTAATCATCAATTATTCCCTTAAGAACAAATCATAAGTAACCAAGTCCCAACTGATTCCAGAACAAATACTGCAGCGAATGATGCAGTAAACGATGAATTTAACCAGAGACATGCCATTCCAACATCAATACACATGCACAAACAATGTTTACGCATTTAATAACCCTCTATGGTCTATTTCTTTCCCAAAAAGAATATAAAATACTAACTCTTCAATGTATGCGGTTTTCATATCTCCAAGGAAAAATAGGTCAGTGTCAGTAGTGAAATAGTACAACAGTTCCATAGGCATCAATCTTGGGCCTAAAGTAGCAATCTAGCATAAATATTTTACTTTCTGTGGTTTGTATTTTCATCTTTTACTTTCTCTGGTTTGCATTTTCAACATGGGAGTATCAGCAACTTCACAAACAATATGGTCAGACACTGGAGTTTGTCGAAGAACAACTGATAATACCAGGAGCGAGACTAATAAGATGTTTAGAAAATAAATGGAGCAAGAAATTAGCAGCTTACCTAAAAAGCGCCTCCCGCCATGGTTTATCCACATGGAAAACATACGACAGATCAAGGTCTTTTAGTGTTGTGTTTTCATTTATATTTTGCTTTTTTGTTGATCTGCCTTGTGTAGAACCCTTCAAGTCGTACTTACGGTGAATTCGTAGCTCAGTGCAAAACATATTTCCCATCACAACAAAGCGGACCTGCAATGGTACCATAAATAACTATGTCATATGCATACAGGCTAAACAACAATAGTGGGACAAGAATATGAACATGCACCTTTCTCCCGGCTTTTAGAGTAATCCTGTGCACGCCAAAAAATTTCGTAATGAGCGTATTATCGTAAGCTCTGACATGATTGTAGTATTTTGGAAGCATCTTCAACAGTATCTGCAGCACGTATTACATCAATCCAATCTGCAGTAGGCATATCTTATCACTCAACAACGATATAAAAAAACTCAACCACGGGGACCCCTGATTTTGTCTTAAGAGAGACCAGTACCGAACCGTTTAGGGAGGTACTCACATGACCTGCGAGCACCCAGGTTCAAGCTCGGGTGGGCGGCTTCTCAACTGTAGGCCCTACCAACCGAGCATTGCTCGGTTCTCAACAACGATATAAATAATTTTTATTTCCTAAGAAAGTTTGTGTTTACTAATATCAATATCACAAATAGCACCATCTTGTGTGCTATTAGATTTGCCTGGCTGTAAATATATTAATGACTCATCTACATATTAAGAACAGGTAAAACACAATCATATAAACAACCATAAGGACCATACCTTCAGCTCACTTTTTCTCAATGTTTTTATGACAAAACGTTCATCCTGTGAATGATAGAAAATGCTGCCACTTTTCCCGGGTGAAGAAAGCTCCTTTAGACTATCATCACCACATATAGACATCATGTAATCTGCAGCATCAATATGAAACATTTCTCGTAGATTCCTGTAAAAATATGAGTTAATTAGCTATGATGAAACATGACAAATTAATTAGCAGAATCTATAAAAGTTCCAAATCGATGAAAACTTCTCTATAGTCTGTATCCTCCTGCATCGTTTTCTGCTATTGTTGTGCCCTTACAGCTTATTTACTTAAAATAATTAAAAACATTTTGATAGGAAAACATACTACAAACAGTAGAAACATTACTCTTATCATTCTCTTCAGGTTGAGCAGTGCTCTTATGAGATGACTCATCCTTTAGACCAACCAAATTACTTCAGAGGTAACCATAAGACACTAGTTTCTGGTTCGTTTTGAGATATAATCTTCGGCAATTAAAACCATAGGCTATGCAACAATCACATGCTGCTTTTTTAAAACAAATCCGCCATTTTCGATTTAGCTTTTTTGTCATCTCCTATAGTTTAGGCAGGGGTGAACCACAGCACGGAGCTCAGCCCTGTAGCTAATGATGGACGGATGAACCAAAGTTGTGCTAAGTTAGATTTACTAATAGAAGAACAGTATGAAATGCTATATTCTTATAATGAGAGAACTAGAAAGAGACATACCTGAAAACCATAGGACAATAATCCTTCCAAAAGAAATTGACAGAGCAGTGCGGAGGGGTATACTGTGAGCCCTCACAAGGGAAGAACATTCTTATCCTTGCTCGAGGTCCGAAATCATTTGAACGAACTTCACGCAAAGGTACAGGGGTGATTTTACCTACAGTATACCTGAATAGCGATATTGTGCGGTTAAGTGATATAAAGAACTGTTAATAGGGACATACTTACTGAAGTGCTCACAACCACTAAATTAATGTACTGAAGCAATCATGTTTTGGATAAAATATGGCTATGTTACCCTCAAATAGAAATCACAAGGACAAACAAATTATTAAGGAGATAAGAAACTGGGGTACAATTAGTAAGCGCAGTGTGGGAAAATATGCCAAGGAAATGTGAAAATGGCAATTATTTGTTAATGTAGGAAGTAGCATACAATATTCAACTGCAGTGCATTTGCTTCCTCAAAAAGAAAATTATCCCTTTTTATACAACAAAATTCTATGATAATGAACTTTTTCCTTGAAAAGATACTCCTTCTGTAGCCATTTAACACCAGGACATTTTAACTCAATTTTTCACACCCACTGCTACTAATTCTTGAACAAGCAATGCTGTGCTCGAAAAATTGAATATGAGTTATGTGTCCGAAAGCTGAAAGAGAGCCATTCCTACTTGCATAGCTTGCTTCTTTCAGATGTAGTAATAACATATCTCAATGGAAGCTGCAACTGTCCTAAATAGACATAAAGAGAATGAACCAGCAAAGAAAAACAGCTAAAAAGTAAATTCTCTACAGAAAGGAATTCATATATGCACGCATACGTCAGTATAATTATGCATTTACCTGATGCCAAGTTGCAAATTAAGCATTAGGTAATAGCTTCTATGGCCCTTGTAAATAATCTCCATGGGCCCTCCAGCTTGTTTTTGCCAGGTATGCTCCTGTGTTTTACCGCTATCAAGCATTCCTGAATCATGGCATTTTGGCTTTTCCGAGATAAGTACTCCTTGTACATATTCCCGTTCATAGACCAATACTTTATCACCTCCACTGTCTTGGATACACTCATCAGTTGACAAGGGTTCAGTAGATGAGCCTTGTGACAATTGGTTTCCAGGATTACCATCAAAAACTGGTGTGGTGCCATTTGAAATACGCCTAGGCCAATGGAAACGGCTATGTAGTCTCCACATGTTGCAAAGTTTTTGCAGTAGAAACAATAGTCCACTATAGATATTTTCATTACTAGAACTTGAAGCACTTGTAACATCATGATCAGTTGCACACTCAGACACTTCAAAGTTACAAGGCATTTTACTTCCTGGTTCATAAAATACACCATGGCCATCCTTGAGCCCCCTATCCCATGTACCAATGTAACATGCTCCTGATGCATATTTGCAAAAACCTTTTCCATGAGCCAGTCCATTTAGCCAATTACAGTCTAGGGTATCACCATTTGTCCACTGCATCACTCCTCTGCCATTCATTTTTCCTGATTTCCAGCTTCCAATGTAGATGTTGCCACCAGCCCATGTATATTTACCAAATCCATCTGGCAAACCCTCATTCCAGAAACCTTCATAAACGTCAGACTTAGCATAGACCATTGTGCCCATTCCATGCTTTTTGTTCATCCTCCAAGAGCCTTTATAAACAGAGCCATCAACTCCTTTGAAAGTGCCCGTTCCATCAATGAAACCTCCACGGAGATCTCCATCATATGAAGCGCTTGAAGGCCACTGAATTACTCCTCTACCAGTCATCTTGCTCGTATCCCACTCGCCATAATAAAGAGTTCCATCTGTCCACATATACTTTCCAAATCCATGAGGAACTAAACCAGCAAAGTTGCCAACATAGATGTCGCCATTCGGAAGGGTGTTCCCCCTAATCACAAAGACAAAATAAGGCTACCACCAGCTTCCCAGCTTTCCAACAACTAAATCGAAAAGGAAAATTTAAATTATTAAAGTAGTGCATTTAGTAGGATGAATGCAAATCCAGTTGTCATTTTATTGCGCATTTGCGCTTTTCAATTTTTGGGAAAAGCTTCAAAGCACCTTCCATAAAAAAAAAAAAGAGTGTACTTGGTGAAAATGAGAATTAGCACACCTTTGGATGTCCCCCTTGCTTGTCTCTGCACTGGCCATGCCAAGGTTTACCAGGACCTTTCTCGCTCCACGTCGCACTATGCTCCGCTATAGCTCAGTAATGAAAAAAAAATCATTCAGCAAGATCTGAAAAAAGATGGAAAAGGGCGGTGGTACATTATGCACTTAAAATGAACGCCAACAGGAAAGTAAAATAAAAAAGACTTGATCCAAACTAGGTTCAACACTCATACAGTCCATGTCCCCACAGAATTATTACCGTGAAAATGAATTCCTAGTATACTGTGCTTAATATGACACAAAACAAAAATTCCGATGCCTTAAACACAACGTTTCAGTGAGCTGGACACGTGGACCGCAGAGGTTCCCTTCATGGAAGCTTCATGTCGCGTAACTGAAATCACATTTCTACTGTTACGTGAAGATTCCTTTGACACACCACTTTTATCACCATAGTTCGAGCATTTGTTGTTGGCTTTGCAGAGTAATCAATAGTTGCAGCTAGTAGCTAGTAAAAATTCTTGACATAGATATCGAAGAAAAGTTCCTTCTGTCTCTTTCTCCCTCCACACTTCAGCAAGAATTCTATCAAGAATCAAGATTCCCAACAGAACAGAAAACTACTGCCACAAAAGCTCCTTCAAAGTGCCACCCAACCTAACGACTCGATCAAATCATAAGCTCCCAAACTGCTTGAATGCCACCCCTGCTAAAGGCTGGATCAAAGCAAAAACTCGCGAACTACTTGAATTCCAGCGCAAGTGGCCTCCCCGGATCATCCAGCATCCTCAGCCAGAAGCTCAGAGCATCTCTAAGCAAAGCGAAGCAAGCTGGAACTGATCCCGCAGACACCATACCTCAGAAGCAGCACTCGAAGCTCATCGCCGCCGAAGGAGATCGCGCGGAACCGAACCCACGCCCCATCCGACCCGCCTCCGGGAGAGGGTCTCGGCTCCAGCGTCCAGGCAGAGAGAATAGACGAGAGAAGAGAAGCAGAGAGGGGAAAGGGGCAGGAGATCGAAGGGGACAGGCAGAGGGGGAAGGCGACTGGGGCCGTGTGGGGGAGGGGGGAGGGAACCAGCACCACGTTGCGCGCGCGAGTGGCCGAGCTGGCGCCGACCAATCCCAGCGCGTGCCACGCCCCCACTTCGCACCCAGATTTCTTTCCTCGTTTTGCTGCCCCCGTCCGCCCGTCGCTAACGTCTAAACTCCCTGCGATTGGGGTAATTTTCTCGAGCCTTTCGGTGGCGTCAATCATGGAAGCGACGGGAGGGAGGCGGGCCGGGGGGCGGGGGAGGGGCATTCGGCTCGATCCACCAGGTGTGCCGCGCGGGCGCGGTGGTGGGCCGTGCGTGGACGAGAGGATTCCCGTGCTGCTGATGTTCCCGTGAAAGAAGCGAATTTTATAGCATTTTTTTCTGTAAGATTCTAATCTAACTACTATATATTATCTGATTTAATGACTATTTAAAGGGAAGAGAGAAATGACATATATTATCATAAAGAAGAAGATTTTTCGTAGAATTTGGTTTAATAGAATCTGCTTTTGTGAAGGAGTGCATGTGAAGATCGTTGAACAATAGGAGCGGTGTGGTTTGAGCCGTGGGCGAGCCCCCACACGCACGACTCACGAGTAGATTTTAAAAATGCGACAGTAACTATTTAGTTATTATGGTTACCTACTATTTCGATCCGTATCGTATTTACAAATCGAACCATTAGTGATCAAATTTAAGTTCAAAATTAAAATACTAAAAAATTAATAAAATTCAATTTCTACCAATTCTATTAAATTACTGTATGATGACCAATCCTAGATGATTTAAAAAATCTATCGAATTTGTAAACCCTACTCACGAGAGGATTCCCGTCACCTCGTGTGGGCTGGCGGGGCGCGGTGCGTTGAGCTGTGAGCGAGCGCGGGCGGAGGCCAGAGGATTCCCGTGCTCTTACCGCGAGAGCGGTGTGTGCGGGCGGGGTCGTCGCTTTCGGCGCGCTGTTGTTCGCTCGCGTGGGACGGGTGGGTTTGGTTGGTTACTCGTACTTTGGAGTACAGTGTATTTTTTTGTTGGCGTGGCTTGGCCATGCGAGTGAGTTCGCGACCGGCGGCGCCGTCAAGCGCGTGGCGGCGGACGTGACGGGGAATCTAATCCGGGGCGTGATCTCGGAGTGATGGGACGCTTGGAGGATTGGACTTTGGAACTTGGAATTGTATAGTTTACCTGGTGGGCGTCTGGGCCATGTGAGTATCCGTCAGAGATCTTTTCGAGCAGAGGAAAAATCAAGTAGATTTCCTTAACATTCCATTTTTTATCTGGGCGTGCTGGCCGCCTGGAAGTTGACGGAGAAAAGGGTAGAAGCACCACGAAAGCACGAGCCTGTGCGCGAGAAAACCTCACTATGATCGACATTTTGGCTGACGTGTTAGGGTGCATTTTGATCCTACCTCCATCTTGCGTACCCAGCGGCTCGTATGGCCAGAAATTTTTATTTTAAAAACCTTTTTTAACTAATATTTTAAAATAAGCTCTAGCTCGATAAATTTTCAAATCTAAACTTTTTAGCACATGGCGTGACCAAAAGGATTCTGATTTTGAAAATTTAGCAAGTAAAGGTCGGTTTTAAAAGTTTTAGAAAATAAAATATATGTAGCATATGCATTGAGAAGAAAGTTTTAGAAAATAAAAAAATATGTTGTGTTGTTGTTTTGTTATGAAGAAGCAAATGAACGTGAAGAACAATATGCACAGTTATTTGGGTGTGATATTGGTACACATACATTTAAATATCTTGGCATTCCAATGCATCATAGAAAGCTTCGAAATAGCGACCGGAAGGGGGTGGAGGAAAGATTTGAGCGTAAATTGAGCAGTTGGAAAGGGAAGATGATGTCAGCTGGGGGCAGATTAGTCCTCCTTAATTCAGTTTTGAGCAGCCTTCCAGTGTTTATGATGTCCTTCTTCAAGATCCCTCATGGTGTCCTAAAGAGACTGGATTATTTACGATCTAGATTTTTTTGGTAAGAGGATAATCAAAAAAAAAATCGATTAACTCGTTGGGATATACTTTGCCAACCAAAGGACCTGGGTGGTTTGGGAATTACTAACCTTTCGGTCAACAATATTTGCCTTCTCAGCAAATGGTTGTTCAAGCTCCTTCATGAGGACGGGGTTTGGCAAAAACTGCTCAGAAACAAGTATCTTGGTTCCAAAGCACTCACACAATCACAAGGCAAACCAGATGATTCTCATTTCTGGTCTGACCTTATGAAGATTAAAAAAGAATTCCTAAAATGGGGTTCTTTTCAGGTACAGGATGGAAGCCAGACTCGATTCTGGAATGATATTTGGCTGGGCAATAGTCTATTAAGCTCGCAATTCCTAACTCTTTATAAGGTTGTGCGGCATAAGCAGGCCACAATCGCGGAAGTAATGCGAAGCATACCGCTTAACTTATCTTTCCGGCGACCATTTGTGGGTGATAAACTAATTGAATGGCAAATATTAACCTTACAATTAGTCCACATAAACCTCTCTAATGAGAAAGATACCTTCAGGTGAGTTCTTAATGGAAGTGGATTATATACAGTCAAATCCATGTATAAGCAAATGATGCATCAACCCATTACGAACTCCCACAAGTGGTTATGGCAGCTAAAACTCCCTTTAAAAATAAAGATTTTCCTATGGTATATAGGCCGTGGGGTTATTTTGACCGAAGATAATTTGTCAAAAAGAAAGTGGGAGGGTAGTCTAAAGTGCTGCTTTTGTAATCACAATGAAAGTATACAACACCTCTTTTTGGAATGTCCCATAGCTAATACCATTTGGCACATTGTCACAATAGCCTTGGGAATAAAAAGACCAAGGAACATATCTCATATTGTGGGCAATTGGCTACAGGAGTTAGGATCAAAGATAAAGAAAATAATTTTGGTCGGGATTGCCGCTATTTTTTGGGCTATTTGGCTTTGTCGCAATGATATTGTATTTAATAAAAAAAACAAATATGCCATTCATGCAGGCTATATTCAGGGGAACCTACTGACTAAGGTTCTGGAGATTACTACAAAAGGAGGACCAAAGGGAAGATGTTTTGAAGGTGTGCCACACTCTGGAGGTGGTGGTAATGGACATCTTTGCAAAGCATGGGTGACGTTGTATCTATAGAATACATGCATGACGTAATTTACCATGCTTTGCTTTCGATTTGTTGCGGGCTACTAGCCAAAACTTTGTAATAATGATGTAGGTTGTATACATCCCAGATGCAAAAAGCCGGAACGATTTCCATTTTCTAAAAAATCTGGTTACTAAGGGTAACAACATCACAAGCCTATGTTTGTTTCTACCCTCAATAGATATCAACAACCTAGATTATCTTTAAAAGTTCTTTCAATTCTACCAAGGGTGTGTTTTACTGCCTAAATTTGCTAATGCCTAACCTGGTGGATGCATATAATGGTTGCACGCATCTACTGTTTTAGCCTAGTCAATGGGTGCAAATATACACTTTTAGTCTGGCACGTCAGATATAGGCTCCTGCACCCACTCATGCAGATGGGCCTACTTGTAAGTGTCACAAAGTTATCTTCATGTGAGTAATCAATCACAATTTCAACTCTTGCATCCGTTCACGCGGTCTTAGATTTTGTTGACCAAACAGAAACTCACCTCAGCCTGTCCAGACTGGTACAACCAACTATCGAGGGTTAATCCCTGAAATATTTCTAGGTATACTGGACGATGGGCACGTGACAGCATTTTCGATGGATGTGTGTGTCGAAGAAATATCAAGAACACTAGAAATTATCTAGGTTCAGACCTGTGGTAGGATAACAATTCTACATCTTATGTATTTTCTTATAGTTTGGATGAACTTGTTACTGAATGAGTTTTGTTCCTTACAATCCCGACCCTCCTTTCTTTATATAGTAGGAGGAGAGGGATACATACAAACAGACCGTGCAAAACTCTGAGACCGGTCTAACACTGACGGAGCCAACTACTCCTAGCTTATGATGACAAAGTGTAGGCAGGTTCGCCCTACTCTGGTCGACCGATACGTCTTGTCCTGTTACCGCGCGCCGCACGCTCGCCTGTGAGACCATCTCACTTGCCTGGCCATCCTATAGGCCCTGTCCCATCCACCCAATGGTGCCACGCCTGTTTGCAAGGCCATTCCATAGCATTAAATGCTATGGGATGGGATACTGCACCACTACGTCGGTCATGACTTTGCTCGTTGAGAGGAGATGCCTGAGGAAGGAAAATATTTGAGTGTATAGCATTAAATGATATTAGACGGGTTAGATGAGTACTTACCCCGTGACCAGCCCTTGTTGGTCGCGGGGTAGGGCCACGGTCTTGATAATATCAACTGACAGTTGGAATTTGCTAGTGTGGACCCCCTAACAGGCACCCTTTATTCTTTACACTGACAGCAGCCCCTAAGCTCATTCGTAGATGCAGGGGACTTAGTGGTTTGCCACATGGTCATGATCGAGCCTGAGCGCACCACTTGGGTGCTAGAGGGCCATAAGTTCACCTAGGGAGTGGTCATTAATGTAACCCACTTTCGTTGTCAGCTCAAGAAACCACATCCCGAAGGGAGGTTAAACATCCGAAGCGAGAGAGAGAACATGGGAGAGAAAAAAGGAGGATGTGGGATAGAAACATTAATTATCGTCAGACCTGAGGAAATCTCAGTTCCCTATGCGAGGTCTTTCAAATTTCGAACGGACCAGTCCCCATGACGGTTGACATACTGCAACGGTCCTATAAATGGAGCGTCGATGGCTCCCTGCAGATCCTTTCATCATCTCCCTTAGCCTCAAAGACTTTGCCCTCTGTTGCCATCCGTGCTCCTGCTGCAAAGCCTTTACCCTCCGTCACCGTCCGTACTCCGTCGCAACCTCTATTGCATTCCAATGGCGCAGCACACCGGCAACGAGCCAAACTTCCCCAAATCCAAGTGCAATATGATGAAGCTGAGGCAGATGCGTGAGAACCACCTACTCCCTCGCCGCCTATGGGAGAGCGTGCATGCTCCCCACCAAGGGGAGATCATGATGTTCATCTCTTTCTTCTTGGTTGGCCTCATGTCGTCCTTCTCTGAAATCAACAACATTATCTCCTTCTACAACATTTGTCACCTCCACCTCAATCCCAATTCCATTGTCATACTGAGCGTTTTTGCTCACATGTGCGAGAATTTCATCGGAGTCAAGATGTGCCTCGACCTATTCAGATTTTTCTACACGGCCAGGTTATAGACCGAGTCAGCCAACAGAAGCTGTGGGTTTCATCTCTATGATGGCGTTGCAGGAGCCTACCTCAAGATGGGCCTCAAGTCATCATGGTCGAGCTGGAGGGAGGATTGATTTTACCTCATGACAGAAGATCCCTTGGATAACATCCGCATGCCGGGTACACCGACGCATGTCAACGAGAATTGAAGGAGCGTCCCCACGACAATACCGGAACTGCTGACCCTCGCTACATGGGTCAAGATGCTTGTAGACGCCAGGCTATCGAGATTAGACATTGTCTGCGACTTCATCAAGCGCCGATTGCGCCCTATGCGGAGGAGAACATATCCAGCATATAAGTACACTGGGAGTGACGATGTCACACGGGAGAGCTCCGTAGGTAATATCACAGACGTTTCCTTTGAGTTCATTCTTAATCATGCAACATCTTAAGTATCCCTACTATCCAGATCATCCTGACGAGGCCATCGAGTCGCGGGTCAAATTCCTAATGGCGGTCACCCAAGGAAAGATGGCCCTCCACGTGGTGCTCCACCGTTGTGTGATCTCCCTTTGTCGGAGAGGGCTCGGATCTCCGTTGTGTGATCTTAGAATTTCCATCTCTAGGACTTCTCCTGGGTTAGGATTTCATGGTTTGCGTCACAATAGGGTCTTCCTAAGGTTGATGTCTTGCTCTTGATAGTTGACGAGATCATGGAGGTTGTCCGGGAAATCAATCTTGGCACCCGCATGCCCTCTCTATCGCCCAGTACCGCCCCGATCGGTCGCCAATCTGGTCACGGTACTGACCCAACTGGTCATGTCAGTGATCAGACTGCTCGGAGCCAGGTATTGACCATGGGGGAGGTTCTGCGAGCAGCGCTGGTCAGCAGAGGATCAACTAGCCTCACCTCGACCAGACTCGCACTGACCAGCCTCACCTCGACTAGACCGGGGGTGATCAGGCTGCTGTCGGCCAAGCGTCCACGCAAGGGGGAAGAAACCGACGGAGGACTCTACTTTCGTGGAAATATCCAAACACGCTGGTGGGACACCGACCACGGCACGCATGATGGCAGCCCTGACCTCCCCGTGTAGCCAACCCTGTGGCTTTACGAGGACAAGACTTGTGCTCACCCCTCTGTCGATGCGGTAAGTTCTCCAGTTAGGTGCAAATTATCAAGTTATTACAATTTACAGCAAAATAGAATTAAGAGGAGATAACAACCGACTCAACTCCTAACCAACAAAAGAAACTACACAACGGAAGACTAAAGACTATACAACAAAAGAAGTATAGAGCCATATGCCCTTAGACTCCATCACAAAAGCACGACTTCCGAGTAGTTGCCTACTCATACCCACCATCATTCTCGATGGGCATGAAGTAGCCAAAGACCAACTCCTCCTCATCGGTAACACCTAAAATAGCAGCGTGAGTACGAAATTACTCGCAAGACTTAATCCACAATAGGTACTTATAAATATACCGACTCCGAGGATTATGCATTGGGATGTTAGTAAGTAAAATTCATATGTGAAAGCAAATTTGACATAAACATATGTGAGCATCTATACTTGACCAAAGCAACAAACTAGTGCCTTGGAAAAATTAAAAAGTTATTCAATAGTCTTGGAAAAATTAAAAAGTTATAAATTCTAAAACCAGGATGTTACAAATCTACCCCCTTAAAAGGAATCTCGCTCTCGAGATTCAGAAGGGCTAGGAAAGAGGTGAGGGGAACTTCTTTCTTTGTCTTTCATGTAGCTTCATCTTCTGAGTACTGACTTCATTGCACTTTGTACATAGGGATTACCTTGCTTCCATCGACTCTTTCAATTATCTTAGAAATCTTGACTATCATTCAGGCTCATTCCACAATTTCACTGAACTTTTGTCATTCAGTCCATTCTAGGGACAACATCTTCATCCTTAACTTTCAAAGCCATAAGGGTGGTTGAATTTGAACTTATCCATAGTGAGATATTTCTTTGAACATCAGCTGATAAAATTTGTTTATTCTCCGCAGTAGAAACACCTTTTCTTAGCATCAAGAACAAGAGACCTCTTGGAACACTTGCTGGCGTAATGACCTTCTTCTCTGTAGTAAAAATACTCTGTTGTTGTAGTGCACTTTGAGCATTGCTCTTGATCTGAGGGATTTCCTAGCTGATAGAATGTAGTGCTTGTTCTAGAGTGGAGCGTAGTCATGATCTGCTAACCGCTTGTTGGTATTGGAAGGCTCTCTTCCTCTTCTTGTTACTGAGCTATTGATTATGCTTATCTTCTGCACGTAGAGCTTCTATGCTTTGCAGCAAACTTTTCATATTCTGAGCCATGGCTTGAAGGATCTGAGTTTGTGTTATCAAAAGTTGTTTCTGGTTGAATTAAGGTAACATCTACTGGTTGTTGTTATTGGTACCTTTATCAAGTTGACTTTTTTTGTGTTCACCATATGATCAGGATTGGAGAGGAAGGTTAGAGCAATGAGAGAAAGGACTAGAAGGAGAAAACTCAGCTATACTATTAACTATAAAGATAGTAATCCTATAGGAAATATGGCTATGTAATGGATGCTAAAGCATCCCACAACGCACACCAACACCCAGATAGAAAATCGAAATCACGCAAGATACACCACATGAAAGCACACTACTAACATCATTCTCTAGCCACACCGTGCCTGGAAAACGATGTTCGTACCCTATGACGTACATCTCGCGGCGAATGAGGTCCTCGGAACAGGACTCAACGGTTGCCGTGGATCCGGCTATGGGTAGCCAATCAATTTATCAACACTTACCGAAATGCGAAAACACGCTCCCTACTTGGCGCGCCAATTGTCGAGGATTAATCTCTGACAATGTTTCTGGGGTATACCGAACAATGAGCACATGATCAACGTTTTCGGTGGATGTATGTGTCAAAGGAAAATCAAGAACACCAGGAATTATCCAAGTTTAGGCCTCTCATAGGATAACAATCCGACATCTTGTGTATTTTCTTATGGCTTAGATGAACTTTGTTACCGAATGATTTTTGTTCCTTACAATCATGGTCATCCTCTCTTTATATAGTAGTAGGAGAGGGTTACATACAAACAAATTATGTCAAACCTTGAGACCAGCCTAACAATGACGGAGCCAAACTACTCTTAGCCTATGATGACAAAGGGTAGGTAGGTTCGTCCTACTCTGATCGACCGGTACGCCTTGTCCCGTTACCGCGCGTCGCACGCTCGCCTATGAGATCATCCCACTTACCTGACCGTCCTGTAGGCTCTGTCCCATCCATCCAATGGTGCCATGCTTGTCTGCAAGACCATCCCTAGCATTAGGATGGGGCACTACACCTCTACGCTGGTCACGACTTCACTCACAGAAGAAAAATATTTGAGTGTATGTCATTAAATGAGATTAGATATGTTAGGTGAGTACTTGTCCCGCGACTAGTAAGAGCTGGTAGCAGGGTTTTCTTATGCGATCAGGATACTGGTCACGCGAGCCCCGCCTAGTCGTACGGTGGGGCCACAGTCTTAATATTATCCACTGTCATATGGTATTTTCCGGTGTGAACCCCTTGACAGGGCACATCTTATTCTTTATAAAGCACCAATCAAGCACTATTTTTTTTTAACAAATATGACTCCACTCAATCTGTTTTTGCTCAACCAAACTATACAATATGACTATACAAAACTCCATCTGAGAAATCAAACCAACCTCAAATGAATGTCCTTGCTTATCAAGGCTAGGAAAGCTCATCTGAGATAGATATGCATCTTTACTCTCTCACGCTCTTCTCTACCTTCCCCCTTCCTCTTTTTAAAAACTTACATTTGTTGGACGAACTTCTTACAGAAGACCATGCGGAAGTTATTCTATCAACTAGTTCTTTATTGGAAGAAATGGACAAGGATTCTTTTATCTTTGTTTAGCGTAATTCTGGATGCTCTATCTTAGGCGTCTTGTTTTCCTTGTCATATCAAATTGCATCTGACAGAGAGGGCGCTGCAAATAACAGTAACCGCCCCTCGAGAGGACTCTGCCCTACGAGCAAGATGGAGGGATGGCCTAGGATACAGCATCATGGGCGTTGCAGTAAAAAACTAAATACCATCTCTTCATGTTACGTGTGGTCCCGCCGATATTGAAGAAGATGACAACCTCTCGAACATGGTCTTGTAGCTTTGAAGAAAATAGATGTGACAAAAACAACGGTAGAAGATCCTCACCATGGTCGTTGTTGCCTTTGGATCTTTACGAATATGACCTCTGACTTCTTGTAATTGGTTGGCCTTGTAAAAGTTTATGGAGAGGTAGGGAGGTTTGAGCACAATAGGGCTGTGGAAAAAGTTACCTTGATCAAAGGAAAATTGTAGCTATTCTATTAAACACAACATAATTTTGCTTTTATGCCAAAAACTGAATGTGGCTTTCACTTTTGAGATACACTACCCCAACCTACATGACTTTGTAGCTTGTTGCGTTAGATTCTATTTTCGTTCATCCGTTTTCCAAAACGATGAAGTTTACATATCCCGTTTTGACAAACGTTTACCAAGAAGAAAAATGTTCAGAAATCGAAACTATCACACATTTTTCCACCAAAAGAAAAAAAAAATCCATCATACAAGTAGCTGAAAATCAGAGTGTGCACTATCATGTCGAAGCTACCTCCACTCCATTTTAAGGCGCCACTTCCCGTTTCACGCAATTTGGTCGTTGCTGAACCTTCACGGGGTAGGGTAATGAGTTCAAATTCATAAAGAGATGCCGAACTCCGGCGAAATTCCTAACATCGACACCAGGCACAAGCCTTTCATGCCAGACGCAGTGCTCGTGGACTCATCATCCCGCCAACCTGCTGTCGTCTATTTTACTGCTCCCGGAACCCATCCACATATCCGGAGCACCCGACCTCACCTCCTGAAATAAATGAAACCATCCTAAGCCATGTTTATTTTTTTTAGATTCTGGATTCTGATAGTAAATTATGTAGAAACTTATTTTGAGTGGATTGTAAATTATATCATAATCTAAATATATATTTGTAAAATATATTTTTAAAATCTAACCGTTTATTTGCAGAATTAATAATCCAAAATCTATAATTCATAGAAAAACAAACATGACCCTAAGGTCATATTTGTTTCGGATTATAAAAGCTGGATTGTGATAAAAACTAAAATAAATAGTTGGATTGTAAAAGTTAGATTGTGATTATAACTTAAAAGCTGAAACAATCAGCTGGTTAAAAAAGCTGAATTGTTACAATCTAACATCTAGATTATAATAATCCAGTAATCAATCTTCCACCAGATTATAATAATACATAATCCAGCTTTTACGATACAGATTTTATAATTCAGTTTCGTACCATCTATAATCTACAAACTGATTTTTACAATATCCAGCTAAAATAAACAGCCCTAAGTCTCGGTCCCCGCTGCCGTGCGCCGACCTTAGCTATTTCGCTGCCGCTCCCGTGCTAACCGTCTTCGTGGTAGCCTCGCACGCCGGCTGGACACGGGTGCAACTCAACTCAGCGTAGAGAGAGACAAATGGCCTGGAAAAAAGAAAGACCAAACCAAGGGAACGGCTAGGAGTAAGTAGTATACTACCGTCCGCTTGTATCGGCCGCGATTGGACTTTGTTTTCACCTTCTTTTGCGGGGAATCAGATCATCTGAATTTAGAGAGATTGAAGTCATCAATCTTGTGAGCCGTTCGATCCCATACGAATGGACAACATTTTGACCACACAGCGAATCGCTACAGCATTTTCCATGAACAGTAAATCTGACACCGTAGAAACATTACTCGCGTGAAAAAAAGAGTGTCCCTCTCACGTGTTCCTGATAGCTGAAAATCCAAAAATAGATAATATAATTGATCATATTTATCATAATAAATAATATATTATTATATTTATAAATTTAGCATCCGTATACGGTAGCTTATTTACCGAAAATTATGAACAGTATCATATTCAGCATTTGACGTGTCGAATATGGTATTATTCACTATTTTTGGCACCTAAGGTATTGAATATCAACTGTATTCGATACATCAGATACCGAATATGGTGAACAATATCATATTCGATATCTCAGGTATCGAATATAGCTAGCACTCTGTCAACTCCTGTTAACATGAACAGTGGCCACATTGAATAAATTTTGTTTCCACTCTCCTTCAAAACGGTGGTCTTCTGTTACTCAAATTTTTTTTTTGCGTATTCCATAATCCATATACAACCCATTTTAATTGGATTCACCTAAAAATTCTTTGTATATTTTAAACTAAAATTCTTTTAAAAAGGCTACCTTTATAACTTCTAGCAATTGTTAGTGCCTCAAATAAATTCCCAAAAATTTGAGAAATCCTCTAATATTCTTCTTATGTGATGGACTAATTTCTAAAATTATTTTCATCCCTAGGTTATATGATAAAAAAAATGAGTTCCTTCGTAATGCTCCATTTATATGCATTTTTATCATTTCATGTGATATTTTTCTTTTAATTCAATTTAAATTAAAAAATTCAACTATCTCATTATTTTTATTCCGTTGACATGCTAACATTTTAACTATATTTCTGAAAAATAGTGAGCGAGCAGGCGCGTCTCTTAAATGGTGCAAGCATTAGTTACTTGAAGAGGAGAATAATAACAAGGACGAGGAGGAGACGTGCAAAGAGGTCATAAACTAAGAGTGTCTCTATAGATATTACTTTAGAGGTGGTGCTTATGGTCGTGGTCACTACTCATCTTATGTTTGCCCAAGCGGCTAAGCAATATAGTCGCGGTATTTCTATAGACTAGGTAAGGAGGAAGATCTTTTTATTTTGACTACTTTCAGTATAATTTTAGACGTATGTTTATGTAGTCAAATATTTAAAACTTATTATATATTGTTATATTTATAAATATTCAGATGGAAACATGATAACTTATGCATAGATTCGCCATTAAATTTACTTTCATAACGATATGATTATATTTTTATAAATATATTATACTAAAAATAGTAGTTAAATTATATTTGGAAAACCATGTTATTGTTTAAAGTATAATATAATTATACTTTAAGCAACTACTACTTGCACCGTTCAAGAGGCGTGCCAGCTCGCCCACCGTTTCTCAGAAATATAGTTAAAAGTTTAGCATGTCTACGGGATAAAAATAATGAGATAGTTGAATTTTGTTTAAATTCAAATTGAAGTAAAGAAGAATATTACATGAAATGATAAAAATACATATAAATGGAGCATTACAAAGGAACTTATTTTTTTCATCAAATAACTTAGGGCTAGAAATAATTTTAGAAATTAGTCCATCATATAAGAAGAATATTAGTAATTTTTTTCAGATTTTTGTGAATTTATTTGAGACAATAACAATTGTCAAAAATTATAAAAATATTTTTTTAGAATTTTAGTTTAAAATATACAAAGATTTATTTTAATCCAATTCAAATGGATTGTACATGAATTGTAGAACACGTACAAAATTTTTTAAATTTTTTGGAGTAACAGAAGATCACTGTTTTAAAGGAGAGTGGAAACAAAATTTAATCAACATGGCTACTAACGGGAGTTGACAGAGGGCTGCCTGTATTCGGCACTTTATGTGCTGAATATAGTACTGTTTAAGTACCGAATACGGTGAACAATAATATATTTAACATTTCAGTGTTGAATATGATGTTATTCACTATTTTTATAAATAAGTACCAAATATGGATAATAAATATGATAATATATTATATATTTTGATAAATATGATAATATATTATATATTTTGATAAATATGATTTGTGTATGTTATTTTCTTTTAAATTTTGCCATTACGTGCTCTTCTTACTCAAGTCAGAGTAACGGGATCCGCGCCTTTGGCTGGCGGGCTGTCCTTTTCAGCGCCGCTTTCCCTTTGCCCTCTCGCCGCTCCTCTACCCACCTACCTTTCGGCGGCCGTTCGTTCCCGCATCGGTGCCGCCGCCGATCGAGGTACTGCCCGCCCGAGCTCTCTTCCTCGCCTGTTGCCGTGTCTAGATCTGGGTTTTCTCTTCTTTTCCTGGGTTGATCCGTAGGCATGGCATGATTGGTGTGGGGTTGGGGATTTTTAGGGTAGGCGCGGGGAGGCGTCGCGCTGCTCGGCGTTCTTGGTTCCGATTACTGCTGGTGTTTATGTGCGCCGGAGGACTCGGTGTGGGGAGTGGTTGGCTACTATGTGTTGCTGGGGTGGGGAAAGGGGAGTGATTGGGGATGGCGCACTATTGGTATGTTGCTAAACTGGGATGGGAATACTGAAACCCTTCTTTAGATGGCCGGAATGGGGACTGAGAGCTGCTTGGAAATTGGGAATAGGAGTGGTGGAATACCTCACGAAGATTTCATTCGCATGCTCTAGTAGCTGTTCATGGGCTTACTAGTTACTAGTGTTATCTCTCAATCGCTACGGATTTCCTGTTCTTTGAAATGGAAAAAAACGGTATGCGCTATTCAAGGGTAGTTGTTAAATGGCAACGCAATTCATTCATATATCTGTTCTTCTGTAGGAAATGTTGTAACAACTGATGCAATACTGAAGCTTTGTGGATGGACGGATGCGACTGCATCGAGCCACTATGGCAGACTGATGATCTCCTTGTGAAGTATCAGTACATCTCGGACTTCTTCATAGCCCTTGCGTATTTCTCGATACCGTTGGAGCTGATCTACTTCGTGAAGAAGTCTTCCTTCTTCCCCTACAGATGGGTCTTGGTCCAGTTTGGTGCGTTTATAGTTCTCTGTGGAGCGACTCATCTGATAAACCTGTGGACTTTCACCACACACACCAAGACTGTTGCTATGGTCATGACCGTAGCAAAGGTTTCTACGGCAGTTGTGTCCTGTGCAACAGCTCTGATGCTTGTTCATATTATCCCCGACTTGCTGAGTGTGAAAACAAGGGAGTTGTTCCTGAAGAATAAAGCTGAAGAGCTTGATAGGGAGATGGGCTTGATAAGGACGCAGGAGGAGACCGGTAGACATGTTAGAATGCTTACTCACGAAATAAGAAGCACACTTGATAGGCATACAATTTTGAAGACTACTCTTGTTGAGCTAGGAAGGATGTTGGGTCTGGAAGAATGTGCCTTGTGGATGCCATCACGAAGTGGTTCAAGTCTTCAACTATCTCATACTCTGCGCCACCAAATTACTGTTGGGTCATCTGTACCGATTAATCTTCCTGTTGTCAATCAAGTGTTCAGTAGCAACCGAGCAATTATAATACCCCACACCTCTCCTTTGGCACGGATTCGACCTCTTGCAGGGAGATATGTTCCACCAGAAGTGGCTGCAGTGCGAGTACCTCTTCTGCATCTTTCAAACTTCCAAATAAATGATTGGCCAGAGCTTTCACCGAAAAGCTTTGCAATTATGGTTTTGATGCTTCCATCTGATAGTGCAAGGAAATGGCATGTGCATGAAATGGAGCTTGTTGAGGTTGTTGCTGATCAGGTTAGTGCTCTATCTCTTGCTATGATTACTACTACCTCTGATCCCAAATATAAGTCTAATAGGGATTATGGTTTGTCAAACCTTTTTAGCTTTGACCATCAATATAAAAAAAAATCACATAGATTTAGTTTGATGTTACTAGATTCATCATGAAAACCACTTTCATAATATATAACTCTTCCTATTTAAAATAATATATTTTTATGGATATTGCTAGTCAAAGTGTCATATTGGAGACCATGCACACATATTTGGGATCAGAGTGAGTAAAGATGGCTAACTGGCTGTGCCTACTGGGCCGGTCCGAGGCACGACACTGTAGGCACGACCCATGCACGATGGTAGACGGGCCGTGCCTGGACCGACACCTCGACACGGTGGGCCGGCACGGGCACGGCCCACTCCGCCCCGCACCGGCCACCCGCCTCCGCCGTGCCACGCGCCTCCCCACCCCGGCCCAGGCCGCCCTCGCCGCGCCGCCCGCCCCCGCCCCCGCCTCCGCCTCGCGCCGCCCGCCTCCCCGTCCCCGCCCTGGCCGCCCTCACCGCGCCACCCGCCCCCCCCCCCCCCCCCCATGTACACGTTCGGCCGCAGCCATACTCCCTGCCCCCGCGCCGCCCGCCCTCGCCTCGCGCCACGCCGCCGCCCGCCTCCCCGCCCAACGGTCCGGTACGGTCCGTCGTGCCGCAACCGTGCCCGGGCCAGCCCGACACGGTACTGTGCTTCACGGGTCATGCTGTGGGCCGAGGGCGTGGCACACGGGCCGTCACGACACGGCCCGTTACAGTATTCGGGCCTATCGGGCCGGACTGTGCCGAGCCGGGCCCGTGCCGGGCCGGCACGACTGGCCCATTTGGCCATCTCTGAGAGTGAGTATAACTTATATGTTTGTAAGAGGGAAAAATCTGTTTATTATGTATTCAAAGTCATATACTCATTCACTCATTAATCATGACCTATCAATTCAGGCAACCTTTAATTGAATAGGTGTTTCACAAGTACGATGCAGTGATCACTGTAATACCGTCAAATTATCCCTAAATTCTTTTTTTGAAAGCATAGGATTTTGAAACCAACTAGAAGCTCCAAAAGACGATTCCCCTGCTTGTTTATCAATCTAAGCGCTGCTGAATGTTAATAAATTATTAAATGATATTGCAAGAAGATCTGCAATTTATCCTTTTTTTATTCTTCAGGTAGCAGTTGCACTATCTCATGCAGCTATTCTTGAAGAATCCATGCGAGCACGTGATCTACTAATGGAGCAGAATGTTGCTTTGGATTTAGCTCGAAGAGAGGCTGAGATGGCCATCCGTGCTCGCAATGATTTCCTAGCTGTTATGAATCACGAAATGAGAACACCAATGAATGCAATAATAGCCCTTTCCTCCTTGCTTTTGGAAACTGAGCTTACTCCTGAGCAGCGTCTAATGGTGGAAACAGTACTGAAAAGCAGCAATCTTTTATCAACACTCATCAATGATGTGCTGGATCTTTCCAAGCTTGAGGATGGAAGCCTTGAATTGGAGATTAAAGCATTCAATCTTCATGCTGTTTTCAAAGAAGTATGCAACATCTGTTTACTGACATCTGATATCTATATGCACGGTGCAATTAACTAAAATTCTCATTTGGTATTACAGGTGACGAGTTTCATCAAACCAATTGCATCTATCAAGAGACTATCTATATCAGTTATGTTGTCACCAGATCTGCCGTTATGCGCCATTGGTGATGAAAAGAGACTCATGCAAACTATTTTGAACATCTCTGGCAATGCTGTTAAGTTTACCAAGGAGGGACACATCACGCTTTTAGCTTCCATTGTGAAGCCTGACTCTTTAAGAGAGTTCAGAACCCCAGAATTTCATCCAGCTGCAAGTGATGACCATTTCTATTTAAAAGTTCAGGTAAATATTCCGTGTAATGGTTTCATGAACCCTGCTTATGCTTCTCTGCAACCATATAAAAAAATCTCTACTGATTCCTTGTACAACATTGAGCATCTATTTTTCATGTCTCCTTATGGCGACTGAATTTCTCATGGACTTGGGGTTTGGACCCACTATGTCAACCTCACAAATTTCACACTTATTTAGTGGTATCCAAGGAATTTTCTGAAATTCGCTTGACTAATATGTGCATTTTAGCATGAACAATTACCTACTTCTGGTAATTATGTCATGGACATTCATTGCATTTACATCACCAAACTCGGCTGGTTCAGTTGCTAAGGTACTGTAGCATGAGATCAGGGATGTTAGGATAGATTAGTCAGTATATCTATTGGTATGTTAGGATTTACATTGATTTGTTTAGATATAAGTTTGGTAGGAGATAAGTTAGGAATTAGATTGAATTAGGATTGCTTAGAGATAAGTTTGGTAGGAGATAAGTTAGGAGTTGGAATTGAATTATAATTGTAATTTCCCCTCTATATAAAGGGGCAGCCCGGTGCATCCTTGTAATCAAACAAAGAAGAATTAATCTAAGTCTCCCCAATCTATAGTCAAATTCCTCTTGTAGCAGCTGACATCGCCTGGCTATCCTTCTGACAAATGTTTATCTCCCCAAATGATCCTAGGATCATAACATCCATATGCTTTGTAGGCTTCAATTCTGTCTAGATCCATGCACAATTTTCTAGTTCATTCTACCAAGGGTACAAAATTGACGGTAACCAACCACATACAGTTGTTTATAAGTCTTATTGGTGGGTACCGCTAGCATTGTATCTGCAAGTGGAGACATGCTTGTTTTTATTGAAGTATAAGTGAATTGTCCATCTTTCTCTATCAGCTTAAGTTTTTGGATGAACTTATCGATACATGCAGCTTAATATGGTATCAAAGCCAGAGATCTCGAGTTCAAGTCCTGTAGGGCGCAATTAAAAAAAATTACAGCTGACTCATATTTTCACATCTGAGGTCTACGTGAGTCTCCATGTGAAAGTGAATGTTGAAGTATAAGTGAATTGTTCATCATTCCCCATCAACTTAGGTTTTTGGGTAAACTGGTCGGTGCATTCAGATCAATAGTTTTGAGTTTTTTTATATACATTTATTCTTATATGTTATAATATATTTACTACCCTAACTTGCTTGGAAAAAGGCTTTGTTATTGTTGTTGTTCTTATATGTTGAGTGGTGTAAGAGACCCTAGATAATTTCAAAGAAACACGATAGATGACTGGCATACCTGGCTGCTTTGGTAACCGGGTACTGGTTGGGCCTGATTAAATTTTGAAATCTGGTTACTCTGCTCCTTACACCATTGTGACATTTGTTGGCTGTAGTCATTTGTTGCATCTTTTTTTAGTTGCCTGAATTGAATTACTCCCCGGGCTGACTTAGACCTAGATCGCATTAGCAAAAGATAAAATAATCTTAGATTGGAAGTGTTAAACCAAATCTTCCATCAACTTTACATCAGCCAAATCATGATATCAAAACATGTACTCAACTATGACAAAACGCAGATGCTTATACTAATAAAAATTCCACTTTAGTTGATTCCAGTGTTCCTGGGTTTCATGCTTATAACTGGAAAAGGGTTTCATGTTTCCGGATTATGAACATGCCATGGGCACATGAAGCAGAGTTTTACTTATTTATGTGCCTGACTATTATTTTTATCAGTTTTCATCGCTTTACAGTCTCTGTTCCTTTGCTATTGCAGGTAAAAGATACAGGCTGTGGTATTAGTCCTCAGGATCTATCCCATGTATTTACAAAGTTTGCTCATACTCAAAGCGGAGGAAACCGAGGGTTCAATGGTAGTGGTCTTGGCCTTGCCATTTGCAAGAGGTAGTTCAATATTACAGCTCATTGTAGTTCCTTCTGCCTGATCTTGTTTTTACATTTTAGTGCAGGACTCATTAGTGATAAAGTCTCATTCATTCACTCTATAACCAGGCAACATCTATGAAAAATTCTATTTCAGGTTTGTTAGTCTCATGGGAGGGCACATCTGGCTTGACAGTGAAGGAACAGGGAGAGGTTGCACAGCTACATTCGTCCTCAAGCTCGGCTTGTGTGACAATACAAACACCTATCAGCAGCAATTGATCCCTCTAGTCTGGCCAAGCAGTGCAGACTCGGAATCTTCTGGCCTTAACGATGGGAAAGGATCAGCTTCCCTGAAATCTCGGTACCAGAGAAGCATATGAGCTATACTATAAATGATTGACGGCCTGTTAGCTTTGTCCTCTGATTTTGTTTGTGTCCTGTCATAGCTGGCATATAATGTACAAATAATGCAAAGCAAATGGAGTGCAGGGAGCGGCTTTGTACTTGGGGGCAACGCTGACTTTCTTCATTGAGTATTAGTATCCAACAGCGAATTGCTTGTTCTGGGCTGGGGTGTGCGCGTGCGCGACCCCTGTAGCTCGTTGCTTGTTCTGTTGTAATATCTGTTTGAGTAATTTTGAGAGAGTAAGAATTGTTTTTGATTGATGGTTGTTTACACACACATATATATATGTATATATATATATATATATATATATATATATATATACATATATACATATACATGTTTAAAGGGTACGAACATGTTTATTCAACAGTGAATGGTTGCCCTTTAGTTTAATAACTGAAAAGCAGTTAGTGTTGCTAATAACTTAGTTGATCACATGCATAATTAAATAAGTGTCAGTTTCTAACACTCCTCTTTGATCAATTATCTTGTGTGTAAACTTTTTGTTAAAAACTCCTCTAAAAATACTACGGGAAAAATATGAGGAGAAATAATATGTTATATGTTGATATACCGTTAAAACTTCTTTAAATCTAATGGAAAAATATAAAGAGAAAATGATACTGTATATATCAATTATTGCTTCATTGTAAGTTCAAATGAGAAAATTCATTGATGAACTTAGAGAGCAATGATTATGATCTTTAGATCATATTTAAAACCTCCGAAAACCATTTAGAAAAATAGGAGGAACAAATTAGATATTGCCTCGTTAAAAACCTTAATGAGAAACCGTATAGGAATAACTCATAAAAGGAAAAGAGTGCAATAGAGCAGGTTACTTATTCAGAATCAATCCCCTTTGAACCTTGCAAATCCTGTAGTCGTCGCATACCAATTCCGTTAACATATTTTTGGAATGTAGAAATCGGTAAGGACTAGGTGAACAAATCAGCGAGATTATCACATGATTTGACTTGCAAGATTTCTATTTTCCCATTATTTTGTAATTCATGAGGATAGAATATTTTAGGAGCAATATGTTTAGTTATATTACTCTTTATGTAACCTATTTGCATTTGAACAACGCATGCAGAATTATCTTCATAGATAATTATTGGTGATTGAATAGAGCCAATACCGCATGATTGTTGTATGTGATTGATTATTCTGCGAAGCCATACGATTCACGTGATACTTTATATAATACGATTATTTCAGAATGATTAGTGGATGTAGCCACTAGAGTCTATTTTGAAGACTTTCATGAAATGACTGTTCCACCGTTTAAGAACACAAAGCTTGTTTATGACCTGGTATTATGGGGATCTTATAAGTAACCAGCGTCAATGTACTCAATCATATTCATATCTTGATTTCTTTTAAAGAGAAGACCAAGATCTATAGTGCTTTGGAGATATCGTAAGATATTCTTGACTCCTGCCCAATGACGTTTAGTTGGAGTAGCGCTATGCCTAGCTAGTAAGTTTATTACAAATACGATATCGGGCCTGGTGCAATTTGCAAGATACATAAGCGCTCCAATGGCACTGAGATAAGGAACTTCGGATCCCATTATCTCCTTCCTCCCTTAGTCTACATTGATCTTTTTCCACATCAAGAGATTGAACAACCATGATAGTCTTTGAAGGATATGATTTTTTCATATTAAATTTCTCTAATATTTTCTAGGTATATGTTGCTTGGTGTAGTAGAATACCTGAAGGATAATGCTCGACTTGTATTCCCAAGCAAAATTTGGTTTTACCCAAATCCTTCATTTCAAATTCCGTCTTTAGATGATTGCGTGCTTCATCTATATCTTCTGCATTTCCAATAATATTTAGATCATCAACATGTACAGAGATAATACAAAATTCTGTTGAGGATTTCTTTATGAAGACACATGAGCAATCATCATTGTTGGAATATCCCTTTTATAAAAGGAACTCTTTTAGTCGGTTGTACCACATTCTTCTCGACTGTTTTAAACCATATAATGATTTTTTTAAGTTTTACACGGTACATGTTGCGGTTTGCGTTTGGATTCGGAATGTCAAGTCCTTCGGGGACTTTCATGTATATATCCGAATCAAGTGACCCATAAAAGTATGTGGTCACTACATATATCAATTGCATAAATAGATTATTTTGAACTGCCAATAAAATTAAATATCGGAACATGATTCCATTCATTACTAGAGAATAAATCTCATCGAAATCAATGCCGGGTCTCTGCGTGAACCCTTGTGCTACAAGCCTCGCTTTATATCTCACCACCTTGTTGTTTTCATTCCGTTTGCGGACAAAAACCCACTTGTATTCCACGGGAAAAATGTTATGAGGAGTAGGTATTACTGATGTGAATACCTCTCTTTTGGAGAACGAGTGTAATTCGGCCTGGATTGCATTCTTCTATTGTGTCCAGTCCGAGCGCTTGCGGCATTCTGCCATGGTCTTTGGATCTGGATCATTGAGAAGATCGTTTTCAATCTTTGAGGAGAAGTATGTGTTGATAATTGTAGTCTTTCTGTCAAATGATTCTCCAGAATCAATATAATTGATGGAAATTTCATCTACCCTTTCCGACTCATCGTGATTTCCCATTATGATTGAGTCTGGGTGTTCCGATGTCCCAGCATCAGTATTTGAGTGCACCGTTGAGCTGGGATGTGGATATTGAGCATCCACTGGATGTTTAGTATCCTTAGGTTTTAGGTGTCTTTCAACTTAACGTTGATTTGCATTTACTGTTTTGGAGGATGGATTCCTCTGTTTCCGCGGTAACTTGCGAGAAGCTTTATCTTTTGTGTCCGTACTTCTCCCCCTCTTATTTTAATTTGGGAATTGAGTGGTTTTATTTGGTATCTCCACTCTTTCCGGTACATTCCTAGCAGGAATATAGGATTTAGTGACACCTTTATTGTCAGTAAATGCATCTGGTAGGTTATTTGCAATATTTTACAAATTTATAATTCTCTGAACTTGGAGTTTAGATTCTTGAGTACGTGGATCTGAGGAGGAAATATCTGTGGCATTCCAATTGATTTTCTAGCATTCTTTCTGGTACTTGAAATCTCCCCTGATGCCGGGAAATGCTCCTCATCAAATATACAGTCAGCGTAACGGACTGTAAGAAGATCCTCTGTTAGGGGCTCTAGGTATTTTATGATCGACGGAGAGTTATACCTTACATAGATCCCCAATTTTCTGTGTGGGCCCATTGATGTACGCTGCGGTGGTGAGATCGGTACATATACAGTGCAATCAAACTTTCGCAGATGGGAAATGTTTGGAGGATTTCCACGTACTAACTGCAGTGGGGAAGCAGTGTGATATGCAGACTGCGTGACCCCAACATGAAGTTGGAAGCTTGCAATTATGTAATAGTGGTCTTGCAATGAGCTTGATTCTCTTGATAAGAGATTCGGCCAAACCATTTTAAGTATGGACGTAAGGTACTGAATACTGGACTTGAATTCCTAGGGCCATACAATAATCATTTAAGGCATGTGAGGTAAATTCAGCCGCATTATCCATTCGAATGGATTGTATCCTATGTTCAGGATAATGTGCTCGTAATTTAATAATTTGAGCCATAATTTCGGAAAAAGCATGATTTTGTGTGGACAATAGACACACATATGACCATCGTGTAGATGCATCAATGAGAATCATGAAGTACCTGAAGGGTCCAGTTAATGGTTGGATAGGACCACATATATCACCTTGAATGCGTTCAAGGAATTTAAGTGGTTCAGCTCTAATTTTAAGGTAAGTGGGTCTTAAAATTAATTTCCCTGTAGCACATGCGGCGCACACAAAATCCGAAGATTGTGGGAATTTGGCAGTATTTATGCTATGACCAATTGAATTGCAGATAATTTTTTGCATCATCCCGACACCGGGATGACCTAGGCGATCATGCCATATTTAGAATGTGTCAACATTCTGAAAATTACCTTATACGCAACATATGGTACGAGTTTGATGTATGTATAGTACAACCCTAAGGATAAAGAGGGAATTTTCTCTAGTATTTGTTTTGTATATCCGTTATTTTTTGGTAATGAGGAGATATTCCTCTTTGTTGTCATCATGGGTTTCGATATGGAAACCATTTTGACAGATATCTCTATAAATTAGTAGGGTACGTGTTGAATCGGGATACAAGAGTGCTTTATCGATTGGAATTTGAGTACCCATAGGAAGAGTGATTATAGCGCGACCAGAGCCAACAATATTTAGCCTCCCTTAGTATAGAGTTAGTGGTACAACTATCTACTAAACACATCTCCTCTTCCATTGGATTGTCTCCCGTAATCATATATATATAAATAGAGAATGTGAAATTCTTCATAGATATATATATAGAATACATACAACTTTATTGAATATCAATGTATTGATACATTATTAATATACAATAGTATAAGATGACAACAACCTATTATAACACTATATAGGACATAGATATTAATAATATCTAATTAATTGAGAGCCTAATTGAGATCTCCAAATAAGTCATTAGAAGTAAATTCCACAAGCATATTGTCCATGCTCTTAAGGTCCTCTTGCTCTTGAAGAGTGACGTAGTTGTTTGGTTCTAGATAAACATTTTGGGAACAACTTATCGTCCTGGTGGTGTCAAGTTGAAGATTAAAATAAACTTCAAATCTTTTGCCTTGAGTTGGTCGGCTTTATCCAACGGATTTTAGGTAAAGATTAAACAAGTGTTTTGGGTGTGACATTTTTTAGTTGTGTGGTTGTAGCAACCAAATTTACGATAAATATCAGATTTATCTTTGTTGTTGAAAATGATCTTTCCCTTGTTATTTCTATAGAATTTCTGCTTCTTAATGTGGTTGTGCCTGCCTTTAAAGTTCTTTGGACGGCGTTTGTTGCTGTCGAACCTCTTTGTAATATGAATATTTGAATTTACTTCAGGTAAAGGTGCAGTGCCTGTAGGGCGCTAGTGATGATTCTTTAAAAGAAGTTCATCATGCTTTTCGGCCTGAAGTAAAGTATGAATTAATTTATAATAGTGCTGATAGTTCCTACACAGTATTGTTGTTGCAATACCCTATGAGCAAGAAGCATTGTAGATAAAGTTATTTCTATTTTCTCCGCATCGGTGGGAGCTATTTAAAAAAAAGCAATCTTGAGTAGATTTTGTGAACGACATGATTGTATTCTCCAATGGACTTAAAGTCCTGGAGGCGAATGTTGGACCATTCGCGTTGTGCATCAGGTAGTATTTCTGCCTTTTGCTGTTCATATCGCTCTTTGAGTGAGTTCCATAGGTCATGTGGATTTTCATCCATCAAGTATTCAGATTTTAAATCTGGATGTAAATAGTGCCTTATGTAGTATAAAGCTCCATACTTGATTTGATCTTGAAGTGGCGAGTCTTCTTCTTGATGAGGATTAATTGCCGTCATAAGTCTGCGGGATAATAGACTTATCTTTATGTCTATTGCCCATGTTAGATAGTTTTTACCATCTAACTCGAGTCTTTCGAACTCAATATTGGATATTTTGTCCTACAAATTGACGAATGAGTGAATGAATTTACATTTTGGGTAAATTAAAGAATCATAGTAATGTTGTAATAAGGCAAAAATTGTACAGTCAAGTTAATACTTGAGTTAGATAGTGTAGACCTCAAATTATATTGGTAACACATTGAAGGTAGTCACCAAGATGATGAAAACCTTTTAGTAGTGGGGGCATAATCTGTAATTATTGTGTTAACACTATGTAGGTAATCACCAAAATTGGTGTAGACATTTTTAAATTCATATTCACATCGGGTACGCACGTAGAGGATAGTCACTATGTGTAAATATAGTGTAGATCCCTCAGTAGTACATAGATACTACATTGTGTATGGCCAATATGAGATATGAATTAAGGTAATCACCTTAAAAGGTGTAGACCTTGGTTCCAAATTTGATATTGGGTACGCACATTAAAGATAATAACTATATTTAAACATAACGTAGATCCAATAGTACTGTTTAGAGTACTACTTAGTGTATGGCCAATATACGAAAGTTTGGAATATAGTGTTATATCAAGTGGAAGAGGTAATCACATAGTTTGCAATAATAAGTATTTTGCAAGAAATAGAATTTCTATTGAAAAACAAAATTGTAAACATATATATATATGTAATAAGAATGCATAAGGGCAAAATGCATGTAACTTATAAAATTTCTAGAGAGAACAGGGACTGGAACATATATATTTATAACATAAACAGAACGAATCACAATTATAGTTAAAGACAAGGGCTGTAACGTGATTTTACAGAACTGTAAATATTAAATACTAAAATTGGCTATAAATATGCTAAAACCCGGGGGGGGGGGGTTCTGAACAAGTGCCATTATTTCAATATTTTTTAGATGATGGGCTGAGAGAACCTGCGTTGTGGCCTTTTTGGCCTTTTGGCCCAACCCATAGACGCCCCCTCCTCCGCAGCATATAAAGCCTGGCCGGTTAGGGTTAGGGTTTGCCAAACCCTAACCGGCCTTTGTGAGTTGCCGCTGCCGCATGGTTTTGGGGACCCGTGCCGGCCAGGTTGTGGCGCCGCCAGCAGTAGGAGAGAGCAATGGCCGTCAGCGGAGTAGAGGGCCGGAGCCGTCGGTGGGGAAGATGGTGGCGGCGACGGCGAGACAGTGGCCGAGTGGCGGCAGCATCGTCGGTCGAGCAGGCCGGCCGAGCAGAGAGCGGCCGAGCAGCCAAACGTGGGGCGCACCGGCCGAGCGAAGGGCGACCGAGCCGCTGGGCGTGGGGGCACGCCGAGCATAGGGTGGCTGAGGCGGCAACGACGGTCGAGCCACCGGGTCTTGGGGCGCGCCGGTCCGAGCCGAGGGACGGGTGGACGAGCCACCGGGTCTTGGGGCGCGCCGATCCGAGCCGAGGGATGGGCGGTCGAGGTGGGGTCGGCGGCAGCCGAGCCACTGGGTCTTGGGACACGCCAGTCCGAGCCGAGCCGGCCGTGCAGTGGGTGGCGCTCGGCTCGCCAGCCGAGCAGCCGTGTAGGCGGTCGAGGGGGTGCACAGCCCCTTCCCCCTCGCACGCGCACACACCTAGGCGCGTTTAATGCCCTCGGAGGGGAGGCCAGAGGCCACAAGGGCCCATGACCCCGGGCGGAGGCCCGGACGGCGGTTGGCCGCTGCAGTGGCGAAGCGATGAAGGGTGCGGCCGAGCGACGTAATGGGGGTAGCTACTGTGGAGCCGGCAGTCGACGAAGAGGAGCCGTCGATTTGGATGAACGGCGCCGCAGCCATCGAGACAGTGGTGGATGGGTCCTCAGAGAGGATTTCCACGACTTCAACGCTGGAGTCTATGAAGGCTGGCGTGTTCAGATCGATGCCATGGGAAGGAGAGGCCAAACTGTAGTCCGCCATTGCTCCTAGGAGGCTTCTGCCACACCAGACACGGAAAATCCAGTTGCGGCGGCGGGTCTCCGTAGTCTGTTCTGCCACCGCAGTAAAGGGAGCCGCGTCAGCCATGTCTGTGGAGGTGCCACTGGTGTGGCAGATTAATTATTCAACAAAGTCAAAGAAGATTGTTGTGTGAATTAGAAAAACTTTTGTTGCAAACCGGGAAACTACTGAAATCCAAATTAGTACAATTTGGAGGAACTGCAATATTTCCTAAGCAAATAAATATTCATATAAAAGCAATTTGAAGAATCTTCTATGCAAATTGGTACAACCAGAAAGAAAATCAATTACGCATAATTTTGAACAAGGATAAAATTTAAAAAGCAAAAATACGTTAATTTAAATGGCATTTGATGCATCTTCTAGGAAATTTGGTAAAATTGAAATGGAAATTGGTAATGCCTAACAGCAAGTAAGCAAAAAAAATGTTAATTCAAAATGCAATACGAAGCATCTACAATCTAAATCGGTAAAAAATCATGAGTAGCTCATAGGGATGCTGAGCTCTTCCAACAAATCGTGCAATTTTCAGTGGATCTCAAGTGAGGTAACAAGCAGGCTAAGCGCTACTAGGAGGAGCACATTCAAGTCCTGCTATTACAGAGGAGATTCAGGTAAGTCTCAAACAAGCAAACTATGGGCAAATCAAATACTAAAACTAAACTTTTGATCTCACCGGGAACTCGAAAAAATTCAGTATGAATCCCTCCTCAATCAACGAAATCAACAGCATTGCGAGACTCACCCCTTTCAGTGCAGTTTTCTATTTTCCTCCGACTCCTTTTACTTGTGCTCTCCATCTTCAAATTGACGCCAGCTGCTCAATTTCTGCAGCGCAGCTCTTTTGTCTTCGCAGGATCTGGGCACCTCTCCAACACCCCTGTCCCGATCTGGTGCATGGGTGTCTGTTTTGGTGGCGCCGAGCCCAGCCTCCTGCATCGAACGCCCAATCCTCAACTCAGAGAGAGAGAATAGAGAGAGCCACACCGATTCCCGCGGATGAAGGGCGGCGGGAGGGGAGGGGAGGGGGGGGGGTTAGGCAGGGATGCCATCGCCGTCGGCCTCCTCGACTCCAGCAGCACCGTGAGCCGCCACGACTCAATTGTCAGCCTCATGATCCCGCTGTCATGGGAATCGCTAGCCACAGCAGCCGATTTGATTATTGGGTTTGTCTAGTTGTCTGCGACAAATTTTGCTTAGCAAATCTATCAGATTCTGGACCAACCAGCTGCTGCCATGTTGTAGATTCAGAGTAGCATAAAAAAACCCATGAACCCGGTAACAAATGGGTGAAAAAAAGAAGGTCCGGTATATGTTCGAGAGATTATGGGCTGGACAAACTTTGGGCCTCGGGTCCTAAAAAATGGAAGACCTATGAGCTCTTGTTCTTTTGGTTAGCTTCGTCTAATGTTTCAGCACGACATCGGCATCGTACCCATGGGCCCAACAAAAAGCCCACAAAAGAGTGATCAACTTGGAGAGGGGGATGTCAACAAAAAAAAAAATAATAATAACTACTAAAAACGAAGAAAAAACAAGAAATCGTTCCACTGCCTCCCTTTAGCAAAAAAGCGATGGGTCACGCACCAGTAGCAAAAAAGAAATCATTGATCACACACATCCGTTGCCCCTACTCCTCTGATTCCTTCTATTACTGTTGGATTACTAGCTACCTAGATCAGATGCATACATCTTTAGATATCACTGATATAGAAAACAGACACTGCAATAAAATTGTTGATTCGACTCTCTACTGTTCCATTTCATTCTACATGAGACATCATTGACACAGAAACAATATGTGGTGAAATCAATTGTCGCTATACTGATGATAGGAGCACATACAAAGGGCAACATCATAACGACAGGAACAAAATCCCACAACAATAAGCCAAGAGCAACTAGGGTGAAAACATGCACAGTCAGACATGATAAAACACAACAACAATCAAAGAGCAATGAAATTATTTGATCGATTGTGTGGTGCTTTTGGGAATTTGACATCACAAGATACAGCAATATTCTGAATCTTGAAGTCCTGACAGTGACAATTATCAAAGCATGGAATCACGCACAAGACACAAGAACAGAACAGGTACCTTGAATTTTGCAAGAAAACCAAGCTTCTGAATGATGCGAGCATACTGAAAACAGCAAAATAATTACCATTCAGAAACCCCACAAGGAATTGTTCTTATTTACATGAAGAGAAAAGATCTCATACAGTCATATAGTCAAAGGAATCACTATGAAACAACCCTTCAGTATATGTCAGGTGTTGACACTGAATTTCAACAGCAAAAAAAGAAACTAAACCATCAATAACTACCAACAATCTCATACAGTTATACTATTACAGTCTATAACTAATATAGCTAAAAACACATCTTAGAACCAAATAGAGAAATACAAAGTATATTGACAAACACATCTTAAAAGCAACATATAGATTTTACATTCTGCTACTACACAGATTATACAGGTGAAAGGAAAACAAGAAATACAAATGCAGAAGAAGATTCAGATAGAAAAGCACCATTCCAGTCAGGTATGGACATTGTAGATTCAGAGCAAGTATGTGCGAAAGTTTTGTTCACTAAACAACATTATTATTCATGTCCATGAACTATTTCGAAAATCATAAACATAAAACTGTTTTTTCAGGACCCACAAACGAGGTGCCAAATACAAAAATAGTTAACTCAGCATAAATATAGCAACAATGTAAGTGAATTGATTTTAGTAAACTTTTTGCGTAAACCAATACATACAACAACAGCATAAGTGTTCTTATAGTGAATTTTTTGTGTAAGCTGATAGCAAGACCAAATTTCTCAGTACATGCTATACATGCTAGAAGCACCAACATACAGTTTTACAAACCTACTTACAGCACTACAGGGATATGAGGTACGGACAAAATGATATTTCATTACATGAAAAATAGACATTTTCATGAAATAAATTAAAAAATATATGTTTATATCTTATTTTGCAGAGTAGCTTATTTGTGACTACAAGCAGAATAGCAGAAGGCCAAAGTTACTTGTTGCATGATTTTAGTGAGGTATGTTTCGTGAGAAAAAACTCTGTAGACATGTGAATTCAAACACCTCCAGTTCAATGTACCAAAGACAACAAAGAATACATCAAAAAAGAAGACATATAGTCCAAAAGAAGGTACAAACATGCAACATATTGAATCATGTCAACATAAAACATAACAATTTTGACGTATAAAAATTGTATGCAGGTACTGGAGCAAGTAACTACACACCAAAAAGCAGGAAACAGAAGACACAAGTAGACAAATGAGAAATAAAAACACAATTCAGGAGGAAAAAAGATAAAAAAACATATTTACTATTATGACAATGTATATCTATGTAAAAGTAACATATCATTCAGAAAAAGGTTACATGAGTGTCTTCATTGCTGTCTCGATGAGAAATGTAACAAAAAATAACTTGTAACTACTACTATTATCTATAGTGTTTATGAACTATTCTTTGGCTTCCACTTGTGTATGTTAGTGACTGCAAATTTTCATATATCATGTATAGGTTGCCCCTGTTTTTCAAGAGAATTGCCCCTGCATATAAAAATGATGGAAAAGAACATATAACTATTAATCATGGTGGAAAAAAATAAAACTCATCAGCAAAAAGAAACAGTAAAAAAACTATAACTGATTCAAAAGTTCTTCACTGCGCTTATATCAGCAATATTGTGCTCGTTGAACAACAAATCGTTATACAATTTAAACACGAATGTTCCAAATGTCGTCTTGAGAAAACTCATCCACTAGCTTTGCACCAAATCTCCAAAGTTCCATAAACTTGATAACAAAAACACCACAATCAACAATGCAATTTTTTTTTAAAAAAAATGCTCAAAACATATGCATAACACGATAAAACAACATACATAATCTATTTGTCACATAACTAGAGAGAGGGAGAGAGATAAATAGAGAAATAGATAGGGAGAATAGATACATATATAGATAGATAGATAGAATAAGACAGAAATAGAGAGAGAGAGAGAGAGAGAGAGAGAGAGAGAGAGAGAGAAGAGAGAAACAAGACCCATGAGGAACCCACCTTCTGGCAAGTCCCGACAGCAAGAGACAAACATATGTAGATAGAGAGGATGAGAGGGATATAGACGATATATGTATACACTGAGACAGAGACAAAGAAAAAGAGAAAGGGAGAGACAGAGAAAGAAATAGAGAAAATTAGGAAGTAAGAGAGGCATATAAAGAGAGAAATAACTATGTATAACTTATAAAAGGATAGTGAGAGTACTATGACAAACATACCGAGGGAATAGAGAGAGACAAGAGAAGCAAAGGGGCGGGGGAGAGAGAGAGAGAGAGAGAGAGAGAGAGAGAGAGAGAGAGAGAAATAGAGATAGAAAGAGGGAGACAGAGACAAATAAATAACTAGATATAACTTATAAAGATATATATTATATCACATACAAAGAGAAATATATATAGTTAAACTGAACAAAATGATAGAGAGAGATGTACAAAATGAGAGAGAGACAGTATGAGAAAGAGACTGGAAAAGAGAGAGAAATAGGGGGGAGAGAGAGAGAGACATATAGTACTATAACAGAAAAAAAGAAAGAGAGACAGACAGAAATATATATAGAGATAGAGAAAGGATGAGAGAGAGATTGCACGTATCAAAAGATATGTGAAATATAGAGAAAGATTTATAAAGAGAGCAATATAGAGATAAAAATAGAGAGAGAGAGAGAGAGAGAGAGAGAGAGAGAGAGAGAGAGAGAGACAATACTCCAGAAAGTATTGCCGTAAAACAGTTCTAGCTGATAGCACAACCATAACCATCATCATTTCTCCTTCAAAGCTGCGGCCGCAAGAGGAGCCAATCCATGTGTTCAACTGCCGGCAGCAGGTGTCATAAACAAACACAAAAGGGAAAAAAAACATGAACTACAATGATTAAGATAGAATTGAGAGAACAAAGTAAACCTGAACTATATTCTTATTAACCAACACTAAACTACTGCTTGGACAACCTTGCTCAGGTGAAACAGAAACTGAACTACAGAGTTATTTTTCATGAAAGCAAGGCACATATCCAATATAAAATCATTCCCAAGATACCATGCTAAGTATGAACTGAACAAGGCACATAAGTATGAACTGAACAATCTGCAGAACAAAGTCAGAATTAAAATGTACAATACTAGACATATTCAGAATTAAAATGTACAATACCAGATATTGTTTAGCTCTGACCACAATCATCAAACAAGTCAGATTAGAATAAAGGGGCTAATCAGTTTAGAACAAAGAACATAGCTCTGACCAACATGCAAAAAATAAGTATCCTAGTGGTATAGTGCTATGCCTAATCAGATTAGAACAAAGATATGCACATCGATATGCCTAATCCGATTAGCGTTTTTTTGATACAATAACAATGAAGAAAGTCAGTGAGACACAAAGATGTGCATATCGATTGAACAAGGAACACAGTGAAGAACAAAAGGCACAGTCCAAGATTTTATCCCCTCATTCTGAGATGCCTTCTTGAAACTACTTCAGCTGACTATCAGGACTCGAACCTTCTTAAACAACCAAGTTTGTAGTTCCTCATCTAAGCCCCACAAGCCCAGGCACAAAATTCACAGTACGAGCTTGTTGTTTTCAGGTTGTGAACAGCAACGAAACATTCATGTAAAAGAAAATAGCCAATTGCTCTGATTTTTGGCTAAGAGGCCGAACTGGGCGCAACTTCCCAAATCAGAAGTTCTTTGCATGATTCCCAAATCAGAGATCTAGTGCACAAAATGAAGCCGATCAACTCTCTAAAGAAAACACCACCTGGGTCCAAAAGGAATGGATGAATATGTAGAGCAGAACATAGGCAAAAGGAAGCATGCATGACGCCGTCGGAGGCATAGACATCAATCGAAAGCAGCACACAATGCAGGCAACCAGCAAGAAAATAGGTGGTGGAACGCATGCAACATCCCTGGGAGAGCAAAGTAAGAGGGGAGTGGGGAGGGGAGGTACGGAAACTCACAAGACCAACAGTTCATAAGCATGAACTAAACATCACACAAACAGAGTATGTTTGGTCTGTGAGCCATGGCTGATCAATTGAAATGCATACCCACCAGAAAAAAAAAATCGGGGGAAAAGCTAATTGAATTCCCCTAACGGGCTCCCTGAATCAATACTTCCCCAAAACCCTAAACCCCCTAAAATCACAGTGGAAAAATATCAAAATAAAGCGCGCACACCAGAAGAAGCGTTTAAACGCATTAGACTACAAAATTATAACCTAGTTTCCTCTCCTAAAGCCTTGAATATGAAAAAAAATCCAATCAAACCCTAACCAGAAATGAATAACCCGCAAACAAAAAAAATAGAACAAATCGGGTGTTTTAACAACACAAATTGACTTGAACGAACCTTCGATCACCTATGATTTCTACAGGTCAAGATGCAGCCGTAGAGGAGACTAGGGGACGAAGGGGAGGAGAAAACTGCATTGCCACCACGTCAGGAGGGCTAGAGAATATGAGTGGTTCGAGAAAAAGGGCGACATAGAGAGATGCGATGGTTAGGAGCCGGGAGAGATAAAAAGGAAAGAGAGAGGATGCGCAAATCAAGAGCCGAATTTTTAAAGCCGTAACTGGCCTCCAGAGTCTTCACGGGTTGTGGTGCGAGATCCGAATGATCGATAACGAAAAAATCCATAAACCCTTAATCAGACTGAGTACACTCTTCAAAGCAAATTGATCAGCATAAATTAGACATATTTTCAAGTAAAAAATCTGTCAAACACATAAATAGCAAAACTGTTGATTATTCTAGAAAATCAGATGAGTGGAGAAGAAATGATTGAGAGAAGTAGAGGTAAAAAGGATCAGATACTGATCGATACAATTCATATTGTATCACTTATATTATTTCTCGAAATTAGAGTTAGATATAGATAGTGTCGAATAATTATTTCTTTATTTTGAATTATATTTTATATTTTAAAAAAAAAATAGAGTCAAAGTAGATAGTTAGATAGATGTCGGTTAGTTAGAAAGCTAAATTTTTTCATTTCATACGCATCCTCATATCATATTAAAAAATATATGGGTGTAATCAAAGTGAGCGCAGAAAGAGTGATCGATGAGATGTAAAAATAATAGTGTTTAGTATTACCTATCTGCGGATGTGCAATAATCTATTTATATATTATTTTTTAACTAAAATCATAATAGGTTTTCTCGTAATATCTAATAATCAGATATTTTGAATGGATACCAATCATTTTATATTATATCCTATAAATTTGTTTATCCGGAGTCAGACATAAATAATATTAGTATCAGACACGAATATCAGTCATTCTATATTTACTTTATAAATCTTACAAAAAATACCCATCTTATTTTTACAAGGACAATACTGGTGGTAAAACGACCACATGACTGTAGAAACAACTCGGAGTGGAGGACGTGGGCGCGTGCGATTGCGAATTCATAATCTACAAAATTTCGAAATTTAGCGTTATTCCGAATCCATAATCTACAAAGATGTGTGGGGTCCACCGGACGTGACTAAATCCCCAATTTCTTTCGGAACACAACACGTTCCCAATCGAACTCATCGTCCACGGCGAGATTGCGTATTGCGTGGTTTGCCTCCTCGTCCTCCTTCCTCATCCCAATTCCGGCTCCTCCCTCACGTCTCCGGCGGGACCGGCCGACCGATCGATCGGACCTAGGCGGCGATGGCGCTGGCCGCGGCGGCGCACAAGATCCCGCTGGAGGTGGCCCACACCCTCGTCGAGATCGCCGAGGTCGCGCGCTACGCCTACGTGCACCGCCCCGGCCACCACCCGGCCCAAGACGGCGCCCCGCCCACACCACCCGTGGGCTCTGATGACGGGTGCGCCGCCGATGAGGCCGCGCGGCTGCGGGAGGAGAACGCCATGCTCCGCGCCCTCCTTGCCGACGACCTCGCCCTCCTCCGCGAGCTCCACGGCGCGCCCTGCGTCTCCCAGGAGTGCCCTCCCGATGTGACCCTCTTCCCTTGCGCTTCCTCTTTGTCTTATGCACTTGCAGATTATTACCTTTTTCCTATGGAAATTGACACTATTTTCCATAGTTATTAGTTATAAAGGCATGTATATTCATTATTCGATTAGCTAAAACAAAACGATATCCCAAAGGAATAACGTCGTGCTTCGTTCGTCCCTTTAAGTTCATTATTACTAGTGTGTAGCATTGTAGATGTGATGTCAAAAGTTATTATCGCCATGATAGATTAACCTTACTGCGTGATACCTGCTAATCTACTTTCGATTTGCAATCAGAAGCAGTAATGTATACTTGAAATTCATTTGTGTGTATTCACATGCCCTATCTAGTTTATAGTTTTTTTATTCATATTGTATGCTGGGTTGATATGTTATTTCTTGACATGATTTTACGATGCAGCTATACAATCGACTGCTAGCAGCGGTCAACAATGTTAGCTTCCTTGCTCATCTTGCAAAACTACAGGCTGAGTTGACGTGTCAAGATACTGAACTATCTTCTGGCAATATGAAAGGTTTATCCTCATGAAACATTGTGCAAGTTTATTTCTGCACTATGTTTTGTGACAACTATTGGTTCTTCTAATATATTCTGCCAAGTGTTGAGAGCTTAACTCCTTCCCATTTTCTGCGTTAATGAAAACCAGAGGTGGAAGTTGGAGACATTCCGGACAACATGGGTAATGGGAAGAAAGGATCATGGGTCTTGGTTGCTTGTGATACTGCTAGGGCTAATTTGGAGGAAATTAGTGGAATTGATGATGAAAATTATGTGATAATCAATGAAGACGACATAGTCGATGGTATTGCCACATTTGTTGCTAGGTGCATTCTTGAAGATCCAAAGTCCAAGGTACTTGCTTCTGTAAGACTTCTTTTTAGAGGAGCTATCAAGGATTGATGGACATCCTCTCCAGCACTGCTATGTTGTTCTAACTGTTTCTATTATGTTTTCTTCAGTCGTTATCGCCAGCGGAACTCCAAAATGGTATGGCTATCCTCCATGCTGTCACTCAAGTTAAATATTACACCTGCAAATAGTTGTCCAGGTTACTGGGATTCGTTATTTCAAACTAGTTGCCTAAAGTTTTGCTACTATTACTGTTTCTATTTGCACATGCAATTAGGAACATTATGCACTCAACTCCCCTGCTATTTATCTTACTATGCGTGTGTGATCACCATACTGTGTTTTTGTATGTATTGAGTTACTTGGTTACTTGAGGATATATAAGATATACAACATTGTAAATGATGTCCCTCTAGCACATCTAACTAAACCTTGTGGTACTTGAGAGTGTACAACTCTAGGGTACGATGCAAACCGTTGCTAAGCATAAACTAATAGTATCTTCATAGAGAAAATACCTTTGCTAAAGTAGACGTCATAATTTAAGGAGCTATTGCTACTTTGACCAAGGTTGTGCAGGTGTTGTGAAGACTTGGTTTTCACTTTTTAGATAGCAATATTTGATGAGGTAGTGCTGGTGAAGTCCAGGTTGGGAATGTTAACCTTTTAATTTAGATGGTATGGTGTGGCTGTAATGAAGGAATAGTTTTGACTTTCTGTAGATGACAGTGCAGATTTAGTCCATACTATATTATGTATCTTCAAATTCAGATTAAATCAACCCTAGAGATGGACTGGGTGGTAAACACAAATATTAGACAGTTGGTTTAAGACTTGAACTTTGCTTTCAGTTTGTACTTGCCAACCTCACTTTATTTATTTGTGGATTAATTTGCATCAACTATCTTCCGGCATGATTTAATGTATTTTTGGGTTTTAACTTATAAGCAGCTGTTGCAAAGGCATTAGATAGCATAAAAGCTCGGTGGAGATGGTCGACTCTTTGGGAGGCTGGACAAGTTATTTATATCTTGGCTACTTGGGGAATCACATTAGCAGGGTAAAGTTCTCATCATGCCTATTTTGTACATCTGAATATCTGATGTTACACGGGGACTGCCTTTTTTGTATATCAAGTGTTTGCACACCTAAAAGTATACTGCACTCTGCCTCCTTTTTTTGTATCGTTGTTTTCAACTTATATTTCTCGTTATTTGCTAGGTAATGCCTAGAGTATTTATGCAATTCTAACCTGCTATTGATACTCGTCATCTTAAATACTCATGATGGAGTTTAGTTCTAATAATTGCAAAAGATTCAGACCTGTTGACCTTTTAATTTCTTATCATCATATTTTCCCTTCAACTATCTTTTTAATGATATAGTCATGTTAGGATGATGCTAAAGTATCCCTTATAAAAAAAGACTTATCTTTTATCTACACATGCAAATAATTTGTACTAAGCATATCTGATGGCTTTTCTTTTCACTTTTACTTTTTCATTGGATGCAGGTTGTACAAGAGTCGCCATGTCCTGAAGGTGGCAGCTAAGGGTGCTGCCGTGTCTGCCAGATTTGTTATGAAGGCATTCTGAATGCAAAAGCGCCTGGTATCATGATCATGTGAAATGATCAGCAGGTTGTAAAATGTAAATACAAAACTAACATCAGCTGTACATATGCGATTGCAACTTGTTTTATGATGAACTATGACTGTTCAGAAGTGATGAATTGTTTCATTTATTTTTTGATGGATGATGGGATGTGACATATCTGCCTGCAAGCTTTGTTACAAAGGCACTGCGATAGGGAACGAGCAATCGTATCATGATCATGTCTGATGATCAGCAAGTTGTAAATACATAACTCGTTGCACGAGCTGTACATATGTGATGGTAACATGTTTTATTGTGAACTATTGATTGTTCAGAAGTTATAAGCTTATTTCACTTAGTTTTTTCTGGATGATGGGGCATATACCTGCTTACACAAGTAAGGGCTATGTTAAGCGTATTTGCTGCACACTGGGATATCCCAGGGTCCAATTCTGACCTGCAACCAACTCATGCTCTGTTCGGAAGTTATATATTTTCCAGAAACGCACAGTACCTGTTGCATGCAGTATGGGAAGCTCTGAAAAAAATCTGGAATGTCGAGTTGGGCCAGTGGAACATATAAGTGAGGAAGCCTGTGGGCTGGCCCAACATGGAAGGAGGTCCTCTGACATAATTACACCGTGATGTGACCACTGACATTTAAAAGCTACGGGTAAATTAGATTGTGCCGTTATGAAAAGCGCTATTCTGAAAAATGCCATTGGAAAAAATGATATCGGACCAGTGCCATTACAATGTTTGCAAATTTGAGTGGCACCATTTTAGATGGCTGGAGCCTGCCCTTGGCACACACTATTCAAGTGTGGGCGTTTTTGCCCTTGCCCTTCTTTTCCCTGGCACTAAATGGTTGAACTGAACCATTTTGCGATCGTTGAAGGCAAGCGTTCATGTCCCCGGTGAAATAGTGCTCCCTCTCGCCTTCGTCATCGGTGTGCTCCTTGGAAAAAAAAATGATACCAGACCAGTGCTATTACAATCTTTGTAAATTCAAGTGGCGTTATTTTAGACGGTTGGAGCCTGCCCTTGTCACACGCTATTCAAGTATGGATGTGTTTTGCCCGTGCCCTTGGCTCTTCTTTCCCCCAGTGCCAGATGGTTGAACTGAACCATTTTGCAGTCGTTGAAAGCAAGATTCATGTCCCCGGTGAAATAGTTCTCCCCCTCGCCTTCGTCACCAGTGTGCTCTTTGCCCACCCGTGTGCTCCCCGTCGGTTTCATCATCAGCCTGCTCCTTACCCACCCCAGTGGTCCCCCTCGTTGAAGCATCTAGGCCACTAATTCGAGTTTTGGTAATTAATGATAATATATCTTTATGTACTAACATGTTTGAATGAGTTATAAAAAGGTTAGTCACAAAGTTGTTACGGAGCTAGAGGTTGTATGAGTGAAAAGCATGAAGAAAGGCTAGCTCAAGGCAAAGGTATAAGTGTAGGGCATTTTTCTTTTACTGATCAACGGAGATTGGAGAAGAAAAATTGATCGGATTAATAGGGTAAGTGGCGTACTATTAAGAGGGGTTTGAAGTGATTGCTTAAAGTTTCTATGTTACCAAATTGCTCAAACTTGTATAAGAAAAACCATTGAAAAGACTGCTCTTTTGTGCTCACTGTGTGCTGGCGGTCTGACCGTTGTATATCCTCCAATGCAGTCTTGCCTCTATGAGAGTGGCGGTCTGACCGGCCCTCTGGGCGGTCTGACCGCTGTATAAAGTCCTTCAAAATACCGAGCAAAACTTAGTCTTGGTCTGACCGTGGGCCCTGTCAGTCTGACCAAGAATCACACAGAGAGTTTTTGCTCTGGCGGTCTGACCACCCAGAGTGTTCTGGTCTGACCGAAGGTGAATGGCAGTCTGTCGGAGGGTGAACTCCTTAAGCGGGGATCCGGAGGGACCCCCTTTGAGATTCGGCCGGGGGGATGATTCTGAATTCGTTTTGCGGGTGAAATAAATGGGCGTAAATGAGATGCAGGTGGAATGGAATGATCGGGTGCAGAAAGGAGTAAATGCTCAGGGAATTTTTAGACAGGTTCGGGCCGAACTGAGCGTAACACCCTACTCCTGTGTGTATGCTCGCCCGGTCAGAGCAAGCCTGACACAGCAGGGCGGCAGGCGGGGCGCCTTAGGCTTCGCGATGTTATCCCGAGGCGCGCCGGATGTCGCACGATGGGACCCGTGCATTTAATATCCCCACGCCTCCCTGCCAGACCGTGGCAGGGACTGACAGCAAGCGTAGAGGGAGCAGTTGAAAATGGTAGGCCACGCGTCCTCTTAAATGCAGCATCGAGCCTCTCAACAGCTGACACGTCACCGCTGGACCTCTGTGGGGGCCACCGGCGAAGGACTTCTCAGGCCCTCGGGGAACCGAGTGCTCGGGGGCCACTGCTCGTCGCCCCGAGCATTCTCTCCCGGATATACCCTTTCTTAGTCCTCGGAGAACCGAGTGCTCGGGGGATACTGTTCACGGCTCCGAGCACTCTCTCCCAGAACTGACTTCCCTTGGGTCCTCGGGGGACTCGGGTGCTCGGGGGCCACTGTTCGCAACCCCGAGCACCCTCTTCCCGGTACTTGACTTTTCTTGTCGTCAGGGGACTTGAGTGCTCGGGGGTCACTGTTCGCGGCCCCGAGCACTCTCTTCCCGATACTTGATCTTCTCGGGTCATCGGGGAACTTGGGTACTCGGGGACCACTGTTCATGACCCCGAGCACCCTCTCCCGGGACTTGGTCTTCTCGTACCTCGGGGAGATAACCCCCGCGGGAGGGCGCCACGTGGCACTCTGCTGTTCTGGCCTCGGGACTCGGGGACCCCTGGTTCCTGTGTCACCGACACGGTCTAACCGCCAGGATGTGTCAGAATTTATTTCGACCGTTGTTGTAGTCGTTGTCAGCTTGGCAGTAACGGCTAGATTTAGTGAAGGTTTGTATAAATATGGGGTTGACTGGATCATTGATGACATCTCTTGACTCTAGCATATAAATACAACTCTTTGAGCTCTAGCCCTCCACTCTCCCTCTCCATTAGCTCATGATTGCATCTTTGAGAGGTTGAGAGTACTAGTGCATAATTTTCAAAGGTTGGAGCAATTTGGCACTTGTGATCCTTCAAGCAAGCATCGTCAACTTATTACTCTTAGAGATTACCGCCTCCTAGACGGCTTGGAGGTTGTGGCATCGACGAGCTCTTCAAGGAAGATTGTGAAGGTGATGCGATAGTGATTGTGAGAGGTTTGAGCACGTATTGCCAGAGTGGTAAAGTGCTTCATTAGTGAAATCGAGGTTGTGAGAAGTTCTTGTTCATTGCCGGTTTAAGGTCAAGTTGCTCGAATGAGTCCTTTCTCGTGTGAGAATTAAATACTTGATAGAGAAGCGGTTTGAAGCTTGAACTCACCTCAACGTGGATTAGTGATGATCGGCAAATCATCGAGACCACGGGAAAAAAATCTCTTATGTCATCTTTGAGCAATTTACCTTATCATTTACTTTCATGCAATTTACTTCTAGTAATTTATCTTCCTAGTTTATAAATTATTGCATATCACTCTAGGTTTGCAAACCTCAACTTAGGTCTTAGTTGATCTTTATATTGCTCTAGTGATCTCTAGTTTATCTTCGAAAGTTTTCTTGATCGCTTAGCAATTAGTTTTAAAACCGCATATTCACCCCCTAGTCGGTATCCTTGATCCTACACTCGTCCATGCCCTCATCCTCCGCCAAGGTAGGCATCTATGGAAGAGGCATAATGTCACAGTTTGTTAGAGTTTCGGGGAAGTCTAGTTCTGGTTCTAGCGGAAGCATCATGAAGGGGAAGGAGCTACTGCTTGTTGATTGCCTAGCGTGTGGGATTCCAGTTGTTAAGCTATGGAGCAAGCAACCAGGAAGTTACGACGATTTTTTTTTTAAGTGGGAGAACAATATACTGATGAGTTATGTGAATCTGGTATGTTTTTATGTGAATCTGGTGTGTTTTTATGTTGCTGGCATTTTGATTCCATGTATTAGGATGTGACTATCATCTTTGATTGCACTTTTTTTTTTCTTTTTACTAACATTATGCCTAAAAGCACGAATAAGAATGACACTCAAGTAATAGCAAGCATTTTGCAATGCTATACCTACAATAGTTGTGTGAATCTAGTGCGTTTTTATGTTGCTAGCATTTTGATTGAGGTATGTCGACTACAATGCATACTCAGAATTTTTTCTTTCTTTGATCTTTTTTAAATGATGTTGGGCATCATTTGGTCTTCAGGTAAAAGTAATATAATTTAGGTATGGCCATCACCTCACCACCATCAGGAATCACAGTTATTGTTGCTACTGCCATAGATTTCCAAGTGAACAGCAGGGGCTACATGAAAACTGACCCTGAACTGGGCCATTTAAGGGAGCGTTTATGCTTTTCTTATCACGCACGTGCAAATATCTATGACTCTAGTTGATAGAGGTTCAGTTCTAAGATTCATATAAGTTTGTAGAATAAAATAAAATAATTTAAATATCTATTAATAGTTTAAAATAAGAACAAAATGCCTTAATCAAAGATCCTATAACTACCTATAGCTTCAGCTTCAAATTTTTTGAAGCTATAGGTTCTGTTTGACAAAGCTTTAGCTTCGAGAATCATACAAAACTTAGAATTTATTAGATAAAATAAAGTGATTTAAATATTTATTTTCATTCCGAGATAAGAACATGATGCCTAAATCAAACACCCTCGATATGCTCACAGCTCCAGCTTTAAAAAATTTAAAGCTATAGATAAATAATTTAAAAAAAAATAGAACTATAACTCTACCAAACAGATCATCTGTACTGAGCCCGGAAGGAATTGGAGCCCTCACCACCCGTCTTGGCCCGTCATGTGTCCACCACTAGTGGCTCCAATTCTTAGTGTGTTCGTTGGATCTCGTGCCTAGACTTGATCCGGCCATCAAAAGACGTCAGTTGGTAGCTAAGAATTTGGCTATCCAAGTTGATTGACGTTCTCAGGCAGATGAGGTCTCCCATGCCACAGCTTGTGGAAAAACGAAAAAAAAAATGAAACATTGCGTGGTTCGTTTCCTCCTAATCCACGACCACCATCGCTACCTCACCCATAGCGTTGCCGCCTCCGGCGCACCCCTCCAAGTAGGGCTGGAAACGAGCCGGCCAAGCCGGCTCGTAAAAGCTCGGTGATTTGCAAACCGAGCTAAAATGTCAGCTCAATTTGCAAATCGAGCTAAAATATCAGGTCAGCTTAACTCAATTGCTGACTCGAGCTGACTCGTGAGCCTACAGACGATCAATCCATCACTACTGACAACACTAATCTCATGTCCTCTCCTCACCTGCAGTCAAGAACAAATACCAAATCACATATTCACGGATCTAACAGGTTAACATCATGGAAACTAATGCTAATTGCAGCAGCAAACAGGAACAGGCTTACCAATCTCTACCATGTACCGATAGTACCATATATGAGTTTTGGCAACAAAAACCATCAGTGCATCACTAATAACTAGGTCAGGCCTACAAACTCTTGCTAGACTACTAGGCCGGGCCAAGGTTCCATCGACTCGATTTGGCTTGTGAGCCGCTCACAAGCTAGCTCAGCTCGACTCGATTCACAAACGGATCAGCAATGTGGTTCGAGCTCGGCTCATTTAGACAACGAGCCGAGCCGAATCGAGCCAAACTGAATCGAGCCCGAGCTATCTTTTTGTCCAGACCTACCTCCAAGCACGTCGCCTTTCCTTTTTTTTCTCATTGCACAAGTAAATGTTTAAGTTGAAATTTTTTAAAAAGCTAGATGATAGTATCATCTACTTTATATAATTTTTCATGACTATTTTGGTAGTGTTTTAAATTTTGAGAACATTAAAATATAATATTTCTTATTTTTAAACATATTGCCTTCCAACGGGCATCAAATGGCCTAGATTCTAGATTTAAATTTTTTTAAAATAGACATATATTTGCTATTTTTATTTAAAAAATAAAAAAGATGGCACGCTATCATCACGACGAGAATGTAAAGTACCCTGCATATACAAAGCGCCACATAATAATTGTATAAAGGCTGGTATAAGAAAGGCAGTCCTCAAAATACGATGCAGACGACGAAAAGAGCCATTGGTGATAGGCGGGCCACAAGTTGATGCTTCTTTTCCTTTTCTATCGACAAATCTGTGTCGCGTGAAGCCGAGAAAGACTACCATTTCGGCACTTTCGGGGGGCTTCTCTAATTATTGAGGCTACATGACGTGATTTAGGTTCTGTTTATTTAGACTTCTGTTTATGACTTCTCTGAAAAATTATGTTTTTATATTTTTAAAAAGCTACTTTTAGATTTTAGTTGTTGAATTTTATAATAATTTTTTAACTTCTCAACACACTACTTTTAAAAAAAGCTACTCTCAGTTAGCTTTTCAGCTTTTAGTTTATTTTATCAGAAGCAGATTTCTGATTTTTTCAAAAATCACTTTTCAGCAAACCCCTTTGTTTGAACTTTTGGCTTCTAAACTTTTGACAGAAGTAGAAGACAGAAACAACCTGAAATAAACAGACGCTTAGGGTTCTAGAGGAATTGGAGCCCCATGGACTAAGGCCGTGTTTGTTTGAGCTTATGCTTTTGAGCTTCTCTGAAAAGCAGTGCTTTTGGCTTTTCTGAAAAGCTGCTTTTGGAAATAGGTTGTTGGCTTCTACAATAAATTTTTAGCTTTTTAAGCACATAGTTTCTCAGAGAAGCACATCTCAGCGAGCTTCTCAGTTTTAGTTCATTTTCCTCAGAAACAGGCTTCTGGCTTCTCTAGAAGTCACTTCTCCAGAACCTCGTTTGTTCTGACTTCTGACTTCTGCCAGTAGCAGAAACAGTTTCAGAAGCAGCAAACAAACACAGCCTAAGGCAATTTCGATACTGTTTACAACTTGATTAAAAAAAGGTCATAATATGGCAAGAAAGGTGGAAATCACGCAAGCAACACTGTCACTGATCGTGTTTTCATCCGCACAACTAGATTCGTGATCCAGGAAACCACAAGAAAAAGTACCCCTGGCAAAAAATACAGCATGAATTCACGTAGAAATAGAAGTATGGAACCATAGGAGAAACTCTTGATTGACTAAATTCACGTGATTTGCACCTTGGGATCATAGTGTTTCTTCAACTTCACACAATTTGCGCCTTGGATCATACATATTTTTGAGAAAGCCTTTTACCCAAAAACCGAGATGATCGAGTTTTTTTTTTCCACGAGATGAAGCACTGCACAACTCCAGCGATTGACCTACTCCCCAAAGGAAAAAGAAACTAAAGAGGGAAAGATTGCCACCTGCTACGGGCTAGAAGCTACTGGGCACCCGGCCGGAGAAGGCCATGGCGAATAGGAGGATGACGAGGTAGAAGAGGATGACGACGAGCTTCATCTGGAACATGGCGAAGAAGAGCTTCACCATGAACACCACCAGTAGCGCGTCGAACAGGAGCGTCATGACCACCTCCAGGGGCTCCATCGCCGCCGCCTGTGACCCTAACTCCGCAGGCCCCGCAAGATCAAATAGCAGCTGAAGGGAGAAAAGAGAAGGATTGATAAAGGCGGATCGGTAAGAGCCAGTAGTTGAGTGGAGAGGGAAGACGAGGGAACAGGGAAGAAACTAGCAAGAAGCACCTCACCTGACCTGAGGGCGACGCGTTTTGCGCCGCCAGTGACAGTGATTGCGCGTTGGGGGTGGGTAGAGTGTCCAAGGTTCGGAAGAAAGAGCGGACCCGTGGACGTGAACCGCCGAGCTGTTGAGGTGTCCGGTCTGACAGGTTGGGCCGGCGCGGAGAGTCAAGCCGCGCCCGCGCGCACACACCAGTACACCACAGGTCCACAGCAGATGGATTGCCTGCCACCGACCAAGTTAACCTGATGCGGTTCAATCAGTGCTGTTTCAGTAGAGTGCAACAAGACACTGGCCGCTTGAAGCCTTGGACTGCTGAAGAGCACATGTGCACATATGGGTTTTATTAACCGAATGCAATTTAGTTCCTGTTTGTTTCAGCTAGAGATTATAAAAAGTAACTTGTAGATTATGAATTGTAAAAAGATAAATTGTAAAAGCTATATTGTAACAATCTGGATTGTGAATTGTAAAAGATGGTGGAAGGTGGATTACTAAATTATTACAATCTGAAGACTGAATTGTAATAATCCAGCTTTTACAATCCAGATGTTTATTTCAACTTACAGATTGTGATCACAATTCAGTTTTTACAATCTAGCTATTTGTTTCAGTTTACAGATTATGATCATAATCCAGCTTTTACGATTCGAAACAAATAGGACCTTAGAAAGCGAAGTATCTGCACAGTCCCAGAGATCATCCCATATGGGTAAGAGAGCCAGATCTGAATGCATAAAGAACATCAAAGACTATGTAATCTGTAAGAAGAAAAAGACTATGGATAAGAGAGCCAGATCTGACCATGCTAACTGTAAATTAGCCTATGAAATTAGGTTTGACCTCAGTGTGGCTAAGGTGCACCGCAAGTTACAAGTCAGTCAATTAGATAACAACAGTTGTTTCCTTTACCGGCAGTTAATACACACGCAAAGGTTAGTTTGCACTTAATAATTCACGTTTCAAGAAACTACTCTTTTGGAGGGTAAAATGAAGCTAGTTTTTCTGAAGGGCACTAAATAATTCATCTTTAACAGTTAGCATGCTCAGGTATACCAAAATAATACACTAAAGAAAAGCAGATAATAGTGCTTGCATAAGAACATTCATCTCATCACTGATTCATGAGGAGACAACAAAATGTATAATCAGCATAATGATGACAAAGTATGCACCTGACTTTCGTGGTAAATGGTGCTTCAAGTTCTGAAGACCTGCCCAAACTTTATTAGAAATTCCTTCTTGTCCAACTGGAATGCTGGAACCCTTCATAGGTAATTCATCCACCTCAAAAGTGAACCCATAGCACCAAACCAGGGTCACATGTCAGTTAAGCCAGCCCATTGCAGCATGCTATGCTTAGACTTAAGCTTGAAATGCTCGCAGTATATTTACATCCTTTGGAGCATCACCACTGTAATTTTCACTTGAGGGCATCGCAGAGGTGCCCAGGAAAGGTGCAGTAAACAAATTCAAATTTTCCGAAAGGAAGAGTTGCATTTTCTCTGTTGTTCTTCTAAAGCTGGTTTACATCAAATCATGTGAACCATCACGCATTGCCAAATACCCAAATGCTTCGGGAAATGGGTGAAGTAGATCATCATGATAATATTGTTCAAAATCAATTAATTCATTTGCAATAACCCTAGAACGTCATTCTCCTCCATGAAAGCATTCATGACCTGCCTATAGACTTTGCTGATCATTATTTAGAAGAAGATATCATTGAATACCTGTGGAACTCAGTGCATCAAGAGAACCATCATTTGCGAAGTCAAACTCAATTTCCTTCAAATAATTCTCCATAAACAACTATATGCTGCTACTTCATGAAACTGGAGAAGACACATGAATCCTCATCTGCTCAAAACTGTCCCTATTAGCGACCGACCATCATAACAAATTCAAGTAGTCGATTCCCATGTCAGCGAATCCAAGATCTCATAAATTTCCAATGACAGTGGATGCTTCACTTCCCAAGAAAAGAAGGCGTGATATTGTCCCCTTAATTGCAACCAGCTGCACCCACCATCTTTCTTAAGGCTAGCCCCTTTCATCAGTATCCTCATCTCAGCAGCATCTTTCCATTTTCCACAAGATGCATACATGTTCGAGAGTAGCACAAAGCCTGCAGTATGATCCTTCTCCAACTCATGAAGTCTCTTTGCTGCCCTCTCACCAATTTCCTTGTTCCTGTAAGTGTTGCAAGCACTCAGAAGAGCGGACCATGAATTTGCTTCTGATTTACTTGGAACCCTCATGAGAAGCTCTTCTGCCTCTGCCAAACGACCAGCTCGAGCTAGGACATCAACCATGCAAGTGTAGTGCTTCTCTTGAGGTGGGATGCCGTGTGACTGCATTGCTTCAAAATAATGTACAGCTTGTTCCACCAAGCCACTGTGGGAACAAGCAAATAGAATAGCTAAAAATGTATGCTCATTTGGAACTATTCCATTGGCCACCATATTCTCAAACAACAAAATAGACTCTTCTGCGAAACCATTTTCAGCCAGTCCCTGAACCATGGCAGTCCAAGTAACATCGTTTCTTTCAGGCATTTGATAAAATATCCTCTTGGAGCTCTCCAAATCACCTGACTTGGCATACATGTCACTAAGCGCAGTCCCCATAAAGATGTTATCCTCAATTCCAAGCCTGACAATCTTAGCATGAGACATCTTGCCCATCTCTAGAGAGCACAAGCTTGCACACGAAAGAAGAACACTTGAGAAGGTAATTTTCCCTGGAATATGCCCTGAAGCCAACATTGCACTGAAAGATTCAAGTGCATCAATAAATCGTCGATTTTCTGCATAACCAGAAATGATCGTATTCCATGAAGCTGCATTCCTTGCAGGCATCTGCTTGAAGAGCTCCTCAGCTTCCACCATTTTTCCGTTCCAGCTATAACCTGAAATAAGAGAGTTCCAGCACACTATGTTCTTTTGTGGGAGGGAATTAAAAATCCTTCGTGCATCTATGCACTGCTTGCATTTGCAGTACATGTCAATCAGAGAGCAGGACACGAACACATTGCTGCTGGATCCCACCTTCAGGGCATTGGCATGGATCCTTGTTCCTCCTCTTAGGTCCCGAAGGGTAGCACAAGCACTGAGCACACTAGAGAAGCATGAAATGTTTGGCCTACAACCGTCAGCGAGCATTTGACCGTACAGCCTCGCTGCTTCTGCAGCATCACCTTTCTGCTCATGTCTTGCAATCAAAGTACCCCATGAGACCTCGTTCCTCTCAGGCATTGCATCAAGAACCCGTCGAGCTCCCTCGAGATCACCCAACTCAGCATACACATCAAGTAATGCAGTCCATGAGACAACATCCCTCACCTCCATCTCATCAAACACCCTACGTGCTGCGGCTGCATCTCCCATTCTTAGGTACAAAGTGATCAAAGAATTACGTACCTCGATGTTCTTCTCAAACAAGTTCCATTTGATCGCCAATCCCACCACACTCATGGCTAGGTCAAATTCACCTGCACCCGCACATGCCTTGATCACACAAATCAGTGTAACCACGTTAGGTCTCACACTGCGGCTTAGCATTTCGTGAAACACAGGGAGCGCACCGGTGTGGAGCTCATTGCGGACGAACCCAGCAATCATCGCGGTGAAGAAGGCAACCGAGCAGAGTGGGCACCGTTCATACAGCTCAACCGCGTCCCTCACAGACCCGCGCTTCATGAGCGCGTCGACAATGGTTGTGTATGACACGACACTCCTCTCGGGCATTCTGTCGAACAGCCTGCAAGCGGTGGCGATCTCCCCAGCCTTCACGTACTCCGACACCATGAAGTCATACGCGAATGAAGAGACCGCACCTGTGGCGAGACAATCGCGGAAGGCCCGGTCGCGGTCCGCGGTGCTGGCGAAGGCAGCGTAGGCGGTCAGCAAGTTCGACGCGACGGAGCGGTCGGCGGCGAGGCCGGAGCCGAGGGCATGTGCGTGCAGCGTGCGGACGAGCGTCAAGGCGGAGGAGACCGAGGAAGCAGGAACGTTGCTGGAGACGGCGCTGGTTGCGCGACAGAGGCGGAGGAGGGAGGCGCAGGTCTCGGCGTAGGACTTGAAGGCCTTCGCAGTGGGCGCGAGCGGCGTGCCATTGGCTAGGCGGAGCTTGAACGCCCTTAGCGGGAGGCTTAGGGGAGCGCGGACTTCCTCCGGCTTAGCCCTCGTCGCCGGCGACGGCTGTGGCTGTGGCCGCTGCGGCCGCCTCGTGCGGACCGCCGCTCTCATGCTCCCATGATTCGAACGAACTCGAAGAGCTGCTTCCGCCGTCGAGAGAGTGGGCTTCTTTTATCTGGCGCGATAATTGGGCTGCTTCCTGGTCAGTTAGCCTGGGCTGGGCTGGGCCAATTTGGCCTGGATCAGTAAGTCACAGGCAATCATAGGCATGAACACGAACATAAAGCTGAAGGTTTGAACAGACAAAGCAGAACAAATACGTTCTACAGATCAATGGTGCTATGTGCTAGGGCCTGCACAATCATTTTCTAACTATCATTCTCAGCAAGCAATACAAGCAACAAGACAGGTCTGCAGCAGCACTGCTGGAAATTCCTCACTGGATTTTCTCCATTCCGTAGGTATCTTCAGCGCCATTGGCTACCTTTCTTCTTCTCTCTGCTATCATCTCGGTGTATGCCTTGCAAATCAAAAGGATCAGTTCTATCATTCTGTGCACATCATTCAGACCACAACAATTTGGCAAAGAAGAAATGCTCAGTGTCGACGCGTATAACTTATATGCACCAGTTGGAATCACAAGCAATGCTCCTAATTCTATAGGCATGTAGCCATTTTGATATATAAAATTGGAAGAAGGTTTGAGCCAGTCAACAAGCAATTATGTACTCATGTCAAACCTCAAATGGTGAGAAAATTGCTCTGTACTTACAGGCAAGCATAAAGCTTGTGAATCTAGTAATTGCTACCCGGACACCATGCAATGTGAGTTGAAAGTTCGTTAGTAGCTATAGTCAAGTGCTGTGTTTGTTTCTACTTTGCATACAGGTTGCGAGGTAAATCTGCTTCAATTAATTTTGAGAGAACAGGAATTTCGCTTGACCAAGTAAGGACCAAAAGTCTTAAACTACAGAACCCTGAAGTAATTAGACCGACACAATAAACATTTTTTGTGCTACGTACAATGCTACTACACAAGTTGTATCTGTTAGCAGACGAAGAGGATATAAGGGTAAGTAATTTCAGTTTGGCATTGGCAGTTTGAAAGCACCCCATGCTAAAGCTGATACCTAGTGTGATATTTCCTTCTTTTTAATAAACTAAGTATGATATTTCTTGCAACTAAAACTATGTCAGAGAATATGCTGTAGCTACATGAGTTGCCTGAGTAACGATTTACATTAAATCAAGCAAAGGTATCATCTTCCTTGATTAAAACTGAACATTTTCATGATTTTGGAAAGAAACTAAATTGAAGCCTTTGTTACAAACCTTAGGGTATGAGTAGAGAAATATGTACCACCATGCACATATTGCAAAAGAAACTCCTGCAGTAATCACAATGGATTGGAGTAGCACCCAACTACAAGCAACCGCGACAGTTCCAGAAAGCAAGATTGTCCAAGGTTGACACCTGAAGAGGGCAAAATATAGTTGTGACAACCAGACTCGAGTACAGCCAAACATACGGAAGATAGAGCTGTAGTTTGGCTGCGTGCATTATTAAGCTGCAGAGGTGGGGAGGTGACTCTTATGTGGTTGTATCATCTTTGATGTAACGATGAGAGTTAATAAAGCTTCCCCTTTCAAAAAAAAATAATACGGAAGATAGAGATTTAGTCACAAAAGTTAGCTGTAAATGGTAGACAGAAAAACAACACGAGAAGAATCGAGCAGATTCCAATAACTCCATTTTAAACTTGTATCTGATACAACCTGCCTAGCTCTATAACATTATGTTTACTTTTTGAAGTTGGAAAATGTAAGTGTGCCAGGAAGGCAGCAAGGAAGTAGTAAGAAAATTGAACAGCCGGCACACACCAACCAAAGCTCCTGACTCGTGTACAGCAAACACGGAATCAAAATTTGACAAGGTTGGAGCAGACCCGCTTACAAAATTCAGTGTACCATTTAAAAATATCTTCTACATTGAACACAAACATTTACAACAATATTAAATGTAGCCTACATTCCTACTACTTATAAAAGACAATTCACAACAATAATGGTACCAAATTTGAGACACCTCTCTGTATGCGTTAACAAACAAAACAATTGTTTGCGCCATAATGCTCGCCAGTTCTAGTTTCTAAAGTTTTTGCTCAGCTCCAATGGCCCAATCGCTCAATGCAAACTGAAAGAAACAAGGCGAAACAAGGAGCAAAGAAACGGACCAAACAGGCTTGGTGTCCCAGACGGAGTCGTACTCGAGGGACAGATAGTCGAGGTACCCGTCCATGTCCTCCACCACCCCGTCCTCCCCAAAGAACGCCAGCGCGCCGCTCTTACCCGACTCCCCGTCGCCCCCGCCCCCGCCGCCGCCGGACCGCGCCACGCCGGCGCGCCTCCGACGGCTGCCCGAGAACCGCAACCGCGTCGCGGAGGGGGACGACGAAGGCGCGGCCGTGAGCTTGAGCGGGCCAGCGAGTCCAGCGCCGCAGGAGCAGCACGGCGGGGCGGGCGGGAGCAGACACAGCGGCGCGCCCATGCCTTGGCCTCCGGGTTCCGCTCGCTGAGGCTGTACGGACAAACGAAGGACCCCCAATTGATGCGTCCTGCTGCCGCGGCTCCCTCCCGATGTCGCGGTTAATGGACGGTGTTCGCTGGCCTCGCTTTTCTCTGGATTTCCTTGTGCTGAAAATTAAAAATTAGAAGCACTAGGTTTTCTAATCGGGCCCAATTATAAGAGGCGTCGCAATTCGGCCCAATAAAATAGGCCTCGGTGTTCTAAATGGGCGGAGACCAGATTAACTCAGAGCCCAACCTAAGGATTTGCAGAACTATAAGTAGGTTGATATTTGATAAAAATAAGAATGTTTGATGGTTGAGTTGAATTTTTGTTTGGTTGATTAATTTGAGACTATAAAAGCGGATGAAATAGTTGAGATTATAATTAATTACACGTATAAAATTGATTCTGTGACACTAACAAATGAGCTTGCATGCATGAGCAACTGTAGAGTGAATTCATCGGGTAAGATTGCGGAGTAAAGTTTGAATCAAACTTCACTCTTAAGACATAATGATATTATATATTTACACCTATCAAATCAAACTGTAACGATGAACACTTATAATCAAATTGATTTCTTTTGAAATTACACGCATTTGTTAGGCTAAAATAGGGGAGATGCGAGAACCAAACCCACCTTATATACACAAAACATGCGGAAGATCATGATTGCCCATCCATATCGGAAATTAGGCAGAAAATGTCGATTGCACCATAAAAAATAACTAATCAACACATGCTGACATGCACGTACACTCAGCTCACGTAGCGATCCTTATCATCGTGGTCCACTTTACAACCCTTGCCCCTGTGGCAAGCAAGCATCAGTCCAAATGTCCGACACACGGTCCACTGGCAACGCTGATCTCCACGGCCGGCTCTATCCGAATGCAGTCGTTCGGACAAGAACTGAGCCAACGTGCGGATCATCCCCACTGCTCTCCCAGCTAGACATCTTGTCAGACCTGATAAGATCAGCTCGTCGCATCTCTTGTTTGAGCTTGAGCGACCCGGCGTCCAATTCCACGTCAGATTCTAAGTTTATAGTCTAAGATAAAAATAATTTAAATATCTATTTTTATATTAACATAAAAATAAAATAGCACACCCAAACATACTTAATTTACGTATAGCTTAGAAATTTTTAAAGCTAAAAATACTGATACAAAAAATTATTAAAGCTAAAATTCTACCAAATAAACCCTAATAACTACGATAATCAGGGCACAAGTGTGTTTCATACCGAATATATTCATTCCGTGGAGTGCTGGTAGTTTTGTCACTTGGGATATACACATGGAAACACACAACGATCACATACCAGTAATATTATGAAACATGACTCGTCCTGCACTTGCTTTACATAATGCTGATCAGAAATGTACATGACTGTCAGCTAGGTACACGTATTCACACATCCGGGATCAGAATAATTTACATGATATATAAGTGAGTGGGCTTTATTAGTGCCATCCTATCCCTTGATTAATTATTGAGGATAAGGAATCAAATTAGGCCTGGATCGACGCTGGCTGGATGATGGACTCCAGGTCGGACCTCATACCCTTCTTGTCGATGCCAAGATCCGGCTGTCCACTGCTCTCGCCGCCGGCGACGCCCCATATCTCCGGGATGACTCGCCGGAGGTTGCCGATGTTCTCCAGCGCGTAGTCCGCCTCCTTGCTCCTAACCCTCTTGCCAACCTGATCCACGAAGTTTACCAACGTTGGCGTTCAGACTAGGATTTTGCAAACCACAGTTAATAATCTGACATGTGTAAACTGAATTAAGGTGCGTGCATGCTTGTGTACACTGCCGTATCGATACGTCGACCTGATCGTCAGCAAGGAAAACACACGCTGCGTCAGTGATGTGATGTGCCTACTACTATACTATTCACAGGCCCACTATGGTCGAAACGAGCTGGATGCGTGATCATATCGGAGAGATCACCGGGCCCGGATCGACCGACCGCTCTCATTGCCGTGCCAGCCACAGCACACGCACTAGACCACCAAGTGTATGGCTAATATAGCACAGGCGATCGAGCATGTGCAGAAGCAACCAAGACTACCCCAATAATGCAAGACTATGGCATCACACGGTCCAGAGGACGGTATATGCTTTTCCTAATTTTTCCTTTTCCTAACCCGACAACACCGTGCACCGGCCACCTTTTCGGCCTGAATATAAGGATTTTAATTTCATTTTATAGTTTTTTTTCGTTCATTGGTGAAAAGATCGAAATTCATGAAGTTTTATCAAAATTTTGATTATTTTTTGTCCTCTGTTACGTAGAACTCACATGTAGATGAAAGAAAATTTTAAATTAAATAGTTCGTCCCCTCTGAAATTTTGACGAAATTTTAGTCCCTAGATCCGACTACTCAACATCATCATTGAAAAATCACAGTTGTAAGCAGGATTTGGGGTTGGTTAATCACGTACCAGGGCGGTGCGGAGGCCGAGAGCTTTCCCGGCGGCGATGTTCCTCTCGTTGTCGTCCAGGAAGAGCTGGTCGAGCAAGAAAGAGTAAGCTTTGTTAGTTTCCTGATCATTGGCAAGGGCACAAATGAAGCACGTAATAATGCGCTACGACCAAGCTTTGCTTTGATCCAAACCAAGTGTCGATAAGAGCCTGACCAGTTGCTGGTTTGTTTTTAAGCCGTTGGATTTTTACATTACTTAGTTCGATTCCCTTCTCACGCTTTAGATTTGAATAAGTAGATGGTGTTCACATTAGACGGTGTGCCCTCTGAGTTCTCATGTTTTAAATTTTGATAAGAAGAGGGTGTTCACAGTACACTGTATCATCAGGGATTAAAATTTTACTGAAATTTTACGAATTTTAGAAGAGGATGAAATATCTCGTTTCGGATTTTGGAGGGAACAAAATATTTAATTACGAAATTTTCTTTTATTGACCTATAGGACCCACATAGTATATGATAAAAAATGACAGAATTATTAGCAAAATTTTGTGAATTTCGATCTTTTTATCGGTGAGCGAAAAAAATGAAAACGAAGTTGAAATCCTTAGTGGCATCTAAGTTATCTGCAGTTGACTACGATAGTTGCGGAATGCATGTAGTTTACAATATCCAGTCCCTTTACTTTGTTTAATGCAGAATCTTATGAAGTTTCCTCTCCAATACTCTACAATTTAAGGATTTAAGGAAACTTTACAGGATTCGAGACGTTTAGTTCGAGAAAACTGCTGACAAAATTACCGTTCGACGTGGGTTAGAGTCGGCGACACGTATGGCCGCCACGATGGCTTCGACCGACGGTTTCAGGACCACCACCGGGCGGGCAGCGTTGGCGTGCTCTTCCCTCGCCTCCCCGAAGAGGTGCGGGTTCATGGTCTCGAAGCACACGATGGCGTCGAAGCACGCCTCGTCGACGCTCAGCCGCTGTAGCGCCCGCTTCATGTGCGCACGGTCCGAGTTCGTGAACAGCTGCGACCACGACAAGTGCATATTGTCAGTCGATCACAGGTAAATAAAGCGGATCGAATCTGCGCCACATTTGAAACCAGGGCAAAATTATGGTGCCAATGCAAAGTACACAATTAAAGTAATATTGATCCTACTGTTTAATTTATAAAATAAATCTACTTCTACTTCTCCTATCCACTACTTATACTACTACTTAAAAAAAAAGAAAAAAGTCTAGTACAAGACTCATGAGTCCCGCACTCATTTGGGTCTTGCATACATATGATAGTCCCATCGTCCACCTAGTAGTCCTGTGTTTTCTTTCGTATTTTGTTTTTAAAAAAATTCCTTGATGAAATTTTTATGGCTCCGTTACAACACACGAACAATATTAAAATTTTAATTTACTATCATACTAGTACACCACGCTAGCTCTATCTAGCTTGGCTCTCATTTGGAACGTGGGAATTCGAGAACGTTTAATTTGGGGCAATAGCTTACCACTTTGCGCTGCGGGATGCTCTGCAGCAGCCGCGCGAGCTGCGGGTCGGCGGCGATCCTGTCGTACGGCAGCCTGCCGTGCACGTAGCTGATCGTTCGAATTAACATTAGGTTAATTTCGAAAAAAGCGGATTAATTAGTTAAAGAAAAAACAAAAAAAGTGGGGACTGGTTGCGTGCTGACCTGTGGTACTCATCCGGGTGCACCTCGTAGCCGAGCGCCTGCCGAAGTCGGAGACAAAGCCCAAAACCGATAAGGAAACGAAGCGAGGAAAAGCATAAGGCGATCGAGTCGAGACGCGTCGGAGAAGTCAAGCCGGGCTGCGGGTACGTACGATGAGGCCCGAGAGGGTGCTGCCGTGCGTGCGGAAGAGCTCGACGCGCATCGCGGCCGCGCGCTCGGCGGTGACGCCGAGCTTTGCCACGAGGAACTCGTCGATGTTGCGCTTCAGGGCCAGCCCGATGCCGGTGTCGCCCGGGTACAGCGTGTCGTCGAGGTCTGCACGCGCCGGAGAGGAGCCGCCTGAGTTTATTATTATACGATGGTGGCCCGGCAACCCAACCGGCCAACGGCTGGGACACGAACTGTCGGCAAGAGCCGAGAAGAGCGCGGTCGCCATGGACAACGAGCGAGCTCGTGGATCCACTGCTGCTTACCTACGAGGACGCAGTCGAAGGGGGAGTCCGCGGCCATGGCTGGGCTGGAGGGAGCTACGAAGTAAGCTAGGAACAGGGGATGCCGAGATGGAGACGGGACGAAGCGAGCTGCGCGATAATCTCTCTCGAGAGCTCCAAGAGTGTTGAGGCGAGGAGCAGCGAGAGGGAAGGGGTTGCTGCGCCGGGTTGTTTAAATAGAAAGTTTTGGGCGTGGCGGGGGTCGTGGATCACGAGGAAGCGGTGCGGTGACCGAATGTATAAACGTGCGTGAAAACACTCCGACTCGGTTTGCTTTGCTTTGCTTTGGTTCCTGGGGCCTTACGCGCAAGCCCGTCGAGTAGCAGGGGCAAATTGGGCTATTGCACAGGGCCTCCAAATAATTAGGGCCTAAATTTTAATTAAGTATTAAGTATACACTTAAGCAATAATCATTGAAGAAAACAAAAGCCCAGCAAAATATCCGGCGCATGTGCACGTCCGCTTCGTGGCCTGTTCGGCTCCCAGTTGAGACCTGTTCAATCGTAATTGCCTATTCGTCTATTCGTTGAGCCTTCGAGGGCTTGTGGTTCTGGGTGCCAACGCCCGGCGGCCGACGCTGACGGCTGACGCTCAATGCCCGACGCCGACCGGCCGACGCAACACGTCGACACGCGAGTACGAGGTGCACGACTGGTTAGCACTGGGCCGTCTCTGGTTAGCACAGCAGCCTGCAGGGAATTGCATCGTCAGTTCAGATCTGATCGAGTGATCGACTCAGGCCACTCGGCGACGCCACAATCCAGGACGCCCTACTGGAATCGATTCACAGGAATCACAATTCGCAGGTAATCAATCGATCACTTGGCAATTGGTATGTATCAATGCATGTTTAAAAAAATTAGATCTTGACTGTGATGTGATCATGTGAGCTTACGTACGCGTGCAATGAAGATCGTTCAGTGCAGGGGGTGTCCGTCGCTGTCGAGAACGACATCGACCACCCCGGTGTGCCGGCGGATGAACTAGTGTTGGGTGATACGTTCCACGCAGGTTCGATCTTCTTCTCTTTTGATCTTTTTCTTATCTTGCTAAGCTTACAATTTATGTACTATTTGAATCATTAGTGCTATTTGATTTATAAAATAGGAAGACGTTTATTTCCTCAATCGTCATCATGTCTTCTACTTCTAGAAATAGGAAGTATGATTCTGGTTATGAAAAGCGTAAGAAGAAACAAAGACTAGAAGCAGCAGCTCAAACTCAAAATGGTGCTCTTGATAGATTTGTTGTCAAAAAATCTCAATTTAATTCTGAATATCAAACTCTAGCTGATAATATTGATGAGGGTCATAGTGATGATGCTAACATTGCAGTAGAAGTTGAGGCGCACGCTGTAGAAATTGTTCAAGGTGATGATGCTAATATTGCCGATGAAGTTAGTGGACATACTGATGAAGTTAATCCTAGCTTGGATAGATCACCAAGTACTGAAAGTAACAATAACATCAATACTTCTTTTCAGCCTGATATATTTGATCCAAGAATTTGGAATGCACTTGATCCTAAAATGATTGATATTTTGGTGCAAAAAGGTCCTAAAAGAGACTTGTCTATTGAGAAAGGTCCTAAAGATAAATTCTCCAGAAGGTTTTCTGCAGTATCATACACTAAAGTTCTCTCAAATGGAGAAAAGTGTGATAGAGAATGGCTTGTATATAGCAAAGAGCTTGACAGAGTATTTTATTTTTGTTGTAAATTATTGAGAAAGGGATATGGGAAAGGTCAATTAGCAAATGAGGGTTTCAATGACTAGCATCATCTTGGCACCAGACTTAAAGAGCATGAAACTAGTGTAGAACATGTTATGAATATGGCTACTTGGTATGACTTGCGTCTCAGGTTGCAAAAAAATCAAACAATTGATAAAGTTGCTCAGCAAGAACTTCAAAAAGAAAGGGACCATTGGAGAAAAGTTTTTTGGATGTAAATGATACAACTGGGCAAGGATTGTTTGATGTTCTACAAAATGAATTGAAGAATCTTGACCTTGATATAGACAATGTGAGAGGACGGGGATATGATAATGGGTCAAATATAAAAGGAAAATATCAAAGGGTACAAAAGAAACTATTGGATATAAATCCTAGAGCTTTTTATTCAGCTTGTAGTTGTCATAGTCTGAATTTAACACTATATGATATGGCAAAGTCTTGTGGTAAAGCAACAGATTTTTTTGGAGTTATACAACATATCTATGCAACATTTGCTAATTCTACTAAGAAATGGCAAATTCTTAAAGATAACATAACAGGACTGACTCTCAAGTCATTGTCATCTACTCGTTGGGAGAGTCGTCTTGATAGTGTTAAGGCTATAAGGTTTCAGATTCAGAAAATAAGGGAGGCTTTACTACAAGTGGCTGAAAGTGATAATGATCCATTGACAAGTAGTGAAGCTAAATCCTTGGCGGATAATGAACTTGGTGGCTTTGAATTTTTAGTGGCAATAATCATCTGGTATGAAATATTATCTGCTGTTAATTTGGTCAGCAAGCAACTACAAGCAAAGGATATGCTTATTGATATTGCAATTGAGAAAGTACAGGGGCTGGTTTCCTTTTTCAATAAGTATAGAGAAACCGGCTTTTCAAATTCGTTAGAAGCTGCAAAAGAAATTGCACTTGAGATGGATATTGCTCCAGAATTTTGCACCAAGCGTAAAATCAAAAGAAAATGACAATTTGATGAGAGCACTGATGATGCATCTATTGGTTCACAATCTGCACAAGAGTTATTTAGGATCAATTATTTTATAGCTGTTGTTGATTAAGCTATAGCCTCACTTACTAGGAGATTTGAACAGTATCAGGGATATGAAAATACTTTTGGTTTCTTGTTTAATTCAGATAAGCTACGCTCCTTGGATGATAAGAGTTTGTTTTCTTCTTCTGTTAATCTTGAGGCTGCACTTAAGAGTGGAGAACATTCAGATATTGATGGAAAAGAATTGTATGTGGAGTTAAAGTTCATCCAGGATCTTATTAAGGAATCTATAGGCCCTCTAGATATTCTGAAGTATTTGAAACAGCTATGTTGTTTTCCTAATGCCGTTATTGCATACAGATTTTGTTATCCATTCCCGTGACTGTTGCATCTGCGGAAAGGAGCTTTTCTAAACTCAAGTTGTTGAAGTCCTACTTACGTTCTACTATGACACAAGAAAGACTTAATGGATTGGCGACAATAGCACTTAAAAATGATGTTTTGGAGAAGATTAAGTATGAAGATATAATTGAAGATTTCATTTCAAGAAATACTAAAAGGATGATGTTTTTCAGTAGAACATGAGGTCAGTTTATTGCTTAAGTACTACATTACTCTTTTACCATTAATATTTGATATATTCCTCAATATTGAAAGAAATAACATGTATTGAAGTTATATAATTAAATGCAAATATATTTTGGTTATATAAATTTTTTAATTTTAGGGCCTCATTTTGTATTTTGCACCGGATCCTCAAATTCCTAGAGACGGCCCTGCTCGGCGGTCGGTGCCACCCCCGTGCTTGGTTATGCTTGTATACCTCTCCTTCCCGGCCGCTCTGTGGCTTTTGTACGCTGCTAGGCTGTTGCGTCTTTGCTTCCTTCAGTCATCGGCGGAAGTGTAGCCGGGTGGACTGACCACAATCTGATTCATGCACGGTTGGCCTTGGCCATACTTTTAGCATCAAAGAAAAAAGGGGAACTTTGATTGTGTATCCAGTTGAGCGCTCGCGCGCTTGTTCGCTTTGTGCTCGATTTTTTTCCCAACCTCAACACTAATATACAAGTTGTAGTATCTACACATTTAGATTTATAACTTATATACACATAACTATTAAAGAGATTTAGTAAACCTCCGACTCCACAAACGACAGGCACGACGGGCTCCCATCGTGAAGGCTATCAACCCGAGCTAGAGCCCGTGGTGTCGTGAGTGATTTTCCTCGGAGAGCCTCAAGCCCCTTGGAATTACAATGGAAGCCTTCACGATGTCTACTGGGTACCCAGCGGGCCGAAGTTTGTCAAGCATTATCTGGGCCCATCACGAGTTACGGGCCAGGATTGGCCAGAGAAATTTCCCCGTTACATCCGTCCTTACTATTGATGGGCCTAATCTCCTTCTTGCCGAGTTTGGTTGGACCAACAGCCCAAAACCAACTAAATCCTTCCGCATCCGCAGTTTCGGAGTCCAGAAGGTTCGCGCGAGAACCCGAACTCCCCCTTCCTCCCCGTCCGTCGCTGGCAGACGAAATCCTCTTCCGATCCATCACAGAGCCGAACATTCCAGACCCCGCAGCTTCCCCACCCCGGCAGCAGCTCAAAATCCAACCACCCTCCGATCCAACGCCGGTTCTGCCTCCACAGTCCTAACCCCGAAACCAAACGATCCGGCGCGACCCCTGCCACGGCCCACAGCGAGCCATGGACGTGCTGAAGCGCGAGCTGCAGCGCAAGCGCCAGCTCCTGGACGCCGACTTCGGCGGTCGCAAAGTCCTCCGCCGCGCCGAGATCGAGGCCCGCGAGGTCCAGCGCATCCGCGAGGCCGAGTGCCAGCTCCTCCTCCACAAGCGGCTCCGGGGCGCCCACTCCCACCCCGCCTCCTCGCCTTCTGGTTCCTCCTCGAACTCCTCGCCCACCTCCGCCGCCGCCGCCGACGCGTCGCGGGGGGAGAACGGTCAGAGTGGCCCAGCGGAGACGCTCCCAAGGGAGGAGGTCATCCGGCGCCTGCGGGTGCTGCGCCAACCGGCCACGCTCTTCGGTGAGGACGACGACGCGCGCCTCCGCCGCCTCCACGAGGTCCTCGAGGACCCCGCCTCGCTCGCCGACGTCGACGCGGCGGAGATCCGGGAGGGGCAGACCAACGACTTCCTCCGCGACATCCAGGCGCTGCGGACCAAGGCGGCCGCGAAGCCCAAAGCCGGCGCGGAGGCCCAGCGGAGGGAGGGCAACGGCGAACCGAGGGCGGTGCCGTTCGAGGAGCTCTGCGACGAGGATAAAATCGTCGCGTTTTTCGGGAGGCTGATGGGCGAGTGGAGCCAGGAGGTGGACGAGGTGCCGGAGGCGGAGCGGCGGACGGCCAAGGGGAAGGCCGCGGTGGCCACCTGCAAGCAGTGCGCGCGCTACCTCGAGCCGCTCTTCAAGCAGTGCAAGAAGAAGGTATGGAAAATTTCGTACTCTGTTGTTGCTGGTAGTAGTGTCTGAATACCTTATTCTGATGTTAATGAGCTGAATCCATTGGGATGTCAATTCCATCTGATAGCAAGACTGGCCATTTTGGAATAACTTACTCTAGCATGTCACATTTGAAATGCCGTTATCTTTAAAAATAAAACTGAAATGCACTTCATAAGCTGTCAGTACCTGCGCTTTAATGGAATGAACGACAGGTAGTTATTTTTTGCGAATTTAAACTGCCTTTCTACTGTCACTGTTGTAGCACAATATTTAGATCCTGCAAAGTTGTCCTTGAAAATATGCAGAAAGCAGGATAGCAATGACTATACAACTACTTGTTAGCGATATGGTTTCTGACAAATATTTGTTTTAACGGTATTCTTCCTTGAATCCTTCTATAGAATGAAGATTTTGACAGCAATTGGCAATCAGTTTAAGGAATACAACAAGACGAGGAAGCTTACAAATATTACATGTACTGTTCTTAATCGTATTGGTTTTCATATTATTGATGTGCCCTTTGAGGTGTTCGGAGTATGTTTCTGTAACACAAGAAGGGATTTGTCTTAATGATTCACTTGTGCCCTTGAATAGGAGGGCGTTATCCTCAATCCACAAACACCAAATCGATGGTCAAGTTCCAACTTGTGCTTTCAGTAAGCTTGCTAATTCATTTGCAATTTCCCCTACTTCCCTGGTATTGGCTACTATCTGCCCTCCAGTTGTGAGGGTTTCTATGTCACAGACATTTTGCATTATTGCACACTTCGAGTAAATGTATAACTGAGACTGATCTTTTAATTGTTGTATGGATATTTGTCATGAAAAAAAGGCTTGTTTATTGAAGGTAATGTGGACCTAACCCACCAGTTCTGATAGAATGCCAATTTTGCAATTGTAAGTTGTAAATCAGATCTATGGTTACTCAAAAACGCAAGGCCCTGAGGATTGGACTCTTTTTAGAAGTTTGAATGCTCGTTGATTGGGTTAGTGAGTTTGCTCCAGACAGTTGTAACGAAAATCTAAGATGCTGTGAAACTGTAGGAAAAAGTTTTACTATATCTGTTTGCCTGAGGGGTGAATGAGGTTAACAACAGCACTGCTCCAGCTTCTTAGTGTATTCTTCCGATGTTTTTTTCCTGTAAAAAGTACATTATGGTGAACTGCAAATTCCGAATCAATGTAGAAGTTCTTTTTGTTCACGTGTGCGCACTTGTGGTGTATTGCCAGACCTGTGTGTGATTCAATGTTTTGATGGATCAAATTGCAGGCTCTCCCTCCTGATGTCCGACAAGCATTGCTGGAGGTGGTCAAGTGCTGCATGAGACGAGACTACTTGGCTGCAGTGGACAACTATATCAAGCTAGCGATCGGCAACTCACCGTGGCCAATTGGTGTGACAATGGTTGGTATCCATGAGCGATCGGCCCGGGAAAAGATCTGCACGAACAGCGTGGCTCACATCATGAATGATGAGACAACCAGGAAGTACTTGCAGTCTGTGAAGAGGCTCATAACATTCTGCCAGAGGAAGTACCCCACCGATCCATCAAGATCAGTTGAGTTCAACAGCCTGGCCAACGGCAGTGATCTGCAGTCTCTCCTGGCAGAGCAGAACGCGAAGAATTCAGAAGAAACGCTTCGGTTAGTCGCTGCGTTGTGACAATAAATTGCAGAATTGTGCTGGAAATTCTTGGCATGGGTCCGATTCTTGTGTGATTTATTTCCAGCTCGAGAATTGCTTACTTCTAAGAACCTGAATCGCATATCCTTTTTTTTTGAAAGGAAGACAGTAGGGGAAGCCCCTACTGTGAAATTTTATTAGAGAGAAAAAAATATAAAAATATATAAAAATACAAGAGACCAGCCAGGCAGAAGAAGAAAGCCTAAAAGAGGGCCTAGAGAGCCAACAGAAGCCAAGAAGAGGGGATTAGATTCTAGGTAAAAACTGCTTGGATCCAATCTAAGATCTCAAGTCTTTTGTCATCCTTTATTCTGTTTGCTTGAAGTAGAACTTCATCAGCAAAATTTATCCTCCAGGATTGGACAGAAGGTTGTTTATGCTCAAAGATCATGCCATTTCGTTGCTTCCAGAGGCCCCAAGCAGCAATGATGAAGACTTCCATGTAAAAGGCATAATTGAAGCTCTGTTTTGCCTCTGTCATCATATTGAACACGGGAAGGTCCAGATTCCAATTGATTCCTAAGAGGCTCCAACATCTCTTACTGAAGCGGCATTCAAAGAAGAGGTGAAGAGTAGTTTCTTCAGTGTGCTCTCTGCAGAGGACGCAGTTGTAGTTATTACCTTCAATCTTGAAATTTTTCCTTCGGAGGATGTTTCTTGTGTTCAATCTGTCCATGAGGAGCAACCAAGAGAAGACTCGAAGTTTGTTGCAGCATTTGGATTGCCAGATCCAAAGGAAAGGGGCTGGAGGCTGAATGTGCTTGTATGGTAGGTTATAGCATTTGTTTGAGGAATAAGTGCATGAACCCCAAATATAGTGCCATTGATCTTTGTGAACTGGATCCTGTGGTATCTGAATACCATGTAAAAGTTCCTGTAATTTGTTGTACTCCTCATAAGCTTGAATGGATAAAGGAATATGGAATTGAGCTTGAATTGAAGTGTCTGCTAGGAAATCTGCCACTGAGATTGCTTTGTTTTTTGCATATGAAAATAGCCTTGGAAGAAGATCATGGAGGAGGTGACCATTCCATAGGTCCAACCAAAATAGAGCTGATTTGCCATTACCTACTTTGTATGTAGCCATTCCCCTGAATAAGTCACTAAGTCTGAGCACATCCTTCCACCAAAATGATCCTTTTTCTGGAGCAGCATGTGGCACTTTTCCATCAGAATAGTAGGTTGCCCAGATCAATTTAACCCATGGCAGCTCCTTCTGGTTGTAAAATTTGTCTAAATGCTTGATTAGGAGTGCATTATTTTGGTTTCTCAAGTTGACCACTCCCAGGCCACCTTTGGCTTTTGGTTTGGTTACCTTCTTCCATGCCACCAGCGGTTTGTGTGTTGCTGTAAGAATAGCCCCCCTCCAGAGGCAATGTTTCCTGGCTCTGTCAATATACTCAATAACAGTTACTGGAATCTGGAGAGTACACATGGCATATGTTGGTAGAGATGATAGAACAGAGTTGACTAGCTGAAGTCTGCCCGCTTGGGTCAACCAACAAGAGGTTGCAGTGAGCCTTCTTTCTATTTTGTTCATCAGTGGTGCATAGTCTTCAACTTTTGGCTTTGTTGTTCCCAGGGGTAGTCCCAAATAAGTGAAAGGTAATTTTCCCAGTTGACAACCAAAAACTCTAGCTAATTGATTAGCCTTTTCTCCAGTCATATTGAGAGGCACCATGCAAGATTTATCATAGTTTACTTTGAGGCCAGTGGATTGTGAGAAGGTTTCCAAGAGCCCTTTGAGACAAAATAATTCTTTCTGAGAAGCTTTCAAGAAGAGAATGGTGTCGTCAGCATACTGGATTATGGGAAAGTCACTAGTAAATCTGGCAGGAAAAGGCAAGCTGAGAAGGTTCATGTTGTGTGCCTTGTTGATAATGCATTGCAGAAGGTCAGCTGCCAAGACAGAGGAGAGGGGAGAGGGGGTCACCCTGCCTGACTCCTCTCCTGCAGTGGAAGTATTTTCCAGGGACTCCATTCAGCAGAATTGCAGAGGTCCCTGAGTTTAGGATTCTTTCAGTCCATCCAATCCATGTGCTGTCAAAACCCAAATGTCTTAGCATGTCCAAAATTGTGCTGTGCTCAATTGTGTCAAAGGCTTTTTCAAAATCCAACTTTAATATTACAATTTCTTTCTTAGAGTGTTGACATTGATAAATGTACTCAAAAGCCCATGCTAGGCAATCTTGTATGGTTCTGTTTTTAATAAAGCCATATTGGTTCTCATGTATAATTGGAATGATAACTGACTGAAGGCGGTTTGCCATGAGTTTTGTCAATAACTTCAGGGCACAATTCAAGAGAGAAATTGGCCTAAAGTCATTTACCATTGTGGCGTTGTTGGTTTTAGGCACCAATGTGATGAAGGAGCTGTTTATTGACTGTAAGTCTAGAGAACCATTGAAGAATTCATCACATAGTCTATAAAAGTCTTCTTTAATAATATGCCAACATCTTTTGATAAAAAGACCATTAAATCCATCCGGTCCAGGTGCTTTATCATTTGGCATTTGCATGACAATTTTATCAATCTCTTCTCTGGAGAAAGAAACAGAAAGGTGATCAAGATTGCCATGTTCTTGAACCAGGTTTCCCAAGTTGAAATGCATTTTGGGCTGCGTTGAAGTTCCCATTCTGGCTTTGTATGTCTCAAGGAAGATGGCAGCTTTTTCATGATGGTCAGTGACATTTCTACCGTCTTCAGTTTCCAAGCTTGTGATGGAGTTAAGTCTATACCTCTCAGTTGCTGCAGCATGGAAGAATTTTGTGCTTTCATCCCCGAACCTGGTCCACCTCACCGTGTACCTCTTTCTTCAATATTCCTGTTTATATCTGAGCAGCTTTAGAATGTGATCTTTCAAAATTTTCCTAAAATTGCTTTCCTGCAGATAGAGGGGCCTCTGCTCCTCTAGCTTATCCAATATAGCTAAAGTATCGTTGCTCCTCTGCTCCTCTGTTCTTATCAGTTTAATCGCATATCCTGTCATTACTGGATTGTGGAAGCTAATGTGTTGGAGTTTAAATACAGTTACTATTGGACATTGCTAGACTGGACAATGTGTTGCCTTTCTTTTCCTTTATTTTAGACGTGTTGACTTTCGTGCTCAAACTTTTTCGTGAACTCCGATGAATTGTTGATGTTCCACTTTAGAATATCTACTGGATAAGCAGCGGTGCCTTAAATGTAAAAATAAACTGAAAGGAGGCAGTAAACAATGTGAGTTACATTTTACTAAGTCGTTACACGTAGACTTGCCTCTTCTTGAGTCAGTATATCAAACTGAAATCACTAAGAAATTGGTGACATTCTACTAAAAGAACTCCAGAAAAGGCACCCTACGCTACAAGGTGGATCCAGTCATACAGAAGTTGATGGATAAACAAAATGACAAAAACAAAATCAACTATCAAAATTGTTTTTCATTTACAGTTCTTTTCATCCACCTAAAATCACTAGTGAAAGAAATATATAGCTTTACAACTTCAACGGTGATGTGCAGATGGCCCAGCCTCATACACATCTATGCAGTTCTGCAACACTATACACACCTGATGCAAGCCTTGCCCTTCGTACAAAACCACACTACCTCAGGGCATTTGCATGCTGCACAAACCCAGGAACCCAAGCACAAGCGTACATAAATAGAACACGAAAAAGCAAGCTGTGACGGCCACATATGTTTTACACCACCTATGATCAGCTATGACGGCAATACGGACTGTAGAGCAAGCTGTTGCTGTGGCTGCAAAGAAGACCATGTTGAGGCTAATACTGAAGGAGGCAACGTTGTCTGAAGCTGCCTGAGCAGATTAATCATCCTGCTGGCGGTTTGTTCTGTTGCCAGATCCTTGCCCGCACATAATATCTGCATTACATACAAAGAGAGATCAGGTGAAAAAACAATGTTTTAAAGCCATTAAGTTCCCATTTGAGGAGCTTCAACTTCTTTTCTTAAAATGGGCTTAAGATTCTCTAGGAAGCCCAAGAAGCTACAGGAGTACAGCTGTTTGGGCTGGTATAGCAGTGTCACTGGGATGGCAGCATCACTGACTAAATAAGACCTGGAAATACCTTACTTTTTTGGTTTGAGTTTTTCAAGATCTTCACATTGTTATACGAAAAAGCAGATGACATTCCATGGTCAAGTCATGTTGGATGTTCAGAATTTCCTTAATTTCAGATATTTTGTAAAAATAAAATAAATAAGGACCTCATTCGTAGATAGCCAACAGAAAACCTTGGAACGGAATGAAAGAAAGAATGCTTTGGTGTTAACATTGTAGCCAGTGACTTCCAATGAAAGCCAGCATAATGTAACCACGAAAATATTAAGAGTTATTAAGTATTCCATGGCGATTAACAAAGAATCAAGCTAAGTGTCTTCAACTGAGTGATTTGACTAGATATGCATTAGTTGGTCTGACCAGTCAATCTAAGTCAACCCAAATGAAGACTTCTAGATATGCTGTTATGTTTGTAAGATTTCAACATGGGCATTGATATGCAATTTTAATACATCTACTTCCTAGTTAATGTTGCATGCACCATAATCCAACAGTAGTTTATGATCGACGTGCACACTTTGGGAAAATTTAGGTGTCAAATTGCATGCTTCTAAAATGTAGGTAGCGATCCTCTATGGGTGTGTTTGGTTGGATGGCTTGGGCCTTATCCAGTCTTCCAGAATGCAGGCTCAGCTTGTTTGGTTGCCTGGGCAGGCCTGCAAGCCAGACCCGGCTAATGCAAAAAGGGGCCTGGCAGCCAACCATAGCACGCGCGAGTGGCCCAACTAATGCAGGGTGAGGCCGAGCGGGTGCAGGCGCGGTTGCAGCGTCTGAGTGCGGTCACCTCTCCCCTATTTGCGACTTGCCTCTCCCAGTTCCCCTCTCCGCTCCTCTGTCCCCGCTTTTGCCGCCACCTGAATCCCGACCCCGGTAAGTCGGCAACCCCATCCCTTGCAGACCTCGATCACGACCGCTGGGGACCGAGCCCTTCCATCGGTATCGTGGATCCTGCGTGGGCGACCTCCAGATCCATGGCGCTGCTGCAACCTCCCCAGATCCGTTATTGCTGCATCATCACGGCTTCCTCACCCAACCGTACCACAAGGTCAGGTCGCTCCCCTCCCCAGATCCGTTTCATTTTTTTTAGATGAACTGCTTATTTGTATTGATGAACTGATGGTGTTCATGGTGACTCTGAAATTGTTGATCAATTGGTTTTGCTAAATGAATGCCTTGCGAGCATGGTATGTGGAGTTATAGTTCAGTCCAGTTCAAGTCTTAATCTTCAGTTCTTTTCAACTCAATCCTTTTTTATTTTCAGTAACTAATCAGATTGTTATACAGTTCACATAATCTTTTAATAGCAGAATAGTTTTTAGTGGTCAATCATATAATATTTTTATTTTCAGGACTACATGCCGTTGGTTCTATGCATGGAAGGAACTGGTCTTTTTCTAATTTCAGTGTTATGATACATACAGTCGTGATGAACATTTTTTTATGACTTCCACTATATCATCCTTGACAGTTTTTCCACTGATTCTAATGGAAGAAGAGACCAATTTATCCTCGGTGAATTCCTTAATGGTACTTGCAGAGGGCTGTGTTGGCCGAAAGAATTTTGTGGTTATAATCTTTGAATACTTGCTATCATATTTGTTAAATTCAGAAGGGTCTTTTCTTTTGTCTGTATGCCTGATTGTTTTGCAAGTTAAGAAAGGTCTGTACATCTCATGCCTTATGCTGTTGTCAAGTTTAATTGATACTCATAGTTTGAGAATTGTCGAGTTCATGATAAATTTATAAAGATTGAAAACGTTCACTTCTGTGTATAGGACTAAGCCAAAATCAAAGAAACTTACACCCAAAGATAGGGGTAATTCCACCTCCTACACGCCCAAGGTCAGCACACCATGTGTTGGCCACCCAACCAAATACTCGCAACGCACCCACTAATGCAGCTTTACCCCCCAACTCAGGCAACCAAATACGAACAAACCAAAAAAAGCTAAGCTTGTACAGGCAAACCAAATACCAGAGTATTCTGATGAAGCCTGGGTTGGGCTGGCCTGGTCTAGAGCGTAGCCTGGATGGGGGGCTGCGCAGGCAACCAATCACACTCTATGGTACCTCTACAACAGTTCATGTAGATGCATTGCAGTTCTCTATAGACCTTCCGGAGCAAATAAAAACAAAAAGGTAAGGATACAAAGAAATAATACACAGAAAAAAATACCTCTGCAAAAATAGAGACAATCTTTGAAAGGTACCGATTGTTGTGACCCAAAAGTTCCCTCTCGGACCTGTTGGTTAAACAAACAAAGTACGAAAGCTTTTAATGAAAAAAAAGGGTGAAACGATCAGGAAATATAGACTGGTGTTTCAACATCATCAAATAAGGGAAGGCGCATAATTCTGCAGAAATAAATTGTGACTATCACTTACTTCTCAAGCATTGCACACAGCTGCTCGTGGACAAGCTTGGCCTCAATTAAGTCATTTTTTATTGGTAGACAACTTAACCAAGCAGGAATGACCTGTTACAATAACCAAGTGAATGAGTGATGCATGGCCACAAAATATTGCCTGGTTAAGCAATTACTGATGCAGCAACACAATTATTGGCAATTAATATTAATATATATCATTATTTTAACTTTTATGTCAAGAGGTCACAAAGAAACATCATCAGACACTAAAAGGCTCACTGAAGAGGCCACATGCTATAACAAATGCTATTTGCCTCTCTTGAGAAAAAATAATCTCTAAAAATTGTTGAGTTCAGATGAGTATGTTAACTAAAATTCCTTTAAGTGACTGAACGCATATGATGCATAAAGGCATAAGATACCTGAGTTGCATCAATGCTATCACGATGAAATTGGCATATTTTTCCTAGAGCAGAAACAGCATTGTCATATGCCATCGCATTATCCAAATCCAACGCATTGGGATGTTTGATTACATTGTATAATCTAGATAGGGCCTCTGTAGAATAAACTAAGTTATTAACATTGTCAAAAGACAAATGCAACGATAGACTAATTGAATTCATGGTAAATACAACACATACCCCCTGTGTGAAACCTGAATGCAGAACCACCAAACTCAGCACAAATGCCAATTCCATAAACTGCAGCCTGGAAATAGAAAGTTGAAAATGAACACGCACACACACACACAAACTCTTTGAAAAGACCACTCTTGAGAGATGAAACATTGTTGTTAAACATAAATTTTTATACATGGGGAGTAAGATAAAAAAACAAACCTGCCTAACATCTGGATTTTCACTTGTGCATGCTTCTAACAGAGAAGGAAGATATGTATCATAATACCTGAGAATCAGATATCACAAAAACAAGTAAAGTCACCATAGCTCACAAAAATCTCTCTCCTTCATTGAACAAAGTGCTTTGCATGGGATCATATGACTGTTACCTAACTGCTGCTTCACGACAGTGCTCTGCAACATCATCAAAAATGCATATGGCAATTCTTCTTTCTTCTGCTGTTTTATCCTTGCCCTAAGATCGATGAAATGTTATGAAAGTACTTGCAATGTCTAAGTTGAAGCTTTGCTTCATCAAAGCTTAAAGCAACCATTTAACAATATGTTCCCATTTCAAGTGAAAATGACCCCCGAAGTAAAATCTAGAGTTAAATTAACTTGTGATGAAGATGTACGGCTCAGTTCACTTACCAACATAGGTGTCAAATACATGGAGAGTTCTTCAAAAAACGGAAGGAAATAAGTCTTGAAGGTTTTGACAAGAGTGCCCAGACAATCACCAACCTGCACAATCATGAGGGGTAAAATTGTTCATATTATTTCCAATGAAACCTGGCAATAAGCACCAGTACCTGTTAGCTGTACAAAATATAGGTTCATAGTACAAAATAACCATGCATCCACCTTTCAGTTACATGTCTGAGTAGCTAATTATGCATCTATGTGAATCTTTCAACGTCAGTACACACACTTGTCTAAACTATCAGAAACATGAGTAGATCTGATATGCTGATTTGTCGAAGAGGTAGAAACTGTCTAGTATTTCAATAGCTTACTTGGTCAAAAATTTCATCCTCCTGTTCATTTTCTTCTCTGAGTAGTTCCTCTTCTTCAGAATCAAAATCTTCCGCCTTTTCCCTCTCTGCTCGTTCTATCCTCCTATTAGTGCTTGCCACTATTACTTCTTTGATTCCATCCACTATGGCCCTGACTTGACCTTCCTCAAGATGTGTTCCTGATAGCTGAACGAGTAAAATGGATAAGCAGCCATTGACATGGAGTAGTGCACAGTAGGAAAGTAAAAAGGTAAAAAGCGAAAAGATGCCTGCAAATTTATTACAAGCAGTAAGAAATATTAGAAACCTGTATGCACTCATTCAATGACTCCAGAATGCTCGCGCAAATTTGTGGCTCAGGTTCCTGCATAGAGTTCCAATAACATGCTTAAGCTAAATAATTTTAACCAACAAATATCAAGGAAAAGCAAGAAGTTTCAATTAGCATGATATACTTACTTTATTCATGGCCTCTATAAGAGCTGGGACTATGTAATCAGACAGATGCTTCCGATAAGAATTATCCCGACCCTGAGCTTGACCCTTTTCTACTGCCAATTTTGCTGAGAGCAAAAGCTCCGGCATTGCTGAGAAGATAGTATAATGCATAACATTTGAGAACATGCTAACCAGAAGAAGAAAAATACATTTTAAAGGACAGTCACATACCTGAAACAGCTGCCTTCCTAACTTCTTCATGAAAATAGAACTTGAGGAGAGGTACAAGTGTAGTTGCAACCTGTACAAATCCAGATTCAGTTGCAGTTCGTCATGAAAATAGACTAGAACCTGAGGAAGAGAGAGGGGTGTAGAATGTAATATGACCTGATCAATCCATGGGAAAAATCCTTCCTTGAGCTCATCAGCGTAGCAACAGAGCATATTACATGCTGTAGCTTTCTCCTCCAGTAGACTAGTCCGGATACCAATTCTCTTATCTCCCAGTGTAATAGTCTCAACACTGCATTAATGCAGGCTAGTAAGTAAAGACAACCATTTCATAGAGTTCGCATTCTCAATTCTCATAAAGTCAGATAGATAAAAAGCCTAAGACCCAGGAAACTTCCATAGAAGAAGGCAGTTGATTTAGATAGTTTATGCTTAGTTTTCTGATCAAATGGATGTTCAGAAAACAAACCATTGATATCATCATACCAAAACAAGGATGAAACTCCTTAAGCCATGCCCATAATCATCAGCATCATCAGATTCACCATTACCATCATATTGATGTGATCAAAAGATAAATTCATCCAGAAAAAAAATATGAAAAAATGCATTGTATAATAAACATGGAGGAAAACCTAAAAACATACCCCTCATCATCAGATTCACCATTTTCTTCTGACCCAGCAGAAGTGACACTCACATCTGGTTTAAGCTGAGCAGACTGGAGCAGAGGGGGCATAACAACACTCATGTAAGGTAGGAAGTCCTGACCAAGGCATTTGCACAGTCTAGCCCATGCCTACAGAGGCGATTAAATTAAGCAAATGAGAAACACACTTAAAATGGCATAAGATGAGAATAAGCTTCCAAGTTCCAACATACTTGGAACATGTAACTTGTTATAGGGTCATCAGCCTCCATTTGAGATCCTTGAAGTTTCATCAGAACTTCCATCACCTAACACAAAAAATGTATTAAAGAATCGAAGGGCCAAGCAACTAACTTGGCAGCCAAGAGACAACATACTAATGAACCGATATGATTCATTAATAGAACCACAATAAATTGCAGAAAACATCCCTACAATCCAATTTGATATCTTTCAAATACAAAAACAAAAAAATAGCATACTCCAAGAAGAAATGGTGTTCAATTTGAAATGTTTTCAGAGAAGGAATGAGTTATAACATCGAAATGATTGTGTGTTTAACAGCACCACTCTGACTGTGCAGTCGGTTATACACAAGATCATGGATGACGCAGGTCTCTGGTGCATCGCGGGAGTGAAGGGTCTGAGAGCCTTGCTGCCTTGATTTGGTAGTCTGGTCGTGTGTCTTTGTTTTAGTGGCGAGATCGTCTCTGTCTAGAGTGTGAGTTGGTGTGCGTTCTGTTTGTTTTTGGGTCTTTGACCTTTTTGTTTTTTTTTTTGTTTTTTCTGTTTGTTGTTGTTACTGTTGGATCAGTTTCATCCTTAATATATTGACATGCAGCTCTTCTGCGTGTTCGAGAAAAAGAAGGAATGAGTTATGGGCAAACCATTACCTGCTTAGCATCATCCTTGAATTTTTGTTTCCCAACCGCCATACCAACTAAACTGATGCATTCCATGGATTTGGCACGTAACATTCTGCTGGATTTATCAGTTGCATTCATGAGAATAGCCTTGAGGTATGGCATGACTGCATCATAATATTTTTGGAAGTGTTCCTGAATCAACAAGATTGTAAGATTTATTACAAGGAACGTTGGGCAGAGAACTTGAACAATACTTTCACATATACCTGAGAAGAATCTGCTGCAGATGCTAAAGCGGTTAAAGCAGCCTCTTGCACCATTTGGTTTCCAGTCTACATGGTAAACATACAAGTATCCAAAGCATAGCATAGAAGTTATGCTCATGTCCATACTTTTTGCAGTAAGGTGCAAATCTTGGATGCGAGATTTACCTGAAGCAACTGAAGAAGTCTCCCGACTATTCCATCCAAGTATAGTGTCAAAATATCAGGTCTGCAGTTTTCACTGAAGTTTAGAATCGCAGAAGCTGCATGTGCCTAAACTCATTGGAAAATAAAACAAAGATTAGAGCATTTGTTGGTCAGCTGACAAGGAACAGATATGGCAAGCCAATTACAACAAAAAAGCACATGGCACGAGTGCATTGGCTACTATCAACAACAGTATTTTTATTCTTCTGACTTCGAAGTAATCTGATGTATACAAGGTTTTGCATATCTGCCTATCTGGTACAGGTATTTGTCCATTACACCAGCCTCAATCTCAATCCCTCACCTCCACCATAATCATTACAACGAATATAGCATATCACTCAATACCAGTATAAACATTCTACCAAATGGTAGGTGATCAACAAGAGCCAAATCATCTCCGGTGAAAGAAAATCCTTCTACAAACAGTACTGGTGTAACACTACAAACAAGTAATTCTAGAAGTAATGAAATTATATTGTTTGATGAATACTTATTTGTAGTCTTGGAGATTTTGCAAACCTAGGAATGCCCAACTGCAGATTATTGTGGAATTTCTACAGAACTACTATAAAAGTTCAGGTAGTTTAAGTGTAAAAGTCAACCTTGAAGAGAGAGCTTCTCAAATAGAGGGTTAATCTCCCAATAGATAATGAGGCATACAAATTGTAAATGGGTCGAATTGGATTCTATAAACAATACATTAGTCCTTCACCGAAAGGAAGTTTGCGTGTGCATCATCTGTTGTGGGCAGTGTTACCTAGACACAAACACGGGTGTCGAAATCCGACTCAGATTCAGATGTCCGATTCGGCAAAGAAAATTTGGACACATGAAATACTACTCGGTATCTAACTCGGATTCGGGGTGTCTGATTCGGCAAAAAAAATTGGACACGGGTGTCTAGGTAAACACTGGTTGTGGGCACTAAGGCTAATCTTCCAAGAAATATCTTTTGGATCCACACCATAGATATGTGTAAACAATAAACTAGTCCTTCACGAGAATGAAGTTTACGTGTGCATCATCTGTTGTGGGATAAGGCTATTCTTCAAAGAAATATCTTTTGGATCTGCTCCATAGATATGTGTGGCACCGTAAGGCTATTCTTCAAAGAAATATCTTTTGGATCTGCTCCATAGATATGTGTGGCACCGTAAGGCTATTCTTCCATGAAATATCTTTTGGATCCGCACCATGGATTGAGAGAAACAGCAAAATTTGACTACTAAATTAATCGGAGGTCAATCACTTGAACTTGCGAGGATGGTTGAACTTTGAACATATAGCCAAAAAAAGAAAGCTCTCTGAACTCAAATGATACCAAAACTGCATGAAATTCATTTAACTTGACTCCAAACACAGTAATTGCATCTAACAGACCACTATCATTACATCTTGCATATGTGTAATAAGTTTTGGTGCAGGACTTTTTTTAGCCGTGCATTCTTTTTAGATTCACGGGAAATTATATCTCCAGACTCTGATCACCAGTCAGATTTTTTTAACCTTTTATACGTATCTTAGTTTGTACCTCATACATGATTATCCAAAGAAACAGCAGCAAGGAATCCAAATACAAGTCAACATTTCAAGAATAGCTCATGTGCCCTGTCTTCAAGCTTATGTGCAGTAAAAAACGCATGAGCACACTAGGTGCAAAATTGAGGCAGCGCTGGATAAAGGCACCTCAAGCAGCACAATGTGCAGCACCCTATGCAAGGAGCACACTTTTAGCAGCAAGGCGCAATACTGCAATCACCAGATGCATGCCTCCAAGCAAAACAGAGTTTAGGTTAGAAAAGAAAGACGGGAAACTTAAACATTAGAAGCTCTATATCCGATACGAACCAGATTAAACACTAGGGTCGTCCTAACTCTCAGATACTGTTAACTGCCTTGTATGTGATTTTTATAACATAAATATTGCAAATGTTGATATAAAAAAGATGATTTTCTATACTATCTGTTCTTTGGTGGATTAGTTACTTCCGATCAATCAAGTAGATGCAAACATCTCCAAATGTGAGTAAAATATGCATGTCATGCACTGAGACTTGGCAAGAAATATGTAGAAACCTCTTAGCAATGAACAGCAATGCCCAAAGGCTTAGAAAATACAGTGAAGAATGAAATGGCCAAAAGGTACAAAATGTTGGGTTTATAAACAGACTAAGTGGGTAAATCCAGTTTGTATGTTTTTCTTCCCTAGGTTCTGTGTATGACTATGCTCAATGCATCCACATAACACACAGAAACTAGTAAAAGGATATAATGATAGCGTTAATACGGTACCTACAATAGCGATACCCAAATCATTCTCTATTGCACATTACCATACCCAAGGCCACTCACTAGTACTCCCTCTGTTCAGAAATAGTAGGCGTATTTCTTTTCAAAAAAGTCAAACTTTGTGTACTTTGACTAACATTTAATCAAATTATAAAAATATTTAGTTTATACAAATTACACAACTAGGTTCACAATTCAAAATGATTTCACACTATATCTGTTTTGTAGCTATAAATAATATATGTTGTGAGAAAACTTTGGTCAAAATTCAATTTCAAAGACCGAGTACAAAAGAAATACACTTACATTTCTGAACGGATGAAGTACATCAATAGACTTGACCAACAAGACATATATGCCTCTGTGGATAATAATGTCGTGCACACTAGGGCAGCAATATATATCAACTAAATAAACCATAAGTCAATATTCAGAGGCCAGTGGGTTATGGGATCATCACTGATTTCAGAAATTAACATAGAGAAAGGATGCTGATTGTCTCGATCCATTCAGCAATGCATAAACAGATGAGATTGAAAAGTTGTAAATGCGCAAAAATCACTTGCCTGCACGCGTGGGTTCTGGAAATCATCCATTGCTGAAGCCAATGCAGGTACCACGACATGGTGCAACTGATTCTGCAACTCAGGCCCGAGGTCCGTTGAAAGCTGCCCTACTGCATTTATTGCTGCCCACCTCACCCGCGGATGAGGATCCTGGAAAGAATTCAGCACCATCCCAACCACCTGCTCGAGATTCTTAATCATCACCTTAGCAGAGCCCTCTGCAATCTGCGCTATCGTCACCAGTGCTGCATGCCGCCTCTTCCACTCTTCAGAAGCAAAAAATGATGGAAGCAACTCAGCTGCCACAGGCAAAATCGTGTTCCCACCAACAGCGATTGCCAGCCGGTCCAGACACTCCTGCGCGAAGACATAGCTTCCCGTCTCCCCAGCATCTTCCTCTTCGGACACCGCGGCATGCCACGCCGGTTCATCCTGGACATCGAGTAGCATAGTCATGAGCACTGCAAAGAGCCGCCCAACGTACCGCGGCAGCTTCCGCATCATCCCAGGCGCGCGGTCCCGTGCCTCAGCGAGTGTAACAACAAACTCGACGGCAAGGTGGCGGGTGCCGTCCTCTAGTCCCGGGGCCTCGGCGATCTGCAGCATGGAGGCGACCACGTCGGGCAGCTGGCGTCGCAGGAACCGCGGCTCTGCGCCGGCAAGCTCGATCATCATCTCCAGCGCCTCCTGCGCGGAGCCCTCGTTACCGCAGTTGAGAGACTCAGCGAGAGCTCGCATCATGGCCGGGAGGAGGTCCTGGAACTGGTCGCGGTCAGCCGCGGAGGGGAGGGACTGGATGAGGCTGATGGCGGCGTTGAGCCCCGCGACGCGGACGTCCGCGGACGAGGGGTGGGAGAGCGCGGAGAGGAGGAGCGCGTGTAGGTTGGGGAAGCCGGCGGCGAGGTGGGATGCCAGTCGGGCCAGGATATTGAGCGCCGACTCCTGTAGCGCCGGAGGGGAGGACGGGGAGGCGATGGACTTGTACAGGAAGGTGAGGAGGTCGGGCCACGCGTTGTTGGGCAGGAGGAAGGAGGCGAGCTCGGCGACGGCGTCGGAGAGCTTCTTCGAGACGGACCTATGGAGCGCGGGAGCGGAGGCGGCTGAGAGGAGCAGCGCGCGGAGCGAGGACTGCGATGCGGGCGACAGCGCGGGGTAGCAGAAGGACTGTGACGACGGGGCGATGAGGCGGCGCAGCAGCACGGCGGCGATGGGCGCGGAGGGGTGCGCCGGGGAGAGCAGCAGGTGCGCGAGGCTCAGCGCGAGCGCGTCCGGGTGGGACCCGCGGAGCCCGTGGAACTGCCGCTCCGCCCGCGACCGCGCCTCGTTGGCCGGGGAGGTCAGTTCCGCGAGCAGCGCCATCAGCGCCGCCGGGTCCGCGCCCAGCACCGCCGCCGCGTCCGCTTCCGCCTGCGGATCCATGGGCACGGCGCGGAGGAGCGAGGGGATTCGGGCGGCCGCGCGGGTTATTTTGGTTTTGGGGTGGTTTCGCGGGGGAAGGCGGGGGAATTTTGGGAGGGCGGGCAGAAGTTAGCGGCGCGGTGAGGCGAGGCGAGGGCGGGCGGGGAGACAGCGAGGGGGGAGGGTGGGGCGATGCAGTCGAGCCGGGCGGGCCGCGGACACTGGAGGGTGGTGCCGTGCTGGGAGACGGGGCCCAGGGGCCACGAGCTAGGGCCTTGGGAGGGGAGGGGGTTACGCGTATTGGTCCATGAGGAGCGGGCCCGCGGATGGTTATCAAAATCAGAGCAGCTCACGCCACAGCTCACCCTTCTAATTATGCCGTCATATCCTTATCAGATCATGTACCATAGTCTATTTAGAGGAGGTATTTATTAAACAAATTGAGTTTTTTTTTTCAACTACACATAACACAATTACTTAGACAGAGAGCAATATATTTATTTAAATACCGCTGTTTATATTAATGCTAATAAGATAATTAATCATGTTTAAAGACATATGTTCTTTATTTACATTGAAAATTATATTTTTTATATAAATACTTAACACGCTCTTTCTTTAAACACTTAGCATTATTTAGCGACTTCTCTTTTCTGGTTACTTTCTGATTGACTTCCGTGGAGACGAACCTCTGCAAAGTTGGCTTCAACAAAATCTTGACGGAACCTTTTTTTTTCTCGATCCTCCTGAATAACATCTTAGTCTCAAGAAAAGGTAAGCTCAAGATTTCCAGGTTAATAAAAAAAATAAGGTCCTGTTTGATTCAAAGAAATGTAAATTTGAAAATACGGGACTGGTAGATTTATTACAATTTGTGCTATATCAATATTTGGAACGTATGACGGAGCATAGGGGGAAAAACGTAGGGCATGACAGGTCCTAATACTTATTTATTGTCTATTCTCATGTGAACGTTCACTACATTTCCTTGGCATTTCTAAAAGCTAGGCAATATTTTTTAAGTAAATTGCATTGTAAGTCAAATAACCTTGGATGTGGGTGCATATAGGTCACAGAAATTGACCGTTGCTTAAACTACTTTATAAAGTTGTTTAAGTGGTACACATCAGCAATTTTTTTGCAAATACATCTAGAATTCTTGCCCCTTCCCCTCCAGAATCCGATTCCTATGGCAGAGGAACATTGTTCCGATAGGGACTTCCCTATAGCTGATTTACTGTAGCATGTCACTTTTAAAAATATTGTTCCGATTTTACTGTAGCATGAGTGTCGTAGCAATATTGTATCGCTAGCTTTTGCTCCTCCATTTTCAATCAATGGTTCACATCATGGTGAAGTTACAGCGTTATTCTTCTCTGACTTTGCTAAAGGATCCTGGTCCTCCCCTCCATTGTTTTGATCGCCTGTGTCCCATCTCCTTGATCCACACTTGCTCATTTAAGGACATGTGGCTCCGACCCACATCAACTTTTTCTCTTGCAAAAAAGATCCTCTTCCTACTTTGTTTGATTGTTATGTCACACTCATCTTACATGTCATCCCTCGCATTTTTTCCCTCCGTGCCCTCGCCCTTATACCTCCGGTATTCTTGCACATTCGTCTCCGTAACTTTTATCGTGTGTGTCCCATCTACTTGATCCATACTTTTTCAATCCAAAACAGTCGATAGTTAGAGCACAGGGCAACTCCACCATCGTGTTCGCAAACTTAATCGTGTTCACAAACTTAGCAGAATTAATTACTATAGAAAGACCAATTTTAGCATGTTCAGGACATGTACAGATAAATTATTTTTTAATCCATCAGTCCTAACTCATAATCCTATGGTCTTATTTTGGTTTGATTGGGGGTGCTTTCGTATGAATTGGTTTTTGAGTTCTTTCTTGTTGATCTTTTGAGCCAGTTCATCCAAGAGCCTATGTAAGAATATGATGGCGAGCAGAAAGTAGCAGGAGGCATAGCTTGTTGCATTGATGTATCTTCTGATTTATGAAACATGCCAACAATTTCTGAAATTTAGTTCAACAAATTTTAAAATCCGACATGAATCTAATTCAATAATTTTTTAAACATACCAATAAATTTTAAAACCTATTTCAACAACTTTCGTAAACATCGTGCTTATTCACCAAATAAGCACTATTTTATCAATCCCCTTTTTATATATCTATATTTTGTAATCTTGCGAGCCTAAGCTTGTCGTGTTCTTAGAAACAAACACATGAACACCGCCGTATCCGTAGATTTTGGTCGCGCATCAGAAACCATCAAGCCACCGTCACTCAAGAGGTCAGAGCGTCAGATAACTGCCGGCCCGGCTGGCGTCTTGCTCACACGTGCTCCGTGCACTCCCATCGTGGAAGGACCCAGTGCTCGGATGCTCCGATGGCTTGGATTCTGAACCGGGCACGACGAGGTTGGCAGCCGGCCCGGGCCCAGCTGTTAGCCTGTTACAGCACTGGCACCGGTACGGCATGTGGTGTCCGTGCACATCAGGAGGAAGCAAGGTCCCCGGATCGGGTATGAACAGCGCCAGCGTCCTTTTGGTTCCAGGTACCATGGTCGACGTCGCGACGGTGCTAGCTCCCGGACGCCACCACGCGCGGCCAACCGAGACATGTAGCGGCCGCGAAAACGATCGCGCCTGCGCCGGGAGGCCCCAGCTCCCCCCCACCCCCCCCCCCCCCTGCGATGACGATGAACAGGCTCTGTCTCCGGGTCACCCTCGCCAGTTTCCAGGCACGGACGGAGCTCGATCGATCTGGACCGACGTGCATGCCCACTGCACACATATGCAGACGCAGATGCGACAGCGCAACGGTTGCGAGATTCCGCTGGTCGCTCCCACGAGAGCTCGCGCAAAAGGCAAGGGAAAGCGATTTTTTTATTTTTTTATATTTATAAAATTATAGTGCTGTTTTAAAAATTTGTAACAATAGTCTATCTTCATCGGACGAGAGTAAATTATTCTCCGGTGAACGTGAGACAAGTTGAATTTTGTTTGCGTCAGAATAGGAGTCCATGCGCCGCTATTTTTTTAATCCGTCGAATGCCATTAGGTATTTATGCGATATTTTATATATCTGAATTTGATACAAATTGAAAGTTGAATACGGTGATTTTAATAGAAGATGCGACATACACGGTGGCATGTAATGTACATGATTATTTTAATATAAACAAGCACATCATCTAAAACTAACATGTCTTAGAGAATATAAATAACATGATTATAATATCTGGTCTACTGAGTATAACGTGGGTACTTTACTTTCATCGCCGCTTCCTTTCTTGTCTCACGCGGTTGACGTGCTTTCTCATGGCTGCCCTCCCGTGCTTCCCCACCCTCTCCGCCTCATGGACCTCCGCCATCATACGGTTATGTTCCTTCATCATCTTCTGCTGCAGCTCCTGAATGTGCGTAGCCTCCCTCTTCTCATCGGCTTTCATCTCATGAAAGCGTCTCCAAGCGGCACGGTGCTGAGTGTGAAGGAGGAACACATCCGCTTTCAACTGCTAAGTATCCAATCACTATAAGAAGTCACATAGTGATGACGGAGACTACAATAAATACCAAAATGTTAAGCGGTAGATCTTAGTTATTTTTGGAGTAGTTTAGCTAGATGTTATTACCTGGTGACGGGAGCCAACATTGGTGCTTCTATGGGGGTGAATCATACTCATATTTGCAGCACATGAAGAATCTCATTCCGTAGGTGTAGGAGAACTCATAGTACTTTATCGCCCTACAAAAGTCTCCACACCAATACATGGGCACTTCGACCCCATCAGGAGTATCTGATATGTATTTTTTGGGAAAAGAATAAGACACCATTTTTATCAAAGTTGTAGAGGTTGAGGATAGTTGTTTAGTTCTACATGTGGCCAGAAAATCATCTATTTATACAACAGATTCATGCTAGTGTATAGACTAAGTCCACAAAAATAGGCCCTGAGAAAGCAATTAATTATGCAGGAAGTATTGATCATATCAACTGAAAAGGTTACTTATAAAAAGCATATTTTTGAAAAGTCTATATGCGAAAGGCTACTTTTGAAAAGCGTAAATCAGAAAAAGTTAAATCTAAAAAGACTAGGTCTGAAGAGACTATTTCTGAAAAGGTTATATTTGAAAAACCTATGTTTGAAAAGGCTACGTCTGAAAAGGCTGGGTCTAAAAGACTACTTCTGAGAAAGGCTATATCTCAAAATACTATTGATGAGAAGATTAGGTTTGAAAATAGAGTATATGTTTACTAATGTGATAAGTTCTAGTACAAGCTATCAATTTAATTATCACGGATAGCCAGAACCTCTGAGCTCTCTTCGATATAGGGTTCTCGGGTGGAAGCTTTTTCTGGATTCGAAAGTTCCAAGTGTAATCCAGAATGTTCGGGTTGCCCAAACCTCCGGATGAGGCTCTGAGCGAGGGTGCTTGGTCTGGGTTTTTCTAAACCACCCCAGAAGTTCCGGATAGGTCCAGAACATCCGGATTCTGGTGGTGTTCGCTGGAACCTCCGGATAGGGCTCTGGGTAGGGATCTTCAAGTTGTTCTAAGGGCCTGTTTGTTTGAGCTTCTGCTTTTGGCTTTTGTGAAAAGCTATGCTTTTGGCTTTTTTGAAAAGCTGCTTTTGGAAATAGGTTGTTGGCTTCTACAATAAATTTTTGGCTTCTCAGCACATAACTTCTCAAAAAAGCCACTCTCAGCGAGCTTCTCAGCATCTAGTTCATTTTCCTCAGAAGCAGCTTCTGGCTTCTCCAGAAGCCACTGAAGCCAGAAGCCACTTCTCAGCAAACCCGTTTGTTTAGGCTTCTGGCTTCTGGGCTTCTGACAGAAGCAGAAGCCAGAAGCAGCTGGAAACAAACAAGCCCTAAGGCTTGAACCCAGAAGTTCCATGCTCAACTCAGAAGTTCTGGGTGTCCGGATGTTCCAAATTTATTCCGGCCTAGAGTCCTCTACGGTGATATGTTGTTCAACCCGGAAGTTCCGGGTCAGGCCAGAATACACAGTAACGGCTAGTTTTTAGGGGTTGGGTATAAATACTCTCTCACCCTCTTCACTCATCAAGTGTTGCAACCTAACATGGGACAAACACATTTAAGGCATCTCTAGAGCTCTCCCCGGTCCTTTGGATTCAATTCTTGCTAGGTTTTCTGAGTTGGGTGAGGGATTTAAGATTGAATGCTAGTGAACAACACTCCCATCTTTAAGCGCTTGAAGACTTTGTCAAGCCGCATCGACATCACATTTGTTACTCTTGGAGGCTCATCCTCCTAGACGACTAGGCATCACCCGTTAAGCACCCAAGCTTGTGGAGTACTACAGAAAGTCTGTGAAGGCATCTCCTCGCCTTCTCAAGGAAAGAGGATACTTAAGTAAGCCCGATGTAGGACCAAAAACCTGGGATCTCATATGCCTCTTGTATCAGTCTCTGGATCAAGTAGTTAGTACACACAATATAACAGTTATAGTATCGCAATCAAACTTTATACATACATATTAAGGTTCAGAGTATAAAAGGTTTACAAACCATATAGTATATTACAAACTTGGCCAAACGGCCAACAAAACACAATGGAAAGTAAGGACCCATAGCCACAAGTAGTTAGGGTGCGAACGTGATTTCTATGACTACTCTTCATCCTCACCTGCACCTCCAATGAAGTCGACATCGGCTTCCTCATCTGAATGACAACAAAAGTGGGTATGGAAGATACTCAGCAAGCCATATACTACTTCAAAGTGTTAATAGATGAAAAAATGATAATTCAAGGATAATACTTTACGGTTTTTAGTTAGCACAAAGCAGTTTATGCAGGTATTCCATTGTATTATCTACTATTGACCTTAAACTGTTTGGATAGTTTAAAACACCAAGCTATATCTGGGGGGGTTTTGGTCCTGTGAGGGGCTACACCTCGCTCCACAATCCCTATCATCACATCTGGTGTATCTCTAGTACCACACAGCTCCTAATGGATTGAGTAAGTAGCCTCATCACACGGACATTTAGTCCACACACTCACTCATCAAGACACATGCACCCAGAGTCTAGTCAAAACGGTTACTGTTGTCGCATGTTCGTGACCGTGGATACAACTATTCGAATATGTTTACACTTTGCAGAGATTGTATACTATACCCACGCGATATGCTCAACCTCCAATTGTTACAAGCGGATGAGCGAATCATATCAAGATATTCCAATCACCTTTCCTACCGAGGTTTTCTACGAGATTTACCCCAAAATACCAGAGGTCATGTACTGAAGGCCAACCCCCCTTTTAAGCCGAGGCCGGTTCTAGCAACCTTCAAACAGAGGGACAGATGACCACTTAACTGTTCACTGCTCTCAACCTCCTAGTATGATGCCTAACTTAGTCCGGTGAATGAGAAGTCAAGTCTTGTCAATTCAGGACAAATGGTTGCACGGAGGTGGCTAAGCATGACGATGCAATGACTCGGTCCTTAAACGGCCAGGGCATGTATCTTCTAACAATGAATACAACAGAGGTAGCTCAAGCTCTCAGGAGCATTCTTGTTGGGAGTACTACTCCACCTGCCCTCACCATTTTTACACATCACCCTCCACATCCCACATGACATCAAGGATTTCACAATCATCATAGAATCCATAACCATCAAGGATTCATGGTTTCTGAGTTATTAGTGATAACAGTAAATCTTGTCTCCAAGGAGAGACATTTTAAAAGTGACGTCTCGGAGGAGACGTATTCAATCCTAAGCATGCTAGATATCAAGATGTTGTTTGTTATTAATATAGATAAGAACAGGTTATCCTAGGGTGATATGTATTTTGGATGATAACATTTATAGCATGGCATGTGTTAATAGGATTAACAACTAATGACAGTTTTAAGGAAAATACGATACATAGCACATACGATAATAAGTCATGTTTTAGTTGATCATGTAGATTACTTAAAAATATAGGTCCAATATGATTAAGAAAATACGATTTGTCTTCTCTGAAGTTTTCTTCAAGGTCGTTATTGTAGTCAGGATCCTCCTCGCTCCTGATGTTTTTCGCACAATACTCGCAGAATTCTGGTGGTTCTGCAATTATGACTATGATTATCAACGGGTTATACTAGGGAAGAATCAAATAGTACCAATTGGAATACCAAATGAGTCCTAATGGATATCACACTATGATGGATAGATAGATCTTGAATTTAGATGAATTTCGATGAAAGAATCATCAGAATCAGAGCATGAACGGAGAAATTATGACTTCCAAAAGATTTAATCTAAACTTAAATCTAAAAAATATGAAATTGCACTATTCATTAGTGGGACCCACGGGTGGGAACCACTAAACAGTAACTGGGGTCTACATGAATAGTAACCTAGTGGGGCCCACATGAACAGTACTCGGTTGGGCTAAAATGGGCTCAAATTGGGCCTAGTCTGGGCTGGGCCGTGCTTAGACTGCACAATATTGTCTACACATTACTTGGCCCGCTCGGGTCGGGTTGACTGGTTAGCGGGCTGTGGAGCTGGGCAGGCCCACTAGGCACGTCCTTTGGGTGGTTGAGTTGGCCTGGTAGGCCAGTGGTGCGCAGGCTTGCTCGGCTGGGCTGCACAGCGTGCGAGCGGCCTAGCCAAGTGAGCTCGCGGGGGGGGGGGGGCGTGGAGTGCAGCGGCAAAGGGGGGGGGGTGAAAGTGCCTAGAGGGGGGGGGGGTGAATAGGCTTTTCTGAAAATTAAAACTAAAAATAGCGGATTAAAACTGTCGGATATTCCGGTGAAGGCCGGATACTCCGGTATGGTCCGGAGTATCCGGTCTAGTCCGGAGTCTCCGGCCTAAATGGGAATTTCAGAATAAATGTGAGTTAAAGATAACAGCTAGAGTCTAAGGTTTACACTAGGTCTACTAGATATCACAGAGCTAAAATAACACTTAACACTAGCAAGATTGTCACTAGAGTAATTTACATGACAAGTCACCAAATTCACACGATAAAGTAAATTGCACGAATAAGAACATGTGAATTTATCCTGGAGTTCGGCCACCTCACAAAGAAGTGCCTACGTCTCCGTTGAGGAGCTCACAAAGAGCTGGGTCTTTTCCAACCCTATCCTCTTCTAGCGACCACCAAGATCAAGCTAGAAATTCTTACTCAATTCGAAGATGTTTACAAACTTCCCGAGGCACACTATAAGTTTTGGATGCTCTTTGGGCGACTCCTTTCCTTCTAGAAGCCCAAAGCTTCAAGAGAGATAATTTCAGTAGATGCTCGATGAAGAACTCAATGCTCAAGTGGCTTGAACCCTCTCCAAACACAAACTCTCAAATTTTTGCAAACTTTGCACTAGAGGTGGTTGGAGGGTCTTTGAATGTTCTTAAAGTGCTCAAGAGGTCTAAGGTTTACCAGCCACAGTAAGCTCTAAATGCCATAGGGTGAGGGGGCATTTATAGCACTCTTTCACAAACTAACCGTTACTGTTTTTGTGAGAGCTTACCGGAGTATCCGGTGTACACCGGAGTGTCCGGTCCTAAATCAAAAAAAGGCGTCAGAACGATCACCGAACGTGTCAGAACTAGCCGTTACAGATCTGTTGAATTACCGGAGTCTCCGGTGAACACCGGAGTCTCCGGTCCTGACAGTCCTTCCAAAAAGGTTAAGTCCGGAGACCAGCCGGACCCTCCGGTCTCTCCAGGTACCGGAGTATCCGGTGAACACCGGAGACTCCGGTCTATCTTTTCTTTTAACAAAAAGATTAAACGCTAACCGAGAGTCTCTGCCGGAGTCTCCGAGGGAGACTCCGGTTAACTCTAAAACATTTACCGGAGTATCCGGTGAACACCGGAGACTCCGGTCCCCTTTTAATTAAAAAATAACCACTTAACCGAGACTCTCTGGCGGAGACTCCGGTCTGTTACCCCTTAAAGTATCGGAGTATCCGGTGAACACCATAGACTCCGGCCTTTTTCCAAAAAGAATAAACCGTAATCGAGACTCTCTGCCGGAGTCTACCTCGAAGACTCCGGCTGAACACTGAGTACTGGAGTATCCGGTGAACACCGGAGACTCCGGACTCAGTGAAGATTTTCAGAAAGAATTCTGTGTCCGTGAGTGAATGTGTCTCTCAACTAGGTGGTTCTAAAGGATCTCTTGAGCATTGAGACACTAACCAAGCAATCAAATCCAACCTTCTAAATAGAGTGTCTATCCTAGACTCAATTTCAAAAAATAAAAGAATGTAAACCCTATTTAGTACTCTTCGTTGATTCTCCATTTGTTTCGGCGGGCGTCAACCGTCATTTATCTTCACAACTAATGCTTAAACCTGTTCATAACTCGAAAAGCATGTTAGTTCTTTAATCGTTGTGTCATCAATAAGCCAAAACCAACTTAGGGGGCCTAGATGCACTTTCAGGGGGCAACTGCCAGTGGCGAGCAATTGTGGTGGAGCCGCACGTGTGAGCTTGCCGGAGTCACATTCCCGCTGGAGTTCCACGATGGGAAGCTCACGCCGGTGACCTAGGCACTAAGAGGAACTCGGCTAGAGGCTCATTGACAGCGGACCGGGAACGGAGGTGGTACTAAATGATGGTCGGAATAGACAGTCGTGGCGCAAAAAAATTGGGCAGCACCTCCCCCATACTGGTGTGGGTAACCTGCATGGAAAAGGGGCCTAGAGCTCCCTAGACTACACGACATAATGGTCGGACCACACATATAGGCATATGCACATCGACAGCGAGCTATTGCATGGCGGCGAAGCAAGAACCACAGCTGCATACAGCTACGCGTGAGAAGAAAGCAAGGGGACTGCTACATGCTAACTAGGAGGGTTCATGAGGGGGCTGGGATGCACACCGTGCTCGGTAAATGGCGAGAAGTTGTATGGCCATAGGAGAAGCGACAGTGTAGTAGTGGTGGAGTGGCTCGGCGTCCGATGCGGACAACCTCCTATCGGGCTTCTAGTCAACAAAGAGCGGCACAGGGACAGCGGTGACTTCATGGTGTTCGTCGGTGGCATGAGGGTGTGATGAGTATTGTTGGCCTGATCTTCCGATAGGTAAAGATAAGTTGGCGGGTGGAGAACTCGACGTTGATGATCCAAAGGCTTCGACCCGAACAGATCGTCTCCCTTGCAATCACTACACCACAGCTCCGATGGTTATCAACCGTGTCGCGCGGTTGACCTCGCCAAGAAGGCTCAATCCCTGCAAGCGTACCGAGAACACAAGCAAGAACGTAGAAGATGCAATCTGAAATATTGCGAATTGAATTCAAGCACTCGAAGTCGGGGTTCCACAAACACTTGCGGCGGCCTAGTCGGTCCGGAACAAGAGCGAAAATCTCACAATTCGTGTGTAGATCAATATCTAAGCAAAACCCAACCCTAATTAGGGCAGCGGCTACTGTATATAAAAGACTAGGGTTGGCCAAGGACCCCTGGACGCGTCCCTAATGGACTCCAACACGTTACACGGCCCAACGGCCCAAAAGATGGTGGCGCAGCACCTGACAGATTCTGGACGTCCACTTGTTTCGACGATTCCCGTTGACTCAGAAAGAATTTGTGAGCCATCACCTGACATGGTTAGTAGAAAACAAAGGACAACACAATATTATCCCTATCAACTACTAGGTTGTGGAAGGTGGAATCACACACACTCAAGCGTCTTACCACGCTCTTACAAATGTTCTTACCAACGCAGCAAGGAGGAACAACTGGTGACGAGTCTGGAAGCGTGGGATGATTGCAAGAGTGAACCTGTTCGGATCAAAGGAGGTGGAGCTTGGAAGGCACAATATGGTAGCAAGGATTAGCAATAATTGTAATCAGAAGAGCAAAGCTAAATAAGTGTCCAAAGTATGAATCACAGTTGCTGGTCTATCACGTGTCCCTAGTCCTAGCACAACAGCTGAAACAACGCTAAAAAGGATGATCAGAGAAAGACACAGCGAACAGCACAATTATCTGGGTGTTCTCTATGTGCTCCTCTTTTTTGTCTTTTAGCACTAGTAGGAATCACGAATTTTTTTTTGTATTCTTCTGATATTTTTTTTCTGAACTAGGAGCACACAAGCAACAACCACAGAAATTTTCAGCTCAAACGGATGCAAGATGTGGCCTACAGAAAATCAAGCATGTTCTCTGAAAAGCGTGCGGAAACTTCGCAGCTCGAATACTCAATCTTCCGAGCCGAATTTGGGAAAAAAAATTCAGCGGAAACTGGCAAAGCCGGGGAGCAACGGATGTAACTTTTTCTGTAGATGTCCGTGAAATTTTTTTTTGCCTCATTCCGAGTCCGTATGAGAAAGTTATGGTTGTTTTACTGAACCACTGTCGAGTTAGGATTTTTTTTTCAAGCAACTCTTGCAGAAATTGACCTCTTTAAGGTATTGTAAGCAATAGGATCGCGAGATGAACAAGGATGGCAGCGGTGGCAGGGCAATTGATACAAAGGTGGCTTGCGACCTATCTAGGGTCAGCGTGGCGGAAAGTAACACAAGGCGGCTCGCAGTGGCAAATCGAGTAATGTAGTGGCTCGACTTGTTGGTGGGGATGGTGGCGATGGGATAGCGGCGTGATCAAAACAGCACGGAGCGTTGACTAAAAAACCAAGAACACGACTCTAAAACCAGCAACAAGACTCGACCACGGACACAAACTCAACAACGCGCAACTGAAAACAAAAATTGCAAAGGCACAAAGGGTTCTAGGGCAGCGGAAATTGACGGATTTTTTTTTGGCTTTTTCTGGACTCTAGGTAATGAAAAACAGACTAATCTAAAGGGGAAAACAAAATTACCTAACGGGCAACCTGAAAATCTGATACCAGTTGATGAGTATTGTTGACCTGATCTTCCGATAGGTAGCGATAAGTCGGCGGGTGGAGAACTTGACGTTGATGATCCAAAGGCTTCTACCCGAACAGATCGTCTCCCTTGCAATCACTACACCACAGCTCCGATGGTTATCAACCGTGTCGCGCGGTTGACCTCGCCAAGAAGGCTCAATCCCTGCAAGCGTACCGAGAACACAAGCAAGAACGTAGAAGATGCAATCTGAAATATTGCGAATTGAATTCAAGCACTCGAAGTCGGGGTTCCACAAACACTTGCGGCGGCCTAGTCGGTCCGGAACAAGAGCGAAAATCTCACAATTCGTGTGTAGATCAATATCTAAGCAAAACTCAACCCTAATTAGGGCAGCGACTACTGTATATAAAAGACTAGGGTCGGCCAAGGACCCCTGGACGCGTTCCTAATGGACTCCAACACGTTACACGGCCCAACGGCCCAAAAGATGGTGGCGCATCACGTGACAGATTCTGGACGTCCACTTGTTTCGATGATTCCTGTTGACTCAGAAAGAATTTGGACATGGGACCAGTACCGTTGGAAAGCTTATCTCCTTAGCTTTCCAACCATGTGTAGAACGTCGAAAATGGAGTCTGTATACGTCCTGGGCGATGATTTTAGTGCGGACTGGTCCTGGACTCCGAAACGGACTCGAACTGGATTGGGCCTCCACCTTGGCTTGGGCGCCCTTGCTATTCTTCTCCCGTGTTCGTAAGTAACAATACATCACAATTATTCAGTAGCATCTCATCCTCATCAAAATATAAAGAAACACTAAGGAACGAGCTCACCTCATGATTTTGTAGACGTGCACGAGCTCGTGTCAATGGACCTATTGTTGGAGGAATACTCGGTGTGTGTGTATCCGAAAGAGTGATGTCCTCATCAAGGTGGCTAATCGGAGATGGCAAGCTGTAGTGGTGAGTAATGGCAGCGGCAGCGAAGAAATAGGGAAAAAGGAAGAGAGAGAGACCCAACTGTGCTATAAATAGAGGGAGAGGGGCACAGGACAATGGCCAGAGGAGATATTTCCTATGACATGGGGACACTGCGCCAACCACGTGTGCGGGCCATGGAAATTATGGCCGACAGACGCTCGGGCTACGCGTGGGAGAGAGCAGAGAGAGAGAAGAGAAAGCGAGAACACGACAAGTGACCGAGCATTCAATGCGGTAGCCAGATATTTCCCGGGGAGGAGGCGGCTGTTGTGGTGGCAAGAGATAAGGTGTCGTGCTGGAGGAGGAAGGAGATAGCGCGGGTGGGCGATCGGCGAATGACCGATACGTGGACAGCCACACACACGAGGGTCCTCATCCTGCTGTCAATTCCAAGATTAGTGACGACAAAATCTTGATAAGGAAGATAACAAAAAAGAATTTAGGACAACAAGGTTTGGATAAACAACATGAATACGGTCAGGCTCCTTAAAGCCCATGATAATTGGTTGCGTGCAAAATGAGTGATAGGAAATGAAGTATGCTCGATCCTTATCTATGCGTTTCTTTCTCGAGTGCATCACTCACAAAACAAACATAAAAATCACAATCATGACCCTTCATGTGAGAAAGAAATGTTTTCACGCGAATGGTTCTTGTGCAACTCGCCGCACAAGTGACGTTTCATACGTTGTTGCCAACATATTCACTTTTTGTACCTTCACCTTACGGGACACCCCATGTAATCCCCACATGGGTAGATGACCATAACTACCATCGTATGGTGGATGTTCATATATTATTGCTAACATGTTCACTTCCCGTACCATCGTCATACGGGACATACCAGGCCCCTGCCTCGCACTGGTTGAGCCCCTGATATTAATCGTTGTCGGGGCACGTCCCTTACCTTCTTACCTTTGTCGTCGATTGCGTCGATGCAATATGAGTAAAATGACAACATAATAAATACAAATCAATAGAATTAAAAGACATATTAAACAATCATAATACTCATACAACACAAAGATACATCATACAAGTCTCATACATAGGGTATAGTATAGCTAATTTTTAATCGTCCAAAAGTTTCGCGGAAAGACACTATGCGCTGTTGCATAATTCTTAAATCCACTAACTTAAAACCACCCATGATACGGATCCCAAACAAAATCCTCCGGAAATTGATCCAAGAGATGATGTTGGGGGGAGCCCGTGTCGTCAATGGCATCGGGGTGGGTGAGAGGCTGTAACTCGTCTAACAACATTTCCCTCGTGTAGCCCAAGTGGTGGGACTATAGCACTTGCAATACATTGGATGCCCTCGCACCTCGGCCACGGGGACGAGGTACCCGTGTGCACTGCACCACCGGAAAGCGGTGAGTCTGAGGTGCCATGCCATACGACGTCATATGGCCATCTCCATACAACACCCCGCGGCTCACCAATCCGCAGCGCACTTGTGGTTCCATCGCGTGTTGCAGCTGATTGTAGTGCCTTCGCGTCTCCCAAAGCTCAGCCACCATGCAATGGTAGGATTGGTCCAAGAAGCGAACCAATTCTACCATGCAGTGCTCATTCAAAGGGTCCGCATCCAGGACATCTTTGAAATAGTTGACGTTGTTGCCCCGAATTGGAAAGTAGATGAACAGCCATCCGTGCAGAACTGTCATTTCATCCTGAAGGGTAGCCAGTGCATTTACGCCACAACTTGGACCGCCATTTATTCTGAAGTTCCAACTGCCTTAGAGAGTGGGGATTAGCCCCACCTTTGATAATTCTTGCCTGAATGTCTACGGTCACTAAGTAGTCCACCAAATTTGGCCCGACTCCTCGAGCATACACAGCATACTCCGGCGCATAGGAAGTTCGTGCGCCAAAGCATCTCGCAGAGGAGTGAAGGAAAACCTTACACACCCTCGGCACGAGTAACCATCACCAATGTAAGAGCGGCCTTCCTTAACCCATTAAGAAATAGATGAGTAAGAGATCATGTTTAAGAAGATTATCAACATGCAGAGGTATGAAAAGCTCTAAGATAAGATGAGGAATAAAATAGAGCAAACACCTTGGAACTAAAGATAAACTTTAGTGGGTTATCTTAGTGAGGTTGACATGTTTTATTATCCCATCCTAAGCATTTTTTGGCTACTTTACTAAACCAAGATCTGATGCCACGCTCTAAGGACCGTCTAAATAGTATTCGAGCTAATCATTAGGACGATCATTTTCCATAATCACGCCCACAGTGGTTAACCGGAATACCGTTCCGGTAGTCCTGACATGTGTTTACTTCCAAGATCGGAACACACGCCTTTACAACAAGCACATCATCATAAGACATAATAAAGATCGAGTAATTAAATTAAGTTACAAGTCTTTAAGTAGATTAAACTTTATAACAAAAATACATAACTCGAACATCTGCTAGAGTAGTTATGCAGTGGAATAAGTTACATGACAACAAAAGATGGGTAGTGCCATTTGTCCTAAGGCGCCACCCCCAAAATAACAACACACGAGTAGAATGTCACCACTCTTGCTTGTTGCCAACATCGGCGGGCGTAAAGTAGCTAAAAACTAAATCCTCATCACTTGAAAAGAAAATAAAGCACGTGAGTATGAAAGTACTTTCAAGACTTAATCCATAATGGGCGCTTATAAATAACCCGACTCTAAGGAGAAAGCATATGGATAATTATCAAGGACTCAGCCACAAAGGTTAAGTAACTTCATATGTAAAAACGATTTGGACTCAAGTGTAATCATCTACACCTAACCAAAAACACCATTGTATCTTGAGATCATCAACATAACAAAGTTGTAACTTGTACCATATCAACTCTTCATCAATATCACCAGCTATGTCCCAACATTCCATCACACTATCCCAATAACGAAACTCTATAATTGATGCGGATGGACACTAGCGTGCTCATGACTGAGAGTGTGGCAATTCGAATTGTTTTACACCCTGAAGGGGTACATCTTTATCCACACGACACGAGGACCGTTCGGCTTGTGCCACCTGCTAAAGTGCACACATAGGGGTACCCGTGTCAACCTTTTCCAATTGAGCCCTGACCATTTAAACATGCACCTATAGGTGGGTCCACTAGGGCTACTCCCAGAGTACCCTAGTTACGTCTAAAGGTGTGGAGGTAACTAGAACTACTCCTCGAATAAACTAGATACCTCTACAAGTCTATTATACCCACAACACCTTTCCGATGTTACCTTTACAAGTCTATTATACCCACAACACCATAGACCACAATACAAAAGGTAACATCTACAAAAGGTATTCAGCTTATCTTACCATTATATTGACATGTGGTAAGTACGAAAAATGCTAGAGTCAACATCAACAATAGACGATTCTTAATAGATTCAAGCAGGCCTATAGCATCTGAGACTCCCTTCTCGATCCATCCCTATTGTCCACTCAAATCTCTTCTCATCCTCACCGACTTACACATCCCATCATCATCATCTTTGAGAATAAAATATAAGCACTAAGCTCACGAACAATAATTGAACCACCGCTTGACTTCTATTGTGACCTAAGCCTTACTAAGCATAACATATTCATTTTAAGATAGACCATTGAGTGCTACACCCAGGGTTACAATACATCAAAGGATAACAAAACCAAGGAAGGGTAATGCAGCAATTAGGGTTTACTCTCAAAAACCAGACCTCGACTAACTATCATGCATGTCATACAAATAGCATACTTTATCAAATTAAAGATAACATATGATCCAAAGTAATTGATGCAACATGCTTATATGCTTGCCTTGTTTATCAGCTTCACAAACAAGAGAAACAACTTCTGAATCGCCCTCAATCACGCTCGCATTACCCTCCTATCCTTCGTTCACTAAGAATAACACATGCAATGATGAGCATGAAGGAGATGCTATGAAAATGCTACAAAAATTTAATAGGAATGTGGTACCGGGTAATGAATATAATGTAGCAAGAAACACTCTAATTGAAGCACATATGCTCATGGTATAAATGATTTATTTAAGGGCTATAAAAAAGGATCATAACTAAACTAGATATCAAGATTAAATAAACTTTAACAATTTAAACAACACTTTCGTACTAGAGTATATTTTCCCTAGATATAACTAATCAAAATATGAATTTTCTAAGTGGTTTCATAATTTTAGGACATGGTATTAATTAACTGTGATTTAATTAAGCTAAAACACATTTAATTAATTAATTAATTATCAAAAAGTATTTTCTTGAGTTATAATATTTTTAACATGCATTTCATACTCATAGAAATCTAAAAAACTAGTTTTATAATTTTTGGAGTTCGTATGGATTAATTATGAAATTTACAACTATCATCAAAGTAAAAGAAAAAAAAAGAAAAACGTGTGATGTACAGTACAATCCAGATGCTCCGAGTTGAACTCGAGCCCTTCAGGTTCCAGAGTCTCCCGGTGAACCTTTGGGTGAGGGTCCTTGGATATCTTTGGTTATGATCACCCGGAACCTCCGGGTTGAACTCGGACCCTCCGGGTTTCGGAATCTCCGGGTGAACCTCCGAGTGGGGATCTTCAGGTATTTTTGTTTAGGATCACCCGGAACCTCCAAGTGGGAGTCATTGGGTATTTTTTGTTATGATCACCTGGAACCTTTGGGTTGAACTCGAACCCTCTGGGTTTCAGAGCCTTAGGGTAAACCTCCGAGTGGAGGTCCTCGAGTATTTTATTAGGATCACTCGGAATCTCCGGGTGGTGACCCGGAACCTCTGGGTTCCTGCAGAAAATATGTTTTGCGATGTTTTTTCGATCGATTCAACTTGCATGTTGAATTCCTAGCCACTTAAAACATACATAGACATTAAACCAAGGGTTCTAGACCTATTTTATCCACTCTATAAACACAAATCACTAGCTCTAACTCATCCAAACCTTCATTCTAGCTTTATCACCTCAAGAACACAACGTACTTCACCATTCCTCGATTGCAGCCCACAAATCCATCTAAAATCGAGCTAAAACATGCATTGCTAGTAAGGAACATTAGAGACTTACCCCATGTCATTCTCCAATGGTTGTGACCGTCGATTTGGGGAAGAATTGGAGGGAAGAACTTTGAGAAAGGAAACTGTCGGTGACATGGGAACCAGGGGTCCCCGAGTCCCAAGGCCAGAACAGCAGAATGCCACATGACGCCTTCCCTCGGGGACCATCTCCCCGAGGCCCGAGAAGACCTAATCCCGGGAGGGGTGCTCGGGGCCATGAACAGTGGTCCCCAAGTACCCGTAGTTCCCCGAGGACTCGAGAAGACACAGTTCCTGGAGGGGTGCTCGGGGCCATGAACAGTGGTCCCTTAGTACCCGTAGTACCCTGAGGACCCGAGAAGAGCCAGTTCCGGGAGGTATGCTCGGGGCCATGAACAGTGGTCCCCGAGTACCCGGAGTTCCCCGAGGACCGAGAAGAGACATATCCGGGAGAGGGTGCTCAGGGCTATGAACAGTAGTCCCCAAGCACCCAGAGGTCCCCGAGGACCTGAGAAGCCCCTTGCCGATGGACCCCACAAGGGCTCAGCGGTGAGGTGTCAATTGGTGAGAGGCCTGATGCTGCATTTAAGAGGGAGCGTGGCCTGTCACTTCCAACCACTCCTCCCCACGCCTGTCGTATTGAGTACGGCAGTCCCTGCCACCGCCTGGCAGGAAGGCGTGGGGACATTTAATGTGATGGGTCCCATCGCACGTCACCCTACGGGGCCCATAAGGGGAACGACTCAGAGATATCATTGCTGGGCTCGAGCCATATCGCCTACCGCCTGCTGTGTCAGATCTGCTCTGACCTCTGCCCGGTGGCCCCCCCACTGCACCTACTAAAGTTGGCGTAATGAGCGACAGGACCGGCCAAGGGCGCATTTTTAACCCCTTGTAACATCAAACAGCAGCCCCATGATGGTTGCTTTCCATTTATGGCTTATGGGAACTTGTGCCTTCATTCCTGGGCACGCCAAGCCTCCCCCAACAGGATAAAGGGGGGGTGCACTTCGGAGAAGAAGAAGCAAAAGTAGAAGCCTTAGAGAGTTTGAACAAGCTCAAGAACACGCCTGAACAAGCTGAAGCATGTAGCACACAAGTCTGAGAAGCGGAGTAGAGGTTCACCAAGCTCGAAGCAAGACCGAAGCTCTAGACTTAGACAGAAAACCTTGTAACAGAAGAGATCCAGAGAGAGGCATTCCAAGAGCATTAATAGCATACACACAAGAGTAGGGTATTACACTCTGTGCGGTCCGAACCTGTCTAAAATCCCTTGAGCATTTACTCTCACTAGCCGACGATCATCCGTCCCGCCTATATCTCACATACTCGCATTAAATCCACGTACGAGGTAGATTCAGAATCATCCCCAAGGTCGAATCTCAAAGGGGGTCCCTCAGGATCCTCATTTGCAGAGTTCATCCTCCGACATAAACTAAAGTGCTGCTTTGCAAATCCTTCAAATCTTCATGCAAGCGAGAAATTCTTGGATGGATGGAGAGCTATAGAGGTGAGAAATGTAGTGGTAATACATGCATACTTTGCTTTAGCTTTCTTAGGGCAGAATTTTGTGGAAATATGAAGAGAACTTGAGAGAGGAGAGGAGAGCAGAGCAGCAACACTCTTGAGCTACTCGGTTTGGGGATGAGAGGGAGAGTGAGCATGTGGGGGAGAGTGAGAGAGAGGGAGAAGGGCTGTTGCAGAACTTGAGCGAGGGAGGTGAACGTGGTGGGGCCAGCCAGCTAGGTGGGTTCTATATACAAGAGAGGCAAGTATTTTTACAGAAATTCTATTCCTTCTCTCCCCTTTCTATTAGTCCAAATGAAGTAATTTAAGCTCCAAAAATTCTTGGATTTTTTTTGACATGATTACAAAATGAGAGGAAACCTTTCTAAAAGGATTCACCCACAACGCATAAGCGGAGGTTTAAACTAAAGAACTTTTGCGTCGGGTATTTTCAAAATACATAGAAATTATCAAGCACCATTAGAAATGACAAATGCTCAACAATACTTAACAACTAAATATGATGCTCATGATGCATGATTATGCTTAATGACATGCTTCCGGATTTTGGGATGTGACAGTTTGTCTTTCTTTTTGGTGACTTGATTCCAAAGGGGGAGATAATATTACCTTTATCCTTTTTAGTTCTATACTTTTCTTTGTAAGGTTGGATATGTAAGATTTTTTTTGTTATGTGTGATGAACTATGTGATGTGTTTCTTAGTAGCTAATCTTTTCATTTGTAAGTCTTAATTATGTTAGTGTGAGATCTTTATGTTATTATATGGTGTAATGTTGATTTTATCTTTCATTATGCGATGTATCATGTCATATGCATCACGACTATATTTGTTCACTCACACTTGTTGCACCCCACAAATGCTAAGATATAGGGGGAGCTCTCACAAAATCTTTTTTTGAATGTGCATTTGATGTCAAAATCAAATTTTAATCGATACACATATTTAGGGGGAGCTCATCATATATCTCGGGGTTGAAAATCTTTAATACAATTATCATTTGTAAGCTTTAATCGTGTTATCATCAATCATCAAAATTTGGGAGATTGAAAGTTCATCTACACCCTCTATGTGGGTTTTGGATTATCGATGACAAACAATTAAGGGACTAATAAGTTTATTGAGGTTATAAACAGGTATTAGTCCCATTAGAGAAGTTAATTGATGTTGGCGTTCCTCAAAAAGAAAAGAGAAGCAGCACATATTCAATAGTTTTAAATTCATTTTATTTTTGAATTTGAGTATAGCTATGCCGTACTATCAAGAGGGATGCATATAGACTTACTTTAAGATGTCTCAGTGCTCAACGTATCCATTTAGCCTAAAGATGAGAGAAACAAAATATTCCACAAACATCAGGAACCTTTAGTATGTTTTCTGTGCCCGGAAGTTCTGGGCTAGTCCGAAAGTTCCAGATAGCCAGCATCTTTGGGTTCTCTCCGATATATGGTTTTCAGGTGGAAGCTTTTTCTGGATCTAGAAGTTTCAGGTGCAATCCGGAATGTCCGGGTTGCCAGAACCTCCGAATGAGTCTCCGAGCGAGGGTGCTCAGTCTTGGTTTTTCTAAACCACTCCGGAAGTTCCGGATGGGTGTGAAAAACCTCCGGATTCTGGTGGTGTTCACTAGAACCTTCAGATAGAGATCCATGCAAGGGTCGTCGGGTTGTTCTAAGTCTTGAACATGAAAGTTCCGTGTCCAACCTAGAAGTTCCGGGTGTCCAAATGTTCCAAATTTATTCCGGCCTAGGGTCCTATGTGGTGGCCTATTGCTTCAACCCAGAAGTTTCAGGTTACTTTCAAGTTAACCCAAAAGTTTTGGGTCAGGCCAGAATGCACAATAACGGCTAGTTTTGAGGGGTTGGGTATAAATACCCCTCACCCCCTTCACTTATTAAGTGTTGCGACCTAACCTGAGACAAACACATTGAAGGCATCCCTAGAGCTCTCCCCACTCCTTTGGATTCAATTCTTGTTAGGTTTTAAGAGATGGGTGAGGTATTTGAGATTGAGTGCTAGTGAACAACACTCCCATCTTTGAGCACTTGAAGAATTCATCAAGCCGCATCAACATCGCATTTGTTATTCTTTGCGGTTCATCCTCCTAGATGGCTAGACATCACCTGTTGAGCACCTAAGCTTGTGGAGTATCGCGGAGAGTTTGTGAAGGCATCTCCTCCCCTCTGCAAGGAAAGAGGACACTTGAATAAGCCTGAGCTCGATCTTCGCGGTCACTCGATGAGGAAAAGGGTTGAAAGAGACCTTACTTTTTGTGATATCCTCAATAGAGACATAGGATACTTGGATTCGAACTTAGGGAAACAAATCGCTGGTCTCCTTGCTTACTTTCTTGTGTTTGTTTGCGTTCTAGTTGACTTTTGGGCAATTTGCCCTGATCTACGTCGTTGTGCGTTTGTGATTGCAGGTGACTTGTGGAAATAACTTACTACATCTTTTGTGACATGTGGTAACATATAGATTCAACTAGAAGTGCCTAGGCATTGTTCGTTTTTGAATTCGTACTCTATATCCGGAAGGTTCGGGTTGAGCTCAGAACTTTCAATGCCCGGAAGCTCCGGATTGAGCTCAGAACTTTCAATGCCCGGAAGCTCCGGATTGAAATCGGAGGTTTCGAATTCTGTGTAATCTGATGCAAAGTTTTAGTTTTTTAGGAATGCCTATTCCCCCCCCCCCTCTAGAAGATATCATGATCTTTCAGGATCATGTTCGCGTCGGTCTTCGTGCAGGCATCGTGCAGGCCGTGGTACGTTGCAGCCAGCACAACAGAAGCCTAGCTATACTGCGGGGCCTCCCCTGGGTCGACGTTTGTAACCTCTCTGGCATAGGGGATCATGCTCCTCGAGACTATATTGTCGTGGGCCTCGGTGAACATGATCCACTCGAACAACCACAAGAGGTACGTCTCCAAGTGGCGGGATCCTCGTCGCCTACCAGTGGATGGATGTTGTCCGCCTGTCAAAGAAGAAACAATTACAAATATGTTCATCGGTTTGTAACATAAAGGATATGACAAAATAGTACAAGACAGATATACCACAAATTGAACAAGGAATACCTTCGTCAGACCATGCTTCTCGAACCTTGGAAAAGCCCTAAACGGGGCTAAGCCATTCCTCTGTTGAACGATGGAGAACTGTTGTAGCAACTCATCGCGCCATGCCATGCCCATGTCCCTCGTGCCAACAGCAGCACCTGCACAAGGCAGGCCCATCAGCAGGGGCACGTCCTCGAGCGTGGGTGCCATCCCGTCGCACGAGAGGCGGAACATGTATGTCTCGGGACACCACCTGTTCATAAGGGCCACGAGCAAGGATCTATCGTAGCTGAACTGTGTGGCCATCTCTGAGCCCCCACTAACATGTCTACCTCCACCATCCGACACATCGGAAGAACCCCAGCAGTATGCAAATTGCAAACAAAATACAGTTAGTGAGCAATAGTGATAACAATCCATATACAACTTTATATTCAAATGGCACAAAGCTCGGGATCCAACGAGCGTCAACCCTCCTAAGCTAATTCGACACATGGGGCCATAGTTCCGGGAGCTCCTAAGCTTGTATGACAATGCGGTACAAACGGTGCCTAACGTCGAGCTGAGGGTCAAGCAGCTACAGTTGCGCCCTACCTACATGTTTACAAGATATTTATAGTTTCATAAGTAAAATAAACACAGAGTAACAAGTAAGCGTGCAACATATAACATGAGAGAACATATTGTCCAAAGCGTACACAAATATGTTAATGAATCACAACTTAACACATTACAACATCAAACATAGTGACAATCTCACTACTACAATAGTAAATTACAATATTGTGCACACGAATATCCATCACAACATGAATTACAACATTAATTGAATTCAATGAGTCAATGAAGCCGACGATCGATGAGCACGAGAACGTGTCCCATCTACAGCTGAGCTAGAAGGACTTGCTTCCGTGGGGTTGACACTTGGCACACCAACGATGTATTTTGTAAGTGCGCCATGTTCCGTTGCACTTGTTGCACCATTTTACGTGACAGCTGGCTTTTGCTTTGACCATTTCATTACATAGCCTAGTCGTCCTACGTTGTCTCTTTTTCCACTTCATCTTCTCAGGATTGGGGATGAACACACAATTGGGACCGATGATCCTTCATGAAAGAACCATAAATCCTGAAACCATAGATCTCATGATTCCAGGTGTTGAATAGAGCTTCCTTCTTGAAGTAGTTGGAGAAATACCTCTAAGTCCTCATCTGACATGTCATACTCAGGAGCTTCGTCAGACTCAAGATCATCACGCTCCATCTGCTCAATTAGAGAAGGGATTCGTTCCCCTTATATGCCTTACTGGTCCGTTTAATCAGATCATCCAATGAATATGTAGCATCTAGATCGCCATCCTCATTAGCCTCATCCTCATCACACACCTCCTCATCACCCTCCTCCTCCGCATACCCCACACCCTGCATCTCCTCAGCGGCCTCTTTATTCTTCCATTTCACAAGAAACATAGACGGTCAAACTCTTTGTACAACATCCTACAGGTACATCCTCCAGATTTAATCTTTCCTAAACGGGTACACCTCCCAATACAAACCATCTCTCATATGGTTACCCACAATACTAATGGTCATATCTTGAACCTCGATATCTATTTTGAAACTCTGCATCAACCAGTCGTACAAGTGTCCGACACTCTTCGGTATATGTCTAAAGATACTCTTATTCATTAACTAAAATACCGACATACTACTCTTTTCGGACCATATAATATTTCACTATCCTTATAAAAAATCATAAACTACCACCTATCCGATATACCTGTCAACCATCGACATAAAACTATAATATTATTCCGATAGAACATAAAAAATTATGTAAAACTACATGTATAATAATACAGTACATGACGTTGTTTAGAGTGTTGGGCAGCATTATGGAGAGATCACCCACAATGTGATTGTGATATAGCTTTATGATATCTCCTCAAGGTAACATTGATTAAAAATATGGCCCAATAGTTAATCTATATTACAACAAAATATCTCCATATCGCTACATCAAACACCTCTAAATACTACATCTATTATCTCAGTTATGTCTATACTATGTCTAAATCATACATCTAATACCTAACATATATCTAAATATTACATCTAATTATTAAAATATATGTATAAATATGATCTAATTACTAAACTATTCTAACCCTAATTCTAAATATAGATATACATTCTAACATATGTCTAGCGGTTATCATACTGGGTTTGTAAAAAATCATAGATATAACCTCTAACCTATATCAAAACTTACCACTAGTGGCTATCCATAATTTATAAAAATGATAAAAATTATACCTTCTTCCTACGGCAGGGCTTTGCCTTCAATTTCCTCTCCCTACCCTCTCCTCCTCCGTCACTCACGCTATCCTCCTCTACTCCCTCTCTCGGCTTGGCTAGATGCAAATGAGGGCGCTTGCATCTACTAGGGCGACACGATCATATTTTATACTCAAAAAATCTCACCTAAACAATATACAACACCTTTTGGGTGGACTCGTGGGGTGTCGCTGCGAGAAAAATCTCACACGTTCAGCAGATGAGAGCAAGGTTACGCCCACTGAACGAAGAGGCCCACAAGCTAACCGCCATTTTTAAAATTCTGGCTGAAGAGGCCACAAGGTGTCACCCATTTATGGTGGCCTATTTTTGTAAAATTTTGAAACGGACGTTTAATTTTGCACATATTAAAAAATTGAAGGGAAAGGTAGCAGAAACCGGGGCATGGAGATGGAGTACGCACCCAGGAGCCCCAGAACGGGCTGAAATCGAAGCGGCCGTGCTTCGTGCACGATACCTGGTCGGTCCAGTCCTTGCTTCATTTACTCGCGCGACGCGCATGTCAGCTGCTTGATAAAAATGCGGCCCGAGGACGTATCGACTCAGACTGCAACTTCTTTGAAGGCTCTAAGATTCGTGCTGATCGCCGCACATGCACCGTGAGAGCCACCAGCCCAATCAATGCACCAGACAGTTACCGTCGCAGGCAGCAGTTCGTCGGACGGTAGCATCACGCCAGGGAAAAGAAGAGCTGAAAAATTAAAGCGTTACGAAGAGGCCTACGAGCGTGAGAGAATGTTCACACAGCAAGCAACAGCAATCAGCAGGAGCTCACCAAACAGCAGCAAACGCACGGGACGGATTGCATCTGAACTCAAATTTCTGAACCTGAATCAAGAGTTTCAGTTACTAGGCAAATGATCCCTCCCTGGGAGAGCTCAGCTATACAGCTTCTTCTACAAAACCACGAAGGTCTGACAAGGCCAAAAGAAGGGGAGTTGAAGCTACAGTGAACTTACAGCGCTGATTCAGCAAATTACATCTCACAGTCTAGTAACTAAAACTGGAATATACAAGGCCGAAAAGTTCTCCTTGGTTCTCGCTCCTAGTAAGCAAGCTAAAATCTGATCATACTAAAATTAGGGTCATACCAAAATTTGGTCATGCTAAGTAATATTTAGTTTGAGGCTAAACCAAAATTTTGAACGGTTAAAAATCGCGAGAGTCATTTTGGATACCAAAATCTTATCTAGCTTTTGATATAGAAAAAATTTAGCTGCCTAAGTTTTTCGAGACACAGCAAAATTTTAGTCTTGAACTAAACGGAAACTAAATTTTCTTTTTTGACCAAATTTTAACTTCGCTTTCTAAGGACAAGAACCAAACAGCCCCAAGAGCATAGCTGCCCGGTGGAGGTGCCAGGGTTGGTCTCGGCAGCCGACCCTGCTTTCCCAAGGCATGGACACCCTGCGACTCTGCGAGGGGTTTCCGAGGGATGGAAAATGCGGGGTCAAGGATTCCCTACATCAAGTAAATCAAAGTTGGGCAAACTGGAAGCCAAAAATGAGCCCAGCAGGAGCAAGAGTTTGGACAACTGCATATTCACCACAGAAAAACCAAGCTGCCCAAAAGTTCTTTGCACTTAAAACTATAGGTAAAGTACAATATATTCGAGGGCATATGTAGTACTAGTCGTTCACTGAATCATGGAAAGTTCAGAACTCAACCGCAAGCTGATATACGCTCAACTTTTTTGCAAGTTGATATATGCTCAACTTTTTTGTGCTCTAGCTGGTTGGCATAAAAGAAATTTTACTGGAAATGAAACTTAGTTGGAAAGATATATAGTTAATACGCTTAGAGAAAATCTTTCCAACATGGACAGGACATTGATTGGATATATTTCTCCGGTGGACTCCTTTTTTCGTGGGAAAATCACATGTTTTAGTTTGCTGAAAAGCAGATAAGAAGAAAGAAAGATCACCTGAAGACGCTTGAGAATGTAAGTATACTTGCCCCAAAGCTCTGGCCTTCTTTCCACATGGTATAGCGCCCGAGGGATACACCAGTCACCAAAACTGACAACCAAGGAAACCCGTCAAACACTGGGCAGTCTGCGCGCGCAGTTGGCATCTCATCAGTGGTCTCTTCTTGTGAAACTCTCTCAGCTTCAGCAACTTGATCAAGTAATTTTCATCGCAACCATCATTTGCCTAAAGATGCACCCTGTTCTTCCCAGTTGCAAGAGCTTTATGATGAAAAATGTAACAGACTTGCATCTCTGACGGGATCATCACCAGGTCAGAGCTGGCATTCAACAATTATTTTGGCTTTACGATCAGAACTTGGAGCACTCAGGCCTAATCTCAATCCTCGGCAGCAAGAACCTGAGCAACTAAACCCAGCTGGATTTTATTGTAGCTTTCACCCCCACAAACGGAGGTACGATCATAATAGGATCTTCCCACCGTCATTATACTTGAGAGTTCAGTTTTAGGCTTGCAAAGAGCCATGTCCTGTGAACCAAGCACATCTTTTTTACGAGCATGCATGGCAGAGTCAGTATAGTTAGGAATATAAGATTCAGAAGATCTAGGAAGTCGCTGTGGCTAACTGCCTCCTTGCTGCACACCCCAAACAATACAGTGTTGAGAGGCTACCACTGGCATTACCAGCATCAGTGTCTTCTCCCCTAGTCAGAGTAAAAGATGGTCGACCATGAGAAGTCAAAGATCCATTACCTCCAGCAGACTTCTCGAATTCCAGGTTATGACACCTCAGTATCCTTGTCTGTGCAAGTACCTGCTTCTACATGTAAATTTACATGTACATAGGACGAGGCATCCCCTTAGCCTTGAAGTCGTGACGTGGCTCTCTAGCCGGTTGTAAACTCCTTTGTTTAATATAATTAAACACAGAAGGGGCTTCCCTTGCTGTAATTCCCCTAAAAAAACTTTCCATTGAACCCCTTGGAACAGCGTCGACTAAAGACCTCTGAGGCTCTGAGCTTTTTCAGGTACACCATTTTCCAGAGAAAGTCGCTTCTCTATGATGAGTAGTGTCCAATTTTCTCTTTGTGAGTGCACAGACGGCGGCAGTCTCTCAGCTTCATTACGTGGTGATTCTAGTGGAGTAACAGCAAGGAACAGTGTAAAAGCAATAGATGCACAAGAAATTAAGACTACTACAGTGTGTGGAAGTATATTAGGGCTTCCCGTATTTCCTTTAAAGTCTTAGGAAGCGCGCACGTGTAACACATATGTAATTAATAATATTACGATGAGAGTATACATATGAAATCAGTAATATTATAGCGGGAGTTGAAATTTTAAGCAAAATACAGAGTATAAGTTTACAGTCACCTATTATATTATTTAAGCAAACTACAGGTTAGAAGTTTACTGTCACCTATTACAATTATATATAACTGAAGTCATGAGCAAAAACTTAGGTGAAAGAGAAAAATAAACGGTACAATAGTCATGAGCAAAAATAATAGCACAACTAATCTCTTATTCCGAGCGATGCACTATCTGATACGTTTAACAATTTCTTGTATAACTTCAGGGATCTTTAGATTTATTCCCATTGTATTTCAGCAGGTCAACCAAAAACTTCTTTCTTAGTTCATTCACATCCTGTAAGTGCATTATATTTCATTGTACTTGTAAAAAAGTGCATAATCAGATGACCAATTATTTAATGTAACCACAATAACATTGATAACACTCACACTGCAAACTGGTGCTTGTAGTTGTTTATCATTCAACACACGTATGAGGTTAATAACAGAAAACCCCGAGTTGAACCTGTAGAAGAACAAATTGTTATATCTACATGGATAATCTAAATAATTGAACAAATGTTCTAAAAATTTACCAATCTTTTATCTTTATAACATAAATTGGTACTATACGACATCAATCACAAAGTCATCAATTTATAGGAGGTTTGCTACCCTAGAGCTAGATTTGATTTATTGGAAATTTTGAGAATTTTCAACATATAGTGCACTATAGGTTCATGTCCATTAAACCAATCTGGTATAAACAGTGAGTCTAATACCAATACACTTCTAGCCACCATGTCGAATGCAAATAGCATGAAATGCCCGTACTAACATATTGGCAATAGAATATGCAAACAATAGTCACTATCGTTAGGAAAAAATAAACCATAACACAAATAAACAATGAAACAAAACATACCAACTAGCACTGTAAAATATTGTACTCCATCATAGACCACGTACCAAACATTTTTGCTAACTACTAAACATCAAGCTTCCTTCTACGCGATAGCTCTTATTTGAAGTCACACAACAACTATGATAAATAAGAGAGCTTGTAAGATTATGTGCAAACATGATAATTACATGAATATATTATATCGTATATAGAACTGAAGGTTCATGTAGTAATATTGGGTGTCCCTTAACAGGTTGAGCTCGTTGCATGTGTACATCCTCACACTCATGTTGAAACAATCCTTGTCCATAGGCTTTTGCATATCTATTATTTCCTAGACTTTTTTAGGCTTAAGCTAATTGATTGAGGCTTAGAGCTCCAAATTCATTCTTTCCTATAAAACAATTTATCGATTTGGTGCAGTAACAAATAAGAATAATGTATATAAACAATACATATTATATGAAATTAGAAAGACATATTTCAAAGTTTCAGCATGGTTTATAGGCATGATAAATTTGCAAAGCTCGCCTACTAATTCAGATGCATTTGTCGACATGATGGTAGTGAGAAGAACACATAGTAACAATTGATCTTCAGTTTGATGTGATGTCTTCGAAAATTTGCCATGCTTGACATGACTCTCTATAAACACAACATCATCTGAATTTTTTTCTTCTTTGCTATCATGTTTGGAATATGAACATTCTTTCTTCGTGTTTAGTTTCGAGTCCAACAAAATTGCTGCTAGTTTTAGTCTGAAATTGTCATATCACGCTATAAAATTGTAATAAAAATTAATATTTTATCTAAATATAATATAATTATTTAAACATGCTACAAACCTTTATGATCAAGCTTAAAATATATGAGTCATCCTATTAGATAGTGTATCTTCTGTCTAATACTCCATATAGTTTGGCATGAACAGACCACAAGAGATGCTACAATATTGCATAAACTTCATACAATTATTTATTTAATTTAAAATAATTAATGAAAGGTAATTATTTCAACAAGCAACGATGTTTTTGTGTATCTATCAGTCTGCATTGCCTGTGGAAATTTCACTATAATAGGCCATGTTTCAACCTTGAGGTCCTGCCATTTGTAGTCTTTAATCTCTTTCAATTATGATATAATATTTATTTATTTTTCTAATCTACTTATCAGTTAAATGGAAACAGTAGTATCATAGGTATAATAAAAGAATTTTCTTTATTATAATGAAAAAGGAGTATTAAAGTTATAAATACTTACAGTAAAAGCGAGATCATTGTGGTTCATTGTAGGCGCTGATGACTGGGGCCCGGTGGTAGTGAGTGGGAGAGAGGTTAAGGGCGCTGGTCTGCATCGCGCGCACACGTTAGAGAGATGGGCTTCGGCCTAGGAGGGTGCTCAGGTTGGCTGCAGTTGTCAGCAACGCCGTCGTGCCCTGGACATCCTTATCACCTGACTGACGAAACGTGCGGCTCACTGATGTGTGGCCATCCACCGACCACTGCATTTCGGCTTAAGCTAGTCTGCGGATAGGCAGTTGCAGATGCCACTCGTCTTCTACAAAGCATCAGCTATTGCTCGAGGAGGAGGAAGAGCTTGGAACAATGCATGCTCACAATTTTTATCGAATGGTACAAGAGGATCAGTACAACAAGTTCATCGAGCTAGATCTATCATCATAAGATAAGAGGGCCTGATCAGCATCACAAAATATGCAGCCATCTTATTGCCGAAACTACAGAGTTGTCATGGCCAAGTAGCAGAGAAAGCAAATATATTATTGACTCGAAAAAAAAAAACACAATGTTGAAATGATGCTAGCTCGACCTAGAGACTTGACATGCACAATCTAATGACAATGTCGCTGCTGGTTTGATCCTTCTTAAGACTCTTGACCAAGTATATCTGTGCAAGGGAACCGAAGATCGCAACCCATCACGACGTCTAACATAGCACACCAGATGGCCATTACCCATTATGCAGCTGACTCCATAGCACTTGGATGTTCATCTGGGGGCAACCAGAGAATAATAATAACTGGAGTTCTTATTCAATGATCACTCTAATGTGAGAACCAATGAGCTGCTATCAGCAATGGAAAGAAACTTCCTAATTCTCTGATGTGCCGACGCAAACACAGTGTTGGGTTAGAAGTGCTGTGCCATCTTGGCCAGCATGATCGTCTTGTCCAGATTGTCGAACAAATTCCCCACGGACCCTTGGCCGCTGATCAGCCAGCCTCTTTCTGCTTTGATAGCACACCTGAAAATAGGCGGACAAGGCCATCAAAAAGATAACGGTCCAATGCATACCATATTCAGGCAAGCAATCAGAATTTCTTTTGAAAAAAAAGAAAATAAAAGAACGCCAAAATTTATTACTTTTAACAGATACTTATTCATTTCTGCGTTGTAATGAGCATAAGTTAAATTTAGGCCCTTAAATACTTGGAAGTAACATGTGCATTTCTCTTTTTCTCCTTCAAAAGAAAGTAGAGATTAATAAGAGTCAATTTTATCCATTCTAATTATATTTATGCAATCATTTGGATAGCATTCTAGTCGATCTCACCATACTGAGTGGAATTAACAAGGCCCTTTAACTCAACTACCTATTACTATTTTTAGGACTTACTGCCACCGCAGGCATGTAACTGAAAACAGGTTACTTTTTACCAAAGTTCCGATCTTTCCGCTTCAGTCTGAATTTGTTCAAGGCAGCTTCTCGTTGCAGAAACCGCTCCCACTTCCATTGCCACCTCCAATAATACCATTCTGCCCGTTGCTTCCATTCTGCCCGTTAACATTAACACTTTCTATGTTTGGTCTTGCAGTATTGGGAGCAGCGCTGCTTCCGTTCTGCCCGTCGCTTCCATTATGACTACCTGAGATTGCCCCGTTGACACTGTAGTTTGCAGCATGACCTTCAACATGAGGATCAAAGACATTGGATGATCAACATTGGGCATCTGATGATCCACGCTCAATTGATGGCTATTGTTGTGCCATAACATGGAGGTAATAATGGATGTGATGATGGTGATGATGCACACATCTTTCTGGTGCCTCTTTTGGGTGGCCCACTTACACTGCGTTGGAAATTCCTTCATCAGCTTTGTCCTTCCCGATCACATTAGCTAGTGATGTTTGGTGCTGCACAGGATGGAATGCTGAGGTATGCTGGAAAGATTTAATAGCCGATGGTGAAGTCACTCTTTCCCTGTTCACAGAAGGCTTTACGATGACATTCTTTGTACTGGAGCCCATGTCATTGTTGTTGCTACTCCCATTGGAGCCCTGCTTTATTGGAGCAGCATCTGAGACTTCATCTTGCAGGTAGAGTCTGTTTTCACTGCCTCACAACTATTTTGTTGTGGTGAACTGCTTTCCCCAAACCTTGTTCCACCTTGATTGGAAACCACAGATGTATGGTACCTTGCAAAATAAGAAACAATTAGCATACAACTTACTATTGTGTTCATAACCTAGTAATGACACTGATATTATGTTTTGCACCTAGTGAATGCTGAAAAATCTTATCTTCTCAGAATATTTCGTTCATCATGGATTACAGATGCAGCTCCAGTTGTTTTCAATCTCTTCAAACCCAATTCATTGGATGCCATGCCAATATGAGAATCGCGATTCTTATCATTCCCATCGGGCATCTCGGAAGGGCAACCACGTGCATATGTTGTTCTTACTGCATGTTGGGCTTCTGTGTTTCTGGCTATTGAGCTAAACAAATCAGCAGTTTGAGTATTTGGTTCGGGATTTGCTTTGGGCCATGTGAGTCTCATATGTTTTTCTGTTGAGAAAAGATTGATACTCTACACTTGAATTCCTCGGAGGCCTATTTCCAAGTATTTTCCCATGGATTCATCTGTAAAAAAACATGGAGTTTGGTGAGTGAGACAATAGTGTGAAGAGGTTTACTTTCTTATAAACAATGAATGTTGTGGAGCATATGATACCATTTTTTTGTTTCTTACTGTTCCTTTTGTTTGCAGTTGGTAACCACTTGTTGTTGCATATCTCTGATTTGGGGGTGAATAACTTGTGGACATGTACTATCAGGTGGATCAGCTAGTTGACCTGGAGACATAGATTGTGCGTTGTCAATCTCCACAGCGCGCTTTGTCCATGAACTCTGCATTTTAATACAGATTGTTGACATCATAATACATTAACATAAAAATCCTACACATAGAGAAAGTTATCAGAAAATATATTTATTTTTCCAAGAAATGTAAGTTGCAGCCAAGCAAGTAGTATCACGTGAGTCGATTTCAATGCAAGGGATAAATAACTTGATTTCTCTATTTTAACTGTGGCAGGATGACCGGGTCGAATGGATTTCTCTAGACAGTGAAGTTTAATAATGCAGTTGCAAGTTGGAACCGATGGAGAAACAATATTATTATGTAGGAAAATTTTATGGTACCTCCAAGTAATTGTGGACCATCTATCTGGTTAGATCATGATAGTTAGATTAAAGAAGATGACCTATTACCTTATAAATACTATATTTATTTTTTATATTTTTTTCATTTGGAAAGTTACCTAATAGTCATTAACTGTCATCGTGTTTTTTGGGACTGTTGGCGGAATTGCATCCACGTCTTGCATGCGGCCACTAATTTTACCGCATCTTGCATGGTGGGGTCTGGTGGGGTGGCATTGGCATTGTGTTTTGCGCGTCGTATGTGGTGGGTCTGGGTGGCCCGGATCGGTTTTCCGATACCCATGCACAACAATACTAGGCTCGCGAGGGACACCAAAAAATTCACAACAATACCCATGCATGCAAGCTCTAGAAAATTGCCGTCACGTCACACCCAATCGATCGTGCGACATGTTGAGCCTCGGTGTGGCCCTTTCGTGCTCTAGCACCATTTTGCGTGAGTGAAACATGTGTGCATGAATTCATGTTGTGAACGTGTCATACGATTATCTTAGAAAATCATGTAGCTGTTGGGTCACAAACACTCAATGGTTCTCCGACACGCCACACATGGGTATCACGCGCAGCATGCGCCCAGTCAGGTTGCCGTGTGTTGCACTATGTGCTAGGATAGATTGTGTGCTTGTAGGAGGCATGCAAGTGTAAAAAATTTAAACATGTACTAATTTGCAATAATTAATAGTCGGCAGGATCGTGTCCAGTTACTATCTTAGTTATTCAATGTGATAGCATATGGCACACATGTAATAGCATGTACAAAATTTCAGTGTAACTGCACACGTGATAGGAACATGTGGTTACAAATTTTTGTGCGTGACGAGTGCTATCTCTTTTATTCGATATGTAGAAACTTTTAACGCATACAACTGGCATGAACATGTCTTGTTGCTATCGCAGTTATTCAGCGTGATAGTATGTACGAGATTTTAATGTAACTGCACACGTGATAGGAACATGTGATCATGCAATGTGTGAACGTTAAATATATGTTAGCACGCATAAGGTATAGTTGGGACCAGACAGACACAATACATTGCACTTGCTTAGAGTATCTCTCTAACAAACGTGAATTGGCACCATGCTCTAGGCGCGCCCTTTGGAGTAAGTCCTAGATACGTGGATGTGAAGGGTTTATGAAGGTGTGACGGAGGATGTTGAGAAGATGCAACATTGACGGGTCATGAAGAGTTTAGAGTATTCATGTGAGATGTGCATGTGAGCCTAGGAGGACATCGTACCTTAAGTGGTGAATATGAGTAGACAACAGATGAAGATGGTACTGTAATGGTTGTACTTAACCATTTTACCCCTGATGAGCCATCGGGTTACGCTATAAACATGAGGGACATAATCATAAAATGTTGGAGTAAGTCCTGCATACGTGGATGTGGAGGGTTTATGAAGGTGTGTGGAGGATTTCGTGAAGACGCAACATGGAAGGGGCTTGAAGAGTTTAGAGTACTCATGTGAGATGTACATATGGGCTCAGGAGGACGTTGTACCTCAAGTGATGAATATGAGTAGCCAACAGATGAACATGATACCGTAATTATTGTACTTAACCATTTTACCTCTGATGAGCTATCGGGTTACACTATAAACATGAGGGGCATGATCATAAAATGTTATGTAACTATTGTGTACCCCCATCTGCTCGTGTCAAGTCATAATTATGCAAAGCCTTGTAATATTTATTTGTTTCAATGTTAAGCTTCAAATATTGCATCCAATTTGAGGTAGGGCCACACATTGGTGACACATTACAATTTATATAATTTTATTTAAATAATAATTTTAGAAATCTGATGCTCGTTTTCGTGTAACTTTGTGATGTGTCTCGATTGAAGTCATAGTTATGCAAACGCTTGAACCCATGTTTGTTTAATTTTGACATGTTCTTTGTTGATTTATTTCTTTGAATGCTAAAATTAGAAAATCCATCCAATACAAGGCAGGCCCACACGTCGGTGACATTTTAAATTTGTATATTTGTAGTTAAAATACTTAACTTCAGAAATACCATACAATATGAGGTGGGCCCACACATCGTTAAGATAATTATAGGAATTTTTGTCAATATATGGAGGCCCAAAACACAGTAGTATTATGGCCCATCTCGCATAATATGACAATCTAGCCCAATCAAAGTAGCCCAAATCTAAGCTAACTACCAATCTCCTGACCATGCCTCTCCAATCCTATGACCTCGTCGCCCCTACTGCAGCCCTGGACAGCTGCCTCCCTAATCCCAGGATGTCACCGCCCCTGCTGTAGCTTGGATGGCCACCTCCCCAATCCTAGGACACCGCCGCCCCTATTGCAGCCCTAGACTACCGCCTCCCCATTCCCAGGACTCCGCTGCCCCTGCTGCAGCCCTGGACGGCAATTGGAATTTCTTTTCAATTGGGACTTATATATGAGGGATTTCATAGGTTTGCAGCCCTCGACGTGATTTGCAGTAGACTAAAGGTATGTGGTATTCACCATAATGTTAATGGTTGCAATCATGGAGTCAAATTCCGATGACCGTAGACTATTTGTGCCTGTGAATGTGTTCTTTTGTGCGGACTATCAGTGCTATTGTGGATAGTCCAATTTAGGAAATCGCAAATTGATTGCATGGGGAAGATTTTGAAGAATTCAATTAAATATTGCTAGAATAGGCATGACTTCTGTGATCTGTTTTGTTATATTTACTTCATTTTTGTAAAAATTGTCTTTTGTTTCTCAATAGGTGCCTGTTTTTTATGGCATAGGTATTAGTAATCCAACATGTCATTCCATAGTCAAGATGAGACCCATACACTTGAACATTTAGCCAAGTACCAAGATACCAAATAGAGAACCTTTAGTTCTGAAGATGAGGGATATGAGTTTTTTTAATAGTTTTGTCAGGAATAAAAGCCTTAATTTAAGGAAGGACAATGTTAGATACTTAGGAAACAAATATGATATAACGTGTCGCCAGTTTGTCTGCTTGAAATAAGGTACCAGACAACAAAAATTCTTCAATATTAATTACCAACAACTTTAAGAACTAGTATGTTAAGTTATAGAGACGGAGATGTCAAAAGCTGGCCAACTGGGCCGGTCCGAGGCCCATCACTGTAGGCATAACCCAGGAATGGCACAGCATGCGGTGTTGGGCTGTGCCTGGGCCGAGGCTGTGGCACGGCGTGCCGGCATGGGCATAGCTAGGCCCAGCACGCCAAGCACTACTCAGAATCGTTGGTGTGTGGTGTCGACCCGGCTTGGCACCACCGGCACGCGGGTTAACATGTTAAATGGGTTGTGCTCGGCCCATTTAACCCGTTAACATGAATATTTTTAAATTTTTAGCTATTTTGTGATCGTTTGGGCTAAAAAAATTAGATTTTTTTTACAAAATTCACCACTTTTTATCTATAAATAGAGCACTATCTTGCCCTCCCATTCCATACTAACAACAATAATTGGTCTCTTGTTTTCTCCTCTTATTCTTGTCTCAAAGTTCTTGAGAATTTACGGTAATTTGGCAAAATTAGTTTGAACTATTGCCAAAAATCCGAGAAATCTCAACACCGTCATCCTACTATCTTGAAATCTTGGTGAATTTTTGCATCGATATTCTTTCTTGTTTCTTCCATTCTTTATTTTATTATTTGATTATGTCTCTTTTCTAACTCTGAATTTTCGAATTTTTTAGTGCCATTCAACATTGATCATGGACGCCGATGATCATGATGATACGTCCATCGATCATGATTTTTTTTTCTTCAATGACTCTCAGGGGACTACAACCCCTTTGATAGCAATGTTGTAGGTGAAGAAGGACCCAATGGTGAACCTCCATCTGGTTCACATGCAGCAGCACCTCCATCGTTAGGCTCTACAAGTGCACATAAGTCAACAAGCATCGGCTCTAAAAGAAAAGATCAAGAGCGGCTACTTCTGAAGTTTGGTAAGACTTTGAAAGGATCTACAGAGAGGAAGACAAGGTAAGTGTTAGGTATGCTAAGTGTTATATTTGTAAACATGAATTATCTACAAAGTTCTTAGATGCAACGAAACACTTGAAGAGGCACGCTGCAACTTGTAAGTGAAATAGTGGAGCAGCCATGAAGCAGATGATGTTGCAATATGACCCCGATAGCTATGTTTGTTATTGGGAGTATGACTCCGCTAATGCTCAAAAAGAGCTATACTGCCTCATTGCAAGAGCGGATCTACCACTCAATATCGGTGAGTTTGTTGCATTTGAAAATTATATTAAGTAAGCTTATAATCCTAGGTTCATGTATGTTTCTAGACATACAACTACTAGGGATATGGTTAAATACTACAATATGTGTTGTAGCAAGCTTAAAGAAATATTGAAAATATGTATATTTTCAGTTGCTTTGACCTCTGACATATGGGTAGGTAGGGCTAGGGAGGATTATCTTAGTGTGGTTACTCATTTTGTTAATAATGATTGACAAATAGAAAAGAGAATAATAGATTTTCGGTTGATTGACAATGCACAAATTGGTGAAAATATTGCTAAAAAATATCTCAAGTAGTTGAAAACTTTGACCTCACAAATAAAATATTTTCTATCACTTACCAATGCAAACTCTAGAGCATCGTTGGTGACAAGTATCTCAATAAAGTTAGTGTCATTGGGAACAATGACGGCAGGAGTTGACAGTAATGAGTCAGAGTAGGCCGCCATCATGAGAGAAGCAGACACAGTGGACCCTTTTCCCAATTGACAGTGCTGCAAACCTCATTATGGCACCAATGGCCATGAAGGCGTAGGACCTGGACGCGGTGAGGAGAGAGTTGGCAACATGGTTTTCCACGGGGTAGAGGGCCTCAGCTTAGATTTTTGGATTGGGAGCAATGCTCAGGGCCGACAGCGGTTTGGGCGCGTCAACGACGTAGCAGGGAGTATGAGGAGGGTGGAGGGAAGGGACTTGGGCTGCGAGGAGGGCAGGGACCACTCCTGCCCGCCGTTAGTCAACACTCGTGAGAGAGATCCATTGGTGACACCATTTGCTAGGATGAGTGGCACACGGAGGACGTTCTCGACCTGGGCTTGGAGTGTTGTTTTCTCTCGTGGATTGGCAAGGTTTAGGCCAAATTGATTCCATCACGTATGTGCCAAATGCACTCTCGGTGCACCCCGGCATCCATTCCCACCTGTGGGTTCTCTTCCCCATGAGGGTGGGATTGAGCCTCAATGTCGACTGTTCCCGGCCTGGGCAAACTAGGCCTAAAGGCCTGTTTGGAAGAGGGGTTTTAGCCAAAAACCCTTGTAAATTACATGCTCCAATTGTTTTCCAAGGTGAGCTGTAAAATTTTGTTTGGATGAATGGTTAGCACACTAAAATTACAACTGGTTTGGACCAATATCGTCGGACCAATAATCGTGTGAGGAGGTCTGGAAAATAAAAAGACAACTATCGGGGACTACTCGTCCGTGGTCGACTCGACCAAGGAGCTGAGCGGACTTGGCGGCGGCGGCATGGCGATCACACCGACGACGACGGCGAGCTACAGCCAAATTCCCTACTGTCGCCGTTGCCTCCCGCGCCTCGACCTGTAGCGCCTCTGCTGTCCCGGACTCCACCTATGCCCCCTCCACGTCCTGACCTCCACCTTGGTTGTTGTCGTTGTTCGGGATTAGATCCACGCCGCCGCCCTCGTCCAGCCTCGACTTGTGTCGTCGCCGACGATTGAGCCTTGGTCCACGAGGCCATCGGCTTGAAGGTCGCGGAGTGTGCACAGGGGTGGAGCTACTTGCCTCCAGGGGCCCCTCAAGCGCTCGTCCGAGACACATCCTGCCTCCGGGGGCTCTGATCTGAAATTGCTTCAGCTTGGAGTCCAATTTGAAGATCAAATCGTTTGGTATGTATTCAATCTTGACAACTTCAAGATCTTGGATAGTTTGGAGATCAAATCAGGCACAAGGAAGACACGATGCAAATGATAGTTCGCTTGAGAGTTTCTATTATGCTCGGTTGCTCGCCAATCTCTCTCCCTCTCCCTATCTCTCTGATTTATCTCGTTATTCTGATGAGTGATGTATCCATTGATGACATACAACGGAGTTTTAAGACGGAGTATACAAACAACATTTACAAGTGTAAAGTTTTGCAGAGGTTTTTTTTGTGCACAAAAAGTTACAGGTGAAAACCCTTTACAAGTGTAATTTTTTTTAATTCTTCCAAACGGGCCCTAAGAGGGAATGGATTCACCATGGTTGCACTATCCCGTGCAGCAGCATCCTCGCCTCCCACCTTCCCGCTTCTCAGGGAAAGGAGTCGCCTGCCTGCGCCCTGCCTGCCTGCCTGCCAATGTGATTCCAGCAAGCAGCTAAGGAGCGGTGACCTATTGAACTGCTGCTGCTACACTCGGACTTTTATAGGCCGCCCCTTAACTATGGCCATGTTTGTTTACGTGCCGCGGAGACGGGGACGGCATGTAGTACCGAAGAAAGAAAGACAGGCGGCCATCACAGCGAATCAGCGATGCTGAGAAAAAGGAGAAACCTACAATTTTGGGCTTCTTTGTGGCTCAAACTTGTTGGGCCCGAACTGGTGCTTCGGCCACACAGACCACGGAAGCTGATCCACCGAAAGCCGTCGCGGGCAAAGCGACGGTCGTCGACGGGCGCCGACGCGGCCTTCTACCTGATTCTGTGAAACCGTTGGAAGATAGAATTTGATCAATTGAATACTCTTGAACTGAATACCGGAGCACGATACAACAAGAGGTGAGATAAAAGCAAGAAGCCAGGAATCTCTTACGGCAAAAGCTTGCATTTTATTCCCGACGAAAATGAAGGCATTTAGACATACATGGCAACAATCACACTCCATACACTAACTGACTACCCCCCTGACAATTGCAACCGGCCGCCCAAAAACAAATGAAGAAACACAATGCTCGGTGGCGCACACAACAGACTGACAATGGCGAACGCATAGCAGCTAGCAGCAGCATGTGCCATCATCGAGATACATATATCCGCTCAGATAGAGATGCTGTTGGGGATGCCCATGGCTGTGAGCCCCACGCCCTTGGTGCCGTCGGCGTCCGACGTGTTGGGGTACAGCAGCATGTACGGCATATCCACCGGCCCCTTCCGGTTCTTGAATGTTGTGTCGTCGTTCATCGTCTTGATCCGGTTCTCGATCTCCACTAGCCGGCTGCCGAACCTCTTGAACGCATCCAGCGCTCTGGCGTCCGACGTCCAGCGCTCCGGCTCGTCGCGCTGGCCGAGGTACACCTCGTCCGAGGCGTGCTTGGACAGGATCTCGATGAGCGAGACGCCCAGGATAGTCTGGAACTGGCTGGTGATGGTGCGGATGAATACCTTGTCGACCTCCTCCTGCCCGCGCTCTAGCTGCGCGTACTCCTTGCTGCCCGGCTCCGGCATCGGCCGCCGGCTCACGGTCGGCCGGTTCGGGAGGTACCCGGCGTACGGGTACTGCCCGAAGTTGACGGCCGCGTGCAGCGCCGACGCCACCCAGATGATGGTCGTGCACGTCCTGGCCAGGTCCTGGACTGTGTCCATCTTGGGCCACCAGTGCCGGTCTTTGAGGTCGCCGTGCGCCTCCTCGCGCACCTCCTTCCACCACTTCTGCAGCTCCTCGTCGCGCCGGATCTCGGCGTCGCTCGGGTAGTAGATGTCCAGGTACTCCTTGACCCACCGCTCGATCGCCCACCAGATCACCAGCCCGTCCACGGCGTACGGGTAGTCCTTGATCAGCAGCCGGATACCGTACGGGCTCGACTGGTCTGGCACGGCGACACCTCTGCACGCACAACCAAAGAGTAAACCCGTCAGAATCACACAGTTTCCGGAAGCTCTGCTGCATTCCGATCTCGTCAGTGCTGTAAGTTTTTGCTGCTCTATGTACGTACCTCTTGACGAGATCAGCAGGGAGGGCCTGCTCGTTGAAATTCCAGCTCTTGTACACGTCAGAGGACATTCCCAGCGCATACTTCCCCGGGAACACGGTGAGCTCGAAAATGCCGCCGGCGTTGATGAGCGTCTGGCGTGCCAGGGCGTTGATGTTCATCGTGTCGCGGTAGTGCGGGCTCAGCAGCTTGTGCACGGGGTGCACCACGCTGAGCTGCCGGTTCGTCGCGATGGCGAACGGCTCGATCACCGCGTGCGTATTTAACCTACAAGAGAAACACACACGAAAAGATCAGTTTTTCCCTACCAAGGACGGCATTTTTCGACTAGCAAATGGAACAGAGCGTGGCGCTGTACCAGTGGCTGATAAGCTGGTGCCACGCAGAGTCGTTGACGCAAGCGTACGCCTTTGCAAGCTGCCAGATATGGCCTTGGACGCCGGTGTGAGCCGGGGTGTACACCTTGCTGACCGCGCCGTGCTGCTGGCCATCAGGGTGGGGCAGGCTCAGCTCAATAGCGAGGGGCTTCAGGGTGCCGTCGTCCTTCAAGAACAGCAGGGTCCTGCTGGCGTATATGAAGTTGCCCTCCAACTTGTTGATCCGGTCGAGGTACGGCATGAAGTGATCATGGTGGTCCAGAATGAAGAGCTTGTTGTTCCTCAGTGCCTGCACAAGGTTTGTTATCGCAGTCAATTGACGGTTCTTGCCAATTATCTGTATTGAATATTTCAGTTATATGTGCATGTGTTAAGTGGTTCAGCATACATTCTGCACTGTCAGGCCTTCCAGGTTGTGCTGAATGTGAGCTGCAGTGATCTTGCTGGTATGGTCTCCATACTGACTTGGATCCAAGGTACTTTTAGCAGGGAACTCCTGCGATCATGAAAAAGAATTTTCTTTAACTCTTCTTACTCTATTATTTGGGAAAATGTATTTGTCAGTTTATATGGTGTAAGTTGCAAACCGTCAAACGTCTGATCATCACTGGGTTCACGCCTGCAAGCATTTCTCGTGCAAACTCCTCATCAGTCCTCCAGCCAAACTTATGCTCCGGAGCCTTTTTCAACACATCTAGTTCATACCAAGATTTTAGGCGCAAAGCATGAAAAATATTTTTCTTTTGAACACTGGATCAACACAAAAAGTTATTACAAAGTTCAATTACCTGATTTGATGATATTCGGAAGGGGCATCTTTAGGGGGTGGTCATGACTACCATTCGGCAAAAGACTTCTAAGAAACTCACTGGGGATTTTCTTCCTGATCTCTTCTATTACTGGGTTATTGGGTGCTTCCGGACCAAGTTCATAGAGTCCTAGTATGTCTTCAAACGAATCAAACTCCTTTGGCGTATCATCGATGAAAGTCCCTATTGTCGGAAGAACAGCCTCAATGATTGCCTTCAGAGAGTAACCAAGGAAGTCTGACATCTTGAGGTGCCCAAAGCGTTCATCACGTGGAACGTAGATGTTCAGGTTCAGCAGGAAAAGCCTGCTCTCTGAATTTTTGTCTGGGTAAAGATCAAGCAACATGGTATTTCAGCCAAAATTTGCACGGTGCCATAGTTTTGTATGGACTAAAATGTAGTGGCTTCAACTCACCAGTTACCGTTTTGTCCCGGCCAGTTCTGGCACGGCGGGGATATGGGTGCTCTTGGCTGCCACCGAGGACCGGCCGTGCATGGTCTTCACCCTTGTCTGGCTCACCAAGGTCGTTGTAGTAGTCATAACGGTAGACACGGTCATGCTCCTTGTATGGTCCGGCATTATCGTCGCCTCGGAGAACCTTGAGTTCATCTTGCCGATAAGGCACCAATGGCGCAGGCATTTTGCTAGGAAGATAGGTCTGCAATATAGCAATAGAGTGAGGTGACCGGTTTTCCTATAGCCTTGAATAAAAATAATGCTGGCAGAAGCAAGCATATAGGATAATTAACTGACAGGTACGATTATTTTCCACAACGTCATATGAAATACCCAAGAGCAAAAGCTATATTGAATTGGCTCTAGTTGTTTTAAGACCGTGTTCTAGTCTTTTTTTGTTTGGCAGATCTAGTGTCAATATGATCAAACAGAAATACGACAGACTTACGAAGGCATGGTGAGTTAAACTGAATATTCTTATCATTCAGCAAATTTATCTGGTCATATCAACCATCAATTTCTTTCCACTCCTGGATTATATCTATGTGTGCTTATCTTGGTGCAACATGAGCTAATTTGAAGTGTTAAATCTGCTCTGGTACTGAAATGAACCTCATATTTCTATCTCCTTTTCTTCTGATTATCAGGGAACAATTATGGCTTTTTAACAGACTTGCTATCTTGCTTTTGGGATCCATCTACCAGTTGCGGATCAAGAAATGAGCAAAATGAATATGCCAGGAAGGATCCTTTTCCAAAAGCTTAATTAAACAGCACATCTTGTTAATATTTTAGTCGTCTACTACTAAGACATGTTAGGCAGTATGTAGCTGCTGATCGTGGGCATGCAACTTGCTGTTGTAATCTAAGGCAAGTAGCAGAAGACTCGTTTAGTCATCCTGAATGGATGAGGCAAGCCCAAGTCTTTATCATCTGCAGCTGCCAGAAGGTCTCACACTTTGGCGTGGAACCAATCAGAGCCTTATTTTCTATTGTTGTGTAAAGATCTGGCCATCCGTGGACTTGGCTGGGAAGACCAGGCTCAACAATTTGGCGGCTGAACCGGATCTACCCTACCCAGTGGGAATAATAAACAAGGTTAACAGCAGGGTTTTTAACTTTTAATTCTACACCATGGCTTTTTGCACTTTTCAGGAGACAATGCCTACCATTAGGAATTTAGGATCTAGATACAACTAACATGGTAGCTAATCCATCCAGAGACTTTAAAAAACAAAAATTGATCAGCACCCAATCTTTAGTCCATAACCACATTTATTGTAAACAAACTAGGATGAGTTTGTCAGACAGTTGCTCTTCTTCTTATTATTATTCTTTTTTCATTTGGAATTTGGTCATAAAGCCTTTTTGTTTCTTAGCGGTAAATATGCAATTTTATTCTCGGCATGGCTCATATATGCAAGTTTCTCATACTAGTAAACTAGCAATGTGGCCCATGCTAGCCTCGTTGCAATATATTGTCACGATAACCATTGATTAATTGTGTTTTACATGGACTCTTTATTTAGGTATTTGATTTTTATAATAATTTGATTTTTTTCTAAGACATATTTGATATGGATTTTTCTTTTTTTCATTCTAACCCCAATTTCAATTATTATTTATTTATTTGGACTCTTTATTTAGATTTTGCTTCTCAAACCATATGGAAATAGAGCTACTAATTTTCTATAATTTTTATTCCGAATTTAGCTATTTATTAATCGTATTTGATATGACCTCTTTGATTTAATCTAGACCGTTAGAGGTCCATAATAATGAGTGATCTAGTCTTTTTTATTTTTTACTAATGTAGTAATTTTGTGACATTGGAAACAAACTCTTTCTAAGTAATAATATAATAGTCTCTAGGCATCAGCAATATTTTTTCGCTGAATCGAGGCATCAGCAAAAATTATTGTACCAGCTCCAGCAATGATGCTTTACTTTTATTGAAGGAACTTGTCCCAAGCTCCCGTCATTGGACCCAGATCCGTATTCTCGTACTCATTTGTTCGGACCACACATGTTTCCACTGAAAATGGATGGGGATTTTCGCTACGCATGACATCGAAAATTTGTGTCCAATTCTGAGCTAAAACACAAATTATGTATGCACGATGCATTATCCATCCATCTGATAAGTTAATTGGTACTGCATCAGCAGGAACGGGAAACAAACAATGCAAAGGGAGCCGAGGGAGAAGAAAGCTGCAAGAATGAACACTCACGTCGTTGGCGAAGAATATGCGGTCTTGGGAGTAGAGCTTGTAGTTGTAGACCCACGAGTTGGCGACGAAGACGACGGTGCCCTTGCCGGGGACGCCCTCGAGGGTGAGCGTCTTGAGGAAGACCTCTTCGGTCTGGTAGTTCTTGACGAGGACGGCGCCGGGGATGCCCTGCGACTCGTCCCACTCAAAGTTCACCCTGTACACGGCCTCCCCGTCCGTCTTAGACTTGAGCGTCACCACCGCCTCCTCCAGGTGCGCCGCCTTCCCCACCTTCCCCTTGCCTCCATTGCCTGCGATCCATCATCACCACGACAAGAACAAAAAAACTGAGGAAAAGAACGAGATGCTTCGGTCGAGTTGGCTGTCCTTTTTCTTTCTAGCGAGATTCCCTTTTTGATTCTCATAAGAAACTGAATTGTTTTTTTTACAAAATTCCTGTAAAGTTTCTGCGTGGCCAAAGCTCCGAGGCGTCTCTGTCGATTTTGAGAGATCGACTGATTAAGATGATGCGCATTTAGGGAAGAAGATTGTCGTGTAAGCTAAGAGGAGGCGCGTGTCTTGACTCTTGACCGCGCGTTCTCGGTTTCCTTGGTACCACCTCGATCCCTCCATCAATGGCGTTGAGTGCAACAACCCACCACCCAGCGACGGGAGATTCGTGCCCGTTGTTCAGTTCAAACTGCACTCCACGACAAATCCCCTGCACCTCCTCCGCTCATGCCCTGCCCCCTAGCGAATCGAAAAATATCTCGAAATCTACAAATTTCATCCAAATTCAAATCGACAGCAGGTGAGTTGATCAGAGCACGCGGTTCCTGGTCTCGAGAAGCAAACGCCATGTCACAGAGCGAAACCGAGCCGAAACGCGCCAGCGTGGGGGCGTTTCGTCCCGCGGCCGCCGCGCGGTGCTAACACTCGGGAGGCGTGGGAGGAGGAGGCTTACCGGCGTCTGCGGCGGTGGCGCTGACGAGCCGGAACGCGAGGCCCTCCTCCTGGCCGAGGATGTAGTGGATGCCGTCGAGGAGCGAGGCGTTGAAGTGGCCGAACCCCAGCACGTCCTTCTTCACCACCACCGCGGTGCCGCGGATCCTCCCCTCATTCCACGCCTCCTTGTTCTTCCCCGTCAGCCGGTCCACGAGCCCGTGCAGCAGCATCCTCGCCTCCTCGCTTCTCAGCTCTCAAGGGAAGAGGAGAAGAGAATGGCGACCGATTCGCCTGCCTCGCTTGCCAATGTGATGTGCCAGCAAGCTCGGCCTATGGAACCGCTGCCGTGCTCTGCAGTCTGCACCGGGATTTATAGGCCGATGCAGCTCAACTGCGGCCGTGTTTATTACTGCCCCTGCCAGCGATGGTGGCGTGTACAAATGAAAGGCAAAAAAATAAAAATAAATAAAAAAGGGGGTGGTGAGACTGGATGTGGATGGCATACCTCGTCAGTCGTCATCACAAGCGTGGGGATCGTGCAGCTTATAGTAGAAACCATATTCAGATGGGCCCATGGGTAGGATGGGCTGCCACATGGGCGGTTTAGGGTTTACCGGACTCCGTCTTCGACACCCGCAACACGCCGGTCACAGGCGGTAGCCGAGCTCCCTGCCCAGAGCGCAGAACGAAGACGCGAAACGGGAAAGCCCCTGGCGGTTTCCCCTCCCGACCAACTCGGCCGTCTGATGCATGGCATGCACGACAAAGACTAAGCCAGTCGAGAACTTGCTAAGGTCAGCTCTATTAAATTACGGTGATGAACAATAATTTTTTAAGTAATTACATAATTCCATTAGCGTTGGCTGACCCCGGTAAAGGACTGGCTCCGTCCCTGTGTTTATCTCAAATTTTTTTCCTTTTCGCGCAGCTAACGGCACAAACAATGTTAGGCGAGAAAAAGTGTTAAACAACTACATAAAATTGTAATTTTTAATATAAACAAATACTACAAGTGTTTAAATATGATTTATTATTTTATTAGCACTAATATAAATAGTGGTGTTTAAGTAAACATCTTCCTTCATTTAAACCCATGCGCCAGTGCATTTGAGAAAAAAACAATCCGATTTTTTCTATAAGTACCTCCAAACATTACATTGCACCTGCTCTAACAGAACGTACTGGTGCGCCAGCGCGTGAGATGAGACGTCGTGAGCATTATATCGGGTGCAATAACAAATTAACCTTCTATTCAGACCTGTGCGGCGAGTTGTCTGACGGAAGGTGAGAGCGAGGTCCGCGCATGCTCCGTCATTCCACAGCCGCGTGATGCCCATCTAACGGACAACGCGCGATTCGTTCGTTCTCAGGCTGTCCGCATCGGACGCAGCGTTGCTGAAACGTGGATCTCGCGCGTAACACTTCGGTTTGAGTTGTTAGGGTTCTTGGAACGGAGCGATCGATAGGGGACTGGACTTGTATGCATGCGTCTTTTCAACTGGCAGTAGCTTTTGCGTTCTGGACATTAGAACTTAGCTGTCTTGTTGATCGTTCTCGGTTTGGCCTGCAGCCGGGACCGTGCGTGGACTCGGCATCGTGACAAACTGACAATGTACGTAGCACGTAGGAAGGATGCAACCACTACCAGAAATCAGTTTTTTTCTCGACAGTATTATACTTTCTTGATGGTCCCGCAACGTTCGACGGGAAAGATCAATGTTTGCTGACGTTGATGCATTCCGATTCTGATGGGGACATACTACACTACGGAAAAAATCTTCGTCTGCTGACGTAATGCATCAGTTGAGACCGTCGTGAGAGGTTTGGATGGCGCGAGAAAACATAAACAGCAATCTTATTGCTATCTCCATATCTATTTTACTTGTAAGTTTTACTAGGCATGCCTTACAGATCCATTTTGAAGTTGACTTATTCGCTTGATCAATCGTCGGAATGTGTATGAGATACCATAAGGGCCCAATATCTCAATAGCACCCTTGTCTAAAGCTTCGAATGAGACTGAATATCCAAAGCGCAGGAACGATCTGACTAGAAAGTCATTTAAAACTTGATCGAAGACGACTCTAATAGAAACTAAGGGTCAGCTCTCTGCTCTATTTGCTTGCAATGTATTGCCTATCAAAGTCGGCGAACGCTTCCACCCCCTCTTGCCCTTGTTACGCAACACGCCAACAAAGAACCTTGGTTCCGTTGCGCCCTTATGTGTGCGCAAATGTTTCGGTGTTTGGTGTCTCCAGGGATGTGAATGCGCTTTGGCGCGCAACAACAATGAAATTTAGGACCTTGGGCTTTGACCAATTGTATAAGGAGGAAAAAGAAAAACTAGCAAACCATCCCCGTAGCCTCTCATCCGCATTGCTCCCTAAAACAATTGATCCCCTCAAGCCTCGCAGAAGCTATTGATCCCCACTAAATTATTTTGCCCTCACCCATTATAAACCCTAATGAAACCACTAGATCCATAGTGGATGGGTAGAGATTTAGTCACTAGATCTGTGTGGTGGTGGCTAGGATTTTAATTGTCTGCAGTGGACGGAGCTAGCAGGTCGCAGAACCGGCCAACAGAGAAAGACGCCACCACATCTAAGCACGAGCTCCCCATCTGGCACTCCCTCGATGTAAGTGGTATTTAGTTTTTTCCTCAACACGAAAGTAGTACTACCTCCGTTTAATTTTTTGGTGTCGTTTTAGCATTCGATACAGAAAACAAGGTTGCAATAAATTCATTCATACACGACATATTTACCCCTCTCGATTTATCCAATATTCAATCAATAACACATAAGTCACCAATTCACTACACTCATTGAATTGAAACTTTACTTTTTAATAGCCTTTAATATGGACACTTTAGTAAAACACAACCTTGAAAACATAAAACGACATCTATTTAACAAAAAAATTAAATTTCTAAAACAATATCTATTTGAGAACGGAGATAGTAGCAGTTAGTAGTATAGAAAGTAGAAGCAGCAACAACTGGAGCCCTCGGTGCTGGTGTCATCATCATCATCATCCTCGTCCTCAGAGGATACACCATCCTCGGTGCCGGTGTAGGAGTCCTCCAAGCTCGCCGGTGTAGGGTGATTCTTTGGTGGAGGGCCCTCATCCTAGAAGTTCTCCTAGTCATAGTTGTATGGGGAGGAGGATCGTTCATCGTTGGAGAAGGAGAAGGGATGGTCATCGGAGGAGGCCGATGTTGGCTCCTCCTCCTCCAATGAGTACGGTGGTGGGGATGGAGGAGAGGCCAGAGGTGGCGGTGGTGGAGGAGGTGTGGCCATTACTAGACTAAGAGGACTGATGAATTAATTTACATATGGTGGATCGAAGAAGGAGAAGTGACATCGTGGATGGAATGAGGAAGATGAACGGGCCACACATGCACTTTTAATGGCGTGAAAGAACGAAGGGGCACGCGGGATTTTAAAGGGGACAATTAAGATATCACCACCAACACAATTACCAACCTGAAGTGATGGGATATCACTACCGGTTGGTAACTATATTAGGGAGTGATAGTGTGCACGTGAATCGATGTATCGATCTATCACTGTTGGTTGGTAACTTTAATTGGTACAGTTATGACATCTATTAATCCTACTCCCTCTGTAACTTCAACCGATATAATTACTTATCTTTGCAATTTTTAATATTAAACTACTTGGCTTAGAAAATGTTATATATGTAGATTGAAATTAATATTACGTGGTTCGTCTAGAGAACTAGTTGCTATGAACTTATCATTATTTAACAGACTCGTCACTCTTATGTAACCTCAGCTGCAGACTAGGAGAAGTGACCCAAATCGTTGTTCCTAGCCTCATTTGGGCCAAATGAATTGTATCCTTGTGGGGCCAATATTTACTTTATTTCACCTTCCCCGTTGCATCCTTGCTCATCGTAACCTTCTAGCTTTACTATCCATTAGTACCACACTGACTATCGAGGAACAACTTGCATGCTTTATAAATCTCACCTTCAACTTGTATAACCGAAGGGTTTTGTTGGGCTTGCGGTAGTTTGAAATGCATGAGTGGCTTTCTTAGCCCTGCAGGTCAACTATCCTTTTTCACGTATGAAATAAAATTAAGTTCTCTTCTAATCACAAACAACTGATTAGTACGTTTTGTGATCAATATATTTTTGTCCTTAGTCGGTTGGACTGATATGGTGAATTGATTTCCATGACTAGTACCATCGGTCATCTGGGAACCTACTGTTATGTAATGAACTTTTATGCATTATAGTTTATTGTGTGTTTATTAATATTGAGTTTTTGTGATCAATACGATTTTCTCCTTGGTCAGTTAAACGACTAGGAACCTACTATACAATGTGTCTCTGTACAACCGTATTGGCTGAGAAAATAGAAGTGAGAAAACCTTGATACTTAAAATTGAGAAAGAAGATCATAGACATCGATAATTTCTATGTCTAAATATATTTATTACATTCATCGACACAAAATGACATCTTATAACATCTTGCCTCACTTGGCCATGATGGTGTGCACCCACATCTACTTTCCTTTGATGATCAAAGTGTTCGACAATAAAGTCTTTGTTAGACACAGATGTGGGGTCATCAGGGTCAATACGATAGGGGGGGCATTTTAGTTATGCGTCTAAAGCAAACTTTATTAAAGATAAATGTTCTGCACTTTTTGTTCACCTTGTTAACATAAACTACATTCATCAAAGATGTGAAAATGTCTCCCCTTTGTGAACCGCCAACTTAAAGTTTTCAAAACCAAGCAAATGTGTAGCAGAGATTATACGTTACACTTTCCTCCATGAAAATGTAAAACACATTGTCAACTGGTCAAAACTGAACACCAAGGCATTGGACAGCAAAAGCAACCAGCTCTACTCTTACTTTCTCAGAAGGCTATACATATTCCTAAATTTTTTTTACAACTTTTCATACATATCTATATATGTAAAATTCTAATAAACCTTGTGTAATAGACCACCATTGCATAATTAATAAAATTGAACCCATCAAAAATAATTGTTTAGAATAAATTTCTAAAAGGAATGCTAGAACCAATCACGTGAACTAATACATTTTATTTGGTTGAATGAAACTTACCAGGTGCAACCGTGCATCGAGCGGAAATTAAGCAACTTTTGGATAGACCTACAATAAAACTTTGCACATCGGATCGGAGGAGGAGCGATGTCATGGATGGAAAGAGGAGGCTAGGGAGGGAGAGTAATTATAATGGTCATGCGAGGAAGATGAAGTGGTGGAGAAGGAAGGGTCATGAAACAATTAATATTAATAGCGGAGAACAGTTGGGCCCTATACAATTAATAAACCGTCATTGCTCCTTTGTCTTCCTCGCGTGCATAGTTTTCCAACTCACAATTTTTAGTTGTATTTATGTTGATAGTGTCACTGTTGGTTCAAAGTTATGAACCAAAAGTGATAGAACGACGCCTTGGTTCATAAGCCTTGCACATTGATTCTAACACTGCTAGTTGTAGTTGTGAACCGGCAGTGATAGTAGGTTATTTATATTTTATAGTGGTAGGATCATTGCCCTATATAACTATCATTTTTCAATGCCTAGCCACTCCTGAGCCACCATACCAACACCTCAGTTGCTGCCCCACGCTGTGCCCTCCTCGACCCCCTCCATCGTGCAACCTCATCCACATCTCAGAGCCAACGCCGCCTCTTCATCTACCCCGATGAGGGCCTCCTCCACTCCAATGACTCAGCTCCCTCCCCGAGTCATGCCCTCCTTGACCTCCTCCACCGTGTGACCTCCTCCACATCTCAGAGCCAACATCGTCTCCTCATCTACCTCGATGATGGCCTCCTCCACTTCGATGACTCAGTTCCCTCCCTGTGCTGCACCCTCCCTGGCCTCCTCCACCGTGTGACCTCCTCCACATATCGAGTCAATGTTGTCTCCTCATCCAACCCGATGATGGCCTCCTCCATTCTGATGACTCGGCTACCTCCGCATGACAAGACTAGGCTCCCTCTCCGTCGCCATTATCCCAAGGTAATCCCCAACTGTTTCTTAGTCCTCCCTACAACTTTAAGAAGTTGGATGTGTGTTGCTACAAAAATGGATGCTCCGTGGAAGAAAATTTATTCTTGGAGTTGTCATGCTGAATTTAATTAAATTTTAGCTATGTTTTAGTGTGTTAGTTTTCTTCTATAGAAATTTTATTGAATTTTAGCTAAGTTTATCCTGACAATGATGAAATAGGCTAATGATATGAGTCCACATATTAGAAAATTAATGACAACATTGAATAGATAGATGTAGTTCGCCAATGATGATATTGTGTCAAATAAATTTTGAATATGATGTTGTGTGGTATCATGGTTTAGGTTGGGAAAATTACCTAAACCCTACTACCCATAGCATCAAATTCAATTTTTGGGACACACAACTGAGGCACAAATGAATAGTTTTTGTTTTTATTCCTTAGCGCAATAGCTTACTCTCATTTTTTATGACTAAAGTACACAATAGCTCGCATGGACAAGAAGCCGTGGAATTGTGATAATTTACATGTTGTTGATTCTATGACTTATGCCCCTAAGCGGAGGCCCCTTTTACGCGAGCCAACGAGGTAAACAATTGCATTGATGATAGTTACCAATGGGGTGTCGTATCTTACATTGCTTTTATCTGATGCATGGTTTCATTAATGATGTTTGAAGTTGATTTCAATAGGCCACCGTTGAGATATCATACTAGGGCATATTTCAACAAGGTAGGGGTGGAAGGTGCATTAAGTTTTTTAGGTGCTCATCCTAGTACTATTGGAGCCATCCTCCCCCTCTCTAAATGATGTAGTCCTCTAAATGTATGTAATTTTATCTATTAACATGCCTATTTTCCAATTTCTCTATAAATAAATGATGAAATCATATGTGATATTTGAATCATATGTGCTTTTTTGGGTGTGGAATTATCATTGCCAGTTTGTGGCTAAAACATAATGGTGACAACACTGCTGGTTCGTGACTTAAACCGGCTGTGATAGTGGTGACATCACTGCAAGTTTGTGTCTCAAGCTGGTAGTGATAGTGGTGACAACATTGTCGGTTCATGTCTCAAACCAACAGTGACAGTGGTGACATCACTATCAGTTCGTGGCTCAAACTGATAGTGATAGTGGAGGTATCACTGTCGGTTCCGCAACCGATAATGATAATCCCATACTATCACTATTGATTGCGCAATGCTGGTTAAAAACCGACACTGATGGCTATTCTGAACCAGCACTGGTGACAGTTTCTGTAGTAGTGGTGGCTATCTCAAGGTAAATTTATAAAATATAGGGTATTTTTCTTTTACCGATCAAAGGTGATTAGAGAAGAAAAATAACCGGGTTGACAGAATATATGGCGTACTATTAAGAGGGTTTGGCGTTCATTTACTTGAGATATATAGTTTGCACTTAGCTCAAACTTGTTCTACATTCATGAAGAAACATTACTTTGAGAGAGTGGATAGCTTGCCCTAAGAAAACCCAAGTCATCAATGTTTGGCGATCTGATCGTGAGGGCTTATGGTCCGTCTGTCACATATGTAAAGAGGTAGAGGCTCACTGGACCCTTTGGCTTTGACTGCTAGAGTTGATTGATCTCTTTTGAGTGACTGAAATGGCTGGTGGTCTAACCACCATAGCTGGTGGTATGGCTGCTAACAGGACAAGAGATAGGGTGATCTTTGGATTGCCTCATAGTCTGACCGTCAGTGTGTGTAACATTCACAAATCAGGTGCATTTAATGAACTTTTTAGAATTTAATGTATGTTGTATTACGGTCTGACAGCCAAGAATAGAGGGGGTCGAGCATCTTTGTGTAATGGCTACTTTTTCGAGGTGTAGCCTATGAATAGTCACCAACTAGGTGCAAAATTTGATGTCTCCTTTTTGTGGTATCTTCTAAGCTCAATTCATATTTGTACAATTTACATTCTTGCTATCTACTTTTCTAGAAATTGAATTGTTACATATCACCCTAGGATTGCAAAGCATTGCCTTGTATCAACTTAGGTATAGTTTATTTATCTTGTATCTTGCTTGTTGATCAATTGTAGGACAAATATTCAAACTTTCAAAATCTAGAGAAAATTATCAAGTAAAACAAGCAATCAAATCAATAGTAGAACAAATTACTAACCTTGAAGCATCAAGAGTAAGTGGATAGACAAGATCTCTTCAAATTTGAAGCCTTCTAGAATGAAATAGACTCCAATGGCCACTAGAGGCCAAAAAGCCGAATAGCTCCTCTGAGCTTGGTCTCAAGGGAGAAGGTTGAAGGCAATCGAGTATCACTACAAATTGACATGTTGTAAATGGCCAAGAGCCAGTCCGAATTGATCTTGTAACAAATCCGCAACCGAACGAATACATTTATTTTTCAAGTGCTTCATACTTGATAAATTGACTTATTTATCACAATTCTTCTGGTTATTCCTTCTCCTCTTTACTTTTTATATTCTTTTTATTAATAATAATGGAATACTTGGAATTAGCAGAATTCTCAAACTACGGAACTAACTGCTTTCGCACCGGGGGAACAAGAATGGGTAGTGATTAGGTAGTATCACTGTCGGTTTTTACACAAACTAGCAGTGATAGTGATGTTATCATTGCTAGTCAATCGGCAGTGATAAGTGGTATCACTATTGGTTCTTGCGACCTCAATAATTATTTGGCTGTTGGAGGTTGTAAACCAACAATGATACTTATCACTATTAATTCTAGCCGAACTAGCACTACTACAGAAAGACATATTAGTGCCGGTTCAAAAATACTATCAGTGCCGGTTTTTGAACCGACACTGATTACTTGGCACTGATAGTTCATAACTATCAGTATCGGGTCTAGAACCGGTACTAAAAATTCTTTTCACTACCGGTTGGTAGCTTCAATCGACACTGAAAAGGTTCCAAGAGCCAAAAAATAAATAAACCAGCTCGAGCCGCTACTGTCATCGCGGTGCTCCCGCCGCCGCCACATGCTCAAATCGTACACATCTCATCCATACAACACATCTCACAATCAAATTCAATATAACAATGCAAGAATTGACTTATCTCGAAAAAAGGGAGAAATTAAAATGCAATGTTTGCGGATGGAAAAACTGAAAACCGCATGAATTGGTTTGCAACCCGTGAATCAAGTAACGAGAAAAGGAGGCGTCTTTATAGCTAGCGTCACATGAGGGAAAGAAAATGGATCGCTGTCGGTAGCATGGACGCCCAGCAGCCTACGGTTGAGGGAGCTGATCTCCATCTCCTGGTGAAAGACGACGGCCTTGAGGAACGCGAGCGTGTCCTCGTCGTGCTGGATCTGCTCCTGCGTCTCCATCCGCTCCGCCGCCTTCTCCGCCTGCAGCCGCTGGATAATGGCCAGCGCCTCGTCCGCCCTCGACGACGCCGCACGCCTCTCCCCCTCTAGCTCAGCCCTCAGGTCCTCTACGGTCAGTGTCTGCTGCCGTAGAGCCTCCCGTAGAGCAGCCACCTCACCTTCTTCAACTCCGGCCAAGTACGAGAGAGAGGAGAAATCGAGAGGGAGGGGCGGTGAGGAATGAGAGAGAGAGGAGAGTTCGAGAGACTGCGAGAGAGAGGAGCGAGAAAAATATCTAGAGACTGGAGCCGGACTTGATTGAGCCAAAATTAGAATGAAATAAAATAAAATTTTGGATCTATATAGACTATCAGTGCCGGTTGTCAATAGAAACTGTACTGATAGTTGGAGCTGGATGTTTGATCGGGCTAAAATTAGAATGGATTAAAATTTTTGGATCCAGATAAACTATCAGTGCTGGTTTTTAGCTAGTTTATCATTGTTCGGACGTGAAAGGTTAAGAACCGGTACTGATACATCTTCAATGATAATTTCTGAACAACCGATACTGATGTATTGCTACTTTTGATAAGTTTGTAGTAGTGCAACAGTGATAGCCGGCAGTGGATTAGTACAGTTTCTGTACTAGTAGCCACGTGATACTCGAGGGAAATCTTACACGCTCCCTGATGTTCTCACGGTATCTGGAGTATTTAGCATGTTTTTTGGTGTAACCATCAAAGGAGTGTATGTTTACTGCATGCGTTGACTCAGATGTTTGTTGGCCTATGCAAATAGTAGATGCAATTAATATATTTTGGAGCTTGAATGTCAAATTGCAAGAAATGGATCTCGACTTGATTACACATTTTTCTGACGATTGGTGCTAGGTCTCTAAGAAGATCTCCATATCTACTAATTCAACTCTCTGCTGACAACTTGATCACATGCCCTCTGATCAGCAAATGTCTGGCCAACTGGACAATCTTGTTTCGAACAACAACTTGATCCCAGTTTATTTAAGATACTAGAAGTCGTACACGGGAATAGGCTATTGCAAAAACTAAGCAGAGGGCCATACCCATACCGAAACGATTGTACAGCCTAGCTGTTTTCTGACAGGTACGCCAACACACGTTACCACGTGAAACACTTGTTGTTTCGTACGTGTCCACACTATATTATTGTCCTTGAATCGTCTACAGTTTGAGCTTGGGGACAGATTTATGGATCATTTTATTGCGCTAAATCCACATGCATGGCTTAGTGTTTAGCTCTCGTTCATGCTTTCTCAACCTGATACTAAACAACATACAATTAGATTAAAACTCTCTTGCAAAATGTGGTGGAAGGGGGGAGAGAAATTTTCTGACGATTGATAGTAGATGATACCCGCACAAGCTGTACATGATTGACCATCTATCCTACTGCAAAAACTAAGCAGAAGGTGACATTCTGGCAGAGGGCTATGCCCATACAGCAACAATCAGTTCACAATATTTTTGAAAAAGAGATCGTTATCTGACAGCAGATACGGACACACATGAAACACTAGTTGCTCGGGGGTACTCCACGCTGAATTATGATCCTTGAAAACGTCTCATACTTGGGGGACAGATCAGATAACCAGATTGTCATGCACATCACATGCCTTACTGTTTAGCGTCCGTTCATGCTTACTAAAGCCGAGCAATGATCGATAATACAATTTGATAAAAACTCCTTTTAGAAATGATGATTAGAAACGACAATTCTTTTTTTGTTGGCACTGAAAAGGACAGATCTTTTGTGATTGTCTTTGTCTTCTAGAGACTGTGGAAAGCGAAATTGAAGGAAAGAGAACAATGGATTGCAGCATCTTTCAGCACAATTCGCGTGACAAAAACAGTATTTATATATCTAGTTTATGAGCTTGTTTGGTTCGTGCCCAAATTAAAACTTGTGAAAATTGTCGCTCATTTTGATGATTACAAAAAAAAATCTACAATGCAATATGTATCTTTCTTTCTCTCATGCCCTTATCAGCACTAGTTTTGTCTCGCCATCGAAGCATGTGACGTTAGAGTACTTTATCAGAGAAAAGAAAGAATATGATGTGTAGCTATCGGGGATTATTACCAGGTAGAGACAGTGCATTTGAGATATAATGTATATCCTTATTGTCCTTTAATAATTTGGATTATATCCTACATTGTCTTTTAAGAAACAAGCCATCTGAACTGAACACAAGATTCCAAAAGCACTGGGATTAAATTGCTAAGCCAGCTTTGGCTCTCAGAGTGGAAAGGTTAACCACCGAACGGAATTAGATAAGCACAGGATAACTAAACTCGCGAGAAATATATATATTTTACAGTCATTGATCATTGTAGTCCGCTTCGACTATCAATCGTCTTCGTTTCATTCGTCCGAGCTGGCAGCTTCACCCACCACGACAGCTAGCCTAGGTTACTAAGTAGTAGATGCAACAGAAGGCAATGGTTTAGAGCAATTTTAAGAGACTAGCTAAATTGCATCATTTATATATCTATATGAATGATCATCTAAAAAGATTCCTCCTCTATATATTTTAACACTCTAATAGATCATCTATCCTTCACCATCTATATTCCACTCTCTTATATTTTAATTATTTTTAACTAAATTGTACAGATTTGAGAAAGAACTCCTTCCTCTCCCCTTCTTCCTATCTGCGCTGCTGCCCGTCTCGCTCCAGTCCTGTTGGCCCCACTGCGTGAGGTAGCCTCCCTTGACGCCTGTGCTCCTTCTTGCTGTCTTATCGGATGAGGGGTCCTTTCCAAATCAGCCTCATGCTTCTCGTCGCTACCACCACCGCCGAGCTCCACCCGGAAGACGAGCACCGCGTGGGTGTGCATGTGTGTCGAGGCATCCGTAGGAGGCGGCTCGCGTGGGGGAAGAGTCAGTTGTGGAGGTCCCAGGAGACCTAGACATAGTTGCCGCCCGAGGTCGACCCGCTCGCTATCGATGGAGACCACCCAGTCCTTCTTCTTCTCCCTGCCGACGGCCCTATCCCTACCACGACCGCGGGCCATGAGATCCACGAAGATCTCCCGCTCCTTGCCTCGGACGATCACTCTTGGCGGCCCGGTTGAACTTGATGGTGTGTGGTGCTCTACGCAAGAGGAAAACAGGGGAAGAAATGGGCGAAGGAGGGTGATGGGAGCGAACGATGGAGTAACGGTTAGGGATGGCGTGAGGGAAAAGGGACACCATATTTAACATGCGGGAGGCTAAATATGGAGGACGCTCAAAATAACGAGCATGATAACAACGCTACTGGAGACCAGATTTTGAATATTTTAACTATCGATCAGGATGACATGTGAAACAGAGGGACGGTTAGAGATTGCCTTAGACCCGGTTCGGGAATAATACTGTTTGCACACACTGTGCCAGCGGGGTGATATGATTGCGCCCTGTGATGAGGTACAAAAGAAAAGAAAGAAACCATTTGCGGCGCGATCGTGATCTGCAAGCTGTTTTAGTAACAATAAATCGCAGAATGGTAGGTGCGCCGCGTGCAAATCGAGGAAATATCTTATCAACCTTTTTGCGTGTAGTCAGTGTTCTTTTTTGGGGTAACGACAATCTGGCGGGCGGCCTTACGTGCATTTGTCTTCTGATTACGTTAATTCACCACACTATTGACAACTTGATCACATGTCCTCGGAGCGCGTGCACCACCAGGGGTGGGGAGCTAGTTTGCCTAGTGTGGTGCCCCCACACCATGGCAAATCAAAATTTTAACCGTAATTATGTTATTTTGATCATATAGTTACCGGAGTAAATTGGATTATAGAACTAATATGATTTTGAATTATGTATTTGACCCACCGTTCAATCAGATAATTTGTTTTGAACTGGATCGACAACTTGAACCGAATATACTCCTGGAAGGTGTACACGATCGACGTTACCTAATGCAAAAATTGTGGGTGGCAGACACTCTGGCAGAGGGCCATATCCATACAATAAACATTTTTTTTTTTGAAAAAATCGTTATCTCACAAGTACGCGCCCACGTTACCACGTGGAATACTCGCTGCTCCGCGGTCCCGTCCTTGACAACGTCTACAGCCTGGGGGACAACACATTGTACTAGATCACTTGCTGTTCATGCTCACTCAAGGTGAGCACCGAGCAGTATACAGATTAGATTAGAACTCTTGCAAAATAATGGTGATTACAAACACAAGAATCCAAAAGGAACAGGGACTAATCAAATGCTAAGGTGGCTTCGGCTCTCACGATGGAAGCATAATAACCTCTGAAAGGGATTAGATCTTAGGTTCATTAACACCACGTGAAGAATGAAAAGATAACAGTGATTAATCATTGGGGCTGTTCCCTTCAATTATGTATTAACGGGATTAAAAAAACCCGCTTAATTTATGGCCGACTAATCATCAACCGCTACACCACTCTCTTCTCGATCTCCGCGTGAAACTGAACGGGCAGTCTTATTTGCAACCGCACTTTGTGACCTTTCGCATTCTTAAAACCGCTGTGGTTCGAACACCTTTTTGCAAAAAAAAAGGCATAATTTTATTTTGTCCTTATGGTTTCGAGGTTAGTCGATGGGGATTGATAGTTGGTCAACATGAGTCAACACGGAGACCAAAATATTTTTAAATAAATATTTTTTATCATAAATATTTGTCGTTTTAATTAAGATTCGATTAAAATTTTAAAAGTCAATAGTATCTAGAATATTTAGTTTAAAATATAAAAAATTAGATATGTAAATTTGTTTTAAAAATATTTTTATAATATTATATTTTTATTAGATATTATAACTATATTTTAATAAAAAATAATGATAAAAATTGCACATAAAAGACTATAAAAAGTTAAAAGAGATAAGTATTTTATGATCGGAGTGAATAATATATTGAAAAAATCAATTCTACCTAAGACGAAACACATCCATGCCTATACCATAGGGTCCACCTGGCAACCACCTCTGGTGACCATTTTTTTAGGAAACGGGTTTGTATTTCATAGATGGAATATGAACATTACAGTACACAAATTACATATGCACCCCTAAGAAAAATAATCACTTTTTTGCGGCACAACAGATGACGTATCACAAACAGATCTTGGCAATGATGAACACCCAAGCTTCATGAACCGGCCAACGCCTGGACCCTCATCGGAGATGGAGCAAACAAGCACCATCAACTTCATCACTAGTACATAAACCAATGTTGGCAAGCACACCGACAAAGGAGTATGACCCACGTCCAAAATCACAGGCCCACACCACAAAAACATCATACCTTTGTAAAAGCTTGCCATGGCTGTCGTCGGAGCTGACGCGGAAGCCAATGAGCTCGCCGAAGACCAATAAGAAGTACAAACCTGATGAAAAGTCATCAGAGATGACGCCTCTTAGAAAACCTAATCCTATACTAATCAAACCACCTAAACTACCACCATATAAGCTATTAAACTACCTATCTAGAGACGTCGGATGTTGATCCTTCCGTTCCCCCACACTCTCTGGCAACGGAAAGCTAGCCGGAAGAGGGAAAACGGTCAGATCGACATCGGAATTAAAGAAATCACCGAGTAGTCGCTGTTACTCCGCTGTAGCTGGGGAACGATGCAAGAGTCGAGACGCACTAGCCCCTCTGGTGACCAATTGGCACGAGTAGTTTCGTTTGACCAGGTTAGTTATCTCTCAACATTTACTGCATGTAGATTAAGATGGCAGTTGTCTCTTCTGATGATAGTTTCGCGCTTTTCCAGAGACAACAACTTCTGCCATCAAGAGACATCGTTTCACCAAACATCACTAAACCGCTTCAGTAAAAGAATAAATCCATGGCAAGCACGCCACGGAGAACAATCAACTTCATTCACCACTCATTCGAACACTCTCAAATTCATTAATTCGTTCATCCACTACTCTGTAACAAGTGTTCTACGCTCCGATTCAATCTGTGGTACGCATTTCAACTTGATCAGCATAGGCGAAGTTTTCCCTTTCTATTTTTGTTTTCCTCTTTACGCAATACCTTTCTCACTTGCCGTGGATAGGAACCCCGAGTTCAGATCCTCGATAACTACGCTAACACATCGCAGATAGTTTTTTTTACCTTTCTTTTGTTCTCCTATTGAATATTGATAGATTGATTCTTATCTCTGATCAATACCGGACCTCTAGTGCCTTGTTGAAGCCCATGCATTGTATGCGAAATCGAGCATCCGCGGTTGTTTTCTTTCACGTCGAAACCATCTTACCTGGGAGTCTCTAGGATGCCATGCACTCTGCTGCGTCTGACTTACCGTGTTCCTGGCCACCAGGTACTCAGTGACAAGACCGTGCTCAGGAATTTAGGGAGGACGAACTTTATCTCGGTTTTAATCAGTGCCGGTACTATTCGCTGAACAGTGCTCATCTATCATTGAATTGTCGATCATAGATGAGGTGGCCGCCACAGCTTTTTTACTAAAAGGTCCGTCACGGCACGTGTTGTGTTTTTTTACGGGAGCAAATCTTATAGTAAATTTTATAGGACTATTTTATTTGTGATGGTACATGTTTATTCTCTTTCTTCTCTTTAATTTAATTATTAAATTATAAAATAGATGATATAGATAAGATCTTATAAATCTTTTTTAATAAAATCTTATAAAATTTACTTCTATTCTCCGCTTGTTGCACCCATGGTGGGTCTCTCGGACACATGGCTGCATACAACGTGCATGCCGATCTGGTTCAACTTTGCTTCCATCATCTACGTCGCCTCTACTCTCCTGCTAGTTCTTTCCTCCAGCTTCCCGATCTTGTTCGCCTTTGCTCCCTTATCGATTTTTTCTTCGTTCTCTATTTTATATACAACAGTAGCAAACTCATGCATCACCAATAGCCGATGCTCGGATGCATGCTGCTGCCAGATCGGAACCCAGCTCCCGAGCTTGTCCAACTTCCATGCATGCCGGTAGTTTTGCAGGGCCGGCCGGATGCATGTACTCCTTCGATTCTTCTTTTTTAACTGCTGCCTTTTGCTTTGCCTCGTCTGTTCGCTCTTGGCTCTGCATCTGCTCATGAACCCGGAGCACGGAGCTCGTGGATCCGCACTCCTGCCCATGACGCGCTGGACCGATCCAGCCTCACGCCCGCTGCATCTTGGCGCTCCTATGCACGCCGCGGCACCGGTTGGGCTGCAGCTCGAGTACGTCGGTCTCGTCGGCGTGATGATCTGAACCGTATGGTACGTGGATTCTTTTTGTATCTACTAATCTACCTATATATTAGGTCTTTGCATCATGTGTTGTGCTTCTTTATGGACTCTAGTATGGAAACACCTAATCTACACCATTATAATTTGGACCCACAACAATCAATGGTATAGAGTATTTTTTTTTCACCGATTAATGTAGTAATTTCTAGATCTTAAGAACAAGAAGAAATCTACTATTAACTTTGCTTTAAGATAATAGATAGAAGATAGATTAGTCATATCTATTTTGATCATTCTTCCAAGAGTTTCCCCCACCATGATAGCAATCTCACGTGTCGTTCCAGTTTGACATGTTACTCAATCACTACTACAGAAAACTCTATCATTATCGGCTCTAAAGTGACCATCACTGCCGGTTTTAGAGCCGACAGTGATAGTCGAAGACTATCATTGCCGACCCAGACACCAGCAGTGAAGAGGTTATCACTGCCGACTGAAGGTTTCAGTCGACAGTGATAGTTGATTATCACTGCCGGTTGAAAGCTTCAGCCAGCAGTGATACAATCTGCCCCCGATTGATTTTTTAGTCGGAAAAACAAAATAAATAAATAAATTTTGCACCCGAGGAACCCCCACTCCCGCGCAAGTCACAAGTCATGCGATTATTCGCGTGAAATACGCACGTGTGCAGTTCATGACACTCGAACTTGAGACCTCTCAACTCGCACAATATATCCTTACCATCCCACCACAGAAGTACTTGTGATAACAATAGCATATGCAATCTTTTGATCTCTTCTGTCTGAAACTTCAAATAATTATTTGAACATCTAAATGACTATAAATGAAAAAGTTTTTAACTACAAAGTTTTAGATCTCGTTGAGGGCTACAATTTTCATATGAATTTTGTCCCCATCCAACTTCGTATGAAAAAGTGATTTAAAAAAACTGTCATCCATTATCACTGCCGGCTTGTGTTACGAACCGACAGTGATACCTGACCAAGCACTATTTACCTAACTAGTCACTGCTCACACATTATCACTGCCGGTGCTTCTTATAAGCCATCAGTGATACTTGACAAACTATCGCTGTTGGTTCATGGCTAGAGCCGGCAGTGATAGTTTAGATATTACTGTTGGCTGGTGCCTTCACTCGGCAGTGAAGCATCACTGCTGGCTCAAGTCATCAGCCGACAGTGATGCCCTTCATCACTACCGATTCATAAGCCACGTTCGTTGATTTTTTCCGCGTGGTTTTTGAACCGGCAGCGATGCCTCATCACTACCGACTCATTAGCTATCGGCAGTGATATGCCGACATATAAACTGGTTTTGTAGTAGTAAATGCAACATAGTTTTATCAGTCTCTTTAGAACGTAGCAAAGCTGGTAGCTAGGTAGGTCTGTTGTTTTTTTTTTTTACCATAATAGATTCTACTATCTATCACTATCTTCCATAATGCAGATTAAGACCGTGAGGAAGACATCATACACAACTTTGAAGCTCAAAGATGCCTGTTGCTGTGCCTAACTGTTTCTAGTGGGGATAAGTTTCAGGTTTGTCGGCCAGTGCCTCGAGCATAAGTGCCGGTCTGACACTTCACAGCTAGAAAGCTGATGGCCTCTTGTGCTCCCATGATCTCAGCTCTCACCACGGGCTCACAGTAGCCTAACACATCAGAGTCCCTGCAGAAGAAATCATTAGTGATAACTGTTGTTTTATTAGTGACAGGTTTAATAAAGATGTGTCACTAATATATTTTCTAATCCGGATCAGATAAAGATCTATCACTACTGAGTGATCATTAGTGACGGGTCATAAAATGACCGGTCACTGATGATAATAATAATAGGTCAAGTTGTGACTCGTCATTAATGACTAGATCATCAATGACGGGTCTTTCTAGAACAGTCATTAGTGACGGATCAAGTTATGACTCGTCACTAATGATAAAGTTATCAGTGACGGGTCGTCCTATACCAATCATTAGTGATGTGTCAAGTTGTAACCCGTCACTGATGACTATATCATTAGTCAAGTTGTGACGGATCGTCCTATACCAGTTATTGATGACGAGTCATAGCTTAATCTGTCACTAATGATCCACTCATTAGTAATAGATCGTCCTATAGTAATCATTAGTGATAGGTCAACATGTAATCCGTCATTAATGACCAACTCTATTCACTAATGACGGTATTTATAAATATTTTTTTATTTTATTTTTCTCTTATTTTTTTCTCACCCCAGCAGCACTAGAATACAAAATTTGGCAAAATTGTTGCAGTTGACTCAAGCACATATCCTACTTACCACATATTGATCTAATGGTAAGACAAGTTGAATACCTCTATAATTGTGACCATTGGGCTTGAACATTAATGATGTGACGGGGGGGGGGGGGGGGCTGTAAAGACACTTGTGGTTGCTCCGGGAGTTAACCAAATTATGCTCTGCATCGAGCGATGCACGATCCAAATGGTTGGGGCTTATTGAAAAAGGTTGACATGAGTACCCCTTGTATGGACCTGTGTGGTCGTGCAAGCCATATGGTCCTCAACGCTTATGGGTAAAGTTGTACCCCTTATAGGGTGTAAAAACATTTTGAAATACCGCGCTCTCGGTCATGAGCATGCTTTTGTCCATTTGCAGCAATCGCTGAGTTGCGAGTGTGGATTGATGTGGTTAATGGTTTGAGATGGTACTTTACAGATATTAGTCCTATGCTTCATTTTACATTATGTTCAGTTGATGTTTATAGGCTAGTATGTTACTTTGGTTAAGTATAGATGCTCACATATGTGTATGTCAAATTTGCTTTCGCATATGAAATTTACTTAATCATGTGGCCACATCCTTGCTAACATCCAAATGCTTAATCCTTAGGGTCATGCTATTTATAAGTGCCCATTATAGATTAAGTCTTGCGAGTATCTTCGTACTCACATTACTATTTCTGGTGCTACCGGCAAGGAGGAGTTGATCTTTGGCTACTTCACACCTGCCGAGAGTAGTGACGGGCATGAGTAGGCAGCTACTCGAAGGTCGTGATTTTGGGGTGAAGACTAAGGGCATATGGCTTCACCCATCTTTTGCTATCTTTAGCTTTTGTTTCCGCTGCTTAGTTTCTTGTGTTGGTTAGGAGTTGAGTTGATTTTTATCTCTTCCTTGTTCTATTTTGCTGTAAATTGTAATAACTTGATAAAAACTTAAGAACATTATTTTGCTGTAAATTGTAATAACTTGGTAAATACTTAAGAACTTGTAACCTAATGTTAATTACTCGCTCTTTATTCAGCTGTGTTGTGATGTTAAATGTTGGAAAGGCATGCGTTCCAATCTTAGGCACAAAACATATGCTGGGACTACTGGGATGATATTTTGATTAGTCATGAGAGTTATGATTAAGAAAATGATCGACTTAATGACTAATTGTAATACTGTTTAGATGTTTCCTCACATCTACCACAGCCGCAAACTCTAAATCACGAGCGGATTAATTTTCTTCATGATGCTTTAGTTGTTGGGAAGCATATGGCACAACTTGACCTTCTTGAATGAGAACACAACCGAGACCAATACGAGAAGCATCACAATAGATATCAAAGTTCTTGTGAATATTTGGTTGAGCAAGAATGGGTGCGGTAGTGAGACGAGACTTCAAGGTTTAGAAAACTTCTTCACATCCATCGGACCATTCAAATTTGATACCCTTCTTCAACAATTCGGTCATATGCTTTTGAGAAGTTCTCGATGAACCAACCGTAATAACCCGCAAGTCCAAGAAAGCTTCGAATATCAGTGACACTTTTGGGTTGCACCCAATTGAGCACATCTTGCACCTTGCTCGAGTCAACCACGATGCCATTTTCAGAAAGAACATGACCAAGAAAGGAGACTTCATTTAGCCAAAATTTACATTTGCTAAACTTGGCATAAAGACGATATTTCTGAAGTCTTTCAAGAACAACATGAAGATGTTCGGCATGCTCTTATTTGGTCTTTGAGTAAATGAGAATATCATAAATAAAGATCACAAAAAATGTGTTAAGCTCTTCCATGAAATCGGTGTTCATCAAGTGCATAACGGTATTAGCCAAGCCAAAAGACATAACGGTATACTCATAGAGTCTATAATGAGTAGAGAAAGCTGTTTAGAATGTCTTCCATTCGAATTTTAATTTGGTGATAGCCCAACCTTAAATCAATCTTGGAGAAAAACCGGGCGCTGGACAATTGATCGAACAAAATATTAATTCAAGAAAGTGGGTACTTATTCTTGATAGTGACCACATTTAATGGACGGTAGTCAACACACATACTCAAGGTTTAGTCTTTCTTTTTCACAAAGAGCGTAGGGCATCCCAAAGGTGAGGAGCTTAGACGAATGAAACCCTTTTGCTAGTAGTTCCTTAATTTGCTTCTTTAACTCTACCAATTCATTAGGTGGTATCCAGTAGGGCCTTTTTTTGAAATCGGAGCCATTCCGAGTAAAAGCTCTATGGTGAACTCTACTTCTTGATTAGGTGGCATCCCCAGTAGCTCTTTTAGGAAGATATCTCGGTACTCACACACTACAAGAATATTAGCAAGATCCGTGGAGGTGGCACCCTTCATTGCATAGAGATGTGGAGCACTCTCATCAAGGTGTAGAGTGACCCGATCGTGGAAGAACTTACAAGAGAGATAGACCTTGGTGCACATTCAATGATTGCATCATTTTTAGTTAACCAATACATTCCCAAGATGACATCCAAACCCATCGAGTCAATCACAATTAAAGTGGCTAGGAAGATGACTCCATCAATGTGAATTTTTGCATTTGGAACAACACGCTTAGAGAATATATTTCCACCGGGTGGTTGTTATGAGGTAGGGAGTATGCATGACTTGGATGGCAAAAGCATGATGTGTGGCCCATCTCCTCTGTTAAAGACTGAGAAGCCCCAAAATTGAAGAGCACCATTGCAGGGTGAGAGTTGACCAGGAGCATGCTCAAACGCACACCGGCATCATTTTGAGCTTGTGTGACGGTGATGATATTGATATTTCCATGTTTCGGGACCAGAATCTTCTGTGACTCACAAGTTGGTGGTTGAGTTGAGGTATTAACCACACCGCTTGTTTTGGATAGTGACAACGTTAGGCCAGGTGCCCGATTGGGCCGCAATTGAAGCATGGACCATTTGAGCCATGATTTGAGTTGATTCTTTGATTCCCCATGACTTCTTGGGGCTGCCATTGAGAAGGAGGACAATGGGCCAACCACATGAGCGGAGGCTCCATAGTTGGTGCATGATGTGGAAGTGGCGGCCTCGTGCATAGGTGTTGCACGTTATCTCCAACAAATATTTGTACATCCCTCTTGCATTTTTTCTTCTTCTTGATGGATTTCATCTTGTATTCTACTATGATTGACTTGCTCACCAACATGTTAAAATCAACAAAGCTAAGGGTGGAGAGCTTCTCTTGCATCTTCTTAGAAAGCCCATTGATAAAGCAGACTTGCTTGTGCTCGCCGGTGGAGGCAAGCTTGGGTACAAATTGTGCTAAATAGTTGAACTCTTGCACATAGTCCATCACGGACTTGTCCATTGCTGGATATTGAGGAACTCTTGCTTCTTTATGTCCCTCACACCCTTTGGGATGTAAAATGCACATAAAGCTTGGGTACAAATTGAGCTAAATAGCTGAACTCCACCTAAGTGATTTTGTGGCCAGGGGCTTACATGACAAGGTACCTCTTCCACCATGCCCCAGCTACACCTTGAAGTTGATGGATGGTATATTGGACCTTGTTATGGTCATCATACCACATGAGAGCAAGCTTTTGGTCTATAGTGCGAAGCCAATCATCTGCATCAATGATATCTTTAGCGCGATTGGAGACGAGGGGTTGAGTTCAGAGGAACTCGGAGAAACCTCTAGATCAACTCCATCTCTAACATGGTGGGTCGTGTTCTGAGCAATAAATTTTAGAAGATCCAACACCTCCGTCATGGGTGACGGCGGGGGTGGTCCTCTATCAGGAGCATTCAAACCCTCCAAATTATGATCATCGGCACAACTACAGATTCTCATCCTATCGCAAACCAAAGTTAGCGATGATGAAGGAATAACTTAGGTAACAAGGATAGAAGTTTCAAAGGAGATGTTCAAGCAACAAGGTGATAGATATACCAACATGAGTGCGGGTAGGCTCCTTAAAAGCCCACAAAATACCAATGTATGCAACATAAGAGATAGGAAAAAGAATATGCTCACATCCTTTAGTGCTCGTGCAACTCGCTACACAAGCAGCATTTCAAACGTTGTAGCCAACATATTCACTTCCCATATTGTTTCCATACGGGAACACCCATGTCCCCGCTACATGGGCAAAAACGACCATAAACTCTTGTTGAAGTGGCAGACGACTATGCCTTTCGCGCATAGAAAGCGGCCATGACCCCCATCGCATGGCAAATATTCATACGCTATTTTTAACGTATTCACTTCTATGCCTCAATACCGCAGGAATAACATACATACACTCCGCCATATGTTGGCATCCATACTCTCTGTGCAACATGGATGACTTGGCAACCCATACCTTAGTGTCCTATGGGTGACGCCCCTACACTCCATTGTAGGGCAGCATCCATGCTCTTTAGTACGTCATAAATGATTAGCACAACTTACCTTGCTTACCTTGGCATTGGTTGCGTTGATAAAAGATTGTAAAACAATTGCTTAATTAATAACCAACATCATGCATAGAAAGAATATTTAGAACAACCCACACAATATTCATAAAGGATAATTAAACACCAACACAATCCATAAGGTCATTATATAATAGGGCATAATAGCGAATTAGTCGTCCTATAAGTTCGTGAATAGTTAGCTACTTCCTAATTCATGCTACTTAAGTTTGACTAATTTAGTTGATTAACCACAATTCATATCCATCTAATTTAGCTTAAATCCTTAGCATGGATGACCTTCTCCTCATTGCACCTTCATCGCATCTTCTCCTTGCCGGTTGATTTTACAGTTGCATCATAAGAGAGGAATATCATGAATTTGATATAGGGGACCAATGTCAAGATCAGGCACAATGTAACCTGTATAACTATTTATCTCTTTGTGATACTCTTCGATGACTACGTGTAGTTATATCTATTCTTATTTATATATTACTAATAATCGAGTATCAAATCCTCGACACTTCCTATCTAACCCAATTCCTAAGAGTCAGTTGGCTGAGTGTATGTCATGACGTAGGGATAGAGAAAAACAATCATCCATTATCTACAATAACCAGCAAGGTGGCGCAGGCATTTGCATGGCTAGCTTCATTATACTGTGTTTTTTAATATTCTCGTTGATTACAAATTCGTATTAAGATAATCAATCAATAAATATATTGCCTGATTTCTAAATTGAACGAACATTTTAGTCAAACAAATTTGTATAGACATGTCCTGATCATACAAAGACACGGAAAATGCGCTTCACCCGCTTGCTGTCATGACCACGAGCTGCCTAGTCCAAACCTAGTTCTTACCAGTTGCATCCTACCTTGTTAATCCTTGGCTTCGTAGGTGTCTCTTATCACCGTTATAGGTCGTGGTCCACTATCTGTAGCATGTGGTTGTACCTTGCCCCGCCGTGCTATGCAACAACAAATTTATTGTCAGATTTTTTAAACTTCCCCCAATGAATTATGTCAAACGTAGCGCATTGCCACACTATGGCCACAACCATGAGCTACATGGCGTAGGCTTGGTTCCAGTGTCAACGGTGTCCCTTATCACTATCATATGTCACTACTCAACAATCTGTAGCCTATGGGTTGGGCTTGTATCGTTGTCTTGTTGGAGATCATGGTTGCACCATCTAGAGGTTGCGGACATCATGAGCTTGAGTTGCACAATCAAAGCCTGATATAACAACGCTCATATCTTTCCCTACCGATTCGATCCTATGTTGTGTATTGCCAATCGCTGCTAAGGTAATGGCTTCTATCATCTACACTCTATGTCTTGCGTCTTACCCCGCTGCCAGCTTGACGCGATGATTTTGAACTACACTGTGCTTCTAAATTCTTATAGAAATTATTTTACTTACGTTGTTATTATTTTTTTATTTTTCTCCAAACCTATATTTGATATGGACCCTTTTTCTTTTTTTCTATTTTTATCCCAAATTCAATTATTATGAATTGTATTTTACATGGACTCGTTATTTAGATATTTTGCTTCCTAGTCTGTATATAAATCGAATTACTAATTTTTCATTATTTTTATTTCGAAATTTAGCTATTGATTAATTTTATTTTACATGGTCTCTTTTATTTAGGTATTTTGCTTGCCAATTTGTATAAAAACCTAGCTACTAATTTTTCATATTTTTGTAATTCTGAATTTAATCTAGACCGTTACGTGATCGTAATAATCATTGGTATAGATTCTTTTTTTTCAAATTAATGTGGTAATTTCTCCTCCTTAAGAATGAACATGTGAGCTTCTTTTATTTGCTATTTATTAAGATAATAGATTTCTAGAGTCGATGCCAGGCAAGAATATGAGATGTCATACCGCAACCATTGTACAGACTAGCTAGTCATGTCAAAATAAACGGTTCGCATTCTTTTTTAAAAATAAAGTATCATGCTTTTGTTACTTGGCATGTGCGTGCTAACTATCTAAAGGAGCACCGAACAATTTTTTTATTATCGATGAGGGAGGGGTGAACAAAAGAGAGAGAGGTGGAGAGCTCCCTACCTCCTCTTCTCCGTTTGCCACTGTTACCACGTGAAATACTTGCTGCTCGGTGTACCACGTGAAACACTTCCTTCCGTGTCTCGCACTTACCAAAAGGGATGACGCGGCCGGCCGTCATGGTGGTTCCTTTGTGGTAACTGCGATCCATTCACTTTCGCTTTCACTTTCGCTTTGTGGTAGCTGCGATTTATTCCATTTGTGGTAGCTGCTGCGATTTATTCCATTTGTGGTAGCTGCGATTTATTCCATTTGTGGTAGCTGGGATGTATGGTTCATGATGCACCAAAAGGCCTACAAGTAGTCACGGGTGACCGCGCCGCTCTGCCAGTCCGGAACACAACCGAGCTTCTGAGCCCACGTACGCCACTCTTCCGGGCCTTTCGCCGTGCCGTTCTATTCTACGAATCCCCCTCTAGGGCAGCTGCGGATGGACGGTGCCGACTCCTCCCCGCTGCACGTCGTCATCATCCCGTGGCTCGCGTTCGGCCACCTCCTCCCCGCGCTCGAGCTCGCCGAGCGCCTGGCGTCGCGCGGCCACCGCGTGTCATTCGTCTCCACCCCACGCAACATCAGCCGGCTCCGCCCGGTCGCGCCGTCCCTGGTCCCGCTCATCGAGTTCGTGGCACTGCCGCTCCCGCGCGTCGATGGGCTCCCGGACGGTGCCGAGGCCACCAGTGACATACCGCCCGGCAAGGCCGAGCTCCACCTGAAGGCCTTCGACGGCCTCGCCGCGCCCTTCTCTGCCTTCCTCGACGCCGCATGCGCCGACGGGAGCGACAAGAAGGTCGACTCGGTCATCGTCGACAGCTTCCACTACTGGGCCGCCGCCGCCGCACACGGCCGTAAGGTTCCCTGCGTACTGAGCATGACATACTCAGCGGCGACGTCAGCACAGTACGGTGTGCCGCGTGGTGAGTGTCGTGAGTCCATGGCGGTGGATGAGTTGGGCCCATCAGTAATCCAGCGATTTCTGCTAACCTTCGAGAAATGCAATCTTCTTGCTCACCGCAGCTGCTTCGAGCTCGAGCCCGAGTCTATGCCTCTCCTGCCAGAGATCTTCGGCAAGCCAGTCATCCCTGTTGGCCTACTTGCGCCATCTCCTGCAGGAGAAGGCCATGGAGAGCACGACGAGGCAGTCCTGTCGTGGCTCGACAAGCAGCCACCGAAGTCTATTGTTTACGTCGCCTTCGGAAGCGAGGCTCCACTGACCGTCGAGCAGCTGCACGAGATTGCTCTCGGGTTGGAGCTCGCCGGGACAGGCTTCCTCTGGGCTCTGAGGAAGCCTAATGGTATCCTCGAGGCAGACATCCTACCTTCAGGTTTCGAGGAGCGGACGCGTGGCCGTGGGCTCGTCGCCATGGGCTGGGTTCCTCAGCTCAGGATATTGGCTCACGGTTCCGTGGGCGCGTTCATGACGCACTGCGGGTGGAGTTCTACTATCGAGGGGGTTCTGTTCGGACATCCTTTGATCATGATGCCATTCTTAGGCGAACAATGTATAAACGCGCGGTTAATGGAGAGAAAGCGGGTCGGAGTGCAGGTGGCAAGGCATGGAAACGACAGATCATTCGATCGCGAAGGGGTCACGAGAGCAGTCCAAGCCGTCATGTCCGAGGAAGAAGGTGGAAGGGTCTTCGCATCCAACGCTAGGAAGCTGCAAGAGATTGTGGCAGACAAGGAACGCCAGGATAGGTATATCGATGAATTTGTTCAATGTATAAGATCTTACCGCTGAAACAGTATATGTAAGAGGTACTCCCTCTATTTCTTTTCACGGGGCATGTTATGATTTGAATAAGTCTGTAAAAGTACATTTTGAATATTAATTGTCTTATAATATATTATCAAATCCTAGAAAATCAATGTCGTCTTAAAAGATTCGTGAAATACGCGCTTATTAATATAACTTTTGTACATTAAATATGTACAAAATTTAGGATATATTTGTTTTAGTTTGAGATTTAAAAAACAACTTCTAGATGGTAGATTTTAAAAAGCTGAATTGTAAAAAATTGAGAGTCCAAAAAGTAAAGTTTGTTTGGTATCCTGGATTCTAGGGTGGATTGAATGTTTACTTTGGTTGCACAATGTCTATAATACCCCTAGTTTTTTAGTGCATATTTATATTCATTTAACATTTTATTTCATTATTTTTCATATTTGATCCTAATTATACAATAATCGAGCTATGTGGTGTATATATATATATATATATATATATATATATATATATATATATATATATATATATATATATATATATATTTGTAACTATGGTATTTTGGACTTGTAGCAATGTGAGAAGTACAATTTTTCATAATAAAAACCATCTAAAGTAGCAAATGAGTAATCCACAATCTCATATCTTCTCATGTACAACACGAATCATCAATTTACCATCTCATAGAAAATAAAGCATTAGCAATATTATCACGAAAGATATTCATATCTCCATCTTCACCTCCTAATATATTTGTTGGAACCAAAGTCCCTAAATAAGGAAGGTCTTCGCTTGGAGGGGAAGCCAAAGGCTTCAGGGAGTGACACATGTTTAGAGGGTGAAATAATCTTAATTCCTCTGAACCCTCAGTTATAGTGTGACCCTATTTATAGCCCGTACTCAACCACTCCACGCCAAGATTTACAGTTTCACCCCCTCAACTGCCACATTCCTGATATATTCGGGGGCATTATGGTACTATCAAGTATATCTGCATAATTACAACTATACCCTGAGCGACTATGCGGGCTTCGACGTCCACCAGGCGTCTTCGCCTACACTGGAGGATGAAGTCACAGATCGACCTTCGGCCTTCGACCGAAGGCCCGTCAGAGCCTTCGCCTACTCTGGCGGGTGAAGTCGCGGATCGACCTTCGGCCTCTGACCGAAGGCCCGCCAGAGCCTTCGCTAGCATTTCCTGAAACACAACTGTAACATTCATCAGTGCTCAGCTACCGGCGGACTTCGACTTGCCATCCGAAGGGGTACGGGAGATCATCCCCCAACAGTAACCCCCTACAGGCAAGGTTCATCTTCGAGGGGCCGAGTCTATAAATTGGATGATATAGCTCAACGCCGTCCCCTTCAGCCCGTCGAAGGCTCGTGGGGGCTAGGTTAACTTTTTAGCAGATTGCCTCCTCATATTGTTCATTTTGACTATTGCTATTTTTATTTTTTGTTTGTATTTGTGTTGGTATGACCATCCTGCCCCTGCACAACCGTCGGATCAAGGACGATAAATGTCTTCGCTGTGCGCTAAAATGTCTTTTACGGTTACGGTTCAACTTTTGAGGCGTCTCGTTTCAACCACCATTACCCCTTGTTTTCACCGCTATAAATATGCTCCACGCGGTTGTTTTTTTATCACGTGAACTCGCTAAAGCTGTAGCTCTCGTACAAAGTCTCTCGCGGTCCCTTTGCTTCCGAAGCTCAGCGCGATGGCTCCGAAGGTCAAGGCAAACTGCCCGAAGACTTACTGGATTGGACAGTCTAAGGTGGATGACGAGGTACTGGGTGGGCTTGTAAAGGAGGGCTTGATCAGTGATGTGTTGAAGGTTAGGCTCCCGGGGAGTTGCGAGATGCCGGAGCCCGCAGATGACAAAGTGATCGTCTTCGATGACTACTTCCGTGCGTGTCTCCGCTTCCCATGCGACGAGAAGGTCACGAAGGTTTTGAAATTGTTTGAAGTCTACTTGCATTAGCTCACGCCAAACGCTATTGTACGGCTTGACCTATTCGCTTGGACAGCCCATTCCGAAGGAGCGAAGAAGTCAGCCAGGGCCTTCATCACCGCCCACCGGCTCCATCATCAGCCAAAGCCGGTCTTCGCCCGGAGTGTGCAGAGCGAAGCCCATTATGGATGCTTAAACTTTGCCTACCGCGCTGGCCTGACCACGCCAGCCGTGGTATACAAAAATAAGTGGCCGAAGGACTAGACACAGTGATGGTTCTACCACAAAGTGGACCGGGAAGATTTTCTTGTTTCCAAATGTGAAGAAGTGAAGGGTAACCACGCCCCGGATGTGCAGTTGAAGGCCTCTCAATGCCGGCACTTGAGGCCTTCGCCAGGTGTGCGAAGTATATGTCAACTCATGATCTTGTAGAAGAGTTCATGGCAGCCGGAGTATGGCCCCTTAGCTGGGACTGGAGCATCCCGGAGTATGGAGACAAATGGATAGAGGGGCTTTGCCGTCCTCACCCTGCTGTGCAAGGTTTCACATGTACTATCTTATCACGTTCCTAAGTGCATCTTGGCTGTCATTTGCTTACACTTCTTGCTCTGTGGCAGACCTAACCGTGGCCGAAGTCGAGGCCAAGGCTATGATGCTGCTCGGGAAGTTTACCCAGGGCGAAGTCCAACTATGCGATGAGCAAGGTCTCGGCCGATGGCTCAACCGGATTTTTGAGTTTCGGGGTCTTGGCTAGATGGATAGACCGAAAGTGAGCACACCCTTACCGGGTCGAAGTGGAGAGGGCTCCCCGGACACCGACATCGGCGGAGAACCACTGGCTGGCGGCCATAGGAAGCGAAGAAATGTGAACCCCTCGCCCAGGGGGGGGGGGCAAAAAGAAGAAAGCACTCGCCCTAAGGAAGAGACTTCATGAAGTGGCCTTCGACGAGCTTTGTGAGGAATTGACTCCCGAATGTTCACTGGGCCGCCGAGCTGTACCCCTCCGACAGGAACCACCGGAGGGGACACAGGACCCTCGCTCCTCATCGCCGAAGTCGTCCTTTTGCACGCTGTGGACCTTCCACACTAATTCTTAGCGACGACGAGGAGGAGCCTTCGGATCCGCATACAACTGTTGAGACAGCGGCTGGGGAAGCTGAGGTCGAAGGGGCCGAGAATATTGAGGCGGTAGTCGACTCGTCATCCTTCTCTTCATCCTCGAGTTCCTCGTCTGACAAGTCATTCGGTGGCCACAGAGGCATAGAGACGGAAGAGGAGTCTTCTCAACCCATGCCCCACCGTGGCGGGAAGGGGCTTATGAATCACGACGGCTTAATCGAAGCAAAGTCCATTGAAGCCGAAGCGTTCAAGATTTCATCGTTTGAGCCAGCTCGGGGGAGGTTAGTGACCCGAAGAAGATTTTTAGCACCTTCGTCCTACCCGAGATTGAGATTTCCCTCACGTGAAAGTCTGCTACCGAACTCATCGATGCTTTGGACGTGGCTATTGCAAAGGTATTTGTATATATTTTATTATGTTTATTTATTTATCACCGTGCTACATTGTTTCCTTTGTTACTCGTTCTCATACCCGCGTGCTGTCACAGGCTATGCTCATCTCGCGCGCTCAACACAAGCAGGAGAAGAATTTCAAAGCCCGCGCAAGGAATGTAGAGACGCAGAGGGACATGTTCTAGGCCCGGGCGGAAAACTAAAGCCCAAAAGCGCAAATTCGCACGTCAAGTGAGGGAGGCTGAGCTGCGCTTGCAGCGGCTTGAAAAGGAAGTGAGCTCCCTTCGCTCAGGGAAACAAAGCATTGATGAAGAGGTCACATGCCTTTGGCAAAATCTAATGGCATCCGAAGCTCAAATTTCGGAACTGCAAGCACTCTGCACCGCTGAAACAGCTAAAACTTAGCGGTTGCACAAAGAGCTAGGTGAGGCGAAGGCGCTATTCGAAGATGCCCTCACTATGCTTGGAGAGCTAGAGCCGAAGGTCGTTGCAGCCTGCGAAGCCATTAGCAATACCTTTGACGGGATCGGTGCTTCGGCCGTGCCTCCAACGCTTGATATTGTCGGGCTGGGTGGACTTATAGGATGGATCAGTGAAACCAGCAGAAGCTTTCTGCCTGTGGCCCAGTTGTATGGTGACTTCTGCACCATGGTCTCAGCCTGGAGTTTAGTGCAACCAATTGAAATGACCGGTTGTGACCATCATATCGCACTTCAAAAACACACCTTTAGTTACCCGACGGTCATGTCGACTTCGGCCGTGTCGAGGGCGTCGAAGGACATCGCGTGGTCATTCACCACTAATTATTGGTGTAAACATGGCCGCGAGCTCACCCGCTGGGAAGCGGAAATCAATCGCCAGCGAGTACGTGTTTTGCATATTATATATATATGTATATATATATTATATTTTTTTGGTCGTTTGCGCATTCATCAAACCTTTTTGCTACAGGCAAAGGCGAAGGAGGACCCTTCGGCTAAGGTGACGACCGCGACAGTCGAAGAACCCAGGAAGATGTGACGAAAAAGTGCGAAGCGTCGTGTTGAGTGAACATTTTGTTATCGACTGAGGCATTCTGTAATATATATATATATATATATATATATATATATATATATATATATAATTTTTTTGTGTGGTTAAATGTTTTGACTATCTTCGCTCCCTGCACAGGTCCTCCCCTCGGATACTGCGCAGGTAGTCGAAGATGCTGTTACCATCACTATGATGTTGGACAATTTTTTCATGTTTTGGTCTAGCTGGGACTCCTTCCACTGCCGCCATTCAGCTATCGATTTTGAGAGGTATTGGAGGGCGAAGTGTATGGCTTATGATGCGATGAATGCCAGATCCAAAGCGTTTTGAGAGTCTTTTAGCCCTTCGGTTTTAGATACCTGTAAGGCTGAGCGGGAGTCCCATCAGATTGTGCACGGAGACGTTGAGCCTCCACATATTCTCATCGACCCAAAGCCCAAGCCAGAAGACGACAACAGCAGGCTCCTGCCCCACCAATTTCAATTTTGTTACCGTCAGGGGCCTTCTACGCAAATAGTGTGACATACCGAAGGTGGGAGCACTCTACATGTATCTTCGTCCACCACTTCATCTTCTTACGTTGGATCCCCATTAGACCCAACGTTGTCTTTTCATGCCAGTCAAGGCATAGCCTTTCAATTTGGCTTTAGCCGATGGTATAAGGATTTTGTTGATCCTGGTGTTGATGATTTTGCGGAATAAAAGATGTTGAGACGATTACTATGTTTTGTTATTATACTTGTGCTTATTAAGTTGGGTCTTCGACAGCACCGCATGCAAAGAGTGATCTCGACAACGCCATCCCGTGCCTGACTTTAAAGTCTTAGGGACGTTTGGCAGCAACGCAAGCGAAGCATCGTTCGGGAAACACCATCCCCCTCCCCCCCCCCGACTTAGAGCCGTAGGAACCTTCGGCAGCAACGCAAGCGAAGCATCATTCAGAAAATGCCATCCCCCCCTCCCCGACTTTGAAGCCATAGGGACCTTCGGCAGTGGGGACTTTGTTCTTAATGGCCCGGTAGTGCATAACTTGATTTCGCATTGTAATTGCTATTTTTCTTCCGAAAGTTTGTTTCTCCTTCGGTGCGAGGGTAGGCACTCTTAGCCCCCGACATAGCCGAGAGGTGCGGCGCCTTCTTTTAGGTTGAGCAGAATTTCAGCTTATTTTTTTTTTCAAAGGTTTTTTTATCCTTCGGTGCGGGGGCATGCACTCTTAGCCCCCGACTTAGCCAAGAGGTGTGCCGCCTTCTTTTAGGTCGAGTAGCACTTTGGCTTTTTTTTTCTCTCAAAGGCTAGTTTATCCTTCGGTGCGGGGGCAGGAACTCTTAGCCCCCGACTTAGCCGATAGGCGTGCCGTCTACTTTTAAGTTGAGCAACACTTTGGCTTATTTTTTTTTCTCGAATGTTTGTTTATCTTTCCGTGCAGAGGCAGGCACTCTTAGCCCCCGACTTAGCCGAGAGATGCATCACCTTCTTTTAGGTTGAGCAACACTTCGACTTTTTTTTTCTCTCAAAGGTTTGTTTATCCTTCGATGCGGCGGCAGGAACTCTTATCCCCCGACTTAGCCAAGAGGTGTGCCGCCTTCTTTTAGGTCGAGCAGTATTTCGGCTTTTTTCTCTCTCGAAGGCTAGTTTATCCTTCGGTGCGGGGGCAGGCACTCTTAGCCCCCCGACTTAGCCAAGAGGTGTGTCGCCTGCTTTTAGGTCGAGCAACACTTCGGTTTTTTAATGATTACAGACAGTCATAACTCGATCGTAATTAATTTGCCATAGGGGTGAGGATGCCGCAGAAAGAATTTTTTACAATGTGGACAACTTCAAAGCAACCCATGATCGAAATTTCTCCGAGGGTTTAAGCCCATCCGAGATCGAAGGGTAAGGTGTCTTTCTTTGACACTTCGCATCTCGAGTTTTATAGCGGGTTCTTGGCGCGCTTCTCGTTGATTGGTGTGCTTCCTTGTTTCGAAGGCCTGCAACACTTGATGATGAGTTATGCATACTCAACAAAAGTACATGCTTTCTTGGGGGTATGTCTATATATATTAATATTTACAAATGTCGCTGCCTCGTTAAAAACCTCACGCCCTAACAAAGGGTTCCCCCTGTGAGGAAAAGAGTACAGCACCCGTACACTGTTTTGATTAAATGAAAAGAAAACAAACTTACATAAATGTTGCACTGGTTCGCGTGCTTCGCCCATTGATGCGAAGACTTCCTCGGTTACTACACATAGAACTTGCGAAGGTTGTCCGCGTTCCAAGTATGCGGGAGCTCATCACCCTCTATAGTAGCCAAGTGATAAGATCCGGGCCTTAACGACCTCTTCACTAAAAAGGGGCCGTCCCATTTACTTTGCAATTTTCCCATGGCTGAAGCATTGTTGATTCTTCGCAGTACCAAATCCCCAGGGGCGAAGTCCTTTGGGGGAACTTTCTTGTCTCTCCACCTTCTAGTCTCCTCCTGGTATTTGGTCAAGTTTTCGGCGACCTGCATTCTCATTTCCTTGAGCGCATATTTTGATGTCAATTCCTCACTTTGTGCTAATTCATTTGCGACTCGAAATGATCTATTTTTACACTCCTCTGGAGTCATTACCTCTTTGCCGAAGAGCAGACAAAATGGTGTGAAGCCAGTCGGTCTTGTTACCGTTGTTCTTACAGACCATAAGACCTTCGGCAACTCTTCCATCCACTTTCCTTTTGGCAAGCCTTGCAGACGTCTTGCGACACCGGCAAAAACAATGTCGTTTTCCCTTTCCATGGCTCCATTTGACTGTGGGTGATACGCAGACGCGAAGTGGACTTTGATTCCCATGTCTTCGCAGAATTGCCTGAATCCTTCACTATCAAATTGCGTGCCGTTATCAACGGTCACTTCGTGCGGGATTCCGAAGCGGCAGATGATGTTCTACCACAAGATTTTTTGGATATTTCTTGACGTTGTATTCACCAGCGGCATTGCCTCCACCCACTTGGAGAAATACTCTACTGCGATGACAGCGTAACGCAAGTTTCCCGGGGCGGCTGATAACTGGCCTACAATGTCAATTGCCCACCGTGCAAACGGCCAGATTGGTGGTATGAGCTGTGTCTTTGTTGAAGGCCTGTTTGATCCCTTCGCCAAGTACTGGCACTGCGTACAACTTCAGACTATATACTCCGCATCGCTGACCGCCTTTGGCCAAAAAAATCCTTGCCTGAATGCTTTTCCAACGAGGGCTCGGGTGCCTACGTGCGAGCCACACAGTCCTCCATGTATTTCTCTCAGCAAATTTTGCCCTTGTGCCTGGGATATACATTGCAGCATATGTGCATAGACTCCCATCTTGTACAAGTTGTCCCCCACAATTTTGTAGTTCCTGGCTCTTGGGGCTATGCGCTTCGCCTCAACATTATCTTCGGGCTCATAGTAGCCGCGAAGATAAGCCATTATGGGAGACTGCCAATCTTCGCTCTCAATTATAGCGACTGAGCCTTCCTTCTGCGAAGGGACCTCTACAGCTAGCCCCCTCAACATCTGATAGAACACATCTAGCGGTATTGGCAGATTTTGTGTCGCGGTCTTTGCGAGGTTATCTGCCTCGAAGTTGTCATTTCTTGATATACTCTTTACTGTGAATCCTAGGAGGTGCTTTTCCATGCCTCGAACAGCCACCATGTATTTAACAAGCTCTAGCTCTTTTGTCTGAAATGTCTTATCAATTTGGCTTGCTATTACTTTAGAGTCCGTCTTTATCAATACCCTTCGGGCGCCCAAAGCTCCCGCCTTGTGAAGGCAAAGGAGGACTGCTTCGTACTCCATGACGTTGTTTGTCGATCGAAACTCGAGTCTGGCAGCGTATCTCAACTTTACTCCTGAAGGCGAAGATAGTATTGCCGCCGCACCCGAAGCCCCCAGGCTCCGTCACAATATGCGATCCAGAGCGGGTCTAACGGTGCTTCTGCTGGAGCTTTGGCCTGCGGCGTCCAATCTGCTACGAAATCCGCTAATGCCTGAGACTTTATTGCTGTTCTTGCAACGAAAACTATCATGAATGGTGCGATCTCTGCAGCCCATTTTGCAATCCTCCCTGTAACCTCACGATTTTCAAACATGTCGTGAAGGGGTAGGGAGGTGGGCACTGACTCTGTACGCTAGTTGCCGGATGGCCGCAGCCATTTTTTGTAGGGGGCTTAGGCCGAGCTTGCCGTTGCATCCCTCTTTTGCTGAAACCATGGGTCATGCTGCTCCATAGCAGCAACAATTCTCAAGAACAATGGACGACTCATCCAAAACCTGGTAGGATGAACAATCATTATTACAGGTCGCTACCTGCATATGTGCTGCATATCGAATATGATTTTACCTACGCCGGAACAATATATCACCATACACTGGGTTATTGGCGAAGCAGTCACTGAATAGCCTAGCAGCACCTTCCTGGTGCCCACGGTCTATGACCGCGTGGCCCGGGATGGAGCCACGCTGACGGCTCCGACCCTGCGATGCAGCCTGTTCCTCCTCGATGGCGACGAGCAAAAGCAATTCATCCTCTTCGTCGCTCGAGTCCGACGAGAACATTAGCATACCTTTAGAGTCTGAAGAGCTCATTGTGTAAATGCAAGATAGGAAAGAAGTTTGCCTCTCACATATGGCGGCCGGCCCTTTTAATAGGGACTCGAATCTTCGCATGGAAGCCACCCGTGCCTAGCTTCCCCTGCAAGGAGAAGCACCCGTACACAATTCCATCCACGGGAAGACTCATGCCCAAGAAGCCATCTCCCATGTGCTTCCTGCCAACCATGACAACATTTGTGTCCACGACGACGGGGCCGAAACGGTACTGGTATTGAGCGGTTTTTTACAGTTTCATCGTCCAAATAAATTAGGTCCCATGCGTAGCGATCGTTTTGGTCCCCTTAAAAATAACATGTGCGGCGCACAAGTACCACATATACGTACCGTATCGTAAAAAATAGTGGTAGTTAAAAAGAATGATAGGATATTAGAAGTTTGTTGGGGAAGGAAACGGAGAAGGAAATGTTGTTGGAGTGCAGGAACCTGAAGGAAATGAATCCGAGAAGATAATCCTGTCGTGAAGGGATTTTGAAGTGGGTAGGGAAGAAAACCGTTGGGTTGGTCTTATACCGATCCACCAAAATCATCCTGCTGTCCAGTCATGGGAGGATATTTTCTTTTAGTTTTCATTCTCTCCTGGGCATGCTTACCTTTCACACATTAAGAGCAAGAACCACGGTGACTGAGGGATCAAATCTCCTAAAAAAACCCTTTGAAACCATATTGCAACCCGGTTTTGCTTCATCATCAAGCTGAGCCATCATATTGGTTTCACAAATATCCTGAGCGCCATTACCCTTCCTTCCACCAACCACATCTTTCTTCCCCTTGTCCTGCTCGGTGGAGCCACCACCAGACGAGTTCCCTGAACGTGAAATCCTCTGTGATCGATTCATTGCCAGATGCAGCTGCAACGCCAATTCCTCATCCAGCAATGCCGGATCACCACTTCCTCTCCCATCAGACCCATCGCCCCCAATGCCGGCGAGGGCAAGCACGTCCTTACCCCGCTTGGAAGCTGATTTCAGCTCCACAGCCTTCCTCACAGCGTTACCCCCAGCCACAGAGGTGGGATCCCTGGCGTAAGCCTCCAGATTCAGCCCCAAATTGGAGCCCCCGTTCTTAGATCTCAAGGTCGGGTAGCAATCTACAGAGAGGAAATTCTCCACATCGACGGGCTGGATCAGGGCCGTGCGGTGCTCCGCGGGAATGCAGGATTGGTGGACGCAGCGCTTGAAAAGTTCAATTGAGGACTACTTTTGTAATCTTTTGGTAAAGCTGTATGCGATTTTGCTCACTGTGAATGTTGTTTTTTTTGCTCTCGCACTATTCCAAGATGGTCACTGCTTTGTCTTTGTGTGTTTTCCACCACACTGGTATGAGATGTTCAAATGGGTCTATCTAACACATATCCATATAGGCATGATCTGGCTTAGTTTGGTAGGCTCATCAGTCACCGTACCATATCAGGCCAACTTAGGTACAATTACGAATCGGCGGCACGATGGGGTCCGGTGGAGGCACGGTATATGGACGGCCTAGCGGCATGATGGCACACGGTTGGCCTATCGGCATGGTTGAGCACGATCACTTCGCACTCCGGCGGTACTTCAAACATTAAAAAATAATAGCTATAAAATTAAAAAAAAATAGAGAAAATAAAAATAAAAATGAGCTTTATTCAATGGTTGACTCGTTAAAAATCTTTCTATAACCTATGGCTATGTTTCAAAAATTACATAGTTTCATTATAAACTTAGAATTTTGTTCGCAATGTTTAATATGTTTCCTTAAATGTTTCGTTTTATTTGTAGATCTAGTACCTAATTCATAGCTGGATATAGTACACTTAGCAAATCCTATATGTTCCTCATTAATTTCTCTAAAGAATGTTTTAAAATGTTGCCACACCCATGACCAAGCACACGATTTCACGGTCTTTTGATCCGTGAATTGAAATATGGAATTGATTTGTTGAAGTGGGCAAGCGCCTTTGGCTAGCAAGTAGAAAAGAAGAGATGGGTGGGTGATGGCTGATGGGAATGGGATCATGGGGAGTTTGGCATAGATGGAGGGTGGCAATTTATAGGCTAAGATGAGAGAGGGCGATGGGTCCTGGGTCGCTTTTGAAAAAAAAATAGAGAGACATAATTAATTCTAAAATGAGCTTTATTGATAGGTTGTCACATTACAAACTTTCAAGAGAGGCCGTCGCGACAAGGGTGGCACTCGGGGACCCCGACGGCGGCCGCGCCAGCGCCACCCTTATCGCGACGGCCTCCCTTGTAGCCGGTTGCTCCTCCCCAGTCGGGGGGGGGGGGGGGTTCGGGGCAGAGCCAGCCTGGGCTCTCGACTCAGGGATAGGGGAAGGCCACGGTTGCTCGGGAGACGTCCAGCCTCCTGGAGAGTCCTTGTGCAGCCTGGAACGAAAACAGATCAACACCCAGCCTAGAGACGAGCAAAACGAGCTCGAGGAAGAAAAGGGGGCTTACGTGGTTTTTGGCCCGCGGTACCGCCATCGGGACTGCGGGATCTAGAATTCTGGGGCCTTCGGTCTGGGTTCCGGCCTTCTCCTTTTCGGGGTAGGGCTCTGGCCCCCGGGCCGTTGTGAACTGGTCCCAGCATCCGCCCTGGAACCTGCTCCCGAGGGCTAGCCAGTTCGGCCGTCGGCCGTCGCGCTGCCAGCCGTCGGCCGAGGTTCTCGACGCAAGGATGACGGAGGTGATGGCGACGAAAGAGGACAAGGACAGTAGGGCGATGGGCGACCGGGGATGCTTCCCCTAGTCGCCCCGGCTTGGCGATCTGCCATTGTCAGCGGCAGCGCCCTGCCCTCCGTTGTCGTCTACCCTGGGAATATGCAGTGTCCCGGGGTCTCGGTGCCCCGTGCGATCCGTCGGCCCCTGGGCGTCAAAGGCCAGCATCGATTCCTGTAGAGTCGCCTGGCCCGGGTCTGAACAAAGCGCCAGGTCTTCGCGTGGCAGGACCGCCTGGGCAAGGTCTTCAACGTCGGTCACCACCTTGAGCAACACCGCCAGGGCCCCCTCGTCGAGGTTCCCGCCCTCGCCTATGCACGTCCTCATCACATCACGAGGCCCGGTGTACATCCAGCAGGACGAGCGTGTTCCCTCAAGGGGGCCAGCCGGCGGCATAGGAAGTCGGCGACCACCATTAGCGAGGTAAGCCCCGCTGAAAGTGCATCTAGGCCCCCTAAGTGGGTTTTAGCTTATTGATGACAAAATGATTAAGGATCTAATATGTTTATCTAAGTCATGAACAGGTCTTAGTCTAAATTGAGAAGATTTATGACGTTTGACACCCCTCAAAAAGAAAAGAGAAGTAATGAGGAGTACTCAATAGGATTTAAATTTTTCTATCTTTGAAATTGAGTCTACGATAGCCGCTCTATTAAGAGGGTTGCATTTGATTGCTTGTTTAGTGTCTCAATGCTCAAGATAACCTTTAGGACCAATAAGTTGAGAGACACACTCACCCACGGACACCAGGAAGTTAGACAGAAGTTCACTGGGTCCGGAGTCTCCGAGATAGACTCCGGCAGAAGGCGCTCGGTTCCGAATTTCTTTTTTCCCCGGAGTCTCCGGTGTTCACCGGATACTCCGGTGTTGGTGAGTTTTTAGGCCGGAGTCTCCGAGGGAGACTCCGCCAGAGGTCGCTCGGTTAAGCATTTATTTTTTGAAAAAAAGACCGGAGTCTCCGGTGTTCACCGGATACTCCGATAGGAGAAAATGTTTTTACCGGAGTCTCCGGAGACTCCGGCAAGGGTGGCTCGGTTAGTATTTATTCTTTTATTAAAAAGACCGGAGTCTCCGGTGTTCACCGGATACTCCGGTACCTGGAGAAGCCAGAGGGTCCGGCAAGTCTCCGGACTTTGTCTAAGTGGTAGCCCTGTCAGGACCGGAGACTCCGGTATTCATCGGAGACTCCGGCAACTTAACAGAACCGTTACGGCTAGTTCTGACACAGTTCTGTGACCGTTCTGATGCCGTTTTGGATTTTAGACCGGATACTTCGGTGTTCACCGGATACTCCAGGTTAGGTGTGTCAGAACAGTAACGGCTAGTTTTTTAGAGTGAGCTATATATACTTCCACACCCCCTAGCATTAATTGATTGCTGTTGCTGCTGAGCTCTACACTCATAAAGCCTTCCAAGAGCATTCAAAGTCCCTCCAAACATCTCTAGTGCTTAGTTTTATGCAAATTTAGTGAGATTGTGTTTGGAGTGAAGTTAAGACACTTGAGCATTGAGTTCTTCATCAAGCATTCGCTGTGATCATTTCTCTTGGAGCCTTGTGCTCCTAGACGGCAAGGTGTCACCCGTAGAGCACCCAATCTTTATGGAGTGCCACGGGAAGTTTGTAATCGACATCAATTTGATTAAAGAAATTCTAGCTTGATTTTTGTGGTCGCTAGAAGAGGATAGGGTTAGAAAAGACCCGGCTCTTTGTGAGCTCCTCAACATAGACGTAGGCACTTCTTTGTGAGGTGGCCGAACTCCGGGATAATTCCTTGTGTCTTCATTTGTGCAATTTACTTAAATTGTGTAGCTTTGAGATTTATCATACAATTAGTCTTAGTGATCATCTTGCTAGTAACTATTGTTGTTTAAGCTTTGTGCTATCAAGTAGAATTAGTATCTACTTTTAGTTTCTAGCTGTTCTCGTTAATTCTTAGTTGTTCTCGAGATCTTGTATAGACCGGAGACTCCGGACTAGACCGGATACTTCGGACCAGACCAGAGTATCCGGCATCTGTTTAATCCGCTGTTTAGTTTTATTTTTCAGAAAAGCCTATTCACCCCCCCCCCCTCTAGGAACTTTTAAGTACATTCACCCGCCCAGCGAGGTCTTCGATGCGGTTCAGCACTGGGCGCAGACGGGCATCCTCCTCGGGGGCGGACTCCCAAACCCGTTTGTTGGGCTCCGCCGGTGATCGGGGCAGCAGAAGGCGGTCATAGGGGCTGACGTCGATGTAGACCCAGTCCAAGCGCCAGTCGTCCCACTTGCTGAGCAGCACCTGCTGGATGTAGGTGTCGCCGGCACCCTCTCGTAGGAGGAAATTGCAGCAGCCCACAACCTCCACATCGTCCGACCCCTTCTTCTTCCCGGCCGCTCGGAGGATGAAGAAGTGCCGAAAGAGCGCCATAGATGACGACACCCCTATGAACATCTCGCAGAGGTGGGCGAAGACCGCCAGGATCACCACCGAATTCGGGCTCAGGTGGGCCAACTGGACGACGTAAGTGTCCAGCACTTGCATGAAGAACGTTGAAAACGGCGGCACCAGACTGGCAGCCACGAAGGAGGCAAAGATGACGATCTGCCCGGGCCCACGCGGGGTGGGTGGATGGGTGGCCGGCGTCACCACCGATGCTCCCCGCTGGCCAGCCCTGACCATAAGCTTCCGCACCTTCTCCACGCCCTCCTCGTTCAAAAGGCGGGATTTTGGCATAATGCCACCGATGTTCGACGCTACCCGACGGTTGCCTCTTGCCCTTGGCATTTTCAGAGGTGGGAAGTGCGCTGGAGGTGGCTGGAGTCAGAGTGCACTGAAGGCTGAAGAGAAGTCTCCCAATGCTCAAGAATAACAACGGCAAGAATGGTGATTGAGGAAGGTAATGGTCCATTGCCTCTCCCCTTTTCTATCGCTGGGAGTTCAAACGCCTTATTCCTTGGTGCAATAAGTGAGGCACGCCTTCCTCGATCCTCGCAGAGGCCTGGGGTGTCTCCCGCCTCATCATCGTCTTCCTCGAAATTCGAAAGGGCACGCGCCCTTTCGGCTCCTCCTTGGGTTATACCAAGAGCTTGGGTCTAAAAGTTGCAATGCCCGCAAAGACTTAGGCACCGAGCGACAGAAAGCCATATGGCACCAATGCTGTGATCGGCCTCGAAGAAATAGGGCCTCACCCTTAGTCTCTGGACCATCACCTGCCGATGGGCCCGGGGGCTGCTGTCGGTGATATGGGATCCAGGGGTTCCCGAGTCCTGAGGCCAGAACAGCGCAGTGCCACATGGAGCCGCCTACCCTCGGGGACCATCTCCCCGAGGGCCCCAGGGAAGCCAGGTCCGGGAGCGGGTGCTCGGGGCCAAGAACAGTTGGTCCCCGAGTACTCAGAGCGCCCTGAGGACCCGAGAAGAGCCAGGTCCGGGAGTGGGCGCTCGGGGCTAAGAGTAGTTGGTCCCCGAGTACCCAAAGCGCCCTGAGGACCTGAGAAGAGCCAGGTCCAGGAGTGGGCGCTCGGGGCCAAGGCCAGTTGGTCCCCGAGTACCCAGAGTGTCCCAAGGACCCGGGAAGAGCAAGGTCTGGGACTGGGCGCTCGGAGAAAAGAACAGTTGGTCCCCGAGTCCCAGAGTGCCCCGAGGACCCGAGGGAAGCAAGGTCCGGGGCTGGGCGCTCGGGGCCAAGAACAGTTGGTCCCCGAGCACCCAGAGAGCCCCGAGCACCCGGCAAGCCCCATGCCGGTGGACCCCGTAGGGACTCCACGATGAGGTGTCGGTCGGTGGGAGACCCGATGCTGCATTTAATGGGGAGCGTGGCCGGTCACATCCAACCACTCTCCCCCACACCTGCCGTACTGAATACGCTAGTCCCTGCCGCCGCCTGGCAGGAAGGTGTGGGCACAATTAATGCAGCGGGTCCCATCGCATGTCCCCTCGCGAGGCCCATAAAGAAAGATGGCCTGAAGATATCTTCGATGGGCTTGAGGCTTATCGCTTATCGTCCTGTTGCATCAGACCGTGTCAGACCTACTCTGACCAGACGGGCATGAGAAGGTACTCAGAGGCTGGCCGGTGGGCGCCCCTGAAGACCGATGGGACCGTCCGAGGGATGTATTTTCAACCCTCTGTAACATCAACTGTAGACCCATGAATGGTCGCTTTCCATTTATTGTTTACGGGAACTTGGGCTCTCGTTCTGGGCACCTCCTGGAGGGCCTCCCCCGGTAGATAAAAGGGGGGGAGGGAGCACCTTGTAATAGAGGGGCAAAAGATACAAAGAGGGACCGGGTAACACAGCTGATAGAAGAGCAGAAGCTAGAGATAGAAAAAAGGATCTGGAGATCGATAGAGATCCAGAGAAAGGCATTCGAAGAGCATTGATAACATACTAGACACACAGGAGTAGGGTATTACGTCTCCGTGCGGCCTGAACCTGTTTAAACCCTTGGTGCATTCATTACTACTAGCCAACAACGATTCATCCCACCTAAGTCCCACACGCATTAACCCCACGTACGAGGTAGTTCCAGGACCAGCCCCCGGCCGAATCTCAAAGGGGGTCCCTCAGGATCCCTGCTTGCGGTGTTCATCCACCGACACAAACCTTTCTAGCAGAGAGGGGCGAATTGGACTGCTAAAAAATTTATTCATACCGAATTCTATAATAAGTAGCAAACTTAGCTTAGATGAATTGAAATACGACTACACAATCAAACTAGATAGAAGCATGAAAACCATGTAAGCTAGAACACAAAATAAATATGAAAAGTAAAGCTTGTAAGTAGGTAAAATGTTCAAATATAAATACAGGAAGTAGGGAGATGGACAAAAAAAAAACACCGATTTTTTACCGAAGTATCGAAAAGTTGGCACTCCCTTCTAGTCCACGTTGTAGCATCCACAAAGGATATCGCTCTCCTTTGAGTCACAAAGTCTCAAGTGCTTACTCATGATTGTCAATTCTCCATCTCCGGATTTGCGGACATCAAACCAAGCACATAGCTCTTCTTGGGGCTCCCATAAGAACTCCAAGAGCTCACCGAGACACCTCCAATCACCAAATATCGGCTAGGTATTACCAACTAACAAGAGTAATAAATCAATAGCTTCACTTGATCAAGATAAGCCTAGACTACAGCTAGATATACCCTTGCTACTCTTCAAGCACTAAAGATGTCCTTAACCTTCAATTAAGAACTTTGGAATTCACTTAAGTGCACTCTCTTGCTTCTTGATGACACACACAGTGTATGAGCTCTTCTGGGGTCGTAAGTAAGCCAACTAAAACCAAGTGAGTGGGTATTTATATGCTAGAGATCCAAATATAACTGTTGCCTAACAACCCACTTTTTCTGTTAACACCGGATGATCTGGTGAGTATCTCCTCACAATCACCAAACAATCCAGTGAGTACAACTTTCAAAATCACATTGTGATAGCTGTCATTAGCCGTTACTGCTAATAATAGTCTGGTAGGTATCCAGTGAGCACACCTTTAACACCGGACTATCTGGTCAGTTGACCTCTAATTTTTAAACAATTGCAACCTTCTCTGAAAAATTGCTCCGGTGCTTGTTTTGTCCATCACCGGGCTATCCAGTGAACTCAACAATTTTAAACTGTCCGAAGCAATTTCTCTACAAAAATTAGTCTGGTGATTCCTCTTTGCCTTTACTAGACAATCCGGTGAGTGTAGCTTCTTCTGGAACCAAAAATTTCTCTTTGCAAGAAAAGCTCTGGTGCTCTCATGGGGGTAACACCAGACAATCTGGTGCAACACTTCAAAAATTTCAGGACACATGCCACCAAAATGGTTCCGGTGATGCCTGCATGTTAATCATTGGACCAGCTCGCAACTGATGACCCGTACACTGAAAAAGGAATGAGAACATCCTAGCGTTGTTCTCCTTGTTTGTCTAAAGCGCTGCAAACATGGTCTGTTGTTGCTGCTAGAGTGACTGCATGACCATCATTTGCTGCTCTGCTGGCGAAGCATATAAGCCTGAAGCTTCGCTTGCATCTCTGCCTAGGCTGCCATTTGCAGCTACATCATCATCTGTTGCTGCTGCATCTGCTGAAGAACGAGGGTAAACTCTGAAGGTGGTGCAGCAGGAGATAAAGAAGGTGTCATCTCAGGTGCTGAAGAGAGTGGAACTGAGGTCTTCAGTGCAGCCTAAGAAGAACCTCCTGCCTCGGTGTCATGAGACCTAGCGACTAGAGGGAAGTACTCGACATCCTCCGAGTCTAGTCACTATCGTTGTCTATGTCAAAGAGGGCATCAGGGAGCTCTGCCTCAGCCTCTACTAGGGTATAAGGGGAAACCACTCATGGATCGTCACAAATCTAAGTTTTCTTTTTATATTTGGTGACTTGTAAGAGGTCAAGTCACGCAAACGGATCCCTCCCTGGGGCTGAGGCTGCTCTATCTGCTCTGGCTAAAACTGTTCCTCCTCCTCCTCCTCTAGCTCTGGCTCCCGATGAACCCTCTTCTGGCTGCCTATTGACCAGAAGGCGTCACACCCATCCCCGTGGCAAAACGGGTGCGGGTGGACCGACGAGGAGGTGAAGCGACGTCTCTGAGCTCAAAACCTCATTGAGCGTCTGTTGTATCTACCACTACAATGGCATGATCAATCTTTTTCTGAGCCTTTTACTTCTTCTTCAGCTACTCAACAGCCTTGCCCTTGCCATTATCATTGTGCTCATGACCCATCTGACGGATACAATGATGATAACAAGGTAAGAGAGCACTTCGGGTTTTAAGGATTTAAAATGAGATTACGTGAAATTGAACCCTAAGCATGAAATTGATATGAATTGGGATGAACAGGCTATGGATTTGAGATAGAGACATTGGAAATTGACCAACTTCAAGAAATTGACTTCAAATTTCAACAAATTTATCAGATTTGGCATGAATTTGAGGTAAATTTGCACAAATTCGCTCAAATTTTGAAAGAATTTATCGATTCAAGCACAAACTTTAATCGACATGACCCTAACTCAGAACAATTTAAAGGATTTGCAATACATTGTAGAAAATTTGCACCGAATTGATCCAAATTTGATGAAATTTGTATCTAGGGTTTGCAAAATTGAGGAATCTGCCGAATATGTGTTCACCATAGTGAAATTGAGAGAGAGGTCGATGGTGAGAGAGGAGCTCGATAGCTGGCGGCACTGGACAGTGGCGGTGGTGGCTCTGGGCTTGGCAACGGCTGCTCAGGGTGGCGTGGCTACTACGATGGAGCGGTGGTGAGCTGACGGCAGTGAACGGTGGTGAGGGCGCAAGGTGCACGGGCGGCGACAACGAGTGGCGATCTGGGCAGCATGGAAGCACATCGATGATGGCGAGAGGTGAGGGTGTACGAGCGGCACTGATCGGGAACAGAGAAGAGAGCCGACCGAGAAGAGCACTTATATGACAGGTGGGTCTCACAAAATTTGCATGCACCGAAAGGTCTGGTGAAGCTTAGACGTAGCTCCGGACAAGGCACTGGACAAAAATTTGCAGAGAGCCTTTCAACCTTTAGTCAAAACCAAACTCAAGCATTGGATGGTCCAGTGTGATTACACTGAACACCGGACAAACTCTCGAAGAATTTTCAAAACTCAACAACGGATACTTCGGTGACACTACATTGACCATCAGACTAAATCTCAGACCTTTTGATTTTCACTGCCACTGACTGAATACTGAAAGGTCCAGTCCAGAACACTTTGCCAACACCGGACCTTTTTCTGAGTGAAATTCCATTTGCAAACACCGGATTAACCGTTGATTCTAAACTGATCACTGGACACATGCACCGGACCTTTACATAGGAAAGATGATTTGGTAGAACTAAAGACCAGATGATCCGTTGAAAAGAAAGGAAGGAGCACCAGATCATCCGATGAGAAGGAAAAACTCACTGTTGAACTAAAATTTCTCACTAAGTCCAAACTTCGAACAAACACACAACAAAAATACATGTTTGGAATTGTTTGAGTGAAATCCTTACCCTCTCAAACACTCATTTGCAAATAGTTACCAAAGCAGCTATAACATATATAATTTTTCAAAAGACAATAAAAACCAAATAAAAAGGAGGGAGAAAACTCCAAGGAAATATATAAGTCATATTTCCTATAAACTTAAATATTAAGACTTTAAATTCATTAGGACATGACTCAATAGGCATTAAGCACTTACGTCTACCTAATCACACTTACTAAGGTGTATGTTTACATCAAGAGCAAACACACAATCTCAAAGAGTGATATCCTCCTTTGTTACTCCATCGTCGATTTTATTTCTATCTCCATCCTTTCTCAGCTCTCTATATGTAGAATACTCAACCGCTCATCACCATCATATGCAGAACTTCTAGAAAGGGATGGCACCACCAACCACCAATCCGGCCCAGGTGCCAGAAGGAGTTGTAGTGTCGTCGTCGAACATTGAAGAAGGTAGCCTAAGCCACTACCTCAATCTAGACCAAATAAATGCGAGGCGATGAGGTAATTCATAAGTTGAAGAATGCATATTTTTGACATATTATTGTATAGGTTCTTAATATCTTTTTTTTCTTATACGCAAATGCCTGATGCTCCTGAGGGTCATGACAATGAGCAATCCCAGGAGTGACATCATGCCCGAGGTCCCTCAAAGATGCTTACATGACGATTTGTGATCACGGATATCTCACCAGCAGGGAAGTCAACTATACCAAAGAGAATTCTAGGACCATACAAGTCAGTCTGTGGTATAGCTATTAAGGATCATGTGTCCATCAGCTACAAATTGTAGACTGGCGAACGAGGTGATCCGCACATGGTTCCTGATTCAATCAAGAATGACACCTTGTGACCTAAGATATTAGAGAGGTTCAAGTTCCCTATAGAGACAGATATGAACGTAGTTAAGCATAAGGTGCTAATGTTTATGGGCCTTTCATTTAAGAATTAGAAGGGCACACTGAAAAAAACCTATGTGCAGAAAGGTACAATGCTAGATTTTAGCAAATGGCTGCAATTGGAAGATCATTGGTAAGCCTTTGTGAAGTACAAGTTGTCGGAAGAAGCACAGAGGTTGAGTGAGGTGAACAAAGCAAACTTGAAGAAGAACCTCTATACCCACAAAGTCGGTAGTCGTGGGTACGTGAGGAAAGAACGACAGTGGCAACAATAGCTAGATGAACTATGAGAGAGAGGTGTTAAACCTCAGACGGATGGCTGGAGCGAACGATTTATGCGCTTCCTTCTTGGGAGGGGTGCTACTTGTCTGATGGAAGCTTATGTTGTACGACCTCCAAAGACCAGGAAGTGATGCAAACTCTTGCAAAAAAGCTTGTGAAAGCTCACGAACAGTCTACACAAGGCTCTTTCAAGCAAGACAAGGATAGAGACGATCTCACCTTGGCACTGGGAAACAAGAAGCACGATGGTCACACACGGGGCGTTGGGTGATGGGTTGGAGATATGGATTCCTAGGTAACGTTGACAGTTACAAGAGTCGAAAGAGATCCCAAGCAGAGCGAGATACAGAACGAGAGGCACAACCAGCTAGGATGATGGAAATGCTTGAACAAGTGCTGCAAAAGGAGAGAGAACATACAGAGGAAAAGATAGCATAAACAATACAGCAAGCCCTCTTATGTCAACGGGGCGCCATTGTGAGTGAACAGAAATGGCCGGCAGCATCTCCTAATGTTGCGCGCTCCAGCCCTGATGGTCGTCAGAGTAGCTGTGCATCCGTGGGAGTTCCGGGAGCTAACCCCATCACTTATCCCATGGACCTTATAACAGTACAAAGACCATATGAACTACATATTGATGCTAGAAACATTACCATCAAGGTGGCTTCCAGCGTGGCTTATCCCCGTGGCTCCTATGAACATTTGCACGGACGTCCAATACCAGAGAGCTACACCGTGGTCGAAGTAGATGAGGCAGTTGACCAGTATCATTATGTTGAGGTGGACTACCCCGCAGAGGAGGGGGTGAACACTATAGAAGAGAACGAGCACACATTCATCGCGTGAGAGACTAGCCTGTCAGCTATGCACTATAGAGGAGCAAGAAATAGTGTCTCGTAAGCGTGTCTAGGAGAAGGACGACGAGAGGCTGGCCCGTCAGTGTCCTATGGATGAGCATGAGAGGGTGGCCCATCAATGCGCTACGGAGGAGACCAAAGGCTCAAACCATAGTGGCGTTCAGACGTCCGACTTTGATGTCTTTGACACATCGGTGAGCCTGGTGCATAGGCAACACTACGGTTGATCAAGCGTGGTTGAGTCTTTCGCTCCACCGCCATCGGCCCCTTGGCATCCCTAGACGTACACATGCCATCAGCCATCCGTGCGGAGACACGATCCTCATTGCTGGAGAGGTAGAGTGATGCTGAACTAGCCCAACTCGACTAACTTTTTAGGGGGGGTGACCTGTGAGAACTATTATGTATATATGTGTGTTTATCGATTCCCAACACCTTCATTGTACGACATGAATTACTATGTATTAGTGAAGGTGCCTTCATTATATATTTACATTAAATATATATCTCATTGTATGCATATATTGAGAGGGAGAGAGACGGAGAGATCGAGGAGCGAGAGGAAGGACGGAGAGGATAGAGAGAGGGAGGACAGGGAGGAGAGGGGAGGGAGACAGGAGAGGCAAAACACTACCGGCTGAAGGCTCCAGCGGACAGTGATACCTTGGGAATCACTACCGGTTGAAACCACTAGTCAACAATGATTCCCAGGCATCACTGCCAGCTGAAACACTTTCACGGCCGGTCCTCCATGCCAGTAGTGATAGTCCCTAATTATCACTGCCCGTTACCCACTACTGACTTCAAAATCGGCAGTGAAGTGGGTTTTGGATCCAGCAATGATGGGGGGTTCTGCAGTAATGCACGAGGAGCCTACTTCAAGCCATAGATGGACTTGACAAGGCGACAGACGTGGTCATGAATGGACAAGTTGATGAAGCTAGATGGTTCCTCATAATAGACAGCCTTGGAGAGAGATTCATGGAGAAAGGAACTGTTGACGGGCCAGACACTTGCAGCCGCAAGGGAGAGCACAGTCCAAACCGTAGCGGTTTTGACAACTTGACTAAAGGTCTTGCCATAGTCGACGTCCGGTTGCTGGGAGAACCCACAAAGGACCCAACATGTCTTGTAGCAGTCGACGGAGCCGACGGGCTTGAATTTGTGCCGGTACACCCATTTACCTTAAACGACATTGGCATCGCATAGACGAGGGACAAGTTCCTACATGTTGTTGCCTGCAAAGCTGAAAATTCATCAATCATCACGGAAGGCCAATTGGCAACCTTAAGAGCCATGTGATAGCTCTTAGGAATGGGAGAGAGCCATTCTACGTGAAGGTTGAGCCAAATCACCGGCTTACGGATGCCTGCTTTGCCACAGTTTAGCATGCGATGTTCATTAGCAATAGGAGCAATAGGAGCAACAGGAGGAGGCGTGTGTGCGGTAAGAGCAGCAGGCACAGGCGGTATTGCAGATGCGGATATGAGTGGCTGAGCAGGCATGAGCATGGCATGCATTGCATGCGCTGGAGGGAATGGGAGCGGCTCAGTGGGTGTTGGCGTGGTGTGCACTGCAGTCACAGGGGGGGTTGGGGGTTGGAGCAACTCAGTGGGCGTGAGCGTGTGTGCATGGGCGTGCGGCAGGGTAACGAGCATGGCAAGTGGCACGGGCGCAGCGCGTGGTGTAGATTGGAAGGGCCACTGAGGAGCGACTGTTGAGCTAGAAAGAAGAACGAGATCATCCAAAAAGTAAAATTTAGAGGGAGAAGGTGGTGATTTTTCTGTGAAGAGAAAGGAATTCTCGTCGAACACAATGTGATGAGAGATGATTATGCGATTGGTGGAGAGGCCAAGACACTGGTAACTCTGATGATTGGAGGGGTAACCGAGGAACACAAAAGAGGTGGACCAAGGAGCGAGTTTGTGGAGGGCAGTGGTGGAAAGGTTAGAGTAGCAACAGCGTCTGAAAACTCGAAGATGATCAAATGAAGGGGAAGAGCCAAAAAGAGCTTTGTGAGGAGTTTTGGAGCATATTGATTTTGTGGGATGAAGGTTGAGTAGATGGGTGGCAGTGTGGAGAGCTTCTACCTAATAAATCGGTGGCACACTCACATGGAAAAGAAGTGAGCGGATGATCTTATTGGTAGAGCGAATAATACATTCGGCTTTGCCATTTTGCCAATGAGATGTATGGGCAAGACATGTGAAGGAAAGTGCCAAAAGAGAGAAGAAAGAGACGTGCAGTGGTGCTGTCGAAAATTCATGACCATTATCACATTGTAAGGATTGGACAGTGGTTGAGACAAAGAGGAAATGTCCACACATAGTGACTATAGTTGTCGAGAATGACGAGATAATACTTGTAACCAAAAACATTAGGTAGAGGGGATGTCCATAGGTCGCAGTGGAGAAGCTCAAAGGGATGAGTAGTGCGAGAGGTGGAGACATCAAAGGGAAGACGAATGTGTTTGCCAAGTTGACAAGCATGGCATAAAGATTCATTGATTGACTTTTTATTACATGGAATAGAAAAGGCACTTGCTAAGTGCGACAAAGCTTGGCTATTGGGATCTCCTAAGCAGTGATGCCACAATGTCGAAGATGACGTCGTGGCTAGGAAGCATGCGTTGTAGATGGTGGAAGGAATGGGTGCAAGTCGCCCTGGGTGTTGCACGTGATGATCTCGTTCTTGGTGCGAAGATCCTTCACAGAAAGACTGAAAGGATCAAATTCAATGGAACAATGATTATCATAAGTAAATTGGCGCACAAAAATAAATTTTTTGATAATACTAGGAGTGACCAGAACAATGTTTAAAGAAAATCAACGTGCTAGGGTGTAAAAAGAAGTGAAGCCAGAGTGGGCAACGAGAATAAAAGAGCCATTGCCAATAATGACATGAAGTGAGATTACTGGGATCGGAAGTCATGTGCGCATATGCGCCAGAATCCATGTACCAATTATTAGTAGTTGGAGGAGTCAACAACATGGTGCTAAAATGGTTCAACAGCTACTGCTGGTCAAAAGTGTATGTTGGTATGGAGTAGCTTAGGGAAGGAGTTGACACATTGGGAGGCGAGGGCGCGAAAGCATGGAACGCCAGCGTTGGGGGCTGTCCGAGAACTCCCTGGCCAGTGGGGCGAGGTATCGAGGACCATGGGTCAGGCCATATCTAAATGGACCCTGCCCATGGGTTCTAGAGAGACTGCAGGGGCGCCTTGCTAGAGGAGTTTGTGCCACTGGAGCCGTTGTTCCGATTGCCGCGGTTGCCATTGTTGTGGCTACGGTTGCGGTTAAAGTTGCCGCCATTGCCATAGTTCCCATTGGCATTGCTGTACGAGTGGCCACAATGGGTGTAGTTGCTGTCGGAGCCAGCGGATGAGGAGTTTTTGTTGCCACTGTTGGGGGAGTGATTGGCAACCAACACGGAGGCCAAAGGAGTGTTAGAGCTCTTTGTCTTCAATTTCTCAAGCATGAGCGCGGAGCAAACCTTGTGGAACGAAGGAACGGGATGTTGCATGGAGAGAAGCGTCCGCGTGTGGGAGAAGTGAGAGTTTAGCCTATGTATGGTCTTGAGGATGAGGCTCCGATCAGCAATGACGGTGCCGATGGTGGTGAGGTCATCAACGAGGGCCTTCTGCCGTCGACGATACTTGACGATGGATGATGTCCCTTGCATTAGGCTGTGGAACTCCTGCTCGAGGTAGATGGCACGTGTCTCAGTGTTGTCATGGAAGAGGCCCTCGATACGCATCTAGAGGGTGTACGTGGACGCGAAGGAGTCCAGAGGTCGAAGGAAACAGAGTTATAGAGCCACAACCGAACGAGGGCATCCAGATGAAGCCAGGCCGCATCGGGAGCGGTGTTGAAAGCCAGCACACGGATGTGGTCATCGAGCGTGTATTTTTGGAGAGCGAACTCGAACAACCCACGCCATGGAGAGTAGTTAATGGAGGAGAGATCAAGAGTGATGGGGACTAGAGTTTTGACGCTGGTGACGGTGACGGCGGCGACAAGGGCCTAGAGAGGCGTAGGCGGCAGTGTCTTCCTTTGTTGTGGCAGTAGCCTCCGCAAGCGCTAAGGTGTTGGAGCGTCAATGAAGAGGATCGGAATGCTAAACTGATACATAAAGGCGATCAGAATTGTCACACTTGTTGATTTCATTAGAGTCTATTAGCATATATGCAGTACAAGATGACTCGGTTAGAAAACTGAGTTATTACGTACCAAAAATATAGCCGGACAGATCGGTAACAAATCAAGCAAATTCACCTGGCCTTCCGTTGTTTCCTGGCGCTAATCACGAATGCTGCACGGGCACAGTTACGTGACATGCATGACACTGTTTACCTGGCGCGCATATTTAGTTTAACAATTAACAATTGGAGTTATCCCCTCCAATTATTGACCATCTTCCTTTCTTTCCATTCTTCCTAGGAGCTTCGCCCACCACGATCGCGAGTTTGGCTCATCCTTGTCCGCGCCTTCGGAACTTAACGAGGCAGAAATTTTCCAGAATTATTTTCATTTGGGTCTGTAGCTTCTTCTGTTTTCTTATCAAAATTTTAGTTCCTTTTCTTCAGTTTGATCTTCCATGATGCGCATCGAGTAAATAAAGGCCGTGAAGCAGACAGCGTGTGACCTTGGATCACAAAAGGTGTTCGTTGCTCTACTGTTTTCTTGTGAGCAGAAGTTTCAGGTTTGTCGGCCTCTGGCCACTGCTTCTAGTACAGAATTCGGTGCCCCGAGCACATGCGCCAATCTGTCACTCTGTCAGCGAATGACCGGACAACTAGAAAGCAGATGGTCTATGGCCTCTGGCTCTCGGCTCCACCCCAGGGTCTCAGCAGCCTGGCACGTTTCTGCTGACAAGCTACAAAATGCCAGTGGATATTTCTTTCCAAGTGTCTCTGTGCAGATGCAGTCATCCTAATCTCCTGCAATATATTTATGCGTTAGCCTCCTACCTGGAGGTGGCGCAAATATTTCATATGGTTAATCCTACTTCCACGAGTCAATGCCGGGATGAGAAAATCGGTTCGATGAACATACCATAAACAGTTTTCATAAACAGTACCCGTGACTTTCCTGTGCTAAGTCAGAAGAACCGGACGTCAATGGCATGTTATTGCTCTGTCAGAATTTCTCTGTTTATTTTTCTTACAGTAGCATTAGGAGCTCATGCCAAACTTAAGGTGCCTTGAATTTTCAGATTGGATTCTTGCGTGGTGCATGCGCTTTATAACACTAGTGGGAGTATATGATTAAGCCAATCTATCCGTTGTCCACAGGTTTTGCGGAACTAATATAATACATTAGTGTTGGTGTTGCACTGCACAGCCAAACGTTTCCAGATCACATGCACCTTATAGCAACTCCAACAGTACATCTATATTTCACCATCTATATCCTCATATGAATTACCATCTATAAAGATTCCTTCTCTATAATACTCCACCACTCCAACAGCACATCTATATTTCACCCTCTATATTCTCTCTCTTATTTTTTAATACTCGTAACGACTATATTTTTGTAACGGCTATATTTCTAACGGCTATTTCTCCAACGGCTATTTCTCCAACGGCTATTTTTTCAATGGTTATTTTTCCAACGGTTATTTTTCCAATGGCTATTTTTTTATATCTATATATGCAAGTCCATTTTTTCAGAAGTGAAAATAAATAAATCTGCACAACATCTGATGACTGGAACCGATAATAGATAAGCAAATGAGAGACATGCCAGGAAAAAAGAAGGAATTAGGCTAGCAATACAAGGGAAGACAATAATTATCAGCACGGATATGGAATGAGCAAAAAGTCATAAACATGATTGCACGATCACTTTGTAATACTTAAGTGTTCACGACCTTAGGTAACTGCTAAATCAATTGCGTATTAAAATATACAGTCAGATTAGAATCTGAAAACTAAATTAGATAGAATCCTTCACAAATAGTCCACACAACTTATAGTTCGCACAACAAATAGTTCATACCACAATGCAAATAGCACAACTAAAAAACATAATAATCTCAACCCGATGCGTTGTATTGTCGAGCAATGATCTCACCCTGCAAGCTCATATAATATTGTTGTTGTGGCCCACTCATACCACTAATATCTATGTTCATAATCCTCTCTTCATCATGCTTTCTCTGTTGATCTAGCTTTTATTGTTCTAGTGCTACCTTCTTTCTTTCTATTTTCTGCTTACTTTCTTCAAGTGCAATCATCTTTTCTTCCATTGCAAGTGCTCTCTCATAGCGAGCATCTTTCTTGGCCTCTTTCTTGTCTTCCCTCTCAATCTTTTTTGACCACACTTTATCCAATGCTAACATGACAGCACTACCATCTGAAGAGGCAGAACTTTTACCTCGTCGTAATCGTTCTTTCTCGACCTTCTTACCAATTGGTCTTCTTAATGGATCATGTTCAGGAGTACAAGCCTCAACTTCATCATCGTTGGAGGTCGTACCTGGAGATGAAGTACCCGGACTTGCATTGGAGGTCGTCTTTTGTTTTTTCTGAGATAATCTAGAAGTCCACTTTGGATGGTGCTCTAAGATTCTCCAGCAATGCAATAATCCAAATGATCTCCCTTTAGTATCTTCCGCTTGGTACAAAGTACATGTCTGAACAATCTGCAAGTGAAGATGTCTTATTAAACTTGCATACAACATATAAAGCTGTAAGAAAATTAAAGAGATAGGTGCATACCCTGTCTTGCGCTGTCATACCGCTTTTTCTTCTATTCTGAATCCAGTCATAACATCCACAAAACTTGTTAACCTGTATATCACATTCTTAATGAACTGAATAGGGAATATATGGCACAATATTTACAAAAATATATAGAGTAGCTAAACACAGTACTACACATTCATGGAGTATTCAGAGACTTGAATTTCAGAGCACAGAAAAGAAAGTACATTTGCTATCTTAGATAGTATGCAGGCAGCTTGTTTCTTTTTTGTTTTTTCAGGAAGCAGCTATCAATGACACAGGGAAAGAGAAATCATTCGTTGTCTGAAATTCGTTTTGGCAATATTGCTCCATCTGACGGGGAGACAGAATGAACGGAATATTGCTACTATTGGCAATGTACATTAACCTTTTTCCTACGAAATTTCAACACTGCTCAGCCAAAGCACATCAACTGGAAGTCTAGTTTCCCTGTTCAAATGCATTACCTCAAACGGCAAAACAAATCTGAACAATGAACATATGAAAAATTAACCCAGAAGGAAAGCAAAACAGAGGAAGAAACCACATCCCGGTAATTTGCTAACCTTACTGGAGAGAAGAAACACATGAATTGGTTTGATTCGGGCATCAAGTGGCCAGATCTGGGGAGGGGAAGGACCGAAGGAGCGGGAGTTTGATGGGGGCCGAACCTGTAGGAGAAATCGTTGGCGGATGGAGCGGCAACGGCACACCCGTAGCAGGAGAAAGCTCGCGGGGGCTCACAGGCAGCACGCCGGAGCTTCTGGTCCTCTGCCGGATGCGTATTTTTCCACCTACCGCTCTCCTCTCGCGACGAGGTGGAATGGGTAGCTGGTCAACGGGGAAGGGGAGGGAGGAAGGGGAGGAAGGCGGGAGTGAAGCGGCGGTTGCTCGATGGTGGCCGGGAGCACACGCTACATTTGGCGTGCGGTGAGGGTGTGATTTGGAGGGTCTGGTAAAATGGCGTGTGTGACAGCGTGTCCGTTGGAGCGTGATTTTTACGTAGCTCACGTTATTTTGGCTACGGAGGGTGTGATAGCGTGGCTCTTGGAGTTGCTCTTACTAAATTCAACCACCTCAGCGTGTTCGGATACCCACAGGTTCCACCGTTTTGCTGCAAATTTTGTGATCTGAATTGTCAATTAATTCGTATCACCAGGGGTTTTTTTTTTTTCTTTCGACGGTTTTACGATCCTGATCTTCGATATCGTCCTCTCTTCCCAAGCCAGTGTCGTGAAGAACAATTAATAAATTTGCAGAGCAGCCAGCAGGCACAGCACAGCTGAATCACGAACAGTATTTGGGGTTGGTCTCACGAAAAGAACACAGCATTCACTTCATTATTACGTTTTATTTCCATGCTCCCGTGCCGGACGATACGCGGCTCATAGACACGGCTTATTCATGTACCAGCTCGTACGTAGCCTCGCGCGCGGTAGGCACCAAGAACCGGACGCGCCTGCCCGGCCTCAGCGGCTGCGAGGTGCTCAGATGGAGATGCTGTTGGGGATGCCCTTGGCGGTGAGCCCGGCGGCGGCGCCCTTGTGGTCGGAGGTGTTTGGGTACAGCAGCATGTACGGGAACTCAGCGGGGCCGTTGCGGTTCTTGAGTTGCGGGTCGCGGTTCGCGCCCACCACCTTGCCCTCGATCTCCACCAGCCGGTCGCTGAACCGTTTGAACGCCTCCAGCGCCCTGGCGTCCGAGGTCCAATGCGGCGTGTCGCGCTGCCCGAGGTACACCTCGTCGGAGGAGTGCTTGGACAGCACCTCCAGCAGCGAGATGCCGATGATGGTCTGGATCTGGCTCGTGATGGTGTGGATGAAGGCCAGCTCCGGGTCGCGCCCCAGCTCCGCGTACGCCTCGGTCCCGGGCTCCGGCATGGGCCGACGGCTCACCGTCGGACGGTTAGGGAGGTACCCCGCGTACGGGTACTGCCCGAAGTTGACGGCCGCGTGCAGCGCCGACGCGATCCAGATGATGGTCGTGCAGGCGCTGGCCAGCTCCGACACGGCCTGCATCTTGGGCCACCACGGCGCGTCCTTGAGGTCGCCGTGCCCGACCTCGCGCACCTCTTTCCACCACTCCTGCAGCTCCGCGTCGCCCTGAAGCACGGCGTCGCTCGGGTAGTAGATCGCCAGGTACTCGCTCACCCACTGCTCGATCGCGTGCCAGATCGCCAGCCCGTCACTCGCGTACGGGTAGTCCTCGATCAGCAGCCGCACCTTGTACGGGCTCGACGGGTCCGCCACCGCCACGCCTCTGCATTCACGATTCATCAGCACGTACCAGCGATTAATAACGGTTCTTGATGCACGTCGACGTTCTTGATTCTAGCAGTGATCGATGCTTCTTACCTCTTGATGAGGTCGGCGGGAAGGCCCTGCTCGGTGAAGTTCCAGCTCTTGTACACGACGGAGGACATCCCCAGGGCGTACTTGGCCGGGAAGACGGTCATCTCGAAGATGCCGCCGCCGTTGATGAGCGTCTGCCGCGCCAGCGCGTTGATGGTCATCGTGTCGCGGTAGTGCGGGTGGAGGAGCTTGTGCACGGGGTGCGTCACGCTCAGCTGCCGATTCGTCGCGATCACGAACGGCTCCATCACCGCGTGTGTGTTCAGCCTGAGATCGATCGATTAATTCATTTCAGGATTAACTCGTTGTAAATTCACGTTCACGTCCAAGGAGACAGTACTGTTGTCAGTCGGTCCGTACCAGTGGCTGATGAGCTGGTGCCAGCCGGAGTCGTTGACGGCGACGTAGGCCTTGGCGAGCTGCCACACCCAGGCCTCGATGCCGCTCGACGACGGCGTGTAGACCTTGCTCTTGGCCGTGGTCAGGCCGCCCTGGATGTGCGGCTCGCTCAGCTCGATGGCGAGCGGCGCCAAGCTTCCGTCGCCGCGCAGGAAGAAGAGCGTTCTGGTGGCGTAGATGAAGTTGCCCTCCAGGTTGTTGACGTCGATCAGGAACGGCATGAACCGGTCGTGGTGGTCCAGGATGTAGAGCCTGTTGCCGTCCAGCGCCTGCTGCACGGTGAGGCCCTCGAGGTTCTTCTCGATGTGCCCCGCCGTGATGGTGCTGGTCTGGTCGCCGTACTTGCTGGGATCAAGCGTGCTTTTAGGTGGGAACTCCTGCAACCGACCGATCGAACAGAGAGAGTTGTGCATCAGGCGCATTTCATTTCAGGCTGGTGAAGCCATCCATTCATGCACGCTAGCATGCATCTTTGCAAAGAGTATAATTCTATCACCGTGAGGCGCGTGATCATCATCGGGTTGACGCCGGCGAGCACCTCCCGCGCGAACTCCTCGTCGGTCCTCCACGCATCCTTGTCCTCTGTTTTGCACACGCAACAATTAATCAGCTTGATTTTCGAGCAACCTCTCACTTGCACGTCCGTGACAGATGATTCATGCCTTTGATGATCTGCGGGATGGGGAGCTTGAGCAGGTAGTCGCCGCCGGCGGGGAGGAGATCCTTGACGAGCTGGAGCGGGAAGAGCCTGCGCATCTCCTCGAGGGCGGGGATATTGGGCAGCTTGAGCCCGCCCTCGTAGAGGTTGATGATGTCCTGGAACGAGTCGAACTCGCCGGGGGTTGTGTCCACGTACGTGCGCACCGCCGGCACGATGCCCTGCGTGATGGCCTTGATCGAGTACCCCAAAAAGTCCGACATCTTGAGGTGCCCGAACCGCTCGTCCCGCGGCACGTAGATCTGCTCCAACAGCGACAGCCGGCTCTCCGAGCTCGGGTCTGCATCAAGTCAAAGTCAGTCAACTCTGCAACAAGGACTCTGGCTGACAGTGGGCCCAGCTGACAGCGCAGTCAGCAAGATGGGCCCTGCTGACGGTGCGGGTATCTGGACCCACATGTCCTGGGAAGTGGAAATCCATTGCAGAGGGGAGAGGCGCGCACCGGTTTTTGTGTGCTTGCGGCCGGTGCGGCAGCGGCGAGGGTACGGGTGGTCCGCGGAGCCGCCGAGGACGGGGCGCGGGTTGCCGCGGTCGGGCTCGCCGAGGTCGTTGTAGACGTCGTAGCGGTACACGCGGTCGTGCTCCTGGTAGGGGCCCTGCTGATCGTCGCCGCGGAGGTTGCGGAGCTCGTCGTCGCGGTACGGCTTCAGCGCCGCCGGCATCTGGCTCGGCAGGTACGTCTGCGTCGTTTTGGTACAAAATTAAGGCGAAATCAAAATGTTGAGTGACTTTTGGCAAATAATCCTGATTGATTGATTTTTCTCAAAATATAAGCACATGTTAACAGCTGATTTGCTACCACTCAGCTTGTTTGAGATTTTGAGTTATTCCACAACTAAGACTTGACCAGACAAACTCGATCGTCATCATTCTCTAGATTTTTACCATGTCAAAGTAAACTTGAGTGCATTGGCATCCATCTTTATAAAAGTTCCTCGGGGCGATGGAACGAGGTCGTCGACGTGCACCATGAGCTGATGAGCCCATGACTCACGTGAACCCATATGCCTCTCTGTGTCAGAAGACCATTCTAGTAGTAGTCGCACATCACTCCCTTACCTACCGTTGCAGTTACACACTAGTAGCACCAGTTCATTAAAAATCTTCTTCACCGAACCATATCCTTTCCTACCTACGCCAATTAACATAGAAGACTGTACTAATAATGAATGATAATCCTTAAAAAAATCGGCCACTTGCCAATCACTGACAAGACTCATGATCATGGACGAAGACAAGAAGCGACCGATGGAGACTTACATCGTTGGCGAAGAAGACGCGGTTGTAGCGGTACTTGGCGACGGGGTAGACCCATGAGTTGGCGACGAAGGTGACGGTGCCGCGGCCGGGGACGTCGTCGAGGGTGATGGTCTTGAGTAAGAACTCGGCGTTGTGGTAGTTCTTGACGATGACGGCGCCCGGCACACCCAGCTTCTCCACCTCCCAGTCGAAGGTCACGCCGAACTTGGACTCGCCGGTCGTCAGCGACGGCAAGCTCGTCAGCCACTGCTCCAGGTTCGCCTCCGCGCCCACCCTGCCGCGGTTGCCGTTGTCTGCACACACGCGTTCCGCCGAGATTAGTTGGGTGCTTAACTGATAAAGAATCTAGTTCGAAGTAAATAATTTCGGATCTCTTGCTTTTGAGCTGCTACTGTGTCCTTTTTTACTTTATCGGAAGCATCCAGTGCTCTGCACCCGAGCTCGCTGTCCTTTTCTCGGTGTTGCTCTCTCTTCTTTCCATGTCCCGTCAAAGCTATGACCGAACTAGCCATGGCCGCCCACACAGTGCTTTGTATGGGGGAAATGGCACACACAGAAAGAACTTAAAAGAAACCGAGAACTTGAGAGATCGAGGGGAGAGACACGGGGAGCGTCCTGTGCTTACTGGGGTCGACGAGGGTGGAGCTGATGAGCTGGCAGGTGACGCCCTTGCCGAGGAATTCGCTGATGCCGTCGATAATGGTGGCGCCGAAGTCGTTGAGGTCGAGCACGTTCTTGCGCATGAGCACCACCGTGCCCTTAATCCGCGCATGCTTGTTCGCCCCCGTCAGCTCGCCGATGATCCCTCCAATCATCTTCACCCCCAACTAGCTAGAGCAGGTATTTACTACTATCGCGTTCGTTGGTGTGGATGGATGCGTGTGAGAGCAGGCAGAGCGAGCCGGGAATTTATAGCGCGCGAGGGAATGGAGCTGAAATACTGCCTCGTGTTGTGCGTGCAGTCCTGCCGGGCTCGTGACACTGCTGGATTGAGATCCTCTGCATTGACTTCTCCAATACGCTGCATTAAGTGAATACGTATCGTCTGATTAAAAACGGAGAGTTTAGATCATGCGCTACAGTAATATAAGAACAGTAGGTCATGTCGCTACAATAGATGTATCGCTGTTGCTGCAGTATTTACTACAATAATAACGATTAATTCATACAAGCTACTGTAGTTATTGACTTATTACACTGTTTACACAATGATTATTTGTATTAATCGTAATTAAGGTAAATGATCCGTGCCCGACACTGCTCGGCGCAGCGCGGCCCCCCCCCCCGTACGTTCCGGTCCCCCAGCTTGCATCGTCCCGCATTGCGCTGCGCAGCGTGTTTGCATGTGCGAGTACGAGCGGTAGCTTCGCGGTGGGCGTCTCTGAACGTGAAACTCGTGCGCCGACGACGCGGTGGACCGCGCGCGCGGGTGGGATTTGGAAGCGTCCGCAGGCTGCCGCGCGGGAGATGGAATGGATATAAATTTTATAGGATTTGGTATTATAAAAGATTATCTCTGAAACATATTTTTTTTAAATTTAATTGTTAGGTCACGAGATAAATGGTATGGATAGATCTCATAAGATTTTTTCTGTACCAATTCTGAAGAATTTACTTCTCGGTAGATGGGGGCGTCAAAGAAAGGCTCGCTTGCACACCATATTATTTACGGTCTACCGGTGTACTACGTGCGAAGAAGATGCACGGATGGAGCCGCGACGCGTTTTCGTGTATTTTGACCTTTGCTCAAATAATCAGCTTATACTGTCCATGTGTTGCAAGCATCTCTTCCGTCAAACGAACAAAATGCTCAAGTCAGAATGATCAGGCTTTGAAACGTCTCTGAGAAGAGTTGAATAGCTCTTACCTATTGAGCTGCATCTGTTGCAGTCTTCTCCTATGCTTTGCACCTTTTATTTTGGTTCTTCTTTTTCAATTTTCTACTTCTTTTCTACTCTGTAAATTGGCTTTCGCTTTTAGTTTTATGAAACAGATTAGATCCTGCGCCCAGTTCCAAAACAAAAAATGTTGCAAGCATCTATCTTATTTATGGGACGACCGGGATATCGATTAATTTTGTTCCTAATCTAGAATGAGTAGCTTGCATTTTGCTATCGTTACTTACCAACAAACCAGGGCGATAGGATTTTCTGATAATCAAGTCATCAAGGTGTCAATTAATTGGTGGTTACATCTTCCAACTGCTCGTCTTTTAATTGCCGAATATTGTAGTGTATGACGTGGTTGCCCCAAGGATACTTACTTAGCTTAATAAAGAAAGTTTTATTCCAAGTGAATAAGTTCCGGTCTCCGCACCGAGGTGCACGCAGCCTACATACATCAGCTAAAACTATGACAAAGGAAGCAATCAAATATTCATAGTACTTCAAAGTTCTTCCCTCGCAAGAAATTTTAAAAAACAAAACACTCGATCGATAAGTTGAAGCTGCCAAAGTAGGCAGAATTAATTTATGGCCTGGTTGAAAATGTGATTTCCCCCCCTCCTTTTGAATCCTAGGTAAGTTTGTTCGATTGTTTCCTGCAAAATTTCTATGCAAAAAATGGCGGGCCCTAACTACCAAAATAAGGGCATATACAATCGGTTCGGAACAGCTTTATACAATCAGTTTTTGAATTGACTGCATTCAAGCAATTGTAGTAACTAGATATTATTACAGTTGGGTCCAAAACCAATTACAATACTCATTAAATATTGCGTATATTATCATTTCACCTATACACTTAGATGACTTTAAATAAAAAATGCCAACTACAAAGTTATAAAACTTATCGAGAGCAATATTTTTATATAAAAATTATCTCCATGTCACTCCATATAAAAAGTTATAAATCTCTGAAAATAAGCTATAAATATTAATTATGAAAATATTATCCGTAACGGCTCGTGATAGAAATTGTTCGGGACATTATCCCTAACGGTTCCTATTTGGAATTGTGCACTACTATAGAAAAAAGTTATCACTGTCGGTTCAAAACCGATAATGATACTAGTAGTATCATTGCTAGTAATAGAGTTATCATTATCGATTTATGTTACAAACCGGCAGTGTTAGCTAGTCCCAAATATGATGTTTTTGGGAATAAAAAAATTGAGCTCGACTTATGTGGGAGTCGATTCATTGAATTTAGAAAATTACACGCCCAAATAGTCTGTGGGACTCGGACCCGCAACTTACCCCTCGCGTAAAGCTTCCTCACTATCTCACCTCACAATTTTAGCTAATGGGTATGGGGTAATTATTTTTTTTAACTTTTTCTACATAAATATTTGTACGATTATTTGGGTATTTATATGGCTTCAAATAAAAATGATATCCACTGCAAAGTTGTAGATCTTATCAAGAGATATAATTTGTATATAAAGTTTGTCTCCATTCGACACCATATAAAAAGAGTAAATATCACAAAACTATACTTTTCCTCTCCTATTTTACAAAACCACACTTACTTTGCATTATTTTATCACAAAACTACACTTCTTTTGTTTAACTCTCACAAAACTATATTTTTTCTCATATTTCATAAACCACACTTACTTTGCATCACATTATCACAAAACTATACCTTTTTGTTTAACTATCATAAAATTATATTTTTTCCTCCTATTTCACAAAATCACATTTACTTTGCATCACTTTATCACAAAACTACACTTCTATTACTGTGAACAAATCTGATAAGGTAGGGTCACATGTCATATTTACATGCTTCAATCCTCACCGTTTGCTGACATAACTGACTACGTAATATCATAATTACTTGCCAAGTTAGCAGATCCTGCATAGCCTTTAGCCTACTTCTCTTGGAAGCTACCATCTAGCACGAGTTGAATTCGTGTACGTGAAAAATTGGCATTTTGTGGGGGTTGGTGTGGCACCATTTAGTCGCTCAAAGGTCATATAGAATTTGCTAACTTGGCAAACAATTGTCACATGACGTAGTCGACCACATCAGTAAACAGTGGGAGCTGAAGCCTGTAAGTATGACGCGTGAGCCCATCTTGTCAAATATGTTCATAATAATAGAAAGTGTACTTTTCTGATAAAGTGATGCAAAGTAAGTGTGATTTTATAAAATAGGAGGAGAAACACGTAGTTTTGTGATAGTTGAATCAAAAGAAGGTAGTTTTGTGATAAAGTGATGCAAAATAAGTGTGGTTTTGTGAAATAGGAGGGAAAAAGTGTAGTTATGTGATAGTTAAATAAAAAAAGTGTGGTTTTGTGATTAAGCTATGCAAAGTGAGATTTTTTAAAATAGGAGGGAAATGTGCATTTATATAATAGTTAAACAAAATAATGTAGTTTTATGATAATCACTCTATAAAAAAGTTATGAATTTTTAAAAATCAATTCGTGCACTGTTCGGTAAAACAACTATAACTTTTGTATATTAAGTCTGACTTCGACATTTGACTTTTACTTTCGAAGCTAACAAAGAGGCACATAAGAAGAAAAAAAATACCCCTAAAATGGCTTAGAAGACTAACATGACTTCTGAAGTTTTTGTCAAAAATTGACTTTCTGTAATTTGCTCAAATTTTTTAGAAACATAGTGCTACATCTGAAAGTCAGTGCTGCACAGACGTTTCATCAATCCGAGTTACAAAACTCACGATAAAAATATTTTAAGTTTCACTTTTCAACTTTGTAGCCCTGTGTGTGGCATTTTCAATCTTACCTACTAGTGTTATACCAGATCCGACAGTTTACTTTGTACTCTAGTGCGTGTTTTTTTTCTTTAACAATTTTGTAGAATTAGTTTCTGATGTTAAAAAAGAGTTTTTTTTACTATGGAACCATGACCTCATCCTTCGTACGAAACTTTCTTATCATCTTACATCACAGTTTTAGTTGATAGGTATAGGGTAATTTATTCTTGTGACTTTTACTGCACAAATCTTTAGAGAATTATTTAGGTTTTTATATTGCTTCAAATAAAAATATTATCAACTACAAAGTTGCGTCGAGTGATACAATTTGCATATAAAGGTTGTCTCCATTCGACTCTATATGAAAATATTATGAATTTTTAAAAATGTGTTGTATTTTATTGTCACGGGCGGTTTATAGCTAGAACCGGTAGAGAGTATCACTACCAGCTTTTTAATTGAACTAGCAGTAGTACTTGATTATAGTGTTGTTTTTTCCCAGATTAGCCATTAATCTTGATTTTTTTAAAGAACCAACAATGATATTTTGTCACTATCGATTATTTTCAAATCAGTTATAAAAGAAAGATAGGGATGGCACTTTCTATAATAATGATGAGAGATATTTATTACCTCTCAGGTTCTAGTTATATAGGTTTTCTATCGCGGCTTTCAGCTAGAACAGTGAGATAGAAAAAACCTCATATGGGTTTTTTTTTCAATAACGTGACAAAATATTCAACGTTAGTTCACGTGGCACGGTAGCAGAACCTGATTAGGATACGAGTACGACAACAGAAGTAGCGACTTGTAAATCTCCTAGTAGACTTCGATATATTTTCTGCACCAGCTCGGAGTAAACTATAAGAGACAAATGAAATATCATAAGCAGAACGCGATGCACGCATCGCCGTGTCAGGATACTGCGACAAAAAAGCAGTTTACTTCATTTATAAGCTAAAACTATCGCCAAACAAAGTATCAGATGCTCGAGTAGTACTCCATATATAAGTTCTCCACAATGTCAAGTATTAGTAAGGTATTCCATATCTATAGCTATATCGTACGAAAAAAAGAACACTAGATCAATCAATATATAAGTTCAAGCCGCCAATGTAGGTAGAACACAAGACCAGTTAAGAATTAAGGCCGGCAATAGAAAAGAAACGAAACTGAGCCAACAGCCTTTTTTTTACTGAAAGAAAGAGCCATGCATGTACGTATCACATATCAGTATCAGAATTAAGAAATGGTCCTAGAGAAAGCGACATCGCTTGTCGGCTTGTGTTAGGCGATCAGGATAGGAAAATGGTCCTAGAGTCCAACAAAAATCAAAACACCAAGACCAAATTACTTCCTCCCATAAAAAATAATATACTTTTTTAAAAAAATCAAATTTGATATGTTTTTTATTAACATTTAATTAAATTATAATAATATCTACTATATAAAAAATATACAACTAGGTTCACAATTTAAAATGATTTTATACTATACACATTTTATAGTTATAAATGATATATTTTTTGAGAAAACTTTAATCAAAATTCAATTTCAAAGACCAAGCCAAAAAATACACATATTATTTTTAAACAGAGCAAATAGTATAGATCACTGATAGGCCTGAAATGTGGGCCCTCGATAGCTTTCAAGGTCGCCAAACTTTATCCGATCTATGATCGACGCAGCCAGACATGGGTGGACGAGAACCATGTTACGTTACACGTACGTAGCCCTCATTTGAATCATCTTCAAAGTTATGTGTTCTCCGTACGAGTAGTGGCAACTAAATTGTCGTTACATGAAAATATTTGACGCCGGCCATATATTGTTGACCCAGGAGAGTTTGGAACACTAGCGGGGATCTAGAACTAAAATTAACCTATAAGGAAGATGTTGTTCTATATTACTCCCTATGATAAAAAATATATACTTGAACATCATATATACAGTATCTTACCAGTGTCGGTTCAACAGTAGCTATTACTAAAAAGGTATCAATACCGGTTCTTAAACTATCGTGTGTGAACAACGACTGAGTAGCTAAGAACCGGTACTTATAGTCACTATCAGTATCGGTTATTAGATAGAATCGGTACTGATAATGGTAGTATTAGTATCGATTCTAGCTATGAATCGGCACTAATATAGTCATTATCAGTGCCAGTTTATGACTAGAACTGACACTGATAATCAGAATCAGTGTCAGTTCTAACTATAAACTGCCACTGATAGTAAATATTGGTATTGGTTCTAGCCACGAACCGTCACTGATGATTGCTACTGTCATAATTTATTTTAAAAAATTCATAATTTTTTCACACAAAGTCATACGAGAAAAAAAATTATATAAAAATTATAGCTCTCGGTGAGATGTACAACTTTGTAGTTGAAACTTTTTAATTTGAGGTCATTTAAATTCCCAAATAATTATAACAAAGTTGCAACAGTAGTCAGATGGATACAAACTTTATATCAACATTGTAGAACTCAACGAGAACAACTTTGTAGTTGACAACTTTTTCATTTGAGATCATTTAGATGTCTAAATAGCCATTCAAACGTTCAATCAGAAAATGTCAAAAGGATTTATTTTGCTACTATACTCATGAATAGACGATAGCTGAGATGTTTGAAGGGTCGCGCGCGCATACCTACTCTGAGGTCATGAGTTTGAGTCCTGGTTGCCGCATGCCAGCAAATATTGCGTGACTTTGCGAATGATGGACGTGGTCGGGTGAGCAGCCTCTAGTCAGGTGCATCTGGTCGCGAAAAACATATTTTGAAGCTTTTTTTTGCCTGAAAAACATTGAATCGGGACCGACTACTACTGTCGGTTAGTAGCTCTAACTGACACTGATAGTCCACTATCAGTGACTATTAGTGCCAAGTAATCAGTATTGGTTCAAAATCCGTCACTGATGGCGATTTTGAACTGACACTGATGAGGGTTCTGTAGCAGTGATATTATGTTTTGATATAATCTCCAATGTGTAATTTGACCACTATTTTCCTTTAGAATATATATGTGACGATAGGTCGTAAAAAATATATTTAGTATATATTCTATAAATTCGGGGTAGCAACAGGTCGGGTCCGGACTAGATGAAGCGAGAATGCACCTGACCCGAAACATGAAACTTGACTTGGACCCAAAACAAAAACTAGGTGCAACCCGCCCTTGGCCCTAGCGGGGACCCGAGACCCGACGAGGGACCTGTAACCAAAAACCTCCGCTTCCTGCACCCATCCTCTTCACCCACTCCTGGAACCCGCCCCTCCCAACGGCATCACCGTGGGCGGCATAGTGCCTCGTCGGGGTGCATGATGAGGCAGTGCCTGACGACGACATGGTTGCGGTGGCAGTCTAGAGCGACGGGGTGGTGACGGTGGGCAACGTTGCGCCTCGTTGGGGTGTGGTACGAGACGGTGCTAGACGACGCCTTGGCCTATGGTCGTGGTGGTGGTCCGGAGTGACATGCTGGTGGCGGTGGGCGACACAGAGGCGTTATGCCTCGTTGGAGTGCGGGACAAGGCGGTGCTCGACAGCGTCGTGGCCATGGTGGCAGTCCAGAGCGACAAGGCAGTGGTGATGGGCGGTGCGGCAGCGCTGCGCCTCATTGGGGTGTGGGATGAGGTGACGCTCAATGGCGCCATGGCCGTAGTGGTGGTCCGGAGTGATGAGACGTTGGCGGTGGGTGGCATGATGGTGCTGCACCTCGTCGGGGTGCAGAATGAGGCGGCACGCGACGTTGTCGTGGCCGTGGTGGCGATCCAGAGGAACAAGGTGGTGGCGGTGGGCGACCTTGTGCCTCATCGAGGTGCGGGACGAGGCGGCACCCGACAGCATCGTGGCTGTGGTGGCGGCTTGGTGCGATGACCAGTGGGGCGATGGTGGTGGGCGGCGCGACGGCCCATGGAGCATGGAGTCATGGATAGGAGTTTGGAGCATGGGGTTAGCCCATGGAGCGTGGAGTCCATGGGCTATGGGCTACTGAAGTAGTACTAGGCTTTCCTTAATTTAGATCCCATGGGGCACCCACGGGGATATAAAGCCTTGGCCTCAAACCCGTTTCGGGTCAGGGCCCCTACCTGATGGCCCCGTGGGGCGAATTCTGCACCCGAACCCACCCTCGTCGGGTCTGAAATCCACGAGGCCCCAACCCAGCCTGTTACCTCTCTTACTATAAATGTTGTATATCTATAAGGGATGTATGATGATTATACATATCTTACTCGATTCAGTTTACATCGTGATCACCACAGAGGAAGATATGGAGATAAAATAAAAAGAAGATAATCGTAACGAATAGGGAAGCTATCCTCTACTCAGAAAGGGTTTCTAGATATCCGGGAGATCAACAGTTTGGAAAGATTACACCCGAAAGAGTGGGTGCCATAGTCGCTGAAAAGCAGGCTTATGAGAAGCACACCAATGATACACTTGATGTTAGCTGTCTCATGCTTGCCACAATGAACTCTGAGCTTCAAAAGTAATATGACAATACGGATGCTTACAATATGATTGTGGGACTCCGTGGCATATTTGAGAACCAAGATAGGGTTGAGAGATTCAACACCTCAAAGTCGTTGTTTGTGTGTAGGTTGGCAGAAGGTAGCCCAGTCAATCCACATGTGATCAAGATGATTTGTTACATTGAAAGTCTAGAAAAACTCTTAGCCCAGAGTTGGCTACTGATGTGATTCTCCAGTCGCTCCCTACGAGCTTCGAGTTGTTCATCCGAACTTTCATATGAATAGCATGGAGAAAAGCATGGCTGAATTGTATGGGATGCTAAAGACTGCTAAGGAAAGCATTAAGAAAAGCTCTAGTCATGTGATAATGGTTCAAAATGATAGTAAGAGAAAGAATTCGGATGAGATCTCAAGCTCCTAGCCTAAACCTATTGGAAAGTCCAAGGCTATCCCTGCTACTAATGATGCTTGCCACCACTACCATAAGCCTAGCCATTGGCGGAGGAACTATAAGCTATACTTGGAAGAACTCAAGAAGAAGAAGGGAAGTAAGACTTCCACTTCAGATATATTGAAATTAATCTTACTACTCATCCTAACGATTCATGGATATTTGATACTGGTGCAATGATTCATACTTGCAAATCGTTGCAGACACTAAGAAGGACTAGAAATATTGCAAGAGGCAAGGTGGATGTTCATGTTGTCAATGGAGCAAAAGTTGTTACGATGGCTATTGGCACTTACTCCATGTCATTACCCTCAGGATTAGTTTTAGAATTAAATAATTGTTATTATGTTCCGGCCTTGGGCAGAAACATTATTTATTCTTCATGTTTAGAAGAAGATAGTGGTTTTAAAGTCATAATAAATAACAAGTGTTGTTCAATTTATTTAAATAACATGTTCTATAGTCACTGTCCATTGCTGAATGGACTCTATATTTTAGATATTAAGGATGTTTCTGTCTATAACATTAATGCAAAGAGGCTTCAGCCTAATGATTTGAATCCCACTTATGTTTACCATTGTCTCTTGGGTTATATAAATAAGAGGCACATGGAGAAGCTCTATAAAGATGGTCTCCTAGCTTCATTTGATTTTGAATTATTTGATCCATGCGAATCTTATTTACTTGGCAAGATGACTAAGACATCTTTCACAAGTCAAAGTGAGAGAGCGAATGAATTGATAGCCCTTGTACGTATATCTATATGTGAACCAATGAGTTCTACAACCAGAGGTGGTTTTCAATACTTCATTACTTTCACCGACGATTTTAGTAGATATGGTTACATGAGGCACATGTTTGAATCCTTTGAAAAGTTCAAAGAGTTCTAGAATAAGGTACAAAATCAAATGGGCAAGACAATTAAATTTCTATGATCAGATCGTGGAGGTGAATATTTAAGCCATGGGTTTGGTGATCAGCTAAAGTAATGTGGAATCGTTCCACAGTGGACTCCGCCAGGAATGTCTCAATGGGATGGGGTATTCGAACAAAGGAACCGAACTTTATTAGACATGGTCATATACATGATGAGTCAATCTGATCTTCCATTGTCCTTCTGGGGATACGCTCTAGAAACTGTTGTGTTTAAATTAAGCAGGGTTCCATCTAAAGTTGTAGAGAAGACATCGTATGAGATATGGACTGGGAAACGTCTCGTGTTATCTTTTCTTATGATACGGGGTTGTGAGGCTTATGTAAAACATTTGATGTCTGATAAGCTTAATTCCAAATCTGTTAAATGCTTCTTTGTGGGGTATCCTAGAGAAACCAAATGATATTAGTTCTATCATCGGGAAGAAGGCAAAGTGTTTGTCATCCGGAATGGTGTCTGTTTGGAGAAAGAGTTTATCTCAAAGAGAGTTAGTGGGAGCACAGTGCAACTCAAAGAAATTCAGGAACCATCGGAAAGCGTTTTAGCTCCTACTGAATTTCAACAGGATATGTAAGATGATGTAGAACCTGTTGTTGAGCCACCAGCCCCATTCAGGTCTGAAAGGGCATGTCGCGCAACTGAATAGTTCACGCTCCTAACCACGAGGCAGCACGATATATTATTGTTGGACAATGATTGTTGGACAATGATGATCCCAAGAACTATACAGAAGCAATGGTGGGACCGAACTCTAAGAAATGGCTTGGAGCCATGAGATCCGAATTAGAATCCATACGAGTGAATTAAGTTTAGAACTTGGTTGATCCATCTGATGGTGTAAAAACCATTGAGTGTAAATGGGTTTTTAAGAAAAAGATAGATATGGATGGAAACGTTCATATCTATAAGGCACGATTGGTGGCTAAAGGTTTCAAGCAAATTCAAAATATTGATTATGATGTTTTGTCCATCGTAATGCTAAAGTCTATTCGGATCCTCCTAGCGATTGCTGCATATTTTGACTATAAAATTTGGCAAATGGATGTTAAAACAGCTTTCCTTAGTGGAAACCTAAATGAGGAAGTGTACATGACACAGGCTGAAGGTTTTGTTGATGCGAAAAATACTGGGAAGATATGCAAGCTTCAAAAGTTCATCTATGGGCTGAAGCAAGCATCTTGGAGTTGGAACCTTCGTTTTGATGAAATAGTTAAAGGGTTTGGCTTTATCAAGAACGAAGAAAAACCTTGTGTTTATAAAAAGGCTAGTGGGAGCATACTTGTGTTTCTGGTCTTATATGTAGATGATATATTGTTGATCGAGAATGATATTCCAATACATATTGGATCTATCATGTATGTCATGCTTTGTACGCACCTAGATGTCTCCTATGCTCTGAGTGTTGCTAGCAGTACCAATCAAACCTAGATGAAGCTCACTAGGTAGCAACCAAGAATATCCTAAAGTACATCAGAAGAACTAAGGATATGTTCCTGATCTATAGAGGTGAAGATGAGCTCATTGTAAATGGTTACACTGATGCTAGCTTTTAAATCGACAAGGACGATTTCATATCACAGTTTGAATTTGTGTTTTGCCTTAATAGAGGCAGTCGTCGTCTAGGCGTGACTTCTTGTTTTCCGTACGATTCGTGCTAATATTGGCATTCTCGGGCAAATTGACATATCTCTATCATCATGTACATGAAACATCTATCGTCGAATCTCGAAAGGAGAATTGGTGGTGAGTTGGAAAAGTTCCACACTAGAAACGGTTGCCGATTCAACGACGGAGGCCGAGTACATAGCAGCTTCTGAAGCTGCAAAAAAGGCTGTTTGGATCAAAAAAAATTGTTTCTAGGTTGGGTGTGATCTCTAGTGCATCTATTCTAATGGACCTCTATTGTGATAATAGTGGAGTTATTGTACAAGCCAAGGAGCCTAGGTCGTACCAGAAGTCCAAGCACATAGTACGGCACTATCACCTCATCCGAGATATCATAGATAGAGGTGACGTAAAGATATGCAAGGTGCACACAGATTCGAATATTGCTGATTCGTTAATGAAGCCTCTCTCGTAGCCCAAGCATGAGGCACACTTGAGCTCTATGGTATTAGATTCTTGCATGATTGAGTCGTGTGCATGTGAGAGATGCCTATGTTTATGTGCTTTTGAATAATTATTTAGTTGGTTCCTTGAATAATTATCATTTACATTGATCGGCAAGTATGTGACTTATTTGTGAAACTCTTTGTTGTATTATGATGTTAATTCTAAATTATCCCTAATCTCGTATCATTATATGGGACAAGAATGATTCATAGATTAGCGAATTGATTGATAGATGATCATGTTTCACGGATCATAGATATGGAGATATCAAATCAATAATGTGGACACATGTTAGAGAACATGGTGTGGGATTGACACACCTTGAGACACTGTTGAGATGTTATTTATTGTGCTATCAGTTGTAATCTCGAATGGTGTACCTACAGAATCATTTGACCTGAGATCATCATTAATTCTCAGAATGTGAAGTAACACACTTAGGGACTTCCAAACGCTACTCTGTAATTGGCTAGTTATAAAGGTAGCTTTCAGGTATGATATGAAACATGTCTTGGGATGTAAGCGATCAAGATAGAATTTACCCATCCTAGATAATGGGAGAGATATCTCTAGACTCCTCGATATGGATGGATTAAGAAAGTGCATGGTCATACCAATATGATTAAAGAGTTAATCACAAGATAGTAATCCACTACGAGATCGAGTGAATGGTTGATCTATCACAAAGGTGATACGTATCTCGCCTTGAGCTTGATTGATATCGTATGGTAAAAGGATTGGTGCAGGAGTATATCAAAGTTCAGCAGATATGATCTTTGTGTACATTCGGGAGTCAATATATCATGTTAGGTACAACTATTGACTTGCAATTTGGAAATGGTTTCTGGGTAGCGGCCGTTTACATATGAACCTAACAGGTCGCACACTTAAAGTGATGGAATTTAAAACTTGTATGATCGACTCTAATACAAGTGGGAGATTGTTGGTGATATACCCTAGAAGCGATCGTATATGCAGATTGGATCTATAAGTGGGATTTAATATGATTAAATATCTATTAGAATTTAGAGTCATGATAGACTTTAACGCAATTAAATGCCTATTAGTATGCTCTATATAAGTAGAGACATGGGCCGTGGGTGCATAGATTCGACCATCAAAACCCTAGCCGTCATCTCTTCTCAAACTCCCTACGAAACCCTAGCCAGGCATGGTGCTAGCATACTGATGTATGACATTTAATCTATGTACATGTGGATACTATAGAGCCACTGCTACCATTGCTGCAGTGTTGATCTGTGACAAGGACACTACGATAAAATCGACTACTTTCTCTTCATGGTTGACGAGGCAGTCGACGTGATCGACTACTTTCGCTTCATGGTCGTGGAGTTGCTTGGAGCTTGGAGCTGGTCGGAGAGCTGCCCCTTCTGCATTGACATGCACAACATTGGATCTGTCTACTTCAACTCTTCTTACACTGTGCTGCACGTCTTGTGTTAACGATCTGATATTCTACTCGTATGATTTCTTAGTTGAACGCGATAGAGAAAATTTTGTTTTACGTTAGTATAGTCTATCAGTTCACCAACACAACACATGTAATACCACTTGAGACAGGATTTCCTCCGATTTCAAGAGACCGGGGGGGGGGGCTTGTTGCATCCAGTTTTGAAGTTGAGGGATCAAACTTAAACTACGAAAATAGTTGAAGAACTAATAGTGGAGTTTTTTCCCCTACTATACCGGAGTCGATTTCTCTTTTCCCAACACCGTAAGATATCTAAAGCATGCATCCGTGTTGGGTGATGGGTCTAGCTAGCTATATTGTATGATTGCAATTCGAGATCAAACATCACACTGCAAACTTCCCAAATCACGCGCGCGCACATGCAAATTCGACCGAGACGACCAAAGCGGTGACCCGACCAAGAAGACATGTGAGAGGCACGACGAGGTATTTGCTTGCGCACATCAAGGCACGTCGAGCTAACCAGCGGAGTTAATCTATAATCAACCCGACGATTTAGACCGGCACAGCTCAAAGCTTTATGTTTCGATTTTGAGGTTGTAAGATATAATAAAGTGATTTAAATCATTATTTTCAGTTAAAATAGAAGTAAGATGGTTAATTCAAATATTTTTAGTGCATCTATAACTCTATCTCTCTAAATTTTTGAGCTAGTATTATCTAGCTCCAAGATTACATTGGAAGTAGCCTAACTCACCGGTCTATTCATAATGTCCCATAATAAACGAAGCACAAGTGACATTTAGTCTTAGATTCATATGTTATAGACTATCTCTTACTTAAGAGGCTATCTTTCTCTCTCCTTGACCCTTCATATCATCAAAAATCTAGTTGGCAACTATTATAACACTACTATAGAAAATATCATTATTGTTGATTTAAAATTAACATCATTACCGATTTTTAAATTGTTAGTGAATAAGCGCCAGTAGTAATTATAGATTACCACCGTCGGTTCCAAAAACAGTAATGATTGATATAATTTATCATTAATGGGGTTTTATCTTATTTCGCTCGATTTATATACTTATCACTGCCGGTTCTAATTACAAATCGGTAGTGATAAAAAAACAAATATTTATATATTAATTTAAATAAAATTAGTATTCCTAATGATCCTAAACAGGCCCTTAATTACTGGTGACCGGCGCTGGATTCACTAACTTACTTGGAGGCTTTTTCTGCGAGGACATTAATTTGCCGGTGGATTATTTGATCGATCGATCGACCTTGGATATATCACACATGTAACAGGCATGTCACGTTCTCAATGATCGATCGACATGATAGAGCTCTTGTCCTCCATTATTGTCCTGCTTACGATGGCCACCCATGCATGCACATGCCCTGTCGTATCTTGCAGCTATGTTCGTACGTGTTTTTTTTTTCTCAGAAAAATGGCGAGATGGCTGCATTAACACCTTTCATCTAGCACTAGCTCACATGTCGAAACCCAGCTAGTAGCTACCCATAGCCATAGGTTTACCCTACGAATGCCACCTTTTATCACGTGTGTAGCGAAAATTATGATTGTGATTTTAGTAATTAATAAAAATATAGTTATTAGGAATAACATGTTTGTCAAGAATATAGTAGATTTTATGGATGTAATACATTAAGAAATCATCAAAATCGGGATAAAGTTTGAAAGAATTAAAAAAGTCCCAGAATAAATAATCACACCGAATAGTCCGGTACTCTAGTATTAGATGAAGGGCGCAATGGCGATACTGTTGGAGATGCTCCAATGTCACTTCAGATCTTGCTTCGTGTCCAACCTGTACTATTTGCTATTCTTTTGGGAGAGATCCATGACCATGCATGCGCTCTAGGATACAAGGTTTAGCATGTTTATTTTAGTCGAAGATTGTGGAAAATATTTTTTAAATTATGAATTATAAGAACCTAAATTTTACAATCTACATAAGCTAGTGGAAGATAGATTACTGGATTTCTATAATTTAAGGATTTTGTAGGATCGAGAACGACGATTAGAAAGGGGTGAATAGACGTCTCACTAATTCTTGGATAGTATTTTTCTATGTTCTCACCTAACATACCTCGAAATAAAGAGTGGAAGCAAGAAATCTAGAGAAATAAGAGAAAATTATATTGATCATGAAAAGACCATGGCTCCATTTGATGGATCCGAACACTAGGTTCCATGCGAAACCAATCCAAATATCATCGCTCACTAAATCTTGCAATTTGATTGAAAAACACTTAAATCCAAAGAAATAATAACCAGATGAAAAAAGTCTCCAAATTGATGAATCTATAGGATAACGATGGTTTAAAACCAACTCATATGTGATTTTTATCCTTGTAGCAACAAGAAGAACAACTTCAACCAGGTGAAAAATTTCAGTTCAACAACAAAAACGAAAATTACCATAAACACCAAATAACTTGCAAACAAAGTAACAAAGCCAATAGACGAAATCTAGAAGGAGATAAACACAAGCACGGAAGAAACCAAGAACTTCATTACGAGTAGAGGAACACCTTATTTTCAATGGATTACAAAGTATTTTTATTTACAAAAAGCTCTAAGCTAATACACAGACTAAGCTCTTATTTTCTTCTCTTCTAAAACCCTAGCACACTACTCAAATGGTTGGCTCAAATGGCTCAACTAGCCCTCCCCTCTATTTATAGTCTAGGTTCCTTGAACCCTAAGTTTCCTATGTTATTTTCAAAATATCTCTCTTCTAATACACTCATGCATACCACCAAGGTTATTTTTATTCATATTTTGCCTTCATGACCTTGCTTCGTCTCGACGTAAGCTTCGCGATGATGCCATATGCACTTCATACTTTTTCACGATTTTGAGACCAAATCACGAAATCACCTCGCACGCTTCTCAAAGCGTGACTTACCACCAATTGCTTACACTTTAAGCAAGACACTCGATATCGACGCGTGTATTCCATCTTGGGATCTCTACCGTTATCAAGTCTCTCCTGCTCGATCCCTTGGATCGCTTTATCACTTATACCGGCATCCCTTTCGCTTGACTTTATCAACATGCCGTATTCATCCACCTTCCCGTGCCTTGCTTGCCCTTCATGTGTACAGCTAGAATTAGCCTTGACTTCACTCGCCCTCCTCGATCGTCAGGCACCAAACACCCTACTTAGCCTCGATCATCCAACCGTCGACCGTTAAGTTGTATCCATTACCTACACATAACAAGACAAACACACACGTTTCTCTAATTCCATCTTGTCATAATAAAAAATCATGCATAAACAAGCTCATACAAACCAAACTCAACTCAATTTAGACATTGTCAATAATTTAGACATTGTCAATTTAAACATATAAACTAAGGTACATATCAACTTGATTTCTCAGACTGGATTGTTAAAAGTTAGATTGCACAATTTGCGTATTTGTTTCAGCTTGCAGATTGTGACCGGCCCTAACATTTTCTAAGTTATTAGATTGACCTAAAATTTTAAAAAATAAACAAAAGAATCACATCTACTTAATTAAATTAAAAAAATAAAGTATTAACATAGAATTACCTATTAAATATCTATTTGCGTGCACATGCGTGTGTATCCTGTGTACCCACATGAGTATCAATGGGATCTCCTGTGGTTGTCGGATGGCGAGACGGAGCCACGCGCGCCCGTCCAACCGGGCAAGCTATAGCTCGCAGATGGTTGGTAACAAAACTCAAGAGTCTCAAACTGCGTGTGCAAGTCTTCACCAACGAGCGAGGGGGCAAAAGGTAGAGAAGAGGAGGAAGAGGTTGAAACATATAATGGCACAGAGGGTTTACCGGATGCATTGGGCTATTTTGTTTCTAATAGTTATTGTATATGTTTGGAGAACTGCTATACTTACGACCCAGCCGCCGGACCGATGGTTCTGACGTACTGTAGCCAAGGTACTGTAGCAGGAACTATTGAATCAACACGGAGTCGAAACCCCGTCGGACGGCCTGTCGTATGCATAGCATTTGCGATATGTTTGATATCCTGCATGCAGTTCCAGGGGACGAAGCGTTGACGAAAGACACCAGAGGTTAGGGAATGTACTGACATTAGCTATTTATAATAGTTGCCAACTAGATTTCTGATGATGCGGAGAATAAGGAGAGAGAAAGATTTTGTCTTGAGTGAGAAATCGTCTATATAACATACATGAATCTAAAGTTAAATGTCTCTTATGTTTTATTCATTACGGACAGTATAAATAAATGTCTATGTAATAAATATCTTAGAGGATGTCTATCTACTTTTACATCACATATACAATAGTATAGAAATAAGATATTCGATACATAATTGCTTCCACATCTCAAAATATAAGCTCATATTCAATTTTTTATTGCTTCTCATTGGTTTGCTTGTTTCATAAAACACATTAACATAGACATTAAACATCCCAATGCATTTTTAAGCTTGTTTTTTATATTATGCCCAGCTTATATCTCTAGGAAGATACTATCTCTCTGTCTCTCTTCTTTAATTTATTGCTTGCTCACCGCAAATCCTATGTGGTCGTTATTAAATGTCTAAGATACTGTTCATTGTGGAGTATTGGGAATAGCTTTATAGGAGTTATCTTTAAGGCCACTCCTAATACATTATTTTTTAGTGATGTCTAAGAGAAGAGTAAGAAATTATCGTTAAGACCACTCTCATTACTTTATTTCTTAGGGGATGTCTAAGATGAGAGAGAGAGTAACAAATTGGTGTGAAGAAATAAGCTTCCGACATATGTATGTGTGCTGCTAGTTTTTTAGTCTCTCAAGATAATTAATTATCTCACAAGAAGATGTCTTCCATCTAGGATTGCTCAAAGAGCTATTTCTTTCATAAGAAACATGTTTATTCTCTCTCATCTTTAAATTACTTGTCATATCAAGTTTTTGCTTAGCTGAATTTAGTAAAAGTGAGCATAGAAATGGAAAACTAATTAATATCTAAGAAACAGCAATGCGGGACCACTGGGAGACACCCAATAAACAATCTTCTAATGTATGCATGTGTGTGGAATAGGATCAAGGAGGGCCCCCAATTGTAGTAAACAATCTTCTAGTTTCTTGAGGTCTCTCAATTGTAGGATCAAGAAAACTGACTAGAGAAGGTGAATAGACGGTTCTAAAAATTCTTGTAAGATTTAACTAGTTCTAATGCGGAACTAAAATAATCGATTACAACACATATAAAACCTTCAAATCTATGTCTCAAAAAAGTGAACATTCTATGTCTATGTCAAGGTTCCCAACCTAGGATGACAAGTAAGCAATTATAATTCTAGGAATGTAAATTGCACAAAGTCAATAAGCTTAAGTAGACAAACTACAAAGGAAACAACGAATTTTTACCGTGGTCTCGGAGACTTGCCGATCTCACCTAATTCACGTTGAGGTGTGTTGAAGCCTCTAATCGCTCCTCTATAAAGTCATCGATTCTCACACCAAGATAGACTTGATCTTGAGTCGGGTTAGTCCAATGAATCACTCACTACCTCGATTCCACTAGAGTTGCACTTTAAAACTCCGGTAAGAGGTGCACAAAACCTCTCACAATCACCACTTGAAGGGCTCAACGGTGCCACCACCTCAAAACCGTCTAGGAGGCGGCAACCTCTAAGAGTAATAAGTTGATGATGCTTGCTTGAAGGCTCACTAGTGCCACAAAGCTCATACAATACTAAACAATACACAAAATGCTCTCACACTCTCAAATATGCAACCACTAAGCCAAGAGAGGGAGATGAGAATTCCAAGTGCTCAAGAGATCAGAATGGATGAGCTAGAGCTTGGCCTTAGACCAACAAGGGGACTATTTATAGTCTACAAGTCAAAATATATCTGTTACAAAAAATTCTGACACTTCTACTCCCCTAGCAGTCAGACCGCAGTACATATAGAGGTCAAACCGTCATTAGCCCAATGGCTACTTCAAAGTAATAATTGCTCTGGTTCTAAACCACTTTTGAACTGCTATTCAGACTGCTGATGGTCATGGTCAGACCGCAAGCCCTAAATAGAGACTCCAAACTCTCTATTCGCTACGACGGTTAGACCGGCATGGCCACGGTCGGACCGCAAGCAAGAACAGAGAGTTCAAACTCTTTGTTCGCTATGGTGGCAAGATCGGCATGACCACTATTAGACCGTGCGACCATATTACTTGGGACCTTACCCTTGCATAGATGGTGGTCAGACCGTCGACCCTTGGTGGTCAGACTGCCAGGCACACAAAACGCACAAAGGGTAGGTTTTTCAGGATTCTCTCAAAATGAATTTCTCATTCTAGATGAAATGCAAGTTTGACCAATATGGCACTTTTGATACCTCAAGTAAGCGAGCATCAACCCCTCTTAATAGTATAATATTTATTCTATCAATCCGGTGATTTTTCTTCTCTAATCACCATTGACCGGTCAAAAGAAAATGCTCTACAGTTTATACATTTGCCATGAGCCATCTTGTCAAACTTGACAAACACATCATCTAAGTTTCGATGTTTCTTATAGCTCTTCTAGACTTGTCATCAATGCTTCACTTGAGCTTGATGACGATATTCAACCTTGCTTCTCATGCACCAAGCATAGAAAACTTTTCTTTTTACATCATCTTTATCTGATTCATCACCAAGACATTAACCACAAGCATCAAACGCATAATTTGTCCACTAAGTTTGTCTTGATCCTGCTCTTCCAATTCGGCATGCTGAATATCTTAATTCAATGCTTTCCTTTATATGGAACCTAACCACATTCACTCAAGCACATAGTAATTTGGTTAGTCCATAAAAACTTAATTTACAAACTCATATCTTTAGTCACTTAATCTGCATAAGTGATTTAGCCTTCACGCTTATTGTTAATCTTTTTTGAGCTTCTCCTTCATCTCATGAGCATCACCTAGAACTCAATGACTTCGATGCATCTTGTGAGGAACCGTCCAAACAATATTTTAATTAATCATTAGGAGGATCATTATTCACAATTACGACCTCAGTGATTAACCAGAATACCATTCCGGTAATCCCGGCACATATTCTGTGCCCGAGATCGGAACACATGCCTTTCCAACATGTACATCGTAACATAGCTTAAGAAAGAACGAGTAATTAAAGTTATAATACAAGTTCTTAAGTATGCAACCATTTGTAACAGTTTACACAGAGAAAAACTACGCAGCGGAAGATTAAAACCTTAACAACAACAAAAGACAAGTGGAGCCATATGCTCTTAAGCTCCACCCCAAAAGCTATGCCTCACCAGAGTAGGATGCACTACTCTTCCCCACCAGCTGCATCGGTCTGCACGAAGTAGCCAAATACCGTCTCACCCTCACCAGCAGAACCTGAAAAAGCAGCGTGAGTACGAAGGTACTCACAAGACTTAATCCATATATGGCACATATAAATAGCACGACTCCAAGGATCATGCATTGAGCTATTAGCAAGATAAATGCCACAGGGTTAAGTAAAATATATGCGGTCAGCAATCTGGACACCTACGTGTGAGCATCTATACTTAACTAAAAAAATACCTTTCTACCCTACAATCCACAACTTGAGCATGTATGTATAGGAACCATAGTATCTCATCAACAATATCCACCGACTATTTCCATCATACCATAGCCTTATCTCACATTCGTAAACTCTATGAACGATGTAAATTGAATAGAAGCATGCTCATGACCGAGAGCACGGTATTTTGAAATATTTTTGCACCCTGTAGGGGTAGAACTTTACCCACATGACTCGAGGACCATTCGGCTTATGCTACTCATAAAAGTACATACAAGGGGGTACTCATGTCAACCTTTCTCATACCCGGAACCATCACTTGTGAAGCCCCTATGGCACCAGGGTTACCGCAAGCAAGTCTCGGCCATGCTCCGGCTCCCCGATACCTTGCTTCTCCTATTCTTTTTTCTCTTACGCATCATAGAGCCGCAAGGTAAGTGTCGGCATGGTATATGATAATCTCCTTACCTTACCATTAGATCAGTATGTGGTGAGTATGAAAAGTGCTAGAGCTAACTACACCGACAGACGGTCTTAAACAATGCAAAGCGGTCTATGGCATTTGGGCTCCTCTCTCGAACTACCTAGAGGACTCCTTCTGGGCAGAAGATACCCTTAACACCGCCCACATCTCGTCTCAATCTCACATCTCAACCATCCATTTCAACCTTATTTTTGTATTATGAACAGTGATTAAGCCCTAGACTCGCGAACAATAGCAGCACCGTCGCTCGACTTCTACTGAGGACTTAAGCATTGCTAAGCATGTCGAATAATCCTTGAAGCTATACACCAACTATATCATCAAGGCTACAAGGATAAGGATTCACCAATAAGTCAAGGTAGAGACAATGCATCAACATAGGTTCTACATAAAGCATAATTTATCAATTTAGACTCCATTCAATTTGAACAAAGGGTGCAGTATGCTTAGATACTTGCCTTTCTACTCCAAGGTCTATCTGATGCTACCTGAGAATCACCTAGAGATCATTCATCTTGATACATTTCTCTTGATCACATGCATTCCTTAATGGATTCATGCTCACACTACTACAGAAAAGGACATCACTGCCAGTTCAAAAATATTATTACTACCGGTTATTGAACCAACAGTGATTAAGCGGCATTGATAATCTATGATTATCACTGCTAGTTATAGAATCGATAGTGATAAGTCAAGTATCACTGTCGGTTTACGTAATTAATTGACAGTGATAGTTGGACTATCACTGCCGGTCCACTACATGAACTGGCAGTGATAATCCCCCACCCCCGTCGAGTACAACTATTGTCAGCAATAGCATATTCAAAAAATAGCACATGTACATACATAATTCATCACATATGTTTTTACCTCAATACATTTCATTCACAAATCACATATATACATACACGATTAACGTGTTATTCACAAATGTGCTTGGTTGGTAGGGACAGATAGCTTAAACTCTCTAACTCACAATTTATTTCAAAAATCTCATAGTTCACTTGAAACATTCATGCAATCAAAACAAATGACTGGTTCAACCTCTCTTGCTACCCGAAGTTGTCAAACTCGTCAAGTCCCGAGTGCTCATTGAAGGAAGCGCTTTATATGCCGCTCATAAAACTTGCCTTGTGGACTTATCACTTCATCATTGATGAATCCGATAAGTTATTCTTGAATGGTGTTGATGTAATGTTGCAGAAGTTTACTTGTGTTCAACTTGATTACCTGGCATTAGAACAATTGAAGAAATCAATCCTACAGAACACGTGTAGAAACTGAGAAGCTCACATCAATATGTATATACATACCTCTACGTCATGTTGAAGCACCTTGTCACCGGTGAATGTGTGCACGCACTCACATACATAGAAGCCATATAAATCATTGTCATGTTCTTGCCTGTTACACTGGAAAATATATGAAACAGCGGCATGCAGCTAGTCATTTAGTAGGAATTTGCGACATGAATATCACGTAGATACCAAAAAGTTGGTTCGGACAGTGAAGGTCTTCTGGTATGGACAAAATTGAACATTGTCCTTATAGTATCGTGCCAATGCCCTGTGCATGATTATGAATAATATTACTAGACTTATATTCAATCAAATAGAAGATTACTAGAGAAAATAATGAGATGATCGACCTAACCTATTTAGCAAGTCTATTATAAGTTGAAATTGTGTTTGTGGTCTCCTTTATGAGTCAAATACAACGATCTTGCTCATGTTAGGCTTGATGACAAGGAGAATCCAATGAACCCCCCCCCCCTCTCTCTCTCTTCTCTATATATATATATACACACACACCCACACACACACACACACACACACATACATACACACACATCAGGTTGCGCATAAAAGAGTAGAACGAGCATGTAAAGAAACACATACATAAAGGTGTAGGGTAAAAGTATGTATGTCTTGTATTGTAGCTTGACCATAGACTTCCACGCAAAGATCTTAGTTTTGTGTGGTTTCTCTCCGACAAGCTTTTCATTGATAAGTGCTTGGTATAGGAATCCTACTTTGTAAATACACTATTTTCTACATTTTTATACATTCATCATACATAAGAAATAAGTTAGAGATGCAATTAAATAGTAGAAGAATGTAAATCTAAGACACATGCAGTGTCTAGCAACTCAAGATAGATTGGTTAAGGGCGTCTAGCTAGTAAACGTTGTAAAGTTCCTTGAACTACAACCACAATATGTTGGGGCCGTTGTGGAAATCTTCATCTTTGAACCTGGCACCCATCATTTCTCTAGCCATTTTCGTCTCCGTATGTACCACTGATGGAATTTTTGCATTTGATATCACAGGTTAACCATCACATCTGGTTTTACCAATGGTTTTGCTAACTCAAACTGTCATCTAAGCTCTGGAAAGGCAATGTTGTCATCCGGACCAAAAATTTGGTCTTGTGTAAGTCCGGTTCAACAACAAACTATTTGATCGAGTCCTCCTTCTGGTAAGGCTTCTCCTTGATGCGCTCATAAACCGATTTCAGCTTTGGATCTGACACTCCTACCTTTTTTTGTTTTGCCATGGATATAAAAAAACTTCTGCGCTGCACGATTGATTGGATCCTTCATCTTAGGCTAAGCCGACTTGAAGTGTGCAGTTACACTAGTGTTAACTGTCCGCCTCAATTCCTCAGGAGTTAGTTCTGACAGTTGAGCAGGTGCTGACATTTGAGGTGGCACCAACTTCTTAGATGAAATTGTTTCGTAGATAAAAATGATTTCTAAGATGAAATCAACTTGTTAGACATTGCAGGTGTTGGCGGGCGGAGGACTCGGACCTCTTGATGGTGCAGGTGCTAGTGGTGAAGGACGCAGACCACTTGTTGGTGTAGGTGCAGGTGCAGGTGGTGGAGGACTTGAACCTCTTATTGGTGCAGGTGGTGCCGACGGAGGGGTTGGAGATCTTCTGTCTGGAGGCGACTCAGGGGTCGGAGATCTTCTGGGTCAAGAGAGGTATCCATGTGAGTCCATCTCCTCTTCTTCATCATCTATGTCTTCGCCAAATAATATGTAGCACTTGTGCCATATAGCAAAAATACCAATATTTGCTCCCAGTTTCTTCTACCCTATCTCTCCAGCGATATCCATGTCCATTTTGCAGTACCCGAGTAGTACAGTATCCACCTAGACCCTAGTGTATCCCGGTGGTACTGAGCAATTGTTGAACTGAGCCCTGGCTTGCACGAGCCAAACCAAGCCCAGAGCCACCTTAGTGGTAATGTTCATAGTGGGCGCACACGACAAGCTTGCACTCTGTAGTGTCTTTGATATCGTCCATAGATAACGACATAAATCATCTTCAGGAATGTCCATGGACGCGCATGCACTCCGATGAGCACCAGGGCTGTGGAGAACAACAACATTATCTTGTAGTTCCTACTAGCTGATGGCTTCTTGTATGGTTTGACGTAATTTGGCATCCATCGTTTGTCTCTCTTGTTGGAGTTCTCCATGTACAGGAGCCAAGATATCTTGCATTTCTTGTTTACTTCTCTTTCAACTCCAATAAGTTGGAGTATTTTTGGAAGGAGTATTTCCAAGGACTGAAACCTTGTCCTCACATACGGCCAGGGTGCTTCTTGTTTCCCCGTGCCAATGTTAGCTCGTCCTTCTCTCTATCTACCTTAAAAGAGCCTTGGAAATTCTAGGCGTGGGCATCCGCGATACTTTATGTCACCTCTTGATCTTTTTTGTTTCTGAAGCATAGTTAGCCTTCATCCAAAAGAGTCACCCCCTTGCATACAAATAGTGTTTAGCTCCTGGAATCCACTGAGTCATGACAGGTGTAACACCGCTTCGGTTAGTTCTTCTTCCTTCTTCTCCCAGTAGGGTAAGTTCTTCATGTAGCCGCACATGCATAGTCTGTGATGGTAAACATTCTTTACGGAGTTAGCCTTGTTTGCCTCACTTTGCTTAATTGATTCCTCTGACTGCTTATACTGCATGAACTCATTCCAATATTCTTACATACCTTTGAAATTATTAAATGAGTTGGCCATTAAAGTCAATGCATGGGCCTTCACTAACTAAAGGTTGCACCCTGCAGGAAGCTCGAACTTATCTATCAACTTCTCCCACAAAAGGTTCTTCATGTCATTAGGAATGACCCACTGGTTATTTGGGTGGCTCTCCAACTTCTATAGTCTATTGGGAAATGATCCCTAACAAGAACCCCACATGTTGTCTTATACGACCCCAATACATGCGAAGGCTTCAAAGGCTCCCTGACTTCGTCAACCTCCGTGATAACAAAACATCCTATAGGCAACTTGCTGGGACATCGGCCATGCCTTCTTTGTATTTGGGATGTTTGACCATCTGTACCATTAGTCAAGCTTTGAACCTCTGTCTGAACCTCGGTCTGAGCCTCTAGATCATTTGGGTGATCTAAGTTGAGGTACTCACTCAGGCTACCACTGCTTCTTAGGCTCTCATTTCTTGTCTATTCCATATTTGCGTACCCATCTCCATCCGAGGCTACACACTAGTCTGAGGAGGGAAAATTTGGTTTTGGAGGTGCCATTCCTACATACAAATTGATTTCCATCTGATTGATTTCTTCATGATAGCAAAAAAATACATTTATGAAAACTAAGACCAAGGAGTCATACCACAACGTTCTTCGTAAGCATTTTGATGCATCATCCACAATAGATCTCCAAAAGATAGTTATGTTATGTATTGTTAATGTTGGTGAAGCGTTTTGCGTTCATTTCGCTCAAACATATCATTTAAATATACATAAGCGAAAATGTCATATAAAGAGTCTTTTTCTTTTCTTATTTTCAGCTTAGACTAAGTTCTGACTACAAGTTCTTGCATACGTATTTTTTTCGGACTAAAGACTACATGATTTTTTAGACTACAGTCTAAATTTTTTTTCAGACTATAGACTATAGCTCGGTCGAAGCCCACAAAGAGAAGAGACCAAACTCGAAATCCTTCAACCGAAGGAGAGGCAACCGGGCTGCCGGGAAATCGGGGCAGCGGACAGGCAGCGGGGCGGCGGAGCACCATACCTGTGGGTGTTGGGGCACCGGGGTGAGTGTCGAGGCGGCGACGGGAGTTGAATAGTTTGGGTCTTGTGGCTAGGGGTTGGGGCGCCAAATTTATACTGATAAGTATCACTGCCAGTTATAGTATACAATCAGTAGTGATACCCCAACATCATTGTCGGTTGTTTTATAGCACCAGCAGTGATACTTATCACTGATGGTTATAAAATACAACAGGTAGAGACATTTAGATGTATTTTTTAAGTTTATTCATGTAGTTTATTAAATCATAGTATTTACATTAAATCGTGTTCTTAATATTTTGCAGAGTATTTCTTTACGGTATTTATATAGTTTATTTAAATAGTAGTTACATTGAAGCATATGTATCCTTCAATATTAATTAATATGAAACAACATGCCATTAATTAATACAAATTTAAGCAAATCCTTAATGAATATATCAAAGTTTTTTTCCAGTTAATGATTGGACCTTCATTATGATTACAAAATCTGTAAGTAGCTTTCTCAGTGTCTTCTATTTGACTTAGGTCGATATTCTCTCCAAAAGGACGGAGGTCGTTGAATTTATTGTAATCTTCCTCATTGAAGACATTTTTAATTCCAAAAATCCTTCTTTTTCCTTGAAGAACCACATGGCGCTGCTTATCAGTCGGGTCCTTTACATAAAAGACTTGTGTAACATCATTGACAAGTACAAATGGTTCTTCTCTGTAACCGACATGCTTGAGGTCCATGGTAGTCATACTGTATATGTTGACGTTCACTCCTCTTGAGAGTTTGACCCATTAAAGAGGAACAATCAACGGTCCATACCAGAGCACCCATTGCCATTGCTATCGTAGGCATTGATACGTACACCGCTATTTTGGTTGGTGCTCTTGTCATCATGTACTCTCATATAAAATATATATCTATTGATGTCGTATCTTTGGAATGTCATAATTGTAGTTGACAATCCATGAGTAAGCAGTTTCAACTGAGCATCCTTTGCATCCTTACCATCATGTGTCTACATAACCAATCGCCAAAATGATTTATGTGTTCTCTCGTGGTCCAATCCTCTGACTTTGTCGGAGTTTTGGTGTGTAGCATGTTCACATGCATATTGACATATGGGCCCACTATAACTGATTGTTGCAGAACTGCGAAGTGTGCTTGAGTGAAGTAAACACGATCGGTTGTACAGACTGATTTCACACCTATCGTCCATATCCCTTGTAGCTCCCCTTCATGGTGAGATACAAATATGCAAATCGGTTTGAGATTCATGTACTCAACATAGAACTCATTGACCGCCTCGGTTCCCCACTCTGTGGCAATGCAACCTTCCGGATAACCTCAATTATGAACATATTTCTTCAGAAATACCATCAATCTCTTGAAAGGGTACATCTGATGATGAAACACGGGGCCAAAAATATTTTTGTCTCTTACGATGTGAATCACGAGATGTGTCATGATATCAAAAAAAGATGGAGGGAAACACATTTCAAGCCGGCATAGAGTATGGACCACGCCATCCTATAGCTTTTCTAGTTTTAACAGATCGATGACCTTCTCTGAGATCATGTTGAAGAATGAACACAACTTTATAATCAGGTCTCGGACTTTCTTTAGCAAAACACCCCTTATTAAAACTGCAAGCAACTATGTCATCATCATATGGCAGTCATGAGATTTCATGCCAACTAATTTCAAATCTTTCATTGACACTAATCTATTTACGTTGGCAGAGTATCATGATAGAACTTTGACTTCATGCAAGCAATGACACAAGCTACATTTCTCTTCCTTGCTTAGAGTATAGCAGGTTGTAGGAAGCCGCTTTCTCCCATTGTCCAATTCTTCATGATGTAGATCCTTCCTGAGTTTCATATCTTTTAGGTCTATGTGTGCTTAGAGTCTATCTTTTGTTTTCCTAGTATATCTAATAAGGTACCAATCAAGATGTTAAATAAGTTTTTCTCGATGTACATGACGTCGAGTGTGTATCGAACCTCCAGGTCCTTTCAACAAGGTAGGTCCCAAAATATTTATCTCTTTTTTCACATAAGAGCTACTTTTCGACTCGGGAATTTTGTAATGCCTCTCCCATTTCCATGAAACTCTAATATTCCTTACCATCTCAAATACCCATTTTCCTATGCGAATTTTTGGAGCTTGACCAGTCCCCTTTGTCCTGTCAAAAGCCCTTGCCTTGATGCAATACGGGTGATCTGGGCAAAGAAACCTATGGTGATGCATATAAACCATTTTTTGATAGTTCTTCAGCCACCGGCCCATTGTATCTTCCAAGCACTGGACATATCCATTGTATCATTTAACTGACTTTCTTGATTACCAAGAGCATTCCAATTTTGGATTGTTATGAACAATATTATGCGTACGGTGAAGTTCTCATGTTTATACTCATCCCATGCCCATACACCATCGTCCCACATTATAAGAAGATCTTCAACTAATGGTTTCAGGTACACATCGATGTCATTTCTAGTTGGACTTGGCCCTTCGATCAGAAACATTATCATAAGGTACTTTCGCTTCATACACATATAAGGTGGAAGGTGGTAGATACATAGAGTCACGGAATAAGTGCTATGACTACTACTCATGCTACTGAAAGGATTCATCACATCTATACTTAACCTGAACCTTATGTTCCTCATGTCGTGTGCGAATGTCTTCTTGTATTTTTTGTCGATGTTCCTCCATTACATGCCATTAGTGAGGTGTCTGAGCATTCTGTATTTCTTGCACTCTTCGGTGTGCCATTGCATCAACTAGGCATGTATTTTGTTCACAAATAATCGCTTCAAATGAGGGATTATAGGGAAATACCACACTACCTTAGCAAGGGGTCTTTTCTACTTACTGTTCACCCCCACATCATCATTATTGTTGCGCCACTTGTACCGTGATGCTCTGCACACCCGACATGTATCCAATTCTGCAAAATCTTTGCGATATAGTATGCAACCATTTGGACATCAATATATTTTCTCTAATTCTAAACCCAACAGGTATATAACATGCTTAGCCTGGTACATGGGAACATGTGCAACATGTTCCCCTTTGGTAGCAAGTCACCCAAGAAACTGAACAACTCGTTGAATCTCTTATCCGACCAACTTTGCTAGCATTCAATTGCAACAGTGTCAGCACCGTATGCAGTTTTGTGTGCTCATCCTTACAGTTTGAGAACAAGGGTGTTTTAGAATCCTCTACCATACACCAGAACTTTCGATGTTGTCTCTCACTAGTGAAGTCCCCCTCCCCATCATACAACATCTAATCTATATCATCTTCATCGTCGTGGACCAAAGTATCTTAGAACTCCGGCATATCATTGTCTTCAGCAGCCATCCTATTGTTGCCTCTATCTTCTTCGACAGTGGGTTGTCCTTAATGTTCAAACACCTCATCTACACCGTATTTGGTCCAACGTGTATAACCAGGCTTGAAACCCCTCTGAAGCAAGTATGCACAGATCTGCTCTATGCTTGAAAACTACTCCTAAATTCTTGCCATCATTGCATAAACAACATATATAGTCATCATAATTAATTGACTTGTACGCCACGGCAATGCTTAAAAAAGCTTCCATGGCATTAAAGAAACTCTGGGCTGCTACGTACATCCATATTCGGTCAATCTGCAATTTTATCAATTATTATAAATCTATTGCATTAATATGAAACAACAATCAATTTAATTAATTATAATCAACAAAATATATTATAATGCTAAATAATTATAAATAAATTCATACGTAGAACATGAAAACCCAACATTGATCATCTTAAATTCACTAAGTCAATTGGAGTTCTAGCTCCTTCAATATTCATCATCGTGGAACAAGCAACTATTTTCAACATCTAGAGTAATCTAATAAATATATCTAAGTACAAATAAAATGCAGATAAACCTAATTACCTAGATAATGTATACCTAAAATCAATTAGCTTAAATTCACTAAGTCACTTGGAGCTCTAGCTCCTTCAAAATTCATCATCATGGAACAAGCATGGATTTCAAAAATCAAAAGCAATCTAGCAAGTAAATCTAAGTACAAATGAAACGTAGATGAACTTACTAACCTTGGAGCACATAGATCATGTGCATTCCACCAAATTTTGAAGTCTCATCGCGCAAGCTTGCTGTAAAGAGCCACCGCGCGCCAAGCAGAGCCGCTGAGCATAACAGAGCTCCTCTATTCTACTCAGGCTCGGGGGCAGAACCATTATATACTGTGACACATCATTGCTGGTTCATGATATTCGACAGTGATAAAGAATTATCACTGCCGGTCCATGACACCAACCAGTAGTGATGCAATGCTGCTAGTTCTTGTAACCAACCGGTAGTTATAATACAGGTATCATTGTCAGTCTATTATGCAAACTGGAAGTGTTGTATCACTGCTGGTTTGTAATAAAAACTTTCAATGATAGTGCTTTTCACTGTCGGTTCTCAACGGCTCACTAATTGATCAGTGGTTGGACCTTATGAAGCGGAAATGATACCTTACCACTGCTGGTTATTTTTGAACCTGCAGTAAAGAGGGGGCGCGGATATCTCTTTCTATAGTAGTGTCAATCCTCCATGTATCACCTATGGACCAACTTACTAATAATTCTCAATACATTTGTTAGTCTATAGTTATTAACATTAATTACTAAAACCACATTTTAGGGTTAGATACACTTTCACCAATACAATTAATTGTCTCATATTCGTTTATGACCTTAAAGAGTTAGTTTCTTCCATAAGAAAGAAGCTTATTCTCTCTTCTCTTTAAATTACTTCCGCATCATCTTTTTGCCTAGTTGGACATCTAATTAGAGCATGTACAATTGGGTGCTTAGAGGAGGTGCTTATGAAAAAAAAAAACTGGATTTTTTTTCTCAGCTGCACCGGCACAGGTGCTTAGTCGTAGGATAAGATGCTTACTTAAGCACTATTGCTTATATAATCTAACAAGATAGTTAACCATATTTAAACCTTATAGTCACTACTAAAAAACTATTTCCAGAGGCAGGTGTTAACCCATTTTCATAGGCGTTTAGCCACCTGTCTCTAGTCGAAGGCCTGTGGAAAATGACAATTTCCACAGGCGCAAATGATACCAACTGTGGAAATTTATTGCCAGAGGCGGTTCACTTAAGTAACTGCTTGTGAAAATAGGTTTCCACAAGCGGTTAAGCGGACCGTCTGTGATAATCGGTCCTCAAGTCAACATTTTTTTGCCCAAAAAAGCAAAAACAAAAAATTTAGACTGATCAGGCACCCCTATGGCTGTGACGTCATAAGTCACAAGTCACACGATTTTTCATGCAAAATACACACGCATGTGGTTCTTGGTACTCAAACTCAGAACCTCTCAGCTCGCGTGAAGCCTTCTTATCACCTCACCAGAAAACAACTATTGATACTGGTAGCATATGCATTTCTTTAGATATCTTCTATCTAGAACTTCAAATGATTATTTGGGCATCTAAAAAATTTCAAATGAAAAAAATCAACTACAAAGTTGTAGATCTCGTAGAGGGCTACAATTTTTATAGAAAGTTTGTCCTCATTCAACTTCGTATGAAAAATTATGATTTTTTTAAGATAAGTTGTCATCTATTTTCATATACAGATCACATAAGAAACCACCTGTGGAAATGACCATCCATTAACAGGTGATTTGTAGATGAACTTATTATAAAAAATTATTACTTATCTTAAAAAATTCATAACTTTTTCATACTAACTCGGATGGAGAAAAACTTTATATAAAATTTGTAGCCCTCGACGAGATCTACAATTTTATAGTTCAAATTTTTTCATTTAAAATTATTTAGATATCCAAATAATTATTTAAAATTTTAGACATAAGAGATCAAAAGGAGTCCATATGCTATTGTTATCACTAATACTTGCGTAACCTAAGTCTCAAAATCCTCCTGAGTCGCTTGGACTTAAAGTCGTTTTAAGAATCCAACCCTTCTTGGAGTTTTTTATATTATCAATGAAATCCTTGAGTATCCAAATTGTTGGTCTCCCCCCTATCTTGCATGCCAATCTTGTAGGCCACTACCTTGTCATCCATCTTTCTTCTTCTTGGGAAGATAGTGGAGATCTTTGATCTTCTTCTTATTGATTTTGTTGGAGATGTTAGAGTTGGTAGTATTGTTTTGCTTCTCCTTATTATTGAGTTGCTTGCATTAATAGGACTCGTGGTAACAATAGCATATACATTTATTTTGATTTGTCTTATGCCTGAAAATTCAACTAATTATTTAGACACATAAATGACTTTAAATAAAAAAGTTTTCAACTATAAAGTAGTAGATCTTGTCGAGAGCTGCAATTTTCATATAAAGTTTGTCCATATCTGACTTTGTATGAAAATGTTATGAATTTTTTAAGATAAGTTGTCATATATTTTCAGATGCAGTTCACATAAGGAACTGTCGGTGAATCAGGAACCAGGGGTCCCCGAATCCCGATGCCAGGTCAGCAATCCGCCCCGCGGTGCCCTCCCGCGGGGATCATCTCCGCTAGGTACGAAAAGACTAAGTCCCGGGAGAGGACGCTCGGGGCCATGAACAGTGGCCCCCGAGTACCCGAATTCCCCGATGATCTGCGAAGACCAAGTGCCGGGAAGAGAGTGCTCGGGGTCATGAACAGTAGCCCCCGAGCACCCAAGTCCCCCGACGACCAGAAAAGCCGAGTACCGGGAAGGGTGTGCTCGGGACCACAAACAGTGACCCCTGAGCATCCGAGTACCCCGAGGACCCAAGGAAGGTAGTTCCGGGAGAGAGAGTGCTCGGGGCTGCAAACAGCGGCTCCCGAGCACTCGGTTCCCTGAGGGCCAAGAGAGGACGTTTTCGGGAGAGAGTGCTCGGGGATATGAACAGTGACCCCCGAGCACTCGGTTCCCCGACAGCCCAAGAAGTCCTTCGTCGGTGGCCCCCACAGGGGTCCAGCGGTGAGGTGTCAGCCGGTGAAAGGTCCGATGCTGCATTTAAGAGGGCGCATGGCCTGTCACCTCCAACTGCTCCTGCCATGCTCGGTGTCAGTTCCTGCCACATTCTGACAGAAGGGTGTGGGGTCATTTAATGCACGGGTCACATCCCGCGTCATCCGGCGTGCCTTGGGATAGCATCGCAAGGCCCGAGGCGCCCCGCCTACCGCCCTGCTGTGTCAGACGAACAAGACCGGGCGGCACGCCGGGCTGCTCTGCGGCTGCCCGGCGGGCCCTCTCCACGGCGCCCGTTGCCAGCGCCATCATGATGACCAAGACAGGGCGGGGGGCGCGTTTTCAACCCCCCCCCCCCCCCGGTCACTTCGCAGCAGCCCATGATGATTGCTTTCCCATTTATGGCGCCTTGGAACTCGTGCCCTCCCTTTCGGGGCACGCTACCGCCGGTGAGTATTTAAGAGAGCCGGCGGGCACGGACAAAGAAGGTCGGATCCAGCTCTCCAGTGCCCAGTACGGCACTCTGAGAGATTGAGGAACTCTAGAGCACAGACGCCAAGACTCGAAGAACGCTCAGCACAAGCACAGAAGCTGAGACCACCGAAAAATAAGGAGCCCAAAGCTCTAGGATAGACAAACATTCTTGTAATCAGCAATATTCCTGAGAGACATTCTCAGGGTATTTATAGCATTCATACAGGAGTAGGGTATTACGCTCAGTGCGGCCCGAACCTGTCTAAAAATCCCTCCAGTGCATTTACTGCATTCTGCATTAGATCATTCCACCCCACCTGCCACTGCGTTTACATCCATTTATTTCTCCCGCAAACATATTCAGAATCATCCCCCGACCGAATCTCAAAAAGGGGTCCCTCCGAATCCCTGCGATAGGAGTTCACGCTCCGACAGGAACCGTCTCTAGAAATGGATGGAACCGCCTCTAAAAATGACCATTATCACAAGCAATTCCTTATGTAAACCGCTTGTGTTAATCATTCCAATTACAGAGGCGGTTCACATAAGGAACCATCTTTGAAAATGATCTATTATTACAGGTGGTTCCTTATATAAACTGCCTATGGTAATAATCTCATTTCTAGAGACAGATCACATAAGGAACCGTTTCTGAAAATGATCTATTACAACAGACAGTTCCTTATGTAAACCACCTATGGTAATCATCACAATTCCAAAGGTGGTTTACATAAGGAATCGTCTTTAAAAATGATCAATTACTATAGGTGATTCACGTAAAGAATCACATGTGGTAATCATCCTATTTTCAGAGATGATTGGCATTAGGGACCGCCTCTGAAAATAACTATTTACACAGGCGGTTTACATAGGGAACCGTCTGCGGTAATCGTCCATTTATGACAACCGCCTGTGAAAATTTGTTTTCACGGACAGCCCAAAACCGCAGGGGGCTGCCGCCAACTGCTAGAGCGGTTTTTCGTATGAACTACCTGTGGAAAGACACTCTAGATGTAAATATAGTTTTTTTAACAGTGAGTCTTTGTTTACATTGAAAATTATAATTTTTATATAAATATTTAATACTCTTTTTTTAAGTATTGGTGATAAATACCTAGTATTATTTATGCCTTTAATGTCTAAAGAAGCAGCGCTGGCAGAGGCTTTAGGAAACAACAGCAGTCACAATAGTCGTCTCAACTGTTGTACATGTCCGGTGCTTAACTGTGCAGGGGGGCAAGATGACCCAGCCGGTTAATCATTTCTGCAGCTACCGGAGCCGCTGGATTAATTTTTTTATTAACGACGTACGCACAGTTAATCATTGATCCAATCTGATAGTGATAGATCTCGTTTGTGTGCGTTAGAGAGAGAGAGAGAGACGCCCTTTGTCCAGTATGTACGTTTGCTTGCTTGGCTGCAAGGTCGCGCCCAGTTGTGCCCAGTCTTATCCTCTAGTATCTGAATGCTATTTTCTTCACTCTTTTTTTTTTTTTTTTGAAACATAGCAGCATTTTCTTTTTGTGAGAAAAATGGCAGCATGCTTGCAGTACTAGTGCCTAGTGAACCATTTGTTGGTTGGTTTCTCAGAAACTGATCATCCAACGTTTCGAAACCTAGCAGATACGAACAAAATAAACTCTTATTAGCATGCTTGCATGTCAGGACTTGGCAGAACTCACTTTGAGAAGGCTGTAGGCTAGAATTGTTACACATCTTAATCATCAAAATTCTTGCATCTTTTCCATCAATACAAGTTTGATGACTCCCGGTGGAATTTACTAAAGAATAAGTACATTTTCAAAGAAGTTCACAAATGACCAGTGAAACTTTCACCGGTCAGTCATCCGATAGCCGTAACCCCCATGACATGAGAATTTGTTTTTCATCACAGCTGCCATTCGGAAATTATTATACATGTATGTATGTTAATTACACGGAAGCTGACATTATATTATATTACAAAGGTTCAGAGTGTACAATACATTGTAGAGGGTAACCCAGCAATAGCAGTTCAAGCAGGCAGCAACCATCAAATGGTACCCATCATTCCATCAAGTACCATGATCTTAACGTATCCCATTGATCTGAATCTAATGGCCTGCTCGTTGCTGCTCCCACCTTAGGTCCTCGGAGAACTCCACCATGGCAGCCCTCGGATCGCCTTCCGTAATGGACAAGTAGTATGCAGCAGTCCCGTCGTCAACATGCAAGCTCCGCCTCACTGACTCGACAATCTTTCTGCTTCGTCTCTCCGCAGAAACCGTGATTGCCAAGGATTCAGTTTTTCCACCCGGGCGACCCTCCGGATAAAAGACTGCGACCTCTCTCTTCGCGTTATGATCCATCTCAATGTAGCAGGTGCTACCCAACAGAATTTCTGGGTTACTGATTGGTATCAGAAGCCTCTCCCTTGAGTAGATACCATGGTCACTCATCATGTTATTGAACCGTTTGACATCAGTCACCTGCATGCAATTCAACACGCATGAAACCGTCAACATCAACAAATTTAGCTAGAGTAAACCATGGATTTTTAATTTCAATCGCATCAAAAGCTTCATTAAAGGTGGTATTCAAGTAACATATGTAGACACCGAATAATCCTGTACTAGTCACTAAATAAAATGTCCATCACTCCAATATTGCAATGCATCCAATAAGCCCTCTTTTCAAAAATAAATTGCCTACCATACCGACACAATCTAAGGCACAAGCAGGAGCGGATTCGGGGTGTAGAGGGGGGGGGGGGCCTCGAGCCCCTTTCATTCTTTGGGGCCATGGATGAAGGAGAGGAAGAAGAAATGGAGAGGGAGAATGAGGTGGAGGCGCCCCCCTACCTGGCTGCCCTCTGGCCGCCACTGGACATAAGTGTGTAATAATTGCAGTGAGATCATGGTGATCCAAACAGCATCAGTGGTTAATCGAAAAGAGCTATTTCAAGACTCATGAGAACAAGCCATCTATGAAACACTACTCACAAAAAACTTGTATTCGATATGGATACGTGCCAGATACACGGTCGATACGTATCCACCGAGTATCCAGCCAAAAATAAATATTATAATTATGGATACACATTGGATACATATCGGATACCTTTTGGATACACATTGGACTCTCTCCTGATGAACCTGAGTTGCAAGTTGTGTCTTTTAGAGATGTGGGGACTGGTATAGTGGTGGATGAAGCAAATGAGGATGAGGATGAAGAAGAAGCCTAGGTTGTGCTTATTGGCTTATTGCTAGTTATTTATGTCCTTTACTAAATTAATATGTCATAAATTTGAGACTTTTAGTATGACTATATGAATATTAACTAATATGAACGTATCCGCGTATTGGGTTTTTTGGAAAAATGACTATCCGATAAATTCAGCAGAAGTAACTATCCGATAAATCTACAATTAGTATGTATCTCACTTGTTGGCTTGACAACATAACTTGCACCGTAATAGTCTTTTACCATGATGCTGCTCCCACCTCGCAGCTCAACCAATTGAGCAACAGAGCAAGTACCAAAACTGATAGTATCAATTTGGCACTTGCCCACAAATTGCAGACAGAGTTGAGAAAGTAGCGGCAGATTCACCATACTCGATGCTAAATACGAGGACAGATCCCAGTCCCAGATCACCAACAGGGCAACACCACGAAACTTCTCCTGCTCCAACTTCATTACTTGCTTCCTCTCAATGTATCCTGGCTATGTTTTATCAGCCGCACCAAACTCCTGACAACTACTGCCATATCATCAATTCCCAATTGGAGCTCCTCTTCATTTGCCTAGTAGAAGGTTAGGGACAGCATGATAAACAATGTACTCTACACAAGCGCTGAACTCCAATGGGTTCAACAAGGCATCAAACGACAGATCCCATACTACATGAGTTTAAGTATTTAATTCCTCATAATTTGGCGAATGTTATTACATTCTTTGTGCACCAACAAATTATTAACACTTTCTTCATTTCCTTTAAGAATACTTGTTCAATAACCACTGATGACCAATTGACTATTAAGTTCCACTGGCTCCATCTTCGGATGGGAAGACATAACCTCGCATCATTGATCTTGCAGTACGCCAGATTCTCTACTTTCATAACACTATGAAATCTGTCAGGTTCAGTATGGATTGGTGCTGCCACGGAGTACTTACGAGCGATCAAAACCAGATTCATATGATCAAGTTCAGTATTGATTGGTTCTGCCACGGAGTACTTATGGGCGACCAAAATCTGATTCACATGAGAACTATCCGAGCTTCGACATGTTCTATAGCACCTCAACAACATCGTTCCGAACGGATAACGCGCAGGCACGCACCTGGACGGAGTACTTGAGGGCGATGCCGGGGACGGTGTCTCCGCGCCGGACGGTGTGCGAGAGCGCGAAGCGCCCCAGGGAGGCGGCCCGCCAGAAGGCCCGCGTCACCGGCTCCCCGATGACGCGGCGCACGCCCCAGGGCGCGCGGAAGACGGCCTCGAGCATGACGCGATCGGACGCGACCGCGTGCCACGCGCGGCAGACGCAGGCGGCCCGCGCGAGGTCGGCCGGCAGCAACCGCTGCAGGACCGCGCGCAGCAGGTCGCCCGGGAGGCGCGCGTCCATCGCGGCCGCGGCCGGATCGGACTCGGGGTTCGGCGGGTCGGTGGGGGAGGAAGCGGCGCCGTCCACGCCGCGCGGGTCCATGGCGTGGGGAAGGGAAGGAGGAGGAGGGGGCGGGTGAGAGTCGTGCTGTGGCTGGCGTTGGGGCCGCGTGGATGCGTGTGACGGTGTGGGGGAAGCGGCGTCAGCGCGTGCGGTGGCGCGACGGAGGCGGGCTTGGCGATGTGGTGTTGGAGAGCGCTGCGTGGTGCGTGAACGGGAGCCGCTGCGTTCACGGATTTTTTATTTTTTATTTTCTGATTTGGCAGAAATAGGTGCCGTTTGGAAAAATTGTAAAAATAGGTGCATGTTGCTATTTCATAGAGAAATAAATATAGTCCGTTCAGTAGGTGAGATTTATAAAAATCTCTCTCTCAAAAAACAATATTTATTTCTCACCTTTTAACAGGATGATCCACCTAATAAAAGAGCGAGGAGAGATCACCGTAGCTTACATAGTCACCATTCAGACCAACAAATAGATTATTTGTTGAGATGGTGAGATTTATAAAAATCTCTCTCTGTGGACAAGAGGAGGGAGCCGTGTTTTTGATGGCCCAACAAATGGATGTCGCTGAGAGAACGGGATTTAGAAAAATCTCTCTTAGAAGGCAAGAAGCGAGAAATATTCTCGCTCTATGGTTCTCTATTCTATATCCGGTATTTTACTATGCTAAATCATGTACCGTAGTCTTCGTATTAAACATAGATGTCTTGTATTCATATCTATCCATTGATAAAAATGTCAGGTTTTATTATCCAATGAATCTGTTTCTGCACAAAATTATGAAAAAAAAACACCTTATCTTATATAAAATTTACTACCTCTTGGTGAGAAATACAAATTTATATATAAAAACACCCGTCCCGTCCTCTAAGGGCAAGAAAAATCTCAGTACAGACACGTGTACTGCCATATCATTTATCAGCAGGTGATATTTAAATTTCTTCCACGGAATGAACGACAATAGTCTATTTTTATATTTTTTAAAATAAACATCTATTTCTCGCTAAATTAGAAAATAAAAATAAAAAATTCCTGCGTTCTCTACGTTACCTCGCGGGCTCGATTCCTCCTCCGCGGGAGGACTTGGGCCGCATTGCTTTTAACGAGAAATATTAGGAGCTTTTTTTATTTTTATATTTTTTTATTAAAAATTTAAATAAATAGATTCCTCGTAGAAACAATTGCAAAACTAAACTCCTACCACCCTCTAAACAGTAAACCTCAATGAACAGTACTTCGAAGTTTAATTTTGCTACTATCTTCTCTATTCAAAATAGTAATGTTCTGTTGCTCCAAAAATCCTAAAACTTTTTGTATGTATTACATAATACATGTGCAACCCATTTTAATTAAATTCATCCAAAAATCCTGTGTAAAATTTAAACTAAAATTCTCCAAAAAAAAGGCTACTTTTATAACCTTTAGCAATTGTTAGCGCCTCAAATAAATTTCTAAAAATCTGTTAAAATTTACTAATATTCTTCTTATGTGATGTGATAATTTCTAAAATTATTTTTAGCCTGATTATATGGTAAAAAAGTGGATTCCTTTGTGATGCATCATTTATATGTATTTTTATAATTTCATGTGATATTCTTCTTTTAACTTAATTTGAATTCAAACATATATAAACCTAGAGCTAAAAATAATTTTAGAAATTATCACATCACATAAGAAGAATATTAGTGAATTATAACAGATTTTTAGAAATTTATTTGAGGCGCTAACAATTGCTAGAGGTTATAAAAGTAGTCTTTTTTGGAGAATTTTAGTTTAAATTTTACATAGGATTTTTGGGTGAATTCAATTAAAATGGGTTGCACATGTATTATGCAACACGTACAAAAAGTTTTAGGATTTTTGGAGCAACAGAACATCACTATTTTAAATAGAGAAGATAGTAACAAAATTAAACTTCGAAGTACTGTTCATTGAGGTTTACTGTTTGCGTACCTTGCCGTCTGTTTTGTAATTGTTTCCACTAGGAATCTATTTATTTAAATTTTTAATCGAAAAAATATTTTAAAAAAACTCGAAATACTAGTCCCATTCAACTGGGCTTGTTTCTTCCTTCCAAATTCCAAATGGTCCGGACCGGGCCGGGTATTTCATTCCGCATAGATCCCAGACTTCGCTCACCGGCTTACCCTCACTGTGATCTGATCCACTATTCTCCGATCGGACGGCCCAGGATCCTCTTCCAGCAACTAGAACCTTCTCCTATAGAGACCCGGCCGGCCCCAATCACAAATCCGGTTAGAGCGCCGCCCCGCCCCGCCCGGCGACGAAACTCCGCTTCGGCGCCGCCACAGCACCGAGCCGAGAGGAAGGCGAGGAGGGAAGGAAGTATGACGACTATCCGCCGGTTCTGCTGCGACGATCTCCTCCGCTTCGCCTCCGTCAACCTCGACCACCTCACTGAGACGGTGGGTTCCCTTCTTTCCTCTTGTCCCTTGATTCGACGGACCGCCCGTGACCGTGACCGTGCCCTTCCCCCTCCTCTAACCCGTCGGTTTGCTTGCCGCAGTTCAACATGTCGTTCTACATGACGTACCTGGCTCGCTGGCCCGACTACTTCCACGCCACCGTCAGCCCCGGCGGCCGCGTCATGGGATACAGTATGTTCCCCATGCCCTTTCTGGTTGCTCATGTGTTTTGTTGGTTTGGCCTGTCAATCTTTGAGGATAGCTGTGTGTTCCTAGTGTTTCTGCATCTTTTTTTAGTCAGATTAAGATTAGCTGGAGTTGCAGACTGCAAACCCTGGATTTTAATTTGAGAGTTGAGACATGAGTTGTTTAAAGGCACTGGATTATCCTCTTGTACTATGCTTTTTTTGACACAAGTAATCCTATGTGTATGTGCGAATAGTCTGGTGGAATCTTGGTAAACTGGATGATTTGGTTCTCAAGTAGGCATTGATTCAGGAATGGAAAATGGACCTGTGAGGATAGTGGCATTTGCAATGTTGGTTCATAATGGGGGTGTACGAAATGGCAGGTGAAGATAGGAATAGGATGAGTCACTCTTACCTTAGATAATTGCTGGCTTCAATCTTGAACATTGAGCATCTCGATGTTATCCCCTTTCCAAGCACGGAATGCAATATTTTCGATGTTCTGCTTGTTCCATTTCTTTCTTCTTCACCTTCCCTTTGTTTACTGTCATGTTTAGTAAGTTGGATATCTGTTGCAGTCATGGGTAAAGTCGAAGGACAAGGTGAATCTTGGCATGGACACGTTACAGCTGTGTCTGTTGCCTCAGAATTTCGGAGGCAGAAGTTAGCCAAGAAGCTTATGAACTTGCTGGAGGAAATCAGCGATAAGATGTAAGTAGCCTAATTATATTTATCCTTGTGATTCAGTCTCTGCAATCTTTTTTATCTTCCTTGTATTGGGGAGGTCTTGTATTATTATCGAATCTTCAGTGGCGTGGTTTTTATAATCTGAACTGTTGAGTCATAGTGGGTGCTAATTGTTCGTGTAACCTATCATGCCCACCAGCCTTTTCTTTTTCCATCTTAATTCTCTAGCAATGCTGAATGAAATCCCATCCATTGAGATCCTTCCTCAGCCTCCACGTTTGCTTCTGTCAAAAATCATTGGTGGTTGAGGCTTTTAGTTCTAGATTCCAGCTTTTGCTAGCTAGATCAAGGAACACATCCCTGTGTAATCAGCTTAGCTCAAGTCAAGATGTATTTTCCCTTTCTCATGCATGCGTGTGTGTTGTGCCTGATGGCTGACCAGAATTTAGATTTGTAGTTAGAAACAAGAGTATGATCAGAAACACCTCTATGTAGAGCTTGTAGAGTGGTAAGAGGACAGTATCCTCCCATTTTGTTCTCAGTGGCACTCTTTCCAGTTTTTCATTAGTGGCATTTTCAAAGGGTGTGGCCAGGTACAAATACTCCTGCTAGGCATCCACTTTTAGATCATACATGTGGATGGTTGAATTGTAGCATATCATCCCTCTTAATTTCCTAGTCTGGTTTACTTGTGACCCTGATAGGCTGATAACCAGACATTGAATATGAAATGTGGCTTATGGTTACTGTTATCATGTCAGTTACTTGTATTGCCCTTACTCATAGATGTTATTTCACTAGCATTACTTCATAGAGTACTAGTATAACGAAATTTTCCTATACAGGGATAAGGCTTACTTTGTGGATCTTTTTGTAAGAGCATCTAATATGCCTGCAATAAGGATGTATGAAAAGGTACACTCTTTACAATCCTTCTGACAATTGCCCTACTTTGTTGTATGTCAATACTGAATGATAATGACTGGTGAATTGTCTTGCACTCAAAGTAGCAATTTCTGTTACTCCCAAATATATGTTCTTTTATTTTTTTCCAACAGCAGTACCAAAGTTTGATTCGAGATGGAACTATGTTGTGTCTTACCTAATTATGCTCCTTGTTTCCATAGCTTGGTTATGTGGTTTATCGGAGAGTGCTTCGGTACTACTCAGGGGAAGAAGATGGCCTTGGTAAGCACTTGCTGTGCCAGATGCGCAAGCCGTGCATATTCAAATTTATTGCTTGCTCTGATGCTGTTGCTCACATCAGTATATGTTCTTTGGATTCAGATATGAGAAAAGCATTATCACAAGACGTGGAAAAGAAGTCCATAATACCACTCAAGAGACCAATTACACCTGATGAGCTTGAATATGATTGATGCTATATTTCTAGTTACTGCTGTGGTTGTATTGTTCTTTTAACAAGCTTCGGTGTGGGGTTGAATATGATTGATGCTATATTTCTAGTTACTGCTGTGGTTGTATTGTTCTTTTAACAAGCTTTGGTGTGGGGTTTAACAAGCTTTGGTTTTCTAGCATCGTCGAGTAGAGAAGGGTTGTATTGTTCGTTTTCACTCTCCTGTTAAGACTCCATGGTTTTGCTGTGTTTGAGAATAGTGAGAGCCGAGAACTATATCTTGTGGGTGGAATGGCATCCCTTTTTTAAGTCTACGAACCGAAATTATTCGTATCCTATGAAGCTCTGTCGTGTAGTTGTAGTACCTTAAAGTGCATAACTAGACCGTATTACTAGCTGCTATTTTGCAAGTTTTATAACTATGCAGCGCTGTAGCACGAAAGCTGGAATATAACTTACAAACGTAATCGACAACATTTCACCTATGGAGATCTGAGATCCTGCATGAGAATGTGAGCAACGAGTGACACGTGATAAACTGATGGTCTCTCTTTGGTCTTGTCAAACACATTGTGATAGCAATCATATTAGGGCGAGCGTTACCATCTGAAAAATCTTATACGCAATAGTCGAGATGCTGGCGATGAATATAAACTCAGCCACAGGTTTTCAGATATGAGAACTGAGGCACTGAAGGCACGCTGCCCAGTGGAAGGTTTGCGTTGTTCGGTTGCAGGGTTTGTGTAGAAAATCAGGCCTATTAGGATAGTCTTCATAAAAAAAATTGAAATTTCGGAGCCATTCATACAGAGTTGAAGGACATTTCTGATTGCCCAGGCCTTCTGAATGTCAGCCGGCATCCTCTCAAAATTAGGTCAGACAATAGTCCTAGTTTGTAAATAGAGATGCTTCAATTAGGTGTCGAGTTAACAAAACTCAAATTGTGGAGATATGCTTCCTGAGCCTCATTTGAACTCATTTGGCAGAGGATGTGGAATTCCTATACTCTCCGTCTTTATTAGTAACCAAAACAATTGCATTATTGAACCAAATCAGGGATATCTAAAGAGATGACAAGTTATTTGTATATAAGAGCATCACGTCCAGGTCCGACACCGATGTAGTGGATTGGAATGCCAACCAACTCTTCTATCCTCTCCACGTAAAGACGAGCCGTTTCTGGGAGATCATTGTAGTCTCGTATTGAAGAAATGTCATCCTCCCACCCACGAAGGACCTCATATTTGACCTAGACAAGCGGAGACCACAAGAGTTGTCATCAAGTGAAACAAGAACCACACTAAGTGCTATAACGCTTTGATCTGTTTGTATATAAAGTTATACCAATGAAATGCAATTTGATAAAAGGGAACAAACTGTTTTCTTCTCCATACCTTTATTTGATCCAAAAGATCAAGGTCTGCTGGGAATGATTCAATTGTATTGCCGTCTTCGGTACAGTATGAGATACCCAGCTTAACTTCCTTGAGTCCAGTCAAGACATCGAGCTTCGTGAGATTCAAAGATGAGAAACCATTGATTTGGCAACAGTATTTCAGTGCAACTATATCAAGCCAACCACAACGCCTGGGCCGACCTGTTGTAGTCCCAAATTCCATTCCAGTAGCACGGAGCAAGTCACCAGTCTTACCCAATAGTTCTGTTGGGAATGGACCAGATCCAACCCTGGTCGTGTAAGCTTTTACCTGCACATAAAACCGTTAGGTTTATGAGGGAAGGAAAATGAGAAATGTTAAGCAGTTCAAATAATTGAGCCTACCACTCCAATGAGATCACCGAGGCTTCTTGGAGCAATACCAAGCCCAGTACAAATTCCACCAGCTGAGGGACTTGAGGAAGTAACAAACGGGTAGGTACCAAAGTCGATGTCTAACATGGTAGCTTGACCACCTTCAACCAATATTTTCTTATTCTGCAAGATTGACTCATTCATGAAATGCACAGTGTCAGCAATAAAAGGTTCCAGTCGTTCAGCAAACCTTTGATACTTCTCAACCTCCTCCTTTAAGATCTTGTTGCTGTATTCAAAATCTTTAAAGCGCAGAGCTGCGTCTCTCAATAAGGTGTTGAGTTTTGCACCAAAGGTGTCCATATGTCGCAGATCACTAACTCTAAGTCCATTCCTGATAACTTTGTTCGAATAGCAAGGTCCAATTCCCCTCCTTGTTGTTCCTATAAGGGAATTCCCAAGTTCTGCCTCTCTAAGTCCATCAACAACTTGATGAAGGTCAAACAAAAGATGAGCGCGGTCTGATACCAAAATTCTTCTTTCGCAAGAAATTCCATTAGATTCCAGTCCATCAATTTCTTTAAAGAATCCAGGAAGATGAACTACTGCTCCATTACCAATCACACATTGTGTGTTCTCATTAAGGATGCCTGACGGAACAAGATGCAGTGAAAACTTCTTCCCCTCAGAATTGTATATGGTATGTCCAGCATTAGCTCCACCCTAAGAAGAAACATAAAACATCCTACAAGTTAAAAGGGTAAAATGGGCACCATTAAAATTATTGCACAGAAGAAACATTTTAGAAGAAGAAACAGCTTAAGTTAACTGAACTTCAAATAACCCTGCAGAATATAAGGAATATAAGGAATATTAAGTGAAGTGAACTCTACACAACCAAGGTTATTCAAAAGGGAACCATATGTTAAACCACAAGGAGTCGCACGTGTTGAAAATGCCATCATCGTAACAGAGTCAATCGTAGCTGGTGCTATTAATAGTGGCAGCTTTTACAAGAGAACTGGTAGAGGATATCACTATTTTCATTAGCAAACAGAAGTTGTATGATTGATTCCATTTTTTGTTAGTAGGATTTGCCATCAAAAGATGAACATCTTAAAAGGAAGTTACTCTGTTGAGTACAAAATAAGTCACTATCCATAACTTTTCCTCTGCTTGTTGAAGAACAAGAAAACAGGAGGGCTATAATCAGGAAATGTGGCGCTTTCGAGTTCATGCTCATTTTGCTTTAGAGACAACATGATTGAGAACACGAACACAGCATTTAGAAAAGTTAACAACTCATTTCGAAAAAAAGAAAAGTTAACGACAGTGCAGTACAATGCAATCCTTCTCAGGAATTCATATTGATCTAGACAAACATTACCAAATGACCTCCGAAAGATATTGAATGTTAGCATTAGTAATAAGGAATTCAAATTGACTTTTACTAGAAAAAGCCTGCAGCAGCTTCCAGTCGATGTTCTATTTCAATCTTATCAACATAGTAATACTGCATGGTTGATGGTTTCCAAAATGTTTCCCACTTGTAAATCACAATTATCATCCATACGACCGATAGCTAGTGGCCTAGTGCTACCAAACTTTTTGCAGTGAAGTGGTTGATTGAAACCAATAATTATGATGAGTTACTGAACTTTGTTAGAATAAAGAAAGTTCAAGTATGGTGGAGCTGAATGAAGCTCAGGTGCAGTGGAACTTAAGATATTTTTCTAGAACAGAACAGAAAACATTACAGCTATCACTTAAAATGATAAGATGGGATGAGATGATAAGATCTTCACACAATTGAAGAGAACTGGGGACCGATGATAAAAACCCATGCTTGATGTGTGTCTGTATGACACTATGACTTCATCCTATAAAAAGCACAAGATAAAAACTCATGCTCAAACAATCTTGAAGCTTTGGATGGTTTACTAAATACTTACATGACAGTAGTAACTACTAACTACCAAAGAGGAGAGGGGCTTTCGCTGAGCAGAACGTTGAAAGCTTTCGTGGATGTCGTGGAGGTTGCCTTAACTAAAATCCTTCAACAACTAATCTCGAGTCACCTCACCTCCACCGCAAGATCACAACACCGTTTCCATCGCGACGACTTCACTTCTCAATACAGAGAATTGAAAGAACACAAAGGATCAAGAGGAGAGGAGGAGAGAGTTGAAACGAAAAACTCCTATCGCACTGGCCTCGAACCACATTATCTCAGAGGTTGACCAACTCGCTCATCTGCGCCTACGTGAACCACATGGTACTATCTTATCTCCGGTAGCAATTCATCGAACACCATCCGGATTAACGATGGTAGCAAAGCAACGAGCATCACGGGAGAGAGACCTGGCACCGGGCGACGACGTCGAAGCGCTGCGCGAGGATGTCGACGAGCTTTCCCTTGCCCTCGTCTCCCCACTGCGTGCCCAGCACCCCGGCCACCTGGCTCAGCGACTCCAGCCTCCCCCGCGCGGCCGCGGACGGCTCCTCCGCGGCCGCTGGTGCAACGGACGCGGCCCTCAGCGTCCGGCATAGGCGCGGCGGCGAGGGTCTCAAGGCTGGCGAGCGAGGCCTCGGGACGCGGCCGGCGGCGGCGGCGGCTGGGAGGAGGGGGAAGGGTGCGGGGTCCAGCGACAGAGGGACGAGCGACATGGCGCGGCGCGGGTGGAGGGAAAACGGGTAAGGGGTAGACGGTGGCTGGTTGGTGGGCCTGATGTACTGGGTGCTGGAGTGGAAATGGACGAGACTAGGCGAAGCGCGATGGCTGAAGTATCTCGCTGACAGGTGGATCCTCTTGTACTACTGTGTATCACTGATACTACATGGGTTAGGCTGGCAAATCATGAGACGCCAATTTAGTTTGTGGCAAATTTTGAAATGGTAATGGTATACGTATGAACAAAATCTTCACGAATCCTGATATCTCGGCTGAGGTTAGGGTATGTATAATGCAAAGATTACTATAGAGACGCTTAAAGAGAGAATAAATGTCCCGTCATAAGGAGCTTGTGTTAGAGCCCTAACCTCCAATGGAGGAACTGTTTTGTAAATATTTAAATAGTTTGATATGGTGCCCGCCTCCGCACGATCGCATCGGGCCAGGCCGAAGCTTCGGACGCCGGGTGGATCGGCGACTCCACCAGCGAGCGACCGCACTCGCCCATGCTAAACACATAAAATTTAAAAATGATATTGTTCATCTAATGGTTTTTATGGTAATTTTAGATGGGAGGAGATGCATGTGCATCCCCAACTTTAACATGTCGTCACTCATGGTCTCCACGGTGACAAGCGAAATACATAACTGTTGATAAAAGCCTTGATATCTAAGTACCGGCTGAAACCGTCCATGACAGGAGAAATTTAAAAGGATTGTTTTGTCCTCATAAATTCTATATAGTAACTAGTATTTTGCCCGTGCGTTGCAACGGGAGGCAAAAATTCGTAGAACTTCTGAACCGTGTATCTGATATAGAGCTTGACAAATTTAGGTGCCGATACGAACACTGTTATGCAAAAGTAGAGGACTGACCAAGCCATATCCATAACTGAATGTTTAAACATAATACTCTATCTCTAGAGGAGCAACTACTATTATATATGATGTTTTGTGAATGTTGGTTAACAGACTAAGATAGAGGTACATATTTAGGGAATTGTTACCTTGACGGCTTTGTGATGAAGAAGGAAAGTCATAGCGATGATGACGCTACGTGTATTGATCAATCAAGGTGATATTTTAGCTCCTGTAACACATGAGAATTAAGTTTTGGGATCAAGAGAAGTGTTGAAACAACAATCTCCACACTAAAATTCTAGTTCGAGGAAAACTACAGAATCTTTATATTAAATGTCATTACCTTCTAAACAATGGTTTATGATTAAAGGTTGAACACTATCACTGTGAGTACCAAAATTTGTTTTTGAAACAAAGCAATGTGCTGTCAGATGAATCAAAATTGACCACTGATTCCTTTTACCACCTTTGGATGCAATAAATCTATACGAATTATGTGATCAAAAATATTATGCTAACATAGAAAACAGTACTGCCTGAAACAAATATTTCAAAAAAATAACTATTCACAAGCACGAGGTTAAAGAACTCTGGACCGTGTAATTTCAAGACCAAATTGGGAAAAATGAAAACAGGATGGTCTCTACTAAATTCACAAGTATCTGGTTAAAGGACTTGGATATTTTCAAAGGTAAAAGCAGTTCAGTTGGAGAGTTCCATTCAGAGAACGAAAATTGCGAAAGTGACCTTGTTTGCTTATTTTTGTCGGTTGTATCAGCACCACTCTCGCTGCCAGCAAGGTCAATAAATGACAACTTGCCGACCAGTCTAGGTGGTTTGGAGTCATTGCCATCAACACGTCTTTTAATAACAAGCTGAAGAATGGTATGAGACCTTGAGGACTCTTCATTTGCACCAGTTGTACCAGTACTTCTGGTGGCACTGCCTTTTTCAATCAACTTCTTGATAGTTTCAACATCAGACACTCTATACTCTAGTAAACCAACAATGCAAACCTTTTGTTTTCCATCCTCTCTCATGCAATGTTTACTGCATGAAGCAATGCACATTCAGAATGTGAGAAATAGCAGCCTCACTGATATACACTAATCCTGAAAATCACATATTTTAGGGTAACTCACCTCTTATCATTGAGATGGTCAAATAATTTACCACCATATATCTCAAAGAAGCTAACAAATAACTGAAATCCTTGGTTGCAGTATGTATGATGCATTAATCTCAGGATATCTTGGGAGGCCTTAAGAGGAAGGGGCCGCATGGTGTACGTCTTTCCACTACCTGAGTGAGAATATTAGTTGAAATGATATCAAGTATGCTGCAGATATACAATGTATCTAGAGAAGATCGGATGTATACCAGTTTGTCCATAAACAAAACAAGCTGCCTTTGTTCGATTAAAAATTGCAAGAACCACAGGTTCTATTGTTTCACGATAAACCTATAAATTGGATGAAGACAGGTGACTGAGAATGAATTTACAATACTTAAAAAACATTAATGAAAAGGGTATGCAATTTATACCTACCTCATCATTTGGAACATCTTCGTCTAACACAGTATCAGATACAAGCTCATGCTTTTCAACATATTCAGTAAGTTCGACCTGCGGAATGATGTGCTAGATATTGAGCATTGAGTGAAAACTGTCAGAAGCTTAGTATTCTCAGGAACATTGGCCATAAATACTATAAATAGAAGAAACAAACAAACCTTAAGTTTAGTCTCATGGACAGTCAGAGAGTTTGATCTTTATTCAATGTCTATGATATCTTCTTCTTTCTTTGATATTTCTTTTTTGTTAAGTGGTCTTTTGCGCACCTGCATTTGACATATCCAATGGAAACTATTAGACTGGAAAGGTTACGGTAGTTTCCGCTAAGCCAATAAGGAATATTTATCACCAATTGTGGAGCAAAAATAAAGGAACATACCACCACTTTGATTTTAGCAACAGGCGCTGCCTTCACTTTCTCAGGGAAGGTCTTCAGGTAGTTTACTTTCAGCGAAAACGGTGGACTTGCTCATCTGGTTATTTGCCGCGAAGCTCAGATCTGAATCATCAAAACCTCCTCCATAGCCAAACTTTTGGGCACCATCATACATCCCTAGTACTTGAAACTGTATAGATAAAATATGAACTTTAGCTCAAGTTATTATAGAACTGTCAATGTGGAAATGAGTAGATATCCTTTTTTGCAATACCACATTGCCAGGGCAGAGGTTAGGATTAAAATCAAATCGTTACATGACTAAATACATAGCATCATCTCCTCACCAAAAAAAAAAAATGCATAGCATCGTCTGAACTAATGAACCAAATTAACTTTTAACAATTCAACAGCTACAATCAACATACTGATGTGGTGCCGCATCTCAACATCCAATCACGATTCTACCAAAAAAAATATTTGTTTAACATTCTAGCATCTGCACATGAAAAATAGTACGCCTAAAAGAAGACCAGAACACTGTATTCGCTTTCCAAATCGCTGATCAATTCAAAAACTAAATAAAAGCGATAGTTCCACGATCCCATGACCCTCCATTCACATTCAGAATGTCAGATCCACCACATCGACAACTTTCTCAAACAATATGATTAAACCCCAGCCACACGAGAACACCAAAACAGAAATAGCAACTAAAAAAATAAAAGATAAAGCTGATTAGTCTCACATCGGGGATTAGCTCGGTGTTGAATGCGTGGAGGTCGAGCAGCCTGGGGCTAAGCTGCTGCCTCTGCCCCGGCAAGTCCCTCGCCATCACCGTCACCACCGTGACGTCCCCTCCCCGCAGCTGCCTCGGCGTCGCCGGCTCCACCGACACGAAGATCTCTCCATCCCTGCACCACACCCCGCCGCGGTGCGCTCACAAAAACACCCGTGATGAGCTCAGCCAGAGAACTCGCACCTCCATGCAGATCTCTATGAGCCATCGGCCCGTACCTGTTGTGCCCATAGGCCGCGCTTGTTCCGACATTCCACTGTAGCCCCTGGGCTCTGAACTCCCTCCTGTGCCCGGCCGCTAGGGATGAAGGATTGGGGGCGAATGGATGGCGGAACACGCGGTAGTCGATCGTCTCGGGCTGGCCCTGCTCCTTGGGACGGAGCTCGACATCCCTGAGGAGCGCGGTGGTGGTGAGCGCCCAGCGCTGGAACCGCACAGCGGTGGGGAGGCAGTCGCAACTGCGGAGGCCCAGGTCCGCGCCCGCCAGGAGAGTGAAGGGGGCCGCTGCCGTCACGGACGTTGTGGCCGCCGTCGTCATCTAGGCGAGCTGTGAGGGTCGTCGGGGTTGGTGGTGGTGGAAGAGGAGGCGGCGGTGGCGTCCACTGGACCGCCCCCGACCTCGGGGAAGCCGGATCTGGTGAGGGAGGGCAGAGGAGAAGATGGCGAGCGGAGCTGGCGGTTGCGGTTGGGGCGCTGTGCTGTGCGGTTGTTTCGGCGGTGGTGGCGGCGGGGAAATATCCATGGGCCCAAGACGGTTTGCCCGGGGAGGGGGTGGGGGCGCGGAGAAGGCGACGGGTGGGGGCGCAAGCACGGGCGGGGAATCAGGGAACGAACAACGCGGGCATGGCGGGGAATCAGGGATCGAGGGCACAGCCGTCCAGAACAGCGACCGGAGGCGATGCTTAGCAGAGGAATCGCGATGGGAGGCGAAGGAATATTCGATGGTGGACGGATCACGCCTTGTTCCTTTTTTAAGTAGGAGAGATAAAAATTATAGTTGAAAAATATATTTGTGTAATAGATAGTTGTAATCTCTAGATCAACTTAAACATGACATGACTTTGTCTCGTGGTTGTTTGTATGTGACCCCACTACGCCATTAGTCTATAGTAATTTCACAAATTATCCCTTGTAGCCCCAAAAATCTTTAATTTTCAATCCTTAGCTAAATGACAGCCTAGGATATTGATGATATAGCTATGTAGTAGTTGAGATTTCGGATGGCATGGAGCCACGTGCATTTAAAGAGGTCAAGGGAGAGCTCTTTTTCTCCGACAGTCTGCAATAGTTGTACCCGGAGTGAGTATCTTTTGATCTCAGTTGGAGTCATAACTTCGTCACTGTATAGGAGGCGAAAGGGGGTGAACCCTGTGGGTCATGTGACCGTGGTACGGAGGGACCACAAAACTTTTGACAGCTCTTCAACCCATAGGCATTTAGCTAGGCCGACGAGGCGTCGATTTAGGCCTAAAAGAATGTTATCGCTAGCGCACTCGATGGCCCCGTTGGATTGTGGATGACAGATGGCAGTGAAGCACAGTTCGATGCCGAGTTCAATGCAGAATTCTCTAGACGGTCTAAAGACAAATTGTGTTCTGTTATCGTTTGTGAGTTGTCGTGGAATGCCGAAGTGGCAGATTATGTTTGCCCAGAAAAACTTCTAGACATTTTTTGATGTGATTGCTGTGAGGGGCTCAGCCTTGACCCATTTGGAGAAATACTCCAAGGCCACCACGGTGTACCGAAGGTTTCCCTTGGTGCGAGGGAATGGTCCGATGAGATCCATTCCCCAATGTGCCAGGGCCCACATGGGAGCGATCAGATATAGGGGAGCCGGTGGCCAGTGGCTCCGGTGCCCCATCCATTGGCATCCCTAGCAAGTGCGGATGAGTTCCTCCGCGTAGGACATAACCATTGGGTAGTAGATCCCCTGGCGGAGTGCTTTGCTAGCCAAAGCATGGGGTGCCAGATGATTGCCTCAGAGTACTTCGTGAATTTGCCAGAGGAGTTGGCCCTCACCTACTTGGTGACACAGCGGTGGAGGGGAACGCAAACCCCCGCTTTATAAATGGGTGCCGTCAACCAGGAGGTAGCCCCTTGTGTGATGTTCAATGCGGCAGAGCATGATGGGGTCATCTGGCTCCTCTGTCCCGCTTAGGAAGGAAAAGAGGGGGGCCCTCCAATCCGGGGGTCCAATGGGGAGGACGGTGGTAGCCGTTTCATCTAGCATATTGGCCATCGGCTGATGGAGGACCCGAAGAAGGCTCCCAATGGCACGTCTCCACTCCCAACAGCAGCTTTCGCCAGGGCGTCATCCTGATCATTGTCCGTCCGCGATATGCTCCATACTGATATGCCGTGGAAGGACCCTTTAGCCTTGCGGATGGCTTCGAGGTATCTTGCCATGTCTGGATGCTGAACTTGAAGCTCTTGTCGATGTGCCTAGCGACAACCTGATAGTCGGTCTTGATGATGAGTCTGGTGGCCCCTAAGTGAAAGTGCATCTAGGCCCCTAAGTGGGTTTTGACTTATTGATGACAAAACGATTAAGGATCTAATATGTTTGTCTAAGTCATGAACAGGTTTAAGTCTTAGTTGAGAAGACATATGACGTTTGACGCCCTTCGAAAAGAAAGGAGAAGAAACTAGGAGTACTCAATAGGATTTAAAATCTTTTATTTTTGAAATTGAGTCTAGGATAGCCGCTCTATTAAGAGAGTTGCATTTGATTGCTTGATTAGTGTCTCAATGCTCAAGATATCCTTTAGAACCAACAAGTTGAGAGACACACTCATCCACGGACACCGGGTTAGTTTTGCAAAGTCCACTAAGTCCGGAGTCTCCGGTGTTCACCGGATACTCCGATACTCAGTATTTAGTCCGGAGTCTCTAAGGTAGACTCCAGCCGAGGGTGCTCGGTTCCGATTTATTTTTGTTGAAAAAGACCGGAGTCTCTGGTGTTCACCGGATACTCCAGTAGTTGGTGAGTTTTAAGGCCGGAGTCTCCGAGGGAGACTCCGCCAGAGGTCAATCGGTTAAGTCTTTATTTTTATTGAAAAAGACCGGAGGCTCCGGTGTTCACCGGATACTCCGGTAGGAGAAAATGTTTTAACCGGAGTTTCCGAGGGAGACTCCGGCAGGGGTGTCTCAGTTAGCATTTATTCTTTTTGATAAAAAAGACCGGAGTCTCCGGTATTCACCGGATACTCCAGTACCTGGAGAGGTCGGAGGGTCCGACAAGTCTCCGGACTTAGTTTATTCGATAGCCCTGTCAGGACCAGAGACTCCACACCGGAGACTCCGGTAACTTAACAGAATTGTAACGGCTAGTTCTGACACGTTCTGTGACCGTTCTGATGCCGTTTTTAGATTTGGGGACGGATACTCCGGTGTTCACCGGATACTCCGGTCAGGTCCGATAGAACAGTAACGGCTAGTTTTTTAGAGAGGGCTATAAATTCTCCTACACCCCTTGGCATTAAAGGCTTGCTGTTACTGGTGAACTCTAGACTCCTTGAGCATTTTAAGAGCATTCAAAGTCTCTCCAACCACCTCTAGTGCAAAGCTTGCAAAATTTAGTGAGTTTGGGTTTGGAGTGAGATTAAGCCACTTGAGCATTGAGTTCTTCCTCGAGCATTCGCTGTGATCTTTACTCTTAAAGCTTTGTGCTTCTAGACGGCAAGGTGTCACCCGTAGAGCACCCAATCTTTGTGGAGTGCTACGGGAAGTTTGTAATCAACTTCAAATTGAGTAAGGAAATTATAGCTTGATCTGTGTGGTCGCTAGAAGAAGATAGGGTTGGAAAAGACCCGGCTCTTTGTGAGCTCCTCAACGGAGACGTAGGCACTTCTTTATAAGGTGGCCGAACTCCGGGGTAATCTCTCGTGTTCTTATTTGTGCAATTTACTTAATCGTGTGAATTTGTGAATTTTCATATATGTTGCCTTAGTGATCATCTTACTAGTATTAATTGTTATTTTAGCTCTGTGATAACTAGTAGACATAGCTACATCTTTAGATTCTAGCTGCTCGCTTTAATTCGTAGTTGTTCTTGATTTCCTGTATAGATCGGAGACTCCGGACTAGACCGGATACTCCAGACCAGACCAGAGTATCCGACATTCACCGGAGTATCCGGCAGATTTAATCCGCTATTTTAGTTTTAATTTTCAGAAAAGCCTATTCATCCCCTCCCCCCTCTAGGCACTTTCACTAAGGCTCGGGCCTTCCGGAGGCCCAAGAGGACGACTTCGTATTCGGTGATGTTGTTGGTTGTCTCGAACTCCAAGTGGGCGACGAACTCGGCCCACTGTCCTGTGGGGGAGATGAGGACTGCACTGGCCCCCACACTGGCGAAACCATATGCTCCTTTGGTTTATAGTGTCCATATATATTATGGAGGGATCCTGGGGGGTCTAGCAGGTTTGGAGTCCATTCGGCAATGAAGTCGGCCAAGACTTGCGACTTGATGGTCGTACGGGCCAAAAATTTTACCACGAAGGGGGCTACCTCCACAGCCCACTTGCCAATACGTCTGGTCACCTCCTGATTATGGAACATGTTGTTAAGCGGGTATGAGGTTGGTACAGTGATGTCGTGGGCGAGAAAGTAGTGTTGGAGCTTGCACGAGGCCACCAGGATGGCATATGCTATCTTCTCAAGCTCGATGTAGCTTGTCTTAGCCCCAGCTAGGGCCTTCGACACATAGTATATGACCCTTTTTGCAGAACGACCTTCAATCTCCTCCTCCTGCATTAGTGCAACACTTATAGCGGAAGCAGATGTGGATAAGTACAGGAGGAGCCCTTCACCGGGTAGGGGTATTGTGAGCGTCTTGAGGTCAGAAAGGTGGGCCCCGAGGGCCTCGAATGCGGCTTGGCACTCCGGAGTCCATCTAAAAGGTTTGGATCCCTAAGCATTTTGAAAAATGAGAGGTTATGCTTAGTGGATTTGGCAAGGAACCGGCTAAGGGCTGCAAAGGCAGTCGGACAAGCACTGGACCTCCTTCGCATTGGTGGGGGGTGACATCTCTGTGATAGCATGGATCTTGCTAGGGTTAGGCTCAATACCCCTCCGGGAGACGAGGTATCCCAGTAGCTTGTCGGCCTTGGCGCCAAATACGCACTTCTCAGGATTAAGCCATACGCCAGCAGCTCAGAGACTGTCAAATGTCTCTTGAAGGTCAATAGCATGATCTTCCTCAAGCTTTCTCTTCACAACGATGTTGTCGATATAGGCCTCAACATTGCAGCCTAATTATTGCTCTAGGATTTTGTGTACCAGACGGGAGAAGGTGGCTCTGGCATTTTGGAGGCCAAAGGGCATCCAAATGTAGCAGTACATCCCGAAAGGGGTGATGAATCTAGTCTTGCTCTCGTCCTCTGCAGCCATCCACACCTGGTGGTATCCGGAGTACACGTCTAGGAAGCTCAGTAACTTGTAGCCGGTGGTGGAGTCTACTAGCTGGTCGATGCGAGGGAGGGGTATGGATATCAGTAGTAGACTTTATTGGGTGATGTGAAGTCGATGCACATGCGTTATTTTCCATTATGCTTCTTGACCAGATGCAGTTTGAGAGCCACTCAGAGTGTATGACCTCTCGGATGATGTCAGCCTCCAGCAGCTTCTAGACATCCTCCTTTGCGGCCTCCGCCCTCTCAGGAGAGAGCTTGTGGAGCCCCTAGCACACTGCCCTAGACTTTGGGTCAACCCAGAGGGCGTGTTCGATTATGCAGCGGTCGACCCCAGGGAGGTCCTATGAGAACCATGCGAAGACATCAAGGTTGCCCTGCAGGATGGCCAGGAGCTAGGCTTCTTGCTCCAGAGTGAGTTCTGCCCTGATTTGAAAGGTTCGGTCGAGCTGGTCCAAACATGCTGGAACATGCTTTACATCCCCCTCTGGTCGTGGCTTCGGATGGCCACGGTGTTTGTGGTATGCTGAAGGGGGGGGGTCTTTGAAGCTCTCTTTTGCCACAATATGGATGCGACGACCATTGAGAGGAACAAGGTGCCCGTACTCAATGCGTCTTGCCAAGTCTTGGTCGCCGTGGACGGAGATTAGCCCCTAGGATCTAGGCATCTTTAGGTAGAGGTTGTTGTGATGGGGAACAGCTCTGAACCTGTTCAGAGTTCCCCGTCCCATGATAACATTGTAGGCATAGGGTACATCCACAACGTCGAATGTGATCACTTTGGTTCACGCTGCAGGGTTCTCGTTAAAGATGACCGAAAGTTCTATTTGGCCTAGGGCGTCAAGAGGGGCCCCATTGAACCCCTGCAGTGGCCTATGGGCCAGAGAGAGCTGGCTTCATGGAATACGGAGCTGGTCAAAAGTGTGTATGAAGAGAAGGTCCGTTGAACTACCTCTATCGACCAACACCCTCCGGACTTCAACTTTGACGATGCCGACTAAGATGAATAAGGCGTCAGAGTGGGGGAACTCCATCCCCTCGGAGTCATCAGAGGTGAATGTTATAGGGACGTCAGCCCATCCAGGGGCCTGACGATGGATGTTGGTTGCCCCGACGTGATTAAACACACACGCATAGTCTCGTTGTTGCTATTTTGAGAAGAAGTCAGAGCTTTCTCCCCCTGTTATGGCGAGAACCACCTGTCTGGCCATGTCTCTCTCATTGTTGTAATGCTCCGCGGGTGGCAGAGTTGGTGCAGGCAAGGCCAACTAGGAAGGGTTTTGCAAGGCCAGGTGGTCAACCTGGTGACCCGTCGCTGGTCTACGGCCTTCGAGCAGCTCCTTGTCGCCCTCTCCACCGTCGTGCATACTATCTATCTCCCGAGGTATTTCTCTTGGAAGGTTATGAGGGTACAACAGTCTTCGGTGTTATGGCCACATCTGGCTCCGTGCAGAGTGCACCAGTATCCCTCCTCGGGGTGCCAGCTAGGGGCGCGATGCCGCTCGGGGAAGGCTCCGGAGCGCCCCTGGCCGTGACCCCTAGAACGGGGCAGGTTCGGAGCCCTTCGATCTTGACTAATATTATAGATGCCACGTCGTTGTCATGGCCATACCTTGCAGACTCCGGAGCCATTAGCCTCTTTGGAGCCCTTCTTTGCTGATGGAGGAGGAGGAAGGGCATGTGAGGACCATGCTTGCGAGGTTGATTTCTCAAGTTTGATGCTGGGGGTCGAGGTTGCCTGCACGAGCCCCTGTCAGAGCCGATCTTCCTCCGCACGTGCATATTCCTCGAATTTGCACATGAGCAACCGAGCACACAGGGTGTCGGTGCAATCGATCGAAGAGGCACCCATCAGCCAGACCCTGGGTTATCGCGTCGATGACCGATGACTCTGAGATGCGTTTAATCTGGACCTTGGTTCGGGAAAACCTCCGGAAGGAATCCTGGAGGGTCTCGCCTTACTACTACTTAACATTGAACAGGCTCCCAGAGGTCACCAGTTCGACGAAGGTGCCTTGAAAATTGTTGCAGAAGAGGTCTTGGAGCTGGGCCCAAGCATAAATAGTCCCAGGCTCCAACATCCAGAACCATCGAAGGGCTACGCTTTCCAAGGTGAGAGGGAAGCACTTGGCCATGGCGGCCTGTCCGCCTCTGTTGGCTTCTAAAGCGAGGGCGTACAAGCGAACAAACTCATCTGTGTCTGAATCGCCCCTAAACTTAGGTAGCTTCGGGGTCAAAAACCCTCCGAGAAGGGTGTAGCCTATATGCCTGGAGGGGAGAGACATAGTCTTATAACAGAGCCTCGCAATGATAGACCCGAGGTTTTCGGAACCTGTGCACCGACTATAGGGGTGCTTGGAGGTGATGGGTCGCGATGACGAAGCCATCGCCGGCCCCCGGAGCCTAGGCCGGGACAGCATTGGCCATTAAGGGAGCGGCGATGGTTACATGAATAGATTGATACACATCCTGCAGGGCCGCTTTCAGCTCCTCCAGCTAATCCTAGAGGGCTACCACGCGTGACTACTGTTCAGCCAAGGCGGCGTTCACAGTGACACTGCCGGCTGCAGCCCCTGGGGACACAGCGGGGCCCTCACTATGCTGCTGCTGCTGGGCTTCCGAGGTGGGGGACCCTAGCATCAATCACAATTAAGGTCGTGGTCGAGTTGGTGGTGGCCACAGGGCCCTCGTTCCCCTTGGTTAGGGGGATGTCATCAACATAGCATGTGCTTGGTCGCAGTGATCGTGTGGATCTTCACACAGGCATGGATGGGGAGTTGGTCGCCTGCGTTGTGGCCTTGGTGGTCTTGTTTTTGGGTGGCATCCTATCTCTCAAGTACTTCTATGTTCAGACTCCCCACAGATGGCGCGTTGTTGGCAGAAGAGAAGATGTCTTCCACGAACAAAGTACGGTGAGAGTCTCTTCTAGAGAGAAGACTCAAGCTTAGAGAGAAGTGGAGAGGATGGAGAACAAAAATGTGTTGATAGTAAAAAATATTGGTCCTCTAGCCTGATGGCAATGGATCTGTATTTATAGTATCGTTCAGGGTGTAAATGTGCAAGCATGCCCTTACAGAGATAGCGATTCAAATTATCACTATACCACATGGACCTAGGGTCGGTCGAATCACACAACATGGGTCTAGATAGGATGCATTTACCCCTAATCAGAAGATATTATCTACTATAGCGCAAGTGGCCCTAAGGGCGTAGTACTCAGTCGGTCGCCTATTGCGGTGCCGCACTGTCCAATGTGTCAATCTAGCTCCCACTTACGCTAGGATGTCAAAACGGCCTCCACTTACATCAGTATTAAATGCCAGTCACTTCATTGCAGGTGGAGAACGGCTGGCGGGCCCCCTCTGGCTGATCTTTCTCCAAGACCTGATGACTCGCCCCCGTGCTTCGGGGAGCCTGCCCAGGCTCTGGAGGACTGGGGCTCCAGAGAGTTTTGGAGCTCGAAGATTCGCAAGACCTCCAGGGACCTGTGTTCCACATGCGTAGGTTGGCGGGGCTAGGGGCGTCGAGGGTCCTTAATGATGACCCCCAACACTAGTTATTAGATGGAATTGAACAAGAACCTGAGATTGTCGTAGAAGCCATTGGGCTCATTGCGAGGACCCATTCCTACTCGATTCAGGCACTGGTGTTGTGGTCATCGGCGTGGAGGATGCAGATGTTGACGTTGGCACTGGTAGTGGCCAATGATCAACATTGGCCTTCAAGTCACTCTCGTGCGTATTCCTTGATCGGTAGGGTATAGGGTTAGGCCTCCCGATGTGTCTCACTCATTCTTCTTAATGTTAGGCATCGGGAACCCCTTCTTATACACGGTGTAGCCTAGGACTAAGCCGTTAGGTTAGTTGTCGCCCACCGATCATGGGCATGAGTTGGTCAGTCGTTGCCCTATTCTCAAGGGTAACAGTTAGAATGAGATCATACCTAACATTCGACTGGTCTGCCGACTTTTCCTTCTCCCGTGCAGCCACCAGTGACTCCTGCTGGCTCCCCCGCATCTTCGCCTTCTTCGCCGCTGGTGGAGCTAGATGCTCCTTCGGCTTCTTCGCCACCCCCGCAGCCACCAGTGATGCCAAGCACTCCACCGCAATCTCCAGTCACGCCACCTATCCCACCGTATCTATCAACGGTGTAGTTATACCGCCATGTCCATCCCTCTGTCTACTAATGTTCCAGTGCCTCCTATCTAGTTGAAGCATGTTATTGCTACTACAATTGGTCTGAAGGGTTTCAAAAGTCTCCTTTTAATCTTGAGCAGCTCTTGGTGCTTATCTCCTAATGCTACACACATTTGGTACTGCTCCTGCTGATATTGGCCTACTGCTACACATCTTGGTGATGCTTTCTTCGTTGTTGGTATTCTACTACTGCTTGTGCTATTAGTGCATCTCTGCATAGTGCATGGCCTCTTCTTCCAGTTTGGTTTGCTAGGTCATGCTTGCTATTGGGCCTACCTTTGATGATGGCAGTTCCTCCCTACTTTTGCTTATGCTGCTAGCTTCTTTTGAGTATAGTTTCGTTATTTTCCGCTGCGTCCACATCCAAGTCCGCTCGTCTTTCTTTGAGTTCGTCTATGCTGTGTAAGTCCACATATTCCTTCATTAATTAGTCGATTTCTTTTCGGTCGTTATTGATGCAATTTAGCCATTTAGATCTTTTCGTAGCGTTAGTGACAACTTCGTCTGTTGTCTTGCTACTCGTCATCTTGGTCTAAGTCATTTTTGTGTCATCTTGGTCTTTTTATAGCTTTAGTGATAACTTACATATGTTGTCTTGCTATTTCTTATCGCTTTGTTGCAACGACCAAAGGCATTCATTTGTTATTATTCACGACTCTACTCCTATGCTTCGTATAACACTTCTTCGGCTTGATTCGACATGATTAAAGATTCCACTATACGACGGTTTTGACGAGACAATTTTTTGATGTATTAGTCTAAGTTTATTACTTAGTGTCATCTTGTTCAAATGCAATGCTATTGCATACACCTTGCATTTGAGGAGGGGTGTTAGGTATATAGAGTTCCTATCCATTACATATATGTTAGGTTAATAGAATCTTTATCATGTACTCATCGTATACTATATATATTGCTCACAGAGGCTATTATTGAAGACAAATTGCTATTCCTAACAAAGTTCACAAGTTTCAAATACATTTAGTGCCTACAAAAAATGGATTAGGTTGCAGAGAAAATCACAATGTGATCCAAAAATATTACTAAGACAAGTTAGCAATTAGGTGCAGATTTATCCTGATTAGAAGTCTGTACTTCTGTTGTTCAGAAATAAAAAATACAATAGTACCTTAAGCATGAGAATAGAATGGAAAATATGGATGCCAAATGTTTCAAAATAAAGTCTTTTCATTTAAGTTACTTTGTTTTAGTAGATTTTGTAGTTGCACCATTCAAATGGCTTGTGGCTAAACTAATAATTGGAATTGCTCTTTGGCTATATTTACACAAAGGGAAAATCAAGATAAGAGTAAGGCATATGATAAAATATGAAACTGACCAAAAAGCAATAAACAGAAAAAAAAAAAGTCTGAGTGGGACCTAATAGGTGCTGTTCAACATACTTTCCTAGTTCAGTTATTGCTTATACTTTCCATTGCAAACGAGAAGTTCCAACAGAATTAACATTACTTTGTCTATGATAAGTGATATCTTATTTTGCTCGCAAAGCTTAATTAGCTACTATATAAGTCTTGCTCTTTAGATTTGCTACTTTTGGTAGCCTGTACGTTCATGCAAAATAGAGCCTTTACAAAAGCACAATAACTACTTCAGTATTTCTGTTGCTATCATTGTTAATCCTGAAATTACCTACATGAAACTAATATGTAAGCTACTGCAATAAAAAAAAGAATTTTTTACCCATTTCTATTGTTTTAAGATTCAGCTCTAGATCCAACAGCTCATTTTCTAGCTCTTTTTGTTCCCTAGCCTTATATTCTGCAATTTCATGCACTTTTCCTTACTGAATTCAGACAAGTTATGTGGAAAGGACACAGAAGCCAGACTTTCCCAAAAATGAATTCATTGTCTACCTCATAATAGAACGAATGATGGTGCAAGAAATTATATAGTCAATATTGCCCAAGATATTATATAGTCAATGCTTCCTTATATTATGAATGAAATTAGCACATGTGTGATAGCTTGGTAATTATTTGGTTACGCCATAAACTTTACCACATAAACAGTATTAATGATGTACATCAATACAGGAAATGCGCCCCGTGTGGTGCGATTTTTGGGGGTAATTTTGCAGTTTCTCCACTTAACACTAACTGCGCAAACCTACACATTTGGTGTACTTAAATCTAAACTTCATTTTTTAAGGACTTCTTTAAATCTGACCTCTTTATGAAAAGGAATACTTGGATCTGAATCAACAAAGTACTCATTTTCCAGCATCCTTGTTCCTTGCCAAGTCAGTGTAATGGAAGGTCACTTTCTTATGAAATCAAAATCAATGTAACATGCTCCATCACAATGGTATATTGGCACTGCAGTACTGCACCAACCATTATGCAAACACTCACTTGCGATTAGCATGCTCGATCAGTGGAAACAATCATGGCAGCTTAAGATGCTTGGTAATGCTGGAACCTGTCAAGAACTTGGGCTCGACCACATGGCAGAAGTAACGCTCCATGTTGCGCTTCGCGTAGTGGTCCTCGTCAAGCATGAACTTGGCATTCGCCACCAGGAAGTAGTACGTCTTCAGCTTCTTCTCCTGTCCCAATGCCAAGAAAATCGCATCAGCAGGAACAGATTTCTGTGCGCAATGTGAAATAGGAGAGAAAGGAATCAATCAATCGCGTTTGATTGTTTACCTGCTCCGAGGAGGCATAATGGTCGGAGTTGACAGCGAGGGCGCGGCGGAAGCTACTGAATCGCCTATGTATGTAGGAGACGGTGACGGCCAGGGAAGTCCAAGTATGGTCAGTAACATGTACAGAAAAGAAATTGCTATTCATCTGGCAGAGTATCTTCAAAGTTCAGATGTTGTAGTTGCAGAACAACCTTTTTGCCCCTAATCAAATTTGATTGCTGGAAACGTAAGCGGCATGCTTCAATTCACAATTTAGACAGAACTTATAGAAACAAAATAAAGGAACCTATTTATTAAATGTAAACATCCTGTGGTTGCAACTTTACATTCTACAGGTTCATTGAACATCAAAAGCAATGGTCAAGTAATGACCAAGCTGTGAGTAACTTAATGGCATTATTATAGTATCTCGCGGGATCACAATCATGTTTTGAAGGTTACAGGCAGCTGAATTATTAAAACAATATTTGACTTAGTTTAGAAATATTATTCATAGCTGAAAAAAGGAGACAATAATCTGCAGCCGGATATTGTAGCAATGGCCTCTTCATAAGAATATTGTACTGATTTTACGATGAATCTTATCCATGCACTTACACTCGCAGCGGAATGAAATCAGAGGATCTCCGTCCGTGTCGTGGTGGGTGCGTGCGTCAGGGGGGTGTGGGGTTGGGTGAACAGAGACAAGGGTTAAGGATAGACAAGGATAGGTGGGCTATTGGGCTGAATATATGCCTAGTTTTGGGTAGACCCATGGGCGAAAAAACAGACCCACAGCCGACCCGCTCTGTCCAGACGAAAAAACAGACCGAAATCCGGACCCAACGGGCAGGACTGCCATCACTCTGGTCGTATGTTGATACTTTCTTAAGCTGTTTCTCTGAACTTCGATTCGCGCCGAAAATTTGTAAACACATGTACAAGTAGCCTTTGGCATTTTACTGACAAGACATGAAGCCGATGATTTAGCGCACGCAGACCCTGAAAAGCAGGAAGAACCATTCGGCAAAATATCTTTACTAAGAATTCTTGCACCTTTCAACGAAGATGAAAACATCCAGACTTAACAATAACGACCCTGCATGCTTAGTAAAATAGATCAAAACTTTCTATTTAAGTATCTTGGTACATCCATAAAGCCTATCTTGAACAGCATAGATATCAGAAGGCAACCACGCATCATGCTACACCAGGGCTGATAGCAGGTCCAAACAGACGGACGACGCTGAGGAACTCGGAGCGTCAGCGTCGCTTAGCAGAAGCACCAGAATCAGCATCTTTTTTTCTTTTCTTGAGTAGTTCGACTTTATCTTTTTTCCTTTCCTTGCCAATCTGTGATTAGCAGAAGCACCAGAATCAGCATCTTTACCATCATTTGAAGTAACAGACTAAGGCGATAGATTGCATAAGGCTAGTAACCTATGATGGAATTTTGGCAACTAATGATTGGAAGTAACATTAATACCAGAGGCTAGTAATATTAATACCAAGTCAATGATAAAGTTTTCCTAATATGGGTCGAGGATTATGCACAGTACTTCATAATAGGGAGGGAAGTTTTCGCAATGGGTGAAACCACAATTTTGGACCCATAAAAACAGGGCCATATCATGCATCATAACCACTTCAGTTAATTGCAAAAATTTCTATTGGAGGAACATGATCATAGGACTGAGAAACCATAGTCCCGTGAAGCAAGCCATTAACAGTGGCGCGTATAGAATAAGATGGAGTACACATACCTCAATTGCTTTAACAAGGCCTCTCGTCTTGCGAGACATGAGAGCCTTAGAAATGTCAGCAGCATCCTTCTCGGCTTGTTTATTAGCATCCACGTGATCTGACTGAGTATCATCTTTGTCCATGGCATCTGGTGAGTTATCTGCTCTCTTATTTGACAGATTAGAGAAAGTAATGCCCTCATATTCCATCTTCAGCTCGTCATGGTATTGCTTCTCTAGCATGTCCAACTATGAAAAAGTAAAGGCAGAAAGCATTACAAAAAAAAAATGTTCAATACAAGAAAAGACAGCAGCACTAGAGACTAATTAGACTGAAATGGAACACAGCCCACCTTCCTCTTCTTTTCAGCAGCTTCGTTAGACTCTGTTCGATCAATGATTGCTGCTACCAACGAATTATCCAGATCTTCATCACCTATACCTGGCAGAGGCAAGACCTCATTGCGAGCAGCAGCTTGCAGCCTGTTTATTGTCTCTGCATACTCGGGAATGTAACCCTCTGCATCATTGTCCACAAAAGGAGACAAATGCGGGGGAGGTACTCTGCAACATGAGGAATTAAAAATACATGATGTACTAACCTAAGAATAATTAGTTTTCTACATTATTGCACAGTATAATTCACGGTCTGTAGCCAATGATGGAAATGTAACTATATATTGTGGCAGCAACATGTGGTATAGTTGTACTAGCAGTGCCAAATATTAGCAGTAGCGCTGTCAACTAGTAAATATTAGCTGTAGCAACTACTAGCAAGTTCTATCAGTAGCACTGGAGGGTAGTAACTAGCAGCAGCAAGAGTAGCAGGAGTTGGCAATTTTGTAACCATGTTTCCTACATGTTAAAAACAATTGTCACTAAGTAAAGATTGTCTTCATAACTTGATCGGAGAGAAGATATTCTACAGTACAACATAAGCAGTTACAAAATCTAGCATATCTAGCAGCATCCACATTGGGCAGTGGTAAAATAGAAGATATCAAACATATCCCATGTGATATACCTTCCAACAAAATAACCTTCTGTCGGCAATATGATGCGAGCATTTACACAATCATATATCCACTGTGGTTGAACATACTGCCTAGAAAGGAAAACATGGCTTTGTGTTGGCCTATCAACAATCTGCATTATAACAGAAGTGATAGACTGAGTAAATCACTAAATTGAGAATTCCAGTCAAAGAAACCAAACAAATAAACACCAAGCAACTTTGTAACTCAAAATTAATAAAAGAACAACACGGAATAAATGAAAACTCAAAAGTATGCCTGATGGAACAATATAGTCATAACAGGTGCATATTCTACAAGGGCAAGTGAATGATGGTGTATCTGGCTTGAACAAAAATTCAATTATGCTTCAAAATTCATAGGAATGAAATGGGTAATTCTTTACATACCACTGAATGCCACTAATGTCTCACTGACGACCCAGACCCGACATACCAGCCACGCAAAGAGTGGTGCATTGTGAATCATGTAATTTTTCAGTGGTGAATCATGTAATTTTTCAGTTGCGTATCATGGATTTCTTAGGAAAAATCCTATATAGTGTGAGGGTGTGACAGCATAGTCACTGACGACCCAGGCCCAACATGTCAGCCACGCAAAGAGTGGTGCATTGTGAATCATGTAATTTTTCAGTGGCGTATCATGGATTTCTTAAGACAAAATCCTATATAGTGTGAGGGTGTGACAGCATAGTCGCTGACGACCCAGGACCGACATGTCAGCCACGCAGAGTGGTGCATTGTGAATCATGTAATTATTCAGTGGCGTATCATGGATTTCTTAGAAAAAATCCTATATAGTGTGAGGGTGTGACAGCATAGTCCTATTTTGGATGGGCATATTGTTAGTAGCAAGCATAAAACAAGCTGCCAGCCTGCCACAGACCATTCAATTTGGCTTCATTAGTCTGCTTTTCATCTGAACCAACTAATCTGTTTACGGTTTATGAGATATGAACAGTTAACCACGTCTCAAAATAAACTGCATTGTAGAGAAGAAAGAAATGGGTACACTAATATGGCATCGCTATAGTGGTACTTTGTATGGCATTTTATATTAGAAAAGGTACACCAATTTGTCTCCATCAATATATTCGAACTCTGGTGTAGTAATTATGGCGAATGAAATTAACCTGGTGAGTGATGTCTTCATCTACTTCATTAAATGGAGCTCCTTCTCCTTCCCATGAAACAGTTCCTCCAAATGCTGGAATAATAAATAAAAGGGACTCCCTAGGCACCTGAAAGTGAATAAAGGATATGAAAATAGGAAAGTTTATTCAAATCAACACACTCAATTGATCTGCACCAGAATATTGTAGGCTTGCAGTACGGCCAAATTCCAATAACCTACCTCACGACTCAAGTAGAACTTTAAGTTCTTAAATAAACTTTTGCATTCTTTAGTCTCGTTATCATCTGCATCAACAGCAGTCGATTCTTCTACAAGATGCATCAGTGCACCAGGTTCATTAGTTGGGAGCTGATGCTGAAGCTGTGCCAATCTAAGTTCAGACTCATCTGCTTTTGAGCTTGCTTTACTATTTTCGTCCACTTTTTCCTCAATTAATCTGCCAGATTCTGAATTGCCAATCACTCTTCCGGAACCAGCATACATGTATCGGCACAATGCATAGAGCTCTGGTACAGTCGTAAGATGAAATATTAGAAAAAAGGAAGGTCCACAGAAACTTAGAGGAACAAGGAGAAAAAGGATATACCAGTGTATACATCAAAAAAAAGGGGCAATGACAATTAATAACAATAAGCACCAGCACATACCAGCAGCTAAAGCTTCCAAACGAGAATCCAGAATAGGAGGATAATTTACATTTATTGAATGATAAAGCTTGAAGTTTGCAAATCCTAGAAGTGTCTGCAGGTAGGATAGGCTAGTCAGAAAGCTGAAACGGACACTACAGATAGCACTGTTAAAGTTGGTGTTTTGTGTCAACAGAAAGTGATCAATCTTCCAAGGGAGCATTCAAGAAAATGCCAACATGTACACTGTCAAAGCCAATAACCAGCCTAGGAAACTGTGCTCAAGAAAAACAGAACTACAGATAACAGCAGAAAACCATGTAATACTGGTTATATAGTTTATAAAGCACTACATTACTTACTGGATACCCTAACATGATATCTTGATTTAGGGGTGAATTGCTCAACACTACAGAGGTAATGCAAGTAGGAAAATAGCATTATTGTGTCTTTGGCAAGTGGCTACAGGGCACACTTCTCCGCCTTGCATTGAAATTATACAACTTTGCAGTTATACCAAGCAAATTAACATTCCAACATCATTAGAAGTTAAAAAGAGCCTTATAGCCCAACCAGCAACCATAGCACCATTTGTCTATGACAATCCCACATTTCATGCAACAAAACAGAACACATACCCAACATCGAGCTTCAGATCAAATACACTGCCATATTGGTAAGCAGACTAATTGCCTGAAATTTACAATGACTGTTGCAGAAAGCATGAAACTAAAGAGTAGTCCGCCATAGTTGTTACCTCGTAGAATTCCAAAAAAGTGAGCATCACATTGAAGTCAACATCATCAGTTAATACTTGCTGAAGAGCATGAGGAGTTAGCCAGGTGATCTTTTGTCCTTGAACTTCAGCCTGAGTTACATGGTAGAATCATAAATTTTGACTATAGCATGTGCAAGAACATAAAAAAGGTATCAAGGTACACTAATAAAAGAAGTGCACCACAAGTAATTACCTGGTAATATATGCCCTTCACAGAAATAAATGTCTTCCTCAGAGAATGAGTACGGGATATGTATGCTTGCCATTCATGGCTTAACCTATAAAAATTTCTCCAAATAAATAAAAATTGGAATGGCTTCTTCATATAAGAAATAGTAAATGACCAAAGCACCAGCTATTCTTTCCATTTCATAAAAACGGGATTTCAGTTTGGGCCTTTGAGGACCGTAAATTAGCAATTCGCAGACTACATGCAGGTTTGAAGGTTACCATAGGATATTAAAGAGAAGAATATATTTGTATATCAACATAAAATTCACCGATTACTTGCAAAGCATCATTCTTTTTGCCGCCTTTAATTGCTGCATCACAAGATACAGCAATAGACATAATGACAATGAAGGAAGGAAAAATCAGAGCAAGGTCACCTAGTGCACTGGGAAATAACATGTACACCCTGGGTTTTTCATTTTATTTTATCTTCTTTTGGGAGAGGGTGAGGGGGTGTTATCGTGTGTCTCAGACTGAGAAAGTAAATTTCATAATCTTACACAAAGCATACCTGCGGCAGTTATGGATTCGTTTGACTTCAACACGCTCACCATCAACAGCAGGTAATGCCGCAAACAGATGCACCATTGTAAGGCAATCATCCAAGTCTCGAAGAGCATCAACAAACGTCGGATATCTGTTCAATAAAGAAAAAACAGTAAATGCTACGTAGAGAGAATACTCAATGAACTCCAAAAGAATCATTTTTCGTTCACTTGGTACCTTTCAAGGATAAGCCTATCAAGCTTGTAAGTTGGTGGTCGATTCAACAATCTGTCTGCAAGATCCTTGTTTTTCTTAGCAACAGCCTTCTTAACCTTCTTTCTGTGGACCTTGATTTCCCTGAAATCAAATGTAATAAAAATATCATTAAGAAGGAAGTATATGAGACATCAGAAAAACAAGGATTCTTAGCATGGTCTTATTCACACACTCTAATCTCCCTGAGATAATAAACACAGCTTGAAAGCAGTGAAATTATAAGGTTGTAATTAATCACACAGAGCACCTACACCCCAAGATTTATATCATAAACAGCCAAGTAACTAAGAGGCCACTAGTCTGTCTCACAATCATGCAGCAATATTTTCATAACCAACAAACAAGGAACCAAGAGGCTACTACTCTTACAAGGATACCAAAATATTATTGATGCAGCACTATGCACAAGAGTCTACACTGCACAGCAAATGGCCTTTGTTTGCCAACACGGCAACACTGTGTTTTTACAATTTTTTCTTGCCGTTGGAAATATATTTTTCACCCCCACATCAGCAATTGAATCGAAAAATAAGAAAACATCCCTCATGCACAAATATCCTGTTCAAAAAAGATAAGATGTTCTTGATGATTAAACCCGAAGAAATGCAGATCCAGGTTAACTAGTATCAATAAGTGGTTGTTAGATTAGACATTTTAGGGATCAGCTTCTGCTTCACTGTATAGAAAATTCAGTTTTAATTTGTCAGTTAAGATCTTGACTAGTGGACATCTTGTTTGGTTGAACGTGGGTTTTATCTATACCTTATCCAGTTTTTCTGTAAAAAACAATGGATTATGTTTTTTTTCATAAAACTCACTATTTTCAGTTTCGGGGAAACAAGAAATCCTTAACCACGTTTCATCCTAATCTAAATAAACAAGTTTTTGGCAGTCAATTACAAAGTTGATTTAGTGAAAAACAGTTTTTTGTAAACCCAACTATCCAAGCAATCCCTAATGGAATTTCAGAACACCTATCACCGTGTTCTTTGTTAACGGACATAACATCCCTTATCAAATTGAACATTCATATCAAAATGTATTCATGGAACACTATATTCCCCAAACAATAAACAGAGCAATAAGCAATTAAGAAAACTAACACATCCTCGAAGCAGGTCCACAAATGCGATCGAGCACCGAAATGCGACCCCCTCAAATTACCGATATTCACGACAACAACAACAACAACAAAGCCTTTCAGTCCCAAACAAGTTGGGGTAGGCTAAAGATGAAACCCATAAGATCTTGCAAGTCTAGTCATGGCTCTGGCACGTGGATAGCTAACTTCCACGCACCCCTGTCCATGGCTAGTTCTTTGGTGATATTCCAGTCTTTCAGATCCCTCTTTACAGACTCCTCCCATGTCAAGTTTGGTCTACCTCGACCTCTCTTGACATTATCCGCACGCTTTATTCTTCCGCTATGTACAGGCGCTTCTGAGGGCCTGCGTTGTATATGCACAAACCATCTCAAACAATGTTGGACAAGCTTCTCTTCAATTGGTGCTACACCAACTCTATCACGTATGTCATCATTCCGAACCCGATCCTTTCTTGTGTGGCCACACATCCATCTTAGCATGCGCATCTCCACTACACTCAACCGTTGGACATGTCGCCTTTTAGTTGGCCAACATTCTGCGCCATACAACATCGCAGGTCTAATTGCCGTCCTATAGAACCTGCCTTTTAGCTTCTGTGGTACTCTCTTGTCACAGAGGACGCCGGAAGCTTGGCGCCACTTCATCCATCCGGCTTTGATTCGATGGCTCACATCTTCATCGATTTCACCATCCTTCTGCAGCATCGACCCTAAATATCGAAAGGTATCCTTCTGAGGTATCACCTGCCCGTCAAGGCAAACCTCATCCTCCTCGTGCCTAGTAGTACTAAAATCGCACCTCATGTACTCAGTTTTAGTTCTACTAAGCCTAAAACCCTTCAACTCCAAGATCTGTCTCCACAGCTCCAACTTTCCATTTACCCCCGTCCGACTATCGTCGACTAGCACCACATCATCTGCAAAGAGCATACACCATGGGATATCACCTTGTATATCCCTTGTGACCTCATCCATCACCAAAGCAAAAAGATAAGGGCTCAAAGCTGACCCTTTGTGCAGTCCTATTCTAATTGGGAAATCATTGATATTCACGAATATCAAGAAATTCAAGCAAAATTTTGAAAAATCGAATGAATTCGTGCGGTCAAACCCGATTGACCGAGGCAAAATCCGCTTGAATTGGACTCTTGAAATGCAATCGGTTTCGTCGATATTCGATCAAATTCTGAATTCTTTGAAAACCGCTCGAATTTCTTCGAAAACCGAACACATTCTTCGCATTTCAGTGAAGTTCAACAAAACAACAAAAAACAGCTCAACCTTGTAAAATCAATAACTAATTCATCTGAGCTTCAAATCAAGTGAAATAAATTTTGTTTCTTTCCTTGTAACATGATCTACATGATAAAAGTATTTATACTCATGAAAAAGTTGAATGTTTTCTATGAGAAAATGTATTTGCTAAACCTAGTTAAATGCATAGTTAATTATTTGCTAATCCAAAAATCATGAAACCAATTTTTTTAGTCTTCTTACATGATCCTATGTCTTTTAAAAATACATGAACTCATGAAATAGTTATTGTAACACGCGGGATTGTATAAATGTGTTGCAACTAGATTAATTCATAACTAACCGATTCACACCTCCAAAATTTGTGAAATCACTTTTATTAGTTTACTTATACTATGCTTTATGTAGGAAAAATAATGGTGGACATGTAAAAGTTAATTACAGTGCTGTTTTTTAACATGTTAACTTTATGCTTGTGAACTTTGTAAAAATCATGGAGAAATTAATAAAACTCTAAATGAAGTGAAACAATTTTTAAAGATCTTCGTAAGATACACCCTACACAAGAAAAATGTGTTTGCATGTTAAGCTTTTACTTAACGTGATGGGCCAAATCATCCTACTCATACGGCCTATTTCTGTATTTTTCTTTTTTTCAAACTTCCTCTGTATAAAATATGATGCAAACGACATTATTTTGATTTTTTTTTCACATAAGGTCTTAGAATTGTCTCTAGTATTTTTAGAAATTTTTGTGAACTATTTATTTATTTTTTATATTTTTGAATTCAAATTTCAAAAACTGGTCGGTTTGTGAATGCGATACGGCTCGAATCGTCAAATATCGATTGATATTCGCGCATTTTCAAACCCTGCCTCTAAGTCAGTGACTCCCTCTGTACTTGCCCCGAATAGTGGCCACTACAAAAATATTTGGCAGGAAAAGTACCTGAACTTTTCAATCAAAGGGTCATGAAGCAGGAAGACGATATCCTTCATGTGGTAGTAGGTCTTGTGGTTCCCTTCCACCTTCTTCTTCGGCTGCCGCGGAAAGACCCCCTTGAGTATGCATAGCTTCCTGCAATAAATAGGAAAATTTCAATACAATTCTTTGCAGACTTTTTGAGAATTCAATTTGCCCTTCAAACTACAATGTTAAGTTACTAATTGCACACAGTTCATACAGAACACAGTGACTCCATTAGCATATCAAGTTACTCGTTACAAATAAGCCATATAGGACACAACAAACCGAACGAAGTAGCTTACCGGACGGTTTTAACTGCCACAAACAATGTGCAAATTTTCCAGTTCCAGCATAACTGGTTAACATCAGCATCGCCAAAAGTTCATCCAAAATTGGACGCGGTAGACGTTCCCCAATGACCACTTGTCGGTAATAAAAAAGTACTAATCCGGAGATAATATAGGAACCTGAATGTTGCGAGGCTAATCTGCAGGTAGTTCACCGCCTTGGTCCTCGTGATGTACTTCGCCGCGTTCCCCTCCTTCTTCTTGCCCTAAAGCACGACAAGAACGGCACATAAGAGACCCTGCGGGCAACAAAGAGAAGGCCCTTGGAGAAGGAGGAAGGGGGAGGGAGGATTACCGGAGGGCGGTAGTGCTTCGGCATGGCGGCGGCGGTCGCTCTTCGGGCGGGTAAGGGGGAGGAGGGGAACGGATATGAAGGGGTTGGTTTTAGGGTTTTGCTTTTATATGGCAGCGGGGCGGCTGCTTGAGCTGGAAGCCTGGAAGGAGTGGTGTTTTGCTAAAAGATGTCGGCCTCGAAGGAGTCTCCTCGCAAGTTTTTTTCTATTTGTACGAAGTAATCAAATGAATAGCAAATTTAGCTCAAACTTACACTTCAATGGATGATAAAAAGGTAAAAACACTATTAAATAATGCAGTCATTTTACACCAAAGATTATGAATTACTCCACGATCAATATATATCTTTCTAAAAAGTACATAATCTGCAACGTTTGCACGTAAATGACATATAGTCGCAAAACTAAAGAATGAAACTATTTGGAGTTGGACAATTTCTATCTCGGAAGCCCGTTAGAATCACTTACAACTTATTTTGAGTATATATCAACTTAGTTATATATGCGTATTATTGATCCACTAATTATAAGTAAGTTATACAACTTACGACTTAATTAGATTTATAATTACGAGTCAGTCATATGTACTATACACCGACTAAAAAATTGGCTAAATCATATGTCCACTTTGCATTAAGTTCTTTTTAACCTGTATCGAGCTTTAGCTTGGCTGACAGTGACAGGGGAGCAAGGAGCTTCCCTACCGAGTCACCCACGTTCGAGCCATGGGGCTGCACGTGATTTACATCCCGTCAAAAGCTAAAAAAACCTCCGGAAAAAGGGTCCCGGCGTTTAAAAAAAAATCTCTTTGAACCTTGTTGCTTAATTATTGGATTTTATGAGGTCAATTGTAACCGTGTAGGTGTCTTCGGAAACAGTTGCGATGTGATTTCTCAAAGATGAACCAACCGATGACATATATTTAAAACAGTTGAGCGGTGAACAAATCTTTTTTTATGGATGTTCAAAGCAATCGATGTTCACGCTGTCAACAACCTATTAAGGTTTAGTTTTTTATGGAAAGGAATTCTTTTAACCAATAACTCATTCTAAATCACCAACAACTGGGATATAACAAAGTCAGGCACCTATACTGCCAAAATGCAGGATCCGACGATGACAAGCTCGCTCCAAAAATAGCTAAGGCAATCTTCAATAAGAAATCTAAATATTCATTCATTATTATAGTATTCTCTATCACTATTACAGTATCATCTATTTTTTTCATCTTCAACAGACACTATACTTCCTACCTTCTATTACTCTATTTCTCCTTTTGAACCCACACGTATACACTGAGAACAGTGTTGCGGGAGTCATTTTCTGACTGCAAATTTGCCGTGTCCCTCATCCATCCCGCTTTACTGTAGCAAGAGAAAAATACGGTTTGCAAACTCTGTTAGAGATGATTTACTGGTTAAAATCGAATCATATTCTACTGTAGTACTCGAAAAGATAAAAATGCCATCTCCGTTGAAGATAACCTAAGGAGCTGGCTACTAAATCAAGGTTTAGATTTGGAAGCCTATGTGTTTTTTAAAGTATAGCGTACACTTACGAATATGAACATACCCTTAAAAGTTAAAACGCTCATTTTTACGACCCTAAGTGCATGCTCGAAAATGTTGCAAATTTTCATTGTCTCTCGGCCCATCATTAATCACGGCCGATGGGCCAGGATCTATGCCAAACCCGCAACGATCCGCGTCTTCAAACGTGCCCAAATTGAGAACCTGAGATGGTACGATGAAGCGGTGAACCCCAAATATCCAATTGCGTCCAAGGGAAATCCAGCAGCCAACACCCCAGCGCGGATGCAGCTTTCGCGGCTTCTCCTTTTCGCTCGGCGCGATTACGAAAAACTCTTCCCGCCAGCGCCTCCGCGCGAGGAGCAAAACCTCCTCCATTAAACGCCTCCCGCCCGCGGCCTGCGCCGCCTGCCCCCTCATCGTTCGCTCTCTCTCTCTCTCTCTCTCTCTCTCTCTCTCTCTCTCACACACACACACACACACACACACATGGTGATGCGGCGGCGCACCTCCGCGTCCTTCTTCGGCGGCCTCCTGACCCGGGAGCTCGGCGGTGCCGGGGCCTCCTCCCGCGGCGCGGCGCGGCTACCGTACCTCGCCGACCTCTCCTCCGACCCCGGGGGCCGCGGCGGCGGGGTCATATCCGTCGAGCACTCCGGCGACCCCGCCATCCCCTTCGCCGTCTCCTTCGGCAAGGTTCGGAACCCGGATCCCTCCGCCATTTCGCGTGGTTTGCATTGTTAAATCCTGCTTGTGAAGACCAATCGTTTGATGAGCCCTGCCGTTTCTCCAGACCGCGAAGACATCTCAGTTCCTGGCGGTCGCCGACGAGGATGGCTACGTCAGTCTCTATGACACCCGCCGGCGCCTCCCGTCCAGCTCGTCATCTCTAGAGAAGTCAGGTCGGTTCCGAGCTCCGTACCTTTCCCCATCCACTCCCAATTCGATCTGATGTGCTCCCTATATGGTTGAAGATTTGGGTATTTTGAGGCTTATGTTGGGTGCCCTGTGCAATCTATCTCAATCTGACATCCTGCTCTTCTTGCAGCTGAAACGAGGGTGTTCGATTGGGTTGCCCACAACAATGCAATCTTTGATGTGTGCTGGATTAAGGTACCTTCACTTACTTGCAATGGTTGAAATAGGCCGAAGGAATCCTATAGTATAAAACCCAATCCATAGGTTAAGTCTCAGCAGTATATGTACGTCTCTGACTAAGTTGCAATCTTATGTGTTACTTATGTAGGAGGGATCCCAAATAATGACTGCATCGGGCGATCAAACTGTAAGTAATGCAACACGATCAAAACAAACTGTTTAGTAATAGAAAGCCTGGCAGACCTCCTGCCAGTTTTTCCGTTTCAAAAAAAAAAAAAAACTGTTTAGGATATCATGTACCAATGAACTCGTTGCTTCGTTCTGCAAAATCACTATGATTGTTTGTTCTGTATCAGGTGAGGATATGGAGCGTGGGAAATAGGAAATGCATTGGTGTCTTGTCAGGACACACTGGAAGTGTGAAGTCGCTGTCATGCCATTCTTCAAATCCTGGTTAGTATTATCTAGCCTGAATCTACTATGTATAATTTGACACATTTATCCTCCTAAGTCGTGTCAGAAACTCCTGTTCAAATAGTTTATTTTCTTTGCAGAGCTTATTGTTTCCGGTTCAAGGGACGGTTCATTTGCTCTTTGGGATTTAAGATGTAACCCTAAATCTTCAAGTAGCCATGGTGAACAATGCCTTATGTATGTTGGCCTATTGCTACTAAATGCTCCCTTATCTAATAAATCCACATTGATCATGAATGTTGGTAGCAATGTAGCATGTTTCACTGAACATAAAACGTGTCACATGCTAGGTCTTCTGCTGTTGTCAGAGAAGCCCACAGTCCAATCCAAAGGAGCCGAACAAGGTCTCGAGCAAAGGTATTAAATCTACATGACATAATCTTTGCTTGGGATGACCATATATCCCCTAACGTTCATTTGCTGATATTGGTGATATTTAGGCCGCTTCAACAAGCATCACATCAGTTCTTTATCTGAAAGACGATGTCTCCATTGCTACTTCTGGAGCATCAGACAAGTAAGCCGTTCTCTCATCTTTTTATCCTGCATTTACAATTCATTACCCAGTTTCATAGTTTGTATATTGCTTCTAATGTATTGCTATGATGTCACTTTGTAGAACCATTAACATTTAGTTTTTCTGCCAGTGTTGTGAAAATATGGGACACACGAAACCTTAAAGTGCCTGTCTCCAGCAAAAACTCTCAAGCAGGGACACAACATTTGGTAAGCTGTTGTTCACTCTTAAAGAATGATTCATTAGTAGCACAGAGATAGTAACTTGGAGACAATAGCTATCAATATACATTCACCAATATACATTCATAAAGTTGAGTGCTTAAGAGTATAACCATGGATGCCAGTTTTGGAGCAATAGCTACAAAATGATGTCTTGTCTAAATTTGGAGACGATGTCAGATCGAACTTACTGGTCCTTTGTTTCTGTAGGAGGGTGTGAAACATGGAATCTCTTGCCTATCTCAAGACTCACATGGTGCATACATTGCTGCGTCATGCATGGATAACAGGTAAAATTGGACTTCATCAGACTGTACTGCATAGTTTTCATGTCATCGGTGAAGACTGCTTTTGACTATGTGAGTCTTTCAGGATCTATTTATACAGTGTTCTCCATGTGAACAAGGGCCCAATCAAGATTTTCACTGGCAGCAAAATTGAGTCTTTCTTTGTCAAAGTGAGTAATCATCTGGTTTGACTCTTCCTTGAAAAAGTTTTAAAAAGCTGCATATGTTTAGTTTCTTTGATTTATGTTCTGTAACACCTAAATGTTGTCCTATGCAGTCTGCTATTAGCCCTGATGGAACTCACATGCTTGGTGGTTCGAGTGATGGAAATGTATACTTGTGGCAGGTACTTGTTGCCTGTTCATGATCTGCTGTCTTACATTCTATTCATTCTATTCTTGCCAATACTTTTCCATTGACATAGGTGGATCAACCTGAAAGTAGCCCCATAGTTTTAGAAGGCCATGAAGGTGAAGTCACTTCAGTTGACTGGTACGGTCTATAAAGAGTGATAACTTTTGTTAAACCCTCATTGACAATCTAATCCTCATGTTGCATTGTAAATTTCCCGTTTTCAGGTGTGTATCTGAGGTTGGAAAGATAGTAACATCTTCTGATGATTCCACGGTGAGTTTATTTGGTTAGACCTGCAGTTTTTTCTTGTCATGTACTAGGGAGGGACATGAAATAAATTGAAACAATGATAACTCTATACCCGTATGTACCAGGTTCGTGTATGGGGTACCAAGAAAATGGATTGCACCAACGTAAGCTCACCAACAGTAATCCGTAAGCGGATAACTGTGCCAAACACCGAGTACCGAAGGTCTGCTACGCATGAGCGAGCTACTACTTCAAGAGACGCGGTTGCCTGCACCAGTGTTGATGGTGAATCGCCAAGTGGCACCCACTCTCCCCTTCAACCCAGAGCACTAGACTTTGGCACTCCAGAATCTGCGAAGAAGAGACCATTTGCATTGTTTCAGGAGGAGGCCTTTGATGTGAGGAAGAGCCCGGAAGCTCCAATGAACAGCCCCTCTTCAGTTCTAAGCCCGCCTCCTTCGCTGAAAAGGAGAACAATTCGGGACTACTTCGCCAGTAGTACATCATGAACCTTGACACATTCTGACAGCTAACTGGTATCAAGAAGTCCTAGCGGCCTTGAGGACTTGGGTTTTCTTAACTTATGGTGGGATTTTCTTGCCTGAAATTACACTGCTCATACGTGTTAGATGATCACAGCAATTCATGCAATCCCCTTCCCTTGGCAGGATTAAGTATCAGTTGTGAAGAGAGCTGCACATTTTGGGAAAATTCTTCTGTGGAGTTGCTGTGGTTTACCTCGCATTGATCTTTTGAAACGCGGTTGTACATAATATATTGCTATAGAACCATCCTCCTTTTCTCTTTGTATTCCTTTTTCTTTTTTTCCATTGAGCTCAGTCTAACAGAACTGAAGAAATACTTCGATTTATCTATCTGTCAGTACATTATAAGTAATATATTGCATGCAGCAAAGTTGTCTGGTGATGCTCGCTGTACCTTCATCAATGTGTCCATGTGTTGTGCACACACCTTTGTCTATGTGAAGGCCGAGATAAATGAAGATTGGTCAGCTTAAATCTACAAACAATCATCATAGACTATATATAATATTCTTGCGACGTCAGAATCAATTAACATGGCTTGACTCCCGGCTCAATTAAATGGCCACAACTTGGAGTATTTTCTATCCCGATGCAGCTGAAATTTGAAAACAGTAATCGGTTCTGGTCTACGCCTGACAATTTGACATGGCTTGACTTCTGTACACTGAAAAGTGTCTTGATCCTCGCTCCTGTCTCTTGTGACTACGGATGTCCACAGACAGCCTGGGGTGTTCATTGGGCTCTTCCGCACCCCAGCATCAATCCATAGGAAGGAAAAAGGTGCATCTTAAGAGGCTCCACAAGCGTGAGACTAGATGTCAAGCAAGCAGTTGAATCTGATGCTACTCAAACTTCATATGAATGCGAGTTAGGAACTCGTATAGGTGTCGAAAGTCACACTCAGCACGTAGATCCAAACAGCACTACCAAGAGAGGTAACCAGCAATAGAAAGATAGTCCAACTGACGCCACATATTTGTCATCTGAGCATAAAAAGCATCAACTGTGGTATCATCCTACTGAAGAGACTATTCCTGGTGAACAACAGTCAAATAGAAAGCATCCTTTGACGACTAATAGATCTGACAAAGGTAAGTCCACATCTAAAAGGCAGTAAAGAATCCAACAATCTCAAAAGAAAACATGTGTTCCATACTAGCAATCAGAATAGATGTAGCACGAGTATCATCATCAATCCACTGAGCAATGTCAGACAATTGTTCATGATACAGCTCCAAAGCTTTTGAATAGGCAGATATGGCCTTCTCATAAGCAATTGTAGCGATATCAATAGTTGTCTTATCTATTTTGTCAGTAGTCGGCTGCACGGGTTCCGTTGGAGGCTCTAGGGAAGGTGGACAAGGAACGTTGCCACAGAGAACACCCCAAAAACGAAGGTCGCGCATGTGAACGCGCATATATTGCACGAAGTCCCAGTAATTAGCACCATCAAAGATCATTGAGCATCGAGGAACTAAAACGGTGTTCGACGACATCATGAAGAGATGACGAACGACGGTGAGAGCGCAAAGTAGAAGTGGCATTCGACGACGAGAGCGCAAAGGTAGTGACAAGCAATAGCGAGTAGCAACGAACGACAACGAGAGTGCAAATAAAAACAGCGGTCGACAACAAGAGCGCAAGGAAAAGCGGCGAGCTGCTGTATATTTTTTTTCTCTTCTTTTTTTTTTACCAACTCAGACCAGACTCGATCTCCTTATAACGAGTCCGGCTCAGCCCGATCGAGAGAGAGGCGAGCGGCTGGCGGAGAGGTCCAGCGAGCGACGACGTGGTGAAGGCGGAGAGCAATGGTAGATTCGGACGGTGCGGGGTAGAGCCAAGCTGGGGTGAAGCTGGCCAGCGTAGCCTTGGGGACGAAGGGCGGAAGTCGGCGAAACGACTCCGACCAACGGCGTCAAGTAGAGCCGGGCAACAGCGGGATGATGCGCGTCGAGCCCGATGATCGGCAGCGGACAGACGGTAGCACCGCCGAATCTAACAGAGGCGTGATGAACCTAAGCTGCGATGACGTGTCCTGGCGAGATCCCGATGCAAGCCCGACTCCGAGAGCGTCAGGAGCGGCAGCAGCAGAGGGAGGGAAGTCTGCACCGAGCAGAGATCCGGCGGAGGGGCTCCGGTCGGATTGGGGCTACGCCGAGCAGATCTGGACTGGCGACTACGGGAGAAGAAGAAGCGTGAAGCTGCAACATGCGAGAGGAGGAACCCTAACCCTAATTTTTGTCTCCATATACCATGTTAGGAATAGGAACTTGTATTCCCTGGAGTCCCTGGGCCAGAATATATACACATATATACGGGACAATATACAAGAAGCCCCTTTTAGTCTGAGGATAATACACAAAGTAATATATCTCTCTAACACATACACTCCTGTGTCGTAAAAGAGTATGTTTTGGATATCGATATAGTCAATAATACACCAGTTTGACAATCAATTGCTAGTATACAATGCATGTAAAATATATTAGCAAAGTTATAATATTTAAACAACCTTTTAAGGCAAATCTAGTTATACAGTTTTCAAAAGTTTAATCGAAACGTTTAAAGATATCGATGGTTAAAATTTAAACATATTGACTGCACGCAAGTTAAAATGATTTTTTGTTACGAGAGGGAGTATATCTTAAGAATACTAGCTAAGTTTTTTAAACCATGTAAACTCTTTCGGATGGAAACGTTCAGACATTCTCAAAACACTTTAGCTATACACAAGGCCGTGGTATATATTTATGCAAAATTTTAAAACAAATCTGAATCTTGTTTATGAGATACGAAGAAGACAAAATGTAGCTATTGAAACAATGCATAACAATATATCTGCGCTGTTACACTTCTAATTGAAAATGTTTAATTGTGGAGTATGTTGACAAGAATCTATGAAAGTACAATGTAAGGAGATTGTTTACACATACTAAAGCCAATTTGTATTGTGAGAAATTTAAGCACTTTCGTGTACATTGGTGTTAAAAATTCTTATTCTTATGAAATTGGCTGCACGCATTGCACGACAATAGTGGTACAAGGGAAGGGAGGTCGTGCATGATTCCATCTGCTAACGTCATGCTCTATCTGGGTGTTTAACTCTACCAAACTCCGGTAAATATGAATTCGAATATAACGCATGCTGGCTCATAGCAACCCTGCTAGTGCTAGCTCACACACCGTCTGCTGTCTGACGTTGTCTCGCATCACACACTACTTCGCATGAATCCAACAGCCGCGCGTGCCATTTCAGCCTCCTTGACCGGTGTAACCCATGCAAGCCTCCACCCTCACCACGTGCCCCTCCCCTCCTCTCGTGTCATCACCGCTCTCGCCACCTATATACGGTGGCCCGGCCGGCCGGCCTCTCCACTGCACTTCACATTTGCCTAGCTTCTTCCTGTTCTTGCCGCGCTAGCTCTTCGATCGATCTCTCCACCGGCCGCAGCACATTCGGCTAGCAAGTCGCGCCTAGCGATGGCAGATCGCGATGTCAGCAGCACCCACGGCCACGGCGGCCACCCGGTGGGCGAACAGGTGAAGGGCATGCTCCACGACAAGGCTCCCACGGCGTCGCAGGCCCTGACGGTGGCGACGCTGTTCCCGCTGGGCGGGCTGCTGCTGGTGCTGTCCGGGCTGGCGCTGGCGGGCTCCGTGGTGGGTCTGGCCGTGGCCACGCCCGTGTTCCTGCTCTTCAGTCCGGTCCTGGTCCCGGCCGCGCTGCTCATCGGGATGGCCGTGACGGGGTTCCTCACATCAGGCGCGCTGGGGCTCGGCGGCCTCTCCTCGCTCACGGTGCTGGCCAACACGGCTCGGCAGGCGTTCCAGCGTACGCCCGACTACGTGGAGGAGGCGCGCCGGCGGATGGCGGAGGCCGCGGCGCACGCGGGCCACAAGACGGCCCAGGCGGGAAGCGCCATCCAGAGCAGGGCGCAGGAGGCCAGCGCGGGAGGAGGCGGCGGCGGCGGCGGCGGAGGGAGGGCGTCTTCGTAAGCGCAGCAAGCGTCACGTCTCGCATGCCAGGGCCGTGCATGGAACGCGAACGCTCGCATTTGTGCGTGCGTGCAAGCGGCGGGTGGCGTTGTGAAGTGCTGTGCGTGCGTGTCTCCCCCGAGTGTGTGTCCGTGCGTGTCGTGAACCTATGCCTGCCTGCTTAGAGTTCGTGTGTAGTATCGGTGTATGTTATGTTCTCGGTTCAGTTCCGAGCTGTGAATAAGGTAGGGGGAGCCTGTGTTTGAGCTAGAGTTGGGTATATGCACCAGCAGTATGCTACTATGCTCCTCTGTTGAAGGAAAAAATTGGTGACTAGTAACGTCTCTTTGCTTTATAAGTCGCCTTTTGTTACGCACTGCCACTTCGCAAGGTATGGAGCGTTCTCGTCAAGCTTCGCAATCCATGGTCGTTTCTGCTGAGGCTCACATAAATAAGATAGCAAAATTTCCGTTCTTTCCCAGAACTCCATTGTGATGGCCTAGTTCCGGGCTCGTCTTTGGCGACGGCGAGAGGCTGGTCTCGTGGCGCTGCCGGCCGTACGTGGAACGGTGGAAGGCAGCATTGTGATGAGGAAGGAGGGGGCAATGTAGTCACCTTCAAGCTGAGTACAACAAGGGAGTGTGACGTGGTGGGAAGCGGCTCCTCTCACTTTGCTAAGCAAGGTGAGAGAGCTACAGTATGGTGACTTAAGTCTGGATTGGAAACAGCCTTCACATTTAGCGCTACAACACCGCTATGGTACATGTGATACAGCGAGATTAGTACAGAATTGATGTTACAGTACCAGCACTTCACTAGTTCACTTCAAATTAATGTTCACACCCTCACAAAAATACTGTTCCTGGACTGTAGCTCCCTTATTTCGGTGTTGACCTCACCTAGTTGGAGTTTGATGCAAATGGTTACAAAGAAGAGCGACGCCAACATTCCATAGAAATCATTGCGGAGGATGTTCACAAAGTTTTATTCAGAAAAACCTATTGCACGAGAGTGGACGTTTCGACCAAGCGAAATTTCGAGATCAAACTCACTTTTATGTCCTCTTCTTATCTTATTTCATATTAAAAAAATCTCTATCTCTACCGTATAAAATACGAGTTTGTTCTCATATGATTTTTCCCTCTATTCTCCTCCTATTAAATAAAATCTTCTCAAATTTGAGTAGTTTCTTTATTTTTGCCATCCATTATTATCCTCTAGTCTCTACGTTTCGTTACCGATAACTAAGATATGGGACTCGTTGACCTAATAAAATATTTGAAAAAATTAGAAAAAAATTATCAAATATTTTTTTTTAGATTTTATCTGAAAACAAACTACAACCTCGCTCTAGATATATTCGTTCAATAGTACTCTCAACATATTTACATCTCTATATTTAAATTTATGTTTTATATTATATCTAATATTTATATTTTAGTTATAGCATATAAACACGCTAGTTATATTTGAAACGCGAAACCACGGTGTAGCCGGCCCGTGAGTGGGCTCAGCAAATCCGCGTGAAAGCAGCGGCGCGTGCTGCCCCGCACCTGACCTGAGACCCGCGCCGCCGTCCACCGCGGAAGGAACCACGACCACCCCACAGGACAGAGATCCTCTGCAGTACTGCACTGCCACTGACACGTGGGACCGGACCCACGTGTCAGTGACTGTACTGCAGAGGAACCGCGTCCCACCCGGCCACCCCACACTTTCCTTCCGCTGTTCCCCTCCCTTCCTGTGGGTCCCATCGGCACGCACCGACAAAGCGAGCCGCTGAACACCACCACCACACCCGCGGGCCCCGCCCCCTCACACCGCCCGACGTGCGGGCCACGGTGATTCGAAACGCACACCGCGTCGTACCAACGTCTTGCGCATCAAAGCCAAAAAAAGAAGATCGAGGGGAAAGCCAAAAAAAAGAGAGGAAAAAAATAAGAAAGGCGAGGGGAAAGCCAAACCAAGCCGATCGGTCGATCCAAACAACCAGGGCACCCCACGGGCCTCGCCGTCCTCCCCACTCCATGCCCTAGCGGTAGATCCAAGCACGCACGCACGCACGCAGCTGCCGAGCGTGCGAGCGAGAGCACCGTCCAGCCCAGCCCAGCCCCGAGGTAACCGCCTTCTCCGATCCCTTCCCCCTTGTTCCCCAATCCGCGCGATCAAAACCCTAGCCGCCAGGATCCAGCCGGTTCCCTCCGCGGCGCCGTGCCGTGGGCGATCCGCGTCCTGGACGGGCGGGCCGTGTCCCTTTCTCTATGCGAGAGGCCGGCTTAGATCGTACGATTCTGCGATCGTTGGTTCGCTAATTGCGGCCGTGGTTGTCTTGGTCTGATCATCTGTGCCGTTCGCAGATCTGTTGCGGGAGCGTGTGTGGGGCTTTGGTTTAGGGGATGGTTGGTTAGGGATCGCTAGGGCGAGGAGGTAGGCTCCGGCGGTTGGGGATCGCGGCGAGGGTTTGGGGTTTTCGTGGGATCTGCGGGTGGATTCTCTTCGAGTTCTGTGAGGAAGGAGGAGGTTGCCTCTGAGTTAGATTTGGTATGTCGTTTGTATCGTCTCGTAGCGGACTGTTAGGTGCTATTCTGGGCCTTGCTAAGCAAATTGTTTAATTGTTCCTGTGTTGGTCCGTTGATGGTGTTGACTTTGGACTGTCTGTCCTCAAGGGTTGTTTTTAGCGAGTGAATTTAATCTAGTGCATTGCTGGAAGCACTTTCTGGCTACTTATCTGTTAGCTTGTTGAATGCGCTGTTTTGATATCTTGAACGGGGGAGAGCATAGATTCACTACATTTGATTACTCAACGAGTCTAACAAAACTGCATGCCATCTGTGCAGATCTTTTGTTTGGTGTGCTCATGATTTAGCACCAGCTATATTGACATCCAACTCTGGTGACATAGGCTGTTGCTAGAGTAGCAAATCAAGAGCTAAGCATGGCGGATTCAATGGTAGCGAGTTTCTGGGGACCTGTTACATCAACGACTGAGTTATGCGAGGAGAATTACACGCACTCATCATATATTGCGGAATTCTACAATACCATCTCCAATGTTCCATGTGTTCTTTTGGCGCTTATTGGACTAGTGAATGCTTTCCGCCAGCGTTTTGAGAAACGGTTCAGTGTCCTGCATATATCAAATATGATACTTGCTATTGGGAGTATGATTTTCCATGCCACCTTGCAACACGTGTAAGTTTTCTCTTAACTACCCTATGCTTCTGTGGATGTCACTTTTGATCTTGCAATTATCAGAATAGCTAGTTGAATGTTTGTTCTTTACTCTAATGCACTTCTTCCAGTTTAGCTCATTATGGATGGGTGTTTTGCATTGTGGTATTAGTTTCCATGTTCACCTACTTTTGAAGCAAGCGTGACCATTTCCTTTTGTTGCTCCATTACCTTGCGGTTTTTCTTCTATATATGACATTGAAATTTGATTCTACCATACTGCAAAAAAGAAAACAGCCATTTGCAGAAGGCCGAACGTCATTTCTGATCCTAGTTTTGCACAGAAAAATTGCAGAGAAGATGAGCAAATTATTTGGTGATAAAATTCTTTATAAGTCATCGCACTTAAGGATATTTGTAATTTGTTGCTTCGGGATTTGATGCTTCACCTAAAACATCTTATCAGTTGTTGGTTTCTTAGAACCATAGAGTTCATGCCCCTGTTCCATTATTTTATTAAAAATGAAACATGTTTTATGGCGTGTTTCTTTTTTTTCTTCTGCTGATTTCCTGTCTAGAATGTAATTCTTTTGGTTCGAAATTGTAAGATAACTATTTTCTTTGTACAATGTGAAAATTCATGACTGTTGACTGCCTCGGATTGTAGTTATTTTTTCTGGTTACAAATGGATAAACTTCAGCTTGCTGAAATATGTGTTATAAATTAGTGAATGATTTTCACAGCAAAACCATCGAGGAACTACTGATTTAAGAAGCGATTTTGCAAAGCTACATATTTAGTTGTGCTATGTGTCGTGTGGAGCTAAAGGTGATCGCCTGACATGGCCCTGCCATCCAGCCTCGTACATCCCTGGGCCTTTTCGTCCTGCACACTGTACAAATCAGTTGTCACATTTATTTGTGGCTGGGCGGCAGGCCCAGAATGTCGTGTTCCGTATAATGCAATGACTTTTATCTCTACAACAACAGCAACAACCTTTGTCCCAAGCAAATTGGGGTAGGCTAGAGATGGAACCCACAAGATCCAACTAAAAAGATGATGTGAAAACAATAATGATAATAAAGGTACTAGTAATAGTAACAAAATAAAAGTAATAATGGTATAAGGAGACTGATGCATAAGTTATGGTTTTGGCACGTGGATTGCTAACTTCCACGCGTTTCTATCTGTGTATAGTTCTTTTGGGATATTTCATTCCTTCAAGTCTCTCTTTATAGACTCCTCTCATGTTAGGTTTGGTCGACCCCTGCCTCTCTTCACATTATCAGTGCGTCTCGGTATCCCGCTATGCACATGTACTCTAGAGGCCTCTATTGGATATGTCTAAACTATTTCAACTGATGTTGGACAAGCTTTTCTTTGATTGACGCTACCCCTACCCTATCACGTATATCATTATTTCGGATCCGATTATTTCTTGTATGGCCACAAATTTATCGCAACATATGCATTTCTGCTACACTTAATTGTTGGGTATGTCGCTTTTTAGTTGGCTAACATTCGGCGTCATACAACATCACAGGTCGATTTGTTATCCTATAAAACTTACCTTTCAGCTTTTGTGGCATCTTGTCACAGAGAATGCCAGAAGCTTGACGTCATTTCATCCATTCGGTTTTGATTCTATGACAACATCTTCATCGATATCACCATCCTTCTGTAGCATTGATCCCAAATATCGAAAGGTATCCTTCTTGGAAATCATCTCTTCACCAAGACTAACATCTTCTCCCTCATGCCTAGTAGCACCGAAATCGCACTTCATATACTCAATTTTGGTTCTACTAAGTCTAAAACCTTTTGATTTTAAAGTATATCACCACAACTTCAATTTCCTATTAACCCCTATCATACTCTCGTCAACTAGCACCACATCGTTAGCAAAGAGCGTACATCAAGGATATCTCCATAAATGTCCCTTGTGACCTCATCCATCACCAAAACAAATAAGTAAGGGTTCAAAGCTGACCCTTGATGTAGTCCTATTTTAAGCGGAAGGTCATCGGTGACACCTTTACTTGTCGGAGCACTTGTCACAACGTTATTGCACATATCCTTGATGAGGGTAATGAACTTTGTGTTTCTCCAAGGCCTACTACATGATATTTCTCGGTATTTTGCCATAAGCCTTCTTCAAGTCATTGAATATCATGTGCATGTCTTTTTTTTTTTGTTCCCTATATAAGTTGTCTTATCATGAAAATCACTTCCATGATCGACCCCCCAGGCATGAAACCAAATTGGTTTTTGGTAATGCCTGTCATTTTTCTTAGGCGATGTTCAATAACTCTCTCCTATAGCTTCATTGTATGGCTCATCAACTTAATTCTACGGCGATTAGTACAACTTTGAATATCTCCCTTATTCTTAAAGATTGGTACTAATATATTTCTCCATTCTTCGGGCATCTTGTTTGACTGAAAAATTAGGTTGAAGAGCTTAATTAGCCATGCTATCACCATGTCTCCAAGACATCTCCACACCTCAATGGGGATACTATCAGGGCCTATCGCCTTGCCTCCTTTCATCCTTTTGAAAGCGTCCTTGACCTCAGCTTCATGAATCCTTCGTACAAATGGTCTATTGATATCATCAAAAGATTCACCTAGCTTAATGGTAGAGCTCTTGTTCTCCCCATTGAACAATTCGTCGAAGTACTCTCGTCATCAAGTCTTGATCTCATCATCTCTCACCAGAAGTCGAGCGGTCCCATCCTTGATGCATTTGACTTGGTTGACGTCCCTCGTCTTCCTTTCACAGATCCTAGCCATCTTATATATGTCCTTTTCTCCTCCCTTTGTGCCCAACCGCTGATAAAGGTTTTCATAAGTCCGATCCCTTGCTTCGCTCACAGCTCTGTCTTCTTTGCCACTTTGTACTTCTCTATGTTGTCCGCACTCCTGTCACGGTGTAAGCATCTGAAACATTCTTTCTTCTCCTTGATATCCTATCAAACAGTCTTTAAATATAGTTAAATCCTTAGCTTTACTTAATCTGTTCGTTAGATTATATTCTCAATAATTTTTGCTAAAGCATCTGCATTCTGTTAAAAGTTACTGTATCAATAGCATCGATGAGGTCCCTCATAAATGTTACCCATGAGGCACGCTTTACATTTAAAGACCCTTGGGTGTGGAGAAATTGCTTTAAATCAAACAGTGCTCCCTGAAGGGCCCTAAGCTCATTGCTATGAGGATAACAAGGAAGCTATTCTGTCTGCATGGAATTAGTGTCCTATTTTTTATGTGATGGATAGCATCATGTATCCTGCTGATGTGAGTTATGTTTTATCAATCTGAACTTGTTCTTTTGATAGTGCTGGTTGCTGTGTATGTATAAGTTAAGCAAAGATTTTTTTTTTTTTTGTTTCTGGTGTGTTGGTTACCAGTACCTTTATTTATTATTGTTTTATCATCATCTTTTTAGTTGGATCTTGTGGGTTTCATCTCTAGCCTACCCCAACTTGCTTGGGACAAAGGCTTTGTTGTTGTTGCTGCTGCTGCTGCTGTTGTTGTGTTACCTGGGATATACTTTTCTGTTACTCACTGAACACACTTAGGAGTATTTTTTCATATACTTTTCTTGATTGGCAACAATCCAAATTCCGGGGTATTGTATTTATCTTTTCAACTTACTGACGCAGCTCTTTTAGCATTATCGTGCACTTGAGTATTTTTTGGTCATGATTTACCGCACTGCTGTCCACAAACTATAGCTCAACTAACAGTGATGGCTAAGATGGTCTCTAAAGCATTGATCTTTCGTTTAGATGTCAATTTCTTTTATTGTGGGATAAATCCACGATATGCCACCGAATAACTGCCTAATCCCTAAAATGTTGTTTATTTTTTCTTTGATGTTCTCTGGTTCACTCCCTGGACCGAACAAACACACGTGCATGCACACACACACACACACACAGAGAAACTATCAGAAATCTTTCTTTGCTGTGTGTTCCATTTTGGCACATATGAATCCACTGTTGGCTATATACTGATGCACTGCCTGACCAGCCACTATTGGCATCTGTTGTGATGGTCATGCACAAAATGCTGTATGGGATAAATGTTCTCCTGATGTTTAATGATAAATCTCAGTATTTACCTAGCACATTTGTTGAAAGATCCTATTTTTTTCTTTCTATTTAATCATCTGACTTCGATTTTATTCAACTTCAGCACCAGGTGCATAGGAAAAACTTTGGGTAATCTAGATATCTGTTGTGGGGGATTAAATGGCCCAGAGTGTTGTATTCATATGAAAGCACCATTAAATACAGCAGTAACGACTGACCCACGCTCTATATTAATCTAATATTTGCCATTTACTTTAACACGTCAAGAGTTATCTGACATTGGGACTGATCTGCACAACTTTAGATTGGATACTTGCGTGAAACTAGGATTAGTATCCGTTGCCCTATTTTTAGGTGTAAAGATTTGTAAGTTTCCTGTTTCTTTGATTTGTTAGTCATCTTGTTGTTCTCTATCTGCGCCATGTTTACTTTACTATTTGTAATACATTCTTTGTGGTAATCTGTTGTTTCGGTGATGTTTTGTTTTCCAGGCTACAACAGAGCGATGAGACTCCGATGGTGTGGGAGATCCTCCTATATATGTATGTCCTTTATTCACCAGATTGGCATTACAGGAGCACCATGCCTACTTTCCTTTTCCTATATGGTGCTGCCTTCGCTGTAGTCCATTTCTTTGCGCGGTTCCAAGTAGTGTTCAATTTGCATTACATTGGCCTCTGTCTCCTCTGCATCCCTCGGATGTACAAGTACTACATACAGACGAAAGACTTGGCTGCGAAGCGGCTTGCAAAGCTCTGGGTTCTTACATTAAGCCTGGCGACTCTCTGTTGGCTAGTTGATCGTATCTTCTGTAAGAAGCTTTCACATTGGTACGTCAACCCACAGGGACACGCATGGTGGCATGTGTTTATGGGCTTGAACTCATACTATGCAAACACATTCCTAATGTTTTGTCGGGCTCAGCAACGTGGGTGGGAGCCGAGAATTACCCACCTTCTTGGTTTCTTGCCTTACGTCAAGGTTCAGAAACCCCAAAAGAGGGAATGAGTTTCTGTTCAAATGATTCAGTACTACCACTGGTAAGCTTATGCCTCCCAATGTGCGCCGACAAGCCGTGGCATTTTTGTATATGGGCATCCAAGTGATTACGAATTACAAATGTTCTGATGTCACACCGGATTTTGGTAACTTAAACTGACACCTGTTTTGTACCATACTTAATCGTTAATCAGAGATTAGAGTGTTCATCCCGTAGTTTTGGTCATCCTTCTGGTTTCTTTGCAGTTGTCTTTTGTTAGTGATAAGACTGAGTTTTATTTATTTATTTATTTGTCGTTGAATGGTGTTGAGTTGTATTAGTTACTACTATGTGGGGAGGTAGGTCCATCCTTATTATGACCATTAATTCTTTTTACTGACGTTCTGAAAAACTGTTCTATGACTGAGTTGTCGTGTTAGATACTATTGAGTTCTAATTTATGCTGTTACTGGAAGCATGTTTGCGGGTTGCATTGGTAGTTTATTGGAGTATTTTATTCTGTTATTTCGAGCTTATTTGCATGGTTTCCTGCCGATTATTCGGTTGGCATGTAAGAATGCTACAAAGGCGAAGTGTTGTTTCCTCCTCCGATACATGTGCCCTCCTGTGCCGATTACATGAAACTGCACACTTAGGCTGTGTTTGTTTGAGCTTTTGTTTTTGAGCTTTTCTGAAAAGCTGTGTTTTTTGCTTTTCTGAAAAGCTGCTTTTGGAAATAGGTTGTTGATTTCTACAATAAATTTTTGGTTTTTTAGCACATAGCTTCTCAGATAAGCATATTTTAGCGAGCTTCTCAGGTTTAGTTCATTTTTCTCAGAAACAAGTTTCTGGAGAAGCCACTTCTCTAAAACCTCGTTTGTTCTAGCTTCTGACTTTTGTCAGTAGCAGAAGCAGTTTCAGAAGCAGCAAACAAACGCAGCCTTAATGCCTTAATGGTTTCTGCTTTCCCTGCTCTGCAAAAGAACAGTTTCTGCTTTTCCTGTGCCGATTAAGTTACTGGATCCTTATGCAGGAAAAGAGAGTTTCGTGATCCCTACACCTGTGCGGTAAGACATTACTCCATTAACGTCAATGCGACGTGGGTTCAACAGGCCGCATGTGCGCTGCAGATCTGTGCCTTGATGACCATGCATATGCGTGGCCTCGTGAATGGTGTTCGGACGGCGGGCCGCTTGATAGCTGCCCCTTGCTGGGAACTGGAGCTCACAACTGCAGTGACAACGCTTTCTAAAAAAAAAAAAAAAAAAAAAAAAAAAAAAAACTGCAGTGACAACCTCTGCCGATCCTATGTTTTGTCGGTAACGCCTCGTCGACCACTCCTAGTGTAGGGATGGCAACGTGGCGAGGCCGGGCCGGGTGCCCTCCGTCCTTGCCTCGTCCCCGAACGTGGAGTCGCATCCTTGTTCCCGAAAGTCGTATCAGGGCAAATACTCGTCTCGTCCCTGTCACCGTCGGATCCATGAACTCTGGTGGGCCCTAGCACGGTGGGTGCGTCAGGGTGGGCGCGGCTAGCAGGCGCAACAATGAGCCGTCGTGGCGGGGCACGGGCGCGGTGAGCAGGCGCTGCATCGAGCGACCCGGGAAAAATTACCACTCCTATCCTAGTGCATATCCTGAAGAAGAAATGCTGCCAGCGATCGATGCTTGGTGCACGTTGGCTAGGCATGGGCTTTTGCGTCGTTCGTTGTAGTAGTCCGGATGGGGATCCATAGCCGGAAACTTGCAAGCAATACCGACATACCTGAATCCTGCACTTTCTGGACGGGGACCGTGGAAGCAGCTCTGTCGTTCAGTTGCCTGGACCTTGTTGTAGCTCAAACTCTCGTGCATTTACAACGGGAAATTGGGATACTTGCTGCAGCTAGCGACTGTGGTGGAATTCCAAGTGGCAGTCTTAGGCAGACTTGAGAGTTGAGACTGAGAAATCATTCCTCTTTTATGGAAGGCATGAAAAAACTCCCATGGCTTTCTGGAAGATTAGAACCGTGTGTTTCTGTTGTGGAGAAGAAACCAAGAATCATGTCGCTGATACGCGTCCACGAAATACTGGTAGGAATTCGAATCACGATCTGGGTGGGCACAGAGGATAAGATTCCAATCTCGCAGCAGCAGACTAATATTCGACGTATGACCTCGCTCACATTCGGCAAATAAAAATGCGCCAAGAACTGAACACACCCAGCACCCACTGGCCACTACCAGTCATGTTTGCATACCCTCTTCAAAGCATCACAATATCACACACGTGTACAGGTGAAAAAAACATCTTTAGGATATTTCACCAGTTTCCAACCATTTGCTACCCATAATTTCCCCAAAGACAGCAGCCAAACACAAATGAGGATATTTCAGATGCATAATATTTTGAGAGTTCAAAATAATATACAAGTTCAAAACAATATTACATTATTGCAAATATTATCCAAGGATTATGCAGGCCTCAAGATCTAACCAAAACAAGGCCACAAGATAATCCACGACAAATGGTAAAGGGGAAAAAATACCTTTGAACTTGATAGACTACTATAGGATCCCAAGTAACCACTTGCACCATCAGTACATCAAGTATCAATATCATAATGAACAAACACCACTACACAAAGGAAAGAATTCCAACACAGCAAACAAGTCTTCCTTTTTAACAGGGTTAATTAACAAAATAGAGAACTTCTGGTTGATGAACTGATGCTGCCGGGGTGCAATTCTACCAGGGTTGGCCTTGGAACAACCCCAACCGAGGAACTTCACTCCTTAACCTACTGGAACATCAATAATGTATATGATTTACCTCCAAAATTAAAGAAAACCAATCTGTGAATCACCGCCTTCAGCTATCCATCTTTGTCGAACATCTCAATTAACAGAAGAAAAAAAACTTCGAGTTCATTAGATAAGAATAGTACCCTCACACCTTCCAGGCTCATTGTGCATCTATGTTGCTAGACTACCAATCTGCTGATCAAGCTGCATCTGCTCAAGCAATGCTCCTATAACCGCAGCTTGGTCATGTCCATCCAGTTGTGTGTGCAGACCAGAACCATCACCATTGCTCATGCCAGGAGGCATTAGTGGGGAGGGTCCAACAGAGTTAATGGATTCAGCTGTAGTAATTTGCTTCTCTGGTGGAGATTCCTTAACCAGTGTATGTACCCAAGAGAGATCAGGATCATCACCACCAGACCTCAGCTCAAAGGACGATGACCGGCGGAGCTTACCCAATTCCTCACCATTTACACCCCAATCTGGTGTTCCTGAAGGAGATCCCCACTTGGACCATGATGAGCTTAGAGGGGAGCCAACAAGAGCAGATGATCGTGCAGCACTAGGCCCAAGGTCACGAGAACTGAGACTCCTCATTGTCTGCTGCTGCTTCTCACGCTGGACAAGAGCAGCAGCCAGGTGGGAGCTCATTGGGGAACCTGATTCAACACATCGAGGAGACATCCGGCCAGGAGAGGATATCCCCAGTGATGCATGCAACAGAGATGAGTGTGAAGGCAACTGCTGGTTGTCCACAGCCTTTGGAGAGAAGACTCCTGTGTTGATTGGTGAAAGCAGCGCTTGCTGCTGCTGCTGGAACTGATTCAGGATAGCAGCCTTGTGAGAAGGTGAAAACATAGCACCCTGTTCAGCATTACCATACCTCGGGGACGAGACCATCTCAGCAGAGAAGAGATCATCCAGGTTTGACGGATTCAGGGACTTGGTCCGAGCAGAGTGGTTCCCTGTGGAACTGAGACGTGAATAGCAAAGATCATTCATAAGCTGGGAATCGAGATCCTGCATCAGGGAGTAGTCATCAGCAGGCATATCCCTTGCATTAAGAGAGGTTCGGAGCCTGCTCGACTGAAGACTGCTGCCCGGAAGGTGTAATGTTGGAACATTAGGCTGCTGCCAGCCCAATGAAGGGGGCATCCCATTGCCTGAGGGGGACATTGGTGAGGTAAACGGGGACATTACCGCTGAAACTGATGATGGGGAACCAGGCATCAAGCTCATTGCTGCAGCCATCTCCATTGCAGCTGTTGCTGAAGCCCTTGGGGATGGTACCGCCGATCCAGTGGAGACATACAGTGGGCGGAGCTCATCAGTTGTGTGGGCAAAGAAACAGACGCGTCGGCTACAGCTCGTGCCATCCTTGCAAAGGCGGGTACGGTACTGTGCTGGATGGAGCCAGCACTCAAACACTCCATGAGCATACTCACACATGTCGCCACGCCGGCACACACCCTTTCTGAAGTCTGGGCATGGCACGCAGCTATAGTGGTACTTGCGAGGGTCCCGGCGCCGAGCATTCTCTCCTGGGTGGACAAAGGGGCACTCAGTCCAGTCATGCGAGTATGCCCGCGAGCATGGGCGGATCTTGAACGAGTACATGCGGAACTCATCAGAAGCATAGATGCTGTTCTTAATGTCTGGAAGGGATGGATCCACTGGATATTCCTTCTTCTCCGATGTCACAACCCTAGGCAGGTCAGCAAACTTTGTCGTCATCATCACAGCAGCAGACGGAGACCGTGCATCCTCCGCAGTAGGGGATGGCACGGGCGATGAGAACGAGTTCGTGGACCTTGTCACCACCCGGAGCATGCCATGCTCAGACTTCGGGCATCCAAGAAGATCTTGGAGGGCGAACTTGGCGTCAAACATCTTCGGTGGCACAGATATCACATCAGCCGGACGGCGCCCAGAGTCATCCGTGGCGTCAGCGTCTGCCCCAGCACTGAGCAGCAGTTTGACGGTCTCAACGGCCGTCCGTGAGCCACCGGAGGCGGCGCAGTGGAGGGCGGTGGTGTCGCAGCGTCGGTTGACGTCGACTGACGGAAGGGACAGCAGCAGGCGAAGCGCGGCGAGGCTCCCGTAGGTGGCGGCGACCATCAGCGGGGTGCGGTGCTCCAGGACCTTCCGGCGGCCGTACCAGAGGCCAGCCTCGTCCGCGGTAGCCGGCGGCGCGCGCTCCAGCGCACGGCGCAGCCCCTCCGCGTCGTCGTCCGCGGCAAGCTCCAGTAGGCTGGCGAAGGCGTCGTCCGTGTCGACGGTGAGGTGTTTCGCCATCTCGGCGACGGCAGCCGCCGCCGCGCCGCCGGCCGCAGGGTGCGCGGAGATCGGCATGCCGGTCATCATCGGAGCTCCTTGGATCGGAACAACTGAAGCGACGGCGAGAAAAAGAAAACCAGTCAAGAAACTAGTGAACCAAATCCTCAGCAGCACAAGAAATAGACTAAAAAAGCCACCGAATCGGAAGAAAACGGAAAGCGAGATACAAGACCGGGCCTGCAGAAGGGATCAAGAAAACCCACCCCACAAATCCCGCAAGAAAAAGCACCCAAAATCTCCCAAAAAATCCAATCTTTGGCTAGATCAGGACGCCTCCACCGAGCTCATGCTCTCAAGCCGGCCAGAAAAGGAAAGCGAGTACTACTCCCTAGCTGCTCCCCGCAGCAGATCCGAGCGAGAAAAAGGAAAGGAGAGGCCAGCTTGCCTGTTCAGTATCACATCAGCGCGTGATGCGGCGAACTATCTCATCACGGCAGCGACCGAACCGCCCCCAAGATCTCCGAAATCCCCATGCGGAGGAGGGACGGACAATACGGGAAAGCGCGAAGGATCGAGAGGAAAGCGGCGAGCTTGCGCCGAGCCGTCTGGGCGGAGGCAAAGATAGGCCCCGATCTATCTATCCGGCTCGCGATTGTTGGGGAGAAGAGAAAACGAGAAGCTTGGGGTGTGCGCGAGGGAGGAGAGAGAGGAGGAGCAGTAAAAAAGGGGAAAGTGAGGATAGAGAAACAGGGTACAGAGAGGAAGTTGGGGTTGAGGCTTTCAGGGTTCTCGCAGCAGCGCACACTCTCTGTCTGTCTCTGCTTATCTCGGCGGCAATTAGCCGGAGTAAATAATTCGGATGAGAAACGGTAAAAAGAGGGGTAAGCGGGGTGTAGTGCGCAAATAAAATCATTAAAATCCTTTTTGTTTTGTACTACTAATGTTTGGTGTGCTAGTACAGAAGAACACTATTGACATTGAAAATTTTAGACTTATGACATAAACCTAAATTTTTCATTAACATTCCACGTGCGATTTTAAGTGGTGGGTACAAACTTTTGGTTTCTAAGCCATTTGGCATGTCCTTCATCGATATCAAATCAAGTTATGACTGATAAAAATCTTTAATATATATCTTACACGATGAAACATTTATGATCAAAGTTGATTATTTTCTTCTCTTCTCTTAATTGTTTAGTAACCTTCAGTCAATTTAAAAACTTGTAATTACAAGTGGATTGGATACATATCCAAATCGAAAGAGACAAATCTAATAAAAATCCAGTCCAATACAAACCAAATACAAGGTGTATTGCATCCAAACCATGTTTTTAAGTCCAAATCCATCCAACCACATCCAATTATCACACTGGTAAGCTTGCCGTAGAGACACCAGTGGCGGTCGCTCAGCACGGGCTCCTCGCCGCGCGGCTTCTACCGCAGCTCCGACAATGGGGAGGAGCTGGTCGAGGTCACGCTCGACCTCCAGGACGACGACGCCATTGAGTTGTGTAGCGTTGAGTCAGCCGCGAGGGGTGCGACGGTGGTGGTGGGAGTGACCACCGGGGCGCCGACGTTGTGGTCGGGGGGACACGATTGGAGCACACGGGCGGTGCGTCGTCGTCATTATCGCAGTCATCGTCGATCCGGCGGGACCTCGTCGCACCACCTGCTGCAGTTCCCATAAGAACTCAAGGCGGAGGTCATAACAGCTCGTGCCGATTCTCGCAGGACCTCAACAAGCAGTCTTACGGGATCAATTCTACCCTCGCCGCACCGTCGGGAAGCCGCGTCAACCATCCTCTTCAAGCATCGAGTCCGCCCTCGCCGTGCCGATGGACAGCCGAAGCAGCTGCCAATCCGCCAGTGCCGCCCGCGCTAGCGTCTCTAGTGGCGACACCCATGTCAGCGAGCTGAAGCCACAGCCATCGCCGCGCTTGTAGGAGATCATGACGGCATGACAGCCTCGCTGGTGAGAGGAACCTGAGCTCCCGTCCATCTCTTCCACCGCGCGCGCAGGCTGCGAAGCAGAGCAACAGAGAGATAGATGTTGAGGAAGACGATGACGAGGTCACGGCGATTTCCGTCACAAGGGGCTTTGCGGCGCCTCCGCTTCACCAGTGCAGCAAAGGCCAACAACGCCTTGTCAAGTCCAATGTACAAGTTGGACATACAAATTTTGGTTCATTAGCATCCAATTATCCATATTAAGTAAACCAAAAGATCCATGTATATCCAAGTCTAAATCCATCGAATCCAATGAAGTCCAAGAAGGAGAAGTCCAATTTGACATTGCATTACTCAAATCTAATCCCACTGCAATTAATAGACGCTATCAATATTAAAAAATATTAATATATTATTTATTTATTTATTCAATAACTAGAATCAATATATATATATATTTTATAATAATTAGATATAGAATACAAGAGTTATACATACATCTTTGATATCTACCATCCATAAATCTTAATCACATAGCATAAATTCATATTTAGAACATACTAATTACAGAATGTAATCAAATTTCTTGATCCCTCCCCACAGCAATAACCAATCACCCCCATGCCTCGCATCCAACTCCGAGCCCGCTTCACCCTGCTGCGTGTCGGAGGTTAGCTAGACCTCTTGCCTTTTCCTTTCAGTGTCATTTTCTGTGTAGAGATAAGTATATTTTCGCTATCTTAAGTTGATAAATTTTAAGATGTATCCTTAACTTTTTATTTTTTTTGAAAATTTTTAGTCTCTGTCACAGTATTATTGTTTTTACGTGTTACACACCGGTGTGGTTGCTACTGTTCTTATAAAGGGTTGGTTATAGCCATTTAATTTGGGCATGTACATTGTTGTAGCCTTGTAGGCCACAAGAGGCTGTTTTCGAAGCTAGGCAGGCTACAAATAATGCCTTGCAAAAGTTAGAGGACACTTACGGTTCATTTGTTATATTTTATTTTGACAAGAATATCGAATTAGGCACATCACTTGGATGTTTGTTTAATGTGGAGTTAGAGGCAATGATTAGAGCAAAGGGGTCCAAGAAGAATAAGAGCCTACTGCCATTCTATTAGGGAAAATACAATCAAGTGCTTAGGACAAATATTATTCTGGCCACGTAGGACAGCTTAGGTACTTATTTCGTAGCATGCTAAGAATACAATTATTTAATCACCTAGTACAAAGATGTGCTTGCCGTAGATGAGATGAATCTTCTATGGGTGTTTCATGACATAGGGACATTGTGTCTTTAAGCACTCTTACACGACTACTCTCTCTGTTTAGTAGACGTATTTCTTCTAAATTGGATCTTCGAAGTTAGATTTTGATTAAATTTTTTAATAAAATATATCATTTATAACTATAAAATCTATATAGTATGAAATAATAAATCTAGTTATATAATTTTTATATACTAAAAATTCTTATAATTAATTAAATATAAATAAAGTATATAAAATTTGATTTTTTAAAATAAAATACGCATCCTATTTCTAAACTGATAAAGTATCTTTACATGCCCTTATAATTGTCTTTTCTGTGGTTCCGTAACTTAAAGTTGCCCCGAGCAGAATTTGTTGGTAAGTTTTCAATATTGAGCTATATGCACCTACCATCTAATCAGATAAACTCAAAAAGTGAACTTACTTCGAGATAGTAGAAGTTTGAGAGTTGGCTTTCGTCCAGAAATCCTGCCGGAATTTACTCGGTGCTTCTTGCAATCTTTCATGTGTGCCGTGAAGCCTTTTTGTTTCTTCGAGTTCTAGCTTTGCTATGCATGCCAGCTAATATATTAACTACTTAGTTTAATTATAAATGTAGGTTATTTTAGATTTATATATAAATATTAAAAAAATAGATCAAATGATCTTATTGTTCTTTATTTATTATATTAGAAAAGATAATTTATTTATTTATGAGAGGAGTAGTATTTATCAAACAAGAGCAAGAATAGAGCAAAAGAAATATATATATATATATAAAGTTTAAAAATAATTTATATTTAAAAAATAGTTGAGGTTAAAACGACGTATACTTATAATGAGTGTTGCGGTGTTGCCATTGCCAATGAGCTGTCAACTCTACTGCTACATGTTCTATAAAGCTGTATCTTACCGACTCAGGTTCGTTGCCTACCATGAGTCATTGGCGGAGCTACTATTTTTGAATTGAATAGGTACTACAATATTTTATAAGATCGTGAAATTAATATATAGATAAGAAATTTCTAAAAGTATAATACAAATGTATTAAAAAATATATCATAATATCATAAATTCAATAAATAAGTTCAAATTTTGCAAAAATCTTATAACTATGAAAGTCTCAATTATATCATCTTTATTTACTTTGAAGAAAATATTCAGCCCAATAAATATGATTAAGCCATATAATGGTTCAAAGTTTAGCATAAATCACACAATCTAATTTTAAAAATCATGCTAATTAAGTATTATGTGAGTAATCTGAATAATAAAGAAAAACAATAACATCGATATCTGTCAAATAAATATTGAAACAACTAACAAGATATCAATCATAACAACAACTATTAGCATTATATCATGCAATGCGTTTGCTCTAACTGCTAGCTAGTGCTGCAGCCACTTCACTTTCATCTCTCTGTTCCCTTTTTTAAAATAAGGATCAAAGCTAAAACTTGATTTTCTAGATAAGGATAAAGTAATTAGTAATTTACTTGTCTTTAAGCTCTTGCTAAATTTTATCAATGACACCAAGACACATTCTCTTATATAATGATCATCAACTGTTTGTACCAGATAAATTGAAGCTCACAGGGTCTCACGCGGTATTGCAATTTTGGAATTTACAATCAACATTAAACATACACGATTACAAGATTAATTGAAACTCACAATATTGTAACATCGAACATCAAACATATATGATAGTTGAGTAACTCTACTCTACACTCATAGTCATGCTTTCTAACCTTAACACATACTTACATCAAAATGAGCCAGATTACCAGGTAGTCTTAGAACAACCTAGCCTATCTACCGGATCCGTCTATGCATATAACCTATTCTTCTCGAGAAGATTTGGATTATTCCCTGAAGAAAAAAAGAGGCTTTGGATTATATCAAGTTAGCTGAACCTACCATGACCATTTCATATCGCAAAGCACAAAATCAGGCCATCGAACTTCGTCAAATGTCCTTTTTCCCATACGGCAAACAAAGACGATTTTTGACCCGCAAAAGGAAAAAAACAGACGATTCCCTCCAAAGAAACGCAGCAACGAGTTATACGTGGGGAAAAAACTATCAGATAAAGGACATGCTTTGATACAGGCCCTTGACGATGAATCGGTAGCAACCAACCGGCCCCCGTCCTTGCCCGGCCACGACCGCACGAGGGCAACCCCACGTTCCGTCTGCATGCCCATTCTGGCCAAAACCGAGCTGCCGCGGGCAGATCTAGGCAGCGATGGCCGATGGCAACAGCAGCTTGTCAGCTTGGCCAGTTCCCCCACCACGCAGTACCACGCGCCCATCCACCACCACTCCATTCCGCCTTCTCGAAATTTCCGACCCTCACGTCCGCGTCCGCGTCCGCGTCCCCTTGTCCCCTTCGCCGCGCTGTGTCACCGAGCGGCTCCTGTCGGATCGCGGTCACGGGGCGAGGCCGAACCAGCGACGCGAACGAACGGCCGTTTCTGACCGTGCGCGGGCGGGGTTTCCACGCACCGGGTTCGCCCGCGCGCCGGGAGTGCAGCCCGCGGGGTGGGCATGGCACGGCATGGCACGGCACCGCACGGCGCGTGGTCCAGGGGCCGCGAGCGAACTCCTGTAGGTAGACAGGCGCCCCGCGCGCCCGGCAGCACCGCTGCAGGCTGGTGGTTTCGGGGCGATTTCGCGTCATAAACACCGACGAAAACGATGGTTTTGACCATTTGTGGGCTCATGATTCCAAACTTTGGTATACATACGGTATTATATACTTAGCTGATTTTTTTTCAAATAAATAGTCTTTCTCTTAATAAGCTACCCGTATGGTTTCATAGTCCTCTCTAAGACAAAAAAAAAAAAGAGAGTCAGCATTTGAGCATATGACAAAAAGATCCAATGCTATTTCACGAAAGCCTCTTAAAATCTACCTTTAGAAAAACCAAAACATAAAAGTATGAGATGCATATGAAGGGCATAAGATCGTTGGAAAAAAAAAATATTAAATGAAGTGGCATACCAAAATCTCAGATGTGAAAACAACTCTTGCAATTTTTGCTATTATGTCATGACAAGTGGTATCTATAACATATATTAATAGGCCAACAATTGGCAGCTCCCAGTGCACCAGGGTACTATAGCTATTGTAGCGATGTAGCCCCGCCGTCCGATGCTCATCCTATGTTCACGAGTCGTCCTCCCAAGTCCTCCAACGCTATTTGCACACGTGCCCTCGCGAAGGCTCCCGAAGCTCGCCGATTCTGTGGTCCTCTTCACTGACCTCCATGTTCGCTCTGCACCCCCTCTACCAGATTGAGCCATCGAAGCCGCCTCCCAACGGGCAAGGCCACACGAAGTAGGAAGGGGAGCGGACAAGAGCTTGTGGGTGAGTGTGATAGAGACACAAATTGGCGGCAAAGATAGCAGCTCCGAGCACGGGGGCAACAGATCTTGACTCCTATATGGGCGGACAATCCATTTTTGCATTCTATTTGGGCGTTAGAGCCTCAGGGCAGGCACGGATTTGGGGCATGAACGCCATGACAGAGGAGATCCAGAAAGAGGAGCTCAAGGAGAGCCGTTCGGTTCGGGGAAAGAGAGAGAAAGAGAGCAGCGGCTCAAGCGGTGTGGGTCGGGCTGCGCGGCTCAAGCAATGGAGATGGGGGTGAGCCCGGGTGGAGGAGGAGAGGACCGAGAGGGGTGGCGGCGTCTGAGAAAGACGACGAACAAGAGCTGGCTAGGACTCGCTCGTGTGGAGCAGGAGAAAAGGAACAAGCCGGGCCGAAGTAGAAGAAATGGGCCATTGCAGCCTATAACTAAATGAGCCGGCCTTTCATTTTATTGTTTCTTTTTTTTCCTTTTCTTTATTCTTTTCTTTTATTTACTCCACTAGGAGCTCTCAGCCCCTATAATTAGAAAAAGATTATGAGATTCTCTAATATTTTGAATGCAACCCGCACATCGTATTCTTCAATGAAAGGAAGGATGAAATACTATGTCTACGAGCTTTCTATTTTCAGAATTATATAGCTCAAGATGCTTGATTAACTCTGTCATATCTTTCGAGTCTTTCTTGTATTATGTAATGCTAAACTTCAAAAGATAATGTTATGATTTTAACAGTACCGTACAGTTGTACCAACTACAATGTATATTAGCACTTGATAGTATCAATGTAACATTATATGGTTGTATCATATAATCTTCCTTATACTTTCGTATCGCAGTCTGTGAATGTTTTAAAAAAAATACAGATGATGCAATCTAGACATAGCAAAGCGTGTCAATCTGTCTAATTTTCATAATTCAACCATGCATTCACACTAGGAACGGATGCCAAAGCCCAATCGTCCGATCCAACTGGCCGTTCCTCCCACCGTGCGCTCGGCCCACGCCACCGCGCTACCGGCCCAGCTCGCCCACGCAGCGCCGGCCTGCTCCCACACGTGCTCTCGCACCGTGCATCGTGTGGCTGTCCACGTGTCGGCGATCCAACGAGCGCTTGCGCCTCTTCTCTCTCATCCACTTCATCGTGACATCGACCGCTGTTCCTCCTCTCAGGGAAAATATCCCACCGGCATTCGCTTCTCCCACTCTCTCTGTCGGAGGGTTAACTTCTGTCGCAGGGATCCTGAGGGACCCCTTTTTAGAGATTCAGCCGGGGGGATGATTCTGAATATGTTTGCTGGAGAAATAAATGGATATGAATGCGATGGCTGGCAGGGTGGAATGATCTGATGCGGAATGAAGTAAATGCACTGGGGTTTAGACAGGTTCGGGCCGCACGGAGGCGTAACAACCTACTCCTGTGTGGATACTATAAATGTCTTGAGAATGTCTCTCAGGAATGTGCTAGTTACAAGAATGTTTGTCTATCCTAGAGCCTGTGGCTCCTTGTTCTTTGGTCTGTGTGTATCTGTTGGCTTTGGGTGCTCTTGGACTTCTCGATCTTCTCTACTTCCTTAACTTCTTCAACCGTGCAGAGCTTGCCAAGCTTTCAAGAAGACTTGTTTAGCTTGTCGAGAGATTCAACTTTGTCCGTGCTGCCGACCGCTTTAAATACCCGCCGGCAGTAGCGTACCCCGAATGGGAGGGCACGAGTTCTAAGGTACCATAAATGGAAAGGGAGTCATCATAGCCTCTGTGCGGAGTGACGGGGGTTAAAAATGCGCTCCGCGTCCGATCATCAGTTGCCATAATGGCACTGGCAACGGGCGCCGTGGAGAGGGCCCACCGGGCAGCCACAGAGCGGCCCGGCGTGCCCGCCCTGTCTTGTTCACCTGCCACAGCAGCGCAATAGACGGAATACCTCGGCCCTTGCGACGTTATCCCAAGGCGCGCCGGATGGCACGGGATGGGACCCGTGCATTTAATGTCCCCACGCCCTTCTGCCAGAATATGGTAGGAACTGACACCAAGCGTGGCGGGAGCAGTTGGAGGTGACAGGCCACGCGCGCTCTTAAATGCGGCCTCGGGCCTTTCACCTGCTGACACCTCATCGCTGGACTCCTGTGGGGGCCACTGACAGAGGGGCTTCCTGGGTCGTCGGGGAACCGAGTGCTCGGGGGTCACTGTTCACCTCCCCGAGCACTCTCTCCCGAGAACACCCTTCCTTGGTGCTCGGGGAACCGAGTGCTCGGGGGCCACTGTTCACCTCCCCGAGCACTCTCTCCCGAGCATGCTTGTACAGATCCTCGGGGAACCGAGTGCTCGGGGGCCGCAGCTCGCAGCCCCGAGCACTCTCTCCCAGAACTTCCTTTAGTGGGTCCTCGGGGTACTCGGGTGCCCGGGGGGCTACTGCTCGCAGCTCCGGGCACACCCCTCCCGGTACTTGGTTCTCCTGGTCGTCGAGGGACTTGAGTGCTCGGGGGTCACTGTTTACCTCCCTGAGCACTTTCTTCCTGTCACTTAGTCTTCGCAGATCATCGGGGAACCCGGGTACTCGGGGACCACCGACTGTGGCCCCGAGCGCCCTCTCCCGGGACTTAGTTTTTTTTTACCTTACGGAGGTGACCCCGCGGGATAGCGTCATGTGGCGGATTGCTGGCTTGGCCTCGGGATTCGGGGACCCCTGGTTCCTGATTCACCAACACTCTCCCTTCTCTCTCGCTTTCCCTCCGCCCATGCCTGAGCGCCCATGCCGCACAACTTTCATGCCCCGCCTGTGCGTGGACGGTGTAGGCCGCCCATACTGTGGGGAAAATGGTGGGAGCCGTCCACCACCTCGAAGTGATGATGCCCGCCGACATCTGCCTGATGTCATGTGCCCATCGTCTCTCTCTCCATCTCCCCTCTCTCGTCTATAAATAGCGCATCACGATCTCTCTCTCTCTCTCTCTCTCTCCATTTTGCCTCATCACCATGCTGCCGCCTTCGCCATTGCTGTCACAGTGACCTCGCTTTCGACATCCTGTCCCCACAATTGCCGAGGAGCACCTGGGAGCCATCGACGTCCTTGTTCCGCCTTGTATCCACCTGGAGCCCGACGGGAGCCACCCGTGCACGAAGCCGAGTGAACACCATCACCGCTGCAGCTTCTCGTCACTGGTTGCCTTCCCATTCCTTCGACCTAGACACCGATGAGCCTCCTAGTTCGCTCTCGTGACCGCGTAGATAGCATGTTGCCACCCCGAGCTCTCTGTTAGTGTGTAGCCACACGCCGCCGTGCTTATTGACTTCCACTGTCGTGTAGTGGTCACCGCTGGCGTGCTGGTATCATGCCATGATGGCTAGAGGCCTTGGGACCCTTTTTTTTTGCAGGTTGGCATCTCCCTGTGCAAGGGAGGTGCTGTCCGATTTTGCTCGCGTCGCTGCCCCCTTTTCGGCCATCGTCTGGTAGCGCTTTCACTGCTGGCCACCATCGATGAGCCCTCCATCGAGTCCGCCTTGTCGCGTAGAAGCCCGACATCTGCACGGCCACCACAGCTTCAAAGCCCACCGCCAAGGCCCGCTAAACCACCAGCCCAATCCTGAGCGGGCTGACACTGTGCAACCCAAAGCCCAGCCTGGACCATCCAGGCTTGGACTTAGCCCATCTAAGCCCAGTTCAGCTCAATCCAGCACTGTTCATATGGGGTGTGTTTGGTTGGCTGTACGAGGTTTTTAGAGCTGCACCGTATATCCTGGATGAGGGGAAGCAGGCTGAGGGGATCCGTATTCTGAAAAAAAAGTGTGTTTGGTTGGCTGCAGCTGTGGATGCAAGCTGAGCTGAGATTCTGTTTGGTTGGCTGTATATGAGGCTGTATGAGCGGGTGCAAAGTGCTGAGATTGTGATTGGTTGCCCGCATGAGTGGAGTATGGTGACCTTGCACCTGAGGAGCGGTGTGCTTACCCCCCTAAAGCTGTTGTGTGTATGTTGTGTAGGTCAGATTTGAATGTGGCTTAAATTTTTAGAAATTTTGAAGTGTTGTTTAGGTAATGTACTTGAATGAGGTAAGTTTGGATGAAGTGTTATAGGTTGTCTATTATGGCTCGAATTTTGTCAAGTCCTCTAGATGATGAGCATATGTTGTTGTATTATCTCTCGCTGATCGCATTTAGGCATAAGACTGATGTGCTAAATAGAATAAGACAATACATATGTTGAGTTAATTCGTAACAGACAAGAATCAAGTTGAACGAAAGGTGCTCAACTAACTTGATTTGCACAATAAACACATGTCCATATTGCACCTAAGCATGAACCCTCCAACATTTACACAAAATAATCACATGAGCAGCCAACAGTTTATAAGGTTTAGACCGCTTCATCATCACAACCCATAGTGCCACATCATGTACTAAGCTTAGCTATTAGAAGATGTCCACAGTTTCATCTTACATAAATAGATATGGCCTCGAGGGTGGAGGAATGTTCATTAACCACCAACTAAGTAGGCAAAAGGTTAGTGTTAGATGACAAGCACATTAGTCAGTGAAGTAGTGCTTGGCGATCCAACGATTCATCCACTTACGACGATGCTCAGCACTCATCTGCACAAAACCAATGCTCTGTGGCTTGTGGTCATAGAGCCAATCAAGAGCAGCCAGCAATGCATCCTCGGAGAAGCCAGGGAGGTTCATGACCGCATTGTACACATCGGGATGTGCCTCAGCATGGACGGTTGCCTTGATTGCACCTGCCATATCCTTTACAGCTTCGGTCATGCCGTTGAAGATGATGGCCTCATCTTCTGTGATCATGGCCCTCTTCCTCTTTGAACCAGCCCCACTGGAGGAGTCCTTCCCTTTCCCCCCCGCCGATCCAACAGCAACCTCCTCAGAGGCATGCGGGGGAGGGGTGTTGGTGTTGGTGTCATCATCCACGGACTCTGCAATAACCTCGGGAAAGATAATCCCCGCATTGGTGGCAGTCGAAATCGGGTCCGCCTTGCCTTCGCTCTCCACCTCATCGGGAGGAGGTCCCAAAGGCTCATTGGAGCCCATAGCATACCTCCCAGTGGCCTGTCCAACAGAGAAGATGGCAACCATCTGCTCATAGTTCTCGAGAGGAACGTTGAGGTAGTCAACATCAGCAGGGTGATCCTACAAATATGAGATGTATCTATCAGAAAATAGATCAAAGTGTTTGACACTGAAGTCAGTTGTGATGCATCAACCTTGATGTGGCCTTTGTAGTGCTCGTCCTCTAGTACGATGGAGTGTGTGTTGTCATCCCACAAGGCACCGCTGATGTCCCGTAGCTTGCATATTTTCACCCACCTTGATCTCCATTTGCGAAGGTGGTTGTACACCTGACTCCCGCTGACTTCTACACCGCACTGCTCAGTCACTTTTCTTGCAACTGTGTTTAGGTGCGCCTCCTTAAAGCCCTTATCAGTCCGCACTCCACCCTCAATCAGCGCAACCAAATGGCGCAGCATCATGTTGGACATGTGGGCTGTCCACCGCAATTGATTCCTTGCCCCACCGACACCCCCATGCTCAGCCATCACCTGCAAAACTCAGCAAATCTCAGCAATAAAAACTGCACTTACATTGACTGAAAACAGAACTAAAACAGCACTTAGATTCATCTAAAAACAGCACTAAAACGGCACATCAATTCATCTCAAAACAGCACTAAAACTGCACTTCCATTCAGCACTAAAACACCACATCAATTCATCTCAAAACAGCACTAAACTGCACTTCCATTCAGCACGAAAACTGCACTTACATTGACTGAAAACAGAACTAAAACAGCACTTAGATTCATCTAAAAACAGCACTAAAACGGCACGTCAATTCATCTCAAAACAGCACTAAAACTGCACTTCCATTCAGCACTAAAACAGCACATCAATTCATCTCAAAACAGCACTAAAACTGCACTTCCATTCATCAAAATCAACAGCACTAAATCTGCACTTAAATTACCAATAATACATAGTCAGTTACATATGAATTTAGTCTACAAACCGTTGCACAATTAAAAGTACCAACTATTACACGATGCCTTTCATACACGCATGTTTCCCCTATTGTTCCACATAGCTAGTGCCCACTCGTCCCTCTTTGCTGCCCACGAGTTGTTGTCATATGCAACATCGTTATGTGCTTCGGGTTCCACAGGGTTTGGAGTCCAGTCTTGTTCCGCAGGGACACACTCATCAGGGCCGTGTGTTAGGATCCAGTTGTGCAAAATGCAGCAAGCTAGCACTAACTTCACTTGGGTTTTGTACGGGTGAAACGGCTTGTTGTAAAGAATTTTGAAACGATTCTTCAATGCACCAAAAGCTCGTTCTACTGTGACTCTAAGCGAGGAGTGCCTCAGATTGAATAATTCCCTATGGTCACGAGGGTTGTTCCTTCCACCATACTCCTTTAAATGGTATCGGCAGCCACAATATGGTGGAAGGAACCCAGGACGAACAGCATATCCTGCATCGACCAAGTAGAATTTACCTGACAAGAGGGAAATTGTATCCAAGTAAGCAAATTTTTACGTTAACTTAAACTTTTGTTGTTACCTAATGACCAACACTTACCCGGGGGAACCCTTAAGCCGTCATTCCTTTCTAAAGCGTCTGCTAGAATGATGGCATCATGAGCAGATCCCTCCCAGCCAGCTAAGACATATGTGAACTTAAGATCAAAATCAACAGCAGCCATAACATTTTGTGTGGTCACCCCCTTCCTACCCCGAAAGGTGGCTGCCATGCTAGCTGGGACTCTAGCTAGCACATGAGTTCCATCTATAGCACCAATGCAATCCTACACAAGAGTAAGAAACAATGATAGTTAACCACTACGGCGGGCATAAATGGAACCAACAACTACGGAACCTAACACTAGTACCTTGAAATATGGGTTGAACCTGCGGCTGTTTGCAATTTTTTGGTGCACATCGTTGGACGGTGGTCGAATCATCTCTCCTCGTAGCTCCCCAATAGCATACAGGACTTCTCGAAAGTAGCGACTAATTGTTTCCAAACCCCTTCTAAAATTCAACTTTATCAACCTAAATCTACAATTGTGGCCAACCACTTGCAGGAACATGGCAACTTGTTCCTCAATGGAGCTATGAATTGTATCTTTAAGCAACCGTCTTGTCCTGAGTAATGTGCATAAGTGAAAAAAGGGGGCTCTCCTCGTACGAAGCTGTTCTACACAATGACGATCATCATTATGAAAAATGAATCTAAGGTTTTCCATTCTAATTTTATCTCTTTCAGCTAAAGGACCATAGCTGATGGGTGCTTCACGACCTCGACGTCTATACAAAAACAACGTGTACGCACACATTGTAGCAACAACTCCCGCAGCATGAGCAATTATTTTTCGCCGCTTGACAGCCAACTCATCCATCTAACCATTGCAAATACGGACAAATTGTAATTATATTTATAAATGTTCATATGATCAGAAATATCCTTTCAGCTTCATCTCATACAGCAACATGTCAAACCACATATACAAATTACCTCGTTTCTTCACGGATACAAGTACCAAGATCCACCCTTGCACCTTCAAAGTTCTCTGCTGTATATGTTACTCCACCAAAATTTCCTGAAATTTACAGCACAATACTTAGCTACTAGTTGTGCAGCAGAATTATAAAAAAATAAATGCAGTGCACCAAAATTAGCTACTAGTTGTGCAGCAGAAATATAAAAAAAAATTTCAGTCCACAGCTCAGCACCCTCGCAGCCTCCATTTCCCCTCCCACCCTCGCAGCACTGCGCAGCTCAGCTCCTGGCTCGGCACTGCTCGGCACTGCGCCGCTCTCCCTGCTCCCCGCGCTCTCCCACCCTCGCAGCACTGCGCAGCTCAGCTCCTGGCTCGGCACTGCGCCGCTCTCCCTGCTCCCCGCGCTCTCCCTGCGCCCACCGGCCCCTGCGCCAACCCCACCGGCCCCATCGCCGCCTCCCTGCGCCCACCGGCCCCTGCGCCAAGCCTACCGGCCCCATCGCCGCTCCCCGCGCTCCTGGCCGCCCGGCATCTCCGGCGCCCACGAGGGCTGCCCGCTCCGGCTGCCCGCTCCCCGGCGCCCACTCCGGCTGCCCGCTCCCCGGCGCCCCCTCCCAGTGACGTGAGCCCACTCCGGCTGCCAGCTCCCCGGCGCCCACTCCGGCTGCCCGCTCCCCGGCGCCCCCTCCCAGTGCCGCGGCGAGCCCCCGAGCAGCCCTCCCCCGGCGTCCCCCCCCACACGGCGACGCGACGCCCCTGCTGCTCCCCCGGCGGCCGCCCTCAGCCGGCGCCGCTCCGCTCCCCCGGCGGCCGCCCTCAGCCCGCGCCGCTCCGCTCCCCCGGCGGCCGCCCTCAGCCCGCTCCGCTCCGCTGTGGGAGATGCAGATCCAGACCGGACTCACCATTCGAAATCGGCTGTGGAGAAGGCGCAGCGGAAGACGCGACTGCGGTAATGGGAGCCTCGTCTGACGGGTGGACCTTCTGTGCTGCCGTTGCATCCGCTCGGCCTGGCCTGGGAGCGATGGTCCTTCTGCGCGTACGTCCGATGCAGGTATTTTTGCACGAGCGGATGCACGCTGCACGCACTGTCCTGGAAACCAAACAATCATCTCTCTCTGCAATATACGCTGAGCAAGCACCAGCCGACGCAAGCACCGGCGGATGCAACCATCCGAACACGCCCATGGGTACCACCAAATCACTGTTCTAGCTCCGATTTCGACGATTCCTTTGCCAAAATTTATGTAATAATTATATACGAAGTTTAACTGTAATACTATAACTGTTGTACTATACATATCATCTACTTAATGCAAGAACTGATATTGAAGACACATGAGAACCAAGAACATGATCTTACAGATATAGAAGTACTTTTGTCAACAAACGGTTTAATATAATCTCTCTGCTCGTGAATCTACTAGTATAATTTTCATACTGACAGTCCTAAAAAGTTTTCCCTTGTCGCTTGTTTATGCTATTGTTCCCAATGCCAACTTCTCATAAATAAGTAAATGTAAAATGCATTCTTTACTTTTGACACACAGTTTAATCCCTTTAAATACCATATTTTAGCAAATTTGTGTCTAGTATCTAGCTTCGAAGCTCTTCAATCAGCAAGGCAGCAAGCATGTATGTCTTTGTGATATACGGGGGCACTCATCAATAGAGATAGAGCGCATAACGCCTTTGACGTTGCACCCATGCCCTATCGCACTTGTGGCCCGGGCCTCACTCGTGGTCGCGGGGTAGCCACTGCCGCACCAGCGCCCAGTAGCCCCGGCCTCGGCATAGGCATCGGTAGCGCCTAGGCCCGCCTCCACCTGGCTCGTGCTAGCGCCACCCTAGCACCTACCCTCCATTGTCGAGTTCGCTTCTAGGTTTCATGGAGAACCGAGATGGCTGGATGTGGAGCTTCTGCCATGTTCATAAGTGGTGTACTAGCGTCGGGAGCTGCCGAGTCGCATGGGCTGCAGTCCTAATGGGTCATCAACTTCATTTGAGACCGCGAGCTGGTGGGGTGGCGCGTGGTCGTGGGCAGCTCCACAGCTAGGCCACATCTGGCCTTGTGGGCTTAACTTGTTAGCTAAGTACATAATACATATCTAATAGCAGATACATAATATTATATATGGCAAAATTTACATAAAAATTTAGATATGTATATATATATATATATGTAAATGCTATTATACATCTTAGGTGTAGTAAATTATTCTACACCTACCGAACAAAATTTTAGTATCACCGAACAAAATTTTAGTAGTAAAATGTGATTCAGTAGTTATTACTGAAATATTATTCAATAGATATATAATAATACGCTACACCATATATATATAAAATAGTATGATATATATATATATATATATATATATATATATATATATACCGGGAAACCCGGCCGCGGCACGCAACGCGTGATGGATGCCACGCTTCTCCGTGCTGGACTACCATTACCAACAGTGGGGGTGGAGCCGCTGCATCATCTTGCCCATTTGATGGGCCAAGCAATTAATCCAGCCCTAGTACGCGAGCACAAAAAATTGCCGTTTGCGGCTGGATCCAGCTAGTGCGCCGCGTAAAGTCATCGGGCAAATATATCAATATAGTGTACAGACATAACTATATTTATTAAAATAGATAATATATTAATATATGTATCAATTTAGTATCTGTATTTTACATCTCAAACACTGCAAAATCGATTTTGGTACTTGAGGTACCGAAAACTCTTGTATTCGACACTTGAGGTGTTAAATATGGCACTGTTCACCGTACCGAATACGGGGTGCCGAATATGGCACTGTTCACCGTGCCAAATACGGGGTGCCGAATACGGGGTGCTGAATATGGCAATATATTTGGCACCTCAGGTGCCGAATATAGGCTGACTCCGCTCACATCGCGTTGGTCGGTGCTTTCGGCACGATAAGTCACATCGTGTCGTGTTGTTTCATTGTTGCTGCCTTTTTGAACGCACGCTCTGCCGCGTTTCGCTATAAAATGCGAACGCGCTGCTGTGTTTCGCTATAAGGAGTCGCAGCACGGCCAGAGAGCAGACAAGTAGCGTGAGTAAAAGAGGAGAGAAGAGGAGAGGAGAAGCAGTAGCGCAATGCATGGAGAGAAGAAACAACGCGAGGTGAGGAGTAACAGCAGCGCGAGGGGAGGAGAATTAGCCCGAGACGAGGATGAGTAGTAATATGAGTTACAATAAGTACTTAAATTATGTATTTAATTAATACTTGTAGCAATAATAGTAATTAAAGTAAGTAGATTGTTTAATCCATTCAATTACATTTATATAATTATTTACTTAGTTTGATTATATGAATTTGTGTAATAGTAATTAACGTTAATTTGTATAATAGTAATTATTTGTTTAGTCAGAGGTAGTAGATTGTATAATAGTAATTAGCATTAATTTGATTAGTTAGTATAATTAGATTATTTAATTAGTTTAATAATATGATGCATAGTGGTGGCACTTTGTGCTAGTGGTGGCGTAGGATGGTGGTCTAGTGTATTCATACTCTCTATAGGTGTAAGTAGGGTGTTGGTGCAATGAGAGAAAAGACAGAAAAAGAAAGGAAAAAGAAAGGGTAAAAGATAAAAAATAATTTTCAGAAGATTAAAAAAACTTGGGTTGGACAAATTTTTTTGATAAAAATCACAATGCACCAAAAAATTGTTAAATTGATTTTATTAATTAATAGTTGTATGCACCTGTTTAACTAGTATTTTAATTAAATCTACTAAAATAGCGGTACGTACCAGAACTCCTACCGTTAGTTAAAGAAAAGAAGTAGTTATAAAGTCAAATAGAGCAATGTTTTTAGTGTCTTCTACTCACCGTAGACTAGTCTATTTCTCTCTTCAGCTCACTCAACATAAAGAAATCTATGAATAGGTTAATAGTGGATTGTGAAATATAAGTACTAAAATTTTGCTAGGAACTATATATATAGCAGTATTCACCGTAAAAAGGAGATGATCACCCGGGTTGAGAGCAACATGCTGATGTTTCTGACTTCTGGAAGAGTAAATGTGACGCAAAGAAACCTAGCAAAACTAGCTTCCAAAATATTTTTGAAGTCAATTTATAATGAGATTGAATATTTGGTCAATATAACTTTCATGTTAGTTTACTTAATATTTTAATTCAATATTAATTATTTCATTTGAATTCAATATTGATGATTTAATTAACATTTTTAATTACTTAAATATTTAGCATGGTTAAGTATGGTACTATTTAATTTGCATTGTTAATTAATTTATTATTTATCGAGGGGTGTAATTAGTTATGTATCATACATACATCTAAGTAGTTATTTTATTAAATGTACTTTGTTTAGCAGATACAGTATGACTTACCATATTTATTACGGAGAATGTCCCTTAGTTTTGCACGGGAGGTTTGTAACAATTTAGAACCATCATCACATAGAGAGTTCGGTTGAGATACCTAATGACATGGATGATCTGAAATCACATGTTATAAGCCTTTTGCGTGTGAACTAATAATCTTATACTGTTGTCCTGGAGGGTGTACGACTACGACTTGTTCCAAATAGCTCGGTCATTATCCATACGTTGTTCGAGATGAGAAGGAACAACGCATGAGCTTTGTATTCACGCAAGGCATTGGAGGAGAACTTTGATATGGGGGTGTACGTAAATATAGTGCCACGACTTGTGTAAGGTGATGTAGTGACTACCATGAAAGGATCAAGCCTGCAGGTGATGCATGAAGAGGATGGAGGGCATGTCGAGGAGGGTAGTTCCAGTAGAGAGGGAGCTGGAGTGGATCCTTCTAAGGTAGATGCAGGATACAGGTATGATGAAGTCGGTGGTAGCGGAGATGAAGAAGCTACTGACAATGATGACTTGGTGCCTGCGATCCAATACTTTTGTTGTGCTGGGTTGCTGGATTGTGCCGTCGTTAAGTATAACACCTTATCTAACTGGGGATATCGGAATAACGACATCCAGGTCGGACAACAGTTTCGTAACAGAGGGAAGTCATCCACTTTATTAGCAACTATACTGTAATGACAAGAAGATACCATAAGTGCGCCCGGTCTAACCCTACAGAGTATGAGGTCAGGTGTATCAAGAACCCGAATTATCCTTACTTTATACGAGCACATATGCTGAAATATGAGAACTGTTTTGTGATCAGTAGACACACCCTACCTACATGCAGCGAATAGACTATTAAGAATGTGAGCCACACCGTTGATGCGAGGTTCATAGCCCAACTCCTCATCATTCTTGTTGGCATGGAAATTTGTTTGTCTCTAAAATCCATTATGAAGAAGGTGCAGACTAAGACGAGTATGCTGATCAATTATGACACCATGTGGAGAGCAAAGTAGAAGGCGTTGAAGATTATGTTTGGAAGCTTCACGGAGTCTTACAACTATGCTCCTAGGCTACTGTAGATTGCCATGATGAATCTAGAGACTCAGTGGGCTATGACAGATGAGCCGATCAAGCTAGAGGATGGGTCATACAGCACGACTGATTGATACCTCATTAGGTTATTCTTTTCCTTCGTACATTGCATCCAAGCTTCCATATATGGCAGACCGGTTGTATGTGTGGATGCCACATTTCTGAGCGGCAAGTACCATGGTACTCTTATGATATAGATAGCAGTGGATGCAAATAATAAGATCATTCCTATTACCTTTGCAATGGTTGAGAGTGAGAACAATGATAGCTGGCTGTGATTCCTCACTTTGGTGAGGACACGTGTCGCGGGAAACAGGGAATGAGTTTGCATCATCTCAAACCACAACAATGGCCTTCTGCATGCGTTGGACGTGCTGCATGATAGCACAAACAACTCCATTGCATGGCCTGATATGTAGAGAAGATGGTGCATGCGACACTTGGGAGTGAACCTGTACACAAGGTACCACAATAAGTCTCTTGTAAAGAGATTCAAAGGGTTATGTCTACAGAACTAGCGGACGAAGTTCAACTAGATATGAAGAGAGTTAAATGAGATCACTCATAAGATAATGACAGATCAACAAGAATTGGAGGACCATCTACGAACGCAAATGGTTGGAGGACAAACTATTTTTAGCCGTTCACGTGCTACGTTTAGCCAGTGGATAGCGAGGAAGCCTGCAGAGCGTTGGGTCCTAATCCATGACACTCACGGTGCCAGATTAAATGATCACATTATACCATTTCTTATGTAAATATGTCTTCTAAAATTATTATATCCCATATTTTAGGTACACCATCATGACAATGAACATAGCGGAGACGTTCAACAATATCCTAAAGGGAGTACGGTGCCCCCCGTCGTGTGCCATCATTGAGCTCATATTCTGTAGATTGACAGACTACTGTCGAGACTGTGGTAATGCTGCTATGAATTGTAGCACACGATTGGCACCTAAGGTGAAGGAAATCACATCCAGAAGGATGAGCAAGGTACACTTTCATTGGATGAGGATCTACAACTTGACCAATAATGAATTCGAGGTCATGTGCCACCGTAGGTATGCTTCAGGGTATAGCGCAGGGGACACCATGCAATAATGTCAACTTGGGTCTCACGATGTGAAGTGCACATGAAATAAGCCAAAACTGCATCATATTCCGTGCTTGCATGTCTTAGCCGCTTGTAGGAACATGGGTGGCAATGACGGATCATAGTATGTAGCACCGTACTTCATGATCGATGCATTGAGAAACACATGTCTTCTAAAGATGCGATCCTTGAACGTCGAAAGTAGCTACAAAGCGATCGAGGGGCCTAAGTGGATACCTTATCCCTTAGCACAACACACAGATCCTGGAAGGCATAGAACCACGAGGATGCAAGGTGATATGGATGAAGTAGATGCTGTTGATGGCTTACACAAGTGCAAACTTTGCAAACAACCTGGTCATGATAGGAGTACATGCCTAACCTGGTAGCAAATTATCAGGCCACTATCGAACTGTAATGTATTAGAATTGTTGTATTTTAGTTTGTTGTTTGAAGTTGTTCGCAATCATGGTTTGTATTCTAAATTATTTTCACCTATTAGTTATACTACTCATTTTGTAATATATCGTTTAGTACTAGCATCACATACAATACTTTTTTATTGAACCATGAAACTTGTTATTCACCTATTTATTGAACCACGAAGTTTGTAATGTATTTTTATTTGTTATTCACATACTTATTAAACCATGAAGCTTGTAATATATTCTAATTTGTTATTCACCTACTTATTTAACCATTTAGCTTGAAATTATTATCATGGCTCATGGTGGACAGTAGCGGTACAACGAGAATCATAGGGGACATATGATTTTCACAGGGCAGTAGGTACCACGATTATATATGATTTTTAATTGTCACGATAATTTTCTACTAACTCAGTATATGTATTAGATATCTTTTGTAGTTGCTTCCATTGCGAGCCTGGAGTGTTCATATGATTAAGGAGTTAGACCCTTGATTTCACAAGCTATTCACATGGGCAGGACTACTACCTTTCACTCTCATGATGGCTGGAGCTCCCTTGGTGGGTGGTGGCAGGACACCTCTCCCGCTAATTGAGGATCCACTTCTCACATGTCTCATCAACCGGTGGCGTCTTGAAACGCACACATTGCACTTTCCTTTTGGCGAGATGGCCATAACATTGAGGGACGTGGCCATGCTGATCGGGCTGCCAATCTAGGGCGCACTGTTAGTAGTTTTGCGACCAATAAAAAAGCAGTTAAAGGGCTACATTGAGGATAGGTAATTATTTATTATGTAATGTACTTCAAATATTGTAGTGATATTCAAGTTTCATTGACTATATGTATCATGTAGGTTTGGTGTGCAATATAACAAAAAGTATGTTGGCCTCTCCATGTCCTAGATTCATGGACTATCACAGTTCGGTCCATGCCCACCAGATACGGATGATGCTATAATTATACACCACTATGAGGTGTACTTGTATGTCCTGTTGGGAGTCATCATGTTTTGCAACGTGGCATGCGATTATGTCGTCCCCCATATTGTATAGTTAGTGAGTCAGCTCGCGTTACATTCTGATGAGCCGACATCTTACAGTTGAGGATCTGTTGTGCTGGCTGTCACGTACAAAGGATTGTGTGATGCAACCTAGCGGTCAAAGAAGAGGGGATCAGTTATAGGCTGCCTCGACATTTTATAGCTATGGAGCTGGGAGTACCCCCGGTTAGTTAGCCTTGGGTGCTCAAGAGCTACTATCCAGTTCCCATCTCTGATGGCATTGCAGATGATATGAGGCATACGATGGAGTATCGGTGGATGCATGCTAGCCTGAGATGGAGTTAGCAGCAAGACCATGGTAGCTACTCCTAGGTGATCAGTAATTTGGACGTCCTTAGCACTGATCTTGTGGAGTGGGATCCATGGTGTATGGCAGGAGTGGTCCGAATTATGACTGGAGGGCTCATCACATTATATTGTTGGCATGACTCAAACTTATAGATGACCAAATGCTTCTTGTTGTACATGAACAACGCGAAAACATATTCTCATGAGCGTGTATAGAGGCAGTTTAGGTACCGACAGGTGGTGCTAGTACGAGATGCCGGTCGTACGCAGAAGTAAGTGTGTTATTGTAGGTAGCATTAGTATCTTTGGTGATTCATGTTAATAAATTGTAACTATTTTGTTCACGTACAGGAGGAGCGCACAGGTGTGGAGACATGCAGGACTGGGCATCCGTGAATGCTGAGCACCTATAGAGGTGGAGGGAGTCAGTTGCGGTAGATGTCGTTGTTCATGTGGATAATACGACGACACCACATGCTGAGAGTACCTTTCGTGGTACCTTCCATGCACGCGTGCCACCTTACTCAGTGGACTTATAGAGCTGGGCCCCAGATCCTCCCCCAAGGATCATGTCCGTCTTCTTCATGTTGTGGTAATTGTTGCGATACTTATAACATTTTTTATTGATTAAACCTCTGTATTACTGACATGACCCTCATCTTATACAAACAAAAGAGGCTTACGAGATGCATACGCAGGTGGAGCAAGTTTGTGGAGAAGTAAGTGGGTCATCAACCTGGAGGGATCAGAACCCTCCCTGGGACTACATAAGGACGAGAGGGTCCTGTTTCCTGTCCGCTATATGTGGTCTCGGTGGTTGTGTCCTGCATTGGAGGGGGAATGACCTACAAGCCATGAACCCCTCCCATGCCTCCCACAGTAGGCGCTCATCTAGTACCCGTGATGAACCCGTTCGGACATAGTCGCGAGAGGCACCTTCTGCTTCAGAGCATTGCGAGAAGTGCACGCAGGTTCCTGCGTCCGAGCAGTGTACACTAGGTTCACAGGCCCCGCATTGGACACAACCTCCTCAAGCTATGCTGACACCACCGCCTACAACATCGACTCGCCATGAGGACATCGTTGACTGCACGCAGTAGATGCCTAATTGAAATGATACAAATGATTTTGATTGGGCTGCTGCAATATAGGCCACCAGCTTCACTGGGCTCCTTAGTGCACAATACCCTCAATATCTTGATGCACCTAGGGGTTCACAATGGTACTAGTAGAGTGAGCCTTTGGCACACCAGACTCTGTCAGAGCACGTTCTAGGGGCGTCTACACTGCCAAATGAGGATCCTTCTTCATGGTACATGCAGGGTAGAGTTAGTAGGGCGGGATACACGTTTGATGGGGGTCCTACTGGGCAGGACGTTGATGATGACGAGTAATGAAACATGAGGCAGGGGGGCCAGCACAAGCCGTTGGGATGAGGGCCACACACCCACTAGACGCGTACACTCATGTGGATTGCATGTGGCGTCGTTGTCGTCGAGTCGCTAGTGCAGTTGTTTGGTGCACTTGTGCTTGTTAATGACACATGTATTGTTGACTTTATTGTCATAGTTATTCCTATTATGTATTATTCACTGTATTGTTAATTTAATTATTTTTAATTTATGTAATGTTTGTCAAATAATCATGGCACACAACTTATGTAATGTTCATCAAATAATTGTGATATTTAATACTTGTTTAATGTTTCTTAAATAATCAGGGATCCGTGCTTTGGTACATAGCCATAACGTTGCAGTAATGGATCAATAAATCTATGACGAGATCTTTGAGTATAGGCTTTTTATAGACACCTACAATGATCCATATAGCACTTAATACATCATTGTAGGTTGTGCGTGAAGGGAAGGATGATCCCTTTAAAGAGAGAAACCTAATCCAAGTTGTTGCTAAATTGCATGCTAGACCCTTCTATTCTGCGTTAACCACTCCGCTCCAACATATAACCACCGAGAACCTTAGGGCCCTCTTGCACGAGCAGTGTCAAACATATCTCAAGATATGCGAACTAGCCGACCATCCTTCTGTTCTAGGTTTTTGTAAGAGGCAAAGAATGATAGTGATGTTGCCTGACCAGTATGCATCCCACATTCAGGTTCGTAATTTCCTATGTGCTCACCCTATTTATCTTTTTTTCATTGATTTGAATACTCCTCTTTTGTCTTAGGCATTCCCGGAAGACGCATAGTTGATCAACAAAGATATCACTAACTTCTTAGTGATGTATACGGTCTTCGACGGGGGTGTCATGTCTGGTTCGCGTAGAAGACGACGACGATCAGCGAACCTAAGGGGTACAGTGGCGTCCTCTACAATCATCAAGAAAATGATGAGGATGACAATTTCATGCTCCCAATGCCTCGACGTTCCAACAACAACAACAATATAGGAGAATGTTCAATGGTCACTACAAGAGGACATTCACGCATCACATCGAGATTCGCAGAACCGATAAGGAAATAGACATGCTACTATCATGATAGCTTAAGATGACAACGACGATGATGATTTCATGCCACAACAACCCCTCCCTCTGAGGTCTCCATCTCCAGAGGACATTATGTCCCTGAAAATGATAGTGGATTTGCTGGTACCTATCCTTACAACTTCTCATTACCACATCAAAGATTACAACCATCTTAACCTGATAGCATTGACGGGCACAACTGGCATTCTTCCGCTAATTTGCCTCGCCACTTTCCTCCGTCGTCTTGACATGATCTAAGTATTCAATACCTATGCACTATGAACTATGCAAAGGCAGGCATGACTATTTATTTTGTTTATGAACTATTTGTGAACTATTTATCTAATTAATGTGATGATAAGTTTATTATATTAAAGTACTATCCAAGCACAATTCTTTCCAACATATGAAAGATATTTGTGAACTCTGGCTTTAGACACGCTAATGTATCACCAACACCTCGAGGATTAACATTAATTGCAACTCTAAAATAAACAATGTGATTGTATGAACCGTTCAACCTCGGGCTGTGCTTGCTTTAGGATGAATGCTTAAATCAGACTTCAACTTTGGATTAAGATCAAAGGGATCGATGCTACTTCTACACCCACTCAAAATTAACAACTTTTACAGGGAATGCTTACATAGGATTCTATACCTCCATGTAGAGGCAACAATTACTCATTGCTGAACTTTTGCATAATGAAATGACCACACCAAACAACAACTTTCACAGGGAATCTCTGCCAAGCATCAATACCACAACTTTTCTAGCTTTCATAGGGAATCCTATGCTTCAGGCCCCAGCCAAGCCCATGCACTTAGTTCATGTATCAACCTCTAGCCACCATAAATAACCCCACCCTCATCCATAGATAGATCACTCATTTCTCAGCTCTCTCAACTGCAATATCTCCCTCAACTCCACCAAGCCCACCCGAGAAATATTGGTGGATTTTCATCCCTCAGGGGGTTGAACTATCGATTGGTTTCTGTGGCGACCCTTGTAGACTTCGCGAGTCCTAGAACATCTCCTACACCTGTGACTTATGCTTCTTCATGTGTATCAACTACCAGTACGACAAGCCTTGACATGAACCATATTAGTACCGCCAGTATAGCGATATATATCACTAATGTGGCACTTTCCGTACGATTTTATACACTGTCTAACTAATCTACCCTCTTGTTTCATTTGTCCAGTCTGCTCCACCTATCTGTGACTTCATGGAATGGCTAGACATGTAGCAAAATGCGCACCAGAAGCGGTGGGTCAACATGAGCATGCAGTGGAGGAGGGAAGCGTACGAATGCCGGAGTACGAGCAACAACAGGAAGAACTACGGCTCAAGCGTCAAGAGGAGGAGCGTATGAGGAAGGCAGCCAAGGAGCGCGTCGCGGCTGAGGCACGCGAAGCAGAGAGGGGAAGGAAGTATGAGAGGGCCCGTCGCGCTAAAGTGGAGGGCCTCGATGCCCTGCGAAAGGAAAAATATGCTAGGTGCACTCAGTAGAGAGTATCTATTATAACCCGATCTATTTTCATTCCCTAGGCATATTTGGTTTAGTAGCGGTACACTATCAAGTTAGTGTTTAGGTGTACCGTACATGCTAATGTTGTTTGTCATTATATCTTTATGGATATGGTCTATTCGCACAGTGATGAAAAACCCCATATTGCATGTAATATTTATCATCATATGTAACGTCTATACCAGGTTATATGATAATCGTACTTTACAATTTTTATTGTTTGACAAATTAGATTTTGTATCCTCCCGACATTACTTCCCTAAAAATTTATCTACACAAATACATTAAATGAATAATAAAATATCGATAGAATTACATTGAAATAAATTTACACACACTCACTTATCCCCCTTTTTTTTCTTTATTTATTCACTAGTGTCCTAAATTGTGCTACAAAACCAGCTCACTCACATTTTATAGCGAAATACGATAGTGTGTGGGTTTAAAAAAGCGACAAAAGCGAAACGACGCAACCCGACGCGACTGTCACACCAAAAGCACTGACCCGACGTGATGTGAGCATCCGGCCTATTTTCGGCACATGAGGTGCCAAATACTGAGAGTTTTCGGCACGTGAGGTGCTGAATACGGTGAACAATACCGTAGGTGCTGAATATGGTAAATAGTATCGTATTCGGCACCTCATGCGCCAAATACAGGAGTTTTCGATGTCTCAGATACTGAAATCGATTTTTCAGTGTTTGAGGTGCCGAATATAAGTGCTAGATTTTCAAATACACCAATATGTTATCTATTTTAGCAAATACGGTGACGTCTGTTGCCTAATTTTAGATTTTTGCCCAGGTCTCGGCCATGCTAATTTAGATGACGCTCATCTATTGTGACTATTCGATAGTACAACACGATGCGTTAGTGACCTCCTTATATGGGGCACGGATGGTAAGGGTATATTACTCCTCTTGAATTATGCATGGGCGTTTGTGTATAGTGTTGACCAGAAATAAATAATTAATAATTATATATATTTAATAGAAATATGATATATTCTAAAAATGGGTATTTACTGTACATGTATTCTTAACCCAATATGGTAGGTTTCACAACCGATGTGGGGTAAATAAGCACGTGTTGATATTCCAAACAATTCATTGTGTTATATATGGAAACTATCTCTATTTGTAAGGAGTATTTCAGATATCCGGAAGTAATACAATCCGAGAAGATTTACTCAGAGTTTTCGAGTGTGGTATGACTCATCTGCCCCGACTATATAAGGAGGGGAAAGAGGTACATCAATGGAGATCTGGAGCTAGATCAGAGCTCAAGTCAAAGCAATCGAATTCCCAACAAGAAGCCGAACAAGCAATACATAGCAAGTCTAGTAGGATAGGAGCAAAGGTCACCCATTGAGATCCATAATAGAGTCATATCGTGACGAGATTCATTTGGAAAAGGATTCAAGATTTAGAACATGAGAGAACTTGCCGAGATCTTTAGGATTAGAACTAGACATATAGACATTGTAATTGTCTTTTCCTAAGATTAATCGAGGCGAAACAAAAAGTATCACTATTATTCTTAGGGAAGCCTAAACCTATATTAAATCTCATATCTTGTTCTTCGATACGTAAATTTGATGACTAGATATACCTTCTTTATACAAGTATTTGCATAATCGACTTTACCAATCATCAACAACTGGCGCTATTCATGGTGATACGACAAGACATGTCTTCATCAACTAAACATATCTAGTCCCTGGCAATGGGCCACTCTGACGACGGGTTCTACAAGTATTTGCTGGTCAAGATGATTACTTGCGTAATAATATGGCTTGTAAGTCGAAAAACTGAACTATGAATGTGGCCTTAATTTCTGATAGCTCTTGCTACCAAGTAGTTGATAATATAGAGAAGGATATTCTGAAGGATGAATCTTGCTTCTCGAAATTTAATACATCTACAGAAGAAGAAGATATGGGGGATTACGAGGTAAATGCACTCTTTGCTGATCCTCTATGGGATCCGGCTGATGCTAGCCCTAGGCATGAAAGTCCCATCATAAAAGTGATGATGATGCTCCACGAAGGGTTTTGAGTCCATCAAAACTCCCTCTTCAACTCTCAATCGCAATGGATATCAACATTGCAAGAGTCAGATGAACAATGCAATGATGAACAATTTTCCTCTGGTATGTTCAATACCTAAAAAGTGTGAGGACTCTACTCGATAATTTGCCTCAAGGGGGATTAGATACTCCAGAAGGTGCGCAGTGGTTAGAAGACATTACTAAGATTGTTACCGATGTGCAACAATTGGAAGAAGTCTCAACCTCGACAAAATCTACTACTCATATGAGTAGCACACGTCGACATAGCTTTTATTCAGCTTCCCCTAGTCAGAGGTGAGAGGCCAGACCAACATATCACAGGGCACACACTTGTGGTTAGCAGATACATCATGCGCCACCTCCTAGAAACTAGTCAGATGTGGATCTATGTCACGAGATTAATGAATGTCATAATAGAGCGGGAGATCATGATAGGTCTCTTAGAATAACTAGGCCAAGTTACATGAATCATGCTAATTTGATTCTTGAGGGTGGAGGTTATGAGTCCAATTATCAGAGAAGCATTGCGGTAATTATCAGGTGTTGAGCTTTTACGATCGATTGAAGTATCTAGACCTCTAATTCATGTTTTAGTAATTAATGACAATATGTAATTATAGACTAACATGCTTAATTGAGTTATGAAAAGGTTAGTCCCAAGAATGTTGAGGATCTAGAAGAAGCATGTGTGGAAGATATGCAAATGGCTAGCTCAATGCAAATATATAAAATATAGGGCATTTACTTTTACCGATCAATGGTGATTAGAGAAGAGATATGACCAGATTGATAGGATAAGTGCTATACTAATAAGAGAGGTTGATGTGTGTTTACTTGAAGTATCAAAAGTGCCATTATTCCTCAAACTTGCATTCCATCTAGAGTAAGGATTCACTTTGAGAGGAGCCATAAATCTTGTATGAGGAATTTACTTTGAGTAGAACCAGAAAAATGCCTTTGGAAAATGTTTCGAGTGGCTCGCGGTCTGACCGCCAGGTGTGGCCGATCTGATCGCTGTATAAGCAAGGAAGTTTTTCCGAAGTTTCCTTAGTCACTGTCTGACTGTAGTGCTTGCTGGTTTGACCGCCAGGGAATAAAGAGTTTTGGCTTCTATTCTAGGCTCGCGATCCGACTGAGACCAGTGACGGTCTAACCGCCAGGTCAAATTCAGTTGAGATTCAAAGTAATCATTACACTTTTATAGCCATTGGACCAGTGGCGATCTGACCGCCAGTTGTACTGCGGTCTGACCGCTGGATGCATAGAGTTGTCAGCTTTTGGGTAACAACCACATGTTGAGTTGTGGGCTATAAATAGATCCTTTGCTGGTTCAAGGGTTCAAGCTAGCACTTCATTCTCTTGAGCACTTGACATCCTCCTCCCTCTTTTGGCTTAGTGATTGCATATTTGAGAGTGTGAGAGCATCTAGTGCATTGCTTTGTAGCATTTGAACTTTGTGGCACTAGTGATCCTTCAAGTAAGCGTTGTCGACTTATTACTCTTGGAGGTTGACGCCTCCTAGATGGCTTGAAGGTGATTGCATTGTTGATCCCTTCAAAGAAGTTTGTGAAGGAGCCCAGCTGGTGATTGTGAGAGGTTTTGAGCATGTCTCACTGGAGCGGTAAAGTGCTACTCTAGTGAAGTTGAGGTATTGAGTAGTTTATTGTTCTATTCCAGCTCAAGATCAAGTTGCTTGATGTGAGTCTTTTCTCGTGGTGAGAATTGCATATTTGATAGAGGAGTGGTTAGAATCTTAAACTCACCCAACGTGGATTAGGGGTGATCGGAAAATCACCGATACCACGAGATAAAATTCGTGTGCCATCTCTTATGCTATTTACATTCATATATTTTACCTTATGCAATTTATCTTTTTAGAATATAAATTGTTGCATGTCACCCTAGGATTGCAAATATTGAAATAGTTCCGGTAGCTTTATATTGCTCCAGTGAGTTTAAATTCTACTAGTTTTATTTGATCACTTAGCAATTATTTTTGAAACCGTCTATTCACCTCTCTAATCGGTATCCTTGATCCTACACTGGCCTATGAGGAGTATCCTAGCCGGATATATTTTGACCCAGCATGTCAGAGAAATATGATGAGAGTTCTAATCCATTGGAATTCCTTTAGATCTATACAACAGCTATCCAGGCGGCCAAGGGTGATGAGAAGGTTATGGCAACCTACCTCCCCACAACACTTGAAGGGTCTGCCAGTTCATGATTGACCAATTTGTCAACATAATCAGTTCACTTGTGAGAACACTTGTGCAACCTTTTCTTGACCAACTTTTAGGGTACTTACGAGCGTCCCGGAAAGGAATATGACTTGCATTGTCTTTCCTAAGAGAACATTGAAACTCTATGTCAATTCAGCATAAGGTTTAGTAATATTAGGAATACAATTCCTCAAATCACTAATTCTTTGGTAATTCGAGTGTTCTGAGAAGAAATGCGGAATAGAAGGCTAAACAAAGATATGGCCATGCGACTGCCTCAAAGTGTCAAGGAGCTATTTGAGATGGTTGACCACTGTGCAGCAGCAACAAAGACAGTCAAATGAAGCCATTCCCTCGATCAAGGAGAAAAGATGCCTCAACTTGGCCTAGAGGATGACACCTCCAAGGTCATGATAAGGGTAAGAAACCCACATCGGAGGAGGATGCGGACAAAAGGTGGTGTTATATTCATAACTTGGATACACATGACTTGACTACCTATCATGTCATGCTTAAACATATGGAGAAGAATTTGAGATGAAGCCCTCAAATAGACCTTCTGATTCTAAACCCCAACAATGTGACGAAGATGAGGAACATGAATATATGTTGTTCCAGAATAGTGATCATACCATCAATCATATGTTTGAGGGATCTTCCACCTATGAGTCAAAGCGATAATACAAGTGTATCAAGTGGTCATACGTCCCAATCCAGTTTGATCAGAACGACTGTCCTGACTCGACCAATAACCCTAGTCATTATTTGATCGTGGTCTAGACTAGCATCAACAACTACAAGATAAATTGAGTTCTTGTTGATGGTGGAAGTTCTTTAAATATTTAGTTTCTTAGTACTTTGGATGAAATGTAGGTACCTAGAATAAACATCAAGCCATCAAAGCATGCTTTTAATGGTATAATTCCAGGCTCTTTGGGCAAACCTATTGGCCAAGCCTCATTCCCGATTACTTTCAGGATACCCGAGAACATCTGAACAAAGAAGATTATGTTCAACATGGCAGATTTCAAGATGGAAAATAATGCCATTCTCAGCTGGCTGACTCTAGCCAAGTTCATGGCTGGTACTCATTTCACATACCAATGCATAAAGTTTCCAGGGCTAAAGGGAGTTTGTCGGAGGGTGAACTCCTGTCGCAGGGATCCTGGGGGACCCCTTTTTAGAGATTCGGCCGGGGGGATGATCCTGAATATGTTCGCCGGAGAAATAAATGGGTATGAATGCGATGGCCGGTGGGGTGGAGTGATCTAATGCGGAACGGAGTAAATGCACCAGCGGTTTAGACAGGTTCGGGCCGCACGGGGGCTTAACACCCTACTCCTGTATGGATACTATAAATGCCTTGAGAATGTCCCTCAAGGATGTTGCTGGTTACAAGGATATTTGTCTATCTTAGAGCCTGAGGCTCCTTGTTCTTCGGTCTCTGTGTAGCCACCGGCTTTGGGAGCTCTTGATCTACTCTTCTCTGCTTATGAGCAATTGTTTCATCTTCTCAGGCCTGTCTTTTTTCCCACACTTGCTTTCTTTTGTGCCGCCGGCTGCTTTAAATACCCGCCGGCAGTAGCGTGCCCCGAACGGGAGGGGGGCACGAGTTCCGAGATACCATAAATGGAAAGGGCGTCATCATTTCCTTTGGGCGAAGTGACCGGGGGTGAAAAATGCGTCCTACGCCCGGTCGTCCGTCACCATAAATGCACTGGCAATGGGTGCCGTGGAGAGGGCCCATTGGGCAGCCGCAGAGCGGCCTGGCGTGCCCGCCCTGTCTTGTTCCCCTGCCACAGTAGCGCAGCAGACGGAACGCCTCGGCCCTTACGACGTTATCCCGAGACGTCTGAACCCCCTGTTAGTCTCTAGGGGATCAGACTTTTGGAAGCGATCATTTTATCCTTCCCCAGCTTCTGGATGCACGAATCAATCATCTCCAATGTCATGTACAAACTACTAGAGGTCGTCATTGGGGAATTTGGTGTCTCGAGGTTGAAGGAGAAAAGTTCATTGTTTGAAGGTAAAGAGTTTGAGAAATGTGAGAGCGGGATGGAGATAACATCCAGATAATTTCCTATTTATAGGGGAAGGAGGTTTGATGACTATTCCATGATAGTTGCGGATGCTACCACTCCAAGTTAACGATGTCTGTGGTGGTTCAAATTTGGAAACACCTTTTCAGACGTCATTGTTGTTTCAACTTCCCTAAGAAGTTGTGCACATTTAATGCAATATTCCTTGAGGATGGAAAAAAGATGAAATTTGGGCTTATGTGGTCAGTAGTAATTTCCCGACTAGGGAGGCCTCTACAAGTAAAGCTCTATTTAGTCGGAGGAACTTCTCGATTAGGAAATATTCTATTCAGTTGGAGATAATTTTTGACTAGGAAGAACATTTTTAATCAAAGACTATTCCCGACTAGGTGAATTCTAGTACGGTCAAATTCTCGGCTACATATAATACAATTACCCTCTTGTGAGCAGAGTTGGAGGCTAGTTGGAGAGAAATAAATAATAAATAATTATATATTTAATAAAAATATGGTATATCTTAAGAATGGGTATCTATCACACACATATCCTTAACCCGATACGGTAGGTTTTATAACTGTCATGTGATAATAAGCCATGTGCTGATATATCAGTTAATTCAACTTGTCCTATATGAAAACTATCCCTAGATTAGGAAGGAATCTTCTAGATATCTGGAAATACTACAATATGTAAACTTTTATTTGGAGTTTCCAAGTATGTTACGACTCATTTGCCCCAACTATATAAGGATGGGGAGGGGCTACGTCAAGAAGTTCTCGAGATAGATCAGAGCCAATCAAAGCAATCGAATTCCCAGCAATAAGTCGATAAGTAATACAGAGAAAGTCTAGTTAGATAGGAGCAGTGGCAACCTATTAAGATCCATAACAGAGTCATACAAGTACGAGATTCATCCGACAAAGACTTTAGGATTTAGAAAATGAAAGAACTCATCAAGATTATTAGGATAAGATCTAGACATATTTCCATTGTAATTGTCTTTTCTAAGATTAATAAAGACAAAAAGAAAGACTATTATTTTAAAGAAGATCCAAACCTATATAAAATCTCATATCTCCTGCGATACATACAATTGAGAACCAAAATTTTCTATATTATACAAGTATTTGCCCCCATCGACTTTACCAATTATTGACATGTGTCAATAATGTTTGGCCTTTGGTTAGAACAAATAAACAAGACAATGCTTCATCAAATATGACAGCGATAATGGCTAGCTCAAAACGAAGCCTTGATAAACAATAAGACATAGGTACGTACTGCTATTCAGACCATTTGTAAGGGCACAAACAATACTGCTATTCGGATCGCAGTAAATCTAGAGGCCCTACCATGTTCTTGTCCTATCATTCTTTTTTCCCGGCTGCTTTAATCATGAACTTTGTAGAACCCTACATAGATGTCCTTGCCAATCCAGGCAAGATCCTGACTTGCAGGTGTCCTACGAGTCTCATATAGAGATCAGAGAACATACTCGAGGAACACTGACGAATAGGCGAATACTCCAAAATTCCACGTGGTTGCAGCGTAGCTTCGCCTAGATGGCGTCGACATGTCCGGTCAGTTCGCTTTGGCAAGGACATGGTGATGATTCTCTCTGATGGCGATGTCACGGCATGTCGTGTCTGATTCTGAACCGGCGCAAGCGCATTGGGCTGGGCCGGTCTGTGGATCCAAAGTGCAGGCCTGCTGATGTCCTCTTCTTCCCTATTGCACGTTATTCATGTACAGTTCCGTTAAGCTAGCCGATGAATACATTTTTAAAATGTCTTACTGATTGAGTCCTGCAATACTTTCTGGATATCTTTTTTGGTTTGCTTCAGTGTTCATAAAAACAGAAGTTCTTATTAATCAACATGGGCAAGTAATTCATGAAGTCTGAAGGGTGAAGGGCCGAAGGCACAGCACCCTTAAGCATAACACAGCAAAAGTCTTGCAGTATCTTGAAAAATAAATAAGTTTCCCCCATTTATATGCAAACAACCCGTTGGGTTTATCCAACATATACATAGATCTCGGATTTTAGTCATTAGAATTGTATAACGAAAATACACTTTATTTTACTAGACTTGCATAGCGAATAAAACTGTTTTTTTCAAATCTAATAGCACCAATTTGCTGGTGATTCGGGCAGTTTAGTCAGATTTCATATGTCAATTGTTAGCATTTGCCTCTAAGCAAATAATTCAAAATCGTAGGCATCTAGCAGGGCACCCAGATCAATCCCCAGGTAACTGAAAACCAACAAGTTCGAGGCAGTAGAATTGTGCTTCATTCATCATTCGCGTCGCTTCCAACAATATGAGCATCATTTGTAACCGAGTAGTGGCTTCCATCAGGCCGTGACAACATATGCCTGCTTGGCTTGAAAGATTATTCCAGTGAATACAAAAAAGTTGCAAATAAGTGGCTCAACTCTATGCCCCCAATTGGATTTGTTTGAACGAGAACGATAAATAAAAACGAATAATATATGACCAAAGCAAAAAGGCAATGACAAAATGCTGTGACCATCACCTCTCCAGAATGTATTTTCCTTCTTCTACCTCTGGTTCTTCTCAAGTTCTCATATAGTCATGTGCAGCCTCCTACAGAAGAGGCATCGTAAGATCATTCATAATCATATTCTTTTTATTTTATTTTTTTAATTCTCTTCTCCGTTCTTGTTGTCTTTATTTTCTCTCATTTTTAATAGTTTTCTTTTAAAAAAATCGTGAAGTAAAATGAGAGAGAATCTCGTCTCAGAAAACTATTGATCTTCGTAACAAGAATTGTGAAAAAAACTATTAAAATATTAAAAGAAACAAAGAGATTCTCACCTACGATAGAACTCTTTGGGGATGGTTGCTAGGAACAACACAGTAGGCTACAAAATAACCGTTACAGATCTTACACATTTCCATCCAACAGTGCGTGCAGCGAATACAGAAGATATCAGAAATAATATGCATCCCTGTGATTATCATGCGATCTTCTTTTACTCCAGAAGTCACATTGATACTGGACATAATAGACATGAGTTAGTGATACATCTGCTGGCTGACAGAGTACTCATCTCGAGAAAACTGCACCTTAGAAATAGCTGTCAGAATACTCATCTCCACAAAAAGTGGGCTACTGTTATACTTTTTCCCCCTTAAAATTTGCACCTGCGAGGTTTCAATTCATGGCGTTTGACTATGATAGCATAATTAAACCGCAAACGGCAACCAGTTCAAAAATAATTACGCTATTAAGGAAAGGTGACTAAGGGTGTGTTTGTATGGGTTTTTGTTTCTGATTTTTTTTAAAGTTATGGTTTTAGTTTTTTTTAAAAATTGCTTTTGAAGGTATGGAACGAACTTATAATCTGATGATCGAGTCGATTCCATAATTATAAGTTCATAGTTCATCGAAGTCGTCAGAGAGGGAATTTAGCTGTTGGATTTTACAATAATATTTTAACTTCTCAGTACACTACTTCTCAGAAAAGCTACTCTCAACTTCTAATTCATTTACTCAGAAACAAGCTTCTGCCTTCTCCAAAAACTATTTTTCAACAAACCCGTTTATTTAAGTTTATGACTTTTAAACTTTCTATAAAAATAGAAGTCAGAAACAACTTGAAACAAACAGACTCTAAAATACTCGCGGTCCGACATTATGGATCATTGTGTTAGGGATTGAAATAGACATCAATTTTTAGTCATGCAGCAAAAGTACAGAACATAATCTAGGATGAACGCTTCGAATCATAAACCACAACAAACAACTACTGGATCATCCGAAGCTCTCCCCATGAAAATCATTGGTCCTTAAAAAGAAGAGAATAATAGGAAAAGTAAATAGAAGAAGGAAACAATGCTGAAAGTACTATTCTTGTCACTTAAATTCTTCACCTTCATTTATCTTAGAGATAATTAGGACCTCGATATTTGCTTATTGGGTATCATATAGCAAATAGCCTTATACATATCTATCTAACCACCGTACTTGATAGAATTATTGGACTGATTTATGAAATAACTCCTAATAAATCTTAAAGGCATATATTATGAAAAAATGACACATATTAAGATCCACCCTCTATTAATACTATATCACTAATAGAAGTAGAGGCGGGAGGATTTTTCTCCCTATATATATGAAAGGATCTCGTCTTATTAGATATACAAATAATATAGATTGCTAATTGAGAGTAGCCCTAAAATTAGGAACACACTTATTACGTTGGTCTATATAAGGGTTAGGGTTTTATCTCTTTACCATTATGTTGTGCTGCCGTTGTAGTCTACTCCATCCCTGTATCAGTATGCACCGGCAACTGGGAGAGCAGGTCTCTGAAACCCCCACTCTTGAGATCTTGCATCGAGAGAGGACGAATAAGGTTTTTGAAAAGTGCTCCGCACGACTGCTCAAGTTCTTCACAATAGGTCGTCTTCATGGTCCCTTGGGCGCCGTCCGCTATCATCGTCAACAAATCCGACGCGTCGTCAGCGGGATCAATCGTACCATCAACACGGTGCAACCAGCATCTTCAGCAACCTCCACAACACAGGATCAATACATAAAAATCATGTTACTCGTACTTTATTTCCCGCGGTTTCTAATTTTAAGTATATTAGCTCAAGTCATATGTAGTACTTTCGTACACATATCTAGTTTATGCTTTGATGATATGATCATATCAGTTTATCAGTTTTTACTCATGAATTATTTATGGATTGAATTAAACCTAAAAGTGTCTTATATTTCAACAATCCAAAAATCTTATTGTAGGCACTTAGGTTTATCAATGGCTGGATTTGTTGATGCACAGAGGCTAGGCAAGTTTTCTGGTGTACACTTTAAGAGATGGCAAGTCAAAGTCACTTTGTGGCTGACTGCTATGAATGTCTACTGGGTGGCTAATGGCAAGCCGGAATGAATTCTTACTGCTGAGTAGGAAAAGGCATTCACAGATGCCAATACACTCTTTGTAGAATGCATTATTAGCGTTCTTGGTGACCGTCTTTGCGATGTGTATATGCACATACAAAGCGCGAAGGAGCTATGGGATACACTAAATGCTAAATTTGGTGCATCAGATGCAGAAAGTGAACTGTAGATCATGACTATAAGATGGTTAAAAATCGCTCTGTAGTCGAGTAGGCTCATGAGGTTCAATGCGTCATGAAGGAACTCAAACTCCTAAGATCAATGCACCCGACAAGTTCATGGCTGGAAGCATCGTTGTAAAGTTAACTCCTTCGTGGAGAAACTTTGCCACTGTTCTAAAGAACAAGAGACAAGAGATTATTGTTGAGAATTAATAAATAAATCAGCAAAATTCTTTTATTTTAGATAGAAGAAATATTTCTTCTATCTAAAATAAAAGAATGTACCCTTCTATCTCTTGATTTTGAGGAGAAAGCTCGGGCTAAGAATGTGAGTTTAAAAGGAGGCGAGGACAGACTAGCGCTAATATGGTGCAAAAGCCATTCCATAACAAGAACAAAGGAAAAGATAATAAGCCAACAAAACTACCACCTTCAAGAAGAAGAAGATGAACAAAAAAAACTGTCTTGCTTTGTGTTCTGTGAGATTGGACATTTCGCTAAGGATTGTTCAGACTATAAGGGAAGAAAGGCTCCACAAAAGCAGAACTCAAAGACTGCTAATGTGGTGACCATCGGTGAAGCTGAAAATGGATGTGTAGGGTATGAAAATATACCTTCATTATTTTCAGTATACTAATTGGTGGATTGATACAGGGGCCAATGTTTATATGTGTGCTAATATCTCAATATTCTCTTCTTATCAGGTCGCCTATGATTCTTCTGTCATAATGGGAAATGGGTCGCATCTTTCTATTCATGGTGTTGGCACGGTAGATCTAAAGTTTACTTCAGGAAAGATTATGCAGCTGAGAAACGTGCAGCATGTCTCTACAATGAACAAGAATCTAGTTAGCGGCTTCCTTCTCTATAGAGATGGGTTTAAAGTGGTGTTCGAGTCCAATAAAGTAGTAGTGTCAAAGCATAGACAATTTATTAGTAAAGGCTACGAGTGCGGAGGCTTGTTCCGTTTTTCCCTTCTGATTTTAGTAATAAGTCTGTGAACCATATTTGTGGAAATATTAATGATGATGCTAGTGTTTGGTATTCGTCGTTATGTCATTTGAATTTTGGTTATATGACTCGACTTTCCAGCACGAGTTTAATTCCAAATTTTTTCATGGTCAAATATTCTAAGTGCTATAGTTGTGTGCAATCAAAACAACATCGTAAGCCATATAAGGCAACCGAGGAGAGAAATTTGGCACCTCTAGAACTCATACATTCAGATATGTGTGAAATGAATTGTGTGTTAACGATCATTCTCTAGACCACGAACTCTCATCTGGCCCTAGCTGAAAATAATGCTAATTGGGGTAGACCAGGTAATCCCCCGTCACAAGACGTATTGGACTCGGAGAGGCATAACCCCTAGAAGAAGGCTTCCCGAGATGGCAATCGGGTGAACAATCACCACTGAACCTTGCTAGTCAGAGGTCATCTGATCAATGACTTGCGTGAGGTCATCAGCGACTAGCGAAGACGCTTAGGAGCCTCTAAAGAGGCTTCATCCACCCCTCATCAATCTAGTCGGAGAACGTTCCGACATCGATCAAATCAGGACCGATCTTCGAATGCCGTGATAAAGACTCGATGACCTTTTCTCCAGATCTACAGAAAGGTGCCATTATAGGATGTTTGACCTTTTCTCCAGATCTACAGAATGTCAGTTGACCAACAATGTTTTGCCCTGGGATGATCGAGAAATACAATAAAAATACAAATCCCATTGAGTTTCTTCATATATATACCATGACCATCCAGGCGGCTGGTGAGAATGAGAAGGTAATGGCAAAGGACCTCCCTACCTCCCTTGAAGGGGCAGCCAGGACGTGGTTGACTAATCTATCTCCAGGGACAATCTACTTGTGGGAGCAGCTTTGCGACGTGTTCCGAGCTAATTTCTAGGGTATGTACGTTCACCCCAGCATGAAAAAGATCTCCACTGTTGCGAGTAGATGGGAAATGAAACCTTGCGCGAGTTTGTATGCCGCTTCAGCAATACCAGGAATACCATCCTCAAGATTAGCTATTACGATGTCATCTAGGTGTTCACTCAAGGGGTTAAGAGCTAGCGTTATGTTGAAGATATCGCTAGAAAGAAGCCCAAAACGGTTAAAGAGCTCACGCAGATCGTCGATAAGTCTGCTAGGGTCAAGAATGCGCTTCTCTACTTCAAGGAGAAGACTTAGGGCATCAAATGTCCTCAACTAAGGCTCGATGACAACAAGGTCCAAAGCAAGCGCAAGAAGAACACCAAGGGAGGTAAGGGCAAGAAAGCTAAATCTGACAAAGTTTTTGTAGATTCACCCGATGTTCATCCCGACTAGCTTCGATCCTTCCCAGGGCCAAATCTTTTCACCAGGCTCCGGTGAACAAGATGAAAAACCTTGGTGCTATTTCCATGAAACCGACAACCACATCATCTATGAGTGCTGCCTCTGGAAAAAGTTAGTCAAGGCGGAGGTCGAAAAGGCTGCCAAAGGAAAGAAGACCCATGTCGCTGCCAGGAGTAGGGATTCCATCTCCGGCAGCATCGAGGATGACTCGAATTCAATATCTTTTTAGCCAGGCGAGAGGACAATCGACCACATGTTCAGTGGTTCCGCATCCTATGAGTCCAAACGGTAGTACAAGATGGTGGTTCGAGAAGTCTTAGCTACCATCCCCAAGGGTCATCATGCCATTAATTGGTTAGACACTGAAATATCTTTCGACCAAGAAGATTGCCCTGACAACTTTGTACGACCAGACCGCTTCCCGATAGAGTCGATCCCACGATAAATAATTGCAAAGTTACTCGAGTCCTTATCGATGGAAGGAGTTCCTTGAACATCCACTTCGCTAACGCACTCGAAGGAATGTAGATCTCTCGATCTGCTATCAAGCGGTCACTCAAGCTTTTCACGGTATTGTACCAAGATCTTTGGCTACTCCTGTCAGCCAGATATCACTACCAGATACCTTTTTAAAGCAGGACAACTTTCAGACAGAGAAAATTCTGTTCGACGTGGTTGATTTTGAGACGACATACAATGCCATCTTAAGATAACCTACTCTTGCCAAATTCATAGCAACAACGCATTATGCTTATCAGTGTGTGAAGATATCAGGATTCGAGGGAGTTATCACCATTTGGGGCTGCACGAAAGCAGGCCTACGCTGTGACAAATAGAGTCTAGACATGGCCACGCAACATCAACCCGATAAGGAGACAAAAAAGTTGAGGTCTAAGGTCATCATGAAGTCTCACAGTGAAGTCAAAGCAGTATATTTAGACCCAACAGAGCCATCGAAGACCATTCGGATTGGATTCGACTTGGATCCCAAAAAGGAACTCGCGCTCATCACCTTCTTCTGAGCAAACACCGACGTGTTCGCTTGGCAACAGTCAGACATGCCCGATATCCCCATGGAGGTGATTGAACGTAAAATAGCTATCCGACCCGATGCAAATTCAATCAAACAGAAAGTACAACGGTTCACATCGAATCAGAAAGAAGCCAATAAAGAGGAAATTGAAAGCCTCACCAAGGCAGGTTTTATTCAAGAGGTGGATCACCCCGAGTGGCTTGTAAACCTTGTTGTGGTCAAAGAATCATACAACAAATGGCAAATGTGTGTCGATTTCACGGATCTCAATAGAACATGCCCTATGGACGCTTTTCCTCTACCACGAATAGATTATATAGTTGACTCCACCTCAGGCTGCGACTATCTAAGCCTTCTCGATGCCTATTATAGTTATCACCAAATTAGCATGCATCCAGAGGATGAGGAGAAGACCTCCTTTATTACTCCGTTTGGGGTTTATTGCTATGCTAAAATGCCCTTCGGATTGAATAATGTTGATGCCACATACTAACGAGGAATGCAAATAATACTCTATGATCAGATCGACCAGAACGTAGAAGCCTATGTTGATGATCCCGTCGTTAAAACCAAAAAGAAGGAATATCTCATATCCGACCTACGTGAAACGTGCAACAACCTGTGCAATAATCGAGTCATGCTGAACCCAGAGAAGTGCACATTTGGAGTTAACACGGGGAAATTACTCTGATATCTAGTCTTACCGAATAGAAGTCAATACCTAGAAGATCAATGCTACTAAAGAGATGCAATCCCCTAAGTCAGTACGAGAAGTTTAGTGGCTAACTGAATGCATGTCAACCCTTAGTCAGTTTATTTCCTGGTTCGGAGATCGAAAACTTCCCTTCTTCAAGTTGTTAAGACAACATGACAAGTGTGAATAGTCAAAAGAAGCAGATGAGGCATTCACCAATTTTAATGGGTACCTTTCTCCCCCCCTCCTCCATGCTAGTCGCTCCCAACCCTAATGAAGATTTTCTCTTATACATCATGGCCAGACCACATGCTATAAGTGAGGTATTGGTGGTGGAAAGAGAAGTGCAAGACAAATAAGAGAAAAACCAGCGACCGATGTACTACATCAGTGAAGTGCTCCACAGTCCTAAAGAATGCTATCCGCAAGTACATAAGCTATTATATGCAGTACTGATGGCCTTTTGTAAGTTACAACATTACTTCCAGGCTCACAAGATCACCATACCATCAATATTTCCACTGAGCGAGATCCTGCACAACAAATGTACAATCGGCCGAATCGCCAAATGGTTAGTTGAACTCGGAGAATTCAACGTTCATTTGTACCTCGAATAACAATCAAGTCGCAAGCACTCGCTGACTTCGTGGTCGAATGGACATAACTAGATCAACCCTAGGATGATCGCGGTAACTTATCAGATATATGGACTTTATTATTCGATGGATCACTCACACTTCAAGGAATGAGGGTTGGGATCATACTAATATCTCCAACAGGAAAAAACCTGCAATACGCTTTGCAGATCAATTTTCGACCACAAATAACGTAATCGAGTATGAGGATCTGCTCGCTGCACTCCGAGTAGCTTCTTCTTTTGAGGCATTCGCCGCCTACTTGTGAAAGGGAATTCATAGTTTATGGTGAAGAAAGTTATCAAGGAGTATCAAACCTCGGATAAGACCGTGAAGGACTACCTCGTGGAGGTGAGGAAGATGGAGAAGAAATTCGTCAGACTTGAGATCAAGTATATCCCAAGGAAGGATAACTGCCTCACCAATAGTCTTGCCCGCATGACATCCTCATGATCTCTAGAACAACACGGGATTTTCATAGAGAAACTCTCAAAGTTGTCTGCAAAATTATCAGAGGACGCAGTCGAGGAAGTGATGGTCTACGAGACCTATAACCAGATCAGGGGCTCGCTAGGGATTGACGCCCCAAAAGGAGTCGTGGGGGACCTCATGGCTCAACTCGAAAATGAAGTTTCATGGATGACCGCAATTCTCAAGTACCTTCAAGATCGAGTTATGCCTGAAGATGATGTAATAATCGAGTAAATTTTATGTTGATCCAAGATGTATACCTTGGTGGACGGCGTCCTTTATCTAAAAGGCACTCATAGAGTACTCATGAAATGCATCTCTTAGAAGCAGGGTAGGGAACTACTCAAAGAGATCCATGGAGGGGTGTGTGAAGCTCACGCTTACTTCTGAACCCTGGTCAGGAAGGCTTTTAGACAAGGATTTTAGACATTCGGCTTCCTTCCAAACCCTGCATGATGCGAGGGAGTTAGTAAAAAAGTTCACAAGCTATCAATTTTACAGCAGAAGAGTACATCAGACCATTCATGGCCATTCGCAGCTTATGGGTTGTACATTCTAGGGCCCTTCCTGGTAGTGCCCGGGGGCTTCAAGTTCCTATTCATCACAATCGATGCCTTCACTAAATGGATTGAAGCTGAACCAGTTAGAAAAATTACTTCGATGACCGTCAAGAAATTCATCATGAAAAGCGTCATGACAAGATTCAGTGTCCTGAGGAGATTCATTAGCGATAACGGCACTCAGTTCTTCAACGTGACGTTCATTGATTACTACAAAGAACTCGGCACTACAGTTTGTTTTGCATTTGTGGCACATACACAAACTAATGGATATGTCAAGGTGACGAACGGCCTAATACTTTAAGGAATCAAAACCACATCTTCAACTGCTTATCCGCCTACATTAAAGCTTGGGCTCTGAGTTTCCTAACGTATTATATGCACTTAAAATGACGTCTAGCTAGGCGACGGGTGAAACGCATTTCTTCCTAGTCTATGGGACCGAAGCAATGTTGTCCTGTGATTTAAAAATAAAATCTTCCTGTGTTGAATTGTACAATGATAAGGATGAAATCCCAAGATGACAGGATAACCTTAATGTTCTCGAGGAAAAAGGACACAAGTGTTGATCAGATCAGTGCGGTACCAGTAAGCTCTCTGACGCTACCATGACTAGAACATTTGCAAAAGATCCTTTGAACCCAGAGATCTGGTTTTGCAACTCGTACAGAGCTAGAAGAACAACAACAAGCTATCTCCGAAGTGGAAATATCCTTATAGGGTGGCTGAATGTAACCAACCATGGTCGTATAGGTTAGTTATGGAGGATGGTCAGGTCCTTAAAAATACTTGAAATATTGACCAGCTTTGTTAGTTCTATATGTAAGTACTTAGAATGTATTTTGTAATATTCATTATCATATTATTATATGCGTACATTCATTATCATATTATTAATATGCATCCTTTTGCCTATTCTCGAATGAATATCTTCAAAAAACTGAGATAAGCCGCAGTTCAGAAACCTATACCCATGTGCGCACTTGCTTTTTGGACTGCTCGTCCAGGAATCCTTCCTTAATAGTCAGTCGGAGGCTTCATGTATACTAGAAGTACAAAATTTGTCAAGCATATCTTTTCCTAATGAGAAGGGAATATATTTTCTTTTAGGAACTACAGAGAACCTTATCAGGCTCCCAAGTACTCGAAAAGTCAGACATTTTCCGCTTGTAGTCGAACCTGAGGTCATCGCGACAAGAAAATTTTCAAACCTCAAAACTATCCAAAAGAAGTGTCAGACACTTGTTAAAACTTTCTTGTATTCAAAAGAAGGTTCACAGTCATACACAAGTATTCTAGTAGAAATAGGATTATTCTATTTTACAAGATCTTTTGAGCTCTTTTATAGATAAGGGAGAGATGATTATGAAAAGTCCTAAAAGAACTACCCGGCGAAGAGGAATGAGAGACTTCCCTAACTCTCCTGCCCAATGAGAGTTTAGGGTCAGTGGTGCCCCAGCTCCCGGTTGAACTCGCCAGTGTCGCAACCCAAGATCACCGACATCTCTGACGATGAAGATTTGGGAGAAGCATTGACTCCCCACCACCATCGTCGGGGTTGCTGCTCTACGACGACGATTTGGGTTAGGTATTGGCTCCCAACCGCCATAGGGTCACCGCCTTGGCTACTCTCTCCGATCGTCTTCACAGGAATAAAACGAGGATGAAGAGGATAAAGCAGCAGGTGTCTTGCCATCTTTAACGGAGACACTGTCGAATGCCCCCCTTTTCTCCGCCTGGTCCATTGCTTCTTCTTCCTCAATTTCCACCTCCACGAGGTCCCAGTCCACCTCGTTTTGAACTAGAGATGCCAGGGGCTTGCCATTTTTAACGAGGACACCGTGTGTCGCCACTTTCTCCTCACCTACCTCATCAGAAGAGACGTCAATGACCTCCACCACCGAATCGATTCGGTGGGAGACGATGGTAGGGTGAGGGGTGTGTGTTCGGGAGAAGAAGGTGAGTAGTCGGGAGAATAAGGCGTGAAATCAGGAGGAGTAGGATCCCAAAGGTTTATATAGACCAACGAATCAGGACGCCTCACCTCCCGAGCATTAATTTTGGGCATGGCTACTTTTCGAGTCACGGACGACCAAGAGACGCTCAGTCATCAAGACTACGTCTTTTCAGCTGAGCGACGTGGACAAAAAGGCAAACATCAGTGCACTTGTTTACCTGTTGGGTTTTCTAATGCATTGGAGCAGTTGAAAGGATGGGACGATGATCCTTTCACATATATGACAAAGAATCTTTTTCACCACTATGTAAACTTTCCAGTACCACGGTTCAACTTCCGAGCCTAGACAGTGGCGAGTTCTATCTCGCTTGTACTTGGCAAAGATGGGATAAACTTTTCAGGCTGACTAGAAAATCTACTATGATGAGACAAATAATCCAGCACTCTCTTAAGAACTTAGAGGCATTTGGAAAGCCGAGGAGGTGATTTGAGAACCCAGGAAATCCGGTTAGATTCTTCACCCTAATTGGAAATTCAAGTGTACTCGATGACACGGTTAGATAAAAAGTTTATCTTTGCTGGCTATGTATTTAAATTGTTAAAGCCTCATTTTACGTACTGACGGAGGGCTTAATGATAAATAATAGATAGTTATCATATCCGGGTATCCTAGGTGAAAGAGATCAGTGACATACTAAGAGGGGAAGGGGGTGAATTAGGACAACTAAAATTAATCGGCTTAAAAATTTTTATAAGATAAATCTATATTAATTTTTATATAAGAAAAATATAACGTTGGATTATTATCTTAGGGAGACATAATCTATCTAAAAACCACTATATATTTCTTTTATGATTCATCTATTTAAAATATTCTCAATTATTTAACAAATTTATTAGATCACGATTCACAAAACATCGACAATCTCCAACCGGCGGCCAACCGACTCCCTGTAACCAAATATACCGATTCGGTGGAAAAATCAGCTCTAGCCGGCTAGCTATCTGGGTCGGCAAAAATTGGGGCTGGCTACCGCCTCCCCATGCTCGTCACATCCAACGAGAAGGATAGTAGCGGTCGCCATCGACAACTGACGACCTCCCCTCTCCCGTGAAATCTCCCTCGCGCCATTTCCCCTTTCATAGCTCGTGCCGTGTTTTGCCCCCTGCCCCGCGATCGGGCCAGATCTGGAGGTGGCGGCATATATTCCCGTTGCTTGCCGTGGTAAACACGGTCTTGCGCGCGGCCGCGCGGTGCCTGCCCATGCTGCTGCCCACACTACGCCCGCGCGCGCCTACGATCTGGCGGTCACCTCGCCTTTTGCAAGCTCGCCGAAGAGTCCTGCTGCTGTAAACAGGTACTGCTGGAGCTCAAGCACCCAGGAGGCCACAGACTCCATAGCACCATTACTAGAATCTTCCAGCTTTCCCTAAACAGCACCAACCTTTGGCTATGGCTTCTTGATCTGTGGGTCTCCCTGGTGTGTCAATCTCAATCCAAGATCACTGCCAATAATCTATCTCAAGCACTTTTTCCCCTTCGGTGGTAGGAAAAGAAAATCCAAGCTTTCGACCAATGAAGCTTGGTGAAATGGATTTGCAGCAGGATGTTTCTTGAAGGACCAGTTTGATGCAAGGTTAGTTTCTTTCTATCTTCTCTAATAATTACTAGACCATTTAAATGGTTCAGCTAGTGAGTTAGCAACGTAGTGGTTCCTAATTTTGTGGGTTCTATTGATGCATTCCCATCTGAGATTTATTTGGGATATTTATTTCTTGAACTTATTGGTCTGAATCTCACTAGAACTCTGAGATTAGTCTTACATCCATTCTCCAGTTAAATATTCAATCTTGCTTTAGTTGGGTTTTACAGTAGGTTCTTGATACGTATCTTGTAGATTTCTAGATTGTTTTGGCTCTATTATCCCAGAGCAAGTTTTTACCGGGGAGATATTTTTGTTCCAAGAAGGAAAGAAGTAATCAGACAAACATAAAAAATCACATCTATAAATCTTCAGAGCTTGTAGCTTTAGTAGTTGCCCGGTATATACATCTCCAGATACTTCTGAATCAAACCTTGTGCTGTACAGCATTTACAGGTCCGAATTTCATGACTACCATCACCATGTGCTCTACACCAAGTTGGGGAATTACTCATCGACTTTCATCTACATGGACTGGTAAGAGTTTCCTGATCATTTTTTTTCCTGAATTGTTTCACGAATGTTAATTATTGTAACCGTCGATCGTTGAAGGAGTTGCTGTTCAAAAATATACTAGGTTGTTTGGAACTGATAAAGATTACCGCAAGGTGAAGGCCCTGGAGGAGAAATTTTTGGAGCAACGATTTAATGTCTAAATTCTACTCTAATTGTCATTTAATTTGTTTCTTGAACTTATAGCCGTTGTAAATATAATAGTTGAAAATATAGTCATTACAAATATAGCTATTGTAAATATTTTTTCTTTATAAGATACTAATAAAATATAGGTGAGTGAAATTTATGGAGCGAGATTTAGGGAGTCGGTTGGAGCGCGTAGAGAAATAAAGATAGAATTTTTTGAAGATGTTCTCTGTATAAAGATATAGAGAGCAAGATTTAAGGAGTCAGTTGAAAATACTCTTAGGTAAGATGGATGAACAATTTTTTTTGAAAGGGTGGCCCGAGCTCTACCGATTTGATTAAAGAAGGAGAGAGTTGATCCAGTTTATTAGGGAAATCTGACCTGGAAACTTCACAACTGTATGGTTTATTTGAGGGAAAACTAGCAACAAACCCAAATAACTAGATGGCATTGGATCAAAGCTAACCCAACAATGACCCTCATAGCAACGAACAGAACCCTACCAACCGACGGCGTCTGACGTAGGTCATCGTTTCCTAGCACGCATCATAGCGCGGTGGCTCTGACTTTCACACAAACAAACCACAACTGCTGCCTTGTTATCATCATGTCCACACCCACGATCCCCGCTGACCCCGTGAGGGAGAGCCCAACCTTGTGTTATTGTTGTCAAGCTCCATCATGCTCCATCAACGTAGCAGCTTCGACTCCCCATGATCACACTCATCCTAACACACATCAGTCGAACACTTGAATGCAGCATGGCTGCAACAAAAAAGCGGCAAACCTTGCAGAAACTTCTGGGCATCCTCCGAAGCCAAGTGTAGTCAATGTCATTACCAAAACCGACCAAGCAGCCACTAAGCCGACGGCCACCGTGGTGCAAAAAATGGACCTCTAGAGCGACACCTCCAAGGAGGACGTGACGTCAAGTCGCCGTCGTCGCCCGTCTGGTTGCCCGAACCGGGTTTTCACCCAGAGTCATCAGGGAAGGGGATGGGGAGACGTCATGACAATGCCTACGAGGAGAACAGCGCCCAAGGGCATCACCGTTATCGATGCCAGCCAAAGATCAGGCAAAGCTTTCGCTAACAACTCCCACTTCCCGCCCCTTGCGTAGGGCCAGCCCGCGCAAGGGCCATGACCAAAGTAGCAGCAACTCTGTCTCCTATCAACCGTGCCATCCTACAACCATCCTAGTGCCACGAAGCTCCCCACGAGCCCAACCTACAGAAGAGGAGGAGGTCAGACAAGGGAAGAAGCAACGCAAACGCTAGAAGCCAAGACCAGCACGGTGCCGCCGTCGATGGCGCAACGTAGGTGGTCACCGCCATAGGCAATAGGTCGACACCCACCGTAGCAGAATTGGATTACGCGCACAACGGTGGGAGTAGCATAGTCCCACCACACCAACACCGGTGAGCACAAATAGGCCACAACCCGCATGAAGGCGAGCGCACAAGGCTGAGGGACAGCGCCAACCGAGCCACAGGTCCGAGCTGCAGCCGGACCCCGATGGGCGATCCCGCCCGGATCTTGCCATCCACACGCAGCCTGCCTGGAACTCGGTGACAATGGCCTCGAAGAAGATCCCAACGTCCAACGCAGATCTAGCCACCATCCACGCGCGCCATCGTGAGGATATAGAGAGGCACACAGATTCAAACACCCCATCACAAAAACAAGCCGAGCAGGAGAAAAGTCAGTCACGTCGGCCGTCGCCATCGGGATCTAGAAGAGGAGAGGAAGGAAATGAAGGGAGGGAGAGAGGGGGAGACTAGGCTACGAGGACGCCACTTGCCCCCCCCCCTCGCGCCAATCAGTGGCGGTGGTGGCCCCATGGAGTCACGGTGGAAGGGGCCAGGGCACGGTGGCGATGTCCCCCCCCCACCCAGCTCACCTCACAGAGACGACGCCAGGTCCTCTTGGTGTTGCGCCGCCACCCCCAAGTCACCTCACAGAAACAAGTTGCCTTGCGCTTGGATGAACAAAATGTCACTTACACCTTATCAAGGAGATAAGCCTTCCCATTCCTACAGTAAAAGTCCTGCATGAACTGAAACACCAAAATCATTCATCTCATCAAATCCTCCGAACTTGACAAGTAATTTGTCATCGGGAAGTGGCCCAAGAAACGAATGACCGACCTTGGAGTTTATGTCGGTGGCGAGGCCGAGGTGGGTGCGGCAATTCTTGCAGCTGTAGATGTTGTCGTCCGTGTTGAGCTTGATGGGAGCAACGTAGTCGTCGACTGCGTCGACGATGAGGCGACTGGCCATCTCTATGACAGCGTTCGCCACCACAGCCACATTCTCCTTGGACGTGGCGGCTGCCGCGCCACCGTCAGCGCTAACCGGGTGCGGGGATCGGCATGCCCTTGCCTCTCTCCATTGGGCGGGGCTCTTCTGATCGGATGAGGTCGAGCGACAGCTAGAAAAAAAAAGCGCAAGAACCTTACAAGTCCTTGCATCTGAGCAAAAAGGCCTTGTTTACTTTAGCTGGTGTCCTAGTGTTGGGACCGAGATCCCTGACAATATGGACCTTCGGTTACAGGAATGTCGAAGGGTCCTCGGGGTGACACGTGTTAGAGTCGGAACAATTTTTCGATTCTTTCCTCGGGTACAGTATGGCCCTATTTATAGCCCGTACTCGACCACCCCAGACGTGGTTTACAAATCCTACCCGTTTACCTGCTACATTCTCGGAATATCCAGGGGCATTATGGTACAAGTGAGCATAATTACATAATCACAACTCTGTCCTGAACGACCAAAATGGGCCCACTATCCCGCAATGATCTTCGTCTCTGAAGATCTGCCAAAGTCTTCTCCATTCGGTCGTCCGTCAGATGGCCTTTGGCCCCCGTGCGAAGGTCGGCTTCTACATTCAGCCGTCGCAATCACTCAGGACCGCAGGCACGGGCTTCGACCTTCGGTCGAAGGCTCGCCTATGTCTTCGTTGGCACGGGAAATCGCAGATGTGGGCGCGCCTACACCCTTCGACCTATGGAGCTTCGCAATCTTCGCCACCTTCAGATGAAGTCCCTGAAACGAAACTGCAATGACAAGCATGCTATCTTTCCAGTAGACTTCGAGCTACCCTCCGAAAAGAGGGGGGGGGGGGGAGATCATCCCCAACAGTAGCTCCCTAGTGGTAAGGTTTATCTTCGATGGGCCGAACCTGTAGTCTGCAAGATACATCTCAACGCCGTCCCCTTCGGCCTCTCGAAGTCTAATGTGGCGGATGCACTTCGTTGAAATTTTAATGTTTTTTTTTATTATTTATTTATTTATTTATTTTTAGCATGGCCAAGTGGTCACTTGGTAACTGTATCGTTGATATGCATTTAATGTTCTCGACATACACCGAAGCGTAATTTTCCTCGCCGATTCAAGTTTCGATGCGCTTAACCGTCGTCCCCCTATGCTATAAATATCACACCGCGGTCACTTGTTTTTACCGCACCTTTGTTGAAGCTGTCGCTCTCGTACGAAGCCTCTTATAGTCTTCTGAGCCTTCCTCGGACGAAGCCCCCCTTTTAGCTTTTCGCGTAATTTCCTGTTTAAGTCATCCCCTTTGAGCTGAATGGCACCGAAGGCCCGGTCTTCTCGCCCGAAGATGTACTGGATTGGGCAACCCAAGTGGATGATGAAGTGTTAGCCAGCCTCGTGAAGGAGGGGTTGATTAATGATGTTTCGAAGGTTCGGCTCCTCGGCGAGCAGGAGACACCGGAGCCCGCTGACGACGAAGCGGTTGTATTTGTTCATTATTTTCGAGCGAGTCTTTGTCTACCATGCGATGATATGGTTATTAAAGTGCTGAAGTTATTCGAAGTACATCTCCACTAGCTGACGCCCAATGCGATATTAAGGATGTGGCTTTTCGCCTGGGCCGCTCGGTCAGAGGGAGCGAAGGCATCCACGAGGGCCTTCGCTGCTGATCATCGCCTTCATCACCAACCCAAACCGGTCTTCACTCGTGGAGTCCAGAGCGAGGCTCATTATGGTTGTACTAACTATGCCCGTCGTCGTGTACAAGAACAAATGGCCGAGCGACTGGACTCAGTGGTGTTTCTACCACAAGGTGGATGCCGAAGAGTTTCTTGTGTCAAAATGTGAGGAGGTTAGGGGAAACCGCGCGCCAGACGTGCAATTGAAAGCATCCCAACAGACAGCTCTCGAGGCCTTCGCCAGGTGCGTGAAATATCTATCTACTCACGACCTGAAAGAGGAGTTTATAGCTGCTAGGGTTTGGCCCCTCAGCCGGGATTGGAGTATCCCGGAATTTGGAGGAAAAGGGCCCGAGGGGCTTTGCCGACCTCACCCTCCCGTGCACGGCTTCACGGTATGCAATTACCTGTAAAACATCCATATTTAATTTATAATTTCAGCCGCATTTGCTTACGCGTATTGATATTTTCCAGATTTGTCGGTGTCCGAAGTTGAGGGCAGAGCTGTAATGCTTGTCGGCAAGTTTACACTGGGCGAAGCACAGTTATGCGCCGAACAAGGCCTCGTTCGAAGAATCAATCGAGCCTTGGAATACTGAGGCCTTTCTTACCGTGAAAGACCGAAGGCTTGCACCGTGCTGCAGGGTGCCAGAGATGGATCTCTGGCAGCAGATGTCAGCGAAGAGGTTGCTGCTAGTCCTGTAAAGAAAAGGAAGTAGTCCGAGCGATCACCACAGGGTGGTCGGAAAAAGAAGGCACTTGCCCTTCGGAAGAGGCCACGCGAAGCTGCCTCTGATGTTGGCCATGAGGAAATGTCTCCGGACGGTTCAGCTGCGTCGCGTGATGTGCCTAGGCGGGAAACTCCCGAAGGCACCCAGGAGACCCAGCCTCCGAAGTCATTGTTTTGTTCGCGTGTGGACCTCCCAACGCTAATTCTGAGTGACGATGAGGAGTTGACAGAGATGGGAACAATCCTCGAGGCTACCACCCGGGAAACCGAAGTCGAAGGAGCTGATAATATTGAAGTGGTAGCCTATTCTTCGCCGTCGTTGTCTTCGAGTTCCTCTTCCGAAACTGAGGCATCGACCCTGAGCGCACCCCACCGTGGTGGAAAAGGGTTGATGGGCCACGACGGGCTACTTGACGCGAAGGCCATAGCACCCGAGGCGTTCAAGGCTTCTTCCTTCGAACCAAGCGCTGGGGAGGTCAATGACGCGAAGAAGATTTTTAGTACCTTTGTCCTCCCCGAGCTTGAAATTTCGCTCGGCCAGAAGCCTGTCAATGAGCTCCTCGATGCATCCGATGTGGCAATTGCGAAGGTATGCCAGCATGTTCTATTATTATTGCTGTCCTTATGGTAATTGCTCATATCTGTGCGACATCCCAGGCTCTGCTTATATCACGAGCTCAGCGCAAGCAAGCAGAGAAATATGAAGCCCGCGCTCGAAGCACACATGCGCAAATTGATTTGCTACAGAAGCGCGCCGAGAAAGCGGAAGGCCAGAAACGCGAGTTCTCACGCCGAGCGAGGGAAGCTGAGTCACGCTTGGAACAGCTTGAGAAGGAACTCAGCGCCCTTCGCTCGGAGAAGCAAGTGGCTGAAGAGGAGGTGAAATGCTTGCGCCAAAACCTGCAATCTTCTGAGGCGCAAGTATGTGACCTGCAGGCGCTTTGCGCCTCGGAGAGTGCTAGGGCACAACAGCTGCAAGGCGAACTGAGCGAGGCGAAGGCTGTCTCCGAAGATGCTCTAAACGCGCTTGGGGAGCTCGAACCGAAGGCAGTCGCTGCGTGCGAAGCTATCAGCAATACCTTCGAAGGTATTGGTGCCTCGGCTACGCCCCCAACAATCCATCTTGTCAGGCTGGGAGGACTTATAGGTTGGATTAGTGAAACTAGCGGAAGCCTTCTCCCGGCCGCTCAGCTTTATGGCAACTTCTGCACGATGGTCGCTGCCCGGAGTCTTGTGCAGTCAATTGAAATGATGGGTTGCGACCATCATATCGCTCTACCTTCCAATACCCGACGGATATGTCAACTTCAGCCGTCACGAGGGCATCGAAAAGCACCGCCCGATCATTTACCACAACCTATTGGTGCGTACAAGGTCGCGAGCTCACCCTCCGAGAGGCGGAGATGAACCGGCAACGAGTATGTTGCTTCATATTACTTGTTTTGTTGTCTTTTTGGTCGTACCATATATATCTTTTTTATGAAATATTTCTTTTGCAGGCCAAGGCGAGGGATGATCCCTCGTCTAAGGCAACAACCGCGGTGGCCGAAGATACTGAAAAGGTGGGATGATTCAGCGCGAAGCGTCCTTTTGTTTTTAGTTTTCCTTTTGCGATGGGGCAATGTATTGTACATTGGCAACGCAATATATTTACATTGTTACGAAGTGTTTTTGACTTTTTGCGCTCCCTGCGCAAGTCCTCCCTTCGAACACTACGCAGGTAGCCAAAGAGGCTGCCCCCCTTACCATGATGAGGGACAATTTTTTTGTGTCTTGGTCTTACTGGGAGTCTTTTTGCCACCGTCACCCTGACGTTGAGCTTGAGCGGTACTGGCATGCGAAGTGTAAAGCGTATGATGCTATGAATACTAGGACCAAAGCATTTTGGAAGTCTTTTAGCCCTTCGACGCTAGTTAATAGCCAAGCTGAGCGCGACTTGCGTCGTACTGCGCGGGGAGACGTCGAGGGTTCGGCTATGCTCCTTGAGCCGAAGATTGAGCCTGAAGACGACGATGAGCTTCCACTTCGCTGGCCGCAGCTATGCTATCGCCGCGGCCCTTCTTTGCAACTAGTTGAACACAACAGCGACAAAGATGATCTTCGAGCGCCTCCGTCGACTTCAACTCATGTTGGGGCCCCACTGGCCCCAACCATGTGTTTTCATGCAAGTGAATGCATAGCTTTTCAGTTTGCTTTTAGTCGGTGGTATAAGGATTTTATTGATCCTGATGTTGACCGCTTTGCGGAATAAATTTTGCATTTACAGTATTACTTGTTTCCTTTTTTGGGCACTTCGGCGGCATCGCGCCCGAAGTGACATTGGCGTTTTGCGATGTTTTCGGATGTTAGGAATGCCTTCTTGCTTACTCGAGCGGTGTTATCTTCGACGAATGACATTCTCGATTATTCATGTGGGGCATCGCTTCGACAGTGATGTACCAAATAACGCCGTCCCCCCAATTTTTCGCTGCAGATACATGCGACTGCACAGAACTGTTTTCTCAAAAATGTCCCCCCCCCCTCGATTTTTCGCCGCAGATACCTGCGACTGCACAAAACTGGTTTCTCAAAAATGCCCCCCCCCCATTTTTGGTCGTAGGTAACTTTGGCTGATAGAAATTCATTTTGTTGAACGGACGCTCTTAAGTTAGTTGTTTTAGGTTTCTTTTTTCCTTTGGTGCGGGGGCAAGCACTCTTAGCCCCCGACTTTGGCCCGAAGTGCGCCGCTTTTTCTTAGGTCGAGCGACACTTCGGCTTCTCTTCCAAAGGTTTATTTTTCCTTCAGTGTGGGGGTAGGCACTCTTAGCCCCCGACTTTGGCTAAAAGTGCACCGCCTTTTCTTAGGTCGAGCGACACTTCGGCTTCTCTTCCGAAGGTTTGTTTTTCCTTCGGTGCGGGGGCAGGCACTCTTAACCCTCGACTTTGGCTCGAAGTGCGCCGCCTTTTCTTAGGTTGAGCGACACTTCGGCTTCTCTTCCGGAGGTTTGTTTTTCCTTCGGTGCGGGGGCAGGCACTCTTAGCCCTCGACTTTGGCTCGAAGTGCGCCGCCTTTTCTTAGGTTGAGCGACACTTCGGCTTCTCTTCCGAAGGTTTATTTTTCCTTCGGTGCGGGGGCAGGCACTCTTAGCCCCCGACTTTGACTCGAAGTGCGCCGCCTTTTCTTAGGTCGAGCGACACTTCGGCTTCTCTTCTGAAAGTTTGTTTTTCCTTCGGTGCAGGGGCAGGCACTTGTAGCCCCCGACTTTAGTTCAAAGTGCGCCGCCTTTTCTTAGGTCGAGCGACACTTCGGCTTTTCAATTTTTTTAAGGTCGAAAGTGTACGTCTTTTTTCGTTGACACTTAGCACCTCTATTTGCACCATCCACTTGCGGCCTTTCAGTCGTCGATTGGTGCATCACCCCGCTCTTAGGCTGGCGCTCTTCGATGACGAGTTACCAATACTCGGAAGAAGCAGTATTTTCTGAGGGTACTTTTACTATATTGATGTTTACAAGGGTTCCTGCCTCGTTAAAAATCTCACCCCTAACGAAGGGGTCCCCCTATGAGGAAAAAAGTGCAGTTCCCGTACAATTTGATTACATGAAAAGAAAATTTGCATAAAGAAAAATTACGCAAGAGCCTTCGTCTTGGTCGCCATCGCTGTCAGGCGTAGAACCTACGAAGGTTGTCCACATTCCAAGTATGTGGAATCTCCTCACCTTCCATATTAGCCAAATGATATGAGCCGGGTCTTAACGACCTTTTGACTAAGAAAGGATCATCCCATTTGCTCTGTAGCTTTCCCACTGATGTTGTGTTACGGAATCTTCGCAGCACCAAATCTCCGGGGACGAAGTTCTTTTCAGATATATTCCTGTCTCTCCATTTTCTTATCTCCTGTTGATACCTGCCCAGATTTTCGGTGGCTCGCAATCTCATTTCCTCGAGGGCATCCTTTGACGATGACTCTTCGCATTGCTTTGGTTCGTTTCTGACCTTAAATAATTTGTTTTTGCATTCCTTTGGGGTCATTGCCTCTTCGTGAAACCGTGGATGTGGGTGCGCCTACACCCTTCGACCTATGGAGCTTCGCAATCTTCGCCACCTTCAGATGAAGTCCCTAAAACGAAACTGCAATGACAAGCATGCAATCTTTCCAGTAGACTTCGAGCTACCCTCCAAAGAGGGGGGGAGGAGGGGGGGCGGGAGATCATCCCCAACACCTAGCAATTTTTCTATTTATATATTTTTATTTCTAAAACTAGTAGAAATATATATATCTATTTTTAAAATTTGTAAAAATAGGTGCTTGCCACCCGTCCACCACTAAGCTGAAAGATTTATTTAAAAATCATAAAGATATCGTGTTCCAATGCTCTTAAATCTTCAAAACACTATCTAAACAGTCATGGGTAACTATAAAAAAATGTGGTAATGTATAGTATGATGCATTCTGGCTCTCCATATTTTTTTAAAAAATATGACACGTAAGATGAAAAACAAAAAAGACAAATTTCAGCGATGCTGAAAATTATCTATTTTGTTTCTTATTGTGTAAGTAATTATTTGAGTTCAAATTTTATGAGCACTAGATGATAGCATCATCTACATAAAAAAATATTCATAATTTTTCATGACAGTTTATACGGTATTTTGAAGGTTTGAGAGCATAAAAAATGACATTTTTATGTTTTTTAAATAAATCACCCAATGTATGGGTGATAAGTATAAGTGTAGATCGCTGGTTGTATTTTTGCTATTTTTTAAATAGACATGTATTTATGCTATTTAAAAATAAAAAAATTATATAAAAAACCGTCCTATGAGTAGAGTGGAGGAGTTTAGAGACCATAGCAGAAGAATACCGAATATACCTCCAACAATTCCACATGGTTGACTCGAAGTATAGTCATGGCCGGTGAGTTTGGCAAGGACATGATGGTCCTCTCCTCGCTGATGGCGACCGACGACTTTGTTACAGTTAATTGATAAATTAGAAACTGCAATTTGCAGTTATTAATGTCTTTTGGGAATGGCAACTGCCACTAGGGTGAAAACGGGAGGATGTATCCCACCTATCTAAAAACCAGCGAAATAAATATGAGATATAATAATAATTATTTAATATTATTCAACGCTATCTATGTCCGACTTTAAATTGAGAAAAAAATAATACATAATGACGGATATCCATTCGAAGTATCCGAATATTAAGTGTTCTGAAAAAATTTATTATGATTTTACTTAAAAATATGATAATATATATATATATTATCATACATCTGTAAATAGATAATACTGAGTGCTTTTATTTTCACATCTCAACAATCATTCTCTCTATGCTCACTTTGATTGCAACCCTATACTATTTAACGTGCTGTGTGAGGATGCAAATGAAGTGAAAATTGTTCATCTGCCTGACTAACTAAAAGCTTACAACACTATCCGCTCTGACTCCGACTCTGAGAAAAAAAAAAGAAGATATAATACAAAATAAGGAAATAATTATTCAACACTATTCATATTCGATTCCGATTTAAGAAAAGATATATAATAAAATACATAATGAGCTCTACCTATCCGTATATGATCTTATTACACCCTTAACTGCCACTCATTCATCATGAATATATACATGTACAATGCAATAAATGGTAACAATCAATTCACTCCAAATCTCTATCACGCATTCCCTACTTCAACACATTATCACACATTTTGTTCTACCCTTCGCTAATCGATCGATTATACAATGGTAAGCAATGCGGTATCATCTGTATCCTCATCGCCACTACTCCTTCGAAAGCACTGCGCTCTTGAAAAGGCCGGCGACGGTCCTCCCCATGGCGGTGGTAGGCGTCATCCCATGGGAAACCCCATTCAGCTCGTCAATGCACAAGCCACCACAATTTACAAAAAAACCTAGGTTTCATATAAATTATGCACTGCCTTTATATAACCTCATTTATATTGTATTTACTGCATTCAAGCTCCTTAGATTAGCGATGTGTATTACTGCATCATTATTGTATTACCACAATAATACTTTCATATTTAATATTCTGCTGTTTATTACATATTTTTATTTATTTCTTGCAAACATTTTCTTTGCAAATTATTGGAATAAATATTTTTCTGCATTAATTATTTATTTAAGCCTCAAATATGCTTAAATAATTCACAAAAAATCAATGTAAAATGCTTATAAATTGATAATTATCTTCTATAATATTGGCATAGCACGAGTCTATGACATTGGTTGCGACTGTAGTGTTGCCCGTCTAAGTAGACGGAGTCCATGTTCATATTAGCGATTTAATTGCCCTCTGCTGTGAGGTCTACACCATGATATATAACGACATGATGATTATCTTCATCGTGTCTTCCCAATATTTAATAGTACACATACTATATCTTTGGTTGTGATTGAAGCATCACTCATTCCATCAGGAGTGGAGTTCGAGATATTAGCAGCAACTTGGTCACATGTCCTATATTGAAAGTCTACATCTATTGTCATTCTTGACACATTTTGATTCGCATTTTGCTCAATTACAACATTTGCATTTAATTTAGGATATAATTGAAATTACCAAAAAGAAATTTACCAAACTTGCATTAGATCGAAGTAATTATTTAACCTAGGCCATGGATATCAAAATAAAATTTGTCCGTCCAGAAACTTATTGCCATCATAACTCCACCACAAGAGAATGTCGAACCTATTCCCGAACATTCAAAATATGTAACCTTGCATTTTTTTTTAGGGTGTCACCTCCATCTAGATCTCAAAACTATGTATTTAATGGAGAAATATCCACTCACTCTTTGGACCTCCCTTAAGGAAAGATATAATCAACAAAGAGCAATAATACTGCCCGAAGCTCAACCCAAATGGTCACTCATTCATTTTTTGGTCTTTATGTCCGTTATAGACTATAACTCTCAAGTTCATAAGATCTACTCTAAGTTGAGATTATATGATCACACAGTCTCAGATAAAGATATGATTGATAAAACCTTATGCGTGTTTCATCCATTTTTGCGGATATTGCAATAACAATACCACCAACAGAAATATACGAAGTATTCTGAGTTGATATATACCTTTATTTCAGGCAAAAAACATGATAAACTTCTCATGAAGAATCATCAAAATCACACAACATGTACTGCACATCCACCTGAAGTGCATGCTAACACTTAGAATACAAGTACATTTCATGGTGCCAAAAGGAACCATAAGAAATTTAGGAGGAAGTGGAGGTTTTCCAACAGGTGGAAAAATAATGGAATTGGCAAGGGCAAAGATCATGTCAGGAGAAATGATAATAAAGACAACTATCAACTTTGTCAAAGGTGTGGATGTACAAATTATCGTACAAGTAAATGCTAGACTCCCAAACATTTGGTTGAGTTATATCTTAAATTTATTGGGAAAGACAAGCAAGTTCAAGGGGATAAATTTGAGGCCCATTTCAATGCACAACCAGAAGACACTACTATAGAAATCATTTTCAGTATCAACACCGAAGTATTCAGTTGAACACCTTGCCTACTCGTCATTTAGGAATAAGCTGTTGACGGCGACGATAATGCCCATGGCACCCTCAATTGTGGGCAAAGCTGAGCCACTATTAAAGACCTCAAAGTCCCTCTCTGCCTCCTCATCAAACGCCTCTCCATGCACCTGATGGCAGATTTGCCTCTCAACTGTCGCACACAGTCACAACACACATGATGTTGCTTGCTCCCAGTGCTGCGCCTCCACGCATGTCTCTGCTCGTTCACTCAGATATTTATCCAAAAACAAATATGATCTATGATCTGGTCACATCGTAAGATCTGGGTGGGGGAGGGGCACCTGCATGTATCTTCTGGGAGGATGAGCAACATGCGTGCATTGCAGTCACACATAAGGCATGCCACAAATATGTAACTAAAAAACAAATCCGATCTATGAACCAACCACATCGTAAGATCTAGGTGGGGGGAGGAGCACCTGGACGTACCTTTTGGGAGGTCGAGCAGGAGGCGCGTGTCGCAACACAACGCATGCCGCAGAGGAGAAGCAACTGAAGTCACCACTATCATTCATGGCTGAACTCACCTTTGTTGTTCTCGAATGAGGCCAATGATTTACCCTCAGTGCGGAAACATGTGGGGCTGCACGCTCTCCTCCATGAAATCGTGAGGCATGACGAGAGGGAGAGAAGGGGAATCAGGAATTGAGTATGGGGATCAAACACTCAGCCTAGAATATATATTAGGATTTGGAGGATGTGGGCCACTTTGGGCCGTAAAGTTGGATTGAATACTGATACCCATAATTTTGACACTAAAAAAAATCCAAAAAAGTTGGCTAAAGTCAGAAATCACACAATTTTTTTTACACAAAATATGTGCACGTGCGGTTTGTGGGAATCAAACCTATGATCACTTGCCTTGCACTATGCTACCTTATCATCTCACCTATTACTGATTGCTCAGAGCAATAGTATATTTTTCTTTTTGATCATTGTTATTTGAAACTTTTATCAATTATTTGGGCACCAAAATGACTTCAAATAAAAATATTGTCAACTATCAAGTTGTATATCTCGTTGAGAGAAACAATTTTGTACAATTATTTTTTCATCTGACTTCGTATGAATATTTTATGAATTTCTAAATAACTCACTATGCAAACTGACATATTTTAGTAGGTTCTTGTTTGGAACCAACTTTATTAGTCCAACTATTGCAATCAATTTGTCATGGACCAACTGTAATGTATTATAATCGATTGTTATTATAAATCGATTGTAATAGACTATTATTATAGTAGATTCTTGGCTCGACGACCAATTTCAGTCAGTTTGAGCTATGGAACCAACTGAAATAGCTTTATTACAATCAGTTCCAATAATCCAATTGTAATTCACCCACTGGAAAAATTATTTCTGTAGTAGTGAGACAATCTGGTGGTGGGCTCTTCTCAGAATGTTCCTCAAAACAACCAAGAGAAAGTCCAACAGAAAGAGGATGCCCCCCTCAACGTCGATGATATGATTGTGGAATTCAATTACTAGAATATGTTGGGAGACCTCAATTAGTATCTAATCATCCCCTAAATGTCATTAGCCTACTATACTTGATGTTGCATATTGTATGTTATTATGTCCGATCATATACCTCAGACATGATACACAATAATATCAGCACTGTATGTATTCTATATATGAGTTAAATTCATATTGAATTTTTCTATTTTATATATAGAATTTTTGTGGGAAGCAATGGATGAATGAAGAAATTTGTTTAGTGGATAGTTGTACAACTAATACAATATTATGTGAGACAACCTATTTCCATACTCTTACCGAGAAACATGAAAATGTTATTACCATCATTGGATGTGATGCATTAACTATGGGTTCAGATCGAGCCACAATTATTCTTCCTATGGGTACACACATAGTGGTTGAGGATGCACTCTTGTATCCCGATTCCATTTGTACCCTATTCAGTTATAAATATACCCACATAAATGGATTTCATGTGGAAACTCAAACTGAGAATAGTGATGAATATTTATTTCTCATCAAATCATACAGATATTGCAAGCAAATGCTTCAGAGAATTCCTTTTTATCATCTAGATTATACTATACGTATATTAAACCCGTACCACATATTCTGTTTAAAATAATTTTCCAAAACCTTGATAAGTTCAAGACTGGGTATGATCGCCTTGGTCATCCCGGTGTAGGGATGATGAGAAAAATTATTAGCAATTTTGTTGGTCGCCATATTAATGTTGCAAAATATTCAAATTATTAGATTTTGTGTGCATCGTATGTGTCATACAAAAATTATTTTTGAGGCCCTCTTACCTCAAAAATTTAAAATGAGCAACTCAATTTCCTGAAACACATTTAAGGAGATATATGCGGCTCTATTCAACCATTATATGGACTATTTAGGTATTTTATAATACTCATTGATGTATCCACAAGATGGTCTCATGTGTGTCTCTTATTTATAAGGAATCATGCTTTTCCTAAATTAATTGAATAAATTATCAAATTATGAGCAAAATATCCTGAACACATTATCAAATAATTCCTTGGAATTTAATGATTATTGTATGACTCTAGGTATCAATCTATAGCATTCAATATCTTATGTTCATACTCAAAATGGTATAGCTGAATCTCTTATCAAGAGAATCAAATTAATTACACGACCACTCCTACATAATTGCAATTTACCGATATTTTGTTGGGGTCTTGCAGCATTACACGCCGCATATTTAATTCAGATTCGACCAATCGCGTATCATGCAACTTTATCGTTGTTGTTAGTACGTGAAAATCAACCAAGTATTTTCCATATGTGAAAATTTAGTTGTGATGTGTATGTACCTCTATCACCACCGTAGCACCACGATCACCACCATAGCGTACATCAATGAGTCCTCATAGAAAAATAGGGACCTATGTGGGGTATACTTCTTCGTCAATCATAAAATACTTTAAGCCTCTAACACGAGATCTATTCACAGCACAGTATGCTGATTGCATTTTTATGAGTATTTTTTCGGCATTAGGGGAGATATATACCACAAAGAATGTCAGAAAATAGATTAGAATGTCATACGTACTAAAGAATCTGAACAAGAAGTTCAAAGAATTATAAATTTACAACACATTGTAAATAATCTGCCAAATGAATTTAATGACCACAAGGGTGTCACTAAATCACATATTTTTGTGGTCAATGCTTCAGAAAAGACTTATAGCACAAGGGTTTACACAGAGACCAGATATCGATTACGATGAAACATACTATCCTGTTATGAGTGAAATAATGTTTCAATATTTGATTTCATTAGCAGTACAAATGAATTTATCCATACAGTTGATGGATGTAGTGATCACATACTTATATGGGTTATTTGATTCAGATATCTATATGTAAGTCAGTGAATGGCTTAAAATTTCTATTCCTAAAGCAAATTACAACATGTATTATGTAAAACTACAAAAGTCACTCTATAGCTTAAAACAGTTAGGAAAAATGTAGTACAACCGACTAATTGAGTTTTTTTGCACAAAAGGGTTACTCAAATTATGATGATTTCCCATATGTATTCATAAAGAAAATCCTAAATAGGATTTTTCATCATCTTAGTATATGTCGATGGTCTTAATATCATCAAAAATATGCAAGATATTAAAGAAGCGAGCATCTTAAGACATAGTTTGAGATAAAATATTTGGACAGAACCAACTTTTGCTTATGTTTACAACTTGAGCAATTTCTCTTAGGAATATTGATATACCAGTATGGATATATTGAGAAATTATTGCATAAATTTAATATGGATAAATCATATCTGTAAAAAGACTCTTATGGACGTTTGATCCCGTGGTATGGATAAAGATCCATTCAAACCTAGGGATGATGATGAGATACTTGGACATAAAGTTTTGTATCTCAGTATTACAGGAACACTTATGTATTTTGCAAATTACACTAGATCTGATATTACATTTGTAATCAATTTGCTAGTTAGACATAGTTCTGCCCCAACTAAAATACATTTGGTTGGTGCAAGGCAAATCCAGATATCTCAAAGGTATGATCTTGTTTTATTCTACTAGAAAATCAAGATATGAACATGGTTGAATATAACGATGTTGTTTATTTGTCTGGTCCTCATAATGCCAGATTATAAACTGGGTTTATCTTCCTATATGGTAGTACAAACTTCTCATGAAAGTCATCAAAGCAAACTACAGTTGCTACTTCCACCAACCATTCTGAAATAATTGTTTTATACGAAGCATCACGTGAATGTGTATAGCTTCACAGAGTGATTAATCATAATCAAGGATCATACGGTATATGTTCATCAGAATCTCTTACAATTATCTAAGAAGATAATGTTATTTGTATTGCTCAAATGCAAGCATGCTATATAAAAAGCAATATCACAAAACACATTGCTCCAAAATTATTTTATCCCCACGAATTACAAAAAAGTGGAGAAATTATTTTTTGCAAAAAAAAGTCTTGTGAAAATCTAGTAAATTTATTCATGAAGTCCTGACCAACATCTATATTCTAGAAATACATTCATGGAATTGCTATGAGACGGCTTTGGGATTTGCAAAGTTTAGAGGAGTAAACTCTTTAAATTATAATCTGTTAATGATCATCATATCATAAATATTGCACTATTTTTCTTTATGAGTTTTTCATAATAGTTTCTCATATAAGGTTTTTAATAAGACAATATTAAAACAAAATATTTATATATGCCACTCCTTTTCTTCTATTGTTTTTCTCCACTTTATTTTTATAGAGTTTTTTTTTGGCATATTACAATTATATTTCTACTCATATTTCTCCAATATGAGTTTTAGAGGAGTTTTCATTGCGCTATATATAGATAACAAAATTGATCAATGGAGAGTTTTACAGTTAATTGATCAATTAGCAACTGCAATTTGCAGTTATTAATGTCTTTTGAGAATAGCAAATTCATCGTGTATATAGACATGTACAATGCAAATAATGATAACAATCGATTCACCCCAAATATCAACTGTCCAGTTACATTTCTTTAACAGACTTAAAACATGCCGTACTTGACCTTGCCTATTTGGTTGGACCGATCCATTGGTCCAAAATGCCGGCCCGTGGATAAGATGTCCTCTTCTTCCTTATTGCATTCCGTTTTCTTTTTTTCTATTTCTTTTTGAAGAAGCTTGTTGCCTACATTCATGCACAGTTTCACTGAAATTAAACTAGACGATTGATCGTTTTAAAATTTGTTACAAAAACAGCTAACTGATTCAATCACGTGACTTCAACAATTTCAACAATAAGGGGGAGGACTCTAATTGGACTTACCGGCTTATCGTTAAAAATTGGTGGAAAAACAACAAATTGCACCAAATCAAACTTCACTTACAATATTGTACGTATTATAGTTGTATAGTGAATACAATTATATGTTAAAAAATAGCCGCGCAATTAAGCTGGTTATTCAGCTAGTTTGAAGGATTTCGGACGCCAATTATCAGCATTAAACTGGAACCAAACGCATAATTCACATCTGTCCATACCTTCATACTCAGCAGGTCACCCAGATCAGATACTTGAGAAACGGACTTTATTTGGTCATTAGCGCTTGGCATTCCCGGGATACAACTTGATGTGCTATATGCAACACAGATTACATGCATATACATAATATGCAACTCCCAGGGAAGATGGGAGGGATGATCAGGTCACCTAGAATAACAATTTACGCCGGGGATTTCTTTTAATGGGAGCAATCCCCGGATAACTAAAGACCGACAACACCCAAGTTATTTACAGGGGATGAACAACAGGCTTGAGTTTGTTGAACTGTGCTTCATACATCATCCGCATCGCTTCCACCGAAACGAGTATCATGTGTAACCCAATACAGGCTTCCGTCGGGGCCTGACACCTTATACCTGCTTTGCCAATAAAAGATTACTATTTTCCAGTGAGTTCCAGATTAAGAATAAAGCTGTAAATGAGTGGCTTTATGCGCCACTGAAAACAATATGAAAAAAAAAAATGAACAGTATATGTCAAAAGTGAATAAACCAAGACAAAATGTTGTCACGATCACCTCTCCAGAATATATTTTCCTTCCTTGTACCTCTGACTCTTCTCATGTGCAGCCTCCTAGAGAAGACGCATCATCATAGAACTTAGATGCTAGGCAATACACAGGAGGAGGAGATCATAAATAATCATTACAAATCATACATATTTCCATCCAACAATGGATCCGCAGCCAACACAGAAGATGTCAGAAACAGTATGCATCCCAGTGATCATCATGCGATCGTCTTTTACTCCATTAGTCACATTGACACTGGACATAAAACATAAGTCAATTACATATATGCTGGCTGATAGAATACTGAAGAAAATAACTCATCTCCAGAAATACTGCACCTTACAATATACCAAACAGTGAAATAGATGGAGCTAATGAACTGTTTTGATATCGAATCACTACCAAATTTATTCCCATCCACGGTAAAAACACCATCAAACCGTTTAGGCCCCGTTCTGTCAAAGAACAGTTATAGTACATTTGTCTCTGCTGCACCTGAAGTTTGAACAGGTAACCTCCAGATTCTGACAAAAGTGGTATCCGCAAATGACAATCCATGGAGTGCTTTGCCTGAGCCCTGAGATTAGGTTTACCTGGTTACCTTAACTTGTCCCCTGGTTTGGAGTGGGCTTCTACGAGATACAAACTAAACTTCAGCGAAAGATAGGCAGATAGCTGGTGTGTGTGACAGAAGATCCTGATTAGCAGCTTGATAATCAAATTATAATTATCTCCAAAGGAAGCCTTTCTATTGGGCAAGAGTCCAATAATACAAGAACTTACACTCATTTCTATGTGAACATCTGCATTTCCTTTTCAAACAAAGAGCCTTAGGTATTGATACTTTGATAGTAGCATGAGAGGTAAGATACAGTTGATTCCGAGTTGATGCAGCACATAAGAGGGGTGGAAACAAAGCAATTAGGAGAAATTGTGACTTAAGTTTTGCTTACCAAAGTAGGATGAAACGTCTAGAAGGTTTTTTGACCTTTGGACAACATATTGCAATATAGTCATAATTCAATAATACCCCTCACATATAGGCTCTGTCAAGCCTGTTATGTGGACTCGAAGTGGGCTGCATTTTTTTTTAATTGCACCTGCGAGGTCCTGAACTCATGGTGTTTGTCTATGATTCCAGAATTAAACCCATACACCAATTACTTCCCGGAAACTTATGTTGTTGAGGAAATGTGGGCAACATACTTGTACATCAGCAATATGGGCTATTGACCTATTGTTGTAAGCATGCATCACATACATCATGTATGTGTAAAAGATTGAATAAGAGACCAATTTTAGACATAGGGAACCAAACATAATCTAGGATGAACTCTTAGAATCAGATCCCGCGTCAACGACAACTAGATCACCCAAATATTTTGTCCCAGAGAAAAAGGTAGGTTTTGTGCCCAGCATATACATCACCCCTTGAAAAGGAGAATAATAAAAAAATGAGAGGGGGAAAAAGGCTTATACCTCCTTTTCAATTGGATTCTTCTCATTTCTCCCTTGGAGAAAATTAAGACTTTGTTATTTGCCTATTGCATACTATAGCATATAGTCGCATCCCTTCCAACCACCTATTGGTATTCTAGTACAGTTTAGACTTTAGGGAGTTTCCTTTTGTATTCTTCTCTATTTTCGTTTCTAGTTTTTCCGTGTTCAGTCAAATCTGCAAACCTCGAAAACCCAATGTTTCCTCTGCAAGGTTCGTCCGCCGAGGGTGAGTCAGGGCAAGTAGGATTTGAACCTACAACCAGTTAGTTACCAGCCGATCACTCTACCACTGAGCTACTGAGGAATAAGGGGAGATTCGACCTCCTAGCAGGCCTCCCAAAGGAATTGAAAGCCAGGAAAGCAACATCAAAGACTGGAGAAGTAGGCGAGTCAAGGCAAGGAATTTCAGTTGATTTACCAATTTTCCTTATCCAAAGAGTGGCTTTGTGCTCTGAGTAGCAGAGTAGGCATTATCCTTAAAAGTCAAAAACATATTCCTGATTGTCAAGTTTATCTTTTAGAAAGGAGTAGCTAAGGCTCTCGAATCCTGAAAACAACTAGACGCCGCAGCGAAATCGTATCAATCTTGCCTTACAGAACAAGGAATTAGCGCTACCACAAGTAACCACCTAGCAGATTCAAAATGACTGAATCTTCCGCCCGGAATCGATAAGAACAGTGTTGCATTTCCCCCAATTTCACACATATCCAAGCGCACGCAACCTAAGAAGCTCAGCCTAAACCGATGAACAAATTGAGGAGAAGATAAAGGACAGGAGGCCACTTACACCTTATTGAAGAGGTACGCCTTCCCGTGCTTGCTGTGGAAGGCCTGGAAGAAACCGAAACACCAAACAAAAAGAAAACAACCGCTCTCAGTCTCATTGCACACATCCGCCGCAGCGAACGCCGAAATTAACTAGGAATTTTTGCCGGGGGGGTGAGACGGACCTTGGAGATGATGTCGGCGGCGAGGGCGAGGTGCGTGTGGCAGTGCTTGCAGCTGTAGACGTTGCCGTCCAGGTGTATCAGGAACAGGCGCCCCATCGCCGCCTACTCCAGCTCTCCCTCCCCGCGCACCCCAATCCCTTTCGGTTTCTCGACGATTTCAGCCGCGGACGGATCAAGGGCCACCCCAATCGCGATCGCCGCGCCTCGAAATCCACGCCTCTCCCCTCCTCCGCCTTCCTCGAATCCGAGATTGGGAGAGGAGAAAATTTTACTGGGGTTGGGAGAAAGCGAGTGGGGAAATGGGAAGCGATGGCGTGGGCCGGTGGAGGAGAGGGGGAGGACTGGTCTGGATGAGTGATAAGGCCGAGGGCGTGGGAGTCGTCGGCTCGTAGTCGTCGCACACCAAGCGATCTGCACCTGCCGTGCTGGTGCTGGATCTGGACGCGTGCCGCTGCTTTACTAGATCTGGCATATTTCGTCCGCATCTCTGCACTCTTCTCGTGCTCTTTTTTTTTAAAGAATAAGAGGGGACGCTCCTACTAATTATATATATTAAAAACGGAAAGAGAGTATAAAGAGAAACAAATAAAGAAAAGGAGTGTAAGAAAGAAAAAAATGAATAACAAGGAAATTTCGTGCAAATTTTGATCTGCAAGCTATGATAGTGGGATCAATATCATTGAATATCCAATCATTTCTCACCATCCATATACTCCAAGTGATCAGAATGATCACCTCTATGAAGAAAGGAACGACCAGCTGCCTTCTAAAACTTCTGAAAATTTGTAGCGGCATCAAAGTTCTTGACACCCGAAGACCAATGGAAGCCTAGCAAGCACGGGCAAAATTACATAGAAGGAATAAGTGATTCAAAATTTCTTCTCTCTGAAGAATGCATAAATCGCAAGAGTGGGATTCTAGCTCCATGTTTTTTCTCCTGAGAAGACCTCTTGTATTCAGTTTATCTTTGAGAAGAAACCAGAAAAAACCTTGTATTTCATTTGACATGAGGAGGAACAGACCAACAAAAGATTGAATGAATTGTAGCATGTCCCATAAAAACTTTATAAGATTTAGAAGATGAGAAATGAGGAGATCACCAAATATATGTCCACACGTTAGTAGCGTCAGTTAAGTTTAGGTCACTAAGCATACTTCCCATCTCCTAAAATTGTTGGAAAGCTATGACAAACAGAGGAAGTTGGAAAATCTGGGACATATTAGGAAGTTCTCACGCAACATTCCACATGATACTTGATCTCATTTAGAAGGAGAATAATTCTGGCCATTGATAAATAGGTAAGATCCCTACACACATATCATGCTAAATGAAGATGATTTTCTATCACCAATACAAGTTGTTGTAATACTTTTGTACTTCTCCAATAGTTTATTAATGTCTCTCCACCATAAAGAATCCTTTTTCGTGACTCCCAGGAGCTGGCCTGACTATAGTAATTTTGCCAAAGAAGATTAACCCAAGAAAGATATGTCCTGTTAAAGAACTTATGTAAGGATTTAAGCAGCAGAGCTCCATTTTGAGTAGCTAGTTTAATCACACCAAGATCTCCTTCTAACTTTAGCCTACACACCATTTTCCAAATAGCAAGAGGTGGTTTCTTAGAGTTCACATCAGAACCCCTCTAAAGACAGTGCTTTTTTAGCTATCAATTTGTTTCATTATCACTGGAAGTTTTAAGGTGCACATATAAAAGGTAAGCAGAGAGGAGAAAACTGAGTTAACTATTTCCAATTTTCCTGCATGTCCTAGGTAGATAGATGTACTGACACATCTCCTTTCTATCCTTTGAAATAAAGGCAAGAAATTCTCAACTCTAAGTTTAGTAAGACCAAGAGGCAATCTCTAATAGGTGAAAGGTAAAGAACCAATCTGACAATGAAGGGTGCGTGAGAAATGAACCATTTTATCATGAGACACATTAATGGGAACCATGATAGACTTGCTATAGTTCACTTTAAGTCCAGTTGAATCCGCAAAAGGATTGAGAAAGGTCTTGAGCACAAACAGTTGTCTTGAACAGGCCTCCATTATGAGTAAAATATCATCTGCATATTGAACTATTGTAAAGTCCAACCCTACCCCCAACGGTAATGGCAGATGTAAAAGATCTTGGTCCTTGGCTCTGTTAAGAATTGACTGAGGAAGATCTGCAGCTAGAAAAAAAAAAGAGAGAGGTGATAGGGGATCCTCTTGTCTTACACCTCTACGACAATGAAACACCTTGTCAGGCACACCGTTAAGAAGCACAATTGATGTGCTAGATCCCAAAATACCTTGAACTCAAGAGATCCATCTTTCCCCTGTCCCTTGTGCCTTAGAATGTTAATAATCACTGAATGTTCAATCTTATCAAAGGCCCTTTTGAAATCCAACTTGAGAATAACAATTTCTTTCTTTGACTTATGGCAGAGATGTAGATACTTAAAAGACCAAGCCAGACAATCCTAAATGGACCTAGATTTTATGAAACCATACTGATTATGATGAATTATCTTTAGAATAACCATCTGAAGTTTGTCTGTCAATAGCTTGGTAATTAACTTGATGCATGAATTGAGAAGAGAGATAGGTCTGAAGTCTCCCACTATCCTTGGGGAATCTTTTTTTGGCATCAGAGTAATATAAGAACCATTGATGCTCTGCATGCAGGCATTGCCCTCGTAGAAGTCTTGACATAAATCATAAAAGTCTTGAGCAATAACAGGCCAACATTTTTTAATGAAGTCCCCATTGAAGCCATCTGGACTAGGAGATTTGTCTAAAGGAAGTCCTGAGATGACCTTATCAATCTCTTCTTTAGAAAAAGCATTGTCCAACCAATCCAAATTTTCTTCTGCCACTAAAAAAGTATCTGGATCAAAGTACATTTGTTGAAAGTCTGACCTACCCAACCTCCCAAAGAAGAACAGCCTTGGCTTCATGATCAAACACAGATTGGTTCATGTCATTCTTCAGAGAGGTGATGGAATTTATTCTGTGTTTAATGGTTGTATTGGCATGGAAGAACTCAGTGCAGCACTTCCTAATTAATGGTATCTCATTGCTTCCAATAAATACGATGTTGTTTAAACAAGTATGTCAATAAATTCTCATGCTCCTCTTTGGTGGCATTTGGATAGCAGGGGAATTAAAAAGAAAGAGATATGTGTAATGAAATTCAATCTTAAACATTTTTTTGGAGGTTTATCGCTGCTTGGATTGCATCTTTCTATTGAGTCCAATCCGAGCGCTTTCGACACTTTGTCATGGTCTTGGGATCTGGATTATTTTGGAGGTTTTTTGCAATCGTTGTGGAGAAGTATGTGTCCATACTTGTAGTCTTTCAATCATATAATTCTTTAGAATCTAGATGGTAGGTGGAAATCTCTTGTACCCTCAGTGACTATTCATGATTTCTTAATACGATTAAGTCAAAGTATTCCGATGTCCTACATCATGAATTGTGTGCACTCTTAAGGTGAGTTGTGGATGTTGCCTATCCACTAGGTGTATACTACCCATTGAGTATCTGTCAATTTGAGGTTGACTTGCACTTACTATTTCAGAGAGTTTCTTCCTCTATTTTCTTTGGTGTTTGCGAGAAGTTGTATCCTCTTTTATGGCTATACTTCTCTCCCTCTTATTTTTGAACAGGGAGTTGAGTGATTTTGTTTGGTACCTACACTCTTTTGGGCATAATTTTGGTAGGATTTATAGGATTTAGTGACATCTTTGTAGTCAGTAAATGTATCTGACAGGTTATTTGTAATGTGTTGTAAATTGATGATTTTTTGAACTTGTAGTTTAGATTCTTGAGTATATTGATCTGAGGTGAAAATGTCTTAAACATTCTAATTGATTTTCTGGTATTCTGTCTGGTACTTGAAATCTCCCCATAATATCGGTAAATAATCCTCATTGAATATACTGTCAGCATATTGGGCCATGAATAGATCCCCTGTGAGGAGCTTGAGGTATTTAATGATTGACGGTGATTGATACCGCACGTAGATCCCCAATTTCTTGTGTGGGCCCCTGGATGTACGCTGCAGTGTGATCGGTACGTATGTAGCGCAACCAAATTTACGTATATGAGAAATGCTTGGTGGATTTCCATGTACTATTGTAGAGGGGAAGTACTGTGATATGCAGTAGGTTCCAATTGAATTAAGTATGCAGCGTGTAAAACTGTATGACCCCAACACGATGTTGGTAAATTGCATTTCTGTAATAAAGGTCGTGCAATGAGCTTAATTCTCTTGATAAGAGACTCTGCCAAGCTATTTTGAGTATGAACATATGAGACATAATGTTGAACTTGAATTCATATGGTCGTATAATAGTCATTGAAGGCACGTGAAGTGAATTCTGCAGCATTGTCTATTCGAATTGATTGACTTTGATGTTCATGATAATGTGCTCGTAATTTAATAATTTGAGCTATTATCTTGACAAAAGCATGATTTTGTATGGACAAGAGACACACGTGAGATCATCGTGTAGATGCATCTGTTAAAACTATGAAATACCTGAATGGTCCAGAAAGTGGTTGGATAGGACCACATATATCACTTTGAATACGTTCAAGGAATTTAAGTGATTCTGCCTGAATTTTAAGGTAAGAGAGCCTTAAAATTAACTTTCCTATGGTACTTGCAGCGAACATAAAATTCAAAGATTGTGAAAATTTAGCTTCACTTAAATCATTACCAATGAAATTACTAATAATTTTCTGTATCATCCCTATACTATGATGACTAAGGCGATCATGCCAAGTTTGAAATGCATTGACATTATGAAAAATTATCTTGTACGCAACATTTGCTACGTGTTTGATATATGTGTAATACAATCCTGACGATAAAGATGATTTTTTTTCATTTACTTGTTTGTCATAATCGTTGTTTGTCGTTAAGAGGAGAAATTCCTCTGTCATCATGAGTTTCAATATAGAAAACATTCGGACCGATATCTTTATAACTTAGTAAGGTACGAATTGAATCGGGATACATAGAGTATCATCGATTATAACTTGAGTACCCATAGGGAGAGTAATTATGGCATGACCGAAACCAACAATCACTGCATCGTGTCCATCGATTGTCAAAATAATTTCTTGTCTCTTAGTAAGAGTATGAAAATATTTTGTTTCACTAAGTATGGAATTTGTGGTGCAACAGTCCACAAGACACATTTTCTCCTCCATCGGATTGACTCTCGTAAAAATCTATATATAGAAATAAATAATTTAATATGAAATTCTTTATCATATATATATATAATACATATAAACTTTATTTAGTATCGTAAGTGCTGATACAATATTGTGACATACAATATATAAAGATAGAAATTTATTTATTACAATAACTAATAGACACAAATAACATGGTATCTAAGGAATTGGGAGACTAGATAAGGTCTCCAAAAATGTCATGTGAAGCAAATTCAACAATCATGTTTTACGTGCTCATGAGATCTTTTGGTTGCTGAAGAGTCTAATTGTTACTTGATTTTTGTGAAATTTATTGTGAATAACTAGCTTCTTTGGTGGTGTCAATTTGAAGATTGAAGTGTGCTTCATATCTTTGTCATTAAGCAAGTCGGTCACGTCCCACGGATTATAAATATAGATCAATTAAATGTCTTAGGGTGCGATATTTCTTAGTAGTTTGCTTGTAACAACTACACTTGCGACAAACATTATATTTGTCAAATTTGAGTTTAGGAATCCCTTTTCTCTGCTCTGGTGCACATGGCTTCTTCTTCCTGTTTGTGTCTGTGTTTACCTTAGAGAAATCATTGAACTTATTGCTATTATGAACATTAGAATGTACTTCAGGTAAAGGAGCAACGTCGATTAGACGCTGATGATGATTCCTTAGTAAGAGTTCATCATACTTTTCAGCCTGAATTAAGTTAGAATACACTTGGTAATTTCTTACGCGATACTGTTGCTGTAAGATCCTATCAGCGGGAAGCATAATAGATAAAGTTTTATCTATATTTTTTTGTATATGTAGGTTCTTTTTCGTAAAAATGCAACTTGGAACATATTTTATAGATAACATGATTATAATCTTCGACATACTTAAAGTCCTATAGTCGGAGATGTGTCCATTCATGACTTGCATCAGGTAGAATGTCTGCTTTCTACTATTCATATATGGTTTTAAGAGCTATTCATAGAGTGCTAAGGTTCTCTTCCATCAGATACTCAAATTTGAGATCCAGATGGATATAACATCTTATTATCTATAATGCTCCATATTTAACATGATCTGGTAGCGGTTGATCTCCCTCCTGGTTAGGTTTGATTGCCGCTACAATTTCACGGGACATAAGGCTGACATTGACGTCCATAGCCCATGTTGGGTAATTGTGACCATCAAGTGCAAGTGAATCGAACCCTGTGTCGATCATCTTGACCTACATGGATTTAATCCTTAGATTTGATTAATTTATTATTGATAAATTAAAAATCATTATAGTAATGTTATAATAATGATGTAAAATTTATAAAGTCAAGTTGAGACTTAAAGTACATAGTGTAGACCTCAAATTATGCAGCTAACATGTTAAAGATAATCATCAAATATGATGTAAATCTCACAGCAGTAGAAGGTATAATCTGACATTTGTCAGTAGATGCATATGTTCCTATTAATTTATGTTATGCTAAGTAGAATATTTGGAACAACACATTGACGGTAGTCATTAAGTCAAGATGATAAAATATAGATCTCACAGTAATAGTAAATAATATGCAAATATGTAGTAGATTCCATAGTTCTATGACCACGTGTTTTACAAATATTAATTGAGGTAATCATTTAATTTTATTTTGCATTTTAATTCTGCTTGAATTAAGCACTTTTGACCACACGAACTCTTTGGGCTTAATTAAGTGAATTAATATGTAATTCTGCAAGAAAATAATCTCAATTGTAAAATTAACACGGTTGTAAACAAAATAGCATGTTATAGGTATTTGCAGGAAGTAAACACATTGACATTACATAGGTCCCGTGAAAAAAGATAGGAGCTATCCAAGGGGTTGACTTTTTGCCCCAGCTTATGGTGGCTTTTAGCTGGCTGAGTAAGCGGATATAGCTGAAATGACCTAGAAGCTAAGAAGCAGGTTGAGAGAAGCTTTTCTGACTTTTGGTATGCTGAGAAGTTAAAAGTTTATTGTAAAAGACAACAACTAAAATTTATCAACAGCCGCATCCTCTTTCTCAACCATCCATAAGCTCTAAAGCCACAAGCTATCCAAACGGGGCCATAATATTCCAGAAAATATGGTCTAAAATGTTAAATTACTACAATAAACAATGCATGATGCAATTATAGTAAATTTTAGGGCCTAAACATGATAAGTACTTAAATGAACAATATTGATAGTTGGACTAATTTGCAATTTCCCAGAAAATCAAGGTCCGTGGGCCAAGTCAACTTGGGTTGAGGCTATGGTCCATTGGCTCAATAGGGGGGGGGGGGCACAAACAAGGGGTCAATGCAACCTAGGCCTGGGCCTTGGCGGCCTTTCGGCCGACCCAGGTTAGGAGGACGCGTGCGGCGTCATAAAAGAGGTAATGGAGCAGTTAGGGTTAGAGTTTCCCCTACCTGGCCACCGCTACTCGCTCGCATCCGTGCTGTCGCTATGTTGTGCTACCTTCGCTGTCACCCCGCTGTGCTGCCGCATCGCCTTGCTTCAGCATGGGGTGTACTCTTCCTCATCGGAGGAGAGGTAGCTAGTGCCACTGCCGGTGTTAGGGCCCCCGCTTGCGAAGCCTACGACCGCCGGAGACCAAGATCCTGGGCGGAGGCTAGGGCGTCGATTCACCGTTTGCTGTAATGAAGCGACAGAGGATGTGACAGGTCGATGTAGAGGGCGGTGTCGATGACACGACCGCCATGGGGGCCATTGAAGCCCCCTCGCGCAGAGGGGATGATGTCACCGGGGCCTGCACCGCGTGAAGGGGAAAAGCCATCCGAGGCAATGACGATGTTGACGGAGGCCATGGCCATGATGACGAAGTAAGAGGGGGAACCCACGGCTGGTGGCCATGGACCCCCCAGTCGTCAGTGTGTCCAGGTCGAGAGCTGTCGTGATGGGTGTTGCTGTGGTGCTTGAGTGAAGGCGCACCACCGAAGCGGCGATGCGCCCTAGGCGGCTCGATCCGAGGTGGATTGGTGGAGGCGGTGGTGATGATGACTCCTCGATGACATCGATGTGGATGTCGACCTCCAGTGGCAGCGGGGTGGCGGTGCTCAAGGTTGGTTCGTACGTGAACGGCGCGAAGCCGTGGATCGGGCAGTAGCCCATGTTGTCCAGGTTGACGACATCGCATGTTGGGGCCATGGATGGTGTGGTGCTAGGATCGGCGCCATGCGTGTTGGCCTGAGGGCGATTGAGTGGGTGAGGGCCTTGGTGAGCACGGTGTGTGAAGAAGCGACGACCGCGGCCCTAGGGAGGGTGGTGACGATGACCACGACCCGAGGCGTGATGAAGATCACAACGTCGCGCATGGTGTAGAACACGAAGAAGGGCAGACGCCAAGTGCATCATAAGTAAGTTCCAATCATCCATGGCTCTCACCTCTCAATGATCGCCTTCTTCTCCTTCTCTGTTTATTGATCGAGTAGAGCAATGTGTGTCTGATAACTATTTAAATTTGATAGGCTTGCAATGTAATAGTAGACAAACAATTATTCGAACTCCTTCTTTATTGATCTTTTATAAATATATATACAAGTGAAAATATGTTTGTTTGAGAGACACCCCTTCCGAACGGATGCTTGTTCGTTCAATGGGCATAGACAACTGCCAGACAGTTGCACAATAGCCAACTGTCGAGTAGTAACTTCCACTCAACTTTAGGAGTTTTAGGGATTTCAGCCAATTAATCTACATCCATCAACTTTTTTCTTCTATAATTCCAAACATGTTTTTAATATTCTCAACTCAATATTACGCAATAGATTTCTAGAAATTAAACTGCTAGAACATTTAAAAATCATACAATAGATCCAATATTTTGAGAAGAGAATTACCCATTTCTTACATTCACCCATAAGCATACATTTACTAAAAACAAAGGAAGAAGAGAAGAGCAAGCATACACTAACCAAAACTGGTCTTTGAGTATGCGAAGCCAGACCTCCAGGCCCAGTTTGAAATCCTAAATTTTCAATTTCTACAGGCACAGAACTATTTTGTCTGAAATTCTATATATGATTCTAACCGAGCTCAAATATTTCAAAATTTTCTAAAATTTTGAAAGTTTTTCAAACAAACAAAACTCGACCTTACTAGTTGCTATTTGCCTCACAGTAACGAGATCGTCTGACTTACGATGCCCTTAGTCCCTGGACGTCCGATCCGAGTCACAGCTTCGAACGATTTCATATCGTCGGATCAAACTACTTGAACCACCTCGTAGCTGCATGATTGAGAGCGAAAAATTCCTACCGCAACATATTGATATGTTGCACGCAACATCACACGGACGTCGGATTCATCGTCCGGTCCAATTAATAGTCCATTGCAACATCTAAAAATAGCGTTTGAAACATCTGAAGTCAACATTTGCAACATCAAAAAAATACACCAAAATAGCTTGTTGTATGTATCCGATTCTGAGAGAAAAATTTCCACTGCAATATCCCGTCATGTTGCACGCAACATTTCAGGCAAAAACCTATGTGGTGTAGAATTAGGTGCAACATACGAAAATAACTATGGTAATAAATTTTCATAACATCTGAAATATTAAATTTAAACATTTGAAATATTGACGATACGAAAATATATGAATTAACTTAAATGGATAATTTTTTCGGATCCGAATCTATATGCAAGAGATTCTAAATTACAACATACGAAAATAACTATGATAACATATTTCCATAACGTCTGAAACATTAAATTTAAACATCTGAAATAGTTATATATATAGTTTAGCAAAATATAAATTGTAACAAAATATCATAAAAAAATCGAAACAATATTATATAGTTTTTTATTTGTTAGACTGAGCTTCCGATACATCTCTGGCCGACGTTACTTAAGAGGAACCATCTCCTGCCTCACACTGTCGCGTATCAAATTAACTTTGCGAGTTGTGACACCGTGGTGTCGGTATAAACACGGACGGATCGCGCGAACACACGGACGGGATCCCGTCGGTAACAAAGCCAACTTGCCCAAACAGACTCCAGGTCGAACCCATCGCGTCGCTCCGAACGTCTTGTGGCGGAAGAAAGCGGCCGGGAACAGGAGCCGCGACCGAGCCATGTGGCGGCGGGCGGCGACGGCGGCGCTGTCGCTGGGCGCCGGCGCCGGCGCGGTCACCATCGCCAACTCCGAGGACCCCGCCGCGACCCTCAAGGTCTGCGCCCACCTGCCCCCGCGCCTCCTCCGCGACTCCGTCACGGCCGCCACCATCGCGGTCGACTACACGTGGTCCCTCTGGGGCCTCGAGCCGGGCACACCCGCGTGGCTCGCCGCCAAGCACCACGCCCACCTCCGCTCCGCCAACCGCCTCCAGGAGCTCTGCTTCCGCAACGGCGGCATCTACATCAAGCTCGGCCAGCACATCGCCCAGCTGGTACGGAATGTGCCTCTGGCCTTGTTTCCAGTGATTCGTGTGGTTCGATTTGTTTCTGATCTTACTATGGTCGTTCAAGGATTTGTCTGTGAGATAGCGTAATTTTAAGCAGCTGGGGGAGGTTAACATTTGGCTGTTTGTGTCGGTGCGTTTGTTTGCTTGTTTTAGGAGTATGTCGTGCCGGAGGAGTACGTGCAGACGATGAGGGAATCGATGCTGAAGAGGTGCCCGGTCTCATCGTACGAGCAGGTCCGCGGGGTGTTCGCCAAGGATCTTAGAGAATCGCCAGAAACTGTTAGTGCCTTGCCTGCCATCCTCTTTGCATTACTGTTTTGAGCAATACAGCTGCCTGTAGGAAGGTAGCTGAATAGCTGGAGCAGAAGTGCACAGCGAATCAGTGATAATGTATTATTGATCTTGTGTTTGTCGAGTTCTGATGCTAGCGTCAAATAATGGAATTTTGCTGGCTAGAGCTCGGCATGTTAGTTTGGAATCAATTCTAGCCTCAATTTCCCTTCTCTCCTTTCTTCTGGTGTGTAGGTTTTTGCAGAATTCGATCCTGTCCCACTTGCAAGTGCTTCTCTTGCACAAGTCCATGCTGCCAGAACGCATGATGGGCGAAAAGTTGCTGTTAAGGTTGAGTTTTAAGAAACATTGCAGTCCATCCTGAACACATTATGGCTGTAGAGGTCAAATCTAACTACTTGTTTTCTTTCTCACACTGTATCTTATTATCTTGATCTCCAGGTTCAGCACGATCACCTGACAAATACTGGTGTTGTAGATATAGCCACTGTGGATTTGTTAGTGAATGTTCTGCATTATATTTACCCTACATTTGACTACAGGTACCACTTGTGAATGGTAGCAGCTTTCTTTTGTTATCTTGTTTATTTTTTCTTCTTCAATTTTTAACAATGGCATGTACATAACTGGAAATATTTTGAAGATTTAGTTTCAGCATAAACGAGACAAACAATTATATTTTGTGGCTTGACAGGCAACATGATATCCATTTGTATGTTCGAATAGTTACCTCTAGCTCTTCATAGGCAATGCATCATTTGGGTGCTGAGCTCATAACCTCATATTATGTCAATGTGACTGTAAATCCTTGATTGCAATGCTACTTTTCAGTTTTCCAGGCATTGCTCATTTTGCATTATTGCCCTGTTTCCATGTAGGTGGTTAGTTGATGAAGTTCGAGAAAGTGCCCCTAAGGTACCTTCCTAATCTTGCCTGGCAATATAATTTCCTTGCTACCACCTCTTAGATTTCTATATTTCTTTTTATTCTTTCTTTTTGTTTGTTACCAAATACATTAACATGCTGTTATGGTTCATCATAATTGTTCAGTCTATTTATGCCTATGATTGCTGCCTTGTTGATATTAATTTTTGTGCTAATCAATATTTCTTTCCAGCTGGATCTATTCATTTAGAAACTTGAATTTAATACAATTTATGGCGTGCTGAACTCAAAAGAACATAGATAAAAAAAAAATTCTGGAGTTCGTACTAATCAACTACTGTGATTCTCAGGAATTAGATTTCTTGAATGAGGCAAGAAACAGTGAAAAATGTTTGGAAAACTTTAGAAGGTTGTCTCCTCACATTGCGGGTAGCATATATGCTCCCAAGGTTTATTGGAATCTCAGCACATCTAGAATTCTCACTATGGAGTTTATGGATGCCAAGGAAGTAACTGATGTTCATGGCATTAAAGAAATTGGAATTCACCCTGTTGATGTTTCGAACCTAGTAAGTTGCCACAGTATAATCATTTGAGTAATCGATTAATCATACCAGTGATTTTGTTACAAATACTCACTTCTTAGTTGTCTAGATCAGTAAAGCATTTGCTGAGATGATTTTCAAGCATGGTTTTGTCCATTGTGATCCCCATGCTGCCAATATGATGGTCCGACCCATGCCACAAGACAGCAGAAAAACTTTTGGTGAGAATCTTTATTTCTATCATCCTAAACAAAATCAAAGAGTCATTTAATTCACCTTTTGCTTTCCTGAAGTGCATAGGTGGTCACCTATCCGAAAAATAATAATTCGACAATAAATTGAATGATTCTTCTATTGTTGGGATCTACAATAGTGCATGTTGATGTTTCAACATTACATAATTACATAGATGGGTAGCAGAGTTGCTCTAAGAAAAAGTTCGGTTGCTTCATCTCGTCTGTTGAATGTGTTGGAATGTGTGAGGTGTGCAATTCTACACATCGGTGTTTATACAAATCTCCTAGGATTAAAGGATGGTCATGCCCTGCATAATTGCATGAGGAAAAATTGTTCTTTCGATGTGGCAACACAATCTTTCTCTGTTCCAACATTTATATTTGTTGGATAGGTAATCCGAAGCATTATGATGGCTAACTTCGTACAAAATTTTACTTAAATTAGGGTGGAAAAGGCCGCAATTGATTCTTCTCGATCACGGTCTTTACAAAGAGCTTGATTATGCTACTAGGATAAGCTATGCTTCTCTTTGGAAGGTGACAGTCCTATTACAATTTCTTTTGTAGTTCTGCGAATTACCAGTCGGTAGCTGATACTAATTATTTTCTGTGACATGTTCAATGCAGGCTCTTGTTTTTGCTGATGCAAAAGCAATTAAGGAGAACAGTGTCAAACTAGGCGCTGGGGAGGATCTTCATGCACTTTTTGCTGGTGTTCTCACGATGAGGCCATGGCAAAGGGTGATCGACTCATCTCCTGATCATCTTGTCCTGGATGGGAAAAATAATGATTATTCTGAACTACAGGTGATGAATGTTGTACAACTTTTTTGTGTCCCTAATGACCATCCATGGTACCATAGTAAATGTAACGGTGCAAATGAACATCATTCAACATTACCTGTAGGCCTATGAAGTTGCCATCATGCAATGCTAGGAAGATTCTGATATTGCTAGTGGTGATTTGCTCGTTGTTAGTCAAATTAATAGGTCTTTGAATCTTCTTGACGCTGCCAACAGAAATAAAACAGACAACAAACTGTTGAAACACCCAACATCAACCCAGACTCACTCTAAAGTGGGTGAAAGGAATACATATTCACTACGTTTTACTTGGAATCTAAACCTATTTCCCACATGAACCTAGGTTTAAAATCTTAGATTCTCAATTTTTATCGAGTGTCTTTTCTTTTTATATATACAAACTGAAATTTACCTTGTTCTTCAATTCTTTTCTTTCATATTATGTAGTTTTTTTTTCTTGCTTGCTTTCTATAGCATGCATCCTAGTATTAGATAATTGGATTCAGATTCATCATTTACGTCTTTTTTAAGCCTGTCAATAGTGTCATGTACCTTGAGGTCCTTGATGATGATCCATCCTTACTTGATTGCCTATTTCTTGAGCACAGATGTATGCCTCCTTATATTTTTCTGAAATCTCGGAGCTCTTGAGGAGACTACCAAGAGTCATCTTGTTGATGCTTAAAACAAATGACTGTTTACGTGCAGTCAATCATGCCCTGGTGAGTGTATAAATATGTGGTTCTCATTTTCCAGAATAAATGTGTGGGTTCTCATATCATGCTACATTTATTGTTACAATCCTTTTTCCCTTCACTTTTTTCTGTTGTCATTCAGTCCTGGCTAGTATTGGATCTTACCTTTTGATAATGGAAAGTTTCTGGTCATACTACAAAATGACTGCTATAAAAAGGGAAGCATGGGATTGAGCTTGGGGGTTTGTTACATGTGCTTGAAATTTCAGTAGCGTTTGCAGTAATCAGCAATTGACTACAGAGGATCAATATACATTTTTGTCTAAATTCTAATAGCCCATCTTTATACATGTTTTCCCCCATTATATACCAGGGGTCAATTCAATCCTCACTCCTATTTAAGCATATTTGGAGCTAGGATTTGAAACGCTAAGAACAACTAAATCATTTTGGCCCCATTAACTTGTGAACTATCACAGGTTGGAGGTACTTCCTTGGAATCATTTATGATCATTGGACGGGTCTCTTCTGAAGCTCTGCTGGATGCTAAAAGGATGAACAAGAGGTCCTTTCTAAATAAATTGATGATATGGCTGGAGGAAGTTTTGCTGGAAGCTCGATTCTTCAGTTTGAAGCTGATATTGTGTTTTATGCAACTTAGGAAGCTGTTGCCTGGCTAAGTGCAGCTCAGTGTATTAACAGTTTTTAGAGTGGTGGAAATGCGAAGTTGGCATTTAGTCCCTTCTCTTTTGAGAGAGAACTTTGGCATTTAGTTTAGGTTGCCATTCTTTTGTATACGTCATTCTTTGGTCGACCATTGTTTCACCATGATCGATCGTTTTTCATGATGGTAGTACACTCACTACTCACTAGTACAGTATACTATGATAACGTTATGTTCATTCTGTTAAGTGAATTACAAGTATACAAAATTACAAACTGTCATCATTGGCAATGTTTTCCTAGACGCTAAATGCTCGATAGTCGGTCACCTGCAGTGCAGTGTCTAAACTATTTAAACGATCGTCTAGATGATTTAAACGTTTTAACTGTTATATACTGTAGCAGCAAAACTATGCAATAATATAGCTACGTGCTAGATGTTTTCCAAGTGAGAATGTGAGTAGCATACTAGCATACCTTATAGAGGCTGAAATGTAGCTTCATCATTTCAATCAATCTTCTATTGTGTTCTCCAATCAATCCAAAAATTATCATAATAATTTGAATTGATAACAAAATAATATGGCAAATATCAGTAAGACTAATATTTCAGTCTAAAATTAATTTACCAAACTAAAATTTCGCTCAATCATGCCCTGCTGCCGCTCGCCATTGACGAGACAGCTGTCTGATGTGTGCGTAGCTGTTTAAACGCATTTAGCTCGTGTTTCATAACTTTGTTTAAACCGCTTTTGATTGTCGGTGGCCGTCTAAATGTGTCTAACGTTTAATTCAGCGTTTAGGCACTAAACTGCATGCAAACCTGCCGTTTAGCATTTAAACACGTGTTTAGCGAACACTGATCATTGGACAAATGTAAGAGCAAACCGGTTTGTTGAAAGGTAGTCAACATTGATTTGGGGCAAATTTGGCTTGATGACAATTGTAACTGCAGGCCATCATAGTGGGATCTAAATTCCTTTTTCCACTTTTTAGATAATCTTACGTTTATTTGTGAGTTGATTACGAAGCAAGCCCAAGTAGTCAACTGCAGAACCTCTAACGCTATAACATTTCTCGAAATCTTCATCGTGGAGGGTCAAACAAATAAAAAGGGGATTGCTATGACTTGCCCGGGTGAGCTCTCACTCGATTTTGGTATTCTCCCTCTCCACCTCGTTTTCTCCCTCTCCGGCGAGCACTTATTCTGCAACTCCAGTGGCTGAGATCCGCCCCGATCTACTCCCTCTCTAACGAGCTCCGGTGAGGCCGAGAGGTTAGGGTTTCGGGGGCGGGGTTGGGGGTTCGGGGTCCCCGGGCTTAGAAAGAGGTGTTGGGGAGGGAGGTTGGCCTGGCGGAGGAAGCGGTTGGTGGGCAGTGCGGCAAGGCGGCGAGGGTGAAGCCGGCCGGGTGGTGGAGGACGCCTGGTGGGGAGGGTCGGCGGAAGGGGTGTCAAAGCGAGAGGGGTTAGCGAGGAAGCGGGCGGCGGAGGTGGATCTGGCGGTAGGGAGCCACCGAAGACACGGCAAGAGGGCAGGGCGGGGGTGAGCGCGTCAACGACTGGTGAGATCGAGTGGAGCGGAGTCGAGTCAGAGGAGGAAGAAAACGGTTGGCGTTGATCGAATGGAGCGGATGGCCCAAAATTCGGGTGAGAGTTAAGCCGGAATTGCCTGGGTGACAGCTAGACAGGGCAAAAAAAAAATGGTCTTTGGGAGGTAAGTAACCAAGAAGGAAAATACACCATCTTGAAAAACACTGCAAATAGAAGCATCCATTGCAAGCAGCAGAGGGGCTGCAAATATAGAAACTTAATGAAAATAACCCTTTGTTGTAGCTAAGCAAATCTGTATCACTAAGACATTCTGCAATTTTCACACGCCTGAGTTTATCCCTAATTAGTATGCCATGTTGCCAGACTCTGAAACCTTTGCTGTATAAGCATGATCTATCTGTTGCATCTTCGAATCTTGTCACACGATTGCACGGGCTATTCGACTAGTCGAAGGCTCTTGGAGATGATCCAGGCTTCACAGATCACAGATCAGCTTCAGTCAGAACGTGCGCACCATGTCCGTTGGTTGTTCCCCCGTGATCACCACAGCTCTCTGCAAGCAAATCTCGGTGCCGAAACAGCCGAACCAAAGGTGTCTGGCAGTCCTCGTCTGTCACAGGACTCGCCGGTCTCCCTTCTCCCCCGTGCGCCGGCCGCTTCTGGTGCTTCCTCATGTGCCCGCCGAGTGCGCGCCCTGTGGGGCACTCTGCGCCACACACCTTGCACTTGTGCGGCGTCCTGCACACATTGCTGTTGCCATTGCCATTGACACCCTTGTGGCATGTTCCAACGACGGCTTTCTTACCCTTGACGTTGCCATTGCTACCGGCATCGTTGTGGCTTGCCGCACCAATTGCCATCTCCTCGTTGCCGTTGGTGAAACCGTGGCTTGACACTGCGATGGCCTTCGTCTCGTTGCGATCGTTGCCATCGACAGTTCGACACCCTCATGGCTCTCTGCAAACACGGCCGTTTTCATGTCGCTGTTGCCATCGCCATGGTTACCCTCGTGGTTCTCAACGTCGACGGACGCCTTCTCGGCCTTGATGTGCCCCCCGCTGTCGACGTCCTCGTTATGTTCTGCAACTTCGTGGACAGTCTTTTTCTCATCGCAGTTGCCATTGCCATTGGCATCACCATAGCGCGTTGCCACTATGGCTTTCTTCTCTGCGCGACCAACGCCATTGGCAGCCTCCTGGCTCACTTCAACCACGGCAATCTCCTCTTTGCAGTTACCGCTGCCACCGGCGTCGCCGAGACTTGCTGCTGCGGCATTGGCGATCTTGGCTTTCTTTCGGTGGCCGAGGACATGCCCTCCGAGCGCCTGGTGGCTATCGAAGCTTCTCTCGCATAGGTTGCAGAGGAAGCGCCCTGAAGTTGCTGTGGATGACGTGCCCGTCTTCGCCGCCGCTATCAGAGCCCGACGCGACTTCCGATCACCATCCTCCTCGCAGCCCGGACCCCTGCTTCTCTTGCCGCACACGACCTTCTTCTTGGTTTTGATCGTGGCTTCTCCTCCCTTCAGAGCACCCTCCTCGTGCGCCACTGCGACGCAGCGCGCCGGCGCCTCCTCGCTCCCGGACTTCGTGGTGCGCACGCGGCACCGCGAGGACGCCCTCTGATCCGAACCGCTCGGCAGCGTCGGCGCCAACGGCGACGTGATCAGGCCGAGCCGGGCCTTCTTGGGCGACGGTGGGGCGTCCAAGACCTCCCGGAGATGCCTCTTCCTCCTCCCGCGGCCTCCTTCGGATTCTTCATCGTCCGCCGTCGCATCGCCACCGTCGTCTCCATCCTCAGAGACCGCGTCCCCGTGACGGCCCGCCGGCGCGGGCTGCCTCGCGAGGAACACGTAGCGGTCGACGTCCTCGTCGTCCGAGTCAGAGTCAGAGTAGCAGTAGTAGTCCGGGTTGGGCAACATCTCGTCCCGTCAGCCTCCTCCCGGGCACAACTCGAGCGGCAGCGCAGATCTGAGTCAGGCTTGCCTGTGTTGCAGCTGCTGTGGCCGGCGCGGGGAAGCTCCTGTGCTTACGAGGCAAGCGACGCGGCCTAGGGATTGCTGCGCGGCGCAATGACTCGTCCGTCAGCCGTGGTGCGGGTGCACACAGCACAGGGTCGTGCTATTATAGACGCGGCTGGGGTCGTGGGCTGGAAGCGCCGCGAAAGACGGAGGCAGGGGGATGGGCCTTGGCTCCGACTCGGCTTTGGCGACTTGAGCGTTCGTGGCTCGAGATGCGGATGGTATGATGATTGCCTGATGGAAAAAGCTCATTTTGCCTTGTTCAATTATTACTCGAGTTCATTTTTTTTAACCGTAAAATCAAATATTGTTGCTCTTTTAACTATCTAAATCAGATTTTTTTCTCTCCATGTGATTTTGAACCTGGTTTTATCCTAGGTGACACTAATGTGGCATCCAAACGTTTTAATTTTGCTAACAAAACGTTCACGCAGAAAACATACTCATCACCTTCCATATTCCTCTTTCCCTTTGCTCCAGCAACAAAACTACAAAAGGTTAGGGGATGACGACGAGTGTGCGGGTGCTCCTCATCGAGCTCCATTCCGCGTGGAGCTCCCCCTTGACAGGACCAACCAAATTTACTGTTCATTTACTATTCATCATAACTATATTTGGTAGCAATTTTGGATGGAAGGAGCTACCTGTGCACCCACCTCCCACAATGTGGCTACGCCACTGCCCCTTGACGCCGAGATCCTCGCCTGTGAGATACTATTCACAGCGAGCTCACCCTCTGCGCTGAGATCCCATCTAGGTTGAGGTCGCCCTCCACACCGAGCTCCCATCCGCGGTGAGCCTGCCCTCAGCTCTGAGCTCCCCTTCGTGGTGAGGTCTCCCTCCATGCCGAGCTCCCCTCCACTCCTGATCCCCCAACAAGCTGAGCTCCTGTCCACGATGAGCATGCCCTTCGCCGTCGACCTCTCCACACCAGTGATGACCCCAACGGCAAGTGTGCAGGTGTTGCATTGATGTTCCTCACCGAGCTCTATTCCGCGTGGAGCTCCCCCTCGATGTTGAGCTCCTCATACGACAGCGAGGGCCAGGGCTCGAACGCCATGGTCCATCGCTCCACCACCTCCTCCGGTCCCCCACCATCTGACGAGGTCAAGTACACATCCACCACGAGTGGCTCCCCGGGGGACGGCTCTGGCAAGTGCTCCGGTGGGCAGGTGGTGACGACATGTGGTACGGTACCTCGTCCTCGTCTCCATCATGGGAGCGATGGGCACCTCATCCTCATCTCCATCGTGGCTCCATCTTCATGGGCGGTGATCGGAGTGGAGGGACAAGCTCATTGGAGTTGGAGGTGGCCATGGTTCTCCATGAGAATGTGTTTGGAGCCGTTGTTCCTGAACTTGGTGCTGTCGCGGAGCTTTAATGAGGTGTGGGGAAGCTGTCCGGGGGTGTGGCTCTGCTAATGGCTGGAGACAGAAAAGATGGGCAACAAAGGCGTTGTACACGGTGTCAGACTGGTGGGGACTCGGAGAGGGGAACAAGAGGGCTGGGAAAGCTAGAGAATACATTGAGGATGCTCAGTGTGCTCTCTGGGGGATCTGGGGGCTCTGGGGTGGTCAGAGTTGAGCTAGCGATGGTGAGGTGGAGCTCGGGTGGCGACGACAATGGCAGAGCTAGATGCTAAGTGCCTTCCCAAGGGTCTTGAGCTGACGTGAGAGTCATGTGAGTGAGAGGAGAGCTTGCTGATGCTACTGGAGTGGAAGAAGGGAGGAGAAGCTCACTAGAGGCGGCGAATTACTATAGTCTCCTCGACCTCGCCATGGATTCGGTACCCGTGAGCCCCCCCCCCCAGCTGTCTGCCCTCGAGGCATGCGTGGCGTGTGACCTTGAGGTTGGCATGGGATTAGGACTTCATGGGCGCCTTGGCGAACTTGGAGAGGCCTTGGTACCAGGGGCGGTCCTCGTCGGTGGCCTGGAAGTAGAAGCGCAACGAGATGAGCTGCACAAGGGCATCGAAGAAGAGGGCGTGGCCCTGGATGCCGCCACAGTCGACCGCGACTAGGAGGTCAGCAGGCATGATGGTCACAAGGGATTCGTGGCCGAGCACCGATGCTCCCCTCCCCGCCGATGACGATGCGGCTGCACCGCTATCTGACACGAGATTGTGTCATTTTTTTCAATTCAGTGTCTAAAATGTCTACATGTACAATAACTCATGTCACGTGTCATCTGACATGTGGGCGGCCACTGCCACATGTGAGCCACATAGGACAAAATCGGGTTCAAAACCACACGGGGAGGAAAAAAATCCGGTTTAGATAGTTGAGGGAGCAACAATATCTAGTTTTGCGATTAAGGGGCAAAAATAGACTCGGGCAATAGTTGAGGGAGACAAAATGGACTTTTTCCTTGCTTGATTGGAACTGGAGCTAGGCTGCAAGTTTTTGCATTGGTTGGGCTAGGCACCGCAATCATGAAATGTTGTTCTACTAAGCTTTTTTATACCCTGGACGAGAACATTTGTGGGTTGCAGCCCTTTGAAAGGGCGGTAAGCAACCCAGGGGTGCCACGGTGGCACCCCTGGCGCCACGGTGGCAGACCTGTAGGCCTTACAACCCTCTAAGGAGGCAGTTAGCCTTGCCACCCTCTCTGGGGGCGGGTAGCCAGGCTCAGGTTATACTTTTTTTTTGTAAAATCCTAAAAATTATATAAGATAAAAATACAAATAAATCCCAGAAAATATTTGAAGATAGAATAAATACATGTAAGTGAAATGATTAAACCACATTGAATATATGTGTATATGAGATGGGTACATAGAATTTAAGCATTACTAATCTCATGTAGGCTACATTTAAGATACATATACGCCTTATGTAATAGTTTAAAAATGATAAAAGCACCTTGAATTCAGAAAGTTCAACAATTAGTAGCATAAATATTACAGACGAAATGACCCTTGAAATTGTCTATGTCTTATCTCCCGATCCATCCATTGGTAATCGTATTCTGGGGGTTTTGGTCTATGTGGTGCCAGTGTATACAAAAATAAAATAAAATTAGGATCCCAGTCATCTGCCCCATCGTCAGAGAATTCACAATGGCATGGAGTTCTCTAAGGAGTTGGCATGAAGTCATCATCATCAGAACCAACCCATTTGGTTGTGGCAGAAGTGGTAGAAGCACATCCTCTTGTGGTGGTTGTCAAACGACCACTTCTTTCATGACGGCTAGAATCACCGCCTCTTTCACAAAGGCGTGGAGGTCTCGAACAACCACATTTGCATCTCCAGTTATGTCCGGGTAGGCAGCCATCGCCGAAGACCAGATGCAAAAGAATAAAGTTCTCGATGGGTTTTTTCAGCAACTCTTCATCATGAGGGAACACCTAGTATATAAAAAGAGCATACAAAAATATAAACGTGTCTTAGAAGTGCAACCAAAAAATAATGGGGACATGTAATAACGATGAATGTACTTAATGTGCTCCTCGTACTGCTGAGGGTGCATAAATATGGTGTGTGCTCTCTTGCTAAAATACTTTGCTATATCGTCTAGTTCGCACACCCTAATATATCTCTGATGACACTCTAACAAGTGTGTCTTTAGGTCCATGGAGGTCACAAAGCTTACCATTCTCCTCCATTCCTCTGTGGTGAAATAGGGACAACATGTCATGGTCTGCCATTTCGACAACACTTTGTTTAGGTTCTTCTCCTTGAACACATTGTCACCTTTTGCATGGGTCTCCTTCATAGTATGTAGGGCTATCATTGAGGATTTGGATGCCCACGAGAAATGTTTACTTGAGGAGCCAGCCATGGTGTGGTATAGGGTATCCGATGGTAGTGGTGTTTTAGAAAACTGCAATGTCATGACCTTCTCGTTGCCTCGGCCTCCCATTTTATAAACAGGGATCGGTGGTGTATGAACCAAGTATAGTTATGTAATTTGGAGAGAGTGCATGAATTGGATGCCTTCCTGCAGCGACTAGTCACTGGACTCTAAGTAGTTGGCAGCGTGTGGTCACATCACTCTGAAAAGGTGGCAGCGAGCAGTTTTGTCAGTCTAAAAAGCTGACAACGAGGGTCGCATCTCCCTAAAAAGGTGGAAGCGTGCGATCACATGGGATTAAGAAATGCATTAATGACATGGTAAGTAGTAACTTCTAAGCATGTAATACATAGAAAGTAGACATATACGAATTGAAGAGCAGATGACTATTTTGCGAATCAAGGATGCATCATGAAACAAACATCTAAGTTACAAAAGTAAAGATAAAATCCTACTACTGTCTCCCCCCGCTATCGTCGGCTGTTCCCACCATCATGGTCCCATCGCCGCTGCCGCTGGTTCGCCCTCACAATGCCCCTAGAGTAGGTCAGGTTGTTTGGTGGAACAACTTGCCTAGTAGGCCTCGTAGCGATCGTAGGCATTGAGGCCTCCTCCTGGGTTAACTGCATCGATAGTGGAGCACCGGGAAACTATGACCCTATGATGATGGTGTATTATGGGGTGCCCCTGAAGAAGTCCCTCACGATATCGAACGTGGGGTCTGACCCAGACTCATCCTCCTGACTCGGGTATGACGGCTGCGATGTTGCCGCTGTCGTCCATGCATAATCACTCGTGGTGGCGATGTCGATGCTAGTCCCTGTGAAGGTTGTTGCACATCAGAACTTCTGGATGACTCTATGTTGACCCCACTGGACCTGGAAGGGGCACCGACGATATCTGCGATGGATCGGCATGAGATAAGCTTCAGGGCCCGCATGATCTTGTCGAAATCCTGCTTGACAAATCCTGCTACATCCGCCACAGTAAGCTGCATCCCTTGCCTGAGGCATCCCATGGCTCCAGCTGTGTTCCTATGGATATCGTATAAGATATCGGACTGTTGAAACAAACGTGAAACAAGATTTTCAGTTTATAGCAGTTTATATGGGATTATATGTTAACAAAAATGATAAGTTACTTAAACATACCGATAATGTAACGTCCTCGTTCTAATGGCCCGAGTAGGCTTCCGCAGTTAAAGCCAAGGTCGGACAATATCTGGGGTGTAGATGACCCGTGTATGTGTGCGCGGGGCATACCACCTCAGGTACTCCTGGTAGACCGGGTCAGAGAAAGGATGAGGCTCCTTGACTACATCCTCAAGGGCATGGTCCCACGTCAAGATATATGGTGCCAAACAATCTGCCCAGAGGGTGCCACCCTGTTGCCTCTTACGTGAATAACTACAGGTCACCCACATTAGATAGACTATACATGATACAAATGCTATGTATTAAATATTTGATTTTAATTACCTATGAACGTGGGGCTGAACGGTGCGAACGTTGAAGATAGGGAACGCCTGGAAGCGTCCAAACTGCCTCATCACATGGTGGGGTGAGTACTCCTCGACGTAAATGTCAAAGACGAGCAGCTTCTTCATAAGCCGGTAGTCCTTGTTGTGGCTACACAAAAGAGATAGACCGAAATGTGCACACTCATGCATCTTCGAGTGGTTGTAGGGGGTCCAGACCATGTCATGTGGACCCAAACAATCGAGCTATGACCTAAAAAGCTTGTATGTGATGTGGGCCTGCTCGTGCATTTAGTTCAGTTGTGGAGAAAAATAGTACGAAGCCTGGCTAAAAATATTAGGCAAGTAAAGCATAGTTATGTTCCCCACATACTTGACGTCGACGCCACATCGAGACCATGGTGGGTCCATCCTCCTCGGGTTCCCCGTACCATTCCTCAGGGTACAGGGACTGGTCCACAACGGGTCGGCTGATCTTGAATCGTTCGTAGGACCACAACTACAGTAAGAGTGGGCACCTAGCAAATATGGCTAGTATCTCCTTCTTCGTGCATGCATCATACAAGGCCCGATACGTCACCACCAGAACAACGGAGGCTCAGCTGAACATGCAACAAATAAATAATTAGAATTATACGCAGGTAACTATCGACATACTGGTAAACGATCGTCGATCGTAAGTAGATCTCTGGGCCCACGTTGTTGGAAAACTCCTAAATTGGTCTGGTGAACGATGGACAAGAAGCGATAATGCTTCTTGTCCACTGCAGGGTCAAGAAGCTTGGGGGTCGGTGGGTGCGCCATATCTGCATTCAAAACAAATATAAACAGTTTGTAGAATACATATACACACAGTTACATAAACAACATATAACATATAGGCACACACAATTACATGAAAAGATTATAACATACTTGTACACGATGTCATATGAACAACTTATAACATATAGGTATACACAGTTACATGAACATATTATAACATATAGGTACACAATCCCGGAATACAACACACATAGGTTAGGCGGAAACCTCACAATATAACACATTCACGATTGACCGTTGTCGTGACCCCATCTACACATCAGGTGCATTTCTCAGACAGTTCTTGTATGGGTGCCTAGTTTCATCGCACTTATTGCATCGCTTCACCCTTGGACCCACCTCAGATTCATCCATATCATTTGCATTTGTTAGATAGTTCTTGTATGCATGCCTAGTTTCGTCGCACTTACTGCATCGCTTCACCTTTGGACCCACCTAGGATTCCTCCATATCATTTTGAATCCACTTAGTTTGTCGAAGTCCCGTCATTAACACCGAAACCATATACTTCTGATTATCAAAACACTAACAAAATCACCTGGACAGATGATCACCTAACAATACATTTAGTTTACTACAATCAATATTGCTCCTAAGAAAACTAACCACTTTCAACTAGTTAAACTCCCATCTACTTAATTAAATTTCTAATTATCTATAATTATTACATACATCACTATTTTATGAAGTCTAGATTATTTAAATTACCGTACTCTAAATACAGCTATGCATCTGATGGCTATCCTACCATGTTGAAATATATCTTTACAATATACTACGAAAGATAGAAAAACCTTATTTTCTGATTACCGTGCTAAACCCTAGATCTCATATAATGTAACTATTATTATGTTACTAAACCCTAGATCTAGTGGTTTTTTAATTACTAATAAAAATAAAAGTCTAGAATAATTACCGAAAACTAAGATCCAAGATCTCCGCATGTCCAAAATAGTAAGGCTTCGCCGCGCTACCTCCCTCTATGCTCCTTCACTTCTCTTTTTTTTTTTCTAGATTTAAATAATCATTTAGGCTGAATTTCCACCTTTTTATAGTGAAGGAGGGGGCGGTAGCACTACCCGCCCCCTCAGAGGATGGTAAGACCTACATACTCGCCACCGTGGCACCTCCAACGCCATGGTGGCACCCTCGGGTGGCTTACCGCCCTCTCAAAGGGCTAGGCGGTAGGTGCCTAGTCCCGCAATTCTTCTCATCCGAGGTATATTTTTATAATTATTTTGTTTAGAAAATATAAAAATAAAAAACTCTTGTTCTACTTAACCCACCAGATTCTCCTAAAACAACATAACCCACCAAATTTCACTGATGTATCCATATAATAAAGGGGAAATTCCTTATTCACCGTCGAAAAAAGTTCCTGTTCCCTCATTGCCATTGAAAAACTTGCTCTTCCTTATTTAGCATCAATCCTAACTTTTATGCCTTTCTCGTCACTGCTGTAAATTCCATGACTAAACGGCGTTAAATGGTATGAGAAAAGACATATTTGCCCTAGTCCTGAAATTTTGCCTAGTTTCCTTTCATTCCACTTCTAGACACAACAATGCAGATGCATAGCATGGTGACACAATTGGGCACATAAACGATCCATACACATGAGAAATCCATCAATAATCCTGCATATATTGCATCAACAAGGGCCATGAACAAAAGGTAAATAAACATGGCCATATATATCAACGATAAGGTTCACAGACACAAGGCTAAATAAACATGAGCATGTCACCTACATATTACATCATGTACATCGGTTGTTCATGGACAACAAGCAAAAGGAGCTACCATATTACGTACACATTGCATCAGGTTCTATGGAGAACAAGCAAAATGGAGCTCACATCACGCATTACAACATGTTCTTTTTAATTGGTTTATGGAGACCAAGCAAAAGGAGCTGACATCACACATTGCATCAGGTTCATAAACTGAGCCTTCTTTTGCTTCTAGTGGCCATTGCAGGGCTAGTTGTTTTTGGTTTTTTCTTCTTGTGGCCATTGCAGGGTTATCACGCTGCACCTCAGGATTCACCTTCTTTTCCTTCCCTTTAGGCCGCTCCTTCCCTTTAGCATTTTCCTTCTCATCGGCCTTTTTCTTCTTTCTAGCCTTGGGAGCAGAAGCAGCAACAATAGCTTGTGTTTCATTACTGCAACGAAAATGGTCCTATTAGGCTATGATTGTGATTTTTGTGATTAATGACAATATAGTTATTGGAACTAACATGTTTTTCAAGAATATATGTTAGTAGGTCTCATGGATGCAGTACATCAAGAAGTCATCATAGTCGGGACAAAGTTTGATTGAATTGGAGAAATCCTAGGAGAATTGATCTCATTGTATAGTTCAGTGCAGAGAAGTTTGCACTCACCACAGCATTGTGCACAAAGGCTGATAGTCTCATCAGATAGTCCGGTGCTCTGTGTGTTGAACTCACCGGCGTATTTTTGACAAAGAGGAGAAGCTTGATGACCTCACCGGATAGTCTGGTGATCTGCACTGGATAGCACTGGAGTATTTCTTGCAGAGAAGAATGCAAATGCAGAAGACTGAAGATCAACCAATCGAATGGTATGGTGCTTGGTTTGTGCACACCAGAGTATAGCATCGGAGCATTTCTTGCAGATGCGACTGCAAGTGTTGAAGAATGAAGAATAACCCACTGGAAGGTCCGGTGCTCTAAATATCAATGCACCAGAGCATTTCTTTCAGATAAGAAGTGACGCGGTCTAGCTCAAGATAACTCACCGGAAGGTCCGGTGATGGATTTCAAGGCACACCGGAGTGTCCAGTGTTCATAGAGGCTATGAGTGGAGTTCTAACGGCTAGATTCTGAGTTTGTACTCACCGGATGATCCGGTGTTAGTATTACTGTTCTTATCGGATCATCTGGTGTTGACAGTTTTTCTTAGCCACTGGAAAAACAGCTAGTTGGTAGGTTTGATGCTATAAATACATCTCCACTCAATCATTTGAAGGTGTGACATGTTACTGGAGTCTAGAGGAAGCTCATACACACTTGAGAAGACATCCAAGCCAAAGTGCTTAAATTGATCATCCAAGGCGATTAAGCACAAGATTAGAGTGTTTAGTGCTTATAGGCCTAGAGTGAGTTGTAGCTAGGTGCTGCAGCTTGAAGAAGGGATTAAGGAGTGATCCTAGCTTGTACCAAGTGGTGCATTGATGCATTAGATTCTTAGTGACTCGCCGACATGTTGGGCCTTGGTGGCTCAAGATTGTTGACCCTCCGACTTGGTGTGGAGCGGCGACAAGATACGTATATGGGGACGGGAGACCCTTGCCTTGGTGGCTCAAGCTCTAAAGTGATAATGACGGCAAGTGACCAGAAGAGAGGCTAGTGGTGAGATCTTACCTTGGTAACTTGGTGGCTCATCCGGATCAAGACCTTGTCTTTGTGTCTTGGTGGCTCAATAGCCATGACCGGACGCCGACAGGAAGCATATCCTTTGTGGAGCTCCAACATTGACTAGGGGTAGCATTCATGCTACCGATACCACAGGATAGAAATCTTTTATGCCGAGTTTGTCTCTCTACCTTATTTACGTTGCCACATTTACTTACTTGCAATTTACCTTGCTAGAGTAGGTTGCAATCCTCTTAAGAGGTAGAGTAGACACACTAGATAAACCTAGAGCACATTTAGATAGAATTTGAGATAGATTTATCTTGTGAAGTTTTTGGAGACAAATAGTTTCTAAGTGTCCTAATTCACCCCCCTCTTAGGACATCACCGTTCCTCACAATTACCTGAAATTGGCACTAGGTACTTAATGGAAAGATCCTCATGTTGATTTGAACCATGAAGCATTTGATAATTATACAACAAATGAAGCATTTCAGCATACTAAAAATCACATCTTGTACGCAACATGTGTTAATCATTTACCAAATTGATCTTCCAAATCTGATGCATCAACTTTACTTTTTTTCTTAGTAGAAGGTTCAATATTTTGGCTATGGTCAAAAAGCAAGATATTTAGAATCTAAAGTAGGTGTGATACAAACATAAGGGCATATGGAAGCGTTAACCTTGGTGGAAAAGTCATAGAGGTGCTTTTAATGACCCTCTTACGTTTCTTTGGTGGTCCTCTACATGAATGAAGGTTTAATTGTAACATGTAAAGAAGTAAACATGTAAAAATATAAAAAAAATGTAAAGAACCAAACATGTACAATGTATTATCTTACAGCCATCATAGCTGCAATGTCCTATGGGTCACCTTCCTTGCAATTGTGCCAGTGATGCCCCTAGTCTTTACAAATAGGGCATTGGTGCTGCCCTTTCTTCCTTGTTGTGCTACCCTTGATCTCAGTACAGCCTCTGAGCCTCTTGTTCTTTCTCCTTCTAGTTGTGCCTTTCAAAAGAGGTGGATGCATGAAGAATCTATGGCAAGATTTAGGCTACTCGGGCTTCTCTGGCAAAGCAGGGATTAGTTGAGCATATGCAGCTTGAAACTTCTCTATAGAATAAAATAGGTCCACATAGTTCTCTAGAGGCGCATTGTCAAGGGAGGTGATGAATGTTATAACATGGACATAAGGGACACCTGAAACTTGCCATTCTCTACAAGAACATGTCTTTTCATGTAACTTCACCACAAATCTGAATCCACTGCCTCCCATTACAGAAATTTCATCAACTTCATTTGATAATTTCATGACTTCCAAGTCTAAGTCCTTGCTCCTTTCCTTCAACCTGTTAACTATATGTGGTAGAATCAAACCTTCAAGCTTCCTGGTAACTTTTCTCCTTTGTTCCCACTTGATCATAAGTAGTTGTGTGATCTTGTCCATGAAGTCATCCAAGTTCAAGCTCTTGTAGTGTTTTATCCATCTGTTAAAGCTCATCGCCAATTGTTGGAACATAGTCCACCTTGAAAAGGGTTGAGAACTGACTTCTAGTCCAGAGTCTAGTGTGACACTTCCTTAGATAATCCATTGCAACTAGTTTTGCCTCCTTCATTGAAGCCCAATGTTTCTCAAAGAAATGTGAACGCCACGAGTAAGCTTCTGCCCAAAGATGGCCATCAAACACATTTCCATGGAACTTCTTGAAGTTTTGAACCAAGTGGTGCATGCTTTCCCTATGCTCTATATTTGGGAACACTTCTTTGACTCCTGCCATCACTACTTGTCAAGCATCTGTTCATATGGCAAAGCCATGTGGCAATCCTATGGCCTCCCTAAGCCTTTGCATGAACCAGATCCAATTATCATTAGTTTCAGAATTCATCACACCAAAAGCAACTGGATACATCCAGTTATGCCCATCAACAGCAACAACAATAGCCAACTGACCCTTAAACATGCATGTCAAGAATGTGCTATCTATTGCCAAATATGGCCTGTAGCCACTAATGAATCCTTCTATGCATGGTTTGAAAGCAAAGAACAATCTCCAAAATCTGATCTTGTCACTTATGGTGCGATGATCAATGACTACAAAGCTACCATAAGATGACCTCTCAATTTCTACCTTAAACCTATACAGATTGTCAAAACTACTATCCCAATCACCATATAGTTGATTCAGTGCTAGTTGCTTACCCATGTAGACTCTTTTGTAGTGAATCTTCACCTTTTGTTTGTCTTTAATCCTCCTTTGTAGTTCCCTTGCCCCCTACAGTTGCATCTTCGATGAGCCAGTCTTTCACCATCTGACAGACCCAATATTTGGTTGCATTCTTCACCTTTTTAGTTCTTCTTGTGCTAGTGCATTCATGGCCCGAAGGGTTCTTCTTCACCTTCATAAGTGAAACAGAACAATTATAAGTGTAAAGAAGTGAACCACAATTAAGAAAAATATGAAGAAGTGAAGCATGCCATTACCTTGATAGTGAATTTCTCATCTGTTGTAGAAGCATGTATTCTCCAGGGACAATTATCTTCAAGTTTCGTTGAACATAGTCCATGTACCTCCCTGGTTCACTCTTTTCAGAGTTATATTCGAACTCAATGTTCACTACATCCTAAGCTAATGCCAACTTAAATTCTTCAATATTAGGATATATGCTACCTACTGTCATTGGTGGGTCATCTTTATCATAATCAACATTTGCTATATCATCTGGCAAAGAGTCTTTTCCTACCAAATCCTCCTCAACCTCTTCCTCAGACTCTGACTTAGAACCACAATCATAATCCTCCTCATACTCAGACCCAGAATCAGAACACTCCATTGGAACATTGCCCTTGTCAGGTATAGTAGCAACCTGTATAGCATTTGAAGGTTTCTTGCCTAAGTACACACACTCCTCATCAACACCCACATGCTCACTATCTGGTAATGGGTTTACTAGGTAATTATCCTCATCTTGTTGCTGGGATGGGACATCATGACCATCACTATGACCCTTTTTAGGTGGTGAAATGGGCCACTCTATGATAAGTGGAGCTAGTCATGAGGGATCATAGTATGAAATGAACATGGTCACCTCCTTTCTTTTAGCATATTTGTCAAACATTGATCATAGATCTTGGTTTGTTTTAACTTGTGGAAAGGCTTTCAAAGTAGCATATTGTACTGAATAATGAAAACTTCCTAATAATCTGGCTGAAACTTCTCTATGATTGATTTAATGAAGTCCATGAAATTTTTTGTGTCAGAATCTAAAACTTTTGTGAAACTAAAACAACTGAACTCTACCCTAGCCTATTGGTTGATAACAAGTTTGATTTCTAGTAAGTAGGTAGAATTAGAATCCATACTGCAAAATCATATGCAACAAAACAATGAAGAGAAGGGCTTGTTATTGGAGCAATGTGCGCAGGTGAGGGAGAGACGGGTGCACTTACCCTTCGGGGAGCCAAGCACGCTGAGGGTTTGGAACTGATCCCATCATCCTCTTCATGGTCGTGCCTGAGCCCAACCACATCTAGCCCCTACCTTCCTTTTCCAAGCCCTAGCACCACCGCACCAGGGCTTACCTCGCTGAGCCATAACGCTATGACCCTGAATAAACACCTCCGCACGCATCCACACACCCCACCCTCTGAGCCTCCATGCACCCTACCTGCCGAACCCCAGTGTTGTGCGCTCGAGCTGCCGATCCTTCATGTGCCTCAACGCCATGCCCTAGCCATCAAGCCCTAGCACCACATGCCATTCTCGTCGCGCCGGCCTCGTCGCCCGACTAGGGTTTGGAGTAGATGGGTGGCTGCGGTTGAGGGATGTCATGAGGGGATTTGTTAGTCAGGTAGACACGTGCGTGCGATTTGCTTTGGGTTCAAAAGGAGATGGTCCCTAGTCAATGCAAAAGGCCAAGGGCAGGGTGGACATTAAACAAAAAAACTAGCAGGTCCTGGGACAAAAGCGCAAAGGGAAGCTGACGAATCGACGGCAGTGGCGAGTAATGCATAAAAGTTAGGACTGATGGAAAATAAGGAAGAGCAAGTTTTTCAATGGCAGTGAGGGAATAAGACCTTTTTTTATGGCAAATAAGGAATTTCCCCTATAAACATTAGGGCATCTCTAATGTACATACCTTCTCTGGCTATAAACTAGGACCCACAATACTTTTTGCAAACCCTACAATGTATATCGCTAAAGAAATCCATAAGGTGGACCCCATATTTTAAGGAAGGTAAAACATTAACCATGAGGTGGAGAGTAGAGAGAAGAGAGGGATACAATTTTATATTCCTTATTACCAGGCCTCAAGTATGGGAGCAGGTTCTAAGGTTTTTTCTCCTCGTGGCCAATAACACAATGTATGAAGTCAATCCCCTTGGACCCCCTCTTATTGCAACATTGTATATGTCATAATCAATGAATAAACTCGTGCTTTACACTGAAAAAGAAAATCACCATAAGGTTGATTTATTTTGAAAATAACCTCTATCAACATAGGCTTGTTCAATTATTCTTTTAGTGATTTTGCACCAAGGTTCAACACTTCTCATGGCGTTGCACAGCTGGCCAAGAGCTTTCCCTCTAGAGCTTGTTGTAGTTGTAGAGAACATAGAAACCAATCCTAGCTCAGGTGATGATGTTAGCCTAATCCTTTATTTAATCATCATGGACACTAGCCCTAAGATCAAACACCCCTAAATGAGGAAGCGTGATTGACTTACTGGAGCTGGACGACACCATCTAGGGCCTGAAGCAGATGGTTGACGTAGGCGTACATGTCGATGGAGATTGTTGAATTAGTGCAGTCAGGAGATGTTGTGCGCGTGTAGTGGATGTCGTGGAAGCCGATGTGAGGAAGAGGACGCTGACTTGGTGTAGCTAATCAGCGTGGTCGTCATTGGTGTTACAACGGCGGCGGCCTTCACCTCATAGCAAGGCTCGTGAGGATCGGTAGGGTCTAGAGATATGGGGGAAGTTAGGCCTAACATGAACAATCAAGTAGGCACCAGCTCCCCCCTCATGTGTTTATATGGTGTTGCCTGAGATGGGACTGCAACCATTAGATTGGTTGCGCCACCGATCAGGGTGCGAGCGTGGGGACGGTGCTCCCCCTTGATCGTATGGCAAACATCATAAGCCCACTCCTAATGAAATAACACACTAAGGCAAAGCATTATAGCGGTTAAAGAAATACCACTGAAACCTAAATACCTATACCATACTATTCCATCATAAAATGGATATTCATTATAATTAATGGGAGATGGTTTGCTTTATGGTCCTCTTATCCAAAATCAAAGGCTTATCAATAACCCCCTGCCGGCAATATGATCACGAAAGATATTGGGAGGTAAGCCTTTTGTAAGTGGATCCACAAGTATTGACTTAGTACTCATATGCTTGAGATTGATTGTTTTATCCTGGATTCTATCTTTCACAACATGGTACTTAATGCCAATGTGTTTGGCAGCATCACTCGACTTGTTGTTACTTGTATAGAAAACTGTAGGTTGATTATCGTACTATAATGTAAGTGGTTTTGAAATATTGTCTACCACTCTTAATCTCGGGATAAAGTTCTTTAACCATACAGCCTACCCGACAGCCTCATAACATGCTACAAACTCAGATTTCATCATTGATGATGTTGTAATTGTCTGTTTAGAGCTTTTTCATGAGATAGCTCCACCTGTGAGGGTGAAGATATAACCTGACATGGATTTCTTAGTATCCATACAGCCCGCAAAATCTGCATCCGAACAACTAATAACTTCAAGGTTATCAGATTTTCTAAATATGAGCATGTAGTGATTAGTGCCTTACAAATAGAAAAGGACTTTCTTAATGGCTTTCAGTGGTCTGGTCCTGAATTTGACTGAAATCTGCCAAGCATCCCGGTTACAAAAGCTAAGTCAGGGCGTATATATACTTGAGCATACATAATGCTTCCGGCAGCTGAAGCATAAGGAACTAACTTCATGTGACCAACTCCATATTGGTTCCTCGAACATTGAAATGTCCCAAACTTATCACCCTTAATAATAGGTGCAGGCGAGACATAACACTTATACATATTATACTTCTTCAGTACTCTGTGTATGCCTTTTGAGATAACCCTCCTTTGGACCTATCTCAGTCAATCTCAATGCCAAGAACGTAAGAAACTTCACTGAGATCCTTCATATCAAAATTAGAGGAAAGAAATCTCTTGGTATCAAACAATATATCCTTGTCCCTGCTGGCCAATAATATGTCATCCACATAAAGAACTAAGATGGTGAATTTTCCTCCTTTAAACTTTACATAAATGCAATTATCAACTTCATTTTCCTTAAGTCCAAAATTTCTAATGACTTTATCAAGGCGATATAAACATTTCTTAAAGAGACATCCCATAGACGCCTGCTTTAGATCATAAATTGATTTCTTAAGGCGACAACCCATATGTTCCTTGCCTTCCATGACAAAACCTTCTGATTGAGCCATGTAAACATTTTCTTCCAAGTCACTATTAAGGAATGTTATCTTCACATCCATCTGTTGTAGCTCTAAGTTATAATGAGCTATAAGCGTCATAATAATTCTAAAAGGATCTTTACTTGATACAAGAGAAAATATTTCATTATAGTTAATTCATTCTCTTTGTGAGAAACATTTTGCTACGAGTCTTAATTTGAACCTTTCAATGTTTTCATTAGAGTCATGTTTGATTTTGTAGACCCACTTACAGCCTACTATTTTGGCTCATTGAATATTTTTACTAGGTCTCATACATCATTATCGCTCATAAACTTTAATTCATCCTTTATGGCATTAAGCCATTCAGGTAAATGCTCACTCATCACTGACTCTTTATACAAGTTGGGATCTTCTGCCTTCCTTATATCATTAACATCCTCATTCATGTAAAGAACATAATCGTTTGAGATGGTAGGTCTTTTGTTACGTTGTGATATCTTGATTGGTTCATTAGGTGCCGCAGGACTAAGACTGGGTACAGCAAGGGATTGCTGAGGCTCATCGTTAGGTGCATCATTAGGAATTTCAGAGGACTCAACAGGGGTCCACTAAAATTATTTTCTACAGAAGGTGCAACCACCTGAGCATAGGAACGTATGTCTCTTGGATCAGCGGTGCAAGAACATAAACCCGCTTCTCCTCGAGATCAACTTTCCAAGGCTTCAGATCCCCGTTCTGTAGGAACACAACATGTCTTATTTCTATGAACTTAGTGATCCTATCTGGACAGTAAAAGCGATACCCCTTGGATCTTTTGGGACAGCAGATAAAGTGACAATTGAGTATCTTAGGATGTAATTTCCTAATATGTGGATTAAATACTTTAGGTTCAGCAGGGCAACTCCACATGCGTAAATACTTTAAGGTCGGTTTTCTCCCAGTTTATAGTTCGTAAGGTGTTTTTGGAATTGATTTACTGGGAACCCGATTTAGAATGTTCGCGGACATGTTAAGTGTCTATATACACAATCTAACTAGTAAACCCTCAAAAATCTCCATGTCCATGCCCTTAAACTTTCCAACCGTGTCTGTCATCATCATAATGTGCTCTCTGATGCTACCGCACCCATTACTTAGTACTCAAGAGCCTCTGAATGAGAATATTGGCACAAACCATAGAGATGCCTTTGAATTGCTCGTCCATGGACACTAAGTACTTCTTAGCATTATCGGAGTCGGGGATTGCTCCCCTTACCCAACTAAGATAGAGTTCTTCATAATCATTAAGGAAATGTGGTTAGACCGCTCCCACGTTTTGGCATCCACCTCCTAAGTTTTCTTAAGTTCATCATAATTCTCCACACCGACGGTGGGAGAAGTGGGAGCGTCAAACCTAAGTGAATAGTCTAGGTCTAAAACGCCAAGGACAACAATAACTTTTTATTTCTAATTGGGGAATTGTTTCCCATAAGCTGCTCAATGCCATCAATTGTGGCAGCAACATTGAAAGCGTTAACAATTGATGAAAAATTTGGGCCAGATTAGAAATTTATCATGAAAAAAAATATTTGCACAAATTAACCCTACGTTGGTCTGATTAAAAACATGCAAAATTCAACTCCAATCTGCATTACCATTGGGCAGAAAAATATAAAATAATTTAAATAAACACATAAATGCCACATAATTATAATCAACATTGGTCAAAAAGTAATTGTGGACCTATGTAAGAAATGACCGTAAAATTCCCCGAAAAATATTCCCACTGGTTCTAATTTGTCCAGATAATTAATCATGATTTTTTATCATTAAACATCATTAACTTTGGCAATATTCATTAGGAAATCTAGTGCATAAAGGGAAAACCATTAAAAAATCACTGGAAATATATTAAAAATAAAATATGCCCAAGAATATTGAGAGCGGCCCAGCTAACTAGCCGAAAAGGGCAAATGAGGCCTTTTCGGCCCATAACGCATGCGCGCCCACGTGTGGCCCATCATCGCGGGGCTTAGCCTAGTGGTGTGCCCGTGTGACCCATTAGCCTCCCGTGTTGGCTTGTTTCATTAGATGGTCCAGTCCACCTCTTTCATCGCTGACCCGACGATGACAGACGCGCCCCAACCGCAGGATCTGATCCGATGGCTGTTCGGTGGTTTCGACCGTAATAGAAAACGTGAGCGCCCAGAAACCCTAACCCCATTTCCTTCCTCCACCCTCCAAAAATGCGTGCAACTAAGGATAGAGAGCAAAGTAGCAGAGCGGTGAGCGATGCCATGTGCGAGGAAGAGACAGGGCAAAAAGTAGCAAAGAAAAGAAGGCCAAACCCCACCGAGGTTCTGCTCGTTGGCGCGCACATGCAACCACGGTCACACGCGGCTCCGTCGAGTAGATCTTTGATGGGTTGCATGAAGACGACACACAAGGTGGTATGGATGACCACGCTAGCAAAGCTCCAATGTGCGTATGCAAAGGGAACGGCGTAATCGACGTAGAAACACTGGTGACTAAGGGGATCCGCACACAACCGAGACGAAAAGGAGCATATGCACCGGAGAGTAGGGACTAAAGCACTATGGCGGCCTCACCATCGACAAGAAAAAACATAAGTGGTTACCCCTCTCTTGTTGATCTTGGTTGGATTTGGGATTAGGATCCCCGATTGGGGATTGAACTCTAAGGTTAGGTATTTGGGGTTTCAAAAGGGGATTTAAGGTTATGAGGAAAAGGAGTTATTCTAGGGTTTCACAAGATCTTCATATCCCCTCCTTCTACATGCTTCCTGAACCCAAGTCCCCAAACCGAGCCCAAAAGTGACATGAATATACACATATGAGCTCTAATCCAAGCTTAATTGCCGAAAACCTGAACCCAAAAGCACATCAACACACTTAACATGAATACATGTGTAAAGGAGGACAAAATCATGATTAAATTGCTATAACCCGAGACCAATTAGCACTAAGTATGATCGATCCAAAGCAAATTGACACCATTAATATGTGTGTACAACAGAGATCTAATTGCATTAACCAGGGCCTAATTGATCATCAAAACATAAATTGATGACTAATTCACTTAACTCGATCATAATTAATGTCATCCGGTCATTGTCTATCATCATTAAGATTAATTGGGTTTGATTATGGACTAGTATGGCTCTGATACCAATTGTTAGCCTAAGCCTTCATTTAATCATCATGAATATTAGCCCTAACATCAAACACCCCTAAATGCGGAAGCATGATTGACTTACCGAAGCTGGATGACGCCATCTAGGGCCTGAAGCATATGGTTGACATAGGCGTATGAGTCGATAGAGATTGTTGATGCAGTACAGTCAGGTCGCGGCGTGTGTGTGTAGTCGATGTTGTGGATGCTAGCATGAGGAAGAGGGTGCCGACTTGGTGTAGCTGATCAATGTGGTCACCATTGGTTTTGCAGCAGCAGCAGCCTTCACCTCGTAGCAGCGCCCGTGAGGATCAGTAGGGTTTAGAGATATGGGGGGAAGTTAAACCTAATGTGAACAATCAAGTAGGTGCCGGGTCCCCCCCCCCCTCATATGTTTACATGGTGCTACCCTAAATGTGACCGTAATCATTGGATTGGTTGCGCCCGACGTGGCTCCCCTTTTCTCTCGAACTGTTAGGATACGTTAGAGATGGAGCCGAGATCATATCCAATAGATGAAAGTTGTGGGCATATTGAAACATTTGTTGACCCGATTCACTACTTTGGGCAAGTCATATGCCAGTAGTACGATTCCACCCTGATCGTTTAGACCAAAGCGTATTGCATTGCTTCATTTAAAGCAAAGCAATATGTGCAAATCCTAGTTTGGTGTGTCATGGTGCATCAGCGGGAGCAGCCCACCCCTCCTTCACCAAGTGTTTCTTGGATATGCCTTGGTTGGCAATGATCACATCCACTCCCCTTCACAGGCAACAATGTGAAATAGTCACCTTAAAAGAATTTTGAGCCCCTTTAAATTACAAAACTCATAGAGTAAAATACATTGGCAATCCTTAAACTTATCCTGTTATGCCACCTAGGCGCCTCAACTTTGAAAATACAATTTCAAGCCCCTAAAATTGTTAAGCAGTTCACTTCAGGTTCAAATCACCTAGCAACATCTGACGCTCTGCGTGACATGTTGGCATCGAACCCGATTGTGTGTGGCTCTAGGTGCCCATGGCTGTAGAGTGCCAATTCGGACTTTGGGATCTTGTCATTGCAAGTTCAATTGTTGTAGCATGACACAATGTGCCCACTGCTTTCCCTAGCTACAACCGCCACTTCTCTTGTCCCAGGACACTGGTTACTACATATATGTTAAATGAGGTTACTACACAACGCATGCCATTCATGTCGACAGGTTGATGTCTTATCATCGAGAAGTCATTGCTTTGTGCTAGAGTCTATGCTAGCACACAATCAACTAGCATACCATTCAAGCGATCAAATGTTGATTGTGGTGATTTGGGCCATAAATGAACCACTAGCATGCCACTCAGGCGAATAGATGTTAACTGTGGTGATTTGGACCTCAAATGGACCACTTAACAAGTTTAAGAATCTAATACTGGATTTTGAGAGTGTAGGACATAGGTGACACAATTAACAAGTTTAAGTCTTTCTATTTTACTTTGTCAAATAATTTCAGATCGATTAGAAGAACCTCCAACTTGGACATGGAAAATTTCCACATATAAAAACATTTACTTTCAACTAACATGGCAACAAAATTTTCAACTTTCCTGGTCTCTAACGCTTTTTTTTCCCCGAGGGAGTTCTCTAAATCGTGATGTAAACCTTTCTCCTTCCCCTACCTTTGTTACTATATCGCATGCCTTACTTGACCAGTACACATGACATTGCACTAGCAAACCTTGTGGCACTCCCTCCCGCACAAATTATCGGATGCCAACGCAAGAGGACAAAAGCACCCCTATCGTAGTTGAGCCTATCGAGGTAAAAGCTCAAAACCCACTAGTGTCACTCCGATGGCACCACCTCGTGATTGAGAACGCTAGAAATTAGGCGCAGGGTTGCTGCGCCACTTTCTTCAGCTCACTAGCCCGTGACAAGGTAATTTATTTTAGGGGAAAAGGTATTGCATACAAAGATAATTAGAAAGTCTACAATACCTGGTTCCAAATAGCTTATCTCATCAGGTCTTAAGCAGCTCAATTGATGATCTCAGGTCTTCTTGGACAATAAATTACTTGGTGGAAAAGAAACCGCAAGCAGGAAGAATGGGCCTTTCAAGTTGGGAAGTCCTAAACATTTAGTAAAACAATAAATAATATGAAGTTTTTTAATTTCTTTTCTCTGTCTTTAGTTTCACTGATCCCACTAATCAAATCCAACATAAAGGGGATCCATAAATACCAGGCTCAAAATACACCAAATCAGGAAGCAAAGTACCTAGGAGGGTCATACTAAGGCTATGTTCTATGAAATTTTGTATATTATATACGAGCATGAATGAATTCAAAGCAACTTGGTGGAAAATAGAAAAAAAAACCATTTTGGCAGCTATATGCTAGACTTGTGAATAGTCAACTTAACTATATGTTACAATATAAGCAACCAACTACTTTTAACGACTCAAAAATGAAAAAAAAGGTGTTTGCAGATATCAAATATCAAACTAAATATAGATTCTGAAACAGATGAAGTCAATATGATACTTCTATGCAACTTCAAATCATGATTAACCTATACTCCAATGTACACCCTTTGTACATCTCTTCGAGTTTTGGTAAAGAAGGATATCTATGTTAATTAACTCCTCAAAGAATCCTCAAGTAGTGCACACATGCAAAAGTTTTCAGAGGCTTTCTCGATTGGAGTAACTTTCAATTGTAAACTAATAACTAAGATGTGATTGTCAATTAAATAAGCAATAGAACAGATCTTTCACATACTTGAAGAGGAAGACAAGTTAGTCTTAAAATCTTACCCCAAAATAGTTGAGCTCAAGGCAATTTACTGAAGTTTGATTTACTAAGCAGGCCAGCTTATAATTGTACTAAAGATAGAGGGGAACTAACCTGCTTGTAGGAGGGTATGATGATAGCAGCTGCCACCACACAGAACCATTAAATTTGATTGAATCTCCATCTATTAAACATTTTCATTTGATAAATTTGTAATCAACAGGAAGTTGTACCAATAGACAACTAATCCCTTTTTTGGGATCAACTATTTTACCTTCATTGATGTACCAATAAACATGACAACTTAAAACTACTTGCTATTTTCATGAGAACTATGTATAAGATGGGCAAACCACAAGCATAATTTAGCTACACGGAAAGCAAAAAAAATGTTGGGCAAATCTACAACTGATTTAGCACATAATAGCCATTCAAAGGATAAATTGTAACATCAAGATTACGATAGAAGCTTCACTTGTTATTTAAGTAGAGTTATAGGGCTATCAGAAAGAAACTGTAGGTATTAGTACCACTTTTACCTTTGAATTTATTTCGTGTTTAGTTGTTTACTTTATATCACAATCTTATTAGATGCTATGAGCACATATTGTTCCAAATTAAGTGCACCCATGAAAGATCCATTTTATTGTAGAACTTGTGGAGATTCTTGAGAATAAGAGCATCATTTTGAATGGACAAGTTGATAACACCCAAACCCCTTGTCTTTTGATCTACAAACCATTTCCAAGCTGCTTTAGGAGGCTTTCAGGCATTTATATCAGATCCACTCCATAAACAATGCTTCCTGTATTTATTAATTTGCTAAATCAGTGTTGCTGGAATTTTCAGGGAGCACATGAAAAATGTAGGTAGAGATGACATGACTGAGTTGACTAGCTCCAATCTACCAGCTTGGGTGAGGTAGATAGAAGAGCTTACCATTCTTTGCTCGCATCTCCGAACCAGAGGTAAGTATTTCATAACCTTTGGTTTTGTGATCCCCATAGGTAGGCCAAGATAGGTGAATGGCAAGGTACCAATTTGGCAACCAAAAGTCGCTGCAAGAATTTTCATTTTATCTTCAGTCGCATTTATAGGAATGATGTTGGACTTGTTGTAGTTCACCTTTAAGCCAGTAGAAGCTGAGAATGTATTTAGAAAAGTCTTTAAACAATATAACTATCTTGAACAAGCTTCCATAATAATAAGGGTATCATCAGCATATTGGATAATTGGGAAATCAGTTCCAGCACCCAAAGGAATCAAAAGATTAAGAAGGCCCTAAATCTTAGCTTCATTTACAATTGACTAAAGGATATCAACAGGTAGCACAAAGAGCAAAGGAGATATGGGTCCCCTGCCTTACTCCTCTTTTGCAATGAAAAACTTTTTCCGGTACCCCATTTAGCAAAATTGAGGAAGTTCCTAAATACTTATATCCACTTAATCCATCTTTCCCCAAAACCTTTGCATTTTAGGGTTTCTAGTATGAATTGATGCTCAACTTTGTCAAATGCTTTTTTGAAGTCCAATTTTAGTAGTACAATTTCTCTTTTAGATTTGTGACAAAGATGCAAATATTCAAATGCCCATGCTAAGCAATCCTGAATGTTCTCGATTTTATGAATCCATACTGATTTTGATGAATGGGATCAAGAATAACACTTTGTAGCCTATCAGTGAGAAGTTTTGTCAACGATTTGATGGTTGAATTCAGCAAAGAGATTGGTCTAAAATCTCCAACAGATTGAGTCAAATCTTTCTTAGGAATCAGGGTAATATACGAGCCATTGATGCTCTGGAAGCATATCTCATCATTGTAGAAAGCTTCACACAGTTCATAGAAGTCTCCTTTTATTATCGACCAACATTTCTTCAGGAAATCACCGTTGAAACCGTCTGGTATAGGAGATTTGTTGGATGGTAAAGACATGATAATTCTATCAAATTCTTTTCTAGAGAAGGTGTGAGGAACCATCTAGATAATATTCTAATTAATTATTAAATCGATCATTTGTGTATCACAACTATAATAATTAATTAGAATATCATCCCGATATTCTCGACACGTGTTTTGTACCCAAGATTGGAACACATGGCTTTCCAACATTTAACATCACAACACAACTTAATAAAGAGCGAGTAATTAAAATTATTTTACAAGTTCTTAAGTAAAAATAAGTTTACAACAATTTACATTAAAAGAAATAAAACTACACGGCGAAAGATTTAAAACTTAACAACGACAAAAAGATAGGTGGAGCCATATGCTCTTAGGCTCCACCCAAATCTCGCCACATGAGTAGACGACACTACTCTTACCCGCCGCCGGCACCGGCGGACATGAAGTAGGCAGAAGCTAACATTTCCTCACCTACCAACCTGAAAGAGCAGTGTGAGTATGAAGTTTCTCGCAAGACTTAAACCATATAGGGCACATATAAATAGTCCGACTCCAAGGATTATGCATTGAGTTATTAGCAAGAAAAAGATCACAAGATTAAGTAAATATTCATATACGTAAGCAACCTAACATCTATGTGTGAACACATATACTTAACCAAAACACATATCGATTCTACCCTGTAACCAGCCACATGAACAACTGGGTATACCAGAGGAGGAGAAACAGAGGTGATCACCAGCTACAAAGATAGTGATCTGGTTGGTGATATGGATGACAGAAAGAGTATTTGAGGTATGACTTTCTACATTAATGATAGCCTAGTGTCATGGAACTCGCAGAAGCAGAAAACATTTGTTTTTTCTTCCTGAAAAGCTAAGTTTATGGCGGCAACGGCGGCAGCATGCCAAGCACTGTGGCTTAGAAGTCTGTTGGGGAAGCTGACAGGAGAAGAGCCCAAAGCAGTCAAATTATTTGTTGATAACAAATCAGCGATTACTTTGATGAAGAATCTAGTGTTTCATGGCTACAATAAACACATTGACACCAAGTTTCATTTCATCCATGAGTGCGTTGAAGAAGGTCAGATTGAGGTAGATTTCATCTGCACGGAAGAGCACTGAGTTGATGCTCTAACAAAGGCATTGCCGGCAGTGAAGCTAGCGGTCATGCGACATCTTTTGGGAGTTCTTGATCTAGACCCACGACAAGATTAAGGGGGGTATGTTGGACTTAATCCTTGTCATAGGCATCGGAGACTCGTTTCACGACAGTGCGGAAGCAAGGAGTTCGTATACGGCTATAGCGTTGTTCGTATGTGTGCAGAGTTCGAATCGGAGTCGGATCGTGGAATGGCACGATTCGTGTTAGGATTCGAAGTTAGCAGGTCGCTATAAATATGAGTTGCAATCTCTAATTTTTGTAAGCAAGATATAGAGTTGTGCAAGTCACGAGTTGAATAGAGTCTAAAATTTCCTCCAGAGAGTTTTTGCCTTGTTTTATTATTCTCGTCGAATTTCTGCTGTTTGACGTTCTATTTGCTTCTCGTCGAGATATGCGAGTTCGTTCTCACCGAGTAGTACGCGACTCAAGAGTAACTGGGCGTTGCTGGTCGATCAGTGTGATCGAGAGCAGCACGTATACGGCGGATAGCCAGGCTAATCGTGGTCGAGCACGTACGGCTGGTCGCTCAAGCTGGTCGTGACTGGTGGTTGTGAGTTGACGTGCTCTCATATTTCTGGTCGCTCGAGTGGTCGAGAAACCTGGTCGCTTGCATTGTCGCGAATCCGGAGTTGTCGCGCACGTAATCCAGTGATCGGACCCAACATAAGCCTCTAACACATTAGAAGCCCATGCTTGTTTAGCCGGTGAACATATATATACACCATTGCAGCTAACTTCTGTGTGGTAAGTATATGCATTTACACACCGCAACCTAACTGTTTACTGGATAAAACTTCCAATTGGTGCCCACCGTGACCATGGACGTTATTTCCTTAGGTCCGGTGCATCCTGGTCTAGCTACCACAGCTTAAGCAAGCATGGTTTGTCATCCATGGCGAATTTATAATGCTTGCTATGGAACAACTGATCATTTCCTGAGAACATCTGGACTGATATTTTGCAAAGAGAAGAACAAACAAATTCAAAAACTTAAAAGTTGGTAATTTGTCTACCAGTTAGAATGCAAACTGAATAGAAAAAGGTGCTAACTACAATTTGTCTCCTGGTATTAAAAGTTCTATGCTCCCCATCTAAGATATTGAAGAATACAAATTTAATCTTCAATGGAGAAAAAAGTTTAATAAATTAATCTGTTCTAAAAAACTCTGTAGAATCTATTCACGACTCATGTAAATCGAAATGACAGATGCAACTGTAACATAACAATGGAATTATCTAGTCATGTGCTAGTCATTTTATATGTTCTAACCATGGATGTAGTCCCTGGAGTATTTTTACCAGCAGGAACTGAAGGTACATTAGAACTCAAACTGGATTTTGAAGGCGATATCAATTTAGGGGAACGAAGTGCTTATGTTGCTTACTTGCTTTAACTCTTCTACACATCCATTTTGGCATTTCAGCAGGCATCTCAAGCACATCAAAGCTAAGAACTAAACAAACAATTTCATATGACCGATAGGTTTCCTAAGCAGGGCCGGTCCGGAGGGGGGGGGGGGTCGAGCGGTGCGACCGCCCCGAGCCCTCAAAATCCAAATGTCCCATATGTATATGTATATTGTGTATATCAGCCTAAAAGTAAACTGAAAAAATTAGATCTAGACGATTTATATTTAATAATAAAACCTTATTTTTAATCTCGCTCTGGACCACTGAAATATCAGGATCGGACCTGTTCCTAAGATACGCTGACCTAGCATGGAACTATCCAGTATAATGGGGCTCCATACCCAGAGAGGAGATAGACAGAGCTGAGGTGGATCCTTCTGGTTGCTTGTTGTTTTTCTCCGGCGGATAGGTTGTGGCGCGCTTCTTACCACTGATGCCTCTACCGCAGGAAAATCTCTGCAATTGAACATTTCTCTACAGACGGCCTCTGCACGGCTGCTCCCCCACGCCAGCGATGGCCGCTGCCCTGCCGACGCGGCTCCATTGCATCAGGCGGCGGGAGGCGGCGGTGCTACCTGGCACGAACACAGCACAGGGGACTGTGGGCTCAAGCGGATAGCCGACAACGTGGGCGGCACAGCACGAGCGGCCACGGCGTGGGGGGTAGTGAGGGAGGAGGGCCGAGGCTCCCACAGTGCGCACGGCACACGCGCTGCCAACCAGTGCGTAGCAAGGCAGGGAGCGTGCGGTGGCCCGGTGTGGGCAGGTCGTGCTGCGCCGGCGTTGAGCCGCCGCCTGGTGCCGGTCACCTCCCGTGTTGTGTTGTCCTCGATTCGCCGACGCTTTTGAAGCATATAAGTCCTCTGTCGCCTCCTGGATCAAAGCTGTCGCCTCTTTCTGTGCCTCTTGATGCCGCCGTCATCACGCCGCATGCTGCCTCTGTACTTGAGTGCACGGCTAAAGTTTGCCAGGATTCGCTCGTGGCACCGTCCGCCTACGACGTGCATCTGACCTGGAGCTGTCATGCACCCGCCCCTCTCCCCTTAGGGGAGGAGCGGCGATGCTGGAGTGAGGTCCTCCGTCTACCGTACACGCCTGTCTCCTCCGACGCCGCGCTCACCTGGATCAAGGTTGCGCCCAACCGAGTCTCCTCGAAGCGGCTGATCTGAAGCCGCACGGATCCTCCGGTGCCGTCACCACGCGAATGCGGTGGGGAGGGGAGGCAGGCGGGGCGGGGATCCGGCTCGGCCCGGTGGTGCACTGGTGCTTCGCTGCGAGCGGCGCCTGGGCGCCGGAGGCTACGCGGGGCGTGGCGGATGAGCAGGGCGACGACGTAGGAGGCGAGGAGCGGGGCGGTGTGCAAGAGAGCAAGGGAGAGGCGGGGTGCAGGAGGCGGCCATTGCGCGCGCGAAGGAGGAGCGGAGCGAACGCGGACCGGGATGGAGAGAAAGGAAGAGTCGAGAGAAACCCGGAGGCTACGGCAACAGAACTCATCACCTTCACGATCAGGCGGCACTCCTTAACTGGCTTGATCCGACGGTCGTCGTTGCTCTGATGACGTGGCTCAATGAAGGCAGAGTTTTCTTACGTGCTCGGGGGTTGTTTGGTTTTTGGCCTTAACAGTCCAAGTTAAAATTTAGTTAGAGATTAAATTAGGTAGTATCAAATTTTGACTGTTAAAATGATATTTGGTTTTACGTCAAGCTAAAATTTAGTCGGTTAAAAATTTTGACGAACGATTTGATTGTTCAAAATTTACCTAAAAACACTACAGAAATTTTTTTGCCGGCTAAATATTTTTGAGACATGACCAAATTTTAACTTCAAATCAAACAAAGACCAAAATTTTAGAGTACAACCAAAATTTAACTTAGACTCCCTTTGATCTCTAACCAAACAGCTCCATAGAGACTTAGAAATAGAGCGCGACCTTGCCACGCCTGCTAGCCCGACCCATTGGCCCATGATACGTTCTTGCTTGAATGTGATACATGAGAAGAAACGACACACTAACACGATCTGAAGAAAAGAACATCTTCAAAGTTGACCAAAACCACATAAGTTCAGTCGTGACGATATATGCCATATTACTTATGACAATTTGCCACGTCCTACCATACTGGAAGGAAACAAATCCCTATCACATTGATTTTCTATATGACATTTCTATTTTTTTTCACTTCAATACTATCCTACTTCTCTATTCAGTGGATTTTAATTTTCAGTACTACAAACACAATTATTGAATGAAACACGATAAATTACATGCTTAGATAAAAAGAAGATACAAAATATAGCTACATGAAGTTTGAAACAATGGTGGACTGATGCTTTGCACAATGTCATTGTCTGCTATGGCGATGTGTACATGAAGGGCTTAACCACCATATTTCATACAAAATATAATTTAAATATTGTATCTGCTTTTTTAGAGAAGTCTAATCTTTTCATAGAGGTGTATTTAATCTAAGCAGGCTGGACTATATATGGACTGATTTCACTTATTCATAGGATGAAAGAAGCTAATAACATAAGAGAAAACCACCTGTGCAGTTGGCTAGAATTGAGAAAAATGAGTATGAATAGCTTGTTTACAATCAATAAGAATAGTATAGGTTGGTTCTAAATTCTGGTGAGAACATGGACCAAGATGGTGATTCACAGAGGTCACGTTCTAGCTGCCAACTTAATTTATAGGGGGGGGGGGTGTCGCCGGGGAACAGAAAAGCAATTCAGCCCTAGAATATTAGAAAGCAATTATTAAGAAATGAGCTTAAGATCATTTGAAATGTGCGCAGCTAATCATCAAGGTACACTAAGTGCAATCAATTTTTTTCTGAGCACTTTATTTTCATGGTGCTCCTCAGCTTATAGACAACAACATGAGTAGAAAAATGCTGGCATTGGTCAAACAAGATGTGATACAGCAGCTAGAAAATAAGTACTAAGGAGGAATCGCGATATATACGTGAATTGCATGGTTTGAATAAAAATCCAAGTTTTCAACACTTTTAAGTATTAAGAATTGGGTGTATGCAAATTAAGAGATAGCTTGCCTAGATTGTAGAAAAGCGCCGCCTCTTTATGGAGCACAGCGATTACCAGAACCAGCAAGTGTCAGTATAATATGGATACATGATTAGTATCGTTCAAGAGTATGCCATTTGCAGCAAAATTCCAAATAAATGTTGAAAGATCAAATGGTAACATCAAAGGTTCTTCTTTAGCTCACCATAGCAACTTCGTAAACCAAAGGTGATAAACTTCTCAATTGGTTTTGCATGTAATTTAGTAAGCCTAGAAGTACTCCTAGGGGCAATATCCACAGGGCACCGCTGTCATGGATGTCGCGTTTCTTGCAATTACCAGCTGCATTGCCATTTAGAGTGCATTTCCTCCGATTTTCATAGCAGATTGCTGATTTTGATCCTACAGCAACTCAAACTTGTATATTTTTTACAAACTTACTCTGAAATAAACACAGTGAACGAATTAAGGAATATGTAGCCATAGCTGCCAGCTGCAAGTTCCGTTGCTGGGCTAAGACCATCCTTTAAACACATAACATAATTATAATGAAGAGATGATCCTGATTGCACCAACCTCTTCAAAATTCCTGAGGCATTCAACATTCATGCACTCCGGTATGACATATCTATACCATTGCCTGCACATGCGCATACATAGAAAGCATTTATACAATAGAGACGTACAGTTATAACTCTTGCTGTTAGAGAAAGTAAGACTATCCCTAACTACATTCCCTCCATTTCGTTCCCTTTTCGATTCTTCTTTTCATTCTTATTCCTTTTATTTTCTCTCATCTTCAACAGCTTCCCTTCAGAGTGATTTGTGAAGGGAAAGAATAGAGAATCCCATCCTGAAGGGAATAACCTTAGGAATCTCTTCGTGACGAGAACCATGAAGAAAAATCGTTAGAACACTGAAGTGAACGAAAATCTCTTCATGAAGAGATTTGGGACCTTGATAGGAATCGATTGGAGATGATCTAATAGATCAAAGAGAGACAAATGAAAACCATGTACGACTGGTATTGATATATGCTAAAAATAAATAAAGAAAGAAAGTAGGAAGAGCATAGCCAATTGGGGCTATTTAATATCCATGGTCGGTGTATTTTCAGTAAACTCATCAGCTGATAGCTGCAGAGCTAAAAAATTGCAGGTAAATTAAGCTAGTCAATGGTGGGGGGAAAATACTATCTAAAGACAGAGTAAGGAACGGCGGAAGAAACTAAACAGCTGGGGATCAATATCACTCAGAACACAGTATGAAGATTGCTGCCATTATGGAATGATCTAAACCTAATGTCATATATCTAAACTATGTAACTACAAACTCCGAATCTGAATCCCACACTCCTGCTAACAAATTCGAAGTTACAGCCTCCTGTGAATGGAAGTCCGAAAACTGCAAGCATTAACCTCACATCTCTGGTATATCTAAATAAGTGAACCATCAAACCAACATTGGCGGCGAAAAAGAGAAACAAGAAATAGAGGGGAAGGAACAACCACCACCTTAACCAGAGTAACCAAGATCCAAGAGCGAAAGCACATGATACATACACCAAAATATCCAAATTTACTCGAGCTCAGAGATCGTTTAAGGAGAATTCCCTCAATGCCATTGAAAAAACTTGTCCCTCTATGCCACTGAAAGATTTGATCTTCCTTCGTAGCCATCTATTTTAACTTTCTTTCCGTCTCTGCCACTCCATCATCTTCTCCGATCAAAAACACTGTTTTTGGATTATGTAACATTGATTATGTAACATGGATTATGTCAAAAATCATCTTCTCCATCATCTTCGTTGCCATCGTTTTTGCACATGGATTATGTAACATATAAAAAACATTTAGAATTTTTGAAGAAATAGAATATCATTGTTTTTGGAGGAACAGAAGCTGCTGTGCCACCTGTGAATAATAACCACACAAACAGTGTTTTTGACTGGAGAAGATGATGGAGTGGCAGAGACGGAAAGAAAGTTTAAATAGATGGCAATGAAAGAAGATCAAATTTTTCAGTGGCATAGAGAGAATAATAAGGTTTTTTCAATGGCATTGAGAGAATTCTCCCGATCGTTTATGCTGATCCTTGCCATCAATATCATCCTGCAATTACAATATCATTGACACTGTGGCTAAAGAATGCTTGTCCATAAAACACAAGTACAGGCTGGCAACCAACTATGTATGAAATTATTATTATGACATAAGAAAGAACAATGATTTGGCACAACAATATTTTTCTTTTGACAAAATTGATTGGAAACATAACATCTGGAGGCTAGAATATGCTATTTGTTGCACCATCTGCAAGTATTTTTGTTGAAACCTTGAGCTCATAGATTGTTTACCCTCCAAAGTTGGATCTATAATAACTAAACAGTCTCAACAGCCACCTAGTGCTTGATCAGGGAGGAAACATGGGAGCTGGTGAGGGCGCTGCGGAGGAGGGTAGCGGTGGCGACAGCGGCCTGACATGAGGAGGCGAGGAGAGGCGGTGCGGCATGGATACGTGGTGGGGCAGGCAGGCTGGGCCGCGATGGGCCTGCAGGGGGGTGTAGTGTAACGCGGGGAGCGGCCGAGAAGATGGAGTAGCGGTGGTCGCGCGGAGAACCTGGAGAGGGGAGCGGTAGATTATGCAATCGCCTCGTCGATGTTCTTGGCAGCATTACACCGAAAACCTTGCAAGCGTGCACGGGGACAGCATAGGCAACTTTGGTGCGTGCGAGGATAGCAGAGGCAGCTTCGTTCTTGCTCCTCTGCATCTTGGTCACCGATGCCAACGTTGCCCTCGCCGATCTTGCCTACGTTTGCTCCAAGGGCCCTACCATAGGCAAAGCCCCTCCATGTCGCTGGTAGAGAACTTGGTCGAGTTCGCGCTATGGGCAAGCCCCTCCAGGTCGTTGGCGGAGAAATTGGTTGGCCGCGAGTGGTAAGTGTCGGCGCTAACGCTACAGAGGGGGAGGCGATGGCGCGCCCTCTAGATCCCTCTACATTGTACGCCTCTTTGTTTACTCATGCGAGCTCTCTTGAAGCCACGTTGTGAACAGTGCCAACGCCAGGGCAATCTAACGACGCATGTTTTTCTGCTATCTCCGATCCGACGGCTCCCGCCTACTATCGACATGGCTCAACATGCCTTAAGAAATCTTGCGTGTTCTAGTTATGGAGACTAAGGCGGATTGGCACACCTACGCTATGCCCATTTTTTTTTTAAAGAACATGACAAAAAATTAAAAAAATTAGGTTCACCAATTTTAGACATCTCAATATTTCTTTATGAATTTATTAATATTTAACACATTCATTTAATTATGGGGAAAACAACATTATTTTTATGCATGCACATAATTTTAATATGTAGACGACGGTAATACGAACCTAAAAAAAATTGTTTCATATTTTTTTGAGTTTTAGATATTTTTCTATACATTTTAGATTATTTCAGCCGATTTATCAATATAACTATTATACCTTTCGCTATTTTTTCTGAAATGTTTCAAAAAATATGTTGTACATGTAAATATATGGATATGTATACACATACATATACATATATGTACACATATACCTATATATATACATATTTGTATCCGTATATATATATATATATTTATACATACGTAGGGCCCTACACGAACAGCAGCTACAGTGCTTGAACTCTGAATCGTTCGGATTTTTGGAGCTTTAATATATAGTATTGATATTGATACGCATCCGCTTCTCAAAGTGGAGCGGTACGGCGGCCGGTGTGCGCGCACCAGCGCATGCATGCCTCCCCCTTTGCACCGCGCGGCAGAGCTGGGACCAGCAGCGACTCGCCACTCGCCACTCGCCAGAGCCCGCCCGGCCGTACTCGACAGGAGGGAAGAGGAACCAAACAAACAAAGGCTGTTCTTGGAGCAAGGGAGGCAGCAGGCAGACCGCAGCAGCTCGGCAGTGGCTACTGTAACCGCTGAGTGAGTGCGAGCATGTACGTAGCGCCTGTAGTTCGGCCCCAATAATTGACCGGTCCACTACGCGGGCCGGGCCAAGCTTTTTGTCTCGGCGCGCGGGCGTATGCGGCAGCCAGTCCAGCCGGCCTCGCGGGCGGGTCCATGCACCCCACGGCACCGCGCGGCACGGCAACGGGACGAAGGAGGCGAGCGACCGGCCGGCGCACGGCAGGGCGCGGGCGAGCTAGCCTTGTCTCGCGCGGTGCCGGCCCCCGCTTTGTGCGCAGGCAAGGGGTCAAAAAGACACGCGCTCATGGGGGCAGGCAGGGCGCACGTACTGGCGCGGTTAATTTGTGGCAGCAACCCGGTTGACGCGCGCCCACTTGCGGCACGAGTGCAGTGCAGTGCCGGACTGGTACCGGGCAGTGGAAAATCAAGGGGCGCTGCGAGCTGCCGGGGCCGGCCTGGATTCTCGCTCGTGCCGTTTTGCTCGCTCGTTTACGGTAAACTAATTAAATAGCATACATAAACGTATTTATCGAAATAAATAATATATAGTCGTATTTACTAATTTACCATTCGTATTCGACATACCGTGTACTGAAAATAAATTTTCGATACACCGTGTATCGAAAAAGCCATATTCGACACACCGTGTACCGAATACGGCACTGTAGCCCATATTCGACACATCGTATACCAAATATAGACCGTATTCGACACAAGTGTGCCGAATATAGCACTGTAATCCATATTTGACACACGTTGTGCTGAAAGTGTTTTTTTCCTGTGAGGTCACGTCGCGGTTCATATTTCGGCAGGAAAAAAACATATTCGACACACCGTATGCTGAATACCGTATTGTAGCCCGTATTCGGCACACCGTGTGCCGAATACAGTCTATATTCGACACACCGTGTGCCGAATACGGTCTATATTCAGCACATGGTGTACCGAATATGGCACAGTAGCCCATATTCGACACACCGTGTGCTGAATATAGCTTCTCAATACACGATATACCGAAAATCTATTTTCGGTACACGATATGCTAAATACGAATGCTAAATTAGTAAATACGACTACATATTATCTATTTTGATAAATATGCTCATATATATTATCTAATTTTAGATTTTTACCTAAACTAAGCGCTTGAGCTGCTTGCGAGTACGGCTCCATGCAACTACTTCATTGTGCCCTTGAATCAATGCATGCAAGTTAATTTGTTTTTTCTTTATCCGTACCATTAGTGCAGTACTAGTAATGAGCTAAAGCTTTGTTCTAATTTGAGCATGTTATCGGTTATGGTTAGTACACGGCGACACGGTAGGAGCCGTACGTTTTTTGGTCGAAAGGAGCCGTAAGTCTAACCATCTTCAACCGAGGCTTCATCTGTCGGCCGCATCCCTATTGATATACCTTTTGCCGATCGACTTTCCCGCAACTCTCTCTAACAGGTATGGTTTCCAGCGCTACAGGAAGCCAAACGGGATGAGACGGCGGTATTTTTGCGGACAAAAACCGGACGATGTATTACTATTCATAAAGTATGCCTGTAGATTTAAAGGGAGGGAGAAGAGTAAAGACGTCCAAATGGGTCGTGGCTACTGGGCCGGCCCGAGGCACGGTCCAGGCACAGCACGGTCCGATCACCGAAGAGCCGGGCCGGCACGGCACGAGGCTACGGGCCGTGCCTGGGCCGAGCGTGCGGCACGACGGGCCGGCACGGCACGGCCCGGCCGAGTCGGGCCAGCACGGGCACGGCCTAGCCCGAGCCGGCACGGTCCGGCCCGACACGTATTTTCTATTTTTTATATATATTTTTAATTTTTTAACTATTTTTTAATATTTTTTATATTTTATCTATTTTCTATATATTTTTTATATATTTTTTCATTTTTTATATTTTTTTATCTATTTCGGCCCGTCGGGCCGAAATCGTGCCCGGGCCAACCCGGCATGGCACGATCACCGATGGGCCGTGCCGTGGGCCGAGGGGAAGGCACGCGGGCCGACACGGCACGGCCTGTTACTGTAGATGGACCGTTTGGGCCGTGCCATAGCCGGGCCGTGCCGAGTCAGGCCCGTGCCGGGTCGGCACGAATGACCCATTTAGCCATGTTTAGAGAAGAGTAATAGAAGGTACGAAATAGAGTAGCTGTTGGAGATAAAAAAATTAGAGGATACTATAATAGTATTAAAGGATGCTGTAATAGTATTATAGGGATAAAGTTTTAGAGTATCTATTGAAGATGGCCTAAGAAGCTAGCCTCGTAGCACCGAAAAGTCGTACAGAATAAGATTTCATTTGCTAGAGTTTTAGCGCTAAGTTTCATATTAGATCTTAAGTTTGTAGTTTAAAATTAAATGATTTAAGTCTATATTTTTAAATAAAAATAGAAATAAAATAGTTTATCTAAATATTCTTGATATATCTATAATTCTAGCTCCACAAATATAAAACTAAGAATATACGTCTCTAAAATTTATTATAGCTAGAGATATACCAAACAGACAAAAGTTATCCTTGTATTATGCTGCTCTGCTCAAACTCGCGTGCAAATTCAACTCATGCAAAACAAAAAAGGTGGAGCAAATATTGAACGTACACGTTTGACGATGCTGCAAGGTGCATGGAACATTTGCTGCCATGAAGGTATAACATAACGTATATATACTGAGGGAGTAGCATTCTTTGTGCTATTACAATCACGATAAATACTATTTAACATGTGAGAAATCAAGTTAAAATATATTTGGTGTATATATATGATGAGTGATTCATAAAGTTGTTGATGTGATTTGTTAATTTTGGACTGCATGAGCATATATATATGTATTGCAATTATGATCATAACTAACCAAAATTGCAGAGAAAAATAGCGTTGGAGATACGTGTTTACTTGTCTTATGGTGTGCGGATGATAGATACAACTTGAAGGTCGATGGCGGGATGACCAGGGATAAGTGACATGCTTGGTGCCGAACGATCAAGAAGATCGGGCGGAGCTAAGTGTGATTCTAGCTATACACATAGAGAGAAAGCAAAGCATGGAAAAGTGGATGAAGATAATGTGTTGACAAAATCAAGCGAAAAGTATGTTCGTGCAAATGACAAAGAGGTCTGAGGGATCGAGAGCGGAAGAGACTTGCCGGCAGTTGAGATCGCAAAATAGAGTACACATGTCGACATCGGATCGCCTGCTTAAGGTGTAAGCAAATGGCGGTGAGTCACACTTTGAAAAGTGTGTAAGGTGGTTTCACGGTTTGACCTCAAAACCGTTAGAAGAAGGAATGCACGTGGCATCATCATGAAGCTAGGTCACGACGAAGAAAAAGATGGACGAAAATGTTGTTGATGGTAGGTAGTGGTGTATTGGAAGATAGGAGTATTTTAGAAACAATTTAGAAAACTTATAGGTCAAGGAACCTAGGCTATAAATACAGGGAATATCTGGTTAAGACTTTTGAGCCATCCATTTAAGAGTTGTGTGCTAGGATTTTAGTAGAGAGATGAGTGTTTAGCCTATGTATTAGGTGAGAGATTTTGTTTGTAAAAAGACTTTATAATTTGTTAAAAATAGGGTGTTCTGCTGCAAGAAATAAAGTTTATGTTCTCTCTTTTGCTTGTGTTCATTCTAATTTTTCTCTATTTGTTATAAGTTTTTCGGTTTTTGTTGTAATTTTTGTTTTTATTTGAAAGCTAAATTTTTTCACATTATTGAAGTTGTTCTTGTTGTTAGAGGCATAAAATTCACATTTAGAATTGGTCTTGAATTCCCTTGCCTCTAAATCATCAACTTGAAGACTTTTTTCACCCCGTGACTATCTTCTTGGATTTAAATGTTTATTTCTCAAATTGCAAGCATTTGTTTGCAATAACACATGGATTGGTTTTTAATAGAACATAGTGCTCAATTCCATCCATAAGAGTTATGTTTTCCTTGAAGATTTTTATTATGACTTGTTTATCTCTTTTATGTTGCTTGCGCTTTTGATTTTGAGGTGTGTTGAATGAGAAAATGGAAAAATATCATCTGTTTTGGAAGAAATTGGTTGAGACGCCTATTCACTCCTCTCTAGTTGTCATTCTCAATCCTACAACATGGTTAAGAAATGAAAGCTGGTTAGGTAGACTACATTAGGAATGCCAATGAGCACATTTTACCCGCGTGTCCATGGGTTAAAACCCTAACAGACATAGATTTGTGATGAAATTTTTATCTTAGGTATGGATGCGGGTTTTAAGTTAAACCCAACAGGTATAGAGAGATAGGTATAAAATAGGTTTACACATGACACTTTGCCCGTGTATCAGCTCCGCACTTATTGTCTTGTTGAACCATGCTCGTTTGTATTGCACTAAGCACCGCTGAATCGTGAAACAATATGTTGTATGTGTGAACTATATATGTATGGGTGATATGTGTGCTATATATATGTGAGATGATTGTTCATTATCTTAGTTGAGATGCATGTTTAAATTGATGATATTATTGTTACATAATTACTCTTATATTTAATGCATGTTTACTATATCAACGGGTATACAAACGTGCCCGCGAGTATGTGATACCCGCGAGTGGCAAGTGCGGGTGTCAGTTTTTACCCGTGATGGGTAATGGGTGCGGGTACTGGTTTGGAAATTAGCTCGCGGGTACGTGTGTATATAGCTTCTACCTGTGGGTATTATACCCATTGCCATCCCTAGATTGCATTCTCAATCGTGCTATTTTCGTTAAAAAATCTACCCTCTAGCTCCCATAGGGTTTCTTCCGCTGCTGCATACTTGGGCCCTCTCATTTTCCCCTCCAGCATCCTCGCTGGCTACGAGAAGGAGCAGGAAGCCCTCATGTTAGATCTATAGTTTTTATAGTATTTAGCGTCAATAAAAATCCAAAGTCCCGATGTTGGCTCTGGATCTAACGTGCCTCGGGCCATCGTTGAGATATGTTTGTTCTAGGCTCCTTCGTGTTTGGACTAAGATATTTATATTTGCTTTTTCTGTTTGCAAACGGGAGGGAGCTTTTGTTGTCTCCTTTTGAGGGTTTTATTTCTGAGTCATCGTCCTCATCAGCGATGGCAGCGGATGTATTTCCGAGCTACCATCTACAATGTATCCAAGGATAGTGGTGTTTGATGTTTTCTTCCTCATTCACATCCGGAGATGCAGCTTTTGATACCCCTTCATAGCTTCACATGTGTCTTGGCTTTAGATTCGAGATGTCAAATCTTGCGGGAATTCTAATGTTAGGGTTGTTTGGCAGATCTAGTTGTAGGATTTGACTCCAACCTCGACGTTTTACCTTGCTTCGGTCTAGTGGAGCGATGCCATGGGCGGCGACGAAGACTGGAGTTGGAGAAGATAAGTGAATGATCTAGATATAATTTCTATATAATTTTCTTGTCTTCAAGGGTTCTTAATATAATGGGTTTGTACTACTCAAAGTTTGATGTGATCCCCTTCCATTTGGGAAAAAAAAAAGCTGGTTGCATGATCCACAATTCATGAAGTCTAGAAAACAACACACTTGAAATCAAGAGAACAACGAAAGGAGAGACAGAGGAACAAATACACGAAGACAATTAGCTTCTTTTCCTCAGACGCCAGCGGAGGCGGCGGCGGCCGTCTCTCCTCCGGCGGCATCGTCATCATCCTCCAACACCAACTTCGCCTCCGTCAGCTGCGCCAGCAGGTCGCCCGCGGTGTCGGCGAGGACGAAGATCTTCCGCGCCGCGGCGTCGATGAAGCCCTCCTCGACGGCCTTGTCGAACAGCGAGAGCAGGTTATTGTAGTAGCCGTCCACGTTGAGCAGCCCCACCTGATCAAAAAACACCAACGACCATGCAGCGTTAGTTTGTTGGCTACCCCTAGTATTAAACATCGTTTTCGTGTTAGCGGGTGAAAACCAAGCTAGTATTAGGCATGACGAATGAGGGCCTAGGTTAGCTAGAATGCAAATGGCAGTTAAATACGACAAGATTACCGGTTTGTTGTGGATCCCCAGCTGCGCCCACGCTATGATCTCCAACAGTTCTTCGATTGTCCCGTAACCGCCTGCGCATATTGGACAACTAGTAGCTAAGATCATCATTCGGCTCTCGATCGAGCACCCATGTTTTTCACATCGATCATTATTGCAACGACGGAATAATACATGTTTTAGCCGAATAATACATGTTTTAGACTAGACGTCGCAGTAGAAAGGTGATGCTGTTTAGGAATAAGAATACTGAGATTATCTTTTTTAAAATGGAATACTGAGATTATCTTTTTCTTGAAAATGGAATGCTGATATTATCCATCTTTGAGTGAGACCTGGCAGGGCGATGAAAGCGTCGGCGTGTTTCGCCATTTCTGACTTGCGCTCGTGCATGTCCCTGACCACTTTCACCTCTCCCAATGTCTCCCCTGACACCTACACATCGACAGCACGTGTTTCATACGCACTTAAATATATGGAAAATACATGATAGGAAACAGGAATGGAGATTCGGTGATGCCTCTTCGGGTAGGAGGGCACTGGGGATGACCCTGCAACAGCAAGGGCAAGAGAGGGGTGACCAACCGGAAAGGAGGGAGAAGAAGTACGCAGTGTGGCTTTGGTAAAAATAAGAAATGCTTGCATTGGGATTTGGGTGGGGTCGGCATTGATTACCCGAGGACGTGGCGGCCGCCGTCGAAGACGGCCTTGGATACCAGGCCCATGAGCCCGCGGCTGCCGCCGCCGTAGACCAGGTCGAGCCGCCTCTCCACCTGCAAAAACTATCAAGTCATCGATCGAACGCGCGGCCAGCTAACATTGCTAGATATTTTAGTTAAGCTAGCTAGTTCACTCACCAGTTGCTTTCCAAGGTCGAGCGCGGCAGCGCTGAAGGACAGCCGGTTCCCCGGACTGCTACCGCAGAAGACGCAGACCGTCTGCACCGGACTCCGGGCGTCGCCGCCTCTGCCCTCCGCAACCTTCTCCTGATTCGACTCCATGGCTCACGAGAGGAGGATGGGATAGAGAGGGTGGATATGATGGAGGCCGGCCGGCTAGCTTCCCTTACGGGGTCCCCTCATAGGGTCGATGGCTCGATTCCTATTTATGCACAAGAATACCCTTTTCTTGCTATAATTACAGATCTTCTTGTCCCCTTAAAATAATATCCTGCTGGATGGTAGCCACTCGATCCATATAGTTCACATATACTCGTAAAGTAAATTCGGGATATAGCAATCTAAAAAAGTAATAATATAACATTGAAGAAAAGACTTCTATACATGAAATTTATAATATAATTATATAATTTTAGAAAATAGGAGAATAGCAAGTACTTGGACATGAGGGTAGAGAGGTCCGTATTGTTCAAAGTTAGCCATCAGTAGCAATGTTGTGAGGAGTATTAAGATGGTGACCGATTTGTGAATGGATGAAAACAATTCTTGTATAATTTCTTGGTGTAAAGATAGCGTGACAGAGATGATCTTCGTGGCAGACGATGATGGAGGTGGCATGTAGGTGGCAGCGCACCATCTAAAGAAACCCAGCGCTGTATGCGACATACGGGAGGTGTGCATATTTGGAGTAACTCGACGGAGAATGAATAGAAGATAAATATTAGATGTCTAGATATGAAAGATATATAATGGGAGATTGAATGTATTTTTAGAATGTATAAATATCAAATATTGGGCGTCTAGTATGGAAGGCAAATAATAGAAAATTAAATGTATTTTTGGAGGAGAAACGGGATCCAACTTTGCACAATGATAATTTGATCAACTCGGGTGAACGGTGGACATTGCTTAGATGTGTCGTAACTCGTGCATTTTATAGAAGTATAGACAAACATGGTTCGCAAGCTGACTACTTGTATTGTCAAATACCATTACATACATAGTTGATATCTAAAATCTCAACTCCAAATATTGCATCAAAATGATTCAGTGCATAAATGAGCGCACTAGCTGTTTCTTCAAATGGAAGTTCCATTGGACTACCGTAAATAACGAAGCTATTACTATCACACTGAAACTTAAGGTGTGATTGGTACTTTCCTTCCCGGATCTTTCTACATTGAGGACCAAGTAATGTATACCCCTATTACTAGGCAAGAAGACGTAAGATTGAAGTCAAGATACGATCCATCCGCATCCGAGCGTTCCAGTAAAAATCCTATAGACAAAGAGCAACAATATAGAGAAAAAAATAATATTATTGAAATAATCCTAGCTACAAACTACAGATTCATGTCACTAACCATTTCAGCGGCATGTAACCGTTAGAGACTAGGAGTCATTGCAAGCACATCCTCATTATGTTCAAGCGCTTTCAATTTGAAATAGTTATAGTCCGGAAATATGTATCCAAGTTGCAGGTTAATCGATTGTAGAAGCGCATGGATAGTAGATCTTTCAGCCATAAGTCTTTGGTCTGTTTCAGAGCTTGATGCTGTTATAGTGATACATTCTTCTATAGGAAAAGCAATAATAAAAGAGATAGTGATCTTTATTGTATTGTTATCAGCTAATATGGTCGTCACCATAGGTGGTGTGCCACCAAGATCTGTAATAATATCATGTAATCATTGTAGATGAGGAATCATCTACATTAATCAGTATGTTAGTTTCTGAATTCATTAACTGCAAACTTCAATATTAACTAACCTTCTTATAATTTATAGCAAAGATATTTTTATCTCTGAGCATGCATATATACCTAGGACAAGTCATAGGTACGTCTACATGTCTAGAGAAAAAAACATCAATACCATATCAATCAGCACATGTGGATAATCTCGTAATTATGTCAAGTCATCAATTGAAGAACAAGGAAGAACCAAACTAGTTACTCACTGGAAAGTGATGGTAACATCTAAAACACTGATATAGCGATACACATCTAATATCATGACATAAATATCTAATAATAAGACAACATATTTTGAACTAAAATACATATCTAATTTTATGACATAAATTAGCTAATTAAAATTGCTAACTACAATTTGATAAATACAATTTGCTAACTTGAATTTGAAAATTAACCTAGTTGTTTCATGGCCCTTCCGGGTAAGAAGGGGATACGCCATTGAGGATTTGGAGGTCGGAAGTACGAGGGTGGTCACCCGAACCCAAGCGACCAAATAGGATGGAGTGGCAGCCTCCACGCTACCTAGATCTACGCCCTCCACCTCCATTGCCGCTGCTGCTCACCACGTGGACGTCGAGGGGGCGACGAGGAGGCAGCAGCAGGTCAACGCATGATGAGGACAAGGACGAGGACGAGGTGGTGGCACAAGACGAGGACGAGGTGGCGGCGGTCCGATGCACAATGAGGATGAGGACGAGTAGGCGACGAGCCGACGCACCACGAGGAGGCTGTAGACGGGGAGGAGGAGGCGATCGGGGAGGAGGAGCGGCGTCCGGCTGAATGAAGCAAACGAGGAGAGTGGCTAAGTGCTAGATATATATAACACAGGTATCAGTGCCGGTTCTAGTTCCAACCGGCACTAATAGTCACTATTAGTGCCGGTTTTTAAACTCCCGTGCGCGAGCAATAATTGAGACACCAAGAACCGGCACTGATATGCACTATCAGTGCTGGTTCATGGCTAGAATCGGCACTAAAGTATTAGTGTCGGTTCTTGGTGCCTCAATCGTGGTTCGCGCGTGGGAGTTTTAAGAACTGGCACTGATACATCAACAATATCGGTTATTTTAGAACCGGCACTAATGAGACGCTACTTTATGACATGTTCTGTAGTAGTGAAGCGGTTTCGTGGAAGAAACGATTCTTCATTCCAAAATTGCCCACCACCGCCTTCGTCGCTCGTGCCGCTGCTGCCCAAGCCAACTCGATGTTCTCAATCTTGTGAACCCATTTTCATGGCAGTCGACACCCCCCATTGCTCTCCTCACCGCTAGCGAGCTCCAAGAGGAGCAGCCATGGCTACTCTATTATGCCTTCAATGAATAGATGAATAGATAAAGGAGAGAGATAAGGAAAAGTCATGGTTGCTCTGTTTTTTGCCTTCAATGAAATAATGCTCTCTCATTGTTTGTGTTAACGTTAAAGGAAAATTCATATTAACATTATTTGTGTTAATGTTGTTATTGCAAAAAAAAACACACACAACATATCAGTAAAGGGCAAAATAGTCAATTGCAACACCATCCTCTCTTTCAAGAAATCGAATCCAACCAGCTAGCCAAACAATTTCCAGAGGTGATTTTGATGCACCAGAGAAACATTTCTAGAGAGAATCCGGAACCAAAACATTTCAGGAAGAATCTAGATATCCCTACCAAACAGGTCCTTAGATTCTTTCTATTATATTATCTTAAATCTATATATAATAAGAAACCGATGGTATAATGGTCGGTGGAGGGAACCTGAGACATATGAGATGAGATTCTAAGGATGAGTAAGAAGACAAGACGGATATCAAAGGAATCTCTTCGGTCAGAACTTATATAGGCACTTCAAGAGCTCAAGTGATTCACCAAAGCGACGGGACCTTCGAACCTGGCTTTCAAGTGTCATTAGCGGGATGTTTATGGTTCCAAATAATCTTCCTTGTTGGAATCTAAACATTTTGAAATGCGTATGAATATACAACCCAGTAGACTTCACACGACTGAATCATGCTTACAATCGACGTCGATTTGAACTTGAACATGAGTTTAGTGTTTGGGGCCCAATATGTGCTCCCAAGTTTACAGGGATGCTCGTGGCATCGGACCAGACCAACGATGGTGGTAGAGGGGGGCGAGGAGGCAATGGGGAGCAACAATTGGATGTGCCAACGACATGGGGCTAGGCAAGGTGATAGCCTGGCCCCACTAGGTTAGTGCAGCAATGGCCAGTAGGTGTGGATCTGGTAGCATGGACGCCATATGAAACAAGAGGAGGAGGGTGAACTGGGGAAGTAGTGAGAGGCGAGGAAGATGAGGTGCATAAGAGAGACACGACAAAGGGGGGAGGAGAAATATGAATGGTGTTGAATGGGCAATAGTTGGAAGTGAATCGGATAATTGTGGTCGCCGACTGTAACATAGTCTATTTTCATGTTAGTATCTTCCCTTAATTTTACCACACGAAGTAGTGGAAGAAGATTTCACTCCCGCATGATCCTCAAAGCCATTTCAATGACAAGGATGGTGCAAGCAGTCACTTGTGCATGGTTTTACATTTCTCTAGCCTACTTGTCATATTCCTCTTTTTCCCCAAAAGGAAAACAACTATTTCACATTTCTCTAGCATACACATGGGCCACATAATAAACTCCAAAAACTTGCACCTGGTTTATATCGTCACTTTCAAGTGAATTGTTTGGCCCATAAAACTGACTAGACATGATTCAAAACACATTAACTTTAGGACCAGGCTATCGCCAGCACATGTGTCCAAATGCATGTCTGCCCACATACTTCTATTTAGGAAACGATGCTTAATTAAGAAGCTTCCTAATCAGGTCATCTAACCAAAGTAGAAACCCACGAACCCACATCGCTGTCTGCTCTGCTCCGCAACCTCAGCCCCAATACCCAAATCTAAAATCACTCAGGAAAAGCTCAAATCAATTGACATGTTGTGCATATTCAAACCGAAAAAGCACATTAATACAAATTATAAAACATAATGCTGCACCAAGAAAAGTAAATCAGTACAATGTTACAGGCAAGTGATAGTATTACTCAGGTCAAGCTCCTCCTCATCGGGGACGAGCCCCACCAGCATCAAACACCCAATCCTCAACCCCAGGGACAGAGGGAACTCCACCGACAACGAGAATAACCACATAAGAAAAGCATAATGATACACATTTTGAAGAAATTTGCTGCAACCGGGAAGCAAATCAATACATCCTTTGTCGTCAGGGACAAGCTCCTCCACACCTAGTCCAGCTCTTCATCGTTGGGGATGAGATCAGCTAGCCTCGATTTCTGCTCAAGACACTCCAAGCCGCCGGTTGCCTTGTGTTGCTGGCCTCCATCAAAACTCAAAAATGCATATTGAAAAGCAAATTTGTTTAATGGAAAAGCTAATCCATCTAAACTTAGAAAGCAAATTTGTTTTAATTGAAAAGAAAATACATCAAAACTCAGAATGCATATTGGTTTTAATTGAAATGCAAAAGCATCTAACCTCTTGCTCTAGCGCTCACGTGGGTCGGTGTCGTTGAATTGGTCGGCACTAGAGGAGCAGACGTAGGGCTTGATGCAGTCGATGATGATGTGATGAGGTAGAGCGCGGCGAAGAAGACAACGCCCTAGCCCACATTTGGGGTGGAGGTAGGGGTGATACCACCGGCGTCGGGAAGCCCGAGGTCCGGGACGGTGACACTCATGGTGAGTAGTGTGAGGCCGAAGATGTAGAGCACTATGAAGGCGATGATGGCGCATCAAGTCACCAGGATGCGCGCTGCCGAATCTAGCTCTCACGCCGTGCTCATGAGATTTGACACGGGATCGCCATCGTCGGATTTGCCTCATGCCCTGTGCTCGCGAGATTTGACGCAGGGTCACCCTTGCTGGGCCTCATGTTGCTAGCCGCATCGGACAACACCCTCCACCATGGCCCATGGTGCCACCTCGCTGGATTTGTGTCGCGGATAAATGGATCCACCGCCCTTTCGCTGGATTTCCTCGAACAGGATCGCAGTAGGGGCACTAGTGAGAGCTCCTGGGTGCAGCTTGGCGAGCTCGAAGTTGTAGCTGAGCAATGAATAGAAGAAGGGAAGGGGAAGCCTTGCGGTGCTTGATTTGAGATTGATTTGGGCAAAGGGCGGCTGGATTTGGCGAAGAGCTCAAAGGGGATCAGGAAGATGATGCTTTTACGGCATCGCTTCACAAGTTGAGAGTCTTCGTTCAATTGACACGAATAGGTCATGTGGGGGCAGTAGGGCCCACTGGGAGGAGTGGAGCCTCCCACGTCGGGTGTGTGTGCAGGGTTAAGCCCTCTGCGATCGATCGAATAGTTCACCGAGTGTGCAGATAGGAGAGCGAGCGCCTGTATGCTCGGAAATAAGTCTTTACTTTAATTTTAACCCTTACGCAATCCAGATATCAGTAGTTGTTACTTTAACTCGATAGGAGTTAGGACTAGAAACTTTGACCGCATTAGATAAATGGCCTATTCACCATCTATTCACATAGAAGAGATTGGTGTGAGAATGTGAGATCACCATAGGTGATGCCAAGCGCACCCATGAGTCCACGACCCATACCCACTCATATCCATATTAGAGACAAACAGTAATTTGTGAGGTGTATATAGTAATTTACCGTTAGACATTGTTCTTATAGCGTCGGATTTTACCATCACAAAAGTACTACAACAATTTTACTATTTAGAGAATTAGTGTAGGATCAAATCTTATCTACCAATTTAAAGTCAAGGAGTCGCAGATTACTCTGACATAGGATCCCGATTCTACCTACCCACCGTCCTCGCGCAGTCCTGGCGCCCGTACGCTCGCGCGGCGTACACCTTTTTGAAGCCGAGCCGCGTTCTTGCCTAGCCACTGCGTCCAGCCATCGCGCGGTTTGCGGGTCGTACTCGTACCGCTGCCGCCGCTGTGTTCCGTCGTACCGATGTCTGCTGCGCGCGGCACCGAATCAAACTCCCTGCTTTGGCGCTGGCCGGCTAAACCAAACACCCTAACGATCCCACATTTTTAGCGGTCATGCATTTGCAATGCACGATAGGCTGTGGTTGCTTGACGTCCGACTAAATAAGGAAATCTTCCTTGAGGGTGGTCTATAAACTTAAAACCTAACTGAGCGAGGAACCAGAGCCCTACTAAATAAGGTAAAAAAAGAGTAAGCTTTCCGGTTCATCCATACAGATATTCCCCAGCTTAAGAAATCTATGCGACACTGTACCTGGAGATTCGTTTGCAACCAAAGAAATGGGACTGACCGTCTGTTGATAGATTTTCTAAAAAAAAAAAAATCTATCAGATTTTAAATCAATAGCAAGCTGCCATATCAGTTAAAAAACAGACAGATAAAAAAGGGAAAAATCTGTGAGATTTGTGGAACGCTAGAAAAACAATGTAACAAGTGCAGAAGAAACCCATCACCCGATAACCCCATCACAATACAGCGGGCCTTACCCCCTATTTTGTTCACTGCTAAACTGTATTAGCAAAACACAATCTTGATCAGAGACCCTGGTCAGAGGCCACCTGGTCAAAAATCACCAGATCAGAGATCACTTCCTCGTATTTGACCAGGTCCAACAAGACCCCTGAATATTCCCGACCAGCTCTGATCTTCATTGTTGCACCTTATCGTCTTCAACAATTACCTTCTGATCTCGTAAAGTTTATCCTAATAGAGCATTTTATCTTCCGATTCAAAACCGAATAATAGTTGAATCAGCTTCAGCCTTAAATTCTCATCATTAAGCTAATCAGATTAAACATCGAACCAACATATTACCTATGCCAATTATCCACATAAAAATCAAATCAAACTAACTGTTAGGCCTAAACTATTGCACTTGTCATTTTTCACTATCAACACAAATTAACTGCAGACATGCATGGTAGAGCTGACTCAGGGAACCATGCCAGTCCTGACTGCTCAGACCCAGCCACTAATATTTTCCCCCTATTTCTACTTTTTTTTTAACAGAGATCAACTCGGTTTTTATTGAAAGCCAAAAAATAGGTTCACAGCAGAGAAAGAACAGCACGAGGAGTGCCAGAGCATAGACAAAGGGGTTAGGGAAACTAGCAGCCCAGAGCGAACAAACGCTAAAGTCTCCCTGGAATACAACAGAACAGCCAACCATCGGACCTAGGTGGCAGCAACACTACCCTATTACATCAGAAACACGCAGCGCCAGGTCATAAATCGGTAATGTCAGATATTGGAACAGGACTAGGGGAAAAGTTCCAAAGCCAGTCCTGGACTTGAGCCGCAGCACCATCCACTATCATCTTATCGTCATTGCGAAGGAGGGGGCTCCATTTCTGCAGGAATGATACAGCAAGGATCAGAACTTCGACAGGCCTCTTGGGGTAGTGTTTCTCAATCGCCATGATGTTCCTTGTCCTCTAGATAGCCCAAGCCATACCTGCAAAAAGAAAGATCCCTAGGTTTTGAGAGATGTTAAAGGATTTCGGTAACCAGCTTACACATAAGTCGGCAACCGAGGTAGGGAACCCGTTCCAGCCGAAGACATCTCTCAAAACACTCCACGAGAATTGGGCGAGCACACACCCAAAGAAAACATGGTTGACATCCTCAGGCCTGCCACACAAACAGCAGTTCTTTTCCCCCTTCTAGCCCCTCTTCATCAGTGAGACAGCCACCGGGAGCTTATTGTATAGCATCTGCCATAGGAACACCTTGATCCTGAGAGGCAATTCGGATGTCCAGATCTTTTTAGCTCCTTTGCTAACAACCCCTTTAAAGATCAGGAACCTATAGAGTGATTTGGTTGTGAATCTCTTGGATTTATCAAGAGCCCAAGCTACTTCATCTTCATTGTCATTCAGCTGGATATCTTGTAATTTGTTCATCAGTTCCTCCCACCAGGGAAGGTCCTCTGCTGTTAGGTTTCGATTAAACTGAACCTCCCAGTCATCTTCAACCCAGTAGTCAGAGACTAGTGAGTCTAGATTCTCACACAAGTCAAAGAGGCCCGGAAACTAGGTTTTAAGTGGTGTTTGTCCCAACCACACATCCTTCCAGAAGAAAACTTTGTTGCCTTTATTCACTTTATAAATAGCACCCCATTGAAATAGATGCTTAGCCTTATGCAACCCTTGCCAGAACTGGGAAGCACCTTCTGCCTGGAGGTGAAGAAATTGCCATTTGGCATATATTTGGCTTTAAGGATTTTGAACCAGGTTTCCTCAGAGCTAGAGTAAATCTTGTCAATCCATTTGACAAGTAAGCACTCGTTCATCACTACTGTGTTAAGAATACCCAGACCCCCATAGTCTTTAGTTCTGCAGATAGCCTCCCACTTTGCTAAGTGATACTTGTTCACATCTTCAGCCCCCCCTCCAAAAGAATCTGGATCTGATGATATTCATTTACTTGTGAACCCCTTTTGGCAGAGAGTAAAAACCCATAGTATATATGGGCAGGCTAGTCAAGCAGGAATTTGTCAAGGTCAATTTCCCCCATATGATAGGTTTTTTCCCTTCCATGGGTCTAACCTTTTGGTCATTTTATTTAGGATTTCAAAGGAAGCAGGAATGCCAAGTTGATGATCTGAAATGGGAATGCCCAAATATTTCATTGGGAGATGCCTCAGTTTGCAATTGAGCATGTTGGCCACCTTTTGCTGCTCACCTTGCTCCATGCCAAAGACAAATACCTCACTTTTTATGGAAATTGATCTTGAGGCCGGATAGCCATTCAAAGCAATGCATGATGATATTAAGGTTTAGAATGGAGTTCTCAGAGCTATCTACCATCAAAATGGTGTCATCAGCATATTGTAGGTAATCCCCCTAGATGAGATGGTCCACAACTCCCTTCAACAGACCTTTGGAGGATGCTTTGTCCATCAAAGCATTCAGTACATCGGCCGCTATGTTAAACAGCAAGGGGAAAAGAGGATCACCCTGCCTTAACCCCTGGTAAGTTCTGAAGAATGGTTCCCTCTGCCCGTTGATATTAATACACACACTGTCACCCTTGATAGATTGCATGATCCAATCTATCCATAAGGGGGAGAACCTTTTCCCTTTCATAACCCCTTTAAGGTAATTCCATTTCACCTTGCCATAAGCTTTTTCAAAATCAATTTTAACTAGCAAACCTTGTTTCCTTGTTCTCTTAAGCTCATGAATAACTTCATGAAGTGTAACCAACCCTTCAGGATGTTTTTGCCCTTAATGAACGTAGTCTAGCTTGGGCCAATAACCTCCTTGGCTACTGGAATGAGCCTGCCCTGTTTCTACTTTTGGTCTGTGGACTGAAAAAAAATTATAAAATATGGTCCTAATTCCAGAAGAAAAAATCGCAGAACAACATGTAGCGAGTTGAATAAATCTTGAGTTAAAGATTACCTAGTTTTTTTAAAAAAAATCAAGTTTAAGTCACGATTGTGATATACAGTTGCCGTTGTGTCTGTTTTTGCTTACTCTAGTAATTATTTACGAGGGGTTTCGATCTTTTCGCACACGTGAACTATGTGTATCATGTTAAGTTGCAATAATTTAAACAAAATGCTTCAGCAGTTGTAGAAAATTGGCCTGAGTCAAAACTGCACTACTACAGTTAGGCGTCCCAGCTAGTATTGTTGCTGCATGTTTTGATTACGATCTTTTTTCAGATACACACCGACTGCCGTGCGTAAACGTATACGGTGGCTATATCAGGTTAAAGTACCATCAAAATATTCATGAAATTGCGCATCACTAGAACATTAGCAGTGTTGACCTTGCTCATGCGCCGCCAAATCACGTACGCAGAGGGAGCAGCTTAGCTTTTGCATGCATGGTTGCTGTTGCGACTTTGCAAGGAATCGAGTCAACCGAGGAACCAACGGTAGAATGATTCCACACCACCTACCACCGACCCAGAACCGCGTAGCACAAGATATATACGCTAGTATCGTTTGTTGTGATCCCCGATTAGAATGGGTATAAGGAAATTCTACGAGATCCGATCTTACAGAAAGACTCTTTCTTATACATGTCACGTCACGTATCATACTACTTCCTTTCAGTTGCATATATCAATCGTTGGATCAGAAAAAAATAGTATGGATCAGAGTCTCGTAAGTATTTTTGGATGAAGGATCACATAGAATTTCCTTTCCCCGGTGCCTGGCTCCAGAAAGGATGTGCACCATCCGTTCAGAAAATACAGGTTTGGTCGGCAGCCACAATTTGGCATAGCTTATTCAAGTAAATTTGGCCTGCGTTGCTAGCGTTCGATTTGTTGCCACACAAATTACAGCAAACTATGGGAACTAACGGAACGGGCTCTAATTGCTATTCCCACTGGTCATATACATGTCATTTTAGAAAAAAAATAGTTAAACTTTTTAAACTTTAACTAACTATAGCTTTCAAAATATTTAGTTAAGAAACCTTAAAATTATATATATATATTTGTTTTAAAATATTGCAAATTCAATAGTTTTTATAAATATATTTTAATAAAAATTAGTGATCAAAATTATACATAAAAATTATATCTCATCCAAAACATATTTATTTATGATATGTATTTATGATCAGATGAAATACTTATCCGTTCATTTTGTCGGTGGGTAGTGATCACAATTAGTCGGTCTGACATGGTTTCCATTAGACATCACATCATAGGTGATGAGAGTTGCGACATCAAACCAGACCTTTTCTTTATTGAAATGTATCAAATTGGATTTCGCGAGAGGCGCCAGGCGCCATTTGAAGTTGCCAATATATACAGTATTATCAGGAGCGGGACAGTATCAGTTTCCTATCTTTGGCCCGACCCGACGCGGCTGACAGGAGATGCCGTGGGCCTCCCATGCCGCCCACAGGAAAACTGATTGGGCAAACCACGACGGCCCGGCTGCCTGACGGCTGGCCAGTGACCACAGTCGTATACGTACTGGGGTGTACGAAAATCGACCTCATTGGAAAAATGGAATCGATATTATATGGAACTCATTATACGTGAAAACTGCACGGCAGTCAAATTTTCAAACGTACTCGAAATCCAACCACATCAAGTTACCAGAACGGGCAAATTAACGCATTCAGTTTTTCTTTTTCCTTTTTTTGGTAAGATTGGGCATTCAAGTATCAACGGTGCAGATACCGCATTCAGCAACTCCATGGCATTACAAACAGAAAATCGAAAGAGATGCAAGTGCAGCAAAGCAAAGATTCCTCGTTTCATTAAAGAAAAAAGGAGCGAATTTCACATCCCAGGAACTTTACAATAATTACTTGGCTCCTGCGTAAATCATGAAAAACCTGCATCTTATTCTCTTCGCGAGAACTTCAGGATCGGAGAAGCATTCGGAAGGGGCGAGGCCTTCATTTCGTTGGCAGAAGCAGAAACGATCCAATCCATTCGGGGCTTCGGGGAACCCATATTTCTGCATTCCGTGTACAAAGATTGGCACCGAAAGAGATCGAAACAAAGCTTCTGCCTTTGCACAGGATTCAGTACAACACTGACGTGGCTGACACCGAACGGGTCAACATGAGCTGTTATCTCTGTATGACGAGTTCAACTTTGGCCTTGTTCAAACTAAGAGAGAACCAGACACAGAATTACAGAAAATAATCCGAAGTTGATCTTAATTATACATCAGGACGCCGACGACAGAACACAAGTTAGTTTCACTTACAACACACACCAGGTACAAACAAGGGTGGAATGTGAAAGCCAAGAATGAATTGCCTGAAAACAGCAGACCTACCCATGGCATTGAACACTTCGACGGACTCCTGCACCCAGATTGCATTCTGCCAGGACCAACAACCTGTACCAAGCTCATTCCGGTGAACCAACCTTGGACCTCTTTGCACAAAGAAGAGGAATTGCAAAGATGGCAGCGCAGTGCTGGAGCTCTCAATCCAATCTCAAGTGCGTTTGCCTGTGGACAGAAGCTACTGTCTTAGGTTGCCAGACCACTACTTCATGCCTCCCTCTGTCGTAGCTGTAAGTCAGGAGGTACATGGATATGCTCGGAGTTTTGCTCTCCTAAGGAACCCAAAAGCAGGGTATCAGAAATGGCAGTGTTCTATGAGATCGAAGCATATCGACAGCTTATGAGACAGCTGTATTACCTCTCTTAGGTTCAGATTTACCGTTGGAAGCACCATTGTCACTTTTCTTTGTGTTTAGGAAGCGTCCGCCGTTTCCTCTTGCCCTCCTCAATGCATGTTGATGGCGAGATTCGTGAAGATAAGGCTGAAATTATCAAATGCAAATCTTAGCAAACTATTGAGTTATACGCTTAACTTCTGACTATATATCAAAGTCATCTGAAAGGAACCAGGGAGTTTAATTTACAAAGGAACATCCTGAAAACCCAGAGTAACTGACTGTACAATCCTCAAAAGTACAGAAATAGCGTGAACATGAGATTGATTCACTAACCTTCCTGGCTTTAACCACCTTTTTCTCAAGCTCAGCCTTGGCACGTGACTGCCTTCGTCTTAAAATCCCATGATATTGCTTAGCATTTACATAGACAGGCTCCTCGGATATTTCAAGAGGTAATGGCATGCGAGGGTGAGTTAATCCAGGTAGCTGGAAATGGGTCTGCGGAGAGCAGGCATAAGATGCTCTAGATACAAAAGGGGCAATTACAATACAAAGGGATGCGTCTATTCTTTTCAAGTTAATTCAGTCAGTTCAGGAATGCTCCAAGCAGAGGAATTAAACATATATATTATCTTTATAAAACGAAGATGCATTGGTCCAGCCAAAGTGCTGTATTGGACACAAGACATCTGAGCATTCTGATCTTCCATAGTATATGATACGGGGAGCTTTTTTGCTTATCACAAGTTAGCATTTATTTATTTTTTTTAAAAAAAAGGAACCAAAATACTCCACTGTGTTTTAGTAACGTTTTCTGAGATTTATCAGCATGATTAAGATTGACAACTGTTCAATAATAACATATACACTCTATCTGTAATTCTTCATCTTAGGTCTAATATTGTGTTTGAATGAAGTATAGCAGGTAAAACCATTATTTAGACTAGTGCTATTAGGCTTGCATACAAGCAGAGAAATGATTTCTAATGCTGAAATTTGCATAAAACAGTACCACAGGTTGAGTTCCATAGGGACCAACCATGCCTGCATAGTAAGGATCTGGGTACTGATATGTTGCAGGAGCCTACACAAGCAAAGATGTGAACATGAGACGATAAGCTCATTGCAGATAAGTTAACCAAAAATGGAAACACAGGCAATAAACAGAGTCCATGGAGAAAAGAGTGCACACAATTGATTGGTTCAGTTCCAGCTGTGTATATGGTGCTAAATACTCTGACACCAAAGCAGGCATATGTGATGTGGCATGGTTGTTTTCTTGACCAACACTTCCATCTGGAATTAAAAAAAAACATCTGTCCTTAGTGAAAAGGAAGAAAAACATTTTACTTTTATTGCCAATGCAATGATGGAAGATGAGCTAAACCCCTTCAGATCAAACAGCATATTTATGCAAGTAGAACTTGTACTCGCACCAATGACTAAAAGTTTACGCAGGATAGTTGCATTATTCCTCTCATCTGACCTTTCTCAAACATCACTTCGACTGAGAAAAGGTTAAGAGTTAATTTATAATTACAAAATAATAATTGGAAAATATTCACTCTTTTCACCCGCAAAACTCTTGTACGTGGTTGACAATTAAAATCCCAACATATCAACCAACAATATATTTTATTTTTTTCATCAAAACAAAATAATTTTATCCAGATTGCATACACATTTCCTATTCAGTGAAGACAGCAGTGCTCCAGGAAGCTGCTGGAAAATTGAATAAAAATATGAAATACTTAACTAACCAAAGGAGTTAAGGTCAATTAGACAAGCCATGCAAGCCAGGAAACTCAAAATGGGTATAGAGATTTCAATTGTCGCTATCTGGAAAATGGTTATAGGTTCATTAAATAGTTTATTAAGCCGTGCAACCATACAGCATACAAATTTCTTCACACACTTTATTTTATTCAATCATTCTGTTTATTTCCTTCTAATTGTCTGTTAATACGAACAACGGCTGATTTTATGATTAGTTGATTCTTGAGTGCCTGTATACGGAGAAAAACCATTCGTGCATAAGGACACAGTAAGAAAAATAAACATCAGTCTGCAAGGGTCAATAATAGACAACCAAAATTACAGCACATTTACCACAAGATCCAGACAGAAAACTATTAGATTATCATCGTCATCATGCAGAATTTGCTCTAGTTAATTCAGATTCTTGCTTAGTACGATCACCAAAGTTAGGCATGTGGAGCTACTAATAAATATAACATTTCGATAATTGACAATTCTACATCAGCACAGCAGATACAAGACCCTTACATGAGATTGATGCATCTATGAAGGTTTTCGAATCAGAAAACTAAAAATACCAAGCTTTCCTATTATTTAAAATTACTATCTTTTGAATGAAAATTCCACTTCTGGAATAACAGACTGGCTTTCACGATCAATGGAGCAATGAGATTTCAGAGTTCAGCTGGTGCTAATGCTGAGACAGAAACGGAAATAATATAATGTGAAAAACGAGCCTTCTGTAAACCCTGCATTCAATGTCAGAATTTCTCCCACCTTTTTATGCCATATAAGGAAACTGTTGCCGTACATCCTTAGTGGAAGCATCTTAAATAGGATCAGCTAAATATAGAAAACAATCTTCCAATGAATTCAAACCAAGATGGAGTAGTGATGTAGTATATGCTTAAAAAAAGCGTTGATGAACACAAGAGATAAAGAACCAGTACAGCAACTTCCTGCAACAACAAAGAACACAGTTCATCTCTTTAACACAAAAAGGGGCACAAACCTTTTGATTCCCCTGATCTCCGTGACTCCCCGCTACTCTCGCCTCTCGCATCGTCACCCGTGTGGGCCGCGGCGCCTTTGGTCGCCGGGTTGCACGACAGGCTAATCCCTGCGCCGCTCCCCGGTGCCACGACGGCTGGGGACACCGCTCCGAGCCCGGCCCCAGAGCCCGTCCACCACGGCTGCATCGCCGTGCCGCCAGACGGCAAAGTGGCGGCCTGCCCTCTGGGCTCCACCAGGTTCGCTCCGCCCGGCCGCGACTCCATGCCCGCTCGCTGCCTTGCTCCGTGGTCCAGGTCCTCGCTGTTTCTTTCAGTACATTCAGGAAGGCAAGTCATGGAAAAGTCAAACAGAGACGAACAACAAAGGTCAATCAAGAGAATGGAAGCAGGCTGGGTCGTCGATAGATCGGCCTGTCAGTGCAAAACAGGGTATCCATCGATCTGGACTCGATTGGAGATGAGATGCAAAAACTGTACCACGCTCTGAATCCTTCGCAGAACACAAGCTCGCGAGTCCTGCTCCCAACAGTACTCGAATTTCAGTGCAACTCAGCTAATAAGAACACAAGAATTTCCTCCTCTACTCGAGCAGTGAAACAAGTACTAGTAGCCTCAGCTCGCCCGGAAACGCTGCACAAATCAGAGAGCCCCATTCCTGCTACAAGAATCACACCCCCGACCAGCTGCTGCTACGATCAACGTACGGCAGCCATCTCCGCCCGATTCAACCGGCGAAACAAACTCCATCCCTGAAAGATCCCCGCACCACCCCCTCATTTGCCCAGTCCCCAATTCCGGAGAATTCGGACGACGCCTTATCCGAAACCCCCACACCCGCCGCCCAAAAATAGAAACCGTCCGCATCAAACCCGAGGAGGGCAAGCAAAAAAAGGGCCAACACCAATCCGCGCGAACCACCAATCAGGAAACAAGGAGTAAAAGCAAGCAAGCAAGCGAACAACGGGAGGAGGCCGCTGCAGGTACTGACCACTGGAGGGAGGCGCGGAGGCGGCGGCCAATAGCGCGTCAGTCAGTCTCCTCTCTCTCGCTGGGCCGGGGTGGGGAGGGGAGGATCGCAGGAGGCCGGCCAATCCGAGGCTAGCGAGCACGGCCGAGGTCGCGCGCGTCGTGGGCTCCTAACCCTAGCTGCTAAGACGGGTTTGGGCGGGGGATTATTGTAGTGGTTAGACAGATGGACGGGGGTGGTGTTAGATTAGTTTAGTTTAATTTAATTTAATTTAATTTCCGGGGTGTGCGATTTGGGTGAGTGGACGACTGGACAGATACAGTAGTGTTTTTTTTTTGGTGAGGTATGGATAGATTGGCTTTGACGTGTGCACGACAAAAGTGAAGTGGTCACCACGGACCTGTCTGTGGAGAGAGAGAACAGAGAAGTTAGGTGGCTTTAACCCCACCCGGGTCTTTCGGCAGTGTCTGTGGAGAGTGAGATTGTCGATCCAGAGGATCAACGTGGAAAAGAAAGAAAGAGCTGGAGACGAGGACAGCTGTATTCAGAGTGTTCCTTAGAATGTTCAAAGGATCTCGCTCATGCCTCTCCTATTTACTCCATCTTTTTCGATTACATGGTTTCAGGTCTAATTTTTACTAAGACCACTCATCCCCAATTACTCGTGGGTTGGGCTTTGTCCGACGTGTGGATCTCCTTAGCCCGATAGTGATGTCCTCTAGTGCTGGCGTTGTTGTCTAACGAGCGCTGACATCCCCTCTCCCTTGGGAGCCAGCTTGTCCCTAAGCTGGTGCGTTAGGAAACCGCTGCACCAAGACTTTCGTGTCTTCCCATGTAGCAAGTTTCTTTGGTGTAGATGTTCGCTTGATCAGCACCTAAGCGATGGTAGTTGGGCACTGAGTCACCAGTCAACGTTGTAGGATGCGTTTCGGAATCTGCAAGGCATGGTTAACTGATGGCAATTGAGGAGATACCTGAGTAGTGATGCCAACAGCTCATTTCAACTGTGACACATGAAAGATCGGATGCACCGAGCTGTTCGGAGGAAGCTCCAACTAATAAGCCACAGAACCAATTTTGGCCAGAATCTAATAGGGGCCGAAAATTTTGAAAGCCAATTTGTGATTCACTCTAATAGCAACCGAGGACTGGATATAGGGTTGTAGTTTCAGAAAAACCAAATCATCCACGGCAAATTGACATTCTGACTTGTTTCTATCCACTTGATTCTTCATACATTGTTGTGCGCACAATAAGTGTTGGTGCAAGAGTCCATCCACCAATGTTCATTCCTGCAACCATGCTGATAAGTCAGTGATAGGACCATTATGACCATCATGGATGCCCAGATGGCGAGGAGTAGTTCCATACAACACTTCAAATGGAGATTTATTGAGAGTAGAGTGAAAACTGGTATTGTACCAATATTCCATTTGCGAAATCTAGTTACTCCACTTGGTTAGGCATGAACTGACGAAACATCTCAAGTATGTTTCAACACATTGGTTTAAGCACTCGGTCTGACCATCCGTTTGTGGATGGTATGCAGAACTCATGCACAATTGGATGTCAGCCAATTGGAATAGCTCTTGCCAAAAGTGACTAGTGAAAATGCGATCGCAATCTGAGATGATCGACAAAGGTTGACCATGGAGTTTGTACACTGAATCCATAAACGCACGGGCAATGTGTTGAGCAGAAAATGGATGTGAGAGGGGTATGAAATGACCATATCGAGAGAATTTGTCAATGACGACCAGTAGAGCATTGAAATGACTGGAGCGAGGTAATCCTTCCACAAAATCAAGCGAAATGATTTGCCAAGATTGTGTGGGAACCAACAAGGGTTGTAGCAAACCTGGGTATTTTGCACGATCAGGTTTGTCCTGTTGGCAGATCTGACAACTCTAAACAAAGTAATGAACTTGGGTTTTCATGCCTTTCCACGCAAAAAGCTGTTTAATCCTGCGATATGTAACCGGAAAACCGGAATGGCCACCGAGTGCACTATCATGTAAGGCTGCTATAATATGTTGCTATAGTTTGGAATCATTGCCTGCTCAAATTATATTTTTGTACCTGAGAATGCCTTGACTAAAGGTAAAAGGTCTTGTGGGAGTCTATTTTGAAGTAGCTACCACCATTAACTTCTGAGTGTCAGGGTCTTGAGCATAACTAGAGACAATGTCAGTTAACCAGCTTGGTTGCATGAAGATATGGCCTGAAATTCCCCTTCATAGTGTGGACAGCGTGACAACGTGTCAGGCACTTTGTTCGCAGTCCCCTTCCTGTAAATAATCAGATAATGGAGTCTGAGCAGCTTCGTGAAGACTTTTTGTTGCCATGGTGTATGTAAGCGCTACTCATTGAGCTGAGATAGGTTGCAGTGACCAGTATAGATAGTAAATTCACCATGCTGCAAGTAAGAACACCATTGCTCAATTGCTAAGAGAATTGCCAAATATTCCTTCTCGTAGGTAGAGAGACATCAATTGCTAATAGAATTGCCAAATATTCCTTCCCAAAAGCCCCAAGCGGTTTTGAGTTCCTGTTCATGGCAAGCGACAAATTCACTAAGTAGATCGAGGCTGAGCCCGTCAGGAAGATCACCGCCGCAGTGGTGATTAAGTTCATACGGGGGCTGGTAGTGCAGTTTAGCAGTCCAAACCGTATAATCATGGACAACGGAACTCAATTCGCCAGTAGTGCTTTCCAAGACTACTGCGAGAAAATCGGGACCAAGGTTTGCTACGCATCTGTGGCTCACCCCCAAAGCAACGTACAAGTTGAGAGGGCAAATGGGATGATACTACAAGGGATCAAAACTCGGGGTTTTGATCGGCTTAAAAGCTATTCAAAGTGTTGGGTGGACGAACTCCCTACGGTACTCTAGTCACTACAAATGACCTCCAGCTGGGCCACGGCCGAAACCCCTTTCTTCTTGGTCTTTAGCACGGAAGCCATGCTCCCCTCCGAAATCACCCTCCAGTCACCCCGAGTCAGCAACTACTCGGATAATGACCAAGTGGCGCGACGAGATGATGACATAAACCTGATCGAAGAGTTCCGCGATTGCGCTCTGATTCGGGCCGCCCGATATCAGCAGAGCCTCAGACGCTACCACGACCGAAGGGTACGACAACGAACATTGGTCATAGGCGACCTCATCCTTAGGCAAATTCAGAATAAGGCTGGTAGGAATAAACTCTCTCCCAAATAGGAGGGACCCTACAAGGTGATCAATGTCACCCGACCTGGCACGGTCAAGTTAGCCATGGAGGATGGCTGTGAGTTACACAACTCCTAGAACATTGCCTTGTTACGCAAGTTCTATATGTAGGATCGCTCTGAAACGAGCTTGTTTTCTCTATTTTTGTAGGACCTTCTGGACGAGTGCAGAATACGACCTATAAGTTCTCAAATTAAAAACCAAACTCCTTGTTTTGTAGGACCTCCTGACCAAAAATGGACTCCCTGCAAATTGGACCTCTGACCACAGCGTCCGACCGCGCTTGACAGCCACTACCTAACCTGGAGACCAGCGCGAGGCTAACGTGTAAAACCCGCCATACACTCACCTCTATCTACCCCTGACCAAGTCAAGGAACCACTTATACTCCTCCCTCGGACAGCAACTCGCTGCTCCAGGGGTCAAGCGGCGACCAGCATAAGGGACAAGATGCGCGACCGACGCAAAAGCCCAGATAAGGCTGTTGACCAGCCCCAGCATGCCCCGAAGACCTCGCTTCTATTTCTCCAACTCTTCCTCCTCATCGATCTTCTTCTCCAGAAGATTCCAAACAATCCCCCCCTCGTCATCTAAAATATCGATTACATTGGCCAGGGGGTCCGCCCAGGAAGGAGAGCGAGACGACCCTACAAAGGGCAGCTTTCTGAAGAACGGCATAGGCTAGCTGGTCGTGGGCACCGTTCGGGTGGGTATCATCCCTGATCTCGCAATCACAACCGCGACAGAAGATTTGCCCGGAAGCACCACGATAGGCAAATCCAGGGAGTGAAGAAAAACCCCCTCCATCAATTCATCCAACATCATCGACCTCTCCGGTAGAAAGGGAACGCGCCATGACCTCCGGGTCCGTCTACTCTATGGAGCCGAGCGCAAGACAAGACGAAGAAACTGGACTCTAGGCGCAAGAGTGCTCAAAACAAGGAAAGAATGCAGAAGAAGGACTCGGAGGACCCTCAAACACCCATCATTTAAAAAAGACTACAACAAACCTTCAAACTGCTCGAAACCCGAAAGGCCATGCAGGAAAAGCCAAGAATCCCTCAGGTCATTTGAAACCTCCTCCCATGATGCGGAGCTCAAAGGTTGAAACTTTGAGGATGAACGGAGACAATAACCACTCATGGGGCAAACTGTGTTTGCCTTAGGACCCAGGTGTGTTTGCCCTGGGACCCAGGTGGTAGGATCAGGCCGAACCGCGATCACGGGCGAACTTGGGGGCTATTGTCGGTGTACCAAGTAAAGGGGTACCCCGGCTAAACGGACCCACGTAGGGCACAAACGACCAGGGGAACATCTCCTAAAAAATCTAGTCGGTCGATGAGCTACCATGACCGGTGCAAAGCCTCCAGCGACCAATCTTGTCACATCTTCACACAAACCCACGATCAGCCTCCCTAGTCGCAGGACCTGATTGGACACTTGCCCGAGCAATTCTCTTCACCAGGCACCGACCCCGATGGATAAGGTCGTGGGCGGTGTAGGGGGCGTGTCCCGTCCCATAGCATTAAAGGCTACGGTGTGAGACTCTACAGGTCGGCATAGCGCCGCACGACAGATGGGATGTTATCAGCCATTCAGTAGAAGCAAGTGGGCGAGAACGGCACGCAGAGGCAAGTAGGCGAGAACGACGCGTGGAGGCAAGTGGACGAAGACAGCACATAGAGGTAAGTGGACAAGGACGGCGCGCAGAGGCAAGCAGACGGGGACGGTGTAGAAGTGCACCATTTCGTCCCGTTGCATTAAATGCAACAGGATAAGATTCTACAGACTAGGCAAAGACGGCTCACGGCAGCACGATGTACAATGCTGTCATAGTAGAGTTGCGTACTTGGTACTCCGTAATGATGATCTGAGATAGATATTAGAATGAGCAGAGGGCATCTGTGTAGAACCGGTATGTTAGTTCTTTCTCTCCTTACTATATAAAGGGATGAAGACCCCGTTGTAAAGGCACGATAGATCAGTTCTGCCAATCCTCTAGAACACCACTGTAACCAAGTAAGATCCACTATAACACAAAAAAAATCAAGACATAGGGTTGTTATCCTTCGGGAGAGCCGAACCTGTATAACCCCCTATGTCCTAAAATCCTTTATTTACACGAATAGACACATTCTCTCCCTAAAACGCCATTCATGCACCCACCAACACACCCCGGAATCACTGTCAGGGATTTACCCTCGACAAGCACCCACACCTGTCTCACTTGCATCAGTCTCGACCTGAAACAGTTTGGTGAAGTCAGGAAGAGATAAGACTGGTGCTGTTATCAATGCCTACTGGAGAATTTGGAACGCTTTGTCAGTAATGGTTGTCCACAAGAACACTGAATTTTTACACAATAGATCAGTCAATGGCCTGCTGATGGATCCAAAATGGCACACGAATTTCCTATAATAGCCTGCAAGGCCCAAAAATTATGTAGTTTTTTCACATTGGTAGGTGGTGGCCAATCTTTAATTGCAGCAATCTTCTCCCCATCTGTCTGAACTCTAGCTGAACTCACTATGTGACCCAAATAAGTGATACTGGGTTGAGCAAAAGAGCACTTTGACAATTTAACTCTCCAGTGATCCTGTCAGAGTAACTGCAACACTTGACTGAGATGTTTCACATGATCTGGCAATCTCTTTCTGTACACTAAAATGTCATACACTTTTACGCATAAATGGTGCCAATGTATTGTTCATGGCCATTTGAAATGTTGCTGGGGCACCAAACAATCCAAATGGCATCACACAAAACTCATAATGGCATGTGTGTGTTTGAAAAGCTATTTTGAACTTCTCACCACTGCCCAATCTGATTTGATGACCGATAGTCGTGTCCCCTGCAAGTGGGCGCACGACGGCTATCTCTAATGACACCAGTAGGCCTGGTGAGGACATCGACTAGTCAATGATGACCCGATTGATGTACTTGCGCATCACCCCCATCTCCAGCTGAAGTGCTTCCATCGCGGAGGCAATCTGCGCCTTCCATGCGTCGAAGGTGTTCAACACATCTTCAATCGACTTGAACTTCTCGCTCAGGGTGGTCTCCACCCTGTCAATGTGCTTCTCGACGCCCTCAAATCGCTTCCCCAAGCTTTTGAACTCAACGAGGATGAGCTTGGTGGTGGTGGGGTCCATGACATTCGAATGCTTCTGAAGCCGAGTGAAATGGTGGTGGTGGGGATTCTCGAGGTCGGTCGCAGGAGGGAAGGTCTCTGATACCAGATTGTTAGGGTAGCTATGGTGGGAGATCGACGATCGAGAGGATCAACGTGGAGGAGAAGGAAACTCGTGAGTAAGAAAGAGTTGGAGACAAGAGAGGACAACTGTATTCAGAGTGTTCGTTAGGATGTTCATATTCCACTTGCTCTCTCTCACTCACGCTCTCATATTTATCTTCTTCAATTACATGATCTCAGACCCAATCTTTACTGAGCCCACTCATCCCTAGTCACTCGTGCGTTGAGCTTCACCTGGCGCGTGAATCTTCTTAGACCGGTAGTGATGTCTTCTGGTGCTGGCGCCGATGTCTGATGAGCGCTGACAGCCTACGGTGGCTTATTCTTGTGTGTTTAATTAAGCCGACAGCCCGCCAGATGGCAGGTTATCAAGTAAATGGCCATCCGAACCGTGCTCTTTGTGCTGCGATTACAACTTTTTTTACTTCTGTTCCGCATGAAACCAGGAATATATATATGCTTTTGCTAACTTATTCTAACATACCTACGTTACTAAGGACAAGATGTGATGCTTTAATTTAGTGCCTTTTTTGTTTGGTGCGTTTGGTGTGATTATAACTTCATTGTTAAGCTAACTTGCTGCGGTTAAGACTTGCAACGAATAAAAAAAGGCACACCCTCATGATTTAAGGCCGTCTAGCTAGGGTGAAATTTAGTGCGGATAAACAAGGGAGGTTGAGCTTATTCGGGAAGCTCGCGAAAAGGCCCCACTTCGTTATTGATAATCCGGCGAGGTAACAAGCCATGCAAAAGAATTTCAATCTCAAATCTGCCTAATGAAATCTTGCCATAAAGTCATGCTTACGCGGCAAATTATAGCAAAGTTCGGTTTCCAACCCAGAATCAATTACACTCTCCAGCGTCGTCTCATTTGACAAGATGGACGACGTCGACATTGCCATTATTATTTCTAGAAGATCAACCAAAGGGTGTTTTGGTCAGTAGAGAACTGGGAACCGCTCGAAGCCGTTCAAAAAATTGCGTGCCTCTGACAGACTTGATTAACCCGGATTTGCCGGGCCCTTTTTCCACCCAACTCCGCACGGAGCGATCGAGGACAGTAAAACCAGCCGGGTTTGGGTAAACCGGTAAATGCAAAACTGCCGAAAGAGGCCGCCCCGGCCAACCCGTCGAACGCCCGCGTTCCAGCAGCCTCCCTTCGCCCCGCCCTTCCACGTCCAGGGGCAACACCGTCATTGCGCCTACAGCGTGGCGTGGTCTGCGGGACCCCCGCCCCCGCGGTACGTGCCGCGGACAGCACTGGGACAGCGACGGGCCACGCGTCCCTCGTGGTGGGGTGCTGGGGTTGAGGAGGGGAGGGGACCGCGCGCGACGTGGCTCGCCCCTGCCGCGGTTGGTGGAGCGGGCGCGACGGCGATGGACGGGCGGGGCACGGGCACGGGCACGGGCGCGGGCGCGGGCACGTGACGGCGCCGCGAGCTCAGCATGGTTTCTTCTTGGCTTCAAGCGCGCTCGCGCGGGACGGGACGGTTCGGTGTTGTCTCGCGGCGAGGCGGCAGCTCGGGTTTTGGGGAGCACCAGCGCGCCGCGCCCTCCGTGCTCGAACTAAGCAAGGCGCCCGGGTCGAGGAGTGTCCTGCTCCTGCACGCACCAATCATGCCTGTATACGCAGGAGCAACTGGGACTACGTGCTGCCGTGCTGGGCTACTCGTGATTTGTTGGAGGTATTTACGAGGGTTTAGTGTCAGATGTTGATTATGTTTGTGTGTTTTTTTATGGTATTCTGTTAGATTTGGAGTCGTTATTATTTATTGTCTGTGTAAGTGTTGTTGGTTTTTCGTCAGTAGGTTTAGTTGTTAGGTTAGAGCGTCGGATCAAGCCTGAGCTATGTATTTTGTTCGCAATGAGGCCAGTGTGTAATGAATCGATTCTCCAGGTGCCATGAGCGTCACGATGAGGCAATGCGATTGGGTCATGGGCAGGAGAATTGGGATTCGTTGAGTCGTGCTTCCGTTTGAATAAGAGGAAATCATAAAACTGAAAATGCGCAGGTTGTTGGCGTGCACCAAAATTTCTTTGTGCTCTCCGATTCTCGCGTGTGTGAGTGTTCGATTTGAGTGTAAATAGTCGATTTGCAATAAAAATTGGTACCAAAACCTCCTTAGATTGATCTGGCGATGTTTAAGATAAGCGACGACGAGAGGGTGTCCGACGGTTCGCAGTCACCATCGCATCCCAAGGTCTACGCCAGTGGCATCGGCGATGGCGACGACCTGATGGTACAACAAGTGGTGAAAGAGATCAGCGGATCGGCTGCATACCTGATATTGATGCAGACCAATTACGCCGACCGGTCTCTCATGATGAAAGTCATGATACAAGCACGAGGCTTGTGGAACGTAGTCGAGCACAGCGTCGATGATTTCCAAGAGGATTGCATGGCATTGGAAGCGATTCTACGCGCAGTGCCGACGAAGCTGTTTGTGATCCTCGCTAGCAAGACCACCGCGAAGGTGGCTTGGGATGCGCTGAAGACGATGCAGATTGGTAGTGATCAAGCACACAAGGCAAAGGTGCAGAGCCTTCGTTGTGAATTTGAAGACATCTCCTTCCGCGACGGCGAGACCTTGAGTCTTCCCATATCTCACAGAATACCTTGAGTCTTCCCATATCTCACAGAAACTTCTTGGCATTTTTGGAGAATATCTTGAGTACTTATGTTTATCTTTTTTTAACTGTGTCTGCAAAAAAGACATACATATATATTTCAAAAAAAAGTTCATATGAGAAAAGGAACCAGAACTAGTCATATACATTGTCTAGGTGAATATGGCCATAGTTAGGAGGGAACCTATGTGTGCACATAGGCCAACATCCCAGTCCAAATACATCACCACCGGTCATAGTACAATTGTCCACTTTGTGCTTATAGCATACCGGTAGAGAGGTAGGTCCTTACTAAAGAAAATTTTCACTTTTGAAAGAAGACGGCCACAACCTGCAATCCTTCTGGAGAGATCGGTCATTTGTCCGAAGATGTTCCACAAATGAAGACAACACTACTTTGACAAAGTGCAACACACCTATGACACCATAGGATATCCTTGTAGCTATCAAAATAACATGCTCTAATCTTCTTATACCATGTCCAGTCGAATCTCGGGGATGAGATTCTGTTTAAGGGGGTAGAACTGTAACATCCCAAAATTATAAGCTGTAGTTTTTAAGATAATTAATCTTTGTTAATGCGAGACTACAGGTTTAATTTTTAAGAGATCAAGTTTCTTTAAAATTTTAGAGCATAAATTGAATTCTTTAATAATTCATTTGGTGTGTTCAATCTGTGATGGTTTATTTGTTTAGTGTTAATGTATTTATGAGATTTTGTTTCTTTTATTTTCCTTGAGTTTTTCTATGCATCACAAATCATGTTTTATATGCATAACATCTTGTTTTGAATTTTGAGAAAAAAATGGCTTAGCTAGAAGTTATAAAATTTTTAACCAGATATACCTTATGGTACGTAGTATTTTGATAATTTTTGGTAGAATTTTTAGAGCGCATCTGGATAGATTTCTAAAATCAAAGTTTTCTTAGCTAAAAATAGATGCGTACTTTGCAGGCCACGTTCACTCTTCATTGGCCCATTTCCTCTCCTTAGGTCCTGCTCAATTAAACCAACTGCCACGGCACGGCACGAGAAGCTTCGGCCACCATCGTCCTCCTCACCGTGCCGCTCCATGTGCTCGCTGTCAGCCGAGAACGCCAGCCATCCCGCACAGTGACACTCCCTGTGCGCCTGTCGCTCCTCCTTATCCGGTCGCTCGGGTCCGCTCACCTCTCTGTGCCCGTGCACCTCCGCACTCTCGTCGTTCTTCCTGCTGGCCTCGCGCCGAGCGTGCGGCGTGGTGACGCCACCGCACCCGCCTCCCTCCTCTAGCTTTAAAGCCAAGCGGAGCAGGCCATCCCCTTCCTTCCCTCTCCCTCACCTCCCTCGACCACACCAGTTCGCGAGCTCGCCTCGTTGGGCGAGAGCGCAGCCGTTCTTCTCAGCGCCAGTGGTCCCCATCGCTTCGCGCAGTCGTCAACATCCAGGGAATCAACTGTGGATTGCTTGGTCGCGCCGTTCTCCGTAGCTCCGGTCACCACCATTTCTGCCCACCAGTTCTACTGTCGTTGTGTAGATTTTTGTTCTAGAGGAACAGTATAAGCAAGCAAGCAGGCAAGTGCTAGGATGATTAAGTAGCAGCAGCCCACTCCCTCCAGCTCAAATACAGCAGCGCTGCAAGAGCTCCACGCCACGCCGTGCCTTAGCCTGCGCTCGGGCGCTCCTGCGCCGGTGCACTCCGCGTCCAGCACGCGGTGCGCCTCGACGTTTCTCTGAGCCGAGCGCCATCGCCATTCTCCTCGCCACTAATGCATGCCGCCGCCATGATCTTTCCTCCTCCGCTGCACGCGCCGCCATGGCCGTTTTTGCCTCCACCGGTCACCGTGGCCACCACCGAAGCACTTCATCGACGACTGGCTGCTCCACAGCTTCTCCAAGCCAACTTGCACCATTGAGAGCTCCGCCGTGATCCACTGGACGTAAAGCGCGCACTCCCTTGGCCCCGGCCCGTCGTCGGTGCGGTGCTCGCCGAGGACCGAGCGCTGCCATGCCGTCTTACCCGTCGCCGCCTGTGCTCTGGTCGGGCTCTCCGGACGAGAAGCACATGGACTGGTTCGCCTTCGCGTGCTCGACGCGTTGGTGCCATTCTCCAGCCGAACCACGTCGTCTCCCGTCGCCCGCTTTGCCTCCGGCAAGCCCACGGTCTAGCCACTGCTCCCGTCTAGCCTCTGTAGGACTGTTCATCGTTTGATCAAAATAACTAGAAATTGGTATAATTTATAGTAAAATAAATACGACCCTGAAAAATATGAAACCAAATTTGTTAGTTTCGTTTTGTTGTAGTCTACATGTTAAAAATGATAGAACTCATGCAATACTTTCCGACAATTAATTAATAAATTAAATGTGTTTTAGCTTATTTAAATTACAGTTAATTAATGCAATATTCTAAAAATATGAAACCACTTTTATTAGCTTTATCTTGCCAAGAACTAAAGTATAAAAATTCAAGTTTTCATGAAAATTTCAGATTAAGTTTTGTAATGATTTAAATGTGATCAATCTTGTTTAATTCACCATTTAATCATGGAATTTCTAAAGTCTGTGAATCCATTTCTAATGATATGTATAAATAGTGTACTTTATAAGAAAAATGTTGTCCAGAATGTTAGATGAGTTTGGCCATTATTTTAGCACATGTTTTGATCTCACATTGTTAACTTCTAAAAATCTTTGTTAGTGTAACTTTACACAAGAAAAATACATTTCACTCATACTCCGATTAACACGATTCTTATTGCAAAATTCATCTAAAATCATGTTCTTTATTTTCATGCAGAAATATTTTATGTCCATTGCTGTGGATTTTCTTGGATGGATTTATTTGCATCTTTCGGTGTTTATTGATCGAGTATTTGTCGTGTACGTAAGTGCGATCAACGATGAATGATAGAGATCAGAAATATCACAAAGGTGAGAGGCAAGCAATCCCTTTTGACCATTTTGGGCCCAGTGTTTAAATTTACTTTATGCATTGATTATGAAAATTTATTACGCATGCATAGATGTTTTTATAAAACTGCTATTTGGGATGGTAGTCATGACCTAATTGAATCAATATGTCAACTCTCCTTGAACTTGTTAACCTTACCATTGTTAACCTAGGCTTTGAGTTGACATGATAATGTCACTTGGGTAGAACCGGACTAAGATGTGATAGAAATGCTTAGCTTTGCTGTCTATGGTAATTTATTTAGTTGTCATACTATCACTTGGGATATAAAAAGATTTGTTAAAAATAGTTAAGTTGTTGTTTTGAGAAACTTGAGTTGTTGTTCAGATTCGGACAGGTTTATGTCAATGTGTTTCAGAAGGTGAGCGTCGTCTCACAGAAGAGTGTATAGGTGGAGACCTGCTCGTGTTGTATGAGGACCGGTACCTTGTACCCGGAACTAAGGGAAACAGTACAACCACATGTGCCGGTATGGATGACGGCCCTAGCTTATTAACCCGGATAATTCTACCTTTGCTTCTTGGAGTTTGGTGTGTATGTGCGGGTAATCCACGAGGTGGGTGTATCCGAAGGGACTCCCATGGCTATACGCGTGGGATCAAAGTTTGCCGACATAACGATTAATACCCTCTAGATTAGTGGGACCGCCTCTGGAGTACTTAGTTGGAGGGAATAATATTAATTGGGAGGAGCAAGGGTTAGGATTAATCGGTGTAACGGCTTTGTCATGATGCCCTATGTACACCCAACACGCAGAGTGTACGGTATCGACGGGTACCACCAAAGGGATGTTCATGTCGTGTGGGTAAAGTGTACAAACTCTGCAGAGTACTAAATCTATTCGAATAGCCGAGCTCGCGGTCAAGAGCCCCTTAGGAAAGGCTGCATGGTTTAGATTATTTGTTTTGGGATGTCGGGTTTCACTTGTAGGCACTAGTGTAAGTATTGTGTATGTCTAGGTGGAGAATCGATCTTCATGGTCTGTGGTAGACATGAAGCTGCTATTGTTTATTTATTTGCACTATCATTTACGTTTTGCTCTGTTTAAATTACGTTGCAAATCTATTATATTGTGTATTTTCCAAATTGTCAAGGCATTTATGCAAAACTAGATATGTTGGCCATCCTTTAATTCAACCTGCATTATTGTATCATTGCAATATATATAGCTTGCCTCCTGAAGTCGTTTATTCAGAAATAATGCCAGGAAATCATGGAAGCGATGATGTTGGGTCTTTCTAGGATTCAACTCCCAGTCAGTTGCTTGTGGGCGGGTTTGAGGCACACCTGCTGGATATTTGAATCTATTTTGTTGTATTTTTTCGCTGCATTTTTTTTATATTGTAGACCGATTGGTCATATTATTGTAAATTTAATCCAATTAAACATATTCACCTTATAAAATGTATGGATGTGATATCACTGTTGTAACCGTGTGTACTTGCTACTGATCATGGGACAAGTACAGTGGAAACACGGAGTTTCGGGTAATCTAATTACCCGGGGCATCACAAAGGACATAGAGAGGGAGGCCAAGATGGCATGTAACGACGTTTGGTCACCAGCAGGCACTGGCGGTCATGTGGGCATGTGGCCGTGCTTCTCTGTCATAGCTGAACGGAAGGAAAAGGAGAGCTGAAGAAAGACATGAGCTGTGGTTCCGCATGGATAACAATTTTAGTTTCCAATTTCTTTCTCTCTCTTTAGCTGTTGGTTGGAGCCGCTAAAAGACCCAAAAATTTATGCCAATTTTTCTGGGGATGCTACAATTTGTTTAGAACCCATTTTAATTAGTTTGGTTTAAAAACCTTAAGCCAAACTCAATCTTTTTGTTGGGTCTTAGTTGACATTGTCCATCTCATCCTACACACCCAATGCATTAGAGGTCAGGTATGGTGACCGTCGGTGCTACGGTTCGGTGCTTTTGAGTTTGAATTATCGATTCCCAATCGATACCGGCATATTTTTGTTCTGATATCACCGTTTCCGGTTTTCTCATATTATCGACATCGTATTCGTTTCTGGCATTATCGTTATCGACTTCGGTTCTGAGTGAAAATATGAAACTGAAAGTGGTTTAGGTATTTTCCGATTGTTTTTGAACCGTTCTCATCCCTAGTCCAGAGGTAGAGGTGGTGGTGTTGGTGCCCGTGAAGCTAAGGCTCCCCAGAGAGATAGTCATAGGACAAGTGTTGAAACTGTGGGAAACTCTGACACTGGGCACAAGACTGCCAGCGTCGAAGATAAGAAAGGAAAGATGGGGTGAATCTCGTGCATGCACATAAAGATGAAGTCACTCTCCTGATGGCACACCACTGCGAATTGGTGATGATCGACAATATTGCTTTGCAATCTCTATCCGATAACAAGAACACACATCATGTATTTCTCAGTGAGAAAAACTCATCCTTGAAGATACTGGTATGAATGATTGGTATCTAGATAGTGGTGGTAGCAATCATGTGACTGGGAATATATCTATGTTTGCATATCTTGATAAAACAATGAAGGGCTCAGTAAATTTTGGGGATGATTCATTGGTAGAAATTGAGGGAAAAGGAACATTATGTTCGAGTGCAAGAGCAGTGAGCATCTAGCGTTATCTGAAGTATATTACATACCACACCTGAGGAGTAACATCATTAGTTTGAGGCAATTGGATGAAAATAGGTGTAAGATCATAATTGAGGATGGAGAACTCAATATTTATGATCAGGCATATTTTCTACTGCCCAAGGTGTCCCGGGCAAGTAACAGGTTATACAAGATGCCACTGAATGTAGTTGGACCTATGTGTTTGCTAGCAAAATGTAATGATATGATATGGAGATGGCATGAAAGGTATGGGCATATTCATTTTAGAGCCCTCAAGGACATGTTAAGGCTAGGACTGGTTGAAGGGTTGCCACAAATTGAACATGTTGAACAACTATGTGAAGGGTGCCTGATTGGGAAGCAACATCGACAGCCTTTTCCATCTACATAAAATTAACTATCGGGCACAGGATCCACTAGAGTTGCTCCATGCAGACTTATGTGGACCTACCACACCAGCATACACCTGGAGGTAAAAAGTACTTCACGCTCATAGTTGATGATCATACTAGATTCATGTGGATTGTACTGCTTAAAACTAAGGATGAAGCACTGAAGGCTTTCAAGACAGTACAAGCAAGAGTTGAACTAAAGAGTGATATCAAGGTGAAAGAGTTGAGGACTGGTAGAGGTGGTGAGTTCCTATTAAATAAGTTTGCAAACTATTGTGATCAGCTGAGCCTGAGAAGGTCTCTGACAACACCATATACTCCATAACAAAATGGGGTGGTAGAGAGAAGAAATTAGATTTTAGTTGCTATGAAAAGAAGTTTGATGAAAAGCATGAAAGTGCCTGAGAAGTTCTAGGGTGAAGCAGCAACTACAACGGTTTACATACTCAATAGAGCTTAGACAAGAAGCTTAGTTGAAAAGACTCCATATGAAGCCATGTATAACAGATGTCCAAAGGTGAAGCATCTGAGAATTTTTGGTTGTGTGGCTCATGTGAGAGTGTATGATCCACATCTAAAGAAGCTACAAGACATTAGCAAGGCAATGGTGTTCATTGGCTATGAAAGTGGATCAAAAGCCTACAAGTTCTATGATCCTGACACACAGAAATTGCATGTGTCAAGAGATGTAGTGTTTGAGGAATATAGGAGCTGGGAGTGGGAGAATTCAGGGAACACCTGTGATGTAAGGACAATGGAAGATACATTTGTCACTGAGGAAGAGATAGTGTATACTGGCAATACATCTGGTAGCCCCTTAAGTGCTTTTGCTGGAAATCTGACAACACCAACAATACCAATCTCAGAAGGATCACATCAAGAAGTTGAGTGGGTTTCTCCTCCACCAAGTGAATCACATGATTTAGAAGGAGTACCACTCGGGTATAGGATTGTGAATAATGTGCTACAGACCACTAAACCTTTCAAGCTAGAGTATATGGATTGTGCTTGTTTAGTGCTGAAGAACCTACCAATGTTGAAGGTGCAATCAGAGATGGAAATTGGAGGAAAACAATGGAAGAAGAATTCATGTCAATTGAGAGTAGCAAGACATGGATTTTTGCAGCTTTACCAAAAGACCACAAGACAATTGGTTTGAAATGGGTGTTTAAACTCAAGAAGGATCCAAATGGAATTGTGATAAAGCATAAATCCAAATTAGTTGCAAAGGGATATGCACAAAAATAAGGAGTTGACTTTGATGAGGTTTTTGTTCCAGTTGCCAGAATGGAGACTGTACGTGTGCTAATAGCATTGGCAGCCCATGGGGGTCGGGAAATCCACCACATGGATGTGAAGTCAGCTTTTCTTAATGGTGAACTAACAGAGGAAGTATATGTGGAACAACCTTCTGGTTTTATTGACAATGTACAAGTTAATCTTGTTCTGAAGCTCCACAAAGCACTCTATGGATTGAGATAGACACCAAGGATTTGGAATGTAAAGTTGGATGAAACACTGATTTCATTAGGCTTTGACAGTAATTCGCTTGAGCATGATGTCTATAAAAGGCACAAGGATGGAGAAATATTGTTGGCAGGAGTTTATGTGGATGATAGTTCAATAGCTTTATGTCCGTTATTCTGACACCAACTTCCTTGACCTTCTGACACTGGGCATGCGTCAGCAAATGAACTCAAGGGGCACAAATGAGAGTGAGACATTGTATTGTGTCTTAGTCATCACAAGATCAAGCATAGATGGGATCATTGAGTTCAGAACATAGATGAAAGAAAAATTCAGCATGAGTGATCTTGGTCCACTCAAATACTATTTGGGTATTGAGGTGGGATAATCAGTTGATGGGATAACACTGTGTCAAAGAAGCTATGTGAGGAAGATAGTTGAGATAGCTGGGATGATTGGATGCAATCCCTGTCTAACTCCAATGGAAAATAGACTAATGTTGCAGAAGGAAGATATGAGCTCATTTGTGGATGCAACTGAATACAGAAGGCCGGTTGGTTGTCTGAGATATATGGTTAATATCAGGCCTGGCATCTCTTATGCAGTAGGGATGGTTAGTCTGTTTATGGAAGCACCCACATCCCATCACATGGCAGTTATAAAATGAATTGTGAGATACATTAGTGGAACTGAAAGTTATGGGTGTGTGTTCAGAAGAGGAAGCACTAAATTAACATTGACCGGTTACACTGGCAGTGATTTTGCAGGAGACTTAGAGGACAGGAGAAGCACAACATGTGTGATGTTCTTCTTAGGGCCTTCGGTCGTGACTTGGAGTTCAAAAAAGCAAAAAATAGTGACATTGTCAAGTTGTGAAAATGAATATGTTGCGGCTGTCACTAGAGCATGTCAGGGTTTGTGGCTGCATAGGTTGGTCAAGAGCCGAAAAGAAGGAATGACTGAAAGATTCAAGCTGCTGGTGGACAATCAATATACAATAGCTTTAAGCAATAATCCAGTGTTCCATGATTGAAGTCAACACATAGACATGAGGTATCATTTCATCCATGAGTGTGTTGAGAAAGGAGTAACGTACATCGAGCATGTGAACACCGGAGAACAAATGACAAATATCCTGACAAAAGAACTCGGGGGAGAAAGATTTCTTGAGCTGAGGAAGAAGATAGGAGTTGTCGATGTCAATGTACACCAAGGTTAAGGGGGGATTTGTTAGATGTAACTAGGGTTGAAAATAAAACTCGAGGCTTCTTAGTTAGCTCAGGCTAAAAAGACTAAGCTTGGCTCGGTGGCCAAACAAATTAATTGGAGCCACTTTCTTAGCTTGGTGGTCAAACAAGCTAAGCTTAAACTAGTTCACAAGGGGCTCATTGGCTTGGTCTCCGGCCTAGCCCAGAGAGGCTAACCGCCCCATCGCTATTAGCTTTCAACTACAAGCCTCCAACTCTCAAAGCCTTAGTCCAAATTCCTAATATCATCTCCTAGAGACGTGTTACGCCACCACCCTCACAGTAGAACCCCCCGCACTCCCCCACCCACAGGTAACCTCCGCCTCATTCCCAGGCAATCCTCTCCCCCCCAGCCGCCGCACACCGCTATTGCCGCGCGACCGTAAGCCTCTTTGCTCTGACCGCCGAGCACCGCTGCTACCGCGGGAGCGCATGCCTCTCCACCTCGGCTGCCACACAGACAGACCTGTCTGGGCAGCTGCTGAGGCGGGATCTGTACCACGGGCAGACCTATGTTGATGCATGGGTATTCCCAGGAATACCCAACAATTTTGGTAAAAAATCGAGTATATATATGGTATACATACATATAGCTTATGATTTTCTTGAAGATTTCAATTCTTTTTTTGTTAAGTATGGAATCAAAATTGCTAATATGGATAGTTTCTACAAACCGGTTGGAAGAGATAGGAGATTCTTTACAAAAGTCAAGAATTTACATCGTTTTTATGTTGACATGTTCTTAAGTGTCATTGATAGGCAACTTCGAGAGCTTAATAAGAGATTTGATGAGGTAAACATAGATTTGCTTCTTTGCATGGCATCATTCAATCTCGCTGATTCATTTGTTGCTTATAATAAAGCCAAATTTGTTAAGCTTGCTCAATTTTATCCTAATGATTTCTCAAGCTCGGAGTTGAATCATCTTCCTTATCAACTTCAACTATTTGCTACTGATATGCGTAGAGATGAAATGTTTAGAAAAGTGAAGAATCTTGCTGATATTTCTATTATGCTTGTTAAAACAAAGAAGCACATCAAACATGATGTTGTGTACAAGCTTCTCAAATTGGTGCTAATACTTTCCGCAGCTACTGCTAGTGTTGAGAGAGTATTTTTCTCCATGAATTATGTGGAGAACAAGTTGAGAAATAGGATGGGGGATCAATACAATGATTGTTTGATCACATTTATTGAGGGTGAGTTCTTTTTGTAAGTTAAGGACAATGATATTATCAACCGCTTTCAAACCATGAAGGAACGTAAAGTTAAAATTAAATTATAATTTTATTAAATATTTTTTTATGGATATCTTTAGTTTGAACAATATGTACTTTTAATTTATGCTGTTTTGAATGTTTCATATTTTTTGACTGGACACTTTCTTTTGGCTAATTGCTAATTTCTGGCTCCGCCAGTGATCTGTACGCAAAAACGAGCCGTATGACACCGGGTTCCTGAAGGTCTCGGACGTTCACACCATCTACTACTAGCAGTCTGGGAACCCCCAGGGCCATGTTCAGTACAGCATTATTATTAAGGCTCATCATCTTCTTTTTCTCTAAGTCAGTACCCACTCATAAGGCTGAAAGGGTTTTCTTGTGGTGCTATACCTTTGACCTGATGGTGGAAATCATTCACTAAACGGTGAAGAGGGAGGCGAAGAGCCATGTTTGAACGTTCCAGGCAGCCTATACATGATGAAAGAGTATTGAAGTATAAGTGGATTATCCAATTTTTCCATATGAGATTAAGCTTTTGGGGCCAACTAGCCAATGCATACAATTTAATAAGTCAGTCCTACCTCTTTGCCAGATATGGCGCATGCAATGCATGTCTAGCTAACTAGCTTAGGTGAATATATATGCAGAACGACGTGCCTTTAGACAGAGATTGAAGGCCTAGTTACGATTGAAATGGATGACTGCAAGTAGATACTATGTGAGAACTAAGTATAGTTTAGTTAGTTAGGATCCTGATGGTGGATCATGTACATTCAAGTTCAAGCTCTAGACTCGGCATGGATGTTTATTTTTTCTCTAAGTTCAAATCTCGTGTAAGTGCATGCACATATAAAATGCAATCCAATCTAATTTAGACATGTGATAAAATGCACCCATGTGGGGTGTATAGTGTGTCTTTGATGTGTGTGAGTTCCTCATACTTATTAAAAAGAAAGTACACACTTAGTGCTTTTTTAGGGACTGCAAGAATACACCTTTTTTTTTTTTGACACTTCACCATTGAATACACCTGATCTTTAAAACTAGCCATGTCTGCGGATGCAGAACGTATCCGCGATTCTAAGATTTTTGACGGCCTACATTGACGAAGGACAGAGGACCGCTGATGAGAGGCCCACATTCAAAGCTCGGCAGCATGTTGGGCTAGCAGTCTGGCCCATTAAAAATCCTGCCTCTTGCGTCTACTCTCGCTTCAAATTGCTCTTCTGATGGCGAACATAGAAGCCAGAAGTCCTTGTCACCTCTTCTTTTCATGCAAATGCGACGGGTTCTCCAGGTCGAGCACAGCAAAATGCCATTGCCGCCTTCACCCCCATCGCTGCGCTTGCACACCCTGAGTCCGGAGAAGGGCGAGCCCATCCTAACCACTCCAGCTCAGATCCCAAGCCGCGCCAGCAACATCAGCCGCGGGTGTGGGCACGCTACTGACATACTGTAGCAATCGAGCCCACCCCTCTGCGCTGCGCAGCTGCAAGAGGACACCGAAGCGACGAGAGAACATGTTGAGGTGTCTTTGCTTACCTGAATTTCCTCCCGTCTAACTCAGTAGATGTATATAATCTTAAATTCAATCAATTAAACAGAAGATCAATTTAAACTGTTTAAAAAATATAAACAACTAAATATTTTTTTTAATACGTATAACTTCACTTAACATATTTTCCTTCAATCTACATACGGCTGTACAAAATTCCATTCTAACCAACAAACATACCCTTAGTATCACCCCCGCTCCCGAGTCCCCACCCACTGAGCCCACCCTGACCCGACCGGTCAAAGCCGCTGCTGCGCCCTGCCGCGGCCCCGCGCGCACAACGCTCAAACGACGCGCACCCGGCTGCCCGCGTCCGTGCAGCCAGCCTCCTCCCTCCCTCCTTGCCTCTTTCAAACGCCGACGCGGACCGAGCGGTTTCCCAAGCGAGGGAAAGAAAGAGACGCCACGTCGTTTCAAAAATCATGGCATGCAGAGCCAACGGTCGCCTAAGTAGCAGCTCGCAGTGGCAGCGGCGGCCATCAAGTGTCACACACTGACACACCGCACAAGGCGTCAAAAGGACCTGCCTCCCTCGAGTTCTTGACCCCTCTTTTGTCCGCCGCGAGCACCTCTGTTTATAAGTAAGCAACAGCCGCGTCGGCGAGGGGATCGACCAGCGGCAGCCAGCCCTGTAGCTTCGCGTGCGCTGCAGAGTGTGGCGATCGATGGCGACCGTGCCGTGGGCGACGGTTAGGAGGTCGCTGCAGGAGGGCACGTCGTACGCGCAGCAGGCCCAGCAGCAAGCGGCCGCGCGGTCCGCGTCCACTGGGAGGTCGGTGGAGACGCTGGTGGTGATCGTGGCCGCGATCGTGCTCGCCGCGGTGCTGGCGGGCGTCCTAGCGCGGGTGTGCGGCGGCCGGCACGTGGCGCCGAGCCGGGACGACTGTGACGACGAGGGGTGGGTCGAGAGGCGCTGCCGGAGCTGCCTCGACAGCGGGCTGCCACAGCCGGCGCCGCCGCAGGGATCGTCAAAGACGAGTGAGCCCAAATAGTGCTTGTTCGTGTAGTGGTAGGGTCTAGCACAGTACCAGCATCAGCATAGTGTAGTAGCAACATAGAGTTGGAAACTTTGTTCACGAGAGTACGAGATTAGGATCTCCGGATTCATCCTCACTGTAAGATTTTTGGTACTGATAAATTAGTAATAGTAGGTAAATTACCTGCGTGTGTGAACTATAAAGTCTGTTCGATCGCCTACTGGATACAGTTTCTGTTCAGTGTTGCCTTCAGTACGTGTATTTGTACTCGCATCCGAACGCCATCTTCCTGCACCAATGCGTCCTTTGGTTAACCGTGCAAGGTGCAAATGCGTAATTGAATTGACTTACCATAACTGGTGTATCTAGTAATATTACACCCAAAATGAAAAGGCAAGGAACCTTTAAAAAACAACGCACCAGCTCGAATGACCAAAAGTACCCGAGCTAAACCGGAGCAAGAGCAGACTCCCCGCACCAACAGGTAATACAGAGGAACCACGGTGTCAGATCCCATGTTCCCATGCACCCAACCAGGCGACCAGCACGGAAAATGGCAATGGCAAACAACCTTTTCTCTTAGGTGAACTGATTACTATTAAAATGGATTTAAAGTAAGCTGTTCCGGCCTGCTAACAAATTTACATCAGGCCTATCTCCCAGTATCGTTTTTGCACACGTACATCCATGGCCAATGGATTGAATTTTACAACAAGGACTCCAAGCAAAGCTTAGAAATGATCTGTTCGCAAGAGAAGATAGCTTCGACGCCACTGCAATTCACTGGTGAAGAAAACATCAGGTCAGCTTCTGAAAAGATGCAATCAACCTTCAGTGGGTTAAGATAGAGTGCGAAGTTATTTACCTCTGGATAGCAGTCCTGATGTACTATGGTTTGATTATGTGGATTAACATGCACCACACAAGATATTGTCCCCTGCAAGAAGCCAAGAACAATCATACAAGGGTTTCAGTACTTGTGGATGATAGACAACGAGCATAGCACAAATAATGTATACTATTGGACAATCCTTTTTTCAGGAAAAGGTCATTCATGGTATTTGAAGTCACAACACAAAAACGACTATATGGTTCAGTCATCCATCCATCCATCTTTTGTTCAATGCAGCAGTCGATTATGAGTAACCAAGTGCCAGGAAGCAAGACACCTGTCTCTTGTTCGGTGATGCATTCATAGGTGGGTCAATAATTCCATGAGACCAAAAAATGTAGAACGAACATTTTTATTTGGTCATAACAAACATGAATCAAGTAACCGACCCAACCTGGAAATAAAACATATATGACCTAGATCAATGAAATCACCAATGCGGCAACGCCAGTATCTTTTCCTAAAATTCCTTCCCATGCATACTAATAATTTGCAACCAGAACATTCTTGATAGACATATAGTGTTATCAGCATAACGCTATGTTAATCCCCTGAATTTCCAGCAATACAAATACCAATATAGAAGTAATACCCTCTAAACATGTTAGATAAAAAAAGGTGCCATGCAAATTAGTGGCATCAGACGAGTATTTTCAAGGACAAATGCAATTTTTTTCCCAGAGTCTTAAAAATGTGGAACCGGCTCTGCTGCAATGGAGGCACCCCTGCAAACCTCGCCGTGTTTGCACTCTGCAGTGGTCATTATATCATGCCGAATCCGTGAAAAAACTAGGCACTGCACAGGATTAAATATGGCCCCACCTCTCAACCTCCCTCCAAACAAGATTTCGGAGGAAAAGGGAAGAACAGATGTTTTAGAGCCAAAACAACTATGGCCTCCTTAATAACGTTATGCCAAAACAAATAAAATATCCAAATGCAACACCCGCATGGATTTAGCCTGCTTTTGACACATAAACACTGCTAAGGCATGATTCAGGGCCTGTTTGTTTTAGTTTAGATTCTGAAAAGCTGCTTTTAAAAGCTTAAGCTAAAACAAACAATTAGATTGTACAATCCACTTTTCAAAATCTAACCCCTTTTTTCTACCACAATCTACAAGCTGTCTCCCACCAACTTTTTACAGATTGCGACAACAACAACAACAACAACAACAACAACAACAAAGCCTTTCAGTCCCAAACAAGTTGAGGTAGGCTAGAGATGAAACCCATAAGATCTTGCAAGTCTAGTCATGGCTCTGACACGTAGATAGCTAACTTCCACGCACCTCTGTCCATGACTAGTTCTTTGAAAAATAGAAGTGTACACACAAGCCTAGGGTAATTACCCACCAATGCCATTACTATTCTCGCATCGTTATTTTTTTCCTTCACATCCTTCTATTCTATTCGTCTCCTCCCAGCCTCCGCCCCCTTGCGTCTTTGCGCCCCCGACGCCCCCTCACGCGATCACACGACGCTACCTCGAGCGTGCTGCACTCCACTCCACCACAATCACGCGATGCGACGTGGTTTGGTGATCGCGCACAGGATGCCACCGCTCAAGTCTCAACCCTCCACTCCACGCCAAGATACATCGGTGGGTTCTCCTAGCTTCTCTCCATCCAACAATAACTATCCGTTAGATCAGTACTTGTGAAGTACTTGTTTTTTCTTTTCAGATTTTGTCGTAGATTGTATGCGATACCTTTTATATAATGGAATACAAACATATCCCGAATGCTATATTTAATTACATTCTTGCATGTAACGGGTTTACTATATTTCCATGAGCTTGAAATAAAAATTTCTTGTGTAGTCAAATCATAGGCCATTAGATCGATCTTTGCCAGGATTTAGGATAAAAACAACAAGATTACCAATCAAACCCTAAGGTTTTTTCTTCTCCTATAGCTTCATAATTACATTGTCTTTCCTTACTCCATGAGACAACCTCTGCCATGTGTGTTTTTATTATCACGAGACAACTTTAGATGGATTTTATTACGAAAATTTGTATTTCTCACCTTGCTACAAGTCCAAAATGTAGTAGTTACAAATACATACACACAACACAGCTCATTTATCATATAATTAGGATCAAATATGAAAAACAATGAAAGAAAAGGTTAAATAGATATAAATATGCACTCAGAAAAACTAGGAGTATTACGGACATTACGTAAGCAAAGCAAACATCCAACCCACACCATAATCCAGGATGTCAAACAACCCTCGGCTTTTGGACACTCAGCTTTTTACAATCCAGCTTTTCAAAATCTACAATCTAGAAGCTACTTTTCAGAATCCCAAACTAAAACAAACAAACCCTTCATTGAATCTAGGAAGGTTGCTCCATATATACTCTAGTGAGCAATGGGTGTACTATGAAAATAAACAAATTTCTTTCACAAGGAGCAAACATATCTTTATGGGCAACTAGGAGCAGAAGTGCAAGTGAACAATAAACATGGTTTGTGATGAGTAGATGTCAGACCGAAAATTCTTGAACTCTAGCTTTATGGCAACTGAGACAGCGAAAATAACAACCTGGCAGGTCTGGTAATACCTGGCAAGGTTTTGGGAGCCAAACTAGATCCTTATCATTGCTAGGGAATAGGTAGCCTTCGCTGGTCAGGAAAACTTGGAGGTGTGCTGATCACAAGACAAATTGCCATGAGTTCCCATGGAGAAAGCAATTTGTTGAGATTTGAGAACTATTTCTTATGTCAGATAAGCCTGATGTTTGGTGTTTCAATGGTTATGTGATACAGAGATGGGGGCCACATTCGATCCTACTGTTAGTTAGGTTTTTCTTCCTAACAGATGAGATGACATGCACTGCATGGTCAAGGTTTTGCAATGGAAGCTCCATGCCACCTGAGTTGGTAGGATTGCGCGAGCACAGTCAAATACATGATATTGAAATATTTAGATTCATAATTAGTTTTTAGTCATCAGCCCTGAAGCATCCTTCGAAGATCCTCAAAACTCCTTTCGAACTATAATATCCTTTTCATAACTCTCTAGATTTAAGAACATCATTGTGCCAAACATGCACCAGGATTGTGAAAAGAACGTGTATGCCACACCATTTAATTTGTTCTATTAGGTACTTGATTGTTCTCTGAATTACAAGTTACCGTGCAGGCAGGATACAAATGGAAGGAAAATTGTAAATATGCTAACTCAAATTGTCATTTCATTTGAGCGAAATGCTTTATTTAAACATAAATAATAAAGCAATTTGGCAAGTTTCACAGTAATTCCAAATCTAGATAAACACAGGAACAATTTGGCATTTAAGTATTCAACTATGAATATTAGCAAAGAATATATAAATATATATACTTTCTCTAGGGATGTGAAAATGTTATTTTTATGTACCATAGGACCTGATGAGTACAATAAGTGATTTTAAGCCATATGAATTGTTGACATGTATTCTTCACTCATGATGTTAAATCTATTATTCCTTTTATGAGGTGACCCTTATGGATAACAATTCTCAGAAGAACCAGTCAGTTTTTGTTTTTTGGAATAAAGGTTGTTCCCTTAGTTTCATTACCATGAAACTATGTCTGTGGCAACATTAACAGCGCTTACATCAACACATACAAACTCTGGGGAAACAAGCTGAAACGCTGGCCCAGAATTGCCAGTTCAGCTACAAAATAATCATACACACAGGAAAAATTCAGCAAACAGAATCCAGCACCTCATAATACTCTGAACACTTATTTTTATTTCACAAAAAGAAAAGCAAACAGAGCATATATTGATTTGCCTTTTCAATGACCATGTGTTCCTAGTTCCTACAGTAATATACTGTATTATATTGTACATTGAAATAAAATATTATAAAGATGTTCTATAGATGCAAGAGGTAAAAGTTCGATGATCATGATAACAAAGATGATGAATCAATACAAGGTATGGCAAACTATAAACAGCATTTAATCATGTGTGTCGACTATACAGATTGAAATATTAGACTGTTTAGTGAATCATGACTTTGAGAATTAGAGCATGTTTCTCCCCTAACAATATATTACACCATAATCTCAAATCGAAAGCTCTGAACACGATGACCATACCATGTTTGGTGGTTTGGCCAATGAAAGATATTCTGGTGTAAACCTTATTTACTCACTTTTTTTTGCTACATTGCCCTCAGTTGGTTTTTTCTTTGAAGTACATTAGCCAATATATGGATCTCAAAAACCAAGTCAGATAGACTATATACGGCCAAGCTATTGTAAGAGACGAAAAATTCCAACTTGTTTCACCAGTCATCAATATCCTACCTAATCCATCGCTACAGCCAGCTCGATTGCTTAGAGATTCTAATCAATTCACCAAGTCTGCGTTGTATAAGAAAAGTAATCAACAATTAGGGTTTCCGCGGCGCGCACCTTGACGGGAATGCTGAGGAAGAAGAAGTGGAGGTGGCCCTCGACCTCGGCGACGGTGTCGAAGGGCACAGATCCCCGCGAGAGGTCCTCGAGGAGGTAGATCGCGTCCTCTACCACACGTATGCCGTCGAGGTGGAGATCGGCGTCGATGTACGACACAGCGCGCGCGCGGACGCGGCCCCCGCCGGATGTGACCCGCCCCAGTGGAGCGCCGCGGTAGCCAATGGAGACGTCGAGGCGGGTGTAGTCGAGAGCGAAGAGGTCTGGGTTGCGGACGCGGACCTTGAGCAAAGTGGAGATAGTGACAGCGACGGCAGGGCGGGCCGCGACGGAGACGTGCGCGAGGCGGAGGCGCGCGATCCTGATGTCCGGGTCGGCGGGCCAGAGGAGGAAACCGGCCAGCGCGAGGAGCGCAAGGGAGGATAGGAGGGGGGCGAGGCAGTGGCAGCGGCAGCCGCAGCCGCGGCGCAGGCGGCGGCGGAGGCGGACGGGGACGAGGAGGACGGCGTAGGAGTCGGCGGGATGCGGGTCGAGGTAGGGCGGCGGGGAGGCGGAGGACGGGAGCAGGGGCTCCCGGTCACGGGAGGAGGGTTGCGTGGTCTTCGCCATGGCGAGCGGAGCGATGGTGGGTTGCGGGATGGGCTGGTGGAGTGGACTGGTGATGGCGGAAGGGACTGGGGCAGAGGGGGGAAAGCAATAGAACAAATATAGACCTGCCACCTGGCGTATCCGGTATCATAGCCGTCCCCTTGCGACTCGAGATGTGAGCCATGGTGCAAGATGCGAAGAGAAGAATGGGACTATGGGGCTATTTGGGAGCAAATTTTATACAGCTTTGTCCGTAAGATTTATCTATATTGTTTATTTTATGATTTAATAGTTAGGTTGAAGAGGAGAGAGAGTATATATGTGTTATTATAGGAAAAAAGTTTTTGAATCTTATAGAATTTGCTTCCGCTGTTTGGTCTGTGGCACATAAAAACTTACCAAACTTTGACATGTTTATTGTATTTGGCTGGTGTTTAGTTGGATGTTATTTTGTCTGTTATGTTTGAAAAAATTTGCCACCTCAATGTACAATGAACATGAGCGTGGGTGACTCGCGGGTGAGTGAATCGATCGTCAAAATTTGGTAGCGCTACATGCTTGCACTCTATTGCTAAGGTGGCAGCAGCTGTAGAGCTGCATATTTTCTAAAACTATATGATTAATGATTTTCAAACTAATATTCTTAAATTGTATATCTAAATTATGATCCGTTTACATTACTATATTCCTTACAATTAAATCTACAAAACAAGATCTCACTTAGGTATACTTAGGTAAAAAAGTAGATGACATGTGAGTCCTACTTATCATATAAACAACCATAATAGATTTTGGTAAGGCTAGAAACCAAACATCATTTGTTTTCACCTCATGCTTTGGCGTTATCATTGAACTGGTAAGGATGTGAACCAAACATCATTTTTCGCTCATGATTTGGCATTACCTATGTTTTGATAATGCCAAGATTTGATAAGGCTCACGAGGGACATGAACCAAACAGGCCATATATCCCATTGTGTACAAGGCAATAGTGTCAGCGTATAGCATATGAATTAAGGGGGTGATTTATTGTCCGCATTTAGGGATCCCGGCTCAGTGGATCCGTATAATCTCAGAGAGAAGCGTGTTTGGTTATCTGTATGTACTGTTTTAGCTTAGACCGGTGGATGCAAGCTCCTGCATCCTCTTATGCAGGCATATCCACTTGTCAGTATCATAAAACCACATCTATACGAGCAACCAATTAAAATCTCAACTCTTGCATCCACTCATACGACCTCAGATTCAGTTAACCAAATAGAAACACAGTTCAGCCTGTCCAAACAGATACAACCAATTAAACACTCTTCTTTTTTCAACCAACTTGCATCCGCTCAAACTGCATATATGATCCATACGAGCAACAGGACATGCAAGCAAACAATCACACCCTAAATGTATGCCTATTGCTGGTCTTGAGGTCATTTTGATTAGTGTTTCGCTGGTAGAGCTTATTGTCCAAATATCATCCATCTCCGGCTACAAATATTGAAATCCAAATCTAGAGCGTTGTTCTTGGATGGACTCTCCTCTATGGAAGGTTGCCTAATGCTAGTGGATGCGCCAGAGTCGTAGTGGACGGTGTGATGATCGGCACAATTGAAGTCCAGCGTCCATTGCTGGATCCAGCGTCGTACCCAATGAGGCCTCAGGACGATGGGTGTGCCAAAACCTTTGGGCGCCACGAATGATGGTTGTGTGCATGGGTGAGTTGAACGTGCCTTCAGTTGGTTTCCACTCTTCGGTGTGCTTCAATGCACTACAACAGAATGGTCATCAGTGATGACTCAAAAACACCATCAGGGGTGATTTTTGAACCGACACTAATTACTCAACAACGATAGTCTATGACTATCAGTACAAAGAACAAGCACTGATGCTCAGACTATCAATGTTAGTCCATAAGAACGAATCTACATTGATAGTCTGAGTATCAGTACCGGCTAATGTGACAAGCCGACACTGATACTTCTGTAGACACAAATAAATTATTAATTTAATAATACAATATTCAAAATCCTATTTCAAATTTGTATTGAAATATATATACACATGGATCACAAATAGTTCATCTACATCTGTACATAATCATGAGTTCATCAACATCCACATATAAATATTATGATAGTTCACATCATAGGTTAAATACATTGCAAATGCATTCATCTCTAATTCTATGATGCACGTCGAATCATATAGTCTTTATAGCTGATATCTATAATATCAATTCCATATATCTCATCCAAATGGTGTAGTGCATAAACAGGCGCACTATCTCGAGCAAGAAAGGGTAGGTCCATCATAGTCACATAAACACCAAAACCTCCTCCACCGAACTCCACATAAGCCTGATACTTGCCTTCATGAACTATTTTGACTTTCGGGCGAATCATTGTGAAACCCAACTGCTCCATGACATAACGTAAGAGTGAACCTAAGCTAACATCCAAATGCTGTCGTTCCAGTAAAAATCCTACAGGCAAAGAGTATGAATATGAAGAGAAAATTTGATAATGTATGAAAAAATACTATAGACTAAAATTTGTAGCACCAACCGTGTCATGTGCATGTAACCATGATAGACTGATAGTCATTGAAGCCACATCCTCCACATTCTACTCAAATTTGTAATTTGAAATAGCTGTAGTCAGGTAAAATGTACCCAACTTGATCCTCAATCTCTTGCAAAACCGCTGCCAACGTGTTTTTTTGAGCCACATCTCAGGTTATTGGATGCCAAAGACAACAATATTGATAGATTCTTCATTTACCGACATCTGAAAACTAATTGATATCTTCTTTGTACCACTATCATCTATAGTGGTAGTTACAATAGGTTGTGTACAACCCTCTATGTTAGCAATCGTTCTATTTAACCAAACTGGAGGAGGAATCACCTACATCAATAGATGCATATCTTTAACAACTACATATTTTTTAATTATCAGTTGTCCAACCAAAATAGATGCAAGGTATACTATATTGATCAACCCTGAGCGCGCCAGGGAGAGCAGGGCGTCGAGTTCGTAGAGGAATATGCTGGGAGGATGCGAGAGGGGGGAGGCACCACGCGATAGGATGTAGACACTACTTCATATGCATCCATGATACCTGTTAGATCCACGTGACATCTACAAAGAGTAAGGCATATGTAAATCAACAAATTTTACTTCTCTGGACGCTGGAGTTAGGGCATGAACTACCAGCGGCCCTCGCCCTTGGCCCTAACCGAGGAGGGGTGGAGCGGGCCAGGAGCGTGTGTGTGTGGGGGGGGGGGCGTTTTGGACTCGGCGGCGGGCTGTGCATCATAGCCATGGCATGGCAGCGCGGCTATGGCTGCGCGTGCGTCGACCAAGCAGAGAGCGGCATCACACAGGGAGGAAGAAAGGAGAGACAATGCTCACCAATATCGGGGACGGCACGGAGGCGGCATCGGTGATGGGGACGAGGACAAGGACGGCGGGCCTCCAGGGACGAGGATGGTGGGGCTCTAGGGATGGCGACGGGGATGAGGACGACGACGAGGATGAGGATGATGGCATTGGGGAGACAACAGGGCTCCAAGGACAGCGACGTCGAGGAGGTAGTGTAATCGATAGGCGTGTAAGGGATTGAGAGGCTGCAGCTAAGTCATCATATATGTAGGGATCGAGTATCAGTGTTGGCTCGTAATACGAACCAGCACTGATACTCAGTATTAATGCCGACTCATAGTTACCAGCCAGCACTGAAGAATCAGTGTCGATTTGTACTAAGAACCGACATTGATATTGAATATCGGTGCCGGTTCTACCCTTCTCAATTGATGATCGAGCACAGGAAGGTATGAACAGGCATCGATACTTCATCAGTGTCGGTTCTATCCTAGTCGGTATTGATGACCTAGCTTGGATGACTATTTCTGTTGTAATGGTGATGGGAAGGGGACACTACGTGAAAAAAAACATCGTGACGGGTAATAATCTTCAAGGGTGACATGTCACTGATGAGTCATCACTAGTAATGGTTTACGACCTATCACTTATGAGATCATAGGTGACGGGTCATAATTGTAACCCATCACTGACGCGTGTCTCTCATGTGCTAAGGAGAAAGACATAAGTGACGGGTAACCTTGTGATCCATCACTTATATGTTCACACAAGTAATAGGTAACCTCTTCACCTATCACTTATATGATTACATAAGTACGGGTAATGTTATTTACTCGTCATTTATGTGTAGGTTGCCCTGCATGTTTGTTTTATTTGCTGGCTGCATCCTGGAGCATAACCAGGATTTGACAGTCGTCTTCTTCCTGGAAACAACAGCAATACATCCAAATCCATATCGACAAACACATTATATAAGAACCCACTTCATCACAGAATCGCAAGGTTATAAAGTTCCAATCAATTCATCACAGAATCACAACGGTTATAAAGTTCCAATCAATTCCTATTACATAAGACCTCACAATAAGGGTTTCTATAGTGCAACTCGTCATGTGAGTTGATGATTTCAGACATCATGAACTCGGCAATCCGTTGTCAAATCCCGAGAGTGCACCGTTGTCGAAAAAATAAGCATGATAATCCTGTATAATTTGACATGTAACTAATGTTATGTTATCATGAAATTAAACTAATTACTTAAATTAGTTATGAATAATATTGTATTGAACTTACATCGGGGGATTTGATATCCTTTGCTCGGATCGTGAAGAGCATGTAGTACACAACATAGAATCCACATGTGTTGTCCAGTGCTTGTTGCTAGCACAATGGAAAAAAATTACGTTTAGATTAAAAGAAAAAAAAGTAGAAACATAGAGCATATGGTAATCTGTTTGATAGCATTTACCGCGAACCTGGTCTTATGTGTTAGTCTATGGCCGTCTTTTGCGTTGTAGTCAGGATCAACTCGAAGGTACTTGTCAAAAGCCCTGCATAAAGAGGGATCGAATTATAGAACATTTGGATGTTAGAAAAGTTAAATATGTAAACTAAGCCTGACAGAACTTACGCATCAAGGAATCCTTTTATAGTGTAATCACGTTCTCCAAATTTGCCTTTTGGTCATACTGGTCTTGATGAGTCGAGGTATCATACCAAGTTCCACTTGAGGCAAATGACCAGTAAGATCCAATAGCCACCGATGTTGTGGGCGTCTAACAGGTTGTTCATTTTGGAATAGTATTGCATTGCCCTAGCCATATAGTCCACAACGTAGTTGCCATGTGTTTCGATAGCTGAGATTGAAATGGCCTCAGGGTCAAGAAATCCAATGGGCTTCTTCTTCTTCTTCTTTGTTTCTTTGTTCAAGTGTCTATAGATAATAATATAGTTATATTCAAGACTTATTGGTATTAATTACTGAATGTCTAGTTTCAAGGGACTTACAATATGAAGATCCGTAACAACGATACGACCATGGCATCAAGGTTGAAGAGGTCATATAAGTCATTGAAACTCACAAGGAAGTAGTCATCTTCAATTAAGAAGTGATGTTATATGTACTGTATGACTATGGATTGAACCTTGGTGTCTCTAGAAATCTGCATGTAGTAATTATGCAGGTCGACACCTGATTGTCCCACCTTTGTTAGGTCATCTACTGTCATCAAGGGCTTCCTATATTAAAATTTGTATGGGCTCTAGTCCATGATGCTCCTATGTTCATCGACTTCTTCATTGGTGTAATGGCCTTCGACTTCTTCGGCAAGCGCTTCTTAGAGCCTTTCTTCTCGGCTCCCTTTTCCTTCTTCTTGGGCTATTTTGGGGAGACAAAATTCGAGCTGGAAGTAAGGTTGCCGAATGTGGAGGAGAAGGCAGTGAAGTTGGCTTCTCTAGAAGTGAGGGGTGCGGCGACGGTGCACTTGAAACTCGTCTAGACTGAGATGCACTGGAGACCACATTGTCGCCCCTCTTCCACTGGATCCTTTGACAAAGAGCTTCTCCCAGAGTTGTGACTTCATCATTGGGAGAAGCTCCAACATGTGATGGGTCACATTGCTATATACCATGTCCACCGTAACCACATCATAGCCAGCACATATCAAGACTGTATATAAGAAAGCGCCCGCACCCGATCTGCTTTCACCGCCTGCCGTCGCCATGTGGGGCTCACCCGTCGGAGTCATCTTCTCCGAGTCGAATTCGGCTGCACTGCCATATCCAATCAGAAATCAGTCACTGTCCAAGAGTCCCTGGCCTCCACGAGACCCCCTTCGGCCGCCTATTAAACTAGCCGCCCCTCCTTGATCTTTTCCCATCACAAAACCCGCTGAGTTCTAGCATTCTCGTCGAGATCCGAAGCCTGCCGAGCTGCCATAGTCACCGCCTTGGTGTAGCTCGCCGTCTCGCCACTCTAGAGCCAGCCAGCATTGCCCGAGCTCACCAGGAGAACCGCTTGCTCTTGCCTGACCTCTAGTCGTCATCGCCTTCACCTTCCGACTGCCGGAGCGCCTTCGCCGACGAGATCCCGAGCTCATCGCCGCCCCCTTCCGTCGTCGACCCCCTTCCTGAACCGTGCCGACCTTGGTAAGCCCCCAAACCGACTCCCCATACGCTTCTCTTCTAGATTCGTCGCTCGCCGTCGAGATCCGACGCCGACGACATGATTCCGGCGAGTACTCCGGCCGTGCACCGCCGCTATCCTCTCGGAGTCACCGTGTCCCACCCATACCCTTTTGGTGACCAGTTAGAATCCGCCACGTGGCACACTTAATTCTAGTTAGCTCTAGTGCCACATCATCAAGCCATATCACCTTGCCACGTCACCTTTTTCCCACGTGTAAGCCCAATCAGTAGCCACGTAATAAAACATATTTTTCAATACAAAAATAAATCTAATAATTCCAGTAATTGGTAATTTTTGCAAATAAGCCCCTGGACTTTCCTATTTTCATAAAAAGAGATATGCCTTTTTACACTTAGGTCCCTAAACTTTTCCAAAATTACATATAGGTCCCTCTATTTTCCTTTTATTTTTCAAATTAAACCCTAAAAACTGTTTTTAGCGATTCTTTCGCTGTTATATTCGTTTATCTGAGCTTTATCTTTCTAGATATGGTTTGTCTTGTTGTTCTTTGTTTTGTGCTCTGTTCTTAGAATATTTTGTTTGTGTGCTTTGTCAGTAATTGTGCGATTAGTCTAAAATATCTCGGATCAATTTGAGGAACGTCAAGATCAAGAGCTAGGATACACTGAGCATCATGGAGGAGAAGGCAAGTGTCCTTGATCATCTTGAACATATGATTTAAACTATTTTGTTTTAAAAATTGCATGCAGCGTCTATTAATTTGATAGGTAGTCACCTATGTTAGGGTTTTTCTTAGATTTTTCCTTATCATCTCTTGGAATCTAGATGTTTATGGTTAGATATCTTTGGTGGGTAGATTATTTAGCTATGCTTTTGGGATACTGTGAAGTGTCATAATCTTAACTAGTGAACATATGCAACAATGGTGGTTAACTTGTTAATATTCTAGTAACATGGAACTTTAGGCCTTGATTGAAGTGGTTTTGGTGGTTGTCATGGTTACGTTGTTGGTTTAGTGTTTGCTCAAGTAACCTAAGTAAGAATCGGTTTGTGAAGCGACAACCCAAGAAGTAACGTACCAACCACGAGGCTGATATGGGTAAGGCGTGACATACTAGTTAGAGTCTATCCAGTGTGCGTTGTGTTAGCATAAAATGGGGCTTCTGGGTAGGAGTTAGACTCGCGTAAACCCTAGCGGTGAAACCTAGTGGGCAGATGCATACTGGATTAGGCTATGGTTAGTGGAAAATATCATTTAGTGATTTTTTGACGGCACACCACTGACGTGTGTTAAGTGTCTTGCAAACACGATAACATGGAATTTACTAACTCGTGGGGAAAGCTGGACAACCTCTGTAGAGTGTAAAAACTATTATAACCGCCGTGCACGCGGTTATGGGAGACTTGGATCCTCACATGATTAGTGAATTGTGATTAGTGGGTTGTGGTTATGGAGTACTAGACAGTTATGGTATACAAGGTGGGGAGCCTTGTATGTTGGGTGTTGGACTGTATGGGTTACATCCATTTAATAATTGTTTAATGCTTTTTGAGTTCAAATATCTTTTCATTACTCGTATTTACGCAAATATACCATGTGTTAGCCTATTCTTGTTGAAAGCCTATATGTCATTACTTCATCACACTTGCTGAGTACTTCATGTGCTCACCCTTGCTATCTTCCACAATACCTATGCTGCTCAGTGGAAGACTTTGAAGATTTCCAAGATGACGACCTGGTGTTCTAGGAGCGTGTCTTCCGGTCGTTGCCTGTGGAGTGCTTGTCGCCGATGCTTTCGTCCCGCTGCCATCGTTTAGATGATGTCGTTTAGTTATTAAAGTTGTTTATGTGAAGTCTTTATTGTAAGAAGTAAACAGTTGTAAATTAAAGTATTACTTTTGTTACTTCACCTATGATGTCCTTATGTTTGTTAAACCTCCTGGGCACACATAAGCCGCATTTGGTTTTGTCCGTTAAAATCGGGTGTGACATACTCCTCCAATCATCCCACGGTTTTGAGGTCTAAACGTAAAATCTTCTGCATGCTTCTTAAAACGTGACTCGCCACTTGCTTATACCTTAAGCAAGTGCTCTGAAGTCGACACGTGTACTCCGTCTTGCGATCATGACCGTCAGCAAGTCTCTCCCACTCTTGATCCCTCGGGCCGCCTTATCACTTGCACCGGTATCCTTTTCGCTTGACTTTGTCAATACACCATCTTCATCCTCTGTTTCATGCTTTACTTGATTTTCACGTGTACAATTAGGATCACCCTTGACTCTGTAGAACCTCCTTGATCGTCCGGCACCAAGCACCCGCTTAGCCCGATCACCCACCGTCGACTGCCAAGTTGCATCCGTCACCTGCACACCATGAGACAAGCAAACACATTTCTCCAACACTAACTCCAGTTAGTCCATAATCAAAATGCTCAAACCAAGCTTAAGCAATCCAAAAGTCGACAAACCAAATCGACAACCTTGTCAATTACTCATCACATATAAACCAATGCACATTTTAAATTGGTTTCTCAATCTCCCTCTTGATGAGTGCATTGACAACACCTCAAAGCACAAAGATTTTGGTTTGAAGAAGATAGGCTCATCCAAGTGACCAAAAACTCAAGAAAGCGCAAAAACATGTTACTTGACATAAGTAAGGATGCATAAGGCATAAGAGAGGCAAAGACAATCTAAAAATCTCAAAAGAGCAATAACAACTCAAAAACACAAAATCAAATGCTCCCCCTTGATGAATGCACATTTTTCATTTATGCAAGATTTTTCTTTGATTATGTGCAAATTTTTCATATATCCCCCTTTTCATTCATTTCTCCCTCTTTGGCAATGCAAACATCAAGAACAAAATATTATGTAATGCATGAACATGTAATCCCAATGAGCTTTCATAAATATACCAAAAAGCATTTCAAAAATCTAGAAACATCAAAGGGCTACGGAAAAGTAGAAGATGGAGCTCACAAATGCACAAAGGCTCAAAAAGAAATAGTGACACAAAAACATGAAGCTATACAAGCTAAACCCAAAGAATTAGTTGGCGTATTTAATTTCACATAGCCAAATCATATTCAAAGCAACAACCACATAAGCATCCACTCGTGCTGAGGCAATACAAGTATTAAGAACTAACCAACTTCAATATCAAACTAGGCAAACAAGCATTCATAATAGTAGGCTTTGCACACACTCACATATGAAATTAATACTTAGTTAGATCAAGTGAATAAAACAAGATTATATTTTAGGCACATTTCTTTCATTTTTATCCTCAAGTTGCCTCTTATCCAAGCGAAGTGTCGCGTGACTAGGTACGGCAAACACCTCGAGCCTTCAAGACAACCGTATTGGATCACATTTTTACGCAAGAAACTTGATTTTTACATGATTATTCAAAATTCACAACTCATCAAGTATTCATAAAATTAATTCAAGTAGTGTCTTTGCGATACAAGGAACACATGTTCCCCCAAGGTTCTATCATGAGCTAAAAATTTGACAAATACAGAAATCTAGTGCAATATTCCTGAATCCACTGATTTGAACCAAGAAGTCTAGAGCAAGATATTCATCAAACTAGCCTTAGCACAAGTATTGACTAAGCCAAAGTAATTACGAACATGATGATCAAGAATGTAAAATTTCATAGTCTACATGATTCATAAAATCGCCAAATTTCATCTTAAGAAAATCTAGCTTTCTTGAAATATTTCATATTAAAGCATTAAGAGGAGTCTAAGATTAAAAGCTTGTTCCCCACAACTACTCAACTTAGTCCAAATTCAATTCTAGCAAACGAAAATGCTAAAGACATACAAATCAAAGCTTAACTACTATGATTATCTTACATAATATGATGCAATACAAATACAACAAAAGTAAGATAGAGTATATACAAAGGTAACTCAACCTCACACAATACCATAGGAATGGCACACACCAAGCTCTCTCCTCAAATAGGTAAATCTAGTAGTATCTAGAGGCTTGGTGAAGATATCGGTTAGCTGATGTTAGGTATAAATATATTTCAAGTCTATGTCCCCCTTCTCATCTCTCAGAAAATGGAATCTCGCATCTATATATTTGGTTCTGGAGTGCTGAACTAGATTATTGGTGAGCAACAGCTATCAGCAGCTACATATTCAGCTTCAATAGTTGACTGCACAACGCTAGACTATTTACAAGAAGACTAACACACAAGTGAAGTACATAAAAAATGATAAGTAGCAGAGGTACTCTTCCTATCAATTCTATAACCAGCAAAATCCGCATCAGAAAAACCTCAAAGAGAAAGCAAAGAGGCAGCAGAAAACTAAAGTCCATACTCGAGAGTATGCTTGAGGTACCTCAGAATGTATTTCACCACTTGGCGGTGAGACTTCCTGTCACGTCACAAATCTGAAATCACATAATTAAGCATAATTACGCTTCTTAAGCATGATGTTTAATTTTGTGTGACTTTGTTTTTAACTCTAGAGCAATTCATTTAAAGTCATTCGGATAAGAGAGAGAAAATTGGGAGAGAAAAGAATAGAAATCGTATTGGAAATGCCTCCTTTCTCTAACATGTGGGCCCCACCATCCCAGCCACCAAATGGGGCAGAACCACCTGCTCCCTCTCTCTCCTCCCTCACTCCCCACGCCCTCACTTGAGCAGCATAGCTGCTGCAGCTCACTCAGCCCCCCCTCTCTCAAGCTCTCTCTCACTCCTCCCTCGAATCCGCACTCTAGAAGCGAAGCCATGGTATGCATGTGGTACCATTGCGTTCTCTAGCTAAGGATCTACTCATCTATCCAATCCATTTTCATTTTTGTGGAAGAATCAAGTAGTTCTTAGAGTTCTTGACGTTCTTGAGCTTTTTGGAGCAAAAATAGAGTTTTGGTCGAAAATGAGTTTTAGAGTCGTGTTGCTAGTTGATGAGTAAGTTCCAGGACCCTTGGACTACCCCTAACTTGTTCTCTTTAGGCTTGGAAAAGATCACAACTCGAATCGACCAAAAATCCACTCGAGAACAACTTTTCTGGGCTGACCCGGATATTCCGGCCTCACCCGGATACTCCGGGTTCAGCAGGAATTGTCCGTCGAATTATGTTCAAAATTGGTTACGGTTTAGGGTGCAAGATTGGTTTAGAATCCTTTGGATGGGGCATATACACGTTTATGTAGCACATATTTGTAAATTGAGTCAAATCACCCGCGGGAAAAGTTGTGAAGAACCCAAGTCTGTATCACCCGGATAATCCGGGTAAGCCCAGAGACTCTGGGTAATTGCGTTAATGATTAACCAATAGTCTCTCCCAAAGCCTCACTCGTAGTGTCCGGCACATCCCGGATAGTCCAGACCAGCCCGGAGGTTCCGGGTTAAGTTAGAATAGTGGCTAACCGAGAGCCTTCACCGGAGGATAGCCCGGAGCCTCCAGAACTCGGATATTTTGGATTCACTCGGATACTTCGGATCAAATAAGCAAAAGGGCAGTAACCGAGCACCTCTTCCGGAGGTTCACCCGGAGGGTCCGAACCCAAATACTCCGAACCAACCCGGATACTCCGGATGGCTGTTATTTTTCAAATTTTATTTAGATCGTTTAGAGTTGCATTGATTCGCTTGTCTTATACTTCCAGCATATTATCGAGCATTGTGGCATACCTTGTTGCATTCATTCATGCTCATCATTGCACGCGTTCTTGTTTAGTGAACAAGGAGCCGGAGCGTGGCGCGGTGGCAGTTGAAGATGACTCCAATCTTCCAGATTTCTATGAGTGTTGCGTGGGTAATTATAGGTAGCTACCTGAGCAACAAGGCAAGCAACTAAGCATACTGCACATTTGTTCAATTGAATGAAGTTCAAAATTGACAAATTATGCTTATATATATTGCTTGATTAGCGAGTCGGTGTCAGGTATAAACGGGTAGATCCTATGTTTGTTGCATTTGCTCTACCTTGAGATATAGTTTACCCACACCCTTGTAGCCTTGAGAGCTTGTTGTCATCTAAGTACATTTTTGACTTAAATGCTTAGCAATGCATAGGTCACCGGTAGAAGTCGAGCGGTGGAATGTCCCATTGTTCGCGAGCGATAGGTTTAATTGTTGATCACAATGTTGGATATGGGTTGATGATACTTGTATGAGTGGTGAGTATGAGATGAGACGTGAGCGGTGCTAGGAGGTGTTTATCCTGCCCGGATGTGGAGTTCCCCTGGGTAGGTTGGGAGAGGAAACCGGACACCGTAGACCGCTTGCGTCGTTTAAGCACCGATCGTCGGTGTAGTCGGCTTTAGCACTTATCATACTCACCACATGCCGATCTAATGGTAAGGCAAGCTGAATACATTTGTAGCTGTGGTCATTTGGGGCCTGAACATTGACGGTGTGAGCGGGCGGATTGTAGTTGTACTTGTTTGCTCCGGGAGTAATTCTAGTACCGCCGCACCGAGTGATGCAATTTTAAATGATCGGGGCTTATTGGGAAAGGTTGCCATGAGTACCCCCTTGTATGGATCTGTGTGGTCATGCAAGCCGTATGGTCATCAAGTCATGTGGGTCCAGGAGTATCCCCTGCAGGGTGTAAAAACATTTCGAAATACCACGCTCTCGGTCATGAGCATGTTTCTATCCATCTGCATCGGTCGTAGAGTTTTCTCTTGTGGTTGATGGTTGGATATGTGGGAGATGGTTGAGTTGGTCTTTGTTACATGTATGTTCATAATGGTTCCTTTTATTTATGTTCAGTTGGTTATGACGGGTTAGAGTTATGTTGTTGTTGGTTAAATTTGTTGCTCACACATATATGTGTAGGTTGCTTACCGCTTATGTTTAACTTAACCTTGTGGCTTTTCCTTGCTAATGGCTCAATGCATAATCCTTGGAGTCGAGCTATGTATATGTGCTCTATATGGTTTAAGTCTTGCGAGTACCTTCATACTCATGCCTGTGTTTTCAGGTGCTACTAGTGAGGAAGAGCTGGTGTTTGGCTACTTCGTGCTGCCGATCAAGGTGATGGGCAAGAGTAGTGCATCCTACTCTCGGAGGTCGTGCTTTGGGGTGAAGCCTAAGGGCATGTGGCTCCACTCTCTTTTGTTGTATAGGTTTATATTTCCGCTGTGTAGTTGTTGTTACCTTTTGTTGTAAATTGTTGGAAATGGTTGCATTCTTAAGAACTTGTAATTTAAATGTTAATCGCTTGCTCTTTCTTAAGCTATGTTGTGATGCTAATTTTTGGAAGGCATGTGTTCTGATCTTGGGCACAAAACACGTGCCGGGACTACCAGGATGATATTCTGTTTAATTATCGAGGTTGTGATTATGATAATGATCCTTCTGGTGATTAATTAGAATATTATTTGGACGGTTCCCCACACGTCCTCAGTGAAGTTTGGAAGCGCGCGTAGACACAGACCGCGAAGTGGATGTCCGGTCTTGTCACCGTCAGGTACAAGAGGGACCAAATCATGCTCTTGAACTCCCGTTGGTTCACCACTTCGCCATCTTCATTCGGATCAAGCACAATCGAGGTAGCCATCAGTTTCATCAAGGGCTTCACATTGCTCATGTCGAACTTCTTCAGCAGCTCCTTGGTGTACTTCGTCTGGTGGACGAATGTACCTTACTTGTATTGCTTGATTTGAAGTCCAAGGAAGAAGTTGAGCTTACCCATCATCGATATCTCAAACTCCCTTCTCATAGTTTCTGCAAAGTTAGCCACAAGTGCATGGCAAGATCCACCAAAAATGGTATCATCCACGTAAATCTGAACAAGTAGAAAATCTTTGCCATGTCTGAGAGTGAATAAAGTTTTATCAACCGACCCCATGACATATCCATGCTCTAACAAGAAAGACCTAAGCCTATCATACCAAGCCCTAGATGCTTTCTTAAGCCCATACAAAGCATTCTGAAGCTTGTATACTCTGTGAGGGTACTTGGGGTGCTCAAAGCCTAGAAGTTGCTTGACATAGACCTCTTTCTGTATGAAACCATTTAGGAAAGCACTTTTAACATCCATTTGATATAGCTTGAAACCCTAGGATGCTGCAAATGCCAAAAGAATCCTAATGGCTCCAAGCCTAGCTACTGGTGCAAAGGTCTCTCTAAAGTCTATCCCCTCAATTTGAGTGAAACCCTGAGCCACTAGTCTAGCCTTGTTTTCTCACTATGGATTCATCCTGTCCCTGTTTGTTTTTGAAAACATATTTTGTGTCTATGGTGTGAACATTAGAGGGTGGCTCTACAAGGATCCAAACTTGATTTCTCTAAAAAAATTCAAGATCTTCATGCATGGTATTGACTCAATTTGAATCAGATAAAGTATGTCCAATATCATGGGACTCAAAAAAAACAACAAATGCAGAATCAGTAAAATGAGTATGAGAAACAGATTTGGACCTCGTTACCCTCTCATTGATGTCATCGATCATCGTCTGTGGAGGGTGTCACCACTGAATGTGTTGAGGGGCCTCACGCCTTGAGAGAACATCCCCCTTAAACACAGCTGGTGCATGCTCGAGAATAGCTAAAGTGGAAGTAGAGGTTGCAAGACTCTCTACTAAAGTAGAAGAAGTAGGAGCCAGCTCTGGAGCAAGTGTGGTCGAGGAAAGTAGTGGATCATCCTTGTCATCACCAAGAGCTAGAAGGTCGCTATCTACAAAGATGCTCTCACTCATCTCCTGATCACCTGCACACTTAATGAAAGAACTAGCACATGCGATTGACTCATCAAAAGTCACATCATATGATTCCATGATGGTGTTAATTTCAAGATTGTAAACCCTGTAAGCATAACTATAAAGAGAATATCCTAAGAAAATATCATCAGAAGAGCGCGAGTCGAACTTGTCAAGATTGTCACACTTTAGGATGAAGCACCGGCAACCAAAAACTCTTAAATGTGAAACTTTCGGTTTCCTCCCAAAGCGCAACTCATAAGAAGTCAAATTCAAGATCGAGCGTAAAAAATTCAATTTGAGATGTAGCACGCTGTGCTAATGGCCTCAGCCTAAAACTTTCTAAGAGTCCTATACTCAACGAGCATCATCCTAGTCATCTCCACCAAAGTCATGTTCTTTCTTTCAACCATGTCATTCTGTTGAGGAACGCGTGTGGCAGAAAATTGATGCTCAATACCATGTTCAAGGAAAAAAATATCAAAGAGATAGTTCTTGAACTTGGTGCCATTACCTCTGCGAATTGCTTTCAATACACCTGGAAGTTCTTTGAATAAAATCAAAGCTCAGCTCTGAAAGTGTGGGAACACTTCATGCTTGCTTACAAGAAAGAAGACCCGAGAGTAGCGAGAGTAATCATCAACAATAACAAGTACATACCACTTTCCATCCACCGAACGAACCTAGGAAGGACCAACAATATCCATATGGAGAAGTTCTCCCGATCGTTCAATCATCACCAAATTGACTGGTGGGTGAGGAGCGACAAACATCTTGCCATGCCAACAAAGAGCACAAAAACTTAAGCTTGGGCAATCTTCGGATCAAACCTAGTGCACTCAAACGAGTAAGCAAATCAAAAGTCATGTGCCCTAATCTCCTATGCCAAATCTAAAGCTCAGAAAAAGGTTGAGCAAGTAAACACTGAGAAGAACCAGAAACCTCAGAAAAATTAGCTCCAAAAACTCTTCCCAACTCGAGAAATCTTGCAAATCAAAGCGCTAGAAGAATCAAGAGCTCAAGAAGTATCGTACTTGAAGCGCACTTCCAAGTCCTCATCTAGCAACTGAGATAAAGAAAATAGGTTGTATCCCAGATACTCAACCAAAGCCACATATTTGAGAGTAAAACTCTCATTTACCTTTACCGTTACTTTGGCCTTCACTCTACCTTTCTAATCATCCCCGAAAGTGATGTACTCGTGATGCTTTATCGAGATGAGGCTGGAGAACCATGATGAATCTTCAGTCATATGGTACGAACAACCAGAGTCTATAAGCCACTTGTTCTCCAGGTCTCCACCTGCCACCTACATAAAAGAAGAATAGAAGGTGGATGACTCAGTACCGAGGTTAGTCAAAAATCTCCTAGAAATCCAGTACTGGATCATTTGCCTAGAAGCCGAAATAGTAGGAGCATGCAACTCAACACAAACACGCTAGGGACGAGTACCACGATGGGAACATGTGATCCACCAAAGCGCTGGGACTCAAAACCTCTTACACGTGGACCAAAACTATATGAGTCAGGTTAAAATCCACGCTGGGCAATGCCTCTAGAAAGAGACCAAAAAGCATTAGAGACTCATGTGTAGGAGCGAAGAAAAGACTCATGTACACTAACAGAGGGGCGGTATATGTCTCGGGTGAAGGTGATATGCCCTAGAGGCAATTAAAGAGATGATTGTATCACACATCTATGTTCATGTACTACAGAATAATGTGTTATTTCAAGAATTACTATCGTTTATATTGATTGGTAAATATGTGACTTGTTCATGAAACTCTTTGTTTATATCATGATGTTATTCTTAGTCGATTCTTGTCGTATATCATTGTGATGATACATAAGACCAGCACATGTATTGATTGATGATCACATTTCATGGATCATAGGTATAGAGATACAAGGTCAATAATGTGAACATTTATGTTAGAGAACATGATGTTGGACAGACCCACCTTGAGATACTGTTGGGATTGTTATTTATGATGTACCACCAGTTGTTATCTCTAATGGTGTACCTGCAGGATCCTTAGACCTGAGATCGTCATTGATTCCCAGAATGTGTAGTGGCATAATTTGAGGCTGCCAAATGCTATTCCATAACTGGGTAGTAATAAAGGTAATTTTTGGGTTTGTTATGAAACATGTCGTTGGGTATGAGCGATCATGATGGAATTTGCCCCTCTTTGATAATAGGAGAGATATCTCTGGGCCCTCAAGGTAGTTGGATTGAGAAAGTGCATTGTCATGCCAATATGATTAAAGAGTTAATCATGATGAATCCATTACTTGATCAAGTGAATGGTCGAGCTATTACAAGGGTGGCACGTATCTCGCCTTGAGTTTGACGGGTATCGTGAGGCGAAGGGATTGGTGCATGTGTATATCAAGGTTCAACCGATATGATCTTTTATGTATAATCGGGAGTCAACATGTCCTGCTAGGGACCACTATTGATTTCGGTTTGGAAAGGGTTTACGAGTCGTAGCCGTTTTTACATGAACCTAACGGGTCACACACTTAATAGGTTGGAACAAAACATGCGAACTGGATTCGTATATGAGTTTTGATTGGATTGTGATCCATGAGAAGTTAGAGTCCTAAAGGGCTTCCAATGTTAGAGCCCATTGGCGAGCTTTATATAAGGAGAGGCGTGGGTAGGGCGTGCTGAGGTTGAGCCACTCTGAAACCCTAGCCACAGCCTTCCACACGATCTCCCAAAACCCTAGCCGCACATGCGGTGCTAACACATCGACGCTCGACGTTTCTACCCAGTACGTGAGGATACCGAAGGGGCGTTGCTGCTATTGCGACGCTAATCTTCTCGGTGAGTTGAACACGACGTGTTCGGGACTGGTCGCCACCTGCTCGGAGTTGGTCGAGGAGCACGACCACCTAATCAGAATGGTCGAGGAGCATGACCACCTGCTCGGAGTTGGTCGAGGAGCACGACCACCTGCTCGGAGTTGGTCGAGAAGCACGACCACCTGCTTGGAGTTGGTCGAGGAGCACAACCACCTGCGCGGGGCTGGTCACGGATCTGATCGAGAAGATGATCGAGGTGTTTGATGCGCACGACATTAGATCGGTCTACTCCAACTCCTCTTCCGCTGCACTGCACGTCGAGCGGTAACGATCTATGATCTCCTACTAGCATGATTTCCTAAATGAATGCCGTAGAAACTTTTTGTTTTAGGCTAGTGTAGCCTGTCCGTTCCTCAACACCGGGTACTCCACTCCCACTCACGCCTCTAATCTCTCCTATGGCGAAAGCAAAACCTAACAAGGGGACCCTCTCTCTAGCAGTAGGTGTAGTGATAGCATCTCTGAGGAATTTGACTGCCAGTTACTCTAGGCTCTCTCACAGGTGCGCTCATCTTAAACTATGGAGCCGTGAGGAACCGTCCAAATTATATTCTAATTAATCATCAGGAGGATCATTATTCATAATCACAACCTCGATGATTAACCAGAATATCATCCCGGTAGTTCCGGAACGTGTTTTGTACCCAAGATCGGAACACATACCTTCCAACATTTAGCATCACAACATAGCTTAAGAAAGAGCAAGTAATTAACATTTATATTACAAGTTCTTTAACATGCAAACATTTCCAACAATTTACATCAAAAGGTAACAACATCTATGCAGCGGAAATATAAACCTATACAACAAAGGAGAGTAGAGCCACATGCCCTTAGGCTCCACCCCAAAAGCACGACCTCCGAGAGTAGGATGCACTACTCTTGCTCGCCACCCTGATCGACAGGCACGAAGTAGCCAAACATCAGCTCTTCCTCACCAGCAGCACCTGAAAACGTAAGCATAAGTACGAAGGTACTCGCAAGACTTAAATAATATAGAGCATATATACATAGCTCGACTCCAAGGATTATGTATTGAGCCATTAGCAAGGAAAAGTTACATGGTTAAGTTAAACATAAATAGTAAGCAACCTAGACATATAGTGTGAGCAACTAACTTAACCAACAAAACATAAATCTACCCTACCATAACCAACTGAACATAAATAACTGGAACCATTATGAACATACATGTAATAAAGACCAACTCAACCATCTCCCACATATCCAACCATCAACCACAAGCGAAAACTTTATGACCGATGTAGATGGACAAAAGCATGCTCATGACCGAGAGCGTGGCATTTCGCAATATTTTTACACCCTGCAGGGGGATACTCCTGGACCCACATGACTTGAGGACCATACGTCTTGCATAAACACACAGAACCATATAAGGGGGTACTCATGTCAACCTTTCCTAATAAGCCCCAACCATTTGGATAATGCATCGCTCGGTGCGGAGGTACTAGAACTACTCCCGGAGCAAACTAGCACCTCTTACAAACCCGTCCGCTCACACCGTCGATGTTCACGCCCAAATAATCACAGCTACAGAGGTATTCGGCTCGCCTTACCATAAGATCGGCATGTGGTGAGTAAGGTAAGTGCTAAAGCTGACTACACCGACGATCGGTGCTTAATCGACATGAGCGGTCTACGGTGTCCGGTTTCCTCTTCTAACCTACCCAGGGGAACTCTAGATCCGGGCAGGATAAATACCTCCTAGCACCTCCCACGTCTCGTCTCATACTAACCACTCATACAACCATCATCAACCCATATCCAATATTGTAATCATTACGAAAGTAAATAACGCCTATGCTCACCGAATGAACTATGCATTGTTAAGCATTCGATTTAACTTGTAATCTAGACACCAACAACATACTCAAAGCGACAAGGGAAGGAGAACAACAATTCAAGGTAGAAGTAATGCATTCAACATAGGATCTATCCACTTGTACCCGATCTCGACTCGACATATGCAAACATACATAAGCATAGTTTATCAATTTTAGACTTCATTCAATCGAACAAATGTGCAATATGCTTAGTTGCTTGTCTTGCTGCTCAGGTGGCTGCCTAAAATTACCTAGGCAACACTCGTAGAAATCTGGGAGGTGAGCGTCATCTTCAACTGCAACCGCGTCACGCTCCGGCTCCTTGTTCACTAAACAAGAATGTGTGCAATGATGAGCATGAATGAATGCAACAAGGTATGCCACAATACTTAACAACATGCTAGAAGTACAAGACATGCGAATTAATATAAAACTAAACGGTCTAAACAAAATCTGAAAAATAATGGCCACCCGGAGTATCCAGATTGGTCCGGAGTATCTGGGTCCAGACCCTCCGGGTGAACCTCCGGAAGAGGCGCTCGGTTAGCCACTTTTCTAACTTAATCCGGAACCTTTGGGCTGGTCCGGACTATCCGGATTGTGCCAGACACTCCGGGTGAGGCTCCAGGAGAGGCTCTCGGTCAATCATTAACGCAATTACCCGGAGTCTCCGGGTTTACCCGGATTATCTGGGTGAGGCAGACTTAGGTTTTTCCACAAATTTTCCCTCGGTTGATTTGACTCATTTTACAAATCTGTGCTACACAAACGTGTATATGCCCTATCCAAAGGATTCTAAACCCATCTTGCACCCTAAACCCTAACAAATTTCGAACACAATTCGACGGATGATTTCTGCTGAACTCGGAGTATCCGGGTGAGGTCGGAGTATCCGGGTCATCCAGAAAAGCTGTTCTCGAGTGGATTTTTGGTCGATTCGAGTTGTGATCTTCTCCAAGCCTAAGGGAACATGTTAGGGATAGTCCAAGGGTCCTAGAACTCCCTCATCAACTAGCAACACGACTCTATAGCTCAAATTTGTCAAAAACTCCATTTTTGCTCCAAAAAGCTCAAGAACTTCAAGAACTACTCGATTCTTCCATGAAAAAGAAAATGAATTGGATAGATGGATAGCTTATGAGCTAAGGATCGCAATGGTACCACATGCATACCTTGGTCTTGCTCCCATAGAGAGAAATCCAAGGGAGAGTGAGAGAGCTTGAGAGGGGAGTGAGAGGGAGCTGCTGCAGTAGCTGTGCTGCTGGGTGGGAGGCGTGGGGAGTGAGGGAGGAGAGAGAGAGAGGGCGGGTGGGGCTACCCATTTGAGTGGCTGGGGTGGTTGGCCCACTTGTGGGGACCCATGTGTAAGAGAAAAGGGGGTATTTCCAATGCGATTTCTATTCTTTTCTCTCCCAATTTTCTTTCTCTTATTTAAATGATTTTAAACGAATTGCTTTATAGTTACAAAATAAAATCACACAAAATTAAACATAATGATTTAGAAGCATATTTATGCTTAGTTATGTAATTACAGATTTTGGGACGTGATAGGAGCTCTCTTGGGTGTGGGTTTCTTCTTTGTAGGTTGAGGTGTAGGTGTAGGAGGACGACAGCGTGCTCGTTGGTACGGTACTCGTAAATTCCCACCCTGCGGTTGCACTTTTTGATTCTGGAGCATCTCATTCATTCATTAAGGAGGATTATGTCTTGCGTCACAATATGGTCACTAAGACTCTACCTTCTTCCTATCATATTGATGCACCCGGTACCCAGTTGCAAACTAATCATGTTTGTCTTTTGGCCAACATCCTTATTGAAGAAGTTTCATTTTCTCCAAACTTGGTCATTCTTGATACTAGGGGAGTGGATGTCATCTTAGGGATGAATTGGTTAACCAAAAATGACGCTCTCATCGATTGCGCTCGAAGGATCATCTCTTTCTAAAATTTGACCGGTGTCTGGATCCCCCTCCACTTGGGAGAGGGTGGTCCCCATCTCTATGCTTTGTAGTGTGCCATAACCACGAACCTTTGGAATATCCCAGTGGTGCACGAGTACCCGGATGTTTTTCTTGAAGAACTTGCCAGGGATGCCGCCCAACCGGGATATTGAATTTTTCATTGAACTCGCACCTGGAATGACCCCAGTGTCTAAAAGACCCTATCGTATGCCTCTAAATGAGTTAATTCAATTGAAGAAACAGTTGAAGGAATTACTTGAGAATGGTTTCATTCGTCCAAGCTCCTCACCTTGGGGATGCCCAGCTATCTTCGTCAAGAAGAAGGATAATACCTTGAGGATGCGTGTTGATTATCATCCTCTCAACATGGTCACTATCAAAAATAAATATCCCCTTCCTCACATTGATGTCTTGTTTGATCAATTGACCGGTGCTCGTTCTTCTCCAAAATTGATCTAAGATTGGGTTATCACCAAATAAAGATTCGATCGGAGGATGTTTCTAAAATGGCTTTCTCCACTCGTTATGGACACTATGAGTACACGATCATGTCCTTCGGCCTAACCAATACACCAGCTTACTTCATATATCTAATGAACACAGTGTTCATGGAAGAGCTGCATTCTTCCGTCGTAGTCTTCATCGACGATATCCTCGTTTATTCCAAGACCGAAGAAGAACGTGCCCAGCATCTCCCAGTCATTCTTGAAAGGCTCCGTGAACATCGTCTCTATGCCATGTTAGGCAAATGCGAATTCTGGCTCAAGAAAGTTGCTTTCCTCGGCCATGTCCTTTTCGAAAATAATGTTGCTGTTAACCCAAGCAAGGTTCAAGATGTGCTCAATTGGGGGCAACCGCAGAATGTCACCAACATCTGGAGTTTTCTGATACTACCGTCGGTTCATTGAGAACTTCTCCAAAGTTGCTAAGCCTATGACCAAACTCTTGCAGAAGGGAGTAAAGTTTGCTTAGTCCGAGGCTTGTGAATAAGCCTTCCAGACTTTGAAGAATCTTTTCACCACTGCTCCCGTCCTTTCTCAACCAGATGTGGACAAGAGTTTTGACATTTATTATGATGCTTCCCGTATAGGTCTCGATTGTGTTCTCATGCAAGAAGGCGGAGTCGTCGCCTACGCTTCTCGCAAATTAAAGCATCATGAGGGAAATTATCCAACTCACGATTTAGAGCTTACTGTTGTTGTGCATGCTATAAAAATCTGGCATCATTACCTTCTTGAAAATCTTTGTAATATCTACACCGATCACAACAGCCTCAAATACATATTCACTCAAGATGACCTCAACTTGAGGTAAAGAAGATGGCTTAAATTTATCAAGGACTATGAATTAGAGGTTCATTATCATCCTAGTAAGGCGAACGTCATTGCCGATGCCCTGAGCCGAAAGGCTTGGTGCAATTGTTTTATGGTCAAGCCCGAAAATGCCACACTCTGTGATGAATTTTGGAGAATTGGACTCAATGTGGTCTTTGAGGGATTTCTTGCAAATCTTGAGGTCAAATCCACCCTCCTCGATCAAATAAAGGAAGCATAGAAGAATGACAAGGATATGGCCCGAATTCGTGACAAGATGAAGGAGGGCAAAGCTGTGGACTTTTCGGAGGATAATCAAAGCATCTTGTGGTTTAGAAAGCGACTTGTGATCCCTAAGGTCCATAAGTTAAGGAAGAAGATTTTGGGTGAAGCTCATGACTCATTGTTGTCTATTTATCCCAGGAGCACCAAAATGTATAGAGACCTCAAGCAAAGATTTTGGTGGACCCATATGAAGCGTGAGGTCGCTCGTTACGTCACCGAGTGTGATGTTTGCCAGAGGGTGAAGGCCGAACCCTTGCCTATTCTCTCTTGGAAGTGGGGGGGGGGGAATCGGTATGGATTTCATTACCAGACTACCTAAGACCACTAGAGGGTATGACTCATTCGGGTCATTGTGGACCAGTTGACCAAATCAGCTCATTTCTTTCCCGTCAAAACCATGTTTTCTATCAAGCAGTATGCAGAGCTTTACCTCACTCGAATCATTCGTCTTTAGGGTATTCCTACGAAGATCGTCTCCGACCGTGGGTCTATCTTTGTCTCTCCTTTCTGGAAGAGCCTTCATGAAGCTATGGGGACTAAACTCTTCCATAGCACCGCATACCATCCTCATACCGATGGTCAAACGGAGAGAGTAAATCAAATCCTTGAAGACATGTTAAGGGCTTGGGCTCTCACCTATGGGAAGAGGTGGAAAATATGCTTTTCATTTGCGAATTCTCCTATAACAATAGTTTCCAATTGAGTATCAAGATGTCTCCGTTCGAAGCACTCTATGGAAGGAGATGTCGAACCCTGTCAAATTGGTCCGAGTCCGGCGAAAGAGCTTTTTTGGACCTGGATTTGGTCAAAGAGGCAGAAGAGCAAGCCCTAACCATTCGCAAGAACCTTCTCACAGCTCAATCTCATCAGAAAAGCTATGTCGATTGTCATTGATGAGAGCTTGTGCTTAAAATTGGAGATTTCGTCTATCTTAAGGTCTCTCCCCTCAGAGGAACACAACATTTCCAAATAAAAGGAAAATTAGCACCACATTATGTTGGCCCTTTCCAAATTATTGCCCGGTGTGGCGAGGTAGCTTATCAGATATAGCTACCTCCATCCCTCTCTGTCATGCGCAATGTCTTCCATGTCTCGCAACTAAAGAAGTGTCTACACGTTCCAACCAAAGTTGTGACGTTGAGTGACCAAGGCCTTCAACCCGACCTTTCATATTGCGAACATCCAATTTACATTCTTGATGAAGCCGAACGGAAGACACGACGCAATTCATTTAAATTCCTAAAGGTTCAATGGAGTAATCAGACCGAAGATGAAGCAACGTGGGAACGTGAAGGTCGACTTCGTGCCGATTATCCCAAGTTTTCTCCAATGCGTGAGTGTTGTTTTAGTTTCCATTCCCACAATGTGAAGTTCCTCGATTCACCATACTCTCCCCTATGCTAACCTGAATCTCGGGACGAGATTCTTTTAAGGGGGGAGGTTTGTCACGTCCCAATTTCTTAACCGTGTCTTTAAGCATAATTATGCATCATAAGCAATATAGCATCATGTTAATTGTTAAGCATTTTGGATTTGCTTGTTATTTCAAATGGTGATTTGATGTTTGCTTTGCATTTTGAGAATAACCTACGTTAGAGTTTTCGCTTAGTTTAAGTCTTGCCTAGGCTTTTGGGTAAATCCAATTTAAATTGGGTTAATCTCGTTTTGATATCAAGGCACAAAAATTTCTAGTATTTTTGAAGTTCTAGAACACCTTTGGAGTTATTATAAAAGAGAGGAAGAAAAGTGGAGAGAAAGAATAGTGTAGCAGCAGCTTTTAGCTAGGCTCTCTTACAAGTGAGGCCCACCTTGAGCTAGCCCACACCCCCTCCCTCTCTCTCAGCTACAGCCCCACCCCTTCCTTTCTCCCCCATGCCTCCTCACTCTCTCTTGCTCTCTCCAACAGCCAAGAGCAAAAGAACATAGTAGGAGCTCCCTTTCCCTCTCTCAAATCCTCACATTCTCCACCTAAAATCCCACTCAAGAACAAGGATTTGAGGTATGCATGTTATACCATTGCATTCCTCTCCTCTTTAGCTTCTCATCCATCTAATTCTTGCTCATATGCATGAAGGTTTGGAGGTTTTCCAATTCAAATTCGTCACCTCCCTTTCTCTAAAATTTTAGCAGCTGAGTCATCCTCTCAGCTGAGCTTTTCCTTTGATTTCTCCTTCACCAAAGGTCACACACTTGGGCAAGGGACTTTGGGTAAGTACCCTAGGGTTTCCTTGGTAGCATTGGACGTTTTAGCTCAGTTTTGGGCAAGGGGCTTACTTTATATCACAAAGATAATGATGATGGAGAATGGTAGAAGTTAGTAAGGATGAGCTGAGATTCGGGCGGGTAATAGGGATAGTTCGAGAAGGAAGTCTCGGATGCTATAGGTCCGCTTGAATCGATTAAGCACATTCTATTGTTGTAGTTGGCTTTAGCACTTGCTCGTACTTACCACATATTCGTATATGGGACGGATGAGCCGGATACCTTATATAGTTGTGATCTTTTGGCGTGCTAGTCTCAGGTGTTGTCAGTATAATAGACTTTGAAGAGGTATCTAGTTTGCTCTGAGAGTAGTTATAGATGACCCTCGTATGCCAAGGCGCATGTTCAAACGATTAGGGCTTATTTAGGAAAGGTTGATATGAGTACCCTCTTGTGTGAACCTATGTGGTCGCGCAAGCCATATGGTCTTCAAGTCGTGTGGGTAACGGAGTACCCCCTGCAGGGTGTAAAATAATTCGAATTGCGGCGCTCTCGGTTATGAGCATGTTTCTGTCTATTTGCATCAATCGTAGAGTTCCGGTTGTGGTTGTGATGGTATGTTGAAATGTGAGAAACAACATAATTATATACAATATAATGAGATGTTTGGATAATTAATTATGATATTTGAGTTAATCCACGTATTAATTTAGTACTTATGAATATTTGTAGTTTACATTATGAAAGTGAAAAGTAAAACTTTACCATGGCCCACATGTCATTGTGCCAACTATTAGAGATGATTGCAGAAATTCACTTCTAGGCCCACTAGTAAGTCAAATGCATTAGTACTATGGGCCATTGGATTGCAGCGGCAGCACACAGTACGTCTGACTCTAGTCTATCATGTAAAAAAAAAACTATAGGTGCCCAATGTTTTGTTTGGATAAAGTTCCAAATCACTGATAAAGCATAACTTTTTACCTTGCTTATCCTCCACGTCATGTGACTCTAGCAAAACCATTGTTTTCCAAAAAAATTTTCAGAACACCAAATCCATAGGCACTCATAGGCTTGTATGAGTTTAATTGTTTTGACTTAAGTCCACTGATACTTCAGGACACTGACTATTGGGCCATCAAAGTAAATCTTGATACCTATATCAGTAGCGCACGCAGCTCAGTTTGGATTATCTTGGAGCAGGGAACACGTTACCTTGCATGTTTATCATTGCAGAATGCAAAACTTCCGTAGTGGCCAAGTCGTCGATGCTTATAAATAGAGTAGTAAACCACCTGCTACTGACCATCCACAACGAGTCTTCTTCCAACACTCACACACCTCCACTCAAGTCTTCCTCATACAATACACACGTACACACACTTGCACTTCCATATTAGTATTAGTCAAGATTATTAGTATACCATTAGGGTGCTATAGCCTATAGATAAACTATAGTTCGGGTATTCTGTCAAGTTATAGTCCGAGTTTTTCGTCGAGATATATAAACATCGGTTTTCAAGCGTCGGTTCTGCCAAAATTTCATATCAGGACAAAGGCGTTATACCTTGGTTTTCTTAGTAAGAGGCAAGCTGCGTTGGCACCCTACTTTATTATTATTATGTTTTTATCTGCAAGCTGCGTTCGACACCTCTATTCTATTACTATTATATTTTTATTAGCAAGCTGCGTTGGCGCCCTACTCTTTTATTATTATGATGCTTTTATCTATAAGCTGCATTCATACCCTCTTAGAGTAACATATTTATATTAGAATTATTGTCTGTTTATATTTTAATATTGTATTTCCCGTTATTATGAATTATTATCCATTAATATTACAGTTTGATGTTACATTTTAATTAATGTTTGTATTTCTAGAATAGAAATACATATATTTAATCAATTATTCATACTGTTGTCAATCACTAATGGTAGAGTGGATACTGACGTGGACAGTCGATACATTTTGAGTTACCGGGAGTGCCTAGTGAAAGATCTAGTCATGTAGCCGGGACTATATTATTCACCTGTATGGTGTGGCACGTGTATTAAAAGTATCATTTGGGACTGTCCATAGGAAAAGCTCAGGCCTCGTCGTAGTACAAAACACGACGTAATATTAGTGATTAGACAATCTCTGCAGAGTTAAATAAACAATAAAAATTTGATATTAGAATAATTCAGATTTATTTATACATGCAATGTCTTTATCTTGCTGAGTATTTTATACTCATAATTGTTTTGGGTGTTAAACGCAGAATCTCAAGGTCATGATCAAGACAACAACGACTAGATGCTATACGTGGGAAATTTTGAGATATATCAATAGTGTAGTGTTTAATAATTTATTTATATCAAAATAAGTTGTATAAGTAGACACTTAATCATGTAAATTATGAATTCTCATATAAATAAAGCTTCCGCTAGTTGCTCTGTAAACCACTGATTTTATTTGAGTATTTTTGCCTTAACATGGTTATGGGTTTCTAATCCATAATTATGTGGCGGCTGTTGCGTGGGCCCATGTATGGGGCGTGACATGAAAAATGTATGGTGATGTTGTTGAAGTTTTGATACGGTTCAAGTTATAATTATGGTATGGTACTGATCTCAAGATAGTAGGTTGTTTATGGTTAGATGTAGATGTTTACACTTGAGTCGAAATTGCTCTTGGATATGAAATTCACTTAACCTTGTAGTCGAGTCCTTACTAATTATCCAAATTTCATTCTTCTTTGAGTCAGGCTATTTATAAGTGTTCATTATGGATTAAGTCTTGCGAGTACCTTCGTACTCACGTGTCTTGTTTGCTTTTAGGTGATGAAGGTTTAGTCTTTTGCTACTTTACGCCGGCCGATGTTGGCGACAGGCAGGAATAGTGTCATTCTACTCAAGTGTTGTTATTTTAGGGTGGCGCCTTAGGGCAATGACGCTACCCATCTTTTGTCGTTATGTAACTCTTTCCGCTGCGTAGTTACTCTAACAATATTTAGTTTATGCTTTTATTGTAAAGTTAATCCACTTAAAGACTTGTAACTTAATTTAATTACTCATTTTTTATTATATCTTGTGATGATGTGCTTGTTATAAAGGTGTGTGTTCCAATCTTGGACACAAAACACATTCCGGGACTACCGGTGTGATATTCTGGTTAATCATTATAGTCATGATTACACAAATGATTGACTTAATGATTAATTGGAATATTATTTGGATGGTTCCTCATAATAGGCTTTATTCAAGACCATTTCATATGTCTTTGAGCACAAAAACTTAAAACTTGAATGAAGAACAAAACAAAAAGACAGTAACCGAAAGAACTAACTCTTCAAATTGATGGTCTAGAGATAAGAGGATTCAAAATCCTCTTAAATACATAGTATATGAACGTTTATGCCTCTAGCAACAAGAACAACAACTTCCCAAGGTTGAAAATTCACAGCTCAAAGACCAGAACGAAAAACAACAAGAAAATCACAACCGAAAAAGAAAAATTTGCAAATTTGCAAGGAAACCAATAGAGAGAGACTAGAAGGAGAGGAATTCAAGCACATGCAAAAACATAAACTTCATTAATCAAATAGGTCAGCCTTATTTTAGGCAGATTATAAGGATTTTTCTTAAAAAAAACTCTCAATATTACATTGGCTTCATCTTCATCTCCTCTAAAACCGTAGCACTAGACTTTCAAATGGGTAGTACAAGGGGCTCAAGTGACTGGTTCAAACTCTCTTACAGTTTTACCTCTCTATTTATAGGCCTAAAAAACTTGATCTTTAAGTTTTCTAACTTGTTACCAAAATATTACTCTCTTACAGTACACTTCTACCTACCACCAAGGGCATTTTAGTCTATTTATTGCTTCGTCCATCGAACGGCCATGATGCCTTCATGACTTAACTTTGCCTCGATGCAAGCTTCGCGATGGTACCACATACTCCTCCAATCCTATCACGATTTTGAGGCCCAACCGTGAAACCCTCTGCACGCTTCTCAAAGCGTGACTCGCCACTTACTTACACCTTAAGCAAGCGCTTTGATGTTGACACGTGTACTTCGTCTTACGGTCTTGACCGCCAGTAACTCTCTCTCGCTCCCAATCCCTCGGGCCGTCTTGTCACTTGCACCGACATCTTTTTCGCTTGACTTTGTGAACACGCCATCTTCATCCACTGTTTCATGCTTTGCTTGACCTTCACGTGTATAGTTAGGATCACTCTTGACTCTGTCCGACCTCTTTGATTGCCTTGCACCAAGCACCCGCTTAGCCTCGATCACCCGTCGTCAACCGCCAAGTTGCATCTGCTACCTGCACACCATGAGACAAGCAAACATATTTTCCCAACTATAACTCTAATTAGTTCATAATCAAAATGCTCAAACCAAGATTAAGCAATTCAAAACTCAATAAACCAAATCGACAACTTTATTAATCACTTATTACATGTAAACCAAGACACATTTCAACTTGGTTTGTCAGAAATCGAGCGGTTTTCGACCACAAAAGAAATGCAGGAAATGCGATCGATTTTCGGTTGAATTCGGTCGGTTTTTGATTGAATTTGAGCGGTTACAAAATGTCGATTTGACAGGATTTTTGCCTCCAATTTATAAATTTGACCGAGTGAATTTAGCCAAATTCTCACTAAATTTTGAGCGATTTTCACGATGATCCTTATTTTCGACCCTCAAACGAATTTGTAAATCATACTCCTGTTAGTGATGAACGCAAGACAGATATGAACGGAGCAAACTCGAATTTAAGGGAAAATCCCCGCAAATTCCAAAAAAAATTACGGTCTCTGGTCTTCTGCATTCCTGTTCACCGCCAAGTTGCAAAAACTTGCTTGGGTCTGTACGACAACTTAACAAGGAAGCTAGAGGTTCGACCTCTCTTGCCAACGATCTTTTCACTCTAAACCAAAAGGGTCTGGATCTAATCCCGACGCATTCAAGCATGCCTGGACGGTTCAGTATCTTTTTACCAGTGAGTTTGTAAATAAATTATATTTGAGCTTACTTCTTTTTGCCTTTTAGAGCTTCTATTGTGTTCTCTTAGTCAAAATCCAAAATGACACCGTAAGGATAGAGACGAGCGGATCTACATGTGTGGTACAACTCCATTGAAGATTAGAGATAGAGTATTGGATGAAAGGAAAGAAAAGAGGAAGATAAGTGAAGATGAAGGAGGAGGAAGAGAGAGTCCTCATGTTTACCGGGTCTGTGTTTGTCACTGTGCAGAGAAATATATAGTTTTTTTCCATTTTTCATTTGGCGATAATAAAGAGAATGCACAAGCACATCATATTCGTACTACTCTAATACCTCACCGGAGGTGATGTGGTCTATCTGAATTTAATCTGTCTACATAATTTTGTACTAGTTTCGATTCAGTGCTGAAGTTTGCATCGATTAATCTTGAACAGTCATACCTTGTAAAAAATATCACCGTTGAGGCTATCCAGGTCAGTAAAGTAAACCAAATTGCCATGCGTGGACTCTGGAGCTGAGACTGCGGGCATGTTTGGTTAGGTCAGGCTTTTCCAAAAGTTTCCATTAAAAAACTGCTAATAGAAAAGCTAGTTTTAAATTAGTTTTTATGTGAATTAATGTATAATATATCTAATATTTCTCAGAACATTATCTTTTAGAAACTAAAAAACTCCTTCATATCAGCTTTGGGCTTCTAATAATAATAACAGCTTTTGCTTCTCATAAATCATTTTTAAAAACAGATTGTTTAGTTCAGCTTTATGCTTCTGAATAGCACTAGCAATCACGCACGTGTTACACACATATATAATCAATAATATTGTGACGGGCAACAATTTCCACGGGAAAATAATAATTGAAAACTAGAATCTGAGGATGTATCACTAAAGTTTTTCAACTTAAGATAGCAAAAACATACCCATCTTTATATAGGAAAAGTAAATAACACAGAAAGGAAGAGAAATGAAAGGACATGAGATCAAGCTAACCTCCAATACGCAGCATGATGAGGTGGGCTCAGAGTTGAATGAGACCATATGAGGTATGGGAGGTAATTAATTGTTGAATGGAGAGGGGATCAACGAATTTAAGCCGTGTGATTAAAGCTCATGAACGGTAGATATCAAAAGCTTATATATAACTCTTACATTCTATATCTAATTATTATAGAAAATATATATTGATTCTAGTTGTTAGATATAGATGAAAAAATAATGATGTATTAATACTCTTTAATAATAGTGCATATTAATTGTAGATTTCTAAATTGATTGGAGGTTTCCAAACAATTATTTTTATACGTGAACAAGATTGAGACTCGTGAACGGTAGATATCAAAAGCACATGTATAACTCTTGCATGATATATCTAATTATTATAGAAAATATATACTGATTCTAGTCATTAGATATAGATCGAAAGAAATAATGGTGTATTAATACTTTGTAATACTAATAGCGTCTATTAATTGTAGATTTCTAAATTAATTAGAGGTTGCCAAACAATTATTTTCATACATAAACAAAATTAACTATTTTCGTATATGAAGACAAAACACAGATCCCACAGAATACGTGGGAAGATGTTACATTAAATAAGGTACTCCACACTAAACACATTAATAGCTTTATAGTTTACAAATGGCAGCAGAAGCTGAACCACTCAAGAGTCAAGACACAAGCATCGCAGCCACTCCTCCCTAAGTCAAGTCCCACCGCGATCACGTGCTCCGGCGCTTCCTCCGCCGGTGCCATCTCCCCCGGGCGCCGCGCGGTCGATCCACAGGGCCGCAGCGCAATCACGAACCCTGCGGCTCACATCCCCAGCGCCACGCCAGTCCGCGACCGCGACACCGTGGCCACCACACCACCGAGACACCGACCGCCAGGGACGCGCGCACGGACGAAGGCACCAGGCCCCGTACACCACACACGTTCACAAATTGACCGGACCGGCTCGACCAACTCTTGGCTCATCAGCTTCCCCCGAGTAGCCCTCGCTCCACTGCCCCCGTCGAGCCATTCGGATCGCGCATCTCGGGCTGGACCCGGCGCGGCCGCAGCCCGATTCGATGCTCTCCGGCGGCGACGGGGAAGTCCCCGACGGCATCGGGATGGCGCGGCTTCCGTGGACGCGCCTCCCCGCCACCGACGCTGAGGAGGCCGGGGCCTCCGCCTCCGCGGCTGCGGCTGCGGACGACGAGCTCTTCTCCGGCGCCGCCGTCGAGAGCCTTGACTATGAGGTCATCGAGAACTACGCGTACCGGGAGGAGCAGGTACGCGTCGCTCCCGCGCCCGTCTGCGGGGCCGTTTGCTTGTACTGTGTTACCTTCCTCGAGCCTGTGGCTTTGGTGTGCGGTTAAGATGAGTTGTGCGTGTTGCTGGGTGGTTGGGTGCAGGCGCAGCGGAGCAAGTTCTGGGTACCCTACTACGTCATGCTCAAGTGGTTGTTTGCTCTGCTGATCGGAGTCGGTGAGCACCCTCTCGATGATCCTTTTGTGCAGTGCTTAATTTGCCGTTTGCGTACGTTCTCGAAAATTTTGCCGTTTGTGTGATACTAAGAGCTTAGTGTAGCAATGGCGATTTCAGAGGTGTGCATTCGTGCATTATTTAATGTCGCAGAGTTTATTATATTTGTTTTTCCCTGGGCTGCTGTCTAGTTGCCCTGGTTAAACTTATTTATCACAAGGGATCTGTCTACCCAGCGACATAACAATAAGTGAGCTTAATTACACAAAATGGAGTTCAGATGAGTCACGTCCAGTTGATTCGGTTTTGGATTCCTCTTATATTACAAATGTTGTATGTCAGTCAGATAGCAAGCACTAGAATGTGCAACAACAACAAAAATTTCCACCACTCCTTTTGAATAGAAATTGGAAATTCCAGAATATGGATAAGCCATGGTAAAATCGGCCATACATATGGATCAGGTGCACCTCGTGGTTTAGGCTGTATAATTGCTAGAAGGTGGGGTGACTAGCTGATCACTGATTACCCTTTTCAGAGCACCTTTTTTTTGCGATGATTTTTTCTAGAACACTTGAATCCAGCATGAACCACAACATATGGATCAATGGTTGAACAAGATATTTGCTACTTAACTGCACAGATTCTATTTAATGAAGTTTGCAAACTCTTGGGTTGTCACATGCATATATGGCACTCTTGCTTCCGAATGTTATACTGTATTTTCATAAAACTTAAATCCGGCATTATAGTCTAGTGTATGTTATCTATCATAAATCCGGGAGTATTGTCTAGTATATGTTATCTATACAACAACAACAATAAAGTCTTTGTCTCAAGCAAGTTGGGGGTAGGTTAGAGATGAAACCCACAAGATCCAACTAAAAAGATGATGAGATAGCATTGTCATTGCCCTGTAGAGAATAATCCAAGAACTTCACCCCTGGGCCTATCCTTCATGCAGCATACCAGAAAATAATAATGATAATAAAGGTACTAATAATAGTAAAAAAATAAAGTAATAACGGTACAAGGAGACTGAAGTATAAGTTATGGTTCTAACACGTGGGTTGCTAACTTCCATACACTCCTATCTATGGATAGTTCTTTGGGAATATTGCATTCCTTCAAGTCTCTTTTTACAGACTCCTCCCATGTTAGGTTTGATCGATCTCTGCCTCTCTTCGCATTATCAGTGCACCTCAGTATCCCGCTATGCATAGGTGACTCTGGAGGCTTCCATTGGATATGTCCAAACCATCTCAACCGATGTTGGACAAGTTTTTCTTCAATTTGTGCTACCCCTACCCTATCACGTATATCATCATTTTGGATCCGATCTTTTCTTGTATGGCCACAGATCCATTGAAACATACATCTCTGTTATACTTAACTATTAGGACTTTGTGTTTCTCCAACACTCACCACATGATATTTCTCGGTATTTATCATAAGCCTTCTCCAAGTCAATGAATACCATGTGCAGGTTCTTCTTTTGTTCCCTATATCTCTCCATAAGTTGCCTTATCAAGAAAATTGCTTCCATGGTCGACCTCCTAGGCATAAAACCAAATTGGTTTTTGATAGTGCTCGTCATTCTTCTTAGGTAATGCTCAATAACTCTCTCCTATAGCTTCATTGTATGGTTCGTCAATTTAATTCCACGGTAATTAGTATAGTTTTGAATACCTCTCTTATTCTTGAAGATTGGTACTAATATACTTCTCCTCCATTCTTCGGGCATCTTGTTTGACTGAAAAATTAGGTTGAAGAGCTTAGTTAGCCATACCATTGCTATGTCTCCAAGACACCTCAATGAGGATACTATAGGGCCTATCGCCTTGCCTCCTTTTTATCCTTTTTAAAGCTTCTTTAACCCCAGCTTCATGAATCTTTTTTACAAATCTTGTGTTGGTATCATCAAAAGATTCGTCCAGTTCAATGGTAGAGTTTTTGCTTTCCCCGTTGAACAATTCGTCGAAGTACTCTCACCATCTAGTCTTGATCTCATCATCTCTCACCATAACTCGACCGGTCTCATCCTTGATGCATTTGACTTGGTTTACGTCCCTCGTCTTCCTTTCACGGATCTTGGCCATCTTGTAGATGTCACTTTCTCCTCCCTTTGTGCCCAACCACTGATAAAGGTCCTCATAAGTCCGACCCCTTGCTTCGCTGACAGCTCGCTTTGTGGTCTTCTTTGCCACTTTGCTCACATTTAGTATATGTTATCTATCATAAATTAAAAATTCTTCTCACCTTTACTCCCTTTTGAGTGCTTTACTAACAACACAATTTTGTCATATAGTTAAGTGATTATCAATTTGTAACATAAACTGTATCTGATTAGGAGAACCATTGCATTCAGTGCATCTGATCCAATTTATCCCATCTTCCATTATTTGATTCACAAATAACGATGCAAAAACAAGGATTATGCTTGATGTTGTTCAACTGTGCCAATAATAGTTCATTTTAATATATTATCAATGTAAGTTTCTAGAAAAATGATTGGAAAACATACCGGATTGGGGTGGATTCAGGCTGCCAAAGGTTCGTGGACATGTGGGCCACATCTAGGATTCACTAAATTACAATTTAGTGAACAAAGAAACCTCATAATAAATAGCACCAAAACTTAAAGTTTGATTTTGCAGGGTTCAGTAATGATTTCTGCAACACAAGTGTATCCATTCCCAAAAAGGAAATCTCTTTTGTGTGGCCACCATATGTCTCATGAGCTAGTTAATTGGAAGTTATACCACATTTATTTAATTGAAAAATAGAAACTCTAAGCATACAAGACCATATATCTGTCAGTGAAATCTATTTTATGCGCCAAACTGTTACTTGCTATGTTCTCATGGTCCAGTTCTTTGCAGTAATTTATTTTTCTTGTCTTTGATGTTACCTTACTGTTTTTAGGTACTGGATTGGCTGCTATATTCATAAATCTGGCTGTTGAGAACTTCTCTGGGTGGAAATATACTGTGACATTTGCTATAATAAGGCACTCATATTTTGTGGGATTCTTGGTGTACACACTTATCAATCTAGCTCTTGTCTTCTCTTCTGTATACATAGTCACAAACTTTGCACCAGCCGCTGCTGGATCTGGTATCCCAGAGATCAAAGGTTATTTAAATGGTAAGGTTCAATTACTGAAACACCTGATATTGGTATTCTGAGAAATTCATGGTATAATTTGAAATATCGATGCAGGAGTTGATACACATGGAATCCTCCTTTTCAGAACATTAGTTGGGAAGGTGAGTTTACATCGCTTCTTCAGCTAATATGATGTATCATACTCATATAGTGCTTCTTTGGGTAATAGATCTTTGGAAGCATTGGATCAGTTGGTGGTGGACTGGCTTTAGGAAAAGAAGGGCCTCTTGTTCATACTGGGGCCTGCATTGCTTCTCTTCTTGGACAAGTAGGTTAATGTGTGCCACTTTGTGATATACACTTATTTCCATTAAAAAATTTATCCGATACACAAAATAAAGACATGGATATATGCTTTATTTCCTAGTATTTTTATCATTGTCTTGCTTGATCTGCATTCATATACTGAATACGTGGTAGTGGTACCCTGTCCTCTTGAAAGGGGTCAGAGGCCATTATATAAATTATCACTCATTTAAGTATCTACAACAAAACAGATTGTCACCAGCGTCAGTTTACAAAAATCTTGTATGCCCGCAATAAGTTTTGCTACGTGACAAACATGTTTGGAGTGTCTGATGGAAAAAATGATGTATGTAGCGTAGCGTTTGGTCTGGTTCTGTAGAATGATACAATGTTTAATTACCGCAGAAAATTCATAATGCATACCACTAATAGCCTTTGCTAGAGTAATTATATGTTGTGCTTGGGGAAAAGTGGAGCTGCTATATCTTAGATGTCACCAATAGTGTTCACAACATGAACTGATTGGTTACTGTAGGATCCACCTATACTTTGAAAGTTTGAATCCCTGTTGACTAATGATTAGTCCAAGTGTCCAACATAGTTTGTCCTATGGCCAACACCCAGTACATAAGCTTTTTTGTTCTACTTCATTTCCACTTTGTAATACTGTACAACTATTCAGAATGTTATTCTGTCAACTAATTCTCACGTGCATGTGCATAGGGTGGATCTGCAAAGTACCACTTGAGTTCTAGATGGGTGCGGATTTTTGAAAGTGATCGAGATCGGCGAGATCTTGTAAGTTACTTTGGACCATGTAATCTATTAATCTATGCCGCAATGTATAGCTGTTAAAAAGAGTGACTCGTGGCTTTCATTTATCGTTATTTATACATTTAACCCATCAGATTAGCTTGATTTTCTTGGTTTATTCTTTTTAGTTTCTAGGTTTCGAACCAAATCATTTTACTGAATTGAAAATTTTGGTGTGTGTAAACAAATGTAAGCCACACAGCTGCCTTCTCTCTGTTAAACCATGGGGTTTGATAGGGAAGCATCACTGTTACTATTCCTAGCTATGCAACACCGATACGGATACGTGTATCGGTATCGGATCGATACGGATACAGGGATATGCTATTTTCTCAGAAAATCCAATACGTGGATACGTTTTACTATTTTTTTTAAAAAAAGGAATAAGTTACTCCCATGTCCTACCTAAGTTCTATTACATAACATACTAAGTCTCAAATTTAGGACATTTATTGTCACCTTCAGACATGTCCTGACTCCATGTCCCTTCTTCTTCAACAAGTGAGCTTCCACTCTAGTGTAGCTACTAAATCCAACATATGGACAATAATTGCATTTCCATCTAGTATTGCCTCCACCTGGTTTAGGTCTCTCTATAATTGTGACATAATCCTACAGTGGAGCCCTGATGTTGGTGGAGGTTGCATTAGCACAACTACTTGAAGTTGTTGCTGCCATCTTCTTGCCGCTTAGAAGAACCAGGAAGGGGAAGATGGAAGAAAGAAGAGCATGTGTGGTCGTGCCGTGCGGGAGCTGTGAGGAAAAGGGGGAGGAAAGGAACTCACCGATCGATGAGGCTCGCCGGCGACTCGCCGCTAGCAGGTGGTGGAGGGTGTCGCAACTGCGGGCGTGGCAGCGAGAGGGAGGCGTGCGAGTTTGTAGGAGTTGTGGCTCGGAGTTGACTAGGGTAGAGAGAGGAGGGTTATGCACTCTTACTAGGTCGGACTGGGCTGTACCCGAAAAGTATCCCACAAGTATTGAAGGCGTATCCATATTTTCTATCTTTATTTTTAGATGGATACTCGGCGGATACGTATCAGCCACATGTCTAGCATGTATCTGTATCAAATATGGTATCCGAGATTTATACGAGACCATTTGCATGTATCGGTGTTTCATAGCTTGCTGGTGCCTTAACTTCTCTCAAGTAGTCAACATGTAGAATTCATTGGATTTCTTCAGATGTCTGAATAGATGAAGTTATTTCCAGGTTTTTTTTATGCACTAGTGCACACCACACCCCCACATTTCGTGCACTAAAAATTCACTTGATATTTTAAGACTTTTGATGTGCACGCTCTAGTGCACCCCCAATTTCTTGCACTAAAAGTAACAAGGAAAAAAATGAGAACATGCGGTATATTAATAATTGTGGAGGGAATTACCATTTTTCCTGTTTTAATGCATTCTTGTGTATGGTGTCTAATGCATTCTGAGCCCTGTATTTAAGATGGAATGGGTGTATTGTCATATTGAGGATTTAAAACTATTAATGTTTCAAAAGGTGACATGTGGATGTGCAGCTGGAGTTGCTGCAGCGTTCAGAGCTCCTGTTGGTGGGGTACTATTTGCCCTGGAGGAAGTTACATCCTGGTAAGAATGTTCTGCCATCTCCTTTCATTAGATGGCGACAAATAGTTAGAAAATTAGTAGTTTAGATCAACGTAACTTATTCCAGTTTTTGAGCTACACTTAGAGTTTTCATTGAATTTAAAAAAAAGAACTATTTTGTTAAGAGAAATATTGTGTTTCATATGAGCTAACAGCTCATGTTTTGTTAATTGAGACCTTTTTCTGCTGCCAACTTATATGTCTCTTTTGTTACTTCAATTATCACTTCCATTAGTTGCTTGCAACAAAAGCTTTAGTTCTAATGTGATTCACCCTATGGTTGACTGGTTAAGTTGCCTAATGACTAGTGATTAGAAATGTTTCAGCAGCAGTTTTCTTTCATTTTGGTCCCTCTGGTTTATATTACTTTCACATGACCAATCTGAATAGTCATTTTGGGTTGCATTCAGTCAACCGTTTCAAACTTTGGTTACAAATTACTTTTTATGTATTGAGTTTGGATACTTAAAAATGATACATGTAAATTTGTCTCAAAAATGACGTTCATAATAGTATACTTTTGCTATGTTTTATCAATATATTACAACAAAAAGTAGTAGTCAAAGTTGTATTTTGAGGACCGTGTCGATGTCCAAAATGACACTTATTTCGGACTGGAGGGAGTACTTAAAAAGTTTTTGTCAGTCAAAGATAGAAATTTGATCGCATGCTTCCATGGTGACAAGAATGTGATCGGAGGGACTGTTACTGATTTTGCCGATTATAGTATTATACCGTGGCATCTGATAGGCTGCAATTTTGCCTGCAACATTATAAATTCATGATTGCAGGAGTACATTCTAGTTCTAGATTGAACTCCAGAACATTTGTTTGAAATATAAGTTTATCGGGGTCTGTCTACCTGAAGAGTTGTCACATAAATGCTGTCACCAAGTTTTGCATGCTGCAACTCAAAAAATGTACCTGAGTGTTCATTGTGTGTGTCAAACTTGAACAGAGGGGGAGAGTTGTCTCGGGTTCCTGTCTTGTAGCATCTTTTAATTTCTTACTCACTTCCTTTCACATGTGTTTCTGTATGAAAAAAAAAATATATGAGATTTTGGTCCTGTGCTTCCAGTAGTGCACATGTCAGTGACGATGAAAGATTATGGTCATGATGCCACTATAAGATTTAGTACCATTGATATTATATGTAATTCATGTTCTGTGCTTTCTGAGTTCACTGTCATCTCCCTCTTTTTTTCTTTTTTTTTTCTTGTAATTGTTATCTCTTGCGCCTCATGAAAGCTTATTTTAGATGCTAGAATGATACAACTTTAGATAGTATTTGTGGATTTTGTTGGGTGCTTTGAGTGTAGCTGATGCTATCATACTCTTCACCTTTGTATTTTTTTCTGCATATTGGGGCTATGCATTTGGAACATTACATGCTAGTTTACTTCTTCCTATGTATTTATATGCTCAAGTGAGGTAGCCAAATGACATGAAATACATTGTTCAGCTGTGTGTCTTGCACTCTTGCACCGAAATGCCACATCATGTGGTTGATTTTGTTATCGTTGTATTGTTGAAGGTGGAGAAGTCATCTTATGTGGAGAGTATTCTTCACATCTGCTGTTGTGGCTGTTGTGGTGCGATCAGCAATGAACTGGTGCAACAGTGGAAAGTGTGGTCATTTTGGAGCTGGGGGTTTCATAATCTGGGACATATCTGGGTAAGAAGTTTTTTCATCCCATTTTACTGTTATTGCTTAAATCGGGAAAGGATCTTTGTGATCTTGATTTCTCACTTTCTTTTAAGAGGTCAAGAAGATTATTCTTACCAGGAACTGCTTCCTATGGCAATTATTGGTGTTATTGGTGGGCTTCTTGGTAAGTAACTGATTCTGTATGCAAAGTTGATCCAGTATATTAACAAAAGTCCAAGTCAGGTTTCCCCTTAGCAATGGTTTTTGTTCTTCTTAGGACATGTTAGTCATTTAAATGTTGTTCTTATCTTTACACCATTGTGTTCTGGTTGTGCTGCTTATAAATTAGCAATAGGATAACATAGCTACACAGTTACAAAAAAGAGTCTGAACTTAGGCTGCAACTGTACCCAATTTTGTGACATCTGGCTAAATTTCTCTCCACTTCTTGTAGAGACTCCTGTAGTCAGAGTCGGATCAAGTTCTATGGGAAACATAGTGTTTATTGAGCAATGCACACCCCTGAAAAAGTCAGCTCACAGTAGATCCAAACCAAATAAGCAGTCCTAGTGAAATTTTAATTTTTTTTGTCAAATATTCCTGAATCTAATGCCTTGGTTTTTCTTTAGGAGCATTATTTAATCAACTCACCTTGTATTTAACTAAATGGCGGCGAACTTATCTTCACAAGAAAGGGAAACGAGTCAAGGTATGCTTAAGATATGCGTAATAGTGGTAGGAATTCTCGTGTAGTTCTATATCTAACATCAAGATTAAAAATTTCAGATCTTTGAAGCATGCCTTATATCTTTGTTAACATCGACGATTTCCTTTGTGTTGCCACTACTGAGGAAATGCAGCCCATGCCCTGAATTAGAAGCTAATTCTGGTATTGAATGCCCTCATCGACCTGGAACAGATGGGAATTTTGTTAATGTGAGATTTTCTTTGTGAATTTCGATGTGAACTACATGTTTTTCTTCAGCCACTGTCTACTGTTGTGTTCTTCTTTTGATCTTTTTTTTGTGTGTTATGCAGTTTTATTGTTCAAAAGACAAGGAATACAATGATCTAGCAACCATTTTCTTCAATACTCAGGTTCAAATATAATCTACTTCCACATTTTCCTGTTTCTGTATTCTGTATGACAATATTCAACATCATTTTTTGCAGGATGATGCGATACGCAATCTATTCAGTGCAAAAACGTTCCATGAATATAGTGCGCAAAGCCTGATAACCTTCTTGGTACCTTTTCTTTCCTTGTTCATATGTAACAGTGTACCACGCCTTGTAACATTTTCATAGCTATAGTTGCAACATATGGCTGGAACAGGCTATATTTTACTGAATTTCTCGCTATATTGATTATTTAGTTTAGTTGATTGTAATTTTGCTATTATTTGCTACGCACTTACAAACCTCCTAATTCCATTATGATTTCATGCTAAACTGTTCAATTAGCACATGCTGTATAATTAGGACAAATATTAAAAGTACCTATCAGATTATCATAGCCTTATAGAGGATTAGTTGTCTGTTCTTGTCTTAGTAACACATTACTACATATCAAAAGAATAATCATGATTAGTTATCATTAACTATACTAGATCTGATGCTGTGGTAAAATCTATTTTTTTAATCAACCAATATGGCCTTGCCAATATCTAACCCAGATTATTTGCATAAGTTCTGATGGGTGGACCATCTTTCATATACTCACCTTTCCTTTTTTCTCTCATTATTTTTGTTTTGGTTCTCAGGTCATGTTTTACTCCTTAGCTGTTGTGACATTTGGAACTGCTGTTCCAGCTGGTCAGTTCGTTCCAGGAATAATGATTGGATCTACGTATGGCCGTCTTGTTGGAATGTTTGTTGTTAAGTTTTACAAGAAGCTAAATATTGAAGAGGGCACGTGAGTTGTCACCATCTCCTCAATTCCACCCCCTGATTGTCTTACTAAGCACTTTCTTAGTATTTTAGTTTTTGCAACGGCCCTTGATTTTATTGTTCTTTTATGCCATCGGGGGTGCCATTTGGTAGGTTTGTGGTGAAAACTTGACTCAATTTCTATTCATTATCAATGTTGTTGTAGGTACGCTCTTCTTGGTGCTGCATCCTTTCTTGGTGGCTCAATGAGAATGACCGTATCTTTATGTGTTATCATGGTTGAAATTACGAATAACTTGCAACTCTTGCCATTAATCATGCTTGTTCTCCTAGTATCGAAGGTACTAAGTCTGCAACCCTTGACTCCTTGTTCGACATAATGCAATAGAATGTGCCTTCTGATTTTAGTTTATGTAGGCGGTTGGTGATTTGTTTAATGAAGGGCTATACGAACAGCAGGCCCGGTTAAGGGGAATCCCTTTGCTGGACTCCAGGCCAAAACAGGTTATGAGAAATATTAATGCAAAGGATGCCTGCAAGCAGAAGGTTGTGAAAGCACTCTGTACTTCATATATCTAAGTGGGACAAGAAAAAGACAATGTATCACAGTATCAGTATTGCTTCAAGTTCTAATACATCAATCTTCTGTCACCTATGTTAGGTTGTGTGCCTACCTCGTGTTTCAAGAGTTGTTGATATTATTTCTGTTCTGCGAACCAACAAGCATAATGGTTTTCCTGTAAGTTATCTTGACAATTCTTAAAACTTGTTTTTTGTGAGATTTTCAGTAATTGGGTTTCTTTCTTTTTGTTCAGGTTGTTGATCGTGGGCAGAATGGCGAGTCACTTGTCATAGGTCTCATACTTCGTAGGTATGGTTCTGTGCCATGTGCTAGTGAACTCTCTTACCTTGTCCACTGACCCAGCCATCCTCTTGTTGCAGTCACTTAGTGGTACTTCTACAAGCTAAAGTAGATTTCCAGAATAGTCCTTTCCCTTGTGGGCCAGGCATACTGAACAGGTTTGTGTTTTTCTAAGTAGGAAACAGCATATTCAATACACTTTTAACTGGTAATAATGGGTTGTTCTTGCTGTTACTTAGGCACAATTTTAGTGACTTTGTTAAACCAGCATCAAGTAAAGGAAAGTCAATTGATGATATTCATTTGACAGAGGATGAACTAGGCTTGTATTTGGATCTTGCCCCATTTTTAAATCCTTCGCCTTACATAGTGCCAGAGGATATGTCTTTGGCGAAGGTAAATAATGCTTCCCTTTGGACTGTACACCCATTTCACTGAGTTTAGTATGTGATAATCTTTGTATCAATGATTCTCAGGTGTACAATCTCTTCCGCCAGCTTGGATTGAGACATATGTTTGTTGTTCCTCGTCCATCTCGTGTTGTAGGATTAATAACAAGAAAAGATTTGTTACTTGAGGTGATAAATCATACTTTTGGTTGAAAGTTAAGAGCAGGTATTTGGCTGGACAGCATTTTAAGTCGTACGGTATTGATTTCAGGAGAATGGCAATACTGCGACGACGGAGCTCCAGTCAACTAGTGTAAGGTATTGATGCTGCTGCCCCTAAATACTGTCTATATTTAGCAAGCCTGTCTGTTCCAATGATTAATAGTCTGATAATTGCCTTTGCTTAAAATTGAAGTTATGGAGCTGCTATTGGCTGTGAACTATGTCAGGAACTTGCTGAATATTGCGTTGGCAACATTTTGGACTGACTCAAGTTATTTTGGTCCACAGGCGGCTTCTGAATGGCAAAATGCTTGGTGGGAACGCACATCTGGAGCGTCGTCTTCTTGACAATCTTGTGATTGAGTAGTAGATATATAGCAGCACCATACGTCTCAAGAAAATTTTGGTAGCAAGCAGTTAACCATCTACTGCATATTGGGGCGCTCAAGATGTTCATGAATCAAGCGGCAGTGACCGGATGCTGGATGCAACATGAATTGGGTTCTGCAAAGTGAAGCCACAGGAGAGGGGCCGCTGTTGTGCCATCCACATTTGCAGTTCCTGCGGCTAATGAGGTGATTGCCCCATGTCGTGGTGACTAAGTTAGGTGATTTTAAGTTTGTAAATTACAGCAATGTTCATATCTATCATCCATGTATCCCACGAGTAATTCTTTTCAAGAGATCGCTCACATATTTTTTTAATAGAATTATTATTGCATTGCCCTGTACTATGTGTTAGCGTGTATAAATACATATTTGTAATGGGTGACATGTTGGAAAAAACAACGGCTACATAGGGTTTACATCTTCTTTCAAGGAATCGTGGTATGTGCCTATGTGGCCACTAAAACTGTCGTGGCTACCGGTCTAAGAAAAATTTGGTCATTTGTGTCGATGAATTATTATTGGATCAAACCCGTAATGGGTGGTCACTAAAACTGTCGTGGCTATCGGTCTAAGAAAATTTTGGCCATTTGTGTGGATGAACTATTATTGGATCAAACATGTAAGGGGCCAAGCGCTGGCTGCGTTGGTAGATGATGCTGTCGAACACCATGTCTGTCCGGCTTGAGCTCAAGTGTTATCACCTTCGTTTTGAAATAAATATTATTCTAAATATTTTAAAATGTGTATGGTTAAATTTTAGAAACTTTGACAACATTAACACAAAATTATGAGACTTTGGTACATGAAAATGATAGTAATGAATTTATCATGAAAAATATTTTAACATCATCTATTTTTTATCAAGAGGTAGTTATCAAAAGTAATAATCAAACGTGCTCGTTAGAAACCGTGTCAATATCCTAAACGACAAGTAAAAGAGAACAGAGATAGTACCTATTTAAGTGAGAGCAAGCTCTTGAGAATAATTTGTTTTTTTTTAAATCGAGCACAGTAGTAGAGGCGAACAACGTAAGTGCCAAACTAATCACCTACCGGCTCTTTGTCACACAGCCGTCTCCCTCCTCTCGTCTAGCCGCCACCCTCCCTTCTCGCCACGAAATCGAAGTAGAAGGTCACGCTCCCTGTCCTCGAAACCTAGATGTGGTGGTCTGCTATGGAATGTGTCATCGGGGTTGTGGGACACGATTTCGCGGTAGTGTAGGACACGGTGAAAGCCTAAAAGCTACATGAGGATTGATAATCAATACTTATATATTAAAGCTCTAAGAATTAGAGTGATTCTAGTCTAAAGTACTGTAGGTACTGTTTATAGCACTGTAGGTACTGTTTATGTGATCATATGCATGTATATATGTATACGAATACGGATACGTATAAATCGGTTGAAATAATCTAAAATGCACAGAAAAATATCTAAAACTAAAAAAATATGAAACAATTTTTGTTAGTTCCTATTATTGTCATCTACCTATTAAAATTATGTGCATGCATAAAAATAATATTATTTTCTCCATAATTAAATGAATGTCTTAAATATTAATAAATTCATAAATAAATATTGAGATGTCTAAAATTGGTGAACATAATTGTTTAGACTTCTTTTGTCATATTCTGTGAAAAAAAAACAGACGCGATGTAGGCGCGCCAATCCATCTAGTTTTCTTCACCGTCTCCATGAATTAATTAATAGAAACAAGTCGTCAGTCAACCAAATTCGTTTAGTCATTTCAGTCATCGCCTCAGTGATTTCAGTCGATGCTCGTTTTCACCCATAGCCACGCGCTGCGTCTCCCGCCTCCTGTCTCGTAAATTTTTCTCCTTTTTTGTCTCGATGAATTAATTAACAGAAACAAGTCGTTTGTCAACTGGAATCGTTCAGGCATTTCGGTCAGTGATTTCAATCTATGTTCGTTCCACCCATAGCTGTATTTGTCTCCTGTGAGGTTTAGGAGGGATAGATGTTAGAGAGGTGGCGAAGAGGCATTAGTTGGTGGTAGTGGTGATGACCTCGTTGGCCGCGAGATCGATGGAAGATCGTGGGTACAAAAGGTGGCAAGGATTGCCCACAGAGACGTGAGAAGAGGAAAGTAAATTTTATAGGATTCGGTTCTATAAAAGATATTCTCTTCTGTGATGACATGTGTCTATTTTTTTTCTCTTCTCTTCAGCTCAGCCATTGAATCACAGGATGAATAGTATGGATGAAATCTCACGAGAATCTTTCTGGACAAGAACTTATAAAATTTGCTTCTTGAGAGAAAAGTGGCACAAACGAGTGAGCTTGCCAGAGATAAAGGATGGGAGCGGCAGTGGTGTTTGGGGAGAGAGAGAGAGAGAGGACACTAATAATAGGTGGATCTTGTTGATACAACTCGTCACCATCGAGGGCTCGAGGCCGCTGTTGGAAAGAAGGTGGATATTCCAATCTGGATCCAAGTATTGCAACTGGTTGAGTGGAGTTTAGATAGTTTTTTGTCCCCTGATGAGCAAGCATGAATTAACGGATCAAACCATCGCCAAAACTATCATGGTTCGGCTCGATTTATATAGTGTTGTCAAGCACCATGCTTACCCGGACTTAAATTCGTGTGTGCACCTGTCTTCTCAAATGAGCGTGAGTGCTTCTGGTATTATTTATACTGATCCAATATGAATGGCCATAACCCATTCAATCTCATTCTCTAATCAAGCTTACCATGAAGAGACTAACGAAAGAGGGCGGCATCATTCAGTTGTGGGGACTGGAGAGTGCAAACGCGTGATGAAATCAATTGAGATATTCACATTGATGCTTAATGGTGTACTTCTTTTGCCTAGGTGTGTTATGATATAAAAGCTGTCGAAGTAACCATTAATTTTCTTGAGTTGATTTGTAATAGATCCATTTTCTTCTAAGGTTGAACAAAGAGTTGTTGTGGGAAGGAAATATTAGATTTGAGGAATGGATGATCCAATGAGTGTTTTTTATCTGGACCAAGGAGTGCATATCGCAGGTACATTTTCATGAAATTACATTGTTTTGTCATTTTTGAATTACCCTAATTCTCACTCCTTCTCTAAATCTTCACTGCGATTTTGATTGTCTAGCGCACCATCTAACATGGTCTATACTTTCGATATCAGCAAATAACATCATTGCAAGTTATAATTCAGTTACAATTCTATTGGTGTTACCATATTTTTTCACTTTACATATGTCTACAATGCACTCTTATCCGGAAAGTATCGATTTTCCGATTGATTTTGATTAGAGATCACATATTTGTTCCATGATGCAGCTACAGTGTTCAAGAATTAACAGACCCCAAACTTAGAGTATGTTCTGTTGTTTCAATGGACCTTATCTATGCCCAATTCAAGATCACATCAAACTAGGCTTTAATATAATGATGTGCTTGTTGAATGTTGCTTCATATGTGACGCACTGAATCTATGAACTAGGCTTCTTAGCCTATTTATCGTCGAAGTGACTTCAGTATTTTGGGGTGTGACTTGTACTCTCAACAACAACAACAGTAGCCTTTGTCCCAAACAAGTTAGGGTAAGTTAGAGATGAAACCCACAAGATCTAGCTAAAAAAATAACTTGTACTCGCAATGTTTTTTTTTTTGGTGTAGTTTTCTGTGTGTATTTTTTTTGGGTGCTGTATGTCAATGGTGTTGCCGTTTCAATCCAGTTTTCATTGATTGATGCTGTCCAACTTCAGGTGCTCTCTTACTGGACTGGGTTTTTTGACTCATCATGCTTATATGAAACTAAAGGAATGCTATATTGCATGAGGTTTTGTGGGAAACTTTTTAGGTTTCAACCTTTCGGTTCTATGGGTGAAAATAAGGAGCTTACTTTACGTCGATAAGAGAGTATTTGGTTCCTTGTATGGAGGCATACATGTACCAGTTGGATCTGAATCAGAGCCTATCCCGCTATTTGGTTCACTGGATTGGGCCATCTCATGCATGGATGAGTTCATCCAAATTCTAGGAATATACTGAGTAGATGTTGTATGAGATGGTGCGGCAAATTTGGTCGAACCAAGCGGTACAGATCGAGCGTTCCACTTTCGAGTCGTTCACGTCACCTCTGCTCTCCACCTTGTGCGCTTCGTTGCCTTCGTCATTGCGTCACCGACCGCCTCGCAGTCCACCGCCGCCACTCCTCTCGCTCCGACCTTCCCGCCTGTCCACCGCCATCGCTGCCATTAGAAGGTTCCCACTGGTACCCCATGAGATGTCGTCGCCGAACCACGTTGCCAAAACCCGTAGCCAAAAGGTCACCGACGACGTCAAGCCTCGTGCCCCCAACACTGGCAAGCCCAAGCCCACCAAGCTCAGGTACACCCTCTCCCTGCATGACACAGCTCGAGTGTTGTTCTAGTTCTTCCCACTTGGGTGGAGATTTGATTGGATCCACCCCTCTGCTTTGCAGACTGCAGGTCGACCATCACCCTCAGGACGGTACTGATCCTGCTCGCGAGTCACTTCATGGAAGAGAGAGTGATGTTCCTCAAGCAGCTCAAGTCTATCATGCTCCTCATTTCCGGTTGGTCTGATACTATGGGGTAATGGTTGTTGTAGTTGCTTCCCCGTATGCCATTAAATAGACTAGTCGCATGGATATGTGGGTTGATTCCCCGTATACCGTCAAATAGACTATTGTTCTACCTTCTTGGTCATTGATAATAGATGAACTAAGCCCTAAATCATGCCATTTAAAGTTGATGTTTGTATTTCTAATATACATCTATTGGGTACTTAAGATTCCATTGTGGACGCTGGATTCTGGAATTTGTATGTGTTAGCTTGTTGCGATTATTTGTGTAGGTTGAGGTAAAGTAAGAATGTGAGATTGATTATGTGCATTGTCTCTATTGGATCATCAAAGATTGGTTAGATGCTTTATCTGGAGAGGTTGGCATGCATACATTTGTTTTAAATTACTGAAAACATAATGGGTTATGATATTTGAGAACCGGAGATGGGAACTCTCTACTTGGATGTTTGAATTTGTCATATGTTTTAAATCACTTTATTTTGTGTTGCTAATTGTAGTCTAGTGAAGGCAGTAACTGGAACTGGGAAAATTCTTGCATACCTTGCACCCATTGTTCACCTTCTTTAGATGAGATATGATGCTCTTCCAATGCATAGTCAGATCATTATGCACTTCAATCTATGATCAAAATTGGTGTTAGTTTGGCTGGTGTCAATTCTAAAGCTACTTGTGAACTTGTGATTTTTTTGAATTGTTGTGATGGTGTATGTCATCTGACTTGTTCTGATTCAACATGTGATTCATGCTTATTGTTGATGTCTTGCTTATTGGAACTTGTGATTCATGCTTGTTCTTTCAGTCTGCTGAGTTCCTGCCTGTATATTGTTGTGACCTTGAGACTTTCTAACATTGTAGACTCCTTTTACATCTAATCATGTCCTGGCAATCATCTATACTTGAGACTTTCAGTACTTAATGAATTGATGATTAGTTATCATATATATTTCATTCTGAAGACTATAACTATCAAAAGATTGTGTCCTTTGGTAATCATGTCCTAGTAATCATCTATAGTTGAAACTTTCAGTACTTATTGAATTGATGATCAGGTATCATATATTTTCATTCTGAAGACTATAACTATCAAAAGATTGTGTCCTTTGGTAGTTGGATTGTGTCCTTCCTTGGTATTCATGAACCTGGTTATGAAACTTGTCCTTGCTTTGAGCTTAAGTCAATAATTTCTTCACTATTCAGACACTGAAAACTTAACATTCAATATATGTCGTATATATGATCAAAAGAAAGGGGAAAAGAAATAAATGGCAGAAAAGCGTAGCCATTGGTTGACCCAAATTTGTGATGGTTACATAGTACTTGATCTGAATATTGTTGAGACCTTGAAACAGGAAGGTAACTTCACCACAAGAAGAGAACATGTGATCTTATTTGCACAGATTCAACCAATCAAACATGAGCTTGTATAAAGTCATCACATCATATACAACTAACAAAATAGAAACAAGTATCATCATATACAACAAACCAAACATCTAGATTGTACCAACCCATCCAGAACCATCCCATTCACCTGAACCATCCTATTCATGTATGAGGTGATTCAGGAATTCAAACACATCCTAAGAAACCGTCCACCCTCCAGTGTAGGATAACGTATGTTGGAGTTGCAAGTATTTCTCAATTTTTATGAAATACTCCCTCCAATAAAATATACTTGATGTTTTGGACATGACACGATCTTCAATATATATTTTTTATCACTATTTTCTACTAGAATATATTTATAAAATTAGATAAATTTATGAGTCGTGAAAGTATTTTTCAAGCCAAATCTACACATATAATTTTCATATTTCCAAACCAAATATTTTAATAGTTATTGATAGTAAAAGTTTAAAAAGTTTGACCAAATCTTATCCAAAATGTAAGTATTTATGACCTGAGGGAGTATAATTTATATGCAATAAATAAGATGATGTGGCATCTACAGTGCCAAAACAGCTTAGCCAAAACAACTTAAGGTGCTAATTGACCCGGCTTCAATACTAAGGGCCTATCTGGAAGCCCGGTTTTGGATCCAAAACAGGTGTAAAACATAGATCCTATTTCTTTTTTGAGATGGACTGGAAATTTTGTTTCGATGGCCAGTAGCACACTAAATTTATGGTCTACTTTGGCCCATTCCATCGGATTGGGAAACATAGGTTTGGACGTCTGGAAAATAAAACACTATCTATCGGGCTTCTCCTCCTCTTGCTGACTTGACTCGAGCTCGGTCGTGTCGTCCTCATTTTTCCCCGACTCTCAGTCAATTACTCTCCCATCCCTCACCGCTCTCTCCCCTCGAAGTTCCACCGCTGCGGCCGGCCCGAGCGTTGTCGCCCCCTCGAAACGGATCTCACTCCTTCCCCTTCACGTCGCAACACTTGTGAGGTGGCTAGATCCAGTGAGCAGAAGTAAGTGAGGGCCGCGTGTAAGACGTTGTTGAGGAGGTACTGCTTGACATGGAAGGCGACCTGCACATGATTACCTTGTTTTCCTTCTTCTTCTTGCTGCTCTTGCTGTCGTTGGCAATGCTGTTGGAAGTAGCAGAGGAGGCGAGGGGGAGTGGACGGAGCCATGCTCGTGGCCATGCCTGTCTATGGCTTCCTCTCCTCGAATCCAATTCAATTCACTCTCAGATTTGCGTTGCCCTTGATTGGCCGGGGGGAGGGGGGTGGGGCTATGAGAGGGGATTTGGATTTGGCGGGGGCGATTTCTGCTTCGGAAATCAAAACGTTGAGGCAGGGACAGCGGCGAGACCGCATTGAGGCGTTGAGCTTGCAGTTGCCGACGCTGCGGCATGCCCTCGTCAGGGCATCGAGCCTGAGCTGCCAGCGGGGCGACGAGCCCTCGTTATGGTGGCCAGGCCACGTTGGACCAACGAGTTCTTGTCAGATGGCGGCGAGCTTGCATCGTGCCAACGAGCAGTGGTTGTTCTTCGTTTTTCTTCTGGTTAAAGATGGAAATATTTACCCAAACAAACAGTAAAATGTTATTTTCTTGTGGACTAAAAATTCCAGACGTAAACCATTTCTGAGTAAAAAAATATACAGAACTTCCAAACAGGCCCTAAGGGGTTAATTAATACTTTAGGATAGTAGAATAGATTTTTTTTTCATATTACCAATTTCTGCTCTTGATTTCAAACCCGTAAGTGGATCGAACGCAGCAGTACAGGCCGGACAACGAAAGCCCCCCGGCCTAACGCCATCCACCGTTTGGGCCTTTCCGACTTAAATCCGAGCGGTTCTTTGTTCTTGTGCTCGAAGAGAACTCGAGCTATACTCCTCAAGGCTTCATCTCCCTGGCTGTACTCCCTCTTCTTTCTTCTCTTCTCCCCGCGAAATCGAAGAAAAGCAAGCCATTCTACCTGTCCCAAAATCCAGCGATGGAGTGTGTTATGGGGGTGGTTGGCCGCGACTTCGCGGTGGTGGCGGCGGACACCTCCGCCGTGCAGAGTATCCTCGTCCACAAGACCGACGAGGACAAGGTCATGGTCCTCGATTCGGGCAAGCTGATGGGCGCTTCAGGGGAGCCTGGGGACCGGTAGGTTCTCCGCCCTCGCCGATCCGTTCGTTCGGCGGTCGATTCCATGTTCGTTTTATTAGGGTTTTTGTGCTCGCGCCATCTGATACCGATCTGGCTGGGTTTCTGGGGGCTATGATGGTGGCGGCGCAGGGTTCAATTTACGGAGTACATACAGAAGAACCTCCACCTGTACCAGTTCCGCAACACCATCCCGCTCTCCACCGCCGCAACCGCCAACTTCACCCGCGGCGAGCTCGCCACCGCCCTCCGGAAGGTACCGATCCAACCTAATCTTATTCCGCTTTTCGGCTTTGTGCCTGGATTTGCCTGCAAAAAGGTAGATTTTGTAGAGTGCAAAAGGTCGCTTTGGGTTCTAGAGTTCGATTCGGGGTGGATTAGGGTTGGCGTAGGGTAAGGCCGATTTGGGCGTTCTAGAGTTCGATTGGACTGAGATTACTGCGTGTTGTTCCGGTTGTAGTCGAGAGTGATTACAGATTAAGAGTTTTATTAGGTGAAGGGGGGCTTATTTCCTTAAGGCAGCAGCATAGATGGTGTGATTGAGGAATTTTGGCCAACTGAAACATGGGTTTATAGTTGCAAGCGTAAGAGATATTTAGGTCTTCTCATGTAAAGTTGAGTTTTTTAAGCAGTTTACTCATTTGCTGTAGTGATTTGTGGATGAACTGGGTCAGTTCTAGTCATTTACTAATGTTTAGAAAAACCTAATACCGTCTGGTTTGAAAAGGAACATCACATGCCAGCTCCTAATGAACTGATGCCATTTTGCAGATTTAGTGAATTGACTCATGCATGCTTGCTAAAGATTGCATTTTTAATGTCTTTATATTTTTTGTGGCCTTTCCCCATCTTTGAGTTTTTTGAGGGGAAATCTATGATGTTTGCATATGAGATTTTCTCCTAGCATCTGCTAGCACCATGCTGTTCAATACATGTTGTAGTTTGAACTAACTTGTATGGTGGACACTCCTGTTATTTAAACTGTAGCACATTCATATGATGTGAACTTGTTACGAAATTCTTGTGACATTGAAATCATATTTTTGATTCATTAGCAATCTATACCTTGAAGTTGCTAATATTTTGCTATTATTGTTCTCTTTAAGCCAGCACAGTAAAAAATGATTACCTATCTTACATGTAGTGTGATGTGTGCCATTTGTTTGGCATATCTTAATTTTAGCTTGTGGCCAGACCCAAATAAGTCTAAGATAAGTCAAGCAAAACATTTTTGCAGATTAGATGGAATGATCTGGCTATATGCTGTGTGTCTTCATGTCCCCCCCCCCCCCCCCAAAAAAAAAAAAATAGTAGCACGTTTGCAGTTTTCCAGCAGATGGGTTCCTGGAGCTCCTGACGATAACAATATTCATGTGCTGCTTGTAAATTCACAGTGTGATTTAAGATGCACTATTTCTTGTGTTTCCATTCAGGAAGATGATACCTTTTATGATTTTTTGTTGTTTCCCTGTCGACCATTTTTTCGTACTATAGGTGAATATTAAGAGGGATCTTGTTTGTACAATTGCAATAGTACATTACCAGTTTGTATTGTCTAATCTTAATTTTTACTTGATCAATGATGTTTCACTATATATACAGATGAAATTTAAGATGTTACTTGATATAGCAATATGAAATTGATGGACCTGGAATAATAGTCATGGCTAGTATATTATTTTCCACATTAGTTGTTTGCCATATTCCTGTGAGGGTTACAAGAGAGTAGAGATCTTGGCTCTAATAAACTGGTGAACTTTTCTCATTCTCCTTTACTTGTGTAGCACAGATGTTGACTTTTGATGCTCGCTGCAGCCGTGAAATGTGCTCCCTATGTCCTACCATTTGTGATTTCATTCAAAAAAAATTGCAGTCAATATTCTGTAATGCTCTTTTATTTTGCCTTCCTTTCTAAGGAACACTTTAATACCTTTTTCTTCATTGTCTGCTAATTCGTTATGTCCGCTTTGAGGTCCTATGCGTTCCTCTCCCTTGACACTCCATGTTTCATGTTTTTTCTCTAGAATCCCTATATGGTCAATGTTATACTGGCCGGTTATGATAAGGATGTTGGCGCCTCCATGTATTACATCGACTACATTGCAACCTTACACAAGATTGACAAAGGTGCTTTCGGGTATGGCTCTTATTTCTGCTTGTCGCTGATGGACAAGTTGTATCACCCGGACATGACTATTGAGGAAGCAGTAGATCTTGTTGACAAGTGTATTAAGGAAATCCGGTTGCGATTGGTTGTTGCGCCTCAGAACTTTGTGATCAAGATTGTGGATAAGGATGGGGCGAGGGAGTATGCGAGGCGTGAAAATGTCAGCGACAATCCCGCAACAACGACAGCTGCAACTACGACCGTTGCTTGAGGTTATTGCCTTATTGCCCTTTGGGTGGACATCGGCTGCAGGTTGAACCATTATGTTAATTGTTTCTGATCACTGTTGTGTAATCACAAGATATTGGGACCTGGAACTGTGTTGCAATTTTAGCCCAGACGTGTACTTCTGCATGTTTCATGTGCGTTTTGGTTGCTATTTCCTTCTCGATGATGTTGTATTGCTGCGCACTTGTCTAATATAGTAGATAGCCTGCGGTTTGCATTCTCTGTTGCCTTATGGAATGGTTGTTGGTTGTTACTGCGTGTTTCCCTTATTCTATCAAAGTATCACAACTTTAACAGTTGGAGTAAACTGTTCTGGGTATTACTGACAATTCAGGGTTACAGGGTCAACGCAAATGGGACTAAGCCACATTGTTAGCTCACGCGGCTGACACATTGTTCACCAAACCCGCGAGCCACAGGAGCGACGCGGCTAGGATGCCAGGTAAGGCGTACTAGGCGACGCCTTCGATCCACCGCCTGACCCTGCACCCAAACACGAGGAGTTACTCAGCACACGTCAGAAAGAGCCGTAATCTACGTGCGCCGATGCTTAGAAGTTCCATTGGGCGGGCGCTCAGCCGTTGCACTCGCTGGCGCGCTGGGCCTCGACGTTGCACGCCGCGGGGAGGCCGAGCGCGGCGCAGAGGCACTGCGGCTTTGACCGCGCCACGGACATGAGCTGCGAGCAGCACCGGCTCATCACCATCGTGTCGTCGCCGCTGATGTCGTTGACGCACGGGGACAGGCTCACCAGCGCCGACGTGCACTCGCTGGCGCCGGACCGCGCGCCGGCCTCCGCCGCCGCCGCGACGAGCAGCGAAGCCGTGGCCGCGGCCAGCAGGCAGAAGGGCGCCGGCCTTGCTCTCCCACTCGCAGCCACAGCCATTTCTTGACTGGGTTTGCTACTGCCTGATGCGAGGCTTTTTGTTACGAACTTCTTGGAAGGATGTCGTGCTGGCTATCTGGTTCATCTGTTCTGTGCCTCCGTGTTCCTTTTGCATTGGGTGTTGGTTTTCAGTAGGTGCTTTTTTGTGAGAGCAAGGAGAGGAAGGAGGAGGATGGGGAACGAAGAGGAAGGAGTGGAAAACCTTTAATTTAAGGGCAATGCTATTGTTCATGTGTCTGAAATTTTAAGGCTTTTTAGTTGACGAAGGACAGCTGTTGAATCTAGATGTGTTCCTCTTTTCTTCTTCCTCGCGTCTATTTCTTCTCCCCACGAGGTGATGTGAAGAGCTCACTAGCCCACCTGGCTGCACGTGTCTCTAACGGCTCATGTGCTCACTCCCTCGCCTCTCACCGTCACGCTAACCCGGTTTTGTCGGGTTATCTCCGCTTGCCCCTTGCCCTGGTATCGCTCACCAACCATCCTTCGCTACCTGCTGTTGGTGGTGTCCCCGTCGCCTCATTCCTCCACCCTTGCACCCGCCTCCTCTGCCGGGCTGGCTTGCCGCCCACCGACCTCCTTCTAAACCTGCCGTCCGTCGAGAAAACGCCAACCCCGTAGCCTCACGCACCACCTATGTTAATTTAACGATGGAATGGTGCAGAGAGGAGGCCAGATCGAAGGGGATGGGCCAGATTTGATGGCTGCTAAGGTTGACTTGACTCTAGTCAGGCGCATGGTTGACACGTCGAGCAACATTTGCACCTAACTTTTAAGATAAGATAATGTTATATACGATATTGAAAACAAGACGTGAAGAGTGTCCACCATGAGATACTGGCATCTTTATTGCGACTGTAGGAAACAACCAATGGTACAAATGGGAGAGCAATAGCATCCCCAACACAAAATGGGAGAAGCCACGGAGAGGCACACGACGCTCAAAATTCTGCTTGCTAGCTGATGCTCAACTGAAAGCTCACACGACCCTACACATCCTGAATCACAACGCTCACGGAGCCGGCACGGCGTCAAAAACCGCAGCTACCGCAAGCCCGAGCACCAAACCTGCCGGCCCCCGGAGCGACGCGCCGCCCGATGCAAGGTAAGGCGTCATCGGCGTGGCCTTCGATCCACCGCCTGACCCTGCATCCAATCTACGAAAAGTTCCTTTCAGCAACGTGAGAAAAAGCGTACCAATCAACGCGCACCGATGCCTTGAAACTCCATCGATGGAGCAGGCGGGGTCTGGACGTTGCACGCGGCGGGGAGGCCGAGAGCGCGGGTCCGGTCGATGGTGACGCCGCCGAGGGAGGACGACGCGTCGCCGCCGATCGCGGCGCAGAGGCACTGCGGCTTGGACTGCACCACGGTCCTGAGCTGCGAGCAGCAGGAGCTGCTCGGCGTCGACGCCTCGTTGCCGCTGATGTAGTCCATGCACGGGGACAGGCTCACCAGCGCCGACGTGCAATCGCTGCCGCCGCCGCCGGACTGCGCGGACGCTGCCGCGACCAGCAGCGAGACCACGGCCGCGGCCAGGAGCTACAAGGGCGCCGCTCTTGCTATCCCACTCGCAGCCATTTTCTTTCTCGGGTTGTTACGGTCTGATGCGAGGCTTCTTGCTGAGATGTTTGGGACTGGTGCTGCTGGCAACTTCGTCAATCCGTTGTGTTGCTTATGGGTTTGTGTGCTCTTTTTTTTTTCAGGTTAGCGTAGGGGCACTCCATACTCAAAGAAAGGAGGTGTGCACCGGGTTCGATCCCGCGTGTAGGGATACAAACGGTGCAGGCTTACGGGCTTTGAGGCGTGTTTAATCACAATTATAGTTCTATTTTTTATCCACTTATGTACTAATAGGTGAAAAATAAAGTAACATATAAATTCTTATGCGGACTAAGATCATGCCTAACGGATTTCTTTCACGACCCAGAATCCCTTTGTGAATTATAGTTCAGTGTTCCAACGGTTTCCCTTCACGAATGAATTCACAAGATCATTCTCTACAGGACGGAATTATCTTTTTTTTTTTACAAATCTCTTCGAAAGAGAGCTGTTGAAAATGAGAAAAAATAAAAAAAATGAGAACAGAGAGACAATCATAAAAAGAACTGAGTAAAGAGAAAATAGGTAGAGATGATCTAATGGACTGTCGGCTTGCGTTCCTATCGAGTGACGTCAGCCTCAACGGCCTGCTCTACCAAACAGGTAGCGCTCGTTCGTTCCCTGTGTAAGCTTTTTATAGGAGTGGTTTGCGATGGAAGCTGAATGAGTTGGTAGATGTTGCTGAGCCGCCGATTCCTACTTCTATCAGGAAATGAATACTACCATTCAACTAGTACATGAGTCGTTACGGACTTGTTTAAGCAAATGTGCTGCGAATTTGGAGTTCAGACTGAAATCAGATCTTTATCCTTGACGTGTTAGATGAGGCTAGCAACGGTATTTAATTAGCACCAAAATATCATAAGGAGACTTTGTTGCTCCTGTTCTCTACATATAAATTTTGGTTAGGAAGTTGCTTGTGTCAACCTGATAACTGGCAGGAGACCAACATTTGGCAAGATATACATAGTTTCAACACGGCAAGAAGATGGTGCCTGGCAATGATCACACAGTGTTCTATCGTTGTCATCGAAACTGTAGACCTTGGAATTGGTCTGTAAGATTTCGTTGAATCTTATGTTTGTTTTTCCCCTTTCATCCATGTTTCTTGCAGTGAACTATAGTCTTACATGGCACGACACAGAATGGGTATAAGCACAAATGTAGACTCGCATGTACATTTGTAACAATCTATTTACAAACTTGTGTGAGGAACATTGAACAAGACTACAGCATACAATTGCACTGCATTGCACTACAGGTTCTGCCATGTAGGCCAACTTTTATGTTGCCTGCTAACAGTGATGTCAATTACAAATTATATTTTTACCAATACAAGACCTGTGCTATAGTTAATAAGATAACCGCCAAAACTGAATCTACAACCTGTTCTTTCTTCACAGGGGAAACCTGCAACTTGTTGTTTTATAGAGGCCTCAAAAGCGGGTAATCTTCAAGGAGCTCTCGCTCTGACAATGTGTCGTTCTCATTTTGTGGAGTCCATAGGACCTCGACTGCCTGTAAAGAAGGTTAACAAAGTGTCAGACATAATTGTTGTAGCATAAGAATATCAACAAAAGGCAGACAACCATCTGAATTTTTAAGGAAGTAATCTAACAAGATGTTGGTTCGTGTGGTTCTTGTTCTTTTTTTTAACGAATTCGTGTGGCCCTTGTTTGTTTCATCTCTAGCCTATCCAACTTGCTTCGGACTAAATGTTTTGTAATCTTGCAAGGTGTTGCTTATCAAATGTCACAACTCACAACAATGCGTTATTGATTTCCTGACTTGAGATATGCTAGCCTCCTAGAAGAGTAATGGACTGAGAACTATTTTTGGACAAAGCAGAATTAAATTTTGGAACAAATACTATTTTACAGAACTGTTAATTTTGGTGATTGCAACCAAGTTAATGCCAGTTCACATTATTTTACTCCAATGCAATTGACATGTAATGACTCATTAGTAGAGATTGTAGGACTGAAATTCAAACTTTATGATAGAATAAGAAAGAAAAGAAACAATCAAAGGATACCAGTATTTTGCTTGACGGTATGGCACCAAGCTTTTGTAGAGCTGTCTTCAAATCATTGCTGCTATTTATAACAGGTAGCTTATGTACTCCCTCAGCAGCAACCAATATGGTTATCTACAAATATGAAATAAAAAAGGCTTAGATATCATGATGTGAATACTGCAAGCAAAACAGCTAATCAGAAACATTTTATTAATCAAACCTATAAATACTAGAAATCAGAAACCAAAGAACAACATAATGGAGTGGTAAGTATCTCCTATCACTGGAATGAAAGCTTACAGAGCAATGTTTCTTTTAATATTAATTCTTGAATGACAAGAGGCATCCTGAATGGTATCAGCAAAGTTTATAAAGCAGATTAAAATGTACATGCTACTAATGCTGGCCGATAAATCATCACACCGTCGAATGATATAATCCGACATTAAGATATTACACATCATGTAGGTCCCCAACATCACTGCATGCACATAATATACTCCATGAAAAGCCTGGTATACCGTTTGGTTACATACCACAATGTACTCGTTGCTAAAATCACTTGATCTTTGGCTGCCTGCTTTATTCCTCTTGATGCTGTTCACATTCACAAGTGTCTCCTCATCAAACTTGCCTCTCTCCTCAATTGATAGTTGATTGAAACGTTTCTCCCCATCATCCATGCTTCGTTTCACATCCACCTTTAGAACAACAAAGAGAGATTAAAAAAATATCCAAACAAGAAACTTATCCAATTCCAAACCTACAAAACCTTGCTACTAAATACATAATATAGTGCCCATGTATGGAATGTATATATTGCTTACAACATACAAAAAAAATGTAGGAAAATATATACTCCAGTATGCTCCAAAACTAAGGAGTTTAAGATTGTTTCATAATTGGTGAAATGAAAACAAACACTAAAATCTTGTCTTTCCTTTTTCTAGGAGGTATGGTAAAGCAGCATAACATTACATTACAGGACAAATAGCAGAATAACATCATGTCAGTAATCATAAATTTAGAAGGACGCAAGATATAAATTGCAATCTACTTCATAAATTGACAAATATAAATTGAAGGGCAGAGTGTGCTTACTGATGAGTAAGCTGAGATACAGCAATCTGGATGCCGTAGTAAAGCCAATGTTGTCTCTGGAGAACAGCATACCAACAACCAAACAGTTATAGTTATTTCAACACAATAGAAAATGGACAAAAGTTTTACGAAAATAACATATATTTACAATTTCTTTAAGAGGGAATTGTGGCGCATATTCTCTGCAAGCCTGTGCTTGAATATCTCATCAAGATATTGATTTTTTCCGGAGACATGCATCATTGCTAATATAGAGAAATTATAAAATAAAGAAGTATTGTTAGAGACCGAGGGACAAAAACAAACGCCCCGATTTCCATCATAGATAGAGATTGTGTCCAACAGAGTATGAAAGTAATCCCTCCCAACAACCTAAGGGGGCACAAGCCCCAATCAGCAGCTATTAAAACAAGAAGAGAGGAAACAAACTATCTGAGAACAGAATGCCAGCACAGTGGAAAATCAGCAGTTTCTTGACTTCAAATGCCAAAAATAAGAATCAAGAAATAATACAGTTATGTTATTGCCAACCATAGAACTCCATAACACCAAGGTAGTAAAATGAAGCAGCATGTATGACTTGGTTTCACCTGTCAACACATAGCTTAACCCAGCTGGGGTAGATGTATCTGCTTTCTCAGCTATTTGATCAAGCTCCTTCTGAAATGATCGGGCCATGCCCAGCAAGCCAACCTAGCAACAAATGTATTATGAAGTTATATATGGATTCCTCTGCTCCACACATCAATAATTGGATGTTGTATGTGAATTTCTGTAATTGTTGTACATGTATATTATGAAAACAAAATGGCATGCGCTACTGATAAACAAATTAATAGAAGCAAGCAGATCTGATCTTATAGTACATCTAGGTACATTGTGTAATAACATATATCATGATCTGGAAAGAAATGCCGGAATACTACTTACTAATTACTTAAGCATCCAGGTACATTGAATAATTAACATATGTAATGTTTTCACAACTTTGAATGGTGAAGTCAAAGTGGCCAATTATTTCTAAATGGAGGGAGTACCACCAACAAGTGTGCAGCAAATCAAACTAAATACATCTAGCAATATCCTTTTTATTTTGCATAGCTCTTTCCAATAAAATCTTCAGGAAATGCCAATATGCGCAACATCACTAATTAATCCTAATGCAGCTATTTTGTATGTTTGGGAGCATGCTGAGGGCCCTCTTATTTTTGCATATAACTTCTGTATCTAAAGAACACTAAACCAAACCATATTGATCTAAGTAGATCACATTATATTTGACATGCTTTCATTGCATAATGACACATATAATTATCTCGTAGTAAAGCTTCAAGGAAAAAAAAAAGAATTCTAGAACCAAATAGTCTCAAGGTATCCAGTGTACCGCCACTGTTGCAGGCTCAATTACAATGGCATCTAAGCAACGGCTTAAACCAACATGTTGAAATGGTGTGCCAAATCAGTAAGTGGATTACATTTAGCAGTGGCCAATGTAACGACATTTCATTGTGTAATTTACAGCTAAGAATATAACATATGATGTGGTTACGGCAATTTGATCTATGCTAATGTAAATTTATCCTCGAATGAACAACCCTGAACACAAGAGACCGCAAAAACCTACCTGAAGCTTGAGGACGGTAGTCTTCTGCGTCTCGGTGAGCACACTGCCGCCGCTGGACGAGTCCGACAGGAACCCGGCGAGGTAAAGGAACGCCGCGAACCCCATGAGCGTCAGGAGGAACCCGGAGCCCCCGAATCCGATGCCGACTGCCGGGCCTACGGAGACGAATGGCGAGGGCGAGTAGAAGGGCGCGGCCGAGTACCCGCCCCTCGGCGCCGGCGCTGTGTACCCGTACGATGACGAGGACGACGACCGAGAGGAGAAGGCGGACCCACCGACGCGGCCCCCGGAGGCGGCCAACGCCGTATGGGGGCCCGCCGATGCCGCCACGAGCAGCGCGCCGGCCAGAAGGAGCGCGAGCGCGGGCCTCTTGAGCGCGGCGAGGGAGTCGAGGACGGACCTCCTGAGCGCGTGGAGCGCGGCGAGGGAGTCGATGACGGACCTCCTGAGCGCGTGGTGGAGCCTCGCCGGCCCCTCCTTCGCGGCGGCGGAAGGCGGGAGGCAGCGGGCGCGGATGGCGGCGGGGAGGCGCGGGGGCCCGAGGAGGAGATGGAGGCCGCGGCAGGGCGGGAGCGGGCGCGGGCGCGGGAGGGGGAAGGAGAGGAGGCGGGTGGCCTCGAGGAGGGAGGCGGCGGCCATGGCGGCGGCGCGTGGCCTGGGCCGCGCGATGCGGAGGAGGGGGTGGCGGTAGGAGCGGGAGGGATTTTTTTAGAAGCGTCAGCGTGTGGGGGAGCAGGATCAGGATGTGAGGCTGCGGGCTGGGGATGCCGTGATCGGATGGGGACCACGACCGGCGCCGGATGGTAGAGGAGCTTCGGCAAGTGTTGCACCTCAGGTTTATCAATATCCTTTATTATATTAAGATTCATTCATATCAAGTGATAAATAAAAAAATTATAAATATATGAGAGAATTAATATATGGATACATATCATGTGAGTGAAATTGATAATGAGATAATTCATACGTGCACAAGGCTATATAAAGTTGTATTTCAGGAGCTCACTTTCTTTGATGTCTTTTTCCTCCACAACAATCCCCCAATGGTTCGACAACTCTGACAGCCTAGATGGACTCTGATCACATATCTGAAGACACGTGTGGTGTGCAGTGAGCGGATCTTTGCCAGCAGGCGGTGACTATGCATGCACACAGTATAAGGAACTGTGTATGAACAATACTAGGTGTTTAAAGATATTAAATACGGATATAAAAATTATAATTTCTACTACAAACAAAGACTACAGGTATTTAAAAATTGTAATTTCTAATGCAAACAAAAACTGTATATAACTAAATATAATTAACTCTCTTATTAGCAGTAATATAACATACCGGTGCTTAAGAAAGCACCTTACCTCCGCTAAGCAGTAAGCACCTGCGTTAATGCGGTTAAAAAAAAATCCAATTTTTCTTATAAATACCTCCTCTCACTATCCTACTGTACATGTTCTAACCGGGCTGGCCCAAGCAGCCAACCGCGACCACATCCTCTCCAAGCGCGGCGAAGGCCCCACCCGCCTGGCGGGAGCCCAAGCCCCAATGGCCAGGCCCAGGCAGGCGCCAACGCGGCTGGACGGCAAGACAAATCGCAAAATCGCAACCTCTTTGCAGGCCCAATACCGCGGCGACCCGAGAGGGTGTTGGCGGACGGCGGCATCTGGCCGGCCGCCTTCCGCCTCGGTGGGACCGCGCGAGGCGGACGCCCCTGCCTGTCCGCGGTACGGCCGACGAGCCGTCGGGCTTGATCATATCCACTGTTATTTTTTTTTCTGTGTAGTTTATCACGCTCCTATCTTGGCCGGAGAAAATTACGCGGAGAAAATTAAGGCTCCGCGAGACTGTCAAGAGACTCGATGCATTGTACTTCGTTTGTAGATCTCGAAGCGGCGCCGGGTTAATCACAAAGCAAGAATAGCTACTGTGTTGTTGGTAACGAAGTGCCGATGGCTGCATGCCTGCTGCCCGGCCGGCACCTGTGATCAAAGGCCATGCACCCATGCATAATAATCGGATTAGGGTAACACACGCAGGGGCTGATCTTGGATACCTCCGACGAGCAGAACTAACGATTCGGAAGCCCCTCCCTAAGCATATGTGCTCATTCTCGCATGGCGCCTGTAGTAGAAATCCTATTTCGCGTGTGACCGTTACAGCTTAAGTCGTGGATGATTGTAGTGTAAGGTCCAAGTAATTTTTTTAAAAATTTCTGAGAAAACTTTTCTCTTTAATTTTTTTCCAAATTTTATTGAGCAAAACTGTTTTCATTGTATTTTTTCTCAAAACTTTTTACTATGTGAAAAATAGACAAAAAAACTATAAACTGAGTGACTGGTCACTGATGATATTAGTGATAGGTCGTAGTTGTGATCCGTCATTATGACGACTCATCAGTGACGGCTAATCCTAAGCTAGTCATAGATGATGGATCAAAGTTATGACCCGTCATATATGATGACTCATCAGTGATAGATCATCCTTGCTAGTTATTAGTGGCATGTCAAGTTGTGCTCTTCACTAATAACTAATTTATCAACGACATGTCATCCTAGCCAGTTATAAGTGATAGATCAAGTTGTGACTCGTCACCGAAGACTAAATCATCAATGACATTTATGGTTATTTTTATAGATATACATGATCGATATGTACATAGAGCTATCATTTTATATGATGTAAAAGTGCATGTACTCTGGTTTATGCCATGCGTGTGTACATATGTATGGTAGTATATTCATATACTCAGTTATTCTATGTTATTTTCCTAATTATTATATATACACACACATACATAGAGAGAGAATACAATATTGGGAATATATGTATATGCTGATAATTTTTTATATTTTTCTCTTATTTTTTCTCACTTTAGTAGCACTAGAATAAGAACCATTATACATTTTTACTCAAGTTTGACGTAAGAGGTGGCAGCTATGGACACAAACGTGTGTTCTAAAAATAGTGCAAAAACTTTAGAGGACGAAAACTCAATCTTCCAAGCCATTCTTGGCCTAAAAAATTCACCAAACACGATAAAATCGGGAAGAAACAGATGTAACTTTTTCTATAAATGTTCGTAGAGTAAAATATTGTTGAAATTGAACTCTGTATGTAAAAGTTATGTCTATTTTACCGAAGGTTACTCTGGATCACCTATCAAATTACAATTTGGTAAAAAATTAATCATAAGTGACGGGTCATAACCGTGACCTGTCACTTATGACATTCGGCAAAAAATGTTAAAATGATAAAATACTTGGTTTTCTTCAAAACACACGCGAGCGAAGATCGTGAGTTCGATTCCTACATAACACAGAGTATAAAAATAGTGTAAAAAATATCATGTGCCATGTGGCGAGTGGTGATGGATCATGCGTTGGGATGGCTCGGGTGAAAAAATATTTTTTGACTTTTTTCGTGTCTGAAAAATACAAAAAACATTCATCAGGCATAAGTAACGAGTCATAACTTTGATTTGTCACTTATGACTTTTTATAAATGGTGGGTCAAAGTTATGACCCGTCACTTATGACCTTCATTAGTGACGGATCAAGTTGTGACCCATCACCAATGATCTTATTAGTGACGGGTTCTTACCCGTCACTTATGACTAATCATCAGTGACACGTTTTGGGTAACGGGTGCGGGATCGTCACCCATGATGGTTATCACCTGTCACTTATAACCTTTTTTCATATAGTGTTTCTCATGCAAATTTTTTCTCAAAACTTTTTGAGCCAAACTTTTCTCGTGTTGAGAAACCAAGTGGATAAATGCCTTAGTTCATTTGTGTGATCAGTCATTGACAAAGTTTGAGTTGAATTGAGCTTGTACGTGCCTGATCTTGCTCGTGGCTAATCAAAGTTGAAGCTGGAGTTGTCTGTTTCTGAGTTCAGGAAATTTGAACTCACTGGAATGTTTGGTGTTTGAAAAATTGGCTACAACGGATGATCTAGTGTTGCCAAGCAAGACACACCAGAGTTTTTTTTGGTGTTGAAGCAGATTTGGAAGCAAACGTTGGATGGTCCGGTACTGAGTTTGTGAACACCTGACAAAGTACCAAACTAATTCTTGCAGATAAGTTGTAGAAGCGAGTCAGGTGGAGATGAAGACACCTGATGGTCCGATGCTTGTGTCTTGTGCATACCAGACTATTCACCGAATAAATTCTTACAACGAGGTTGCAAATGAGAGTGATGCATTTGATCTGATTGGATAATCCGGTGATTGACATAAGATCACCAGAGCATCTCATTTGAGTAATTTTTGCAAAGAGCTAATTTTTCCAGTTCTCGGAGGAGTTATGCTCGCCGGATGCTCTGGTGTTCATAGCGTAAACACACCGGAACATTCGGTGTTCACGAGTTCTGCAAAATATGCTCTGAGTCAAGGTTTATGATTTTATGATAATCTAGATATATCTTTGTATTTGGATAAATATGTTTGTTTGTCTCATGGTGTGCAGGTGATGGATGCAACTTGACGGTCGACAGTGGGATGATCAGGGCCAGTAGGGAGCTTAGTGCTAGACGATCAAAGAGGCTGGACGGAGTCAAGGATGATCCTAGCGGTACACATAGAGGTTAAGCAAGGCATGAGATGAAGGTTGATGAAGACGGCGTGTTGATAAAGTCAAGCGAAAGGGATGCCGGTGCAAATGATAAGGTAGCCTGATGGATCGTTAGCGAGAGAGACTTATCGGCGATCAAGATCACAAGACGGAGGGCACGCGTCGACATTGGAGCCCTTGTTTGAGGCGAAGCAAGTGGTGACTAGTTATGCTTTGAGAATTGTGCTAGGGTTTTACGGTTTGATCTTAAAATCGTAGGAGGACTGGAGGTTCACATAGCATCATCGCGAAGCTTGCGTCAAGGCGAAGCTAAGTCGTGAAGAAGCCGTGGCCATTCGATGGATGGAGCGAAATCTTGATCAAAATACCCTAGTGGTAGGTAGGAGTGCCTTACCGGCTAGAGGTATTTGGAGAATAAGGAAATTTAAGGGCCAAGTAACCTCCTTAGGTTTATAAATAGAGGAGTAAGGTTATAGAGAGAGCGTGAGCCAGCCATTTGAGAGCCTAGTAATAGATTTTGGAGGAGATGAGAGGATAGACTTAGTCTTTGTAATAGGTTAGAGTTTTTGTGAGATAAAAATCTTTATAATCTGCATAAAATAAGGCTAATCTTCAGTGCTTAATGAAGATTATTTTCTTACATATGCTCGTAATTCATCTCCTTCTAGTCTCTTTTTATTGGTTTATTTGCTTTATTGCGAGTTTATCCTTTTTGGTTGTGGTTTTTTGTTTGTTTGAATGCTGAAATTTTTTCATCTAGGGAAGTTATTTTTCTTATTGTTAGAGACATAAAAATCATATACGAGTGTATACTCATGGATCTTTTCCACATGTGTGTTTTGAGGGGAGTAGACCATCTATTTCAATAAAAAATTTGTAAAATAACTATTCATCTACTCTAGTCACTAATCTGGACCCTATACGTGTAAACTTTTCAAAAAATGAAATACGGGAAGGGAAAAAGATTTGAAAATAAAAAGGTGTGGGGAGAGGGCTGTCGGGATGATTCGCGCTTTAGCTGCGAGCACGCGAATTAGATGTGTCTGCCAGCGTGCAACGCCTTGTTTCGATCGGCGGCGCCCTATTTGGCCTTCGACCACTCCTGAATACTCTTTGTAGTGCCTAAGGACAACTTAGGTAATTGGCTGGAATGTACAATGGTCCAATCGTTCTAACCGAAGAGTCACGAAAGTGAATCTGTTTATTATATGCCACACTTTCGTGGGCGGACACGTATGTACAGTGAGTGAGTTGCCGCTATAAGTACGGCTGGAGCATAGACCACTGAGTACGTCTGCCACCCTCCAGCTAGCTCACTAGAAGATCACCAGCCAAGTCCTCAGAGTGATCGATCGATCTGACGCCATGGACGACACGATGTACAACGCCATCCTCTTGGCGCTCCTGGCCGTGTCCATCCTCCAGTTCCTACGGCCAGGGGCCTCCCGGCGGCTCCGGCGCCCGCCGGGCCCGCGCACGCTGCCGGCGATCGGGAGCGTGCACCACGTGGTGAACACGCTCGTGCACCGAAGCCTGCGGGAGCTGGCGGCCGTGCACGGGCCCATCATGATGCTCAAGATCGGGCCGATGCCGCTCGTGGTGGTGACCTCGCGGGAGCTTGCGCGCGAGGTGCTCAAGGTGCAGGACCCAAACTTCGCCAACCGCCCCAGGCTCCTTGTCGGCGGCATCTGCGGCTACGGATGGACCGACATCATCTTCGCGCCCACCAGCGACTACTGGCGCAAGATCCGCAAGCTCTGCATCCACGAGGTGCTCAGCCCCAAGCGGATCCTCTCCTTCCAGTACATCCGCGAGGAGGAGGTGCAGCGGCAGGTGGAAGCCGTCCGCGCGGCGGGGCCCGACACGCCGGTGAACGTGACCAGGATGGTGTACGACATCAGCAGCCGGACCATCTCGAGGTCGTCGTTCGGGGAGGTGCGCCCCGACATGGCGGTGTTCCAGGACGCCATCAAGCGCGTCATCGGGCTGTCCAGCGGGTTCAACGTGCCGGACCTCTTCCCGCGGCTCAGGGAGGTGCTCGGCGAGGTCAGCGGGATGAAGCGCAAGCTCCGGGAGATCCACAGAACGTTCGACAGCATACTCGTGGACATCATCGAGGAGAGGCGCAGCGTGCGCGCCGATAGGCTCGCCGCCGGCAAGGAGGTCGTCGACGAGAACGTCGTCGACGTCATGCTCACCCTTCAGAAGAACGACGATTCCTTGGGCTTTCCACTCACGGACAACACCATCAAAGCAGTCGTATTGGTAAGATTCCATCGTTTTCTTTATTGACAGAAGACAGAATCCATCCGATTACGTCGACAAATAATTTGTATGGAAACATTATCCGTACGCATTAATTAATTAAAGAACTGTCCTCACGTACCAAGTATCTATAACTACAGGATATGTTCGCCGGCGGCACGGGGACGTCCGGCTCGTCGACGGATTGGGCCATGTCGGAGCTCGCCCGCAACCCTCGCGTGATGAAGAAGCTGCAGGACGAGATCCGGCGGACGTTCCACGGGAAGGAGACCATCACCGAGGCCGACCTCCGCAACAGCGATCTCAAGTACCTGAAGCTCGTCATGAAGGAGGCGATCCGGCTGCACCCGGCGGCTCCGCTCCTGGTACCGAGGGAGAGCATCGACACGACCGAGCTCGGCGGGTACGTGGTGCCGGGCAAGTCGAGGATCGTGGTCAACGCGTGGGCGATCTCGAGGGACCCGCGGTACTGGAAGGACCCCGAGGAGTTCAGACCGGAGCGGTTCGAGGAGGATGGCGCCGTGGACTTCCACGGGCTCCACTTCGAGTTCACGCCGTTCGGAGCTGGGCGGAGGATGTGCCCTGGGTACAACTACGGGCTCGCCGGCATGGAGCTTACGCTGCTTCAGCTCATGTACCACTTCGACTGGAGGCTACCTCTTGGCGTGGACGAGGTCGACATGGAGGAGGCCATGGGGCTCGGCGTGCGGAGGAAGAACCCTCTCATGCTCTGTGCTAGTCCCTACGTCCCTTGTCCAGCGGCAGTGGCGTGAATTTTTTTTATTTTAGCTCTTTTTAAACTAATATTTTATTAATAAGTACAAGGGGAACTAAATTTACAGGAAGTAGTTTCTTTTATCACGCCAAATTTCTTGGCGTCACTCCCAACTTGATCACACCAATTTGTATGGCGTGACCAATTTAGCTACGCTAGCGTTTGCCCCAGCGCCTTTACACGTGGAGCTGATGTGGAAGCCTGAGTCACGCCAAATAATCTGGCGGGACTCAGTGTCGGATGAACAATACCCGATATGATTTTAATTTTTCTTTTTCCTTCTTTCTCTATTTGGACAGTGGGGTTCCTGTACTTCAAAATTCACGAAACTTTTTCTGTAGTTCCTATAATTCATGATGAATCTATTTTATAAGGATTCACCTCAATAACCCGTGTAGGTTTCAAAATAAAAAAAAAATCCAAAAGGACTACTTTTAGAACTTCTATCAATTTTTAAGGTCTCAAATAAATTCTCAAAAATCTGAGAAAATTCACTAATATTCCTCTTATGTGTTGTAATAATTTATAAAATTATTTCCAACCCTAAGTTAATTGGTGAAAAAGTGAGTTTCTTTGTAATGTTACATTTATATACATTTTTATCATTTCATACTATTTAGCCTTGTAAACACTCTCTAAATCATTAGCAATTGTATTCGATTTTCCTCCAAATTTTGCTAGCGCTTAATGCAGCATGTACATGTCCTATTTACAAACATGCACATCCAATAGATCATAGAATTTGAATTATTCAATTTCGAATGTTGGTATCTGTTACAATTTGTTTTGTAACAGTAATACTGAGGTGACTTGAGGAGCCAAAAAGAATTACCATTTGTGGTCTAAATTTTACCAAATTTGTTATATGGATAGTTCAGAATATGTTTTAGTTGAACCACACACATGATTTTATTGGCTAAGTGTTAAGGCTACCTAGGGCCTTTGAGACTACAGGGTGAATTAGGTATTTTGAAATGTACATTTAAATTAGCAAATTTTTTAATTTTGTCTAAAGTTGGTAATCGATAACATTAATGTTCTTAGGTTCAAACCATGAGATATGTTCATCAAGAAGTTATACACAATTTAGATTATATTGAATGAAACAGTGGTAACCATTATCCATGAGAGTAGTAGTTTAACTATGGATTGGAAGGAGCCATCCGATGGTGATTACACATGAATGCTGGCAGCGGCCCCTCTCGATTCCTGAGCTGTGGTGCTAGGATGGTGTTTTGTTCTGCCTAGATGTGGAGTTCCCCTGGGTAGGTCGGTAGAGGAAACCAGACACCGTAGACCGCTTTGCGTCGGTTAAGCACCAATCGTCAGTGTTGTTGTCTTTAGCACTTACCTTACTCATCACATGCTGATCTAATGGTAAGGCGAGCCAAATACCTTCGCTGCTATGGCTTTTTGGGCGTGGACATCGACGGTGTGAGTGGGTGGGCTTGTAGCGGTACTAGTTTGCTCCGGGAGTAGTTCTATACCGCTGCGCCAAGCGATGCATGATCCAAACGGTTGGGGCTGGTTGGGAAAGGTTGCCACGAGTACCCCTTGTGTGCACTTTGACCGGTGACACAAGCCGAATGGTCCTCGTGTCGTGTGGGTCCAGGAGTATTCCCCTGCAGGGTGTATAAACAGTTCGAACTACTGCGCTCTCGGTCATGAGCATGCTTCTGTCCATCTGCATCAGTCGTAGAGTTTCGAGTATGGTTTGTGGTTCGATATGTGGGAGATGGTGATGTTGGTTCTTGTTACTTATTGATACAAATGTTAGTTACAGTTACACTTAGTGATGGCTATGTTTTGATGTACATGTTGGAAGGCATGTGTTCCGATCCTTGGGCACAAAACACATGCCGGGACTACCAGAGCGGTATTCTGTTTAATTGCTGAAGTCATGATCGTGTCAGTGATCGACTTAGTGATTAATTAGAATACTGTTTGGACGGTTCCTCACAAATGTACAACCTCTATAGAGTGTAAATCTAGTCGAATAGCCGTGTTCATAGTCATGGACATGCAAAGCTATGATGTCATTGGTTAGACTCAGAGGCGTGTGTGTTTTTGATGAGTGAGTATGTTGACTAGATCTCCATGTGATGATGTTGTTGGCTCAATCTGTTAGGAGCTTGTGATACTAGAGGTACACCATACACAATGACAGGGACTGCGGAGTGTGGTATAGCTCCTCTTGTTACCTTGTTTAAACTGCTTCAAAGATATCAATAGAGAATATATACTGGATACCTGCATAAACTGCTTTACACTTAAAACTAAAACTATAAAGCCTTATCCTTGGTATACCTATTATGCATCTATCCAACCCTTGAAGTAGCATAGGACTTGTTGAGTATCTTCTGTACTCAGTCTTGCTGCTTTTAGATTGTTGAGATGGAGATCAATCTTAACCCAGATGAAGTTAAAGAGAAGAAGTCTAAGGTCGTGTCCGCACCCGAGTTACCTGTGGCATTAGGTTGTTTCACTTTGTGTCCTTTCATTCCACTGTAGGCTCTTCTGCCTGTGGAGGAGGTTTGTGTGGCACAACCGCCTGGTTTTGCGAACACAGGAGAAGAACACAAAGTGTACCGACTGCACAAGGAATTATATGGTCTTCGGCAAGCTCCTAGGGCCTGGAATTCCAAGCTCGATAGCACATTGGTGTAGCTAGGTTTCCAGAAGAACTCTTGTGAACATGCTGTCTACACTCGAGGTGAAGGGAGAGGAAGGCTGCTGCTAGGTGTATATGTGGATGATCTCATACTCACTAGTGCAGATTTGAGTGAGATCAGGAGATTCAAATAGCAAATGCAAGAAACTTTCAAGATGAGTGACTTAGGGATGCTCAAGTACTATCTGGGTATTGAGGTCAGTCAAGAATCAGGCAAGATCACACTCACTCAGTTAGCCTATGCCAAGAAATTGCTTGAGAAGGCTAGTATGCAGAACCGCAATTCAGTGCAAGTGCCAATGGAGTCCAGACTGAAATTGAGTAAGGTTAGCCTGAACTCTCCTATAGATGCTACATTATATAGGACTTTGCCATTTCTTTAGTCTTCTGTTCATTGCCTCTGCCTTGGCTGATTTTTGTCAGCAACCCAGCAGAGCGTTTCCACGAGCAATTGTGAGGAATCGAGGGTTTTAGATCCAACAGAGAGCTTGTCGCTGGCGAGGAACAGCTTCAACAGGACCATATATCCTGGCTTCGGGACGAAAAATAGCAAGATCAAGTACCTCGACGTTAGTGACCAGAAAAACAAGGCTGTCGGCAACCAGGCTCTCATGGCCTCACGAGGCACATAGACCAGTTCATCCCCAGCATGGAGAGCCTCATGGAGGTCCGGTTGAACCACAATGCTTTCCTCGGACAATCCCCGGACGCCACCAACCTTGTGAACCTGCATGTCTTTGATGCCGCCGACAACAACTTGTGTGGAGTGCCCAAGTTCGCCGATAGCGTTGATACAGTCAACACTATGAAACCCTTCGGCACGGCATGCTCTTAGTTATACTTGATCCCATATAATTTTCCTTGTGCTTTCCTTTGTAGTGAGTTTAGTAGGCTATCAATAATTTGAATTTCTTTCAGGTATCTTGGAACAAGAAGAACGGGACTCATATTGTGAAAGATTTCCTTTTTTGTGATTATAAGAGACATCTCATCTCTAATAGAAGCAGGATGGTGAACAACATCGATCTGTAGACAGAACATCTCGAGGTCGTCATTCGGGCAGGTGCGGGCGGATGGGACATACATGGTGGTGTTGCAGGAGTCCAGGACGCCGTGAAGCACGTGATCCGGCTATGAAGCGGTTTCAACACTTCCCATGGCTGAGAGAGGTGCTTGGTGAGGTCATGAAGAGCAAGCTGTTGGATATTAATTTTTTGCTCGTGTTGCATTTTGGTGTTAGTTGCACGCTTGGTTATTAGTAGAGTGTTGGTGCCTGTTAGACTGGATGTTCTCCCTACTGTGTCCTGTGTTTCAACCGACACGGCACTATTGCCGACAATCATGCCAACAGATAGCGATAACGCTGTATATTAGGTAGTTGAGTATCTCTTTTGATAATCCCTATGGTTTAGCTCCTGATTTGTAGCTCTATTTAGGATAGCCAACCGGCTATATCATAGCACTGGATTGCAGAGAAAGAAGTGCTATTATTGAAAGAACATTCAAGTATGGGAGCTAAGGAACTCAAAGAAAAGTTAGAGGAGAAGTACAATTAGGGATGGCAATGGGTCTAGACCCGTTGGGTTGTATCACCCCGTACCCGTACCCATGCGAAAAAATTACGCCCGCTACAATACCCATACCCGCACACGGGTACGATATTTACCCGTACCCGTACCTGTGCAGGTAACGGGTACCCAACGGGTTACTCACACCCAGAAACTCACCCTCAACGATCGGGAGGGTCGACAGAGGGTGAGGCGACGGTGGCGGCAGGGAGGGGTGACGGAGGAGGAGGCAATGGTGGCGGAAGCCACTAGGAGGGGCGGCAGAAGCCCACCTAGGCCCAACTAGCCCGATTAGGTACACGAGTACGGGTAGTAGGAGAACGGGTACGGGTACGGGTAGTAGGAGAACGGACCCGTACCCGCTTCACCCGATGGGTGATGATTTTCCCTATTAATAGACCCGCGGGTATGAAAAGTGGTCCATACCCGGCCTCTAATGGAGTAATTACCCACCGGATTTCGGGTTTCGGGGCCCCATTGCCATCTTTAAGTACAATGTCACACTAGGATATTCAACGGTGTGGGCTGGCAGACAGAAGGCTGTTGATCAGATATTTGGGTCATGGGAAGAAAGCTTTGGAATGTGATGGATCACATTATGCAGTGAAAACTTGAGTATACAGAATTTTTTAGGAAATGCAAACTTGAGTTCATGCAATGTGATCACAGTCTAAAATGTATGAGTACATCATGACATTTTGTTTTTGTTTTTGTGATGCATCACATTATGCAATGCAAACTTGAGTACACATAGTTTTTTCTCTCAATTCATGAAAAACAAGAAGCATCAGATATATGTAAGTATATGGTTTAACAAACAAAAGATACAACACTCCAGTTTGCAATGCATAACTTGGCAATTTGAGAGGTAAAAGCTTCCATTAATTGGCACATTACATTCCAGTGTGGCAGAGAAGCTCAAAGCCCTCAGCTTACAACAAAAATAAGTTCATCCTACTAAAAAACTACTACCACCAGAAGCACAAAACAACACAGCATATCCTTCTTCACTGCTTCCAATTCCTCCTTCAGGCCAGCTCTCACTTCCAGGAGGTCAGCTACGGCATCTCCAAACCAAACAGGTACTTACAGGAGCCAGTGCATCTAGGGATGAAAACGGTACCAACAAATCATGTCCCGTCCAGGAACCATTTCTCATTTTCCCCCGATCGTTTTCGTATTTATAGACAAAAACAGAAACAGGATGGAAACGAGACAAGCTTCGCGGAAACGAGAATAGAAACAGTTGAGACATTTTCCGTCTGTGTTTGTTTTTCCCGAGAAAATCCGGGATATCCCTTTTTCATTCCCGTTTTTAACCTGTTTTTCTGAGCAGCCCAACATCCTAGCCTAGTGCCTCATCCCTTCTAGTCTGGTTGAGAGGCCCATCGCTCGCAGCAGGCTGGGCTGCTCTGTTGTTGCCAATGTGAGGATAGCCTAATGGGCTCTTGGCAAAAAGGGTAGCAGGCAGGAGAAAACACTCCACTATAGTTTCTTTTCCTTTTCTATTCTTCTTGTTAAGTTTTTTCTCAGAAATTATTTACTTTTCTTTGTCAAGTATTGATAAAAAATGATATGTCATGTGAATTGAAAAATCTTATGACGTTTTTTTTACTTTCATGCAATTTGCTGATTGGATTAGTTCATTAAACTTATTAGTTTGGTGTTGCCTGAAGATTATATTAAATTTATACATGTTGACATGTCTTGATGGTTATGTGGGTCGGTGTTTCTTTTTTGTGTTTTTGAATCCCGACCGATACCGGTATTTTCCCGATCAGATTGGTTTGTTTTCGACCCTCCAATTATGTCTTGACCGTTCCCGTTCCTGTCTATCCCATTTTCGTTTCTGTCCGGCTGAGAAAATGTGAAAGTGAAAATAGTTAAGGGGTTTTTTCCAACCGTTCCCGTCCATTTTCATCCCTAAGTGCATCTACAGGTTCAAAGCTCACCCCAAACAGCTTATTTGCAAGAGTGAAGAATAATAATAATGAAAGAACATGCATGGTGATTGCATTGTTCTCCTTGCATCGCAATCGCCGAGGGATGCCCCCTCCTTCCTCCTTGCGTCGCCACCGCCATCACCCGACTCTTCCTGCAGCCGTAACCATCGCCCCAAGAGAAGAGAGAGGTCGATGTGGCTGACAGAGAGAAAAAAAGGAATTGGCAGTTGTGTTGCCACGGCGGCTCGGTGAAAGACAGAAAAAAAGAGAAAAAAATAAAGAACTCATGCAGGATTTTAGGAATTTGTGGAGAATTCTTATAGGATGCTTCATGATTTATCTTGATTTATTCCATCCAAAATCTTCTTAAGCGTTGAGTTAATGTTTTGAAAAGTTTCACTGGTCAATCTTTCAATCAAAAAAATTAGAACTTAATTAAGTTTCATCACCATGTGTCACAATTTGCTTTCAAGATTCATAACTTTAGATCTAATATCCGATTAATGTGATTCTTATTAGTTTAATTACACAACTTTGTCTACTATCTACTGTTAAAATTGCAGGTCCATGGGAACTAGGAATTTGGAACTACATGTTTTTTTAACATGTTTATAGTTATCTATATATAGTATAGAACACGAGATTAAGTTGGATTTTTAATTAGGGAGAAGTGCTTTTTATTAAAAATTGAATATGACTTTCGTAATTATTGATCCCTGTCTGATTGCCTTATTAGCTAAGTAATCAATCTTACATGAGAAACGGATGTGATGTACTAATACTGTTACTGTGTTTCATACGGCAGCACTAAAATCCAAAATTCCAAATGCTGGTGCTCTTCTTTCAGAGCGATGAAATGATAACGGCTTCCTCGACATATTGCATACTATACATACTCGATTTCAGATGATCTGTTCCTGGGTTTTTAATGCACCGATCATTGACTTTCAGATTCTACAAGCTGTCAAATCTTTGTCGTTCTCTTCCTCTATAACAATTGAAAGGGAGTGGTAAATATTTAATGTTTTAGATGCTATGATTCACTTATATGTAATAATAATATAACAGCGTGCACTGACGATGAGCAGAACATAACAACTGCTTACAAGGTAATCATATATACCATACGTTAACAAATAAACGAACCTGGTGTAGTTTCGCTGTAGCATGTCATGTGGCGACCAAAACGCGTAACACGAGATGAAGAGAGGAATCGTGCGTTTCTCTACACCAAGTCTATCCTTACCCAGATTTGTTAGTTCCAACCTGATGATCGATCCAGCTTGTAATTTTTCAAATTAAGCTTATCATATATATATATATATAATATACGTTATTTTAGCCTCAGAGTATAAAATAGTTATTCTACACCTGGCTCCGTTCAACCGCGCCAACCGCTGAGCCGACGCCCACCCAGCCGCGCTGTACTCGTGCCAGCGTCCTAGTCCTGGCCCACGCGTCACCCAGCCGTGTGCTACCGTGCCAGCGCTAGCCGCCCAGCCCACGCACTCAACGTGTCCACGCGTGGTAGCGTGCCAGCCGCCCAATCGCGCGCATGCATGCGATTTCTTTTGCACGTGGTCCATCATTCGTGGTTGTGAGTTGATCCTTCATCAGTGGTTGCATGCGCGCGCGTATGCATGTCTTTTTTTTGCATGCATGCATGATGGCCTAGACTAAATGTTGGGCGTTGGCCACATGCTGCAATCCATGAGTGTAGTTGGTTGGTAGGTGAAACCAATGAATATATCATAATTACTAACTAATCTAGAACTATTAAAATTATTAGATTATTGAACACCTCAAAACTACTGAATAACTTAGAGCTACTGAAACTACTATATATCTGACTATTAACTAACCTAGAAGTACTAAAACTATTATATACCTGACTACTAACTAACCTAAAACTAGTAAATCTACTAAAACTACTGGACACCTGAGGACTACTAACTAACTTTGAACTACTGAATACCTAAATACTATCAAATCTAGGACTACTGGATACCAGACTACCGACTAACCTAGAACTACTGAAATTACTGAATACCTAACTACTGACTAACCTAGAACTACTAAAACTACTAAATACCTGACTACTAACTAAACCAAAAACTACTGAACATGCGAGAACTACTGAACAATTTTTCACAACTGACTAACCGAAAACTACTGAACTAATAAATACCTGACTACTGACTAACCTAAAACTCCTAAATACTTGACTACTAACCCCTCTCCATTCTCTCCTCTCTCCTTCCAGACATGGTGCACCAGGCCGGTCAAGCCACATGTGCACGTGGTGCACACTGGGGCAGGCAGGAGAGCTGCAGGTTGCTGGAGCGCGCACGGCTGGGTAGCACGCTGTCACACCCGGTTTTAACGGCCAAAACCGGATGTGGCTTATGTGTGCCTAGGATGTTCAACACACATAAGGACGTCACATGTGAAGTAACAAAAAGCAATACTTTAACTTACAATCGTTAAACTCTTACACAAAGTCTTCATCTAAACAACTCTACTAAGCAATCTATAACTATTAAACGACAGCAGCGGAACGAAAGCATCGGCGACCAAACACTCCACAGGCATTGACTGGAAGACACGCTCCTAGAACACCAGGTCGTCATCTTGAAAATCTTCCACTGAACAGCATATGTATTGTGGGAGATAGCAAGGGTGAGCACATGGAGTACTCGGCAAGTGTGGGAGAATAATGATATGCAGGCTTTCAACAAGAATAGGCTAACACATGATATTTTTGCGTAAATGCAAGTAAAGAAAACATATTTTGGACTCAAAAGTATTAAACAGTTATTAAGTGAATGTAACCCATATAGTTCAGTATCCAGCATACAAGGCTCCCCACCTTGCACACTATAACCGTCTAGTACTCCCTGTACTATAACCAAAACCATAACCATCCAGTACTCCCTGTACCAGAACCCTAACCAAACTCATAACCATTCCACCACCAACTAATCATGTGAGGATCCAAGTCTCTCATATCCGTGAGCACGGCTGTTATAACAGTTTTACACTCTGCAGAGGTTGTACAACTTTCCCACGAGTCGTGATTTCATCACCTGCAAGCAGATGACTAAAGTCTCTATGTTGCAATGCCGGCCAAGCACTATACACACGCCAGTGGTGTGTTGTCAGGAGATCACTACGAAGCCTTTACAAAGAATCCCCCCAGTATGTGTCACCAACACTCCAGGTTTCACCGCTAGGTGCTGCCACCTAGAAGCCCCCTCTTGTGCCATGTGGTTTATGAGAATTACCTTCCCTCATCCACGCCTCCCATCTGGCCCACACAACACTGGAAGAATCCTAATTAATTGGCTAAGCCTTCCCATATCAGTCTCGTGTTTGTACGAAGTTTCTCGGGTTGTCGCTCCACGAACCGGTCCTTACTTAGGTTACTTGAGCAAACACTAAACCAACATCATAACCACTTTGCTCAAGGCCTAAGATTCTATGTTGCTAGACCATTAACAAATTAACCATCAAGGTTGTGTATGTTCATTAGTCAAGATTATGACACTTCTTAACATCCCAAAAGCATGGCTAAGCAATCTACCCACAAAGGATACCTAACCATAAACCATCTAGGTTCCAAGGGATGATAAGGGAAAATCTAGGGAAAACCCTAACATAGGTGACTACCCATCATGTTGACAGATATTGCATGCAATTTTGTAAAACAAAGCATTTAAAAACATAGGTTCAATATGATCAAGGACACTTGCCTTCTCCTTGCTGCTGCTCAGTGTATTCTTGCTCCTGGTCTTAATATTCTTCAAACTGATCTGGGGCGTTGACGACTAATCGCACAATAACCGGCAAAGCACACAAACAAGACATACTAAGAACAGAGCACAAACAAGAGAAACAACAAGACAAAACCTATCTAGAAAGATAGAGCTCGGAGAAATGAATCTATCGGTACAAGAATCACTTAAAACGGAGCTACGGCGGAAAAGATATGCTAAAAACAAGATTAGGTTTATTTTAATTAAGAAAAGGACTTAATTGTAATTATGGAAAAGTATAGGGACCTTTTTGTAAAATAGAGGACCTATTTGTAATTATGAAAAAGTTTAGGGACTAAACTGTAAAAAGATAGGGGCTTTTAGGTAATTACAGAAAAGTTCAAGAATCTTTATGCAAAATTACCAATTAAAAGAATTATTATATTTATTTTTATATTGAAAAACCCTATATACTGCGTGGCTGCTGACCGGATGGCTGATTGGCTGTTGACTGGGCTTGAATTGCTTGCGTGGCGCACATGTGGCACTGATGTGGTAGGGTGACGTGGCTGAGGCGCTGACTGTGTTTAAAGAGGCAACACGTGGCAACTTGCTACTGGCTACTGAAGAGGTATTCTAATATGTAATTGGGACCACACGATCTAGATCGGATGGCTCAGGTTCAGGGCTGCTGTCCGACGGCACTGGAGGGTGGTGGCAGCATGGTTCGGCGGCGGCCTCGCTGGACTCTTGCCGGGATCGGGTTCCGGCGAGCTAGGGACTCCAGCGAGCAGCGTAACACGGTGAGGCGGGCACAAGGAGCTCGTTTTAGGGCTTACTGGGGTTGGAACGGCACGGGAACTGGTCGGCGTCGACGAAGGCGTCGAGGAAACTTGGGGTGTCGTCGGGGTGTGGTCTCCGGTGACCTAGAGGCAAAGGAGAGGGCAGGGGCGTGTTCGAGAGGCGCTGCAGAAGCTTTGGGGCGGCTTGGTGGTAGCAAAGTGGCGCGGAGACGGCAAATTGGCAAAGCTCTGTCCGAGGCGGCAATGGCGGGTGGGCGGCGACTAGGGTTTCGCGACTCGGTGATTTAGGACACGGGGACGCGTCGGAATCGAGACAAGAGAGGGTGAGGGACTCAGCTGCTATTTATAGGCGGAGATCCAAGGAGTCCGGGGCGCGAACGACAAGGAAGAGGGTGGCGGCGCTGCGGTCTCGGACTCGGCCAGGAGTCCAGGAAGAAGACGACGAAGGGCTCGGGCCCTCATGGCGGCGACTCGGGCGATGGCGGGTTGGCGCGGGGCGTGTTCGGGCAGACGGCTGAGCGGGCTGGCGAGTGGGCCGGCTCGAGCGTGGCCCAGGTGGGAAGGGAAAGAGGGAAGCGGGCCGACGTGTGGAAATGGGCCAGAGAGAGAGGGGAGGGAGAGGGGGGTTGGGCCGGGGAAAGTGGGCCGAGGCAGGCTGGTTGGACTGGGCTGACCGGATTGGGCTAAGGAGAGAGAGAAATAGATGGGCTGGTCTTTTAGTTTAGGGTTTCTTTGGGAATTTTAGAAGAGCAAATAAAATCCTAAATAAAATACCAAATGAAGCCTAAAAAAAATTCTAGGAAAATTCAACAAGCTCTAAAAAACATTTTGAAAATAAAATAAGATATTTTGGGCTTATGAAAATATTTTGGAAATAATTTTGGAATTCATTTTAACACAAACAAATTCAAATAAATCCAAATGAGCTCAAATAAAATCTAATAAAAACCTATATGCCTATTAATCAGCATGAATACATACAAACAATTAATAACCTTAATTCAAATTTGAATTTGAATTTTAGAAAATAGGCTTTTTCCTATTCTAATTATTCAACCTATAATCTAATCTTGAAATTTTTTAGAAATTTGAGAAATCTGAAAATCAGGGTGTTACACACGCGAGCCACGAGCTGCTAGAGCGCGCACAGCTGGTTGGCATGTGCGCCTAGTGGACATGCTGGATGGGCAAGTGTGCGCGACTGGGGTACGCGAGGGACACACGGGACACGTGGTTGGTTTGGTCGGATGTGCTCGGTTGGGCTTGAGATATTCCACACCTAGGTAGAATAATATTGTACACATAGGGTGTAGAATAGTTGTGAGGAACTGTCTAAACAGTATTTCAATTAATCATTAGGATGATCATTTGCTTAATCACGATCATGATGATTAACTGGAATACCATCTCGGTAGTCCCAGCACGTGTTTTGTGCCCAAGATCGAAACACATGCCTTTTCAACATATAGCATCACAACAAAGCTTAAGAAAGAGCGAGTAATTAACATTAGATTAAAAGTTCTTAAGCATTCAACCATTTACAATAATTTATGCAAAAGATTAGATCAACTACCGAGGACCATTGCCCGACTTCTACCGAGGACCTATGTATTGCTAAGCATTTCAAACGACTCTTAAGTTAGATATCGACAATATTATCAAGGCTATAAGGATATGGATAATCAACAACTCAAGGTAGAGGTAATGCATCAATATAGGTTCTACCCATAGATGCCCGACACCGACTCACTGTACATGCAAACTTATATAAAGCATAACTTATCAATTCAGACTCCACAATTCAATTAAAGGGTGCAATATGCTTAGATGCTTGCCTTGCTGCTCTGTGGTTTGCCTGATACTTCTCACACAACACTCGCAAAACTCTAGGAGGTTGGCGTCGCCTTCACTCGCTTGGATTGTTGGCACAACGCTCTCTAAACGGAATAAAAATGCATTGCATAAATAATAAACGATGGAAAAGTTGCACATGTTGCATGCTTAAATAATACTAGAGTGCCGTGCTTCGAAAACACTTGCAAAAGATCGCTAAGTGATTAGGGTTCTGAAGTTTGAAACCCCGGACAAGCTAACCTAAGTGCACATAGCCTTGCATGGCTAGCGGTCAGACCGACGTAGAGGTGGTGGTCAGATTGCCGGCTTGTAGAGAGTTTCAGCCTCTAGCAGCCAGACCGCATGCATGCTGGCGGTCAGACCACTGTATGACGGTCAGACTGACCCTAGTGGTGGTCAACTCAAAATCTCCCAGTGGTAGTTTCCTAGTGTATGGCTCACCTTAGTGTATGGCAGTAGGGGATGCCTCACCTTAGTGTATGGTAATTTTCTAGTGGATCAATCCACTCTAGAGAAGCTCCGGTTTGGACGGGTTCCAGGAAGGCGTGTGGGCTTGAGGTTAGACAAGCGTGCCTCTGATGAGGGAGAAGAGGGTAAGAGCTTGGGTAAGTCCTCCAGAATCTTGGGGAGGTTCCCACCATCAATCTCCGGTCGTAGTGGACATCGAGGTGGAGCTCTCCTTCTCTGTCTAAGGTGGAGTGGGGATGAGAGTGAGGGAGTGAGTGTGTGTGTGAGAGAGAAAGAGAGAGTGATTGATTCACTTAAGTTGAGCCTCTGCGCTCTAGCGGTCAGACCGCCAATGCTCCCGATCAGACCACGATAAGTCCACGTGATTGCACACCTGTAGGTCAGACCGTGGGTAAGCCTGGTCAGACCGCGGGGGTGGTTTTTGCTGAATTTTCCTAAGTGTCCTTTTATCTTCACTCTCCACATTTTTCTAAGTATTTGGGGCTTCTCCAAAGTGCTGTAAACTATTTCTAAAGTACTTGAAACACATTTTGACTCAACTTGATAAACAAATATGTATAATTACATGCGATGATGATCATGCATGCTTAATTACGTAATCAACATTTTAGGACGTCACAATAGCGCTCTAGTGTGTGTGTATATGTTGTTGGTGAAAGAAAATGTCTTTCACGAACAAGGTGTGGCGAGAGCTTAACTCACTGGAGTGGCTCAGTTTTAGAGAAATAGTGGAGCCTGGGGCCTTCGGAGGGGTTCTAAGCCTGATGACCTTCAGACTTAGTCCAGTGGAGCCAAGTGTGTCAGGGGTCCTTGATGGTGACCCCCAACAGTAGCTCCTCGCGAGCGCTGCCAGCGTGCCATGGCTCAGTCTAGGGAGGAGGAAGAGTTCAAGAGGAAGGCAGGTGAGTCCTACGAGCATGGAGGTGGTAGTGGAAGTGCCAGAGGAGGCAATGTGTTAAAGAGGATGATTAGGAGGGCATCTTCAACCAGAGAGCCACCATGAAGTGTTAGGGATTAAATTGTTGCTGTAGCAAAAGCCCCTGTGCAGCAGAGGATTGACATCGGGTCATGGAGTGCGAAGGGAAAGAATGCAAAGGCAACTGTTGGTTTGACATGGTCCAATTTTTTTTCACACTTCAAATATTCCTGGTAGACTGGTAGAAGGGCAGACGACGCATTCTTTATGGCTGCAGTGAAAGAAACATAAAAATAGGGTGAGTGATAAAGTTTGTAATGAAATTTATTGTTATCATATTTTTTTATTGACTTATGACCATCTGTTGTATAACAGGAGAGGGTGTCCTATCTCCAACTGACCGGGATACAGATGGTAAGTATCTGGACGAGAACGAGAGTGTATTGAAGAAGATATTAGGCAAGTAGAAGCTAGAATGGCCAGAGTATGGTGTGACCATCATGTGTGATTCTTGGACTGGACCAACACACATGAGTATTATTAATTTCCTTTTATATTGCAATGGTCGTATGTTTTTTCACAAGTCCGTAGATGCGACTGCTTACAACCAAGATGCCAAGTATTTGAACAAGGTACATTGTTGTGCTGCATTGTTAACTTAGTATTGCAATTGTTGCATATTTATTTGGTTGATTCATTTATGCAGGAGATAAGATCAGTGGTCAATGATGTGGGGCCACAAAATATTGTGCAGATCGTGACTCATAATGGGTTCAGCTATAAGAAGGCATGTTAGGTTCTCAGAAGGGAGTATCCTGCTATCACGTGGCAGCCTTGTGTGGCGCATACAATAAATTTAATGTTGAAATCAATTGGTGAATTTAGAGATCACGCCGTTGTCATTCAAAGTGCAAGGTCCATATTGCAATGACTGCACAATCATTCAAAGATCCATGAAATGATGAAGACCACGATTGGTGGAGAGTTGGTGAGGTGGAATGCCACAAGATGTGGTAAAAACTATCTATTTCTTGAAAGCTTCCTACGTCGAAAAAATAGGTTCATACAATGGATGGCATCTAGTGACCTGTAGCAGTCTCGCTACATGGGTTCTAACATTGGGAGATACACATATGGTTGCCTATCTAGTTTAACATGGTGGGACAACCTTAAAATGGTTGTTGATTCCGTTCAGCTGTTGTATGCCTTCCTCTGATTTGCTGATCAAGACAAGGTGCCAACATTGAGTGAGGTGCTCCTGAGATACAACATTGTCAAGAAGGAGTACGATTCGTTGTATCACAATGATAAGGATAACTTTGAAAAGTACATGGCAATTATCGATCGCAGAATGTATAATCTAACGAATGGGAACTACTTTAATGCTAGTGATACACTCTTACCAATTGCATTCTTATTGTATTAATGCTTATGGTACTAATGCTTTGATCATCAACTTGCAGCGGCCGCATTGAATCCCCGGATGCACTACATGTATGGCATGGGTCCAACCTTGTTAGAAGATCTCTGGGAGGCATTCGAGAGGATGGCTGATGTTAGTACTACCGTGGAAGCACTTAATGAGGTTGAAATGTATCGTACAAAGTCTCGGTCATTCGCTAGCCCGCTCGCTTTACGGATGGCATGTAACGACAGGACTCCACCTGGTACGAATTGCGTTGACATATCTAACCATTATATTTATTTATCTACTTTTCTAAACGTTAGATATGATCACTTTACCTACTTGCAGCGCAATGGTGGTCTATGTTCGGTTCATCTGCACCTACACTAACGATGCTTGCTAGGTGCCTAGTGTCTCAGTGCGCTTCATCTAGTGGGTGTGAGAGGAACTGGAGTATATTTGCATTTATCCACACGAAAGTTCGCAACCGGTTAAGGTACAAGAAGCTTCATAAGTTGGTGTATGTAAACTACAACTTGAGAATACAGAATAATTTGGATGCATGCATCAGGTTAACTGTTGATGATAACCCATTTTAGCGGCTTATGGAGCTCTCATTGAATGAGGAGAACAATCCGCTCCAGAACTGGATGGAGACCATTAGATCAAATGCTGCCCCAGAGCTTGATGAGGAGGACACATACAATGACATACTCATGCCAACTCACATGGTGACAGACATAATGAACCCACATGATTTACAACGTACACTATCACAATAGGCTGCTAAAGTGGTAGGTGACACACACATGGGAAAGAGGAAGACGCAATTTGCGCATCCAAAGAAGAGCAAGAAGATTAAGGGTAAGGGAAAAGGACAAATGCAAAGTGATGAGAGTACGCATAGTGCCTCAAAGAGCCCAACTTATCAAGAGTCTAATGACATCAGCTCAAAGATAGATAGCGGTGACGATGACGGTCAGGGAGGCGTTGCTCCTCCACGCCCATCCTCTGCCGTTGCTCCTGTGAAATTCACTGGTGAGAGTTCGTTTACACATACCACACAAGATGAGGACCACGGTGCTCCATCCTCACAAAGGCATATCATACAGGGTGGCCATGATGGACTACAAGATAGTGTGAGCTATTCCAGCAACTATGGCATGGAGAGTAGTTCTGGATCGTATCCGTACGACTATCCTATCCTCGATGCTCAGTCAAAGCCTCCTATTCAGTGGGTCAATGAATGGCAAGACCTTGAGTTTTATGCTATATTGCAAGGACAATGGTCAACCACTTCTGTATGAATGGGATAAAGTTGGGCAGAGTTTAAGGCAGAGTTGCTATCTACACGACGGATAATGCTTATGTGCACCGAGGAGCACAATACAGCTAAATTTAATCGTCCTCCTGTTAGAAGCTGGTAGTACTGAAGGTGATGGTAATTTATTTTATGCAACTACTTTATCTATATACCATTGTATTGTACTAATATTTTTCCATCTCATAGGTTGCATGTGATATGAATACTATGCAAACTACATTTTAAGCATCAATCATCACTTTGGTAAGTACTGATGGATGGCATGTGATTGTGTTTCTAGCTTTTGTATGGATAATTCGACAAATTTATTAATTTGAGGTGCTACTTACATAATGTATGCATATATTCGATGAAACAATTATATGGTCATGCTCGTATTGCTATTAGTATCTATTTGTTTCCTTAGAAATATCCAAAATATAGCAAAGGTCATGCTAAAATTTTCTCTCATTTGCTATAATTTTTCCCCTGATATATGCAAGGAGTAGATAGTATGATTAAACAAAATATAACAAATCTCATGTCATATTTGTTTTTATTTTTCCTAACTTTTTTGTTATTTTAATGATTTTTTTAATTTTCCTTGAACTTTATGGAAATTCAAATAATAAGTTCAGTAATCGCCAAAATTCAATCGGTTATCGTCAAAAAACGATTGAATTTCAACCAGTTCGGTGGTCGATAAATCGTAGAACCACTCGGTTACCGATCCAATCCGCTTGATAACCGACAGTCCAATTCGGTCGGGTTTTGGCACCGATTTGCAAGTTCGTCAAATTGAATTTGTATGAATTTTTGCTGAATTTCGAATGATTATCGTGATAATTTTGGTTTTTTGGTAACCACTGGGTTTCGGTTCGTTCGCCAAATGAATTTGTAAACCTTGGTTGCTAGAGGCGCGCGCATCCGTTGATGAAAAGAACCGGATCTGTACGTAATAAGCAGCAGGCCTATTTGGTTGCGAAATGGACAAAAAGAAATAAAAAGAAAACGAAAACACGCCGAGCACACATACTCTTTTAAATACCACGTCCACCTTAGACTTCCATACCTGCGGAGCTGGCAATTGTTGAAGCTAAGCTATCGATATTACTTTATAGCGCATAATCTCCATACGCGTAGAGTTGGCATTTGATCAAGTTAAGCAAGTACTGGAGCATTGACGAACAATTATTTAGAGCCGTCCAGTAGTTGTCTACAAGAGTAGACTTTCGCACGCAATGCAGTGGAGGAAACAGAAAGAGCTATCACTAATTCCTGCAAGCAATGCGGTGGAGGAAACAGAAAGCGTATAAAACTGACTGCGAAATGCGAAACAAACACAGAACTGGCAGTGACAGCGGCCTTCTTGAGCAACATTTTTTGGCTCTCCAGCCACGGCAGTGAACGACTTCAATCATCATACTTGCGATGCGATTGGTTCCAGTGGCAGATCCTTTCTGAGCCGGGCCACCGACGGTGATCGAGAAAGCAACACCGGCCTGCTCACTCCATGTGCTCTTCCAGGTTTGGTGAGGCCCTTCTTTTGCATCTGAGTCTACACAAGACAAAACCCTACATGTATTTTGACTAGGGACTGCATGCACTCCATGTGCTCTTCCAGAAAAATATGGAGTAATAACGTGCTGTTGGTTGTGGCCCTATGCGTTGAACTTGTCGCTGCCACTTCACTCTCACAATCTCAATCTGTCCAGGTTCGTAATTTTCCATCCACAGGTCAAGCCTTTCTTCTATAAAAAAGATGCCCCAGAGCAGCAGAGTGTAGACGCACACATTCTAAAGCCTGCTCCTCCTCATCTTTTGCTCTTGCTACCCTGCCCCTTCCCTGATCATGGCGGCAGTGCTGGATGCGTTCGCGTCCAAGCTGGCGGACATCCTGGTGGGCATGGCGAAGGCGGAGGTGGAGATGCTCCTCGGCGTGCCGGGCGAGATCACCAAGCTCGAGACAACGCTCGGTGACCTGAGCAGCATTCTGGCGGATGCTGACAGGAGGCGCATCCGCGACTCAGCTGCGGAGCGGTGGGTGAGGGAACTCAAGGATGTCATGTACGATGCCGATGATATCCTTGATCTCTGCCAAATCATGGAGGGCGGAGTGGATCCCTCGTCGTCATCAACTGCTCCAAAATCTAGTTCACGCTCACGGTGCTTCAATATCCCAGCGATGTTCTCTTGCTTCCGCAACCCCGTTGTTGCGCACGAGATTGGAAGGAAGATTCTGGCGCTAAACCAGCGACTGGTGGACCTTGAGAAGAGGAGCTCCCGCTATGGATTCATCACCCAAGCGATCAATTCTTCGGGTTATTCCACCAACAAAGCTACCGATTCTTTGTCGGATAGCAACAGAAAGACCGGATCGGGAATCGTCCGATCTGATGTTGTCGGCGAGAAGATTGAGCAAGATACCAAAAAAATTGTTGATTTGCTTGTCAAGAAGGTGGATGCTCATGTAGGATTAAACAAGAACAATGTTGTTATTTCCACTGCTATTATAGGCGTCGGTGGGATAGGCAAAACCACCCTGGCTAGGATGGTTTACAATGACAACATTGTGGGTGAAAACTTCGACAAAAGGATCTGGTTGAGCGTTAATAAGGAAGTCAACCAAATTGGTGTACTACAAAATATCATTGCTGCTCTTGGGAACAATTATGGTGGTTCCGTGGGAGACAAGGCCCTGCTGGAGGATGCTTTGAAGGAGGTAGTGCGGCAAAAGAAGTTCTTGTTGGTGATGGATGATGTGTGGAGTGAGAGCGAGCATGTGTGGAGTGAGATTCTTAGAGTATCGCTTAATTATGGTGCTCCCGGGAGTCGAGTCTTGGTGACCACAAGAAATGATCAAGTCGCTCACAAGATGAAGGCACAACATCTCCATCGAGTTGAAAAGCTAGAAGAAGAAGATGCTTGGATTTTGCTAAAGAAGCAGGTCAGTAAATTTGACCTATTGCACTAATTATATACTATGCAGATACATATGCATAATTTTATGATTCACACCACGAATTAAATGGAATCTAGGTCAGTCAATATAAGCTACACTAAATGAAAGGTCCATGTAATGACTCAAGTTATATAACTAACATTGAGGCTAGGATATACTATGTATCTTGTGATCCCTACTCTTTTTGCACCAATGAAGAGTTACAAACACTCTGGGCATGAAAAATGTTGCACTTTTACTGTATGTTCAACATATCATGTAGAAAATAATTATAATACAGATCCCATCCTTAAGTTTTCTAACTCCCTTGTTTCACAATATTTGCCTGCTTTCTTTGGAATGCCGCTTTACCATGTTTGTCCATTAATACAGTCAATAACATATATCTTGCAGTGTTTTCACCCTCTACTACAATAATGCTGTCCATAATAAATTGATTACTTGTGGTTGTCATTTTATAAGGGCATTTCTTTGCGATTTCAAGGGAGATTCACACACACATACGAAGCACTACTACGTGCACGCTCTAAACTCACACACCTACGTGTCACATGCCACCATGGACACACATTATATTTTTAATGCTAAAAGAACTTGTGTGTGGGTATGAGGATTTGGATCCAACTTAATGAAGTCATACTCCTAGTACTCCAACTTGATGAAGTCATACTCCTAGTTCCTGGTCTATGTGGACATATGGGTGATTTGGACAAGTATTGAAATATAGAGTGAAGTGAATACTTTCCAAAATGACATGATTAGAGTTGCTCATATTTCTAAAGTAACTTTGCAATTCAACAGGAACATGGGTACTAGTTTATTTAGAAATTGTAGGAAGGGACGGACAACGAAGCCTAGGCTAGTTACTAGGACGCGGAAAATCAGCTTTACACATAACCTAGTATAATGCGTCTCCTGAGTTTATTTAACAATTGCTCGATGCATGAACTTTTCTAGCATAGTACCTTCAATCCTCCATGCTCCATTACACCCTCTTTCATTTTTACATAATCCATGTGCTTCCATTATTTGCCACACGGGAAATTCCTATGTGTTAGAGGGAACACCACATAATTTTTTCAAACCCTACTCGCAAAAAAAAAAAAAAAAATCTTTCAAACCTGGGAGCTTCCCGATTCTAGTAGTGGTGTTCCATGTTGCACCTGTCTCTCTCTCTCTCTCTCTCTCTCTCATGTAGCATACTTGTCCAACAGGTAGTTTCCGATGAGAGTGACGAACCTGAGATCGACAGATTATAGAGGATATTGGGAGGAAGATTGTCAAAAGATGTGATGGCTTGCCACTGGCAATTAAGGTAGTTGGAGGAGCCTTGTTAGAGAAAAGTAGAACAAGAGATGCTTGGATGAATGTCTCTAACCACTACACTTGGTCGATAGCAGGAATCGCTGACAATATTAACAGAGCGGTCTATTTGAGTTATGAAGAGTTACCTTCACACTTAAAGCACTGTTTTTTGTATTGTTCACTTTTCCCTAAAAATAAATTAATCATAAGTGGAGTTATAGTCCAGCTTTGGATCGCAGAAGGTTACCTGCATAACAAAATGAACTCGATGCTACCGGAAGACTTGGGGTTTGAGTACTACAAAGAATTGGTTTCAAGGAACCTTTTAGAACCAGACAAAAAGGCCTATGATCATTCAGGATGCACCATGCATGATGTTGTCCACTCCTTCGCTCAGTATATAACAAAAGACGAAGGAGTACTTGTTAGCAAGGGGCAGAATATAGATAGCACTCTTAGTACTTTGAAGCTTCGTCACCTGTCTATCTCAAACAAGGCAGCAGAATGGGATGCTTTGCGGAAACAAGCCTCACTTAGAACATTAATGTTATTTGGAAGCACCGCGATTGAGTTGAGGGATTTATTGAACAATCTTTCTTGCCTAAGAGTACTACTTCTACATAATGTAAATCTTGTTGAGGCACCAGACTCCATATGCCACCTCAAACATTTAAGATGCTTATTTCTTTCTGGCACAAGCATATCTACGATCCCTCAAGGCATAGGAGATCTAACATTTCTACAAGCCATTGACCTTTCTGGTTGTATAAATATTTCTCAACTTCCTAACAGCATCTTGAAGCTACGGAAGCTGAGGTCACTCAACATTAGACGCACGGCAATTACCTCAGTTCCTCGTGGCTTCGGGAAGCTAGAAGATTTGATCATTTTGTATGGATTTCCAACCCATTCTGATGATAGCGCAGATGGCTGGTGCAGCTTAGAAGAGCTAGGGCCTCTGTCGAACCTCAAAAGACTTGAAATAAGAGGTCTGGAGAAGGCATCTTCCGGTTCTGTAGCTGCTAAAGCAATGCTTAGCAGTAAACATCACCTGACAGAGTTGGATTTGATATTTACCAGTAGGCTCGGAGGGAATTGGAAGGTCGAAGACAACATCAGCAAGGAGGAGCACGAGAGAATAAACGAGGTGTTGGGTAATCTCTGTCCTCAAACTTGCATAGAATTGCTTAGTATCAATGGTTACTTTGGAAGTGGGTTGCCGCAGTGGACCAGATCCATGTCAGCCTTTGGGAGCTTAAGGCGGCTGGAGCTAGAGGACTACGCATGCTGCATGCAGCTGCCTAACGGATTGGGCCAGCTACCCTTTCTGGATTTTCTTTGGATCATGCGTGCTCCGTCCGTCCAGTGTGTTGGTCATGATTTCCTCCTCCCCTCTTCGGGAGGTGAAGGTGGTGGCAAGGGCGAGGCATCAGTGACAACAGGAAAACGGATTGACAGGAGGCATCCTCATCATATTTCATGTGGTGCTGGTGTCGCATTTCCCAAGCTGACAAGGCTAGGTTTTGTGGGCATGTTGGGATGGACAGAGTGGGACTGGGAGAAGCACGTCCCAGCGATGCCTGCTTTAGAGTCGCTTCAGATTACCACTTGTAGACTGCAACATCTTCCTGCAGGACTTGCATACCATGCATGTCGATTGACAGAGTTGAACCTGGGAAATATACCACACTTGGTCTCTGTAGAGAACTTCCCTTCACTAGTTAAGCTTTGGTCATATGACAACCCAAGAATAGAGAGGATCAGCAACAATCCAAGCTTGCAATGGATTCATATTGTCAGATGCCCAAGGATACATGTATTGCAGGATTTGCCATCACTCCGAAACATCGAGTGGGAGGATTTGGATGCTGAAGCAGTACCACAGTACTTACAAGAGTCAGAGTTAAATAAGCTGCGTCTAGATTGCAGCCTAAGCTTGCTCAAACTGATAGCACTCCAAGATGACTCCTCCGAGTGGGGAAAGATCCAGCACGTTCAGCAGTTAAAGGCATTCGGGAGGAAATCTAAGGAAGATAAGGTCGACAGGCACATCTTCTACACCAGGGAGCCATATTCCTTCGAGGCAGACATGGGCGAATCTACAGGTAACATGGCTTAATCTGGCTCTATCTTGCACGTTTTCCTTCCAGTTGTTCTGTTCAGTCTAAAAATGTGCTTAGGTACTTAGATGTACACTTACCCAGTCGTCTTAAGTCTTAGCATTGTAAATTCGCAGCGGCTACAAGATGTTTGTATTTGCCAAATCTCAACTCATTTGTCTGTTCCTTTTCTTACTTTACTTGCTCCCATGATCCAGGTGCCTGAAACCGAAAGGAAGAAGCACAAATTCAGGTGCGGCATTTTTGTTGTTCAAATCGGCAGGTATGCCCCTTTTCACCAGGAGACATCCAATTGTTATCACGCTCGTTGTTCATATAAATCACTAGGTGGAGCCTCAAATCCTCATTTCCCGTCGTTTAATAGAGTGCAAAGTGCATACCTTACCTCAGAAAGGGAGAAGTCAAATCACTGCGCCGCCGGGGACGCTCCGCGGACGGTGCGCCGGCCGGGCCCTAGAGCAGGAGCGCACGCGCCAGCCAGCGCTAGGAGGCCAGTGGTCGGAGGTGCCCAGAGGCTGACCTCCGTTGCGGGTTTACCCACAATTATCTATGTTACCGCATCCTTTTCCATGTTGTTCGGAAGCTTTGTTCCACCCTTGCATTTGCTTGGCATGTGATCTATTTCACTACTCCACAATGGTACCATTGTGTGCTTGTTCTTGTTCTCCCACTATTGTGTGACTGTTATTCCGAGCTACTGAGATGTCATTTTTACCACTAGTATATATCACCGGTTTCCATTCTTTTTTGGCGTTCTAGAATCAATTTTTTTAAGTTTGATTGCTAATTTTTTTTAGGACTATACATTCATTCAATGGATGAAAACTGTATCGTTAGTTTGATCATCCAAATCCTTTGCCTGACCAAAATGTAAGCGTGATATGCACAAGGATTCTTACACGCCCGAATCAAATCCGAGCAAGCAGAGAAGGAAATTGGGGAAAATCAGCAGGAATCGCGAGCAAACGAGTTCGTCGCCATGTCTATTAGCTAACCAGAGTAGAATATGTCCTTTACAATAACGAGATACCCTCTCCCCACCGCCCCGAGCTGGTTAAATCACTCCCAGGCAGGTTGTGGTGAATTACCTAGGCTAAGCGACATTAACAACGGCTAAACTACTTTAACTGTAGTGATCCGACAAAACGCCGGCTGTTTGCAAAATGGAGAAGACGCGCCAGCAGCCGTTGATCTGAGCCAAAGTGGTATCCAAGCATCTCGTCCGTCGGTTCTTCAATAGCTGGTCATGACAACGCCACCCTCTGAAGAAAACACTTGCCCACAAGTGTACTGAATGTTCTGAACTTCAGACTGAGAGATCCGGTCTTGAGGCCACCATTCTTGGATGATTCATTCTTCTGTAAAAGCTTGGAAAGCCTGACCTGACGACGTCTTGTCTTCCCGGGTTGCTTCCTCCGGAGGTGTATTCTCCCATTGCACCAGCCACTGGGTAACAACCAAGTCTCCCCTTGGTAATGCTCGTGTTTCCAGAACAGCAGCAGGTGATGCCTTGACTCTTCCATGAGGATCCACCATGGGTAGCTCTGCACAGGGAACGGCATGAGTACCAACATGCTTTATACGTTGACTCATATGAAAAACAGGGTGTATTTGAGTTTGAGGAGGCAGTTGTAGCTTGTAAGTGATAGAACCAATCCTTTGCAGCACAAGAAAAGTCCCATAATACTTTGTAGATAGCTTGAGAGTTCCTCAAACCAAAGGCAGCCTGTCTGTATGGCTGCATCCTCAGATAAACCATGTCAGCCACTTGGAATTCCCTCTGAATGTTTGAGATCTGCAAATTTCTTCATACCTGCCTGAGCTTGTGAAAGGTTCACCTTGAGTCTGTTGATCATATCCTGCTTGTCAGCTAGATAATCCCTTGCGGGTGAGTCAGGTCATCCAAGAATGGATACCTCACTGATAAGTGGTGGAGGGAAGCCATACAATGCTCGGAAAGGTGTACACTTAAGTGAGGTATGATAGTTGGTGTTATACCACCATTCTGCCAAGAGTAACCAGTAACACTGCTGTTTGGGCTCACTGAAAGTCATACACCTGAGATAGTTCTCCAAACACTGATTAACACGCCCAATTTGACCATCACTTTGAGAATGGTAGGATGAGCTGAGCTTGAGAGAAATATTGAGAGATTTGAAGAGTGATTGCCAAAATTCACTTGTGAATATTCCATCCGTATCTAAACGATGGCAGTAGGTAGACCATGGAGTCTAAGAATGTTATCCATAAACACTTGTGCAACACCAGGAGCCGTGATAGGATGTAACAGTGGTATAAAATAGGAGTACTTTGTCAACATGTCTACTACCACTATGATGATGTCTTTGCCATTTGACTTGGGGCACTGCTAATCCACGCGCATGCACGAGGAGGCGTCCGTGCGCGCCACCCGACAGTCCCCTCCTTTCCTTTTTTGGAAAGTTTTTTCCCTCCCCATCTTTCCTTTTTGGAAACTTTTCTTGAAAAAACTTTTTGTCAAAACTTTTGAGAACAAAATTAACAAGAAAAAGTTTTGCACGAGAAAAGTTTGGTTCAAAAGTTTTGAGGAAAAAATTAACAAGAAAAGTTTGGCTCAACGTGGGTCCCACGCACCAGGCGTGCACTCGAAGCACACACGCACAGAACATGATTTTCTTCTGACTTAGGTAAACCCTCAACAAAGTCCATAGATATGTGAGCCCGGGCCATCTCAGGGATAGGCAAAGGCTTGAGGAGCCCTGTGTAGTGACAATTCTCCCCCTTAGCTATCTGGCACACATGGCAAACTGTAACAAAATCCTGAACTATTTTCTTCATTCCTATCCAATGGAACAACCTTTTCACTCTATGGTATGTGGCTGCTATTCTTTAATGGCCCCCTACTACAGAAGTATGCAAAACAGCAATGATATTTTTCTAAATGTTGATGTCCTTTCCCACATGGATCCTACCTTTGTATCTGAGAATATCTGAGTGCAGTTTATATGTAGAAGCTGGATCAGGTGTCAATGCCAATTATGCTTTCAGCTGCTGACAATGATGATCATCTAGATAACTCTTAAGAACTTCTACCACCCATAATGGTTGTGCAACTGATATGGCCTGGCATTCATGTTCTCTCCTAGACAAAGCATCTAGCACATTATTGTCCCTTCCCTTATTATATTCAATCATATAATCCAAATGTAGCAGTTTGAGCATTAGCCTACACTGGAATCCCTCTGTCGGTCTTTGTTCAGCAATAAATTTTAGGTTTTGCTAATCTGTCCTTATGATCAGCTTTGAACCTAGAAAATAGTGCTTCCACTTCTTAACAGCCTCTAGAATAGCTAGGGACTCCTTGTCATAGGTTGATAATGCTTGAGCCTTTTTGCCAAGCGCTTTGCTGAAGTAAGCAATGGATTGGCCCTTTTGCATTAACACTGCTCCAATGCCCACTCCACTTGCATCTGTCTCAACTGTGAATGGTAGTGAAAAATCTAGAAGTGTGAGGATAGGTGAAGATATTAGCTTGCTCTTGATCTCTTCAAATGATATGGTTTGTTCTTCTCCCCAGTAGAAGGCATTCTTTTTAAGCATATCATGTAGAGATGCATATGATCCCAATTTTTTTCACAAACCTTCTATAATAGCCCGCCAGCCCCAAGAAACTCATAAGCTTAAATATATCATTAGGAATTGTCCAATCTTGTATAGCTTCAATCTTGGATTTATTTGTGGATAGTCCTCCATCTATTACATGCCCAAGGTATTCTACCTACTATACTACAAGGACATGCTCACCTTAGTTGTCAGCTTGTTATCCAATAGTTTATGTAGTACAACCCTTATATGCTTCATGTGCTCTTCTATAGACTTGTTGTACACTAGTATATCATCAAAGAATATTAGCACAAACTTTCTGAGATAGTCAGCAGAAACAGTTTCATCATAGATTGAAATGCGGCAGAGGCATTAGTAAAGCCAAATGACATGACTAAGAACTCATAGTGGCCCCATATGTGTCCTAAAAGAAGTCTTAGAGATGTCATGCTCACTCATCAGTATCGGATGGAACCCTGACCTAAGGTCCAGTTTGGAGAAGTATTTTGCACCACTCAATTCATCAAAGAGGTCATCCACCACAGGAATAGGAAAGTTGTTTTTAATTGCCATGTCATTGAGCTGGCTATAATCTACACAAAACCTCCATGAACCATCCTTCTTTCTTGTTAAAACTGAGGGTGATGAATAAGGACTCTCACTAGGCCTTATCAGAGACCTTGCTAATACAGGCGCGCGTGCTAGCAGGTAACTCGCGCCCCCTCCTTTCCTTTTTTTGGAATTTTTTTCCCTTCGTGTCTTTCTATTTTCTATAACTTTTTTCAAAAACTTTTCTATCAATTTCTTTTAAAAAATTTCGTGAGAAACTTTTTCCAAAAAAAAGTTTTGGCACAACATTTTAAACAAAAAAGTTTTGAACAAAAATATTGAGAAAACATTTTGAACAAAACTTTTGACCGAAAATTTACTAAAATATTTTACCAAAAAGTTTTGAACCAAAAGGAGACAGGGTCAGCAAGCAGCAAGTGGTGCGCGAGGGAGCGCTGTAGCTCGCACCCACGTAACAGAAATTTTGCCTTATCAATCCTTGTTGCAACATTTGTTTGACCAATATTTCAACCACATCCTTCTAACGATAGGGTATCCTATATGGCCTGATATTTGGTGGCACACTCCCAAGTTTGAGTGGTATTGAGTGTACACAACCTCTCTTGGGTGGTAGTTCAGTAGGTTCTACAAATACCTTAGCAAATTCCTACAACAATAACTTAGTACCTTCTTGTTGAGAGCCTTGTTTGTGTTCTTGGGATACCAGCCTAAGGTGAAGCACATACCCAGCACTCCTTTGTTCATCATCTTGCTGAATTCATGAGCTCTTATAAGGAAACATTGTTTAGCAGTAGTGCAATTAGAAAAGGAGACTTGTTTGGCTCCATCCTTATTAATGATCAAAATTCTCTCTTTCAGGTCCATGCCAATAGGAATGTACATGTAAATCCATTTACATCCAAATATTATATCATAGTTCTTCGATTCTAGTAGCAGGAAGGAGTTCTCAAACTTTTCCTTGAAAACCAGATATTGACATTGCTGCACATATCCACATGACAATAGTTTCCCACCTCTAGCAACTTTAATAGTATGTAGGTTGGTGTGTTGGATCCTGCAACAAGCTTTGTTAGCAAAGGTAACTGAGAAACTAAGTTGAAATGTGCTTTGATTTACTTGTGATGAGTGATTAATATTGATATTTATTTGGTTTGATGATCTTTGGTTTTACATGAGCTTTGATGTGATTTGAATTGATTTGGGATTTTATTTGAGCATATTGATTATGGACTAACTGGAATTGGAGTAGGAGATATGTGTTTGCTTGTCTCATGGTGTGCAGGTGATGGATGCAACTTGCCGGTCGACAGTGGGATAATCGGGGTCAAGCGGAGTGCTTGGTGCCCAACGATCAAGGAGGCCGAACGGAGTCAAGGATGATTCTAGCTAAACACGTGAAAGTCAAGCAAAGTATGGAAGGCGGATGGACATAGCGTGTTGACAAAGTCAAGCAAAGGGGATGTTGGTGTAAGTGACAAGACGGCCTGAGGGATCGGGAGCTGGAGAGACTTATCGGTAGTCAGGATCATAAGACGGCGTACACGTGTTGACATCGGATCGCTTGCTTAAGGTGTAAGTAAGTGGGGAGTCACACTTTGAGAAGCGTGCTAGGGTTTCACGGTTTGGCCTCAAAATCATGGGAGGACTGGAGGAGTACGTGGCACCATCGCGAAGCTTACATCGAGGTGAAGCTAAGTCTTGAAGGCGTCGCGGCCATCCGATGAATTGAGAAAAAAATTGACCAAAATACCATCGGTGGTAGGTAAGAATATACTATAAGAGAGATATTTTAGGAAAAAAGCTAGAAAACTTTAGAGTCAAGTTTTTTAGGCTTATAAATAGAGGGGTAGAGCTATGGGAGGAGATGAATCAACCATTTTGAGCCCCTTATGTCATCCATATGAGAGCATTGTGCTAGGGTTTTAAGGAGAGGAAGAGGAGTGCTTAGCTTATCTATTAGGTGAGAGAATTGTGAGGAATAATCTTTGTAATCTACCTAAAATAGGGTTGACCTCTGCTGCAATGAAGTTTATTTTTCTTCATGTTATTGTGCTCACCTCCTTCTAGTTTCTCTCTATTGGTTCTCTTGCAAGTTTGCAAGTTTTTCGGTTTCCGGATTTGATTTTCTTTTTGATTTTTAGGCTGAAATTTTAGCACATTGTGAGGTCATTCTTCTTGTTGCTACAGGCATAAAATTCGCATACACACGCTTATATGATGGGGTCTCGAATTCTCTTATTTCTAGACAATCAACTTGGAGTCTCTAGACAATCAACTTGGAGAGTTTCGTTGCTCGGTGTTTATCTTTTCTTGTTTCTTTGCAAGTTGTGATCTTTCGAGTGCTAAGACATCTAGATTGATCCTAAATGAAACCTATAGTTCATCTACCATCTGTGGAGTCATATTGCCTCGATTTTCTCTTGTTAAAATTTCTCTCTATTTTTGTTTCTGCTTGAGTTTTGAGGTGCATTGGGTGATCCAAATAGGAGAAAGCCATTGATTTTGCAAGAAATTTGTTGAGGTGCCTATTCACCCTCCCTCTAGTTACCAATCTCATTCCTAAAATTGTTATCAGAGCCAGTTTGATCACTTGTTGACCTTTACCGGCTTTGTGATCCATATGCGACAGAGAGAAGTAGGAAAATTCCTCTATTTGATGGTCAAAAAATTTAGTACTGGAAGGTGCGTATGAAGGCTTATCTTTTAAACCAAGGAAGTGCAATTTGGAAAATAGTTGATTTCAACTATGTGATTCCTGCTGCTCACACGACTCATATTCAAATCGAATAGTATGAGGCCAACAATAAGGCCAGAAATATTTTGCTCATAAGTCTGAGTCAGAATGAGTTTGACAGGGTTCAACACCTCCGTACTGTCCGGAAGATCTGATATACTCTGAGTGTCTTTCATAAAGGTACTAATTAGATTAAGGCTAGGCACCAAAGCACATACAACCAAGAATATCAAATATTTGTGCAAGGCCCCAGAGAGTCTTTGGATGCGACGTTTGCTCGCTTTGATGGGATCATTAGCAATCTTCGACACTGGTGTTCTACCCTATTCTAACCATAAGAGAGCGATCAAGCTTCTCTATGCTCTTGACTGTAGCATATGGGAAGTGAGCATTCAAGAATCACCGAGTTATGACATATTAATTTGTGATGAACTCTTCAGCAAGCTCAAGTCCATCGAGATAGCCAAGGTGACTCGAATAGGTCTTGGAAACCCCCTATCTCAAAATATGGAGTTGGTTTTCAGATCGAATGGTGGCAATCAAGCTGGAGCTAGCTTCTCTTGTGCTAACACTTCATCGAGTGATTTTGCTTTACCTTCTTTGGTTTCTATCATAGAGGAGCAGGTAGACACTTTAGATGATGATGACCTTGCTCTCATTGTGAAAAAGTTCACTCACTTCTACAACAATCACTGAGACCGAAGGAGGGGTGGTTCTCATGCCTTCTTTGAGTCTGGTGATACCACAGACTTTAAGACGGACTGCCCCAAGCTCAAGAAGAGGAAAGACCACGACCACAACAAGCACAATATGAGGACCGCGTTAAGATGACCAAGAAGGTGACCAAGAAGGCTTCTAGGGCGTTCGTGGTTGCTCTCAGCAACATCGACACCTCTTCTAGCGAGGAGGAGGAGCTGCTGGTGAACGACAAGAAGAAGAACAAAGACTTCACCGGCCTCCGCTTCATGGTGGATGACAACAACGACAGCGATCTTGAACTTGATCCCTCCGAGGTATTACCTTCCTACAATCAACTTTCTGTTCAAGTTGATACCTTAAATGATGCTCTCATTAACCAGGATAGGTTACTTAAGAAAGTTGTGCGTGAATTGAAGGAGCTTAGGCCTAAGTATGAGTTTGTTTCTTCTGAGCTTGTGTTGCTTAGGTCTAGGTCTAATGATAAGGAGTGTGAAAGTTGTTTATTGGTTATGAATGAACTTATTTTGCTTCAGAATGTGCATGCTCAAGTCGCCAATCAGTTTGAGAATGCCGAGAAGAAGCTCCTTGAGGAGCAGTCTAGGTCTACTCTCTTAGGTGCTTGTAAAAATTGCTCTTTGTTTGCAAAGGATGTTGAACTGAAAGACAAGCTCCTTAAAGAGTTAGAATCTAGATTGGTGAGTACTAGATGTTCAAAGGATGTGCAGCCGAACTGTTCCACTTGTATAGTCTTTCAGACAAGCTCAGCTTGGTTAGAAGGCAAGTTCAGAAAATCTTGGATGAGAATGGGTATCTCCTTTCTCTAGTGGAGAAGTGTACTCAAAGGGTAAGGGAAAAATGAATTTGATCTTGACCAAGACCAAGATGTATACTAACAAGGCGAGTTTGGCTCTTGGGTTGGGATTTGAGAGGGTTGCTTACAATGGGGATAGTAAGACTGTTTTTACCACACCTACTACTCTAGAAGCTGAGAAGTGAAAAATCAATATCACACCATAACCCATTAAGAAGAAACTCACACCACAGCCTACCAAGAAGAATCCAACACCACAACCCAAGAAAGCTCCACAACCTAAGGTGAGAGCCCCAATGAGAGAGCCTAGAGTGACCAACAATCGAGTTCCCGAGAGACGCTACCACTGCACCTACTACCAGAGAAAGGGTCACCTTGTTGGGTTTTGCTTTCTTCGTAGGAGAGATGAGCGGCTTGAGTGAAAGTGGAGTATCCGGGACATATACCGCCCCTCTGTTGGTGTACATGAGCCTTTTCCTCACTCTTGCCCATGAGTCTTAGATGCTTGTCAGTTTTCTTCCAGAGGCTTTGCCTGGCGTGGATTTTACCATGACTTATATGGTTTTGGTTCACATGTAAGAGGCTTTGAGTCCTAGCGCTTTGGTGTACCATGTTTTTCTCATCGTGGTTCTCACCCCCAGTGTGCTAGTGTTGATCTGCATTCACCGGCTTTCACTGCTTCAGGGTGGATGACCTAGTACTAGATTCCCAAGGGATTTCTGTCTAACCCCAGTACTGAATCATCCACCTACTATTTTTCTCATATGTAGGTGGCAGGTCGAGGCCTGGAGAATAAGTGGCTCATCGACTCTGGTTGTTCATTCCATATATATAACCAGTGATGCATTATGGTTCTCCAGCCTCACCCCGATGAAACGGAACGAGTACATCACTTTCAAGGATGATTAGAAAGGAAGAGTGAAGGCCAAAGATATGGTAAAGATGAATGAGAGTTTCACTCTCAAAGATGTGTCTTTGGTGGAGTATCTGAGATACAATCTTCTCTCTGTATCTCAGTTGCTAGATGAGGACTTGGAAGTGCGTTTCAAATGTGATACTTCTCGAGTTTTTGATTCTTCTAGCACTTTGATTTGCCGAATTTCTAGAGTTGGGAGAGTTTTTGGAGCTAATTTTTCTGAGTCTCTTAGTTCTTCTTGTTGTCTGATTGCACAACCTGCTTCTGAGCTTTGGATGTAGCATAGGAGACTAGGGCACATGAGCTTTGATTTGCTTACTCATTTGAGTGCCCTAGGTTTGATCCGAGGATTGCCCAAGCTCAAGTTTGAGAAGAACATTGTTTGTTCTCCTTGTCGGCATGGCAAGATGGTTGCTGCTCCTTATCCACCAGTCAATCTGGTGATAACTGAATGACCGGGAGAATTACTTCATATGGACACTGTTGGTCCTTCCTAGGTTCGTTCGGTGGGCGGGAAGTGGTATGTTCTTATCATTGTTGATGACTTCTCTCGCTACCCTTCGATCTTCTTTCTTGTTAGCAAGGATGAAGTATTTTCACACTTCCGAAGCTTAGCTTTGAGATTGTTCAAAGAACTCACTGGTGTATTGAAAGCAATTCGCATTGATAATGGCATCGAGTTCAAGAACTATCTCTTTGATGCTTTCTGTCTTGAGCATGACATTGGGCATCAATTTTCTACCCCACACGTTTTTCAGCAGAATGACGTGGTTGAGAGGAAAAATCGCACTTTGGTGGAGATGGCTAGGATGATGCTCGATGAGCATAGGACTCCTAGGAAGTTTTGAGCTGAGGCTATTAGTACGGCATGCTACATCTCCAATCAAATTTTCTTGCGCTCGATCTTGAATTTGACTTCTTATGATTTTCATTTTGGAAGGAAGACGAATGTTTCACATTTGAGAGTTTTTGGATGTCGATGCTTCATCCTAAAGCGTGACAATCTTGATAAGTTCGAGTCGCATTCTTTCAATGGTATTTTCTTGGGGTATTCTCTTCATGGTCATTCTCATAGGGTCTTTAATCTTGACACTAATACCATCATGGAGTCCTATGATGTGACCTTTGTTGTCTCGGGGGTCAAGTGGATGGACCTGAATTGTGTGCGTAAAGATGTATCCCCCTACAGGGTGTAAGAACAATTCGAATTATTGCGTTCTCGGTTATGAGCATGCTTATGTCCATTGGGCAATATTGTAGAGTTTTCATTCAGTTTGAGAAATGGAAAGTATGTGGACTTCCGAGAGAAGCATGTTCTTGATGAGCATATGGCTCCTTCGGATATGATCAATACCACCAATAATCCTCAAATCATACAAGGTCCAAGAACAAGAGCACATGCATGACAATTAGACCTCCAGGTGAACTCGTTCCTTGCTGTTCGTGTTTCCTTGGATGGATTACCACTAAATTCTTGTGATGTTTTATTGCATAGGAACGTAGGAGAAGCACCACAACCTTACTCGGACGTCACTCCTCAAAGGCCAAGTCTACTCGGACTCAAGATTGAATTCTAGTTGTGGTCGTAGTCGTGGTCGAAGTCGTGGTCATGGTCGAAGTCGAGTTCCAGGATAGCACGTCAGTAAAACAGGCATAACTCTCTCATACGAAGTTCATTTTAGGCAATCTTAGACATTCTGAAAAGTTTACGATGAGCCATTTCCAATAGATATGAGATCGACCAGATATTCTTTATAGTTTAGTCAGAGTCAAAGGAATAAAGTGTTGCATCACCGTTTTGAACCCTGCAGGGTTTTGTAATCTTGTCAGAGTCAGAGTCCAGGTTGTGCACGCCTCTCTCCACGGTTGCACAACCCTTGGTCGACCTCCTTAAGCCTCCCTATATATACATAGTAGCCGTCGTAGTTTAGGCTTGGGTTTTAGCTTAGATTATTCTGTTTAATACAGTTTCACCGTTTATCGGTTTGTTGAACCCCAAACTCGAGCGCTTCATTGGTAATTAGAAATATTCAGATTGCATCTACCTGTTCTTACTTGTGTTCTCGATTTGCTTGCAAGAAAAGCCTTCTTGGCGAGGTCAACCGCATCTTGGCAGGTTGATAACCACGTAGTAGTGGTGTAGTGGTTGCGAGGGTTCTTGATCTGTTCTGATCGGAGCCTTTGGATCATCAACGTCGAAGCTCCACCAATCGACTAATCATATTACCTTTCGGAAGATCGGGCAAATGCGCATCAGTTCTAGTACTAAATTAAGTTGAGCAAGTTTACTGTATGGAAGATTATGTCTATTATCGGTTTATGCCAATGGTTCATGTCATTACATTGGTTAAAGTACTTTTCACTGAGTCAACTTAACTTTATGGCTATTCCATGCTATTCAACTCAAAGCATTATCTTTGGAGTCAGGATAGTATATATCCATATTGTGTAAGTCTTGCTAGTACCTTCATACTCAGGGTACTGCACTTAAGTTGATGTAGGTAATGACAAGTTGGTTTACGGGTTATCCTGTCGATACTGGAGATGGCCAGGAGTAAAGATCGAATGTCTGAGCTAGCCCCGATGGTACCTTATGGGCAATGGTGCAACTGGTGTTTTATTTTATTAATATCTTTCTGATGCATTTGAAAACTCTGATCTAAATAGAAACTGAAACTTAGAACAAAGTCTGTAATAAAAAGTAAAATTTGTACTATGTTCATATCTTGTGATGAAACTATATTGTAAACAGTATATGTTGTGATCTTAAGCTTTGTTGAGCATATATTGGGACCATTACTTCTGTTTTAATCGACTTAATTATCGATTAAGCCAGGTGTAATTTGGTCAGGTCTGATAGATAACTTCGCGCAAGTCATTGATCGGATGACCTTTAACTGGCGATGTCCTATGGCAATTAGCTGCCCAGTTGTCATCCAGTGATGCCTTGTTCCGGGGATTGCACCTCTTTGAGCCTGCTACTTCTCATGATGGGGCATTACGCGGCCTCCCCTGATTATAGTTGTTTCCAACTATAGCTTATACGGGAATTCTCGACTGAATGAGAACCTCTTTTGTCATGTCAATCGCCGAGTTTATCCAACCTTTACCGGCTGGGGTCATCAATTTGTATTTAGAGGACGTATGCGGGCCTCCTATAGAAGGAGAAGTCTCTGAGCAGTTGTAGATCTAAAGCATTGAGCCCACTACTGATGACTGGGAGATTGTAAACCATACGCCCCATTAGGGTTTAGGATTTGGAGTGGCGTGTTTAGCTGTTGCTGGCCATCACTTGGACTTGGAGCGAGAGGGACCTGCATGTTTGCAGGATTGTCATCACGATTGTCCAGACCGTCACCCCTATCTCCGATGGTGAAGACTTCTAGGGGGGTAACCTCCACTAGATGAAGTGTCTAGATCCATCATGGATTTTTCATCAGATTGCTCTGGATAGGTGTTTTGACAATTGTTGTCGTCGAAAGTTGCGAGCGAAGATCCCGACTTGTGGTGAATTGGGTATTCATGGTTGTCTTGGTAGCCGATTAGTTCAAACTCGATGCCATAATCCTTAGAGCATTGATCCATAAAGCGACTTACCTCATCGCTAGAATCATCGCCAGAAATATCTTCGTCAAAATTCATCCGATAGATCGCCATTTTGTCAGTGGGAGGGGTGAAGTTGTCGTAGAACCCCATCTGAGAAACCCGTCCTCGGCGCAGGTTTGGGCAAAGTTGACAGCATGTTCTGTGTATAATCTTCAATGCCTATTTTTATGATTCCCACGAATGACACTAGCTATCGACGATCAGTGAACCACTGATCTTACGAATTTGTAGAATACATAGGGGTGCCTTGAGCAAAAGAATCAAAGGAATACACATAGGAGTTTTTATATAGGTTCGTATCTCCCTTAGGATAATAATTCTACATCATATTTATTTTATATTGATCTGAACCTGTTACAAGGGATGCGTGGCTAGTCTAAGTAGATCTATCCTAGTTGGTGACTTTCTTGCTCGGCTTGCTGTGTCTTCTAGCTTATATGATTTGTAATGGCTTGTCTCTCTTGTTACGACTTGTTCTTCGCAAGTGCCTTAGGCTCCGTATATATAGGGGTATCATACATCCTCTGGAGTCTTATTTCTCGTTGTTGGAGATAAATTCTCTGTTTACGGAATACCCTGAGTACCTACAGGTAGTTTCTTTTCATTTAGGGATTTATTTTTTGGTGATAGAGATATGCTTCAAGAATTACTAAAAATATTAGAGTGTCTTGATATAATAATTATTCGGTAGTCATCGTAAGTTTGGTTTGCAAAACAATATGCATTTATGCAGCATGCAAGCTTTTAGGTAGAAACAGGCAGTTGTTGTATAGGTGTCCTTTGTTCTTGCATAAATCGCATTGCTGTCTCTTTATTCATTGGGAAATTGTTGCTCTGTGCAGGGGTCAGTGGAAGGCTGAAAGCATATCTCGGTGGGCAGCACATCAGCAGTTTACCGGTAGCATTTCCATATTGAACATGTAATCAGTCCCCAATGTTGGAGGGTAGTACTATAATGATGGGTCTGTTTGGAGCAGCTTGATAACAACTCAACTGCGACCTTGAGCGAAAAAAGCTTTTGCTATCTTGCTTGCATCAAAGACAAATTGATGATACACTATTATCCTTTTTATGGTGCAACTTAGTATCTGTGAATCGAACTGCTTAACGTTCGCGACTTGTGTGCGAGTAGTGAGTAATGGCATACTTCAATTTATAGTATACACTATATGTTCGTAATGGGGTGAAGGGACAAACTTCTGACAATTTAACCTCTGAAATATGTCATTTCACTGATCTCAGGAGTAGGTTTATGTTTTACTTTTGCAAGTAATACTGGACATCAGCACTTCACCTGAGTCTAGTCACTGGCTGCAGTTATTTGTCAGCAGGCATGCATTGCATGAAGTCGCGCAGTGCTGCTCAGTACCTGCTGTTTTCAGTCTCCAACTGGGTTATCATTGTTGTGCCATAACAGTTTGCGCAAACCTTCAAATGTCAATCACAGGCGCAAAATAACTGTAAAACCGAATCAGAAACGTTCCTCAATTCAGAATCCTGCAAAACGGGGTCTTATATACCATCATTGACATGTAACTGTACGAGCCCTTTTACGTAATAGGTAACCTCCAAAGATTGTAGTTGGTTCAATAAGGCAATATGCTGATACAATTTCACCATTAATTTAGGGAAACTAGCTAAGTACATGTGCTTTGTAACAAAAATATAAATATTCGACGTAGTAATATTAAGTACAGATTTAAGGTATGAAGATGTGAATGTGTCATAAGAGCGTCACCGAACGAAAATGTCGGCAGCATACTGTAGTTTGAATTCAGATGGATTTGAAAAAAAATAAGTAGATTATCGGTTAAATTTTTCCTAATTTTTTATTTATTTTTATTAGTAAAATAGATTCTATATATATAGCCGACAACGAGACGGAGAGACTTAGAAGATGAGGATAGATATAAAAGTAGATAATTTATTTGAATTTCAGACATTTTTATTAGATGAAAAAAATAGAAATCAACTCATATTTTATACTGACCTACTATTTCTTTCTTCAACAATTGTTGCAGGCACCAAGCTTTCTACCTGAACGCCCACCGGAAGGGGAAGTTCCAAACGATTCAACCGAAAGGAAAAGAAAATGCAAATCCAAAAAATCTGAACGCGGATCCTCTATAGTAACGTACACGGGCAATAGATTTTTTGCCATCCTACAGATGTCACTAGCTCAAATACCATCATATCAAATTTTTTATCTATTTGTCACTCAAATACTGTTTAAATCCGGTTTCCGGCGTGCACAATAATTTTTCCTCTGTGAACAGTAATCATGAGTAAAAGCGGCAAAAAATGTGTCGATTTTTTACATGCTTTATAATTCATAAGCAACCCATTTTAACTAAATTCACTAAAAATGTTGTGTAAAATTCAAACTAAAATTCTTCAAAATGTGCTATTTTTTTAACTTCTAGCAATTTTTAGGTCCTCACAAAAATTCCTAAAAATATGAGAAAATTGACTAATATTCCTCTAATGTGATTTAATAATTTATAAAATTATCTCCCAGCCTAAATTATGAGGCGAAAAAGTGAGTTACTTTGTAATGTCTATTTAAAATAAGTCACCTTTTCACTTATAACCTAGGGTGTGAAATAATTTTATAAATTATTACATCATATTAGAAAAATATTAGTTAATTTACCAGATTTTTTGAAATTTTTGTGAGTAATTAAAAATTGCTAGAAGTCAAAAATAGCACATTTTGAAGAATTTTAGTTTGGATTATACATAATATTTTTAGTGAATCCCGTTAAAATAGATTGTTTATAAATTTTAGAGCACGTAAAAAATCAACATATTTTTTACACCTTTTTAACTCACGGTTACTATTTACCACGGGAAAGTTACTGTACACCGACACGGACTAGGATCTCCCGATCAAAATATATCGTATGTGGGGCCTTCACTCGGAAGAAAAGGCAAACAAAAATTTGCTCTGTTATAAAAAAAAAACAAAGAATTCCGTCTGTTTCAATAAGGCAATATGCTGATACAATTTCACCATTGATTTATGGAAACTAGCTAAGTACATGTGCTTTACAACAAAAATATAAATATTCGACACGGTAACATCAAGTACAAATTCAAGATATGAAGATGTGAATGTGCCATAGGAGCGCTACCGAACGAATATGTCGGGAGCATACTGTAGTTTGATTTCAGATGTATTTGGAAAAAAGAGAGTAGATTATCAATTAATTTTCTCCTAATTTTTTATTTACTTTTATTAGTAAAATAGATTCTATATCTATAGTCGATAACGAGACAGAGAGACCAGAGAATAAACATAGATATCAAAAGTAGATAAATTATTTAAATTTTAAATATTTTTATTAGATAAAAAATATATGAATCAACTCATATTTTATACTGACCTACTATTTCTTTCTTCAACGATTGTTGCAGGCACCAAGCTTTCAACCTGAACGCCCACCGGAAGGGGAAGTTCCAAACGATATTCAACCGAAAGGAAGAGAAAAGGCAAACCCAAAAAATCTGAACGCGGATCCTCTATAGTAACGTACAGGGGCAATAGATTTTTTTTCCACCCTACCAGATGGCACTAGCTCAAATACCATCGTATCAAATTTTCTAGTCTATTTGCCACTCAAACACTGTTTAAATCCGGTTTCTGTGGTGTACAGTGATTTCACTATGAACAGTAGCCATGAGCTAAAACGACAAAAACATATGTCGATTTTTATACCTACTCTATAATTTATAAGCAACCTATTTTAATCGAATTCACTAAAAATCTTATGTAAAATTCAAATTAAAATTCTTTAAAATATACTATTTTTACAACTTCTAGCAATTTTTATGTCTTCACAAAAATTACCAAAAATATGAGAAAATTCAAAAATATTCTTCTAATATGATTTAATAAATTATAAAATTATCTCAAACCCTAAGTTATGAGGTAAAAAAGTGAGTTACTTTGTGATACTTATTTAAAATAAGTCACCTTATAACCGAGTGTGTGAGATAATTTTATAAATTATTACATCACATTAGAGAAATATTAGTTATTTTTACCAGATTTTTTGAAATTTTTGTGAGTAATTAAAAATTGCTAGAAGTTGCAAAAATAACATCTTTTGAAGAATTTTAGTTTGAATTATACATAATATTTTTATTGAATTCAGTTAAAATAAATTGTTTATGAATTATAGAGTACGTAAAAAATCAACATATTTTTTACACTTTTTAGCTCATCGTTACTATTTACAACGGGAAAGCTACGGTACACCGACACGGACTCGGATCCGTAGGTCATCCCGATCAATATATATCGTATGTGGGGCCTTCACTCGGAAGAAAAGGCAAACAAAAATTTCCACTGTGATAAAAAAAAACAAAGAATTCCGTCTATTTCCGGGTCAGGTCCAGGGGACGGCCCCGTTGCGGCGATCGCCGGGGAGGGGGAGAAGCGATGGAGGCGGCGCCGAGCGCGAAGCCCAGGCGGGAGCCGCCTCCTATCCCTTCCAACTATGTCAGCCTCCGGCAACTCCAGGAGCTCCGCCTCAAGGAGGAGGAGGAGCAGGAGAAGCGGCAGCGGGAAGAGGAGGCCGCGGCCGCCGCGGTGAAGCGGGAGGCGGCGCTGAAGGCGGCCATGGCTGCCGCGGCTAAGCGGGAGGCAGCGCTGAAGGCGGAGACGAAGGGCCGCGCCGCCTCTTCGGATGCCTCCGGCGGGGCCAAGGGGAGGCGCCGTGGTGGGCAGGAGCAGGGGCACGGGCACCAGTGGGTAGCCGTGCCGCCTCGGCCGGCAGCAGCGCCGCCGACGCCGCGCGTCGAAGGTGCTACCGGGAAGAGGGAAGGGGTGATAGGAGGCGGCCGTCGCGAGAAGGGGTCGGACGATGGCGGGGGCAAGCCCGTGTGTAAGAAGAAAGGAAAGTGTAAGGAGAAGCTCTCCGCGGTTACTAGAGCAGAAACTTGTGCGGTGGATGAGCCAGGCAGGCCGGCCGAGGCGACCGGCGCATCATCGCAAGGCGGCAAGCCGGAGAACAAGGGCAAACGGAAGGCGAAGGAGAAGGCCTCCGGAGATCAGGCTGCAGAATCTGGTTCGAAGGATGGCGGACCAGGCGAGCCGGCCGTGGCAGCCAATACATCATCCCAAGGCCCCTTCAGGAGCAAGGGGACGAAGGGCGCGGGTGGCCGGAGCGCAGAAACGAGCAGGATCTGTGCGCCGACGAAGACGGCTGGCGCGTCACTACCGCGAGGCGTCAAGTCGGAGAACCCGGGGAAGCCGAGACCCCCGGGGCCCAGGCGCGCGGACGCCGGGGTGGTGGCTAGCAGCGACTCGTCGGACGGAAAGAAGGCGGCTCCAGACCCGACCATTTTCATCTCGTCCGCTGAAGGCAGCAGCAACCCGTCGAGCGGTGGCGAGCTCCGCAAGAACATGGAGGCAAAACCGAAGGGCCTCGTGGAATGGCAGCACCGGCGGCAGGCGGTGGAGGTCCAGGCCGTGGCCGAGCTGAAGCCACGGGTTGTGAGGAGTTCGGCTGGGCCTCGGCGCGGCCCGGGCAATGGGGCTACGGAGCAGCACGGGCGAGTGTGGGTGCCAAAGACGGCGGCGACGGCTGGTTCATCCGGCTGCGCTGGGCTTTGAAATTGCCAGATTAGACGAATAATTGGATTGCAATTGAAATCGCTTGGAATTTGAGGCAAATTCCATTTGGATGATGACTTTTCAGTGAACTTGTACGTGTGACAAACATTAGTGGCTACCTGAACCTGATTAGTGCGGGGTTGAACTGCAAAAAGAATCGAAGCCTCGTTCCTCGATTCAACTAGTTACAAGGCATTTGTGTTTTGCTGTTTCGAATCGGAGATAAATTTGAAGCAAAAATGGTGACGGAAATATTGCAAGCTCCAAATAGGTACAAAATGTTGCTCACCCAAAATGTTTATAAGCTAGAATCAAAACATCAAGCTCCAATTGCTTGATAGTTTATAGCATATTATTCTATCCCCCTGAATTAATGTTCAGTTTCTACTTTCCACCAGTTACATAGAAGATCATCGCCGCCCTTGTGGCATCCTAAAACGAGGGGAAGTACTTGCTCAAGCCATAAGGAAGAGCATAGAACTCCTCGCTCCTGGCGTCATACCGGTAGGACTTGAACTTCTCCCACCAATGCCAGCCCCTGTCCCTCCTCACATTAGCCTCCCAGTAGAGGTGGGTGCAGTCCAGGAGGTAGGCGATTATGACAGCCACCGTCGCCGGCGAGGAGAAGATCACATTGACCATCACATTGAACTGCAACGTGAAGGGGGAGAGAGTGATCAGAGTGTGAAGAATGAAGGAATTTGCTTCTCACACTCACGTTGTGTGCTTACCGCGACTGAATGGGTGTGAACTGGTCCAAAGCCGAAGAACATCTCGTACACCAGGAAGTACTGTGGGATAGACAGTCCCAGGAACAAGGAGATGCTGAGTATGAACTTTGTTCTAAGGGTGTTGAGGTTGCAGTACTGAAGGAGGCAGAGGCCTGCACCAGCTGTCTCAAGAAGAAAGCAAGTTCAGGGCAAGAAATATGTTATGAAAACTCCAGAGTATGATGGGGGTAAAACTAATGTGGATAGGACCGTAAGGATCACCTGAATAAGCAAAGAGAACACAGTACAGTGCAGAAAAAAGTGGCAATGGAATAGATGCAAGAAGTGCCCCAAATTTCCCTGTTAATTGATTAGCCATATCAGTCAGGTGAAATCACTAACATTGAAATGGTGAATATTGACAGTGCTAAAATTTTCAGATAGTGAGAAAGCCTACCAAACAATGAGAAGAAAATCATGAACAATGCTGCGATCTTTATAACTCGTCGACTTCCAACTCGCGTCAACGCCAACAGACCTGCATTCTCACTTTCGAAGCAACAAGACCGGTTACCTCAGAAATTTCACTTTGAACTGGCTTGCTAAAGAGGTTTTGAGCAGATAAGAGTAGAGTGCGTTACACTGAAGCTGCTGTGCCTGTCAATGTACCACACAAGCCATCCAGTATGATGGATATGCCCTGATGTTTTGGAAGTTGCATTCCGGTTAGTGAAATTCTTGTAAAGGATTGTCAGAAAAACTCAACATTTTTTGCTTCTTATTTGATTACCTCCCAGCCAATTCCACGAGAGAAAACTGAAGGAGGGCAGAATGTTGCCCCCGCGTATCGTGACACCGCAATTAAGGTGCCGGTGGACTGAAAGAGAAAGGTGCTGATCAGAGTAAAAACGGGGCATTTTCAGTATACACCTAGTGCTGTACTGAGTACAGTATTGAGATGCCAAGATAATGGTCTGCCTTAGAAGAATTAAAAACATTGTTGATTGAATATACAATGTGTGAGTTTCATTTCTTTCTGAGGATCATATTTGCTTATGTAGAACTATTTGGATGCTGTTGTGGTCCTTTTGGAGTTTTACTCATCTTCCCCTATTACACTTAAAAACGAACTTCTTCATTGCATAAGCAATAACTTGAGAACACAAATCACAGACCTCAATCATTGATGCAAAAGAAGCAGCCATCATGGCGAAACAATCTTGGAAGCAGAAAATCGGATAACCCCACTGAAACGGATAGGGAAACCTAACCCTGCTCGAAACAGAAGTGCAGAACATGCCATGTATCATCAGCTTGATCAGATCAGAGCAACCCGGTGCAAAATTGAAAAGTGAACAGAACGCATCAACAATCTATGCACTGATGGAGCATGAAGCATTAGCAATTAGCCTACCAAGGTGAGCCCTGGATGATCCCGGATCGATCGGTGCGGCAGCTAAACTGCGTCACGGGGCCCCTCTCGTTGAAGGCGCCGGCCGCCGTCAGTATCTCAGCGTAGATCCACACGATCACGACCGTCACCAGCACGGCGCACCGGCCGAACACGAAGCTCCCTTTTGCGAAGAAATGGGCGGCGTACTGCAGGGCAAGAAGACGTTCAGTATTTCATAGCGAACAGGGTATGGCTGTCAGCTGCTGCACAGTGGGCAGTGATAGCACCACACGGTGCTCATGCTGTTCTTGATTGCTGTTACCTCTGCGAAGAGCACCAGAAGAACAAGGGCGGGAAGACCCACTTCGATGCATTTAGCAACCTGCAGGCAGGGGGAGGTACAAGGAACTAGATAGATTAGCAAGCTGCACTGGCCAATAAGAAGAAGAAGAGGTTACTCTGCGCTGCCACGAGCTCACCCCGGGGAAGGCGAAGTAGAAGAGGCCCAGCCCCGAGAGCGTCACGAATGGCACCGCCGCGAGGGGGCTCAGGAACCTGACATGGACGGCACAGCGTCAGTGCAAGAGCAAGAACAGGGACGGCATAAAGAGGGATGGGTGAGGACGGAGAACCTTATGAAGACTCTCCATATGCCGAAGAAGCCGATGACGGCCTGGAAGACGCCGGCGATGATGAGCGCGCCCTGAAGAGACCTCATCGTGTACACAAATCTCTAAAGAAAATTGACCGGGTCGGTTGCTCTTGCACCATCAGCTGATCACACAGAGAAAACAGAAGAGCATGGATGTGCAGTACGGACCTCCAATGGGTCGATAAAGAGTGCGTATCGCGGGCTGAGGATGATGGCGACGGCCGGGTAGATGTAGGTGTAGGAGCCACCCATCACGGCGGGGAGCCGCGTGCCGAAGTGGACCTGCAGGAGCGTGTTGATCCCGGCAAGGAAGAGGATAGTCTGGATCACGATCGCCTTCTCCTCCTGCACTCACGCGGACTCGTCAGTGGGCGTCCAGGGCAGCGCAGCGTGGCAAACGGAAGGGAAAGATAGAGAGGAGTCGAGCTCACGTGGCCGCCGCCCATGAGGGGCACGATGATGGTGGCGATGAGGACGGTGGTGCCGAGCATGACCAGGTAGTGCTGGAAGCCCACGAACACCGTCGTGACTGCACCAGGGCAAGAAGAGAGAAGCAAAAGGTCAGAGCTCACGCGCGCTATTATCAGCAGCAGTGCGCGGAGGTGGGTGATAAACTGATAATCAAATGGTAACAGTAACGGACGCCATGGTGGGGGGCTGGTGATGCAGTAGTCGAGGCCGCCGAACTGCTCCTTGACGGGGAACGGCACCAGGTCCTCGGCCTTCACGGGGGACATGGCGCCGGCCTAGCTTGCTAGCTCCTCGTCGCCCTGCCGGCCAATAATTGATAATATTGGGCTCTGAGGATAGCTTGGGTTAAGTTTGATCTGTGGGAACCGGAGGAAGACGAAAGGAGAGGGGAGGTTTGCAGTGAAGCGTTGGAAGAAACGCAAGCGCGGCTTCCTTTATGTAGCTTGCTTCTCGCGCTTCTGCGCGCGCGCGTTTCAGGTTCACTGCGGCATCAGTTTCACTCTCACTGCATCACGTCCTAATCGTCAGTGCTGCGGATGAGTCAGCTGTTTTTGTTTTCTGAGCAAAAAAAAAAAAAGGTCAGCTATTTTTTCCAAAAAAATATTGAAAAGGTAAAGCGCCATCGGATCCATCAGCAGCGTAGCCAAGCCAAACGGTGCGACTGTTAGGTGGGCCCACCCGACCTTGCTGCTAATGAATAAGAAAAATTATATAAATGATCAATTGTCATAGTGTCACGACTACTACAGTGGCGGCTAGCACATCAGGCGGGAAGGAAGGAGATGAAGCAAAAGCCGGGAACGACAGAGAGGCCCAAAGAACAGAGAAGCGGGCCCAAAAGCCCATGATGCAATACCCATAAACCACCTGAGCCAAGTGATTGAGCGTGAGAGCTACATGAGGGTGAGAGCGATGCAATGTTGAAGCGAAGAAACACGACAGCTCTGAACTACCTTCTGTTCTCTTCCTTCTTTCTTCCTTCCCAAGAACCTTCTTCTGCCTGAAAACTGTATTCTTGCTACTAAATCTTTGATGCAATCGAGTGAAACACTATCGTGATCGAGAGAGTTGTAACATCTGGTATCAGAGCCTATTCAACCCTGGCGGATCCACCCAAAGTACTTGACACGGCCACAATATCTGACGCGCGAGCAGCGAAAGACGACAGAGATGGAGTAGCAGGTGGCAGAAATCAAGGAAGGTATTGGCGCTGTTGCGGAGGCTCTTCAAGATAGTGGAGGAGTTGTCGGTGTCGAATGCGACAATCCTCAAGACGGTGGAGGAGATGGGACTAGCGGTGAAGACGCTCACCGACAGGAAACCAGAGGTGGAGGCGATCATGGATGATCTGAGGAGCAAGGTTAAGGATTTGCACGCGCAAGTGCAGCAGATCGGTGCCAGAATGAAGGGGGCATCACCGTCAACCACCGTCCACCTCTTTTTCTAGTACTGCATCATCTAGAGCGATTGGATGATCCGCAGCTGATGTGAGATGGCGGACATCCTGGGCCAAGAGGCCATGGCGTGGACAATCACATATAGGGGAATGAATTTAGGGAAAAAAAATTCCCCAATTCTACATTTGATCAAGGGTATGCCTCAAACCTCTATCGTTTTGCTCAATTCACCCACTTATGAGTCATCGTCGCGTTGGTCTGGAGGTTTTCACAATGCATTGGCTCGCTTTGATTTTTTGTCTTTTGATGGCGATGCGCCTAAGTCCTGGAAGATCAAGTGCGAATCCTATTTCCACATTTTCGAATCTCTCTAGATTTGTGGGTGAATCTAACCACGATGCATTTCATAGGCAGTGCAACGATGTGGCTTTAGACCGCAACATTCGTGCATCAAGTTTCAGAACACTCTGCGCCAATTTCCCTACTTGTGTCTGACAGTTTGCTCGCGCATCACGGGTCTTGGGAACCAATGTTCTTTATCACTAAATTTCTCGATGGTCTCCGCACTGACATTAGAGCGGATGTAATTTTACATCACCCAAAAACACTCGATACTATCGTATCTCTGGCCTATTTGTAGGAGGAAATATTGGAGGCACACCAAGAAGGGATCGCCGCTCTGAAGCTTCCACATGATCACATGGACCTCCTCGTTTAGCGCTGCCTCTTCCATAGCCACCGGGGACCTGAGGACACATCGGTCCATCAGACAGGATAGAAGATTGACGAGGAATGGACGGAGAATGCCGTGAAGGTGCCGATGATCGATTAGCCTCACTGCGTACATACGATAGAGTGTGTGGCCTTTGCTACCGATGCTGGGAAAAGTGGTCTACAGACCACAAATGTATCGCTACTGTTCAGTTACATGTGGTGGAAGAATTGCTGGACTGTCTTGATCCGTATAATCAGCGGGAACCAACAGTAGCAGCTTCGGTAATTGAAGACAACCTAGCTACTGATACATTGATGACACTATCAAAGGAAGCAGTCAGTGGCCAAGAAGCTCCAAAAATAATACGATTGCAAGGCATGTTAAGAGGAGAGATGTGTTGATGTTGGTAGACTCTAGTAGTGTTTCATTAGTGAGCACCTTGCAGATAAATTAGAGGGTGTGGTCATTACTCATCAGTCGGTTCTGTGAAGATTGCATATGGGGGCACATTGCTATGCAACCAATAAATATAGAAGTGTTGCTGGTGGATTCAAGGATACTTGTTTTGCTGTACTCTGAAGGTGCTACCACTGGGTTGCTATGAAGTGATTCTTGGAATGGACTGGCTCGAGTAAAATAGTCCAATGAGTGTGCATTGGGGTGCCAAGACAATTTACTTTGAACACCTGGGCAAGAAGATCACATTACACGGTATCACACCACAGTTATCATATTGCGCCATGATATCAGCAAAGAAATTACGTAGTTGGTCTACTCGGGGCATTGTTCAGACACTAGTCTAGTTGTGCTAGCTGGAGTGTAGACTTACCTGATAAAATCCAGCAACTGATCAACTCCTTTGCCCATTTGTTTGTTGAACCAAATGGTCTTCCTCCTTCCAAACCCTTTGGTCATTTTATTTCACTGGTCCTAGGTGCAAAACCAGTAAATTTGAGACCCTATCATTATAGCCTAGCACAAAAAGATGAAATCAAGAAGTAGGTTGAGGAAATGTTGCAGCAAGGTGTGATTCGACACAGTACAAGCCCTTTTGCTTCGCCAGTGTTACTTGTTCAGGAAAAAGATGGCACATGGCATTTTTGAGTGGATTATTGTCACCTTAATGCAATCATTGTCAAAAATTGCTACCCACTGTCAATCATTGATGAACTACTCAATGAGCTGGCCAGAGCAAGTTGGTTCACCAGTTTGGATATTCGCACTGGATATCATCAGATATGCATGATCTCTGACGATGAACCAAAAATGGCTTTCAAGACCCATTCTGGACATTACAAATTCAGAGTTATGCCTTATGGCCTCACAGGTGCGCCAGTAACTTACCAAAGTGTTATGAATACTATTCTCAGTCCCTTGCTCAGAAAAGGCGTTTTAGTGTTCATTGATGACATCTTAGTCTACACATGTACTTTGGAAGAGCATGTTCATGTGATGCACCAAGTTTTTCAGATTCTGGATGCACACAAATTGAGAATCAAACAATCTAAATGTGCTTTTGCTAGAAGATAGCTCGGCTATTTAGGTCACATTATTAGTGCATCAGGAGTGGCCACTGATTTAAAGAATATAGCAGTTGTGCAAAAGTGGCCCACACCATCTTTAGTTAAGGAAGTTAGAGGATTCCTCGGTCCGGTAGGGTATTATAGAAAATTCGTGCGCAATTTTGGATTATTGAGACGTCCTTTGGCTGATCTATTGAAGAAGAAGGCAATCTTTTGTTGGGCACGTGTGGAAGATGAAGCCTTCAACACTCTCAAGCAAGCCTTAGTACCTGCACCGGTCCTTGCATTGCTGGATTTTGACAAACAGTTTGTTGTCGAGACCGATGCCTTAGAGAGGGGTATATGTGTTGTGCTGACACGACAAGATCACCCCGTGGCTTACCTCAGCAAAGCATTAGGACCTAAGAATTAATAGCTCTCTACCTACAAGAATGCCTCACAATCCTTATGGCAGTACAACATTGGCAAGCTTATCTTCAAAATGCAGAGCTTCTGATATGCACCAATCAAAAAAGTATAATTCATTTGCAAGACCAAAGACTTACGACACCATGGTAGCAAAAAGCAATGACCAAATTACAAGGCTTACAATATCGCATTGTCTACAAGAAGGGTTCAGATAACTCAACAACAAATGCTTTGTCACGTTGCTCAGTAATTATTGTTCCTGAACTGACAGCGATATCGTCCTCAGTGCCAAATTGGATACTAAGATTGTGGAAGACTATAAACACGACACACATACACATCATCTAGTTGTTAAATTAAGCATTGATCTAGCAGTGGTGCCTTCCTTTACACTGACTGAAGGAATTCTTCACTACCAGGGATGCATTTGGGTTGGCTCAAATCTGACAATACAGCAAAACATCCTGACAGCACTACAATTTAGTGCGTTGGGGGGCCATTCAGGTATTCAAGCAACCTATGCTCGCGTTCGCAAACTATTTGCTTGGCTCAGTTTGAAGAGATCAGTCAAATAATTCATGAGTGCTTGCGCCATCTGCCAACAAGGCAAACCAGAACACGTGCGCTACCCTAGTCTTCTTCAGTCGCTCCCAGTACATGAATATGCTTGGCAGGTGGTTTATCTTGACTTCATTGAAGGGCTTCCTTGATCGGCTGGCTATAACAACATTCTGGTAGTTGTTGATAAACTCGTGAGGTATGCCCATTTCATCCCTCTTTCGCATCCTTACATGGTCTGGCAAGTTGCGCAAGTATACCTCAATCATGTGTATAAGCTTCATGGTCTGCCCCAATCCATTATTTTTGATCGCAATCGCATATTCACTAGTGCTTTGTGGAAGGATATGTTTAAATTGGCAGGCACACAATTGAACATGAGCTCCAACAAACACCCACAAACAGATGGGCAGACCGAACGGATCAATCAATGCCTAGAAGCATACCTCTGTTGCTTTGTTCATGCTTGTCCGACAAAATGGCACTCCTGGATCACGCTAACGGAATTCTGGTACAATATGTCCTCTCACACTGCTCTTGGTTGCTCTCCTTTTGAAGCTCTTTATTTCACAATCCTTGCCATTTTAGTATTCTGGATTCATCAGTCTGTGCTATCCTGGATGTGGCCAATTGGGTAAACGAGCGTCGTCTTTGCACTGAAGTTCTAAAACAACACTTGCACAGAGCTTATCAATGCATGAAGCATCAAGAAGATCAAAAGTGGTCAGAACTTTCGTTCGCAAAAGGCGATTGGGTGTACTTGAAGCTACAACTGTACTTGCTAACTTCAATAACATATCGTGCTAACCACAAATTGGCATTTCACTTCTTTGGTCCCTTTCAAGTGGTTCAACATATTGGTGTTGTCGCCTACAAACTGGCTAACAGATTCAAGTTGTCTTCACCCGGTGGTGCATGTTTCGCAATTGTGCAAATCACTACCACTAGCGACGCCACACCAAGACAAGCTATCGAAACCAATACCTGACGGCACACCACTAGCAGAACTGGCAGCCATCCTCGGATGGCGACTACAACGGCATGGCTCGAAGGTGACGGAACAAGCTTTGGTCCAATGGAAGGGACAACCGGCAGATCTGGCAACGTGGGAGTGTATCTCAGAGCTTCAACATCGCCTACACATTTCGACTTGCGGACAAGCCGCATCTGAGGGAAGGGGGAATGTGACGACTACTACAGTGGCGGTTAGCACATCAGGCGGGAAGGGAGCAGATAAAGCAAAAGCCGGGAATGGCACAGAGGCCCAAAGAGCAGAGAAGTGGGCCCAAAAGCCCACGATGCTATACCCATCAGCCACCTGGGCCAAGTGATCAAGCGCAAGAGTTATATGAGGGTGAGACCTCAATGTTGAACGAAGAAACACGACAGCTCTGAACTACCTTCCGTTCTCTTCCTTCTTTCTTCCTTCCCAAGAACCTTCTTCTGCCTGAAACCTGTATTCTTGCAACTGAATTTGTGATGCAATCGAGTGAAACACTATCGTGATTGGGAGGGTTGTGACACATAGTTGTTTACCACTAATCCACTATACATTAAAATTCTACGTGCATGTTCACTCTAGGTCTTCAGCATCCTTGGTTCTGTCACTAAATTCCTCAAGATTTGTACCATCAAACCCTAATCTCTAACATGTCTCAACCCCTGCATGACATGCCACCTTCTGCTAATGCGCTTTTAAACCGCAACCATTTGTGTTTTAGTTGCACAGAAACCATATGCCTGGTTGAACAATAACTAGATACCCATTGGTTTCAACGTATTAGGTCGTAAAAAATTATAGTTATTTGTGGGAACTATACCTCTGGATTTTTCTTAGATGCACGCAAGTGGTTATACGCACTACATCAAAACATCTCATCAATGTCGGTTCAAAATCGTCATCAGCGATAGGTTTTGAACCGACACTGATTACTCGGCACTGATAGTCACTGACTATTAGTGTCGGGTATGGAACCGGCACTGAAAATCACTATCAGTGCCGGTTAATTGCTCCAATAATTTGGTTGATAGTCGGTCTCGATTCAATATTTTTTGGATCGAAAAAAGTTTCAATTTTTTTTCACGACCAGAGGCACCCGACCAGATGCTGCCGACCTGACCACGCCCAATATTTGTAAAGTCACGTGATATTCACTCACATACGGTAACAAAGACTCAAACTCAAGACCTCACAGCCTGTGCTGTACGCATGACCTCTCTAATCATCTGAGCTATCGTCCGTTCGTGAGTATAGTAGCAAAATAAATCCTTTTGACATCTTCTGACCGAACATTTGAATAGCTATTTGTATATCTAAATGATCTTAAATAAAAAAATGATCAACTACAAAGTTGTAGATCTCGTCGAGAGCTACAATTTTCATATAAAGTTTTTTCACATCCGACTTCGTGTGAAAAAGTTATGAATTTTTTAATATAAGCTGTCATCGATAACTGCTGCAACTTTATTATAATTATTTGGGCATTTAAATGACCTCAAATTAAAACGTTTTCAACTATAAAGTTGTAGATCTCATCGAGAGCTATAATTTTTATATAAAGTTTTTCCCCATCCGGCTTCGTGTGAAAAAGTTATGAATTTTTTAAGATAAGCTATGATAATAACAATTATCAGTGCCGGTTCGTGGCTAGAACCGGCACTGATACTGATTATTAGTGCCGGTTCGTGGCTAGAATCGGCACTGATACAGTCACTATTAGTGTTGGTTCGTGGCTGGAACCGACACTGATAGTGACTATAAGTGCCAGTTCTTATCTTCTCAGCTGTTTTTCGCGCGTGAGAGTTTAAGAACCGGCATTGATGCATCTTCAGTGTCGATTACTGTCGAATCGCCACTAATAGGGCGTTATATATGTGGTGTTCTATAGTAGTGACGGGCAATGAGTGGTCTATGTGTACAGGGTTAAATAGTTGTCTTTTTTGGGGGAAAAAAGAAAAAACACTTCCTGTTTTTGCTAGGCTGGCTTGATCGAGCTAGGGTCTTCATCTCCAACATTTGGCTGACTCTAGCTCGAGCTAGAGCCTAGTCAAACGGCACCTTAATCTACAGTTTGACAATATTTCTAGATGTTACGATTTAGTGCTAGCTGAAAATATATTTTTTCTAGAAATAAGCTATTTAACGGATATCAAATTGCTCTTACCTTTTTACCGGTATAATATCTATCATAATGTAACAACTTTTTGGAAGCTGATGTTCTTATTTTCATGGGGGGCTGGGGCAGTTTGGAGACTCTCGATCAGTTGTGTAGTTGCCGCCCTGATGGGTGCTTTTAGGTAGGAAAACAATAGAGGTTGATCAGCAAGCGAGTTCAGCCTTGGCAAGCATCATCTCCTTTTCTCTTTTTCTTTTGTTAGATGTGGTTGGCGATCAAACTAGTTCGATCGGAGTGCAGTCTCACCACCTGAACCTCTATTTTATCTTGGGAGCTTCTGTCAGTCACACGCTATCTGAGACCAACACTTATGCGTTTTGTGATTTCATGCAGCGGCAGCGTCATTTTCAATTAGTTACCTTTTTTTCCTGTGAGGCCTTGAGCAGTATAGGTTGGTTATTAGGAATGGTAGTTGTGAAGTTGCAGCGACCTCACCGGAGAATGTCGATCACTTCGAGCCATGAGGCGATTGGAAGCAAACTGGATAGGATAGGACATTCCATTGTTCGAAGCTGACGCAGACAGCAAGGCCGCTGGCACTTTGTTGATACTGTGATAGGGAGAAATCAAATTAAAATATGATATGATTTATTTGTGATGAGTGATTGATATTGGTATTAATTTGGTTTGATGATTTCTAATTTTTTATGAGCCTTGATGTGCTAATTCTAGTGAACTCGGAGCTTGCGATCTGAACTCGGAACTTCCGGTACCTTGGATGAAGTTCGGTTGTCCCGTGTTCACTATTCTTTTTGGATGTACTTTCAATTATTGATTTTGATTTGGACTAACTAGAGGTAGAGTTAGAGAAATATGTTTGCTTATCTCATGATGTGTAGGTAATAGATGCAACTTGACGGTTGAGGGATGATCGGAACCGAGCGGGGTGCTTGGTGCTGGACGATCAAGAAGACCGGACAGAATCAAGGGTGATCCTAGTTGTACACGTGGAGATCAAGCAAAATATGTAAGATGGATGAAGATGACGTGTTGACAAAGTCAAGCGAAAGGGATGCCGGTGCAAGTGATAAGACGGTCCGAGGGATCGAGAGTGGGAGAGACTTGCCAGCGGTCAAGACCGTAAGACAGAGTACACATGTCAATATCAAGATGCTTTCTTGAGGTCAAGCAAGTGGCAGTGAGGCATGTTTTGAGAAGCGTGCAAGGGTTTCACGGTTTGACCTCAAAACCGTGGAAAGGATGGAAGTGCATGTGGTATCATCGCGAAGCTTGCGTCGAGACGATGCTAAGCCATGAAGGCGCTACGATCGTTCAATAGATGGAGAAAAAAATATACCAAAATACCCTCGATAGTAGGTATGAGTGTACTACAAGAGTGGTATTTTGAGAACAACCTAATAAACTTAGGGGGTCAAGAAACCTAGGCTATAAATAAAGGGGAGGGCTAGTTTAGCCCTTTGAGTCATTCATATGAGAGCTTTGTGTAAGGGTTTTAGAGGAGAGGAAGAGTAGTCCTTAGACTATGTATTAGGTGAGAGCTGTGTGAGGAAAAATCTTTGTAATTCGTCTAAAATAGGGTTGAGCTCTACAAGTAATGAAATTTATATTTACTCTTGTGCTTCTATTCACCTTGTTCTAATTTTTCTCTATTGGTTCCCTTGCAAGTTTTTCTCTTTTCCATTGTGTTTTCGTTTTGGTTATTGAGCTAAAAAAAAAAATTCACATTGAGAAGTTGTTCTTCTTGTTTCTAGAGGCATAAAATTCACATACACATGTATACAAGTGAGTCTTAAATTTCCTTGTCTTTAGATCATCAATTTGGAGAATTTTTTCTACCGGTGATCTTTTCTTTGCTTCGAAGGTTTCTTTTCTCAAGTTGCTATCTTTTATGGTGATGACTTGTGAAATGAGTTTCAATGAAACATAGGGTTTATATACATCCACCAGAGGCATGTGTTTTTTTAGATATTTCTTTAGCAACTTGATTCTCTCCAGTTTTGCTTACGCTATTGGTTTTTGAGGTGCATTGGGTGATAAAAGGAGAAGGTTATCCGTTTCGAAAGAAATTGGTAAGACGCATGTTCACCTCTCCTCTAGTCGTCATTCCTAGTCCTACAATTGATATTAGAGCCGATTTGATCACCTTTGACCATAACCAGCTTTGTGACCCATAGATGATAATAGAGAGAAGTGGAAAGATTCTGCTGTTTGATGGCTATGATTTTTCATACTGGATTGTGCGTATGGAGGCTTATCTTCTAAGCCAAAGGAACTGAATATGGGAAATAGTTGATTCTAACTATGAGATCTCTGCTGCTCGCATGACTCAGGTTCAAATCGAGCAATATGAGGCCAACAACAAAACCAGAAATATTTTTTTCACAAGCCTGAGTCAGAATGAGTTTGACAAGGTTCAGTACCTCTGTACTGCCCGTGAGATTTGGTCCTCTTAGTGTCTTTCGTGAGGGTACCAACCAAATGAAGGCTAGACATCAGAGCACATACAACCAAGAATATCAAATGTTTGTGCAAGGGCCGGTGAATCATTGGATGCTATATTTGCTAGATTTGATAAAATTATTGACAACCTTAGATCCACTGGTGTTTTGCCCTATTGTGACCATGAGAGGGCGATCAAACTTATCTATACTCTTGACCGTAGTATATGGAAAGTTAAGATCTCGAGCGTTGAAGAGTCATCCAATTATGAAACATTGACTTGTGATGAACTCTTCAGCAAGCTCAAGTCCACCGAGATAGCCAAAGCGGCTCGGATAGATCTCAGAAACCCCATGTCTCAAAACATGGCATTGATTTCCAAACCTTGTGATGGAAATCAGGCTAGAGCTAGCTTTTCTTGTTCTAAGACTTCACTGAGTGGATTTGCTTTATCTTCTTTGGTCTCTATCATAGAGGAGCAGGTGAATGTGCTTGATGATGAGGATCTTGCACTTATTGTGAAGAAGTTCACTCTTTTCTACAACAACCACCGAGACCAGAGAAGGGGTGGTTCTCAGGCCTATTTTGAGTGTGATGACACCATCCACTTCAAGGCGGACTGCCCCAAGCTCAAGAAGAGGGAAGACCACAACCACGACCACGACAAGCACAAGAAGTCCAAGAAGCCCTTCTTCAAGAATCGCGACAAGGTGGCCAAGAAGGCAGCCAAGGCAGCTTCAAAGATGTTTGTGGTGACGCTTAGTGATGTCGACACTTTCTCAAGCGAGGAGGAGAGCTCGGAGGAGGAGGAGCAGCCCATGGGACCAAGAAGAAGGCCAAATTCACCGGCCTTTGCTTCATGGTGGACAACAATGACAACAACCCCTAGCTTGATTCTTCTGAGGTAACACCCTCATACGACCAGCTTTCTATTGAGGCTCATACCTTGAATTATGCGCTTGTTAGCTAGGATAGATTGCTTAAGAAAGTTGTTTGTGAGGTTAAGGAACTCAAATCTAGACTAGAGTTCATCTTCTGAGCTTAAGTTGCTTAAGTCTAGGGCCAATGATGTGGAGTGTGATAGTTTCATTGTGGTCATGAGTGAGCTTACCGAGCTTCAAACTTTGTATGCTCAAGTCACCAGTCGGCTTGAGACTGCCGAGAAGAAACTTCTTGATGAGGAGTCTTGACCTACTCTCTTAGGCGCTTGCAAGAATTGTCCTTTGCTCTCAAAGAATGTTCATGTGAAAGACAAGTGTATAAAGGAGCTAGAGTCTATATTGGAGAGCGCTGAGAGTTCTAAGAATATGCAGCCAAACTATTCCACTTGCATCGTCCTAAAGGACAAGCTCAGCTGGGTTAGAGGGCAAGTTGAGAAGCTTATGACCGAGAATGAGTACCTCTTTTCTCTTATGGAGAAGTGCTTAGAAGGCAAGGGCAAAATAGATTTGATCTTGGCTAAGACCAAGATGTGTGCCAATCAGGCGGGTTTAGCCTTGGGATTGAGTTTTAATAGGGTGGCTTACAATGGGGTTGGCAAGACTGTTTTTATCTCACCTACTACCCTAGAAGCTGAGAAGTCCAAATCAATGCCACACCACAACCCTTCAAGGAACCCACTCCACAACCCACAAAGAAAAAAGCCACACCATAACCCAAGAGAACTCCACAACCCAAGATGAGAGCCCCTATGAGAGAGTTTAGAATGACAGGCAATCGAATTCCTGAGAGACACTACTATTGCACCTACTGCTAGAGATAAGGTCACCTTGTTGGGTTTTGCTTTCACCATAGGAGGGATGGGCGGCGTGAGTGGGAGTGGAGTAGTCAGGACATGTACCGTCCCTCTTTTGGTGTACATAAGGCTTTTCCTTGTTCTTACTCATGATCTCGAGCGCTCCTCAGCTTCCTCCTAGAGGTGGTGCCAGGTATGGATCTTACCATGATTCATATTATTTTGGTTCACGTGTAAGAGGTTTTGAGTTGTAGCACTTTGGAGGACCATATTTTCCCTATCGTGTCACTCACCCTTAACGCACTAGTATTGATTTGCATGCACCTGCTTCTACTGCTTCAGGACGGATGACCTAGTACTAGATTCCCAAAAGGTCTTTGTCTAACCCTAGTATTGAGCCATCCACCTATTATTCTTTTCATATGTAAGTGGCAAGCAAAGTCCTGGAGAACAAGTGGCTCATCGACTTCGGTTGTTCGCGCTATATGACCGGAGATTCATCATGGTTCTCCAGCCTCACCCCGATGAAGAGATATAAGTACATCACTTTCGGGGATGATCAGAAAGGAATGGTGAAAGCCAAATGTATGGTAAAGCTGAATGAGAGTTTCACTCTCAAAGATATGGCTTTGGTGGAGCATCTGGGATACAATTTTCTTTCTGTATCTCAGTTGTTGGATGAGGACTTGAAAGTGTATTTCAAATATGATACTTCTCGAGTTCTTATTCTTCGGGTGCTTTGATTTATCGGATTTCTAGAGTTATGAGAGTTTTTAGAGCTGATTTTTCTGAGTCTGTTGGTTCTTCTTGATGCTTTATTGGTCAACCCTTTTCTGAGCTTTGGATGTGGTATAGGAGACTAAAGCACATGAATTTTAATTTGTTTTCTATTTTGAGTGCTCTAGGTTTGATCCGAGAATTACCTAAGCTCAAGTTTGAGAAGAACCTTGTTTGTGCTCATTGTCAGCATAGCAAGATGGTTACTGCGTCTCACCCACCAGCTAATCTGGTGATGACTAAACAATTGGAAGAACTTCTCTATATGGACACTATTGGTCCTTCCCGGGTTTATTCGACGGGTGGAAAGTGGTATGTACTTATCATTATTGATGATTTCTCTCGCTATTCTTGGGCCATTTTTCTTGTGAGCAAGGATGAAGTGTTCTCACACTTTGGGAGCTTGCTTTGAGATTGTTCAAGGAACTCCCTGATGCATTGAAGGCAATTCACACTGATAATGGCCCCGAGTTCAAGAATTATCTCTTTGATGCTTTCTATCTTGAACATGATATTGAGCATCAATTTTTTACCCTACTCATTTCTCAGCAGAATGGCGTGGTTGAGAGGAAGAATCGCACTTTGGTGCAGATGGGTAGGATGATGCTTGATGAGCATAAAACTCCTAGAAAGTTTTGGGCAGAGGCTATTAGCACAGCTTGCTATATCTCTAATTGGATTTTCTTGCACTCGATTTTGAATCTGACTTCTTATGAGTTGCGCTTTGGAAGGAAACCGAAGGTTTCACATTTGAGAGTTTTTGGCTGTCGATGCTTCATCCTAAAGTGTGACAATCTTGACAAGTTCGAGTCGCATTCTTCCGATGGAATTTTCTTAGGGTATTCCCTTCATGGTCATTCTTACAGGGTTTATAATCTTGACACTAACACCATCATGGAATCTTATGATGTGACTTTTAATGAATTAATCATGTGTGCTGGTTTTGCTTTCGAGTATGAAAGTGACAAAGAGATTGGCAAAAGCATCTTCGTAGATGATGGCATTCCAGCTCTCGGTTATGATGAGGATTATCCACTACTTCCTTCCATCACACCTACTCCCGAGCTGGCTCCTGCTTCTTCTACACCAACAGAGGCTCCTGCAGCCTCTACTTCCACTTCAGATGTTTTCGAGCCTACACCAGTGACGGTTGAGGGGGAGGTCATCTCGCAGCACGAAGCCCCTCAACTCATTCAGCGATGACACCCTACACAGATGATGATCGGTGACCTCAATGAAAGAGTAACGAGGTCAAAATCTATTCATCATGCTCATTTCACTCATTCTACTTTTGTTGCTTCTTTTGAGCCCCATGATGTTGGACACACTCTTTCTGATTCAAATTGGATCAATGCAATGCATGAAGAACTAGAAACTTTGAGAGAAGCCAAGTTTAGGTCCTTGAAGAGTCACCCCCTAACATTTATACCATAAGCACCAAATGGGTCTTCAAGAACAAACAAGGGGAGAATGGGTCAGTTGTTACAAACAAAACTAGACTGGTGGCCCTCTGTTTCACTCAAATAGAGGGGATATACTTTGAAGAGACCTTTGCATCAGTAGCTAGGCTAGAAGCTATTAGGATCCTTCTTGCATTTGCGGCATCCCAAGGTTTTAAGTTGTATCAAGAGGATGTCAAAAGTGCTTTCCTAAATGATTTTATAGAAGAAGAGGTCTATGTTAAGAAACCTCTAGATTTCGAGTACCCCAAATACCCACATAGAGTATACAAGCTTCAAAAAGCTTTGTATGAATTTAATCAGGCGCCTAGGACTTGGTATGATAGGCTTAAATCTTTCTTGCTAGAGCATGGGTATGTGATGGGATTTGTGGATAAAACTTATTTACTTTAGGCGTGGCAATGATTTCCTTCTTGTTCAGATATGCCTGGATGATACCATTTTTTGTGGCTCTTCTTATGCACTTGTGACAAAGTTTTTAGATACTATGAGCAGAAAATTTGAAATATCGATGATGGACGAGCTCAACTTCTTCCTTAGGCTACAAAACAAGTAATGCAAGCAAGATACATTCGTCCACCAAATAAATTACACTAAGGATTTGCTGAAGAAGTTTGACATGAGCGATGCAAAGCCCCTAGCGACACCGATGACTACCTTGACCGTGCTTGATCCGAATGAAGATGGTGAGGAGGTAGACCAACGAGAGTATAGGAGAATGATTGGCTTCCTCCTGTACCTGACGGCGACAAGACCCGACATCCTCGTTGTCTGCTTGTGTGCCCGCTTCCAAGCATCACCAAGGACATCTCACAACCAAACAATGAAGCGCATATTGAGGTATCTCAAACACACCTTTCAGTAGGGTCTTTAGTTTTCTGTATCTTCTTCTCTCTCTTCATGGTTTTTCAGATGCGGATTTTGCTGGTTGTAGAATTGATAGGAAGAGTACCTCTGGTACTTGTCATTTCTTATGTACCTCTATTTTGTATTGGTCTTCTTGCAAATATTCTAGGATTGAGTAATCAACTGCTGAAGTTGAATATGTTGTTACCTCTAGTTGTTGTTCTCAGATTTTATAGATGGTCGCTACATTGAGAGATTTTGAGTTAGATTTCAAGAGTGTACCATTTTTGTGTGACAACACTAGTGCCATCAGTTTAGCCAATAACCTAGTCTAACACTCCAGAACCAAACACATAGATGTGAGATTCAACTTCTTGAGAGACCATAATGAGACGAAAGATATTGACTTGAGATACATTGATACCCAACACCAGCTTGTTGATATTTTCACCAAGCCTCTTGATGCAACAAGTGTTTCGCGGATTCGAAACAAACTCCGCTTCGTATGCTCGAATTGCTGTATATTGTAATTGTATCTGTATCGCGGGCGTGCCAGTATAGCGTCGTATACGAAAGAACAAGAGACAACTGTAATTGAAACGCATAACTTTATTCATTCATTACCGAAATCATAAAGTACAGTTTCATATGATTACAATTTCATTCCCTAGTACAAACACACGCGCTATCTGACTAAACTTCCTGCGATTGTGTCCTGGTTCCCGTGGCCTCGTGAAGCCTCCGGTTAATTACATCTGCAGTACCGAACTGCAGAATACCTTCGATTAAGCTGCACTGCTGGTCATCGCGTAAAGGTCATCTCTGAGTCTGCAAGGCTGTAGTTACACGTATCACAGATAAAACAAAGTGAGCGTTAGACAATAAAAGTAGAAGACGGGACAAACAGTCTAGCGTGAGCTTTATGGACTGTTTATACATCCCGGGTCATCATCGGCCACACATGCCTCAGACATGGCAGCCCTTCATCATCGGCCGTAGCCTCAGGTGCTACAAAGAGATAGAGGGAGAGAGAGTCTAGCTACATGTCCGTTGACCAGCTACAACCTGTCGGGAGCCTGGCAAACGACGCATGCCTCAAGGCTCCTATCTACAACCTCTAAACCCAATCTATCCCACAGCAACAGAGCCACAGAGGCAAATACCACACAGGTAAGGGTAACAGCGTCAACCAAAAGGCAGTCGCACTGTCGGGCCTCACGAAGTCATCGGCCATAACACCAGACTCAACTTACTAATCATCACTGGTCTTTTATCATACTATCAATATAAATATTGGCAAACAGACCTCAGATTGCCATAACATCAAATCATAGAATCTGTAATAATAGGGTCAATATAATAGAATCACATCGGCCACAGGTGAAAGGGGGCACAGGAGGCAGCAAAGGGGCTCAGGACAACACAGAGCCTCATCTTTGATGAGTACCAACTGGACAATCACAACATGATGATATCAATACTAATATGCATCAATGAGGCAACAGGCTATCGAAACCAGGGGTAAGAGATCACACAGGCAAGAAGGGCACCTGGGCCACAGGGCCAGCACCACAGCATTAAGCCACTACCAGGCCGCACAAGCGAAAGGAGTGCCTGGCCACAGGATCACCTCATCCTGCGAGCATAAGGAATAAGCACGGTATCACCCAGGAACCAAATCGCCTGTGAGCAAACCGCCACCACTAACGATAAAACCACAACATCGTGTATGTATATACTATCTAGCCCCAGTCCAGAACCTATGGTGCTAGAAGATCACACCAGCGGGCCGGCAACAATAGCACTACCAGCATCAGATCACAGAGAAAGGGGTCACCACCAAAGACAACCACATCAGACTTTCAACACAGCAGGTCTAACATTATCATCCAACCGGCATAACAGCACACGCGCGGCGGCACTCGGTCCCCAGCCGGCAACAAACACAGCGGCACCGACCCCCAGCTGACACGAGAGATCACAGCAATGGTGCAAAAACCGGCCAAAAATGCCATCACAGAACAAGAAGCACAACCCGGCACCACCACGGGCACGGGCATGAATGCCACGGCCGGAATCCACATAACACAAGCATCTCATTGACATCAGCTCAACACCACATCGACCACGGACGCGATGACAGCCGGCCGGGCAAAGAACATAACAACACATCACCAGCCACCACCTGTATGCACAGCACGGCGCTTGGCCGGCAGGCCAAATCCATCAAAGCACAGTGAGAACGGACCTGGGCGCAAAGCGCCGGCTAGCTTCACTTGCAAGCACGCACATGGCACAAACTCTGCCATCACCACCCCCGGCCAAAACACGGCCACATCACCATCATCATCGCCGGCCAAAACACGGCCACAAACTTCACCATCGCCGAACCACAAAGCAAAACAATGGGCTCAATTACAAACACTTGGACAAAAGCACATTCCAAAGTACCTGCGAGCACGGCGCGGCACGGAGGCCGGCGGGCTTGGCCTGTAGCATAGATGGAGGGAGGAGGGAGATAGATCATCGTCGAGACTCACCGGCACTGAAGACGACGGCCATGGCGCTCCAGTCAATCGGACAACGACGGCAAGGGGATGGATGGGACAGCGGCGGTGGTGCTCTCGTGCTCTCTTTCTCCCTCTTTCTCTCTTCTCTTCTCTCTCTCTCTCTCTCTCTCTCTCTCTCTCTCTCTCTCTCTTCTTCACCGGTCTGACCCCCCTCTCGCACCGGGGCACCCCCTCCCACTTTATAGCCGCGGCGGGGCTCCCATCCAGCTGGGGAAATCGGATCGAGTAGTTGGGGGAAGAGATAAGGTTGAGGAGAGGATAAGCATGGGTGGGAAGAGATGAACACGAGGGTGAGCGGCGGCGCGGCTCGGGCACCGGGGTGGCACGGCTCGAGCTCGGCGCGGCCGAGATGCACACGAGGGCCCGGAGACAGAGAGGGAAACGGGAAGAGGAGAGAGGAGAAGCGGGGAGGAGAAGGGCGCGAGGGGAGAAGCGATGTGGAGAGAGCGAGGCGGCGCAGCTCGGGCAAAGAAGAGGAACAGCGTGCGGCTGGGCATCCTAGGGTAGCGGGGCGGACGGGATAACGTGGCTCAGGGTGGGCCGGGCTGGCTCGGTCCGGGAAAAAGAGAAGAGAGCCGGCCGGCCCAAAAGGAGAGAGGCCGGCCGGGCCACTTTCCTCCTCTCTCTCCTTTTTTCTTTTTTTCTTTTTTTTATATGTGAATGAATACGGGGTTAGCAAATCTATGCGATAAAATACCGTCATACAAATGCCCCCCACCAAGTTGAGCTCATGCGAGGAAAAAGAGCGAGGGATCGACTTGGTGCTCATAAACTTGAAGGATTAAACAGCCGCCGAGTATCACCCCGGAGGCTTTCACCGTGTCTGCTTTGCGGAGCCAACCAGCTACGAACAGTTTTTTTTGAGTTGTGGCGGACAGACGCACCACTCCCGAAAGGGAACATCTCAACTTTACTGCGGCCTTGGGAGGCGCCGGCCAATATCGTTGAAAAGGATTCGACCCCGTTGCGACCTTGGGAGGTGCCAGCCTGTGAGGACCTCTTAAGAGAAATTTTATCAACTCTATTGCGACCATGTAACGACCACGGTGCCAGCCAACAGGGTCGAAGGGTTTCGCAGCTCCACATGAACCGCACTGGCACGCTTCACTGCTCCCGATAATCCTTAGTTGTGATGCAACTCAGCACCACTCCAGAGGTGATCCCCGATTCCACTACGACCTTGGGAAGTGTCAGCCAGTGCTACCGAAGGAAAGACTAACTCCACTGCGACCTTGGGAGGTGCCAGCCAGTGAAGGTGTATAAAATGATTGAAAATTCCACTGCGACCTTGGGAGGTGCCAGCCAGTGAAGGTGTATAGAATGATTGAAAATTCCACTGCGACCTTGGGAGGTGCCAACCAGTGAAGGTGTATAAAATGATTAAAAATTCCACTGCGACCTTGGTAGGTGACAGCCAGTGAAGTTGAATACTTCACAAATTCGTCAACACAAAGATGGTGTACTTCTCTGTTTGCTCAAGCTACAATAGCTGTGCAAACACGGTTAAGCGATAAAAAAAGGAAATGCACACTAACAACCCTGTTTGATGCATTCGGTGTTTTAAAATATGAGCTTTTCTTGTGTCATCGAGCTATGAGGTGACCCCAAGATATAGCCACAAGAGACTCTTTCCTCCAGAGGTGATGAAGAGTCATGACAGTTGCATTTAATTGTTCGTCACATCAGTGTACGTGTGAAGAACACATGTCTAGAAGTACTTCTGAAAACGTTGGGGGTTCCCCGAAACTACCTCCTCGGCTAGAGCACGCCGACAATTCTGTACTCCCTGGGGGCTGTATTTGTGAGTAGCATGGATCAAAAATGGGTAGGAAGCAAGCTGTGGCATTGTTGCCTCCATTTTCTGCGAGGATGGTGGACGATGGTCACTCTCCGGCATTCGCGGTCTTCATGCCACATATTGATGGTGGCTTTGCTTGCACATTTATTGGTACTTCTCCTTTATCATTGGGAGGGCTTTAATTTGACGACACCTTCGTTGGGTGTTTTGAAATATAATTGACCTTCATTGGATCTTTGAATTTGCTTGAACTTGAGCTTGATCTTGGGATTGTGAATGCCTTTGAGATTCCACCATCCATGTCTTGTAGTACTAAACCTCGCGGGCAACTTTTGGTGTAACAAGGCCCTTGTTTTGATCACGCCGGGGTGGCAAGAAGCTGCACACATACCCACGACTTGAGTCGGGAAGGTAGCCCTCTCTTGCTCTTTTCCTATAGTCATCCCCGGGTGCACTTATGTTGGGGTGGAAGAGTACGGGGTTAACAACAGCTGGTCGCTTCAGAGGCAGAATGAGTCAGCCTTGACACCCAAGCGTAGACAGAGGAACATGTGTCTTTTGTGCAGTGTGTGTTTATTATCATATCTTAAAGCTGTCATGACACTTCATACATCTCTAGAGATTAATCCTGCAAGTAGCCATACCCTGGGATTACAACTCGGCGACAGGTAGAAAGGCAATGATTATTGTTGGGTGAATCAACACCCTTTATTTTGTAAAAACTTGTACCGAGCCTCGGAGTTCTCCCTCTTCAATGTTGATCCAAGGGGAACGGAGGACGGCTTTAAGCAAAAAACTTTTTAAGAAAGCGACCATTAATAGGGGGCATTGGACGAACGCCATCCTGGTTGATGAGTTGGTAGGCACCTCCGTCGTAGACTTGTTCTACAACATAAGGCCCTTCCCATTTTGGCTCAAATTTGCCTTTGCTTTTGCCGGTGAGTATAATCGGGCGCCTCAAGACAAGTATTAGCTCACCCTTCCTGAATACGCGAGGTTTGACAAGCTTGTCATATACTCGGATCATGTTTTGTTGATAGAATTGTAAATTTTGGAGAGCGTTGAGACGCTCTTCTTCAAGGGCATCCAATTCTTGGAGCTGCAAACGAGCCCTCTCATCTTGCGTGATTTCATTGTGTATGGCAATCCGGAGCGCAGGAAGCTCCAGTTCTAGTGGCAAAACAGCCTCCGTACCGAAGACAAGTGAGTAGGGCGTCGATTGTGTGGGGGTACGGACGGTGACCCGATATGCCCATAATGCTTCGAAGAGACGGTCATGCCAATCCCTCTTGTTTTTTGTGACTGACTTTTTTAGAATACCCACGAGAGTCTTATTGAATGCTTCAGCCAATCCATTAGCCTGAGGGTAGTACCCCGTGGAGTAGTTCCACTGAATCTTGTATTTTTCAGCAAACTTATAGATCTTACTTGACTTGAAAGACAATCCATTATCAGAGGTGATGCGATGAGGAACTCCGAAACGGTATATGATATTACGCTCGAGGAAGTTGATGACGTTGTCGGATTTCACCTCCCTCAAAGGGACTGCTTCCGCCCACCTGGAGAAATAATCGGTGGCGGCGAGAATGAATTGTTGCCCTTTAGAAGAGGGTGGCTCGATTTTGCCAATTATGTCAATACCCCAGGCGTCGAAGGGCCAGGAGGGTACAGTGGGGTGCAATGGAACCGGGGGACGATGTTTGAAGTCCCTGTGTATCTGGCAGTCATAACAAGACCGTGCCACTTGGATGCAGTTGGTCATCATACCGGGCCAATAACCTCCTGCCAGCTTCAGGCTATGGTACATCTTTGGCCCGCTTTGATGACCACCACAAATTCCCGCGTGTACTTCTTTTAGGGATTTATCAGCTTCACTTCGTGATAAGCATCGAAGTGGTATCTCATGCCCATAGGATCGTCGATATAGGACTCCCGCTTTGTATATGTATGAGGGGAGTCGTCGTTGCAATTGGCGTCTTGCGACGGGGTCCCTTGGCAGACCACCGTGCTTGAAATAATCCAAGAAAGGCTTACGCCAATCCTGTTCATCACCTTTAGTATCTACCACGGCATTCACTTCGCGGTCTTCAGGAACGATCTCAAGTACGACTGGTAGAAGCCATCTCTCCTCAACTTTTACTTCTGCCTGCCCATCAGGCAGCACGAGGGCTGCAGCTAGCTTTGCAAGAGCATCTGCTGAAGCGTTCTTGCTTCGAGGGATGTGTCCGATATGTATGAGCTCGAATTTCTCCATAAGCTTGTGAGTAGCTTCCCAATATGGGACCAACTCAGGTTTGCGCACTTCATAGACTCTGTTAACCTGTCTCACAATGAGTTGTGAGTTTCCGTATGCATAAAGAATGCGTATATCCATAGAGAGTGCAAGGAGCAGCCCGAAGATGAGGGCTTCGTACTCAGCTTCATTATTGGAGCATTCTTCCTTAAGCAAGGAAAATGAATGGTATAGTGTTTCTCCTTTGGGGCTCTTAAACACTATCCCTGCACCGGCTCTCCTACGAGGAGTCCCATCAGGGTCAGACTCCATACGTGACGCGCCATCGAAATAAAGTTCCCACGGAGTTTCCGTGTCAACCGTGAACACCTCTTCATCGGGCAATTCTGTGACTAAGGGCGAATCATCCGGAACGGGATGCGCTGCTAGGAAGTCAGCTAATGCTTGCCCTTTGACGGATTTCTGAGGAACGTATGCGATGTCGTATTCCATCATTAACAACGCCCATTTTCCGACCCTACCTATGAGAGCGGGCTGACTAAGGATGTATTTCACAGGGTACGCTCTTGCAATAAGCTGGACCTCATGTGCTAGCAAGTAGTGTCGCAGTTTCTTGAGCGCAAAGATTAACGCTAAGCAAAGCTTTTCAATGGGGGAGTAGTTGCGTTTAGCTCCCGCCATAGTCCTGCTGAGATAATAGCATGCGACTTCCTTTCCTTCATCGTTAATCTGCCCAAGAAGGGCTCCGACGGAAGCTTGTTGTGCTGCGATATACAATATGAGGGGCCGCCCTTTGATGGGGGCTATCAGCACAAGTGGATGAAGCAGATATTGCTTGATACTGTTAAAGGCGTTTTGACATTGCTCGTCCCAAATGAACGGTGCACCTTTCTTCATGAGCTTGGACAAGGGTTGGATTCGCCCCGACAAATTAGAAATAAAGCGTCTGATATATGCTAGCTTTCCCTGTAAAGACTTAAGCTCTCTCAAATTTTCTGGTGGAGGCATCTTAAGGATTGCCTTTATCTTCTTCGGCTCAATCTCAATGCCTCGGTAACGCACAATAAAGCCTAGAAAGACGCCGGACTGCACAGCGAAGGCACACTTGAGCGGGTTCATCTTGAGTTGGTACTTGCGCAGTCTCTCGAATACGACGCGCAAATCTTCTTGATGATGCTTACGCTCTCGAGTTTTGACCACCAAGTCGTCGATGTAGCATTCTACGGACTGGTGGATAAGGTCATCAAAGATGACCGTCATAGCGCGCTGGTATGTGGCGCCTGCATTTTTCAAACCAAAGGGCATTACGGTATAATAAAAATTACCCTTCGGGGTACGAAATGCTGTGTCGATGGCATCGTGTGGGTCCATCTTGATCTGGTTATAACCGGAGAACCCATCCATGAAAGAGAGGGCTCCAAAGCCTGTAGTAGAATCGATCACTAACTCGGTGATCGGAATAGGAAAGTCGCCTTTCGGGCAAGTACGATTTAAGTCACGGAAGTCTACACAGACCCGAACTTGCCCGTTCTTCTTCATTACCGGAACGATATTAGCGAGCCATCGAGGATATTGCACCTCTTTGATGAATCCCGCTTTAATCAACTTATCAACTTCGGCAATGATGTCATCTTGTAATTCCGGGCGGAAACGCCCCGGATGCTGTTTAATAGGACGAAATTGCGGGTCTATCGCTAATTTATGAGTAACAATACTTGGGTCAGGACCCGGCATTTCTTTATACGACCATGCGAAACAGTCTCGATATTTTATTAAAAATCGTTTATAATCTTCACGCTCTTCGAGTGAGAGCGTAGCGCTTACAAAAGTGGGGCGAGGATCATCCTCACTCCCGAGATTAATCTCTACAAGCTCATCTACAGTTTGTTGCCCACCGTCTTCCAACTGGTAAGGAGCCGGGGCAGCATTGAGGATTTCTCCATGATGAACTGGCGTTGCTTCATGCATCTTGGCCAAGAGGTATTGCTCATCTCTCAAGCCATGTCGCGCGTTTGCAGCAGCGCAGAATGATCGGTGCTGATGAGGGACTTCATATATTTCGATCAAGTCCTCTTCATCGAATGGCACTTCTTCTTCATCCTCGTGCCCCCAGTCTTCACCTGCACAAATAGCATGACATGTGACGAGTTCGAGATCATCCTCATCCTCTTCGTTGCCCTCACATGAGGTGAAGGAACAGTAGCCCAATCCATACCTAGTACGGGGGAGACGACCCTTCTTTACGAGTCGTTCTGACTGGCTCCACCATTCCTCACATACGTTGGGCGGAGATGGTAATCTCTGGTTCCTCCGTAGCTTGATTCCGAACTTCTCGAGCAAGGGGACCATGCTTGGTGCAACCCTTAGAGTCCCGAAATCTCCTCCTTATCCTCTTCAGGATCTAGAAAATTGAGCACGAGGTTACAACATTGAGTAGGTGGAACCTTATAAAATAGGGTCGGGCTGGTGTATCCCTGCGGATCGGGAACAACCCAGACCTCTAATGGTGTAGTGACTGAAGTGTAAAGTGATGGAAGTGGAAGAAGAGGGGAGCTCGAGGCCACCTTCTCTATTTTGGCGACTATCTTTTTCACTCTTCCCTCTTTATATTCAGGGGACGTAGAGTCAGCCACTTTGCTAGGTACCTGTGATGTTTGCATGTTGCCTGTAGGGGCGCCTGTTGGGCCCTCATGTGCTGTTACAAGAGGTTTTTCGGTATTAGCATTATACTCGAAAAGTAGCGGGGAAGATGTGCTCCCCTCGTCTTTAGTAGGAGGCACCTCTATTAAGGTCTTAGCTTCTGACCTCGTCATGGTGGTAATTGTTGATGACGTTGATGAGGAAGCCTCCAAGTTCCCCGCGATTAGGGGCGTCGTGGAGGGAGGCGAAGCGGAGTTCCAACTCCAAAACGCACCTGACCTGTCTTCTTTGATTGCCCCCGATCCTTGTTGTCGTCGAGACACAGGAGCACGCGATCGAAGCCTTCCTCGGTCCATACTCCCACGAACGCGAGGGAGAGAGCCTTGTTGCCTGGAGCATGGTGTGATAAGGAACTCCATCCCAGAACTAGGAGACGTCGGGTCAGGCGTAATCACAACATCGGCTGCTGGGTTAGAGCGCCCCAAACGTTCTTCTCCTCCGGTGCCCGGGAAGAAGTACTTAGCATCTGCATGGTGCACCTCTTGCACCGTATACGGGAAGAGATTACCGATGATCCGGTGTTGCTCTCCCTTGTTATCCATAAACTTGAAGCACTGGAGCAATGTAGACGGGATGACTTGGTATTTGTGAATCCACGGTCTACCCAATAGCGCCGAATAGGATGTTACGAACTCAATCACGAAGAATTTCACCTTAAAGCTGAAAGTGGACATTTGCAGCTTTACAGTGATCGAGCCCAATACTTTGCTCCCATTGCTATCATATCCACATATAACCACACTGGTGGGCTCGAGATCATCCATAGTATACCCGGCTCGGGTCAAGCTGCGAATAGGCAGAAGGTTGACCGCCGATCCAGGGTCTATGAGTACACGGCGAAGATGTGCGCTCCCAATGTTTCCTTCAATGTAGAGTGGTCGATTATGGTTATTGGTTTCAACCATCTTATCATCCTCAGAGAATGATATTTCATTGGCTTCAGCTAGGATGCTAAGGAGTCGATGTTTGGCCATAGCCGTTTCATATACATGAGGAGCCTGAAGGGCCTTGATTAAGGCCTCTCTTAAATCTGGCATGAGCATCAATGCGTCATAAACGCTCAGTAATGCTGGAATGCGCTTTAAGTGAGCAATGACATTGTACTCCACGCCATCATCCCCGTTACCTAATGCTTTTGATGATGAAGGCTTGGCTTCTTTAGTGGGGAGCTTTTCACGTTGCAACCCATCGGCCTTTTCAATTCGAGGCCGTTGGAGCTTTACTGGCTCGGGAAGTTCTCTCCCGTTCCTCAAATTCATATGTACTTCTTCCATGTCACCCTCCTCAGTAGATGCAGCTTCCGCTTCAAGAGCCTCACGCTCTTCGGGAGTAATAGCGACTCCCGAGTTTGAGTCCTCCTCATCCTCACTCGCAGTGATAGCATTGCATGGTGCCACCTCGGAGGACGGAGTAGTGTCGATAACGTGTTCATCTCTTGACGTCGTTGGCTGCCCCCAGGTCTCAGGGAAGAATTGACCTAGTGTAGGCAACGTGGTGATTCTTCGTGGGAAAGACTCGTCTCCCTCCGACTCGGGAATGAATCGGGGAGGCATACGTCGTTGACTTGGATCACGCCGTACACTTTGCATCAGCGCTGAAGGAGGATTAACTTGATAGCTTGATCGCCGAGCTCTTGGAGGGTGCCTTTGCGGTACCTGCTGCCACTGTTGCTCCTTCTCACGATGAGTGATGGGCGTGAGCCGAAGCCTCTCAAACTGATCTTCTACTTGGATGAATGGCACCCAATACTCTTCTTCTTCGTTTATATGGACGGATGATGACACATCATGCTTCACCGTCACCATGTTAGCAGTACGATAATCAGGGTTCATTGCTTCGGGTTTGAGGGCCAATCTTTTCTCATCAACCGCTCTTTGCAACCATTCTTTGAAAGCAATACAATCCTCAATGACATGCCCTACATACCGATGGTATGGGCAATACAAGGGATTCTCAATCATGGCGACCTGCTCGGGCCTTGCCGGAGTAGGTAAATTTACAAGCTTTTGCTCGTTCATTTGTTCAAAGAGGCTCTTGATAAGGTCCCGTCGGAAGACATACTGTTTATTTAACATTTCCCGGACATTAGGGCGTACCGCTGGTCTTGGCCTCTCATTTTTTAGACCAAAAACTGGAACGGTACTCGTAGCATTTGACTCAACGGGTGCCTTCCCTTTGTTGCCATTCCCTGTTGGCTTGCTTGACGTCCCAAAGCGTCGAGTGTTATCAACGGAGCCCGCGTTCTTGTACATCTCCATGATATGGGGTACCTTTTCGAACTCCAACTTGGTGGCTGCAACAGCATCACCAAGCGAGCTAAACGTCTTGGGGTCACGTCTTGACACGCCGACCAACCAATGTTGCAACATGCCGTGGATGCACATCTGCACAGCATCTTCTGGATGCATCTCTCTTGCAAGTCGGACATAATTGTTTCTGAAGCGGACGATGTAATCTTCAATTCTCTTGTCCCGCCTTTGCTTTATTTGAGACAACTCTAGAATCGAGATGTCTTTCCTCATGGTGATAAAATGTGATTTAAAGAGCTCCTTCATGGCAACCCAACTAGGTACCGAACCTGCCGATAAACGACTATACCAGTGGAAGGCGGCTCCCGTTAAGGAAGCCGAGAACTGGCGTAGTAATAATGAAGGGTTGTTGGCGGTATCTCCACATACCGACTCAAAATATACAAGGTGCTCAGTGGCGTCCCCGGTTCCATCAAACAGGCGGAACTTCGGCGGATGCCAACCTACGGGAAATGCAACTCGGTCGTGCCATGATTCATATGGCTTATCGAGCTCGCTTTCTAATGTTCTTGGGGCCTGATCGGTCGCCAGCTGACGCATTCTCCTGTTAACCACATCTTCTGCAATATTGTGGTAATCTCTTAATGTTAAAGCTGGCACAGTGTGTGTAACTGAATTTGCTGGCGCTGCAATAATAGGCAGAGGAGTGGCGCCTATCTGGTAGCTAGGTGCGCCCCCTGCCCCTACTGGAGGAGGATGGCGGGGCTGAGACGCAGCCTCCATTTCTGCAAATTGCGGGTCAGCTTGAGCAACCTGTAGTGTATGAGGGTGCGGTGGCCGTGTGCCTCCTGACGTGAAATGCATCATCATGGCACATAGTTGGTCCACTCTTGCAGACAGCTCACTCACTTGTCTTCCAAGGGCGCTATTTTGCTCCTCTTGAGCACCCGGATGTGGTGGTACCTGCTGATTTTGTTCATTTGTTCCCGTCCCCGCGGATGGCTCTTGATGAGTACCATCATTTTCATTAGCCATGTTTACAGGCGCAATGTTGTTGCCTTCTAATTCTCCTTCGTCCCCAGACAAAGCGGAATGTGCTAGCTGGGAATAATGCGGCGACTGAGAGCGGGTTTCAAGAGAGTCCACCGTATGAGCCCCCGAGCTATACTGTCCCTCGTCTTCGGATGTACCGGGGCTACTCTCTATTCTTTGTTGAGCAGTTGTCTTCAAGCGTGTGTCGGGACCAAGACGTGTAGCCACCGTGTGTAACTGCCCCTTATCTTGTGGCAAGTGTGATGGAATACTCCTGTAAGTATTGTGGTGATCACACAGAGATGACCCCCCGTCAAGTGATTTACACTTTCCAGATACCGGAAAGCAAGGGGCAATTATGGCCTCCTTTTGTAACTTTGCAACAAGTTGTGAGGATCTGTTGAACCATGCCTTGGGATTTGGCACAATCTCCTCATCAGAGGAGTACTCTAGCTTGTGTGTGACGGGCAGAGGCTCCCAGTCAGAATCCGACCCTTCGGGACTCAATACCCCGATTGTGCCGCACATCATGACATCTGCATTATCGGACTTTTTAGAGCTCTCAGACGTAGTATCATAGTTTGTCGAAGCATCTGAGTTTGGTTCTATAAGCTGTCGGGACCCTTTAATAGTAGATGGCGATGTCACTTCCTCAGGGACATTTGCAGGTTTGTCCTCTGTTACTGGCTTTTCATTTTCTTTAGTAGTGATGACTTGAGAGGGTTGAGGTGGCTCAACCCTTTGCTGCTACCTGGCAGGCCCTGTTGAAACAGGGATAGCGCCATTGTCTTGTGTTTGACGTGGCTTTGGAGCCAGGCGTTCTAAGAGGAAATTGTATCTCGAATTTTGCTCGAGATTCGGCGTTACCCAAACGCTAACTCTTCCGTCCTCTGGGTGGACTTGGCCATCCGCCCGAACGCGGACTTGTACATGACGTAGAACTATGTCCTGTAATTCACGGAACCAGGCTTGCCGGTTTCTCTTCCTTCGCTCGCGCCTCCGTTGATTCTCGTTGAGAATATACGGGGCTGAGTATCTAGCTGATGAAGCGAGATGACGTGCCGGTCGTATAGGAGCCTCGTGCCTCGGGGCTTCGTAGCTGGAGGAAGCCGCCTCGTAGGGAAGCCTCCGGTCATGCCTAAAGGTCATTCTTGGATATGCGTAGTCTTGGCGATGCGACTCTTGATCCCAACGAGTGGGTGGCCGCATTTGTCGTGGCCGATATGTTGTAGGCGGAGGGCCTCTTTGTCAAGAAACCTTGGCGCGGTGATCTTGATGATGATTTGTAGGACGAGGATTGCCCCCAGTCCTTAGAGCTTCTAACGTAGTTGTACTGCGAAGCTGTCTTTCAAGACCGTTCATTTGGTCTCTAAGTTGTTGTAGTTGTCATTGTAGCTCATCAGGTCGAGGTGCCGGCACTTCACTTGGAAGCACGGCAAACTAATTTGTGTCTTTAGACGAAGAAGGGTCAGTCGTCACACCGACGTGAAAACAAGGCACCCAGTGCTGGCAGCCAGCAAGACTGGGATTGTAGAGCTTGCGCCTCCTCCCAAGACGATGGGACAAAAACTCCTCTTCTATGGCCTCTCGAGCGGGGAGTCTGGCTCGTGTCGCATGATGAGTCCATGCGCGAGGCGTGAGCACATTCGCAGTCGCTTCTTCATCTGTGATGCAATTTGAAGTAAAACGGGAGGCGATCTGTTGTCGAAGCCTCTGAGCTTTAGCAATTTTTCGCCGGCAATTCTGGCATGCGTGCAGTCTTCCTTCTAAACGAGCAAGGGTCACACTTTGACGCAAGTTCTCACAAACTGCGTCTAGTGCTACGACCAACTCAGCTTTTGTTTTACTCGTGAGGGAAAAACCCTTCAACATGGCTTTGGCCTCGGCAATAATGTCGTGGCACTCCTCCTTGATCTGTGAGAAGGCTCTCTTCTGAGCCCTGTTTGTCGCGGGAGTCGAAGTTGGCTCCTTCATCATCCTGGAGTAAATTGAACCTTCATGCTGTAGGATGACCACGGGTGGGAGTGTCCCAAACTGCAGGATCGTTGGAATCGAGTCACGGGCAGGGACGAAACCACCTGCAGCCACAGCGTCTCTTGGTTAGCATTTTCCTGATGATTTCTTTGCAAGCAGCACTTGTAGACTCAGGAGACCATCTTGATGACCAATGCAGCGCAGCAAAGATGGGAGGAGAACCATGTCCCACCGGGCGTGCCATTTTGTTTCGCGGAGTCGAAACAAACTCCGCTTCGTATGCTCGAATTGCTGTATATTGTAATTGTATCTGTATCGCGGGCGTGCCAGTATACTGTCGTATACAAAAGAACAAGAGACAACTGTAATTGAAACGCATAACTTTATTCATTCATTACCGAAATCATAAAGTACAGTTTCATATGATTACAATGTCATTCCCTAGTACAAACACACGCGCTATCTGACTAAACTTCCTGCGATTGTGTCCTGGTTCCCGTGGCCTCGTGAAGCCTCCAGTTAATTACATCTGCAGTGCCGAACTGCAGAATACCTCCGATTAAGCTGCACTGCTGGTCGTCGCGTAAAGGTCATCTCTGAGTCTGCAAGGCTGTAGTTACACGCATCACAGATAAAACAAAGTGAGCGTTAGACAATAAAAGTAGAAGACGGGACAAACAGTCTAGCGTGAGCTTTATGGACTGTTTATACATCCCGGGTCATCATCGGCCACACAGGCCTCAGACATGGCAGCCCTTCATCATCGGCCGTAGCCTCAGGTGCTACAAAGAGATAGAGGGAGAGAGAGTCTAGCTACATGTCCGTTGACCAGCTACAACCTGTCGGGAGCCTGGCAAACGACGCATGCCTCAAGGCTCCTATCTACAACCTCTAAACTCAATCTATCCCACAGCAACAGAGCCACAGAGGCAAATACCACACAGGTAAGGGTAACAGCGTCAACCAAAAGGCAGTCGCACTGTCGGGCCTCACGAAGTCATCGGCCATAACACCAGACTCAACTTACTAATCATCACTGGTCTTTTATCATACTATCAATATAAATATTGGCAAACAGACCTCAGATTGCCATAACATCAAATCATAGAATCTGTAATAATAGGGTCACTATAATGCTTGATGAGCATAAAACTCCTAGAAAGTTTTGGGCAGAGGCTATTAGCACAGCTTGCTATATCTCTAATTGGATTTTCTTGCACTCGATTTTGAATCTGACTTCTTATGAGTTGCGCTTTGGAAGGAAACCGAAGGTTTCACATTTGAGAGTTTTTGGCTGTCGATGCTTCATCCTAAAGTGTGACAATCTTGACAAGTTCGAGTCGCATTCTTCCGATGGAATTTTCTTAGGGTATTCCCTTCATGGTCATTCTTACAGGGTTTATAATCTTGACACTAACACCATCATGGAATCTTATGATGTGACTTTTAATGAATTAATCATGTGTGCTGGTTTTGCTTTCGAGTATGAAAGTGACAAAGAGATTGGCAAAAGCATCTTCGTAGATGATGGCATTCCAGCTCTCGGTTATGATGAGGATTATCCACTACTTCCTTCCATCACACCTACTCCCGAGCTGGCTCCTGCTTCTTCTACACCAACAGAGGCTCCTGCAGCCTCTACTTCCACTTCAGATGTTTTCGAGCCTACACCAGTGACGGTTGAGGGGGAGGTCATCTCGCAGCACGAAGCCCCTCAACTCATTCAGCGATGACACCCTACACAGATGATGATCGGTGACCTCAATGAAAGAGTAACGAGGTCAAAATCTATTCATCATGCTCATTTCACTCATTCTACTTTTGTTGCTTCTTTTGAGCCCCATGATGTTGGACACACTCTTTCTGATTCAAATTGGATCAATGCAATGCATGAAGAACTAGAAACTTTGAGAGAAGCCAAGTTTAGGTCCTTGAAGAGTCACCCCCTAACATTTATACCATAAGCACCAAATGGGTCTTCAAGAACAAACAAGGGGAGAATGGGTCAGTTGTTACAAACAAAACTAGACTGGTGGCCCTCTGTTTCACTCAAATAGAGGGGATATACTTTGAAGAGACCTTTGCATCAGTAGCTAGGCTAGAAGCTATTAGGATCCTTCTTGCATTTGCGGCATCCCAAGGTTTTAAGTTGTATCAAGAGGATGTCAAAAGTGCTTTCCTAAATGATTTTATAGAAGAAGAGGTCTATGTTAAGAAACCTCTAGATTTCGAGTACCCCAAATACCCACATAGAGTATACAAGCTTCAAAAAGCTTTGTATGAATTTAATCAGGCGCCTAGGACTTGGTATGATAGGCTTAAATCTTTCTTGCTAGAGCATGGGTATGTGATGGGATTTGTGGATAAAACTTATTTACTTTAGGCGTGGCAATGATTTCCTTCTTGTTCAGATATGCCTGGATGATACCATTTTTTGTGGCTCTTCTTATGCACTTGTGACAAAGTTTTTAGATACTATGAGCAGAAAATTTGAAATATCGATGATGGACGAGCTCAACTTCTTCCTTAGGCTACAAAACAAGTAATGCAAGCAAGATACATTCGTCCACCAAATAAATTACACTAAGGATTTGCTGAAGAAGTTTGACATGAGCGATGCAAAGCCCCTAGCGACACCGATGACTACCTTGACCGTGCTTGATCCGAATGAAGATGGTGAGGAGGTAGACCAACGAGAGTATAGGAGAATGATTGGCTTCCTCCTGTACCTGACGGCGACAAGACCCGACATCCTCGTTGTCTGCTTGTGTGCCCGCTTCCAAGCATCACCAAGGACATCTCACAACCAAACAATGAAGCGCATATTGAGGTATCTCAAACACACCTTTCAGTAGGGTCTTTAGTTTTCTGTATCTTCTTCTCTCTCTTCATGGTTTTTCAGATGCGGATTTTGCTGGTTGTAGAATTGATAGGAAGAGTACCTCTGGTACTTGTCATTTCTTATGTACCTCTATTTTGTATTGGTCTTCTTGCAAATATTCTAGGATTGAGTAATCAACTGCTGAAGTTGAATATGTTGTTACCTCTAGTTGTTGTTCTCAGATTTTATAGATGGTCGCTACATTGAGAGATTTTGAGTTAGATTTCAAGAGTGTACCATTTTTGTGTGACAACACTAGTGCCATCAGTTTAGCCAATAACCTAGTCTAACACTCCAGAACCAAACACATAGATGTGAGATTCAACTTCTTGAGAGACCATAATGAGACGAAAGATATTGACTTGAGATACATTGATACCCAACACCAGCTTGTTGATATTTTCACCAAGCCTCTTGATGCAACAAGTGTTTCGCGGATTCGAAACAAACTCCGCTTCGTATGCTCGAATTGCTGTATATTGTAATTGTATCTGTATCGCGGGCGTGCCAGTATAGCGTCGTATATGAAAGAACAAGAGACAACTGTAATTGAAACGCATAACTTTATTCATTCATTACCGAAATCATAAAGTACAGTTTCATATGATTACAATTTCATTCCCTAGTACAAACACACGCGCTATCTGACTAAACTTCCTGCGATTGTGTCCTGGTTCCCGTGGCCTCGTGAAGCCTCCGGTTAATTACATCTGCAGTACCGAACTGCAGAATACCTTCGATTAAGCTGCACTGCTGGTCATCGCGTAAAGGTCATCTCTGAGTCTGCAAGGCTGTAGTTACACGTATCACAGATAAAACAAAGTGAGCGTTAGACAATAAAAGTAGAAGACGGGACAAACAGTCTAGCGTGAGCTTTATGGACTGTTTATACATCCCGGGTCATCATCGGCCACACATGCCTCAGACATGGCAGCCCTTCATCATCGGCCGTAGCCTCAGGTGCTACAAAGAGATAGAGGGAGAGAGAGTCTAGCTACATGTCCGTTGACCAGCTACAACCTGTCGGGAGCCTGGCAAACGACGCATGCCTCAAGGCTCCTATCTACAACCTCTAAACCCAATCTATCCCACAGCAACAGAGCCACAGAGGCAAATACCACACAGGTAAGGGTAACAGCGTCAACCAAAAGGCAGTCGCACTGTCGGGCCTCACGAAGTCATCGGCCATAACACCAGACTCAACTTACTAATCATCACTGGTCTTTTATCATACTATCAATATAAATATTGGCAAACAGACCTCAGATTGCCATAACATCAAATCATAGAATCTGTAATAATAGGGTCACTATAATAGAATCACATCGGCCACAGGTGAAAGGGGGCACAGGAGGCAGCAAAGGGGCTCAGGACAACACAGAGCCTCATCTTTGATGAGTACCAACTGGACAATCACAACATGATGATATCAATACTAATATGCATCAATGAGGCAACAGGCTATCGAAACCAGGGGTAAGAGATCACACAGGCAAGAAGGGCACCTGGGCCACAGGGCCAGCACCACAGCATTAAGCCACTACCAGGCCGCACAAGCGAAAGGAGTGCCTGGCCACAGGATCACCTCATCCTGCGAGCATAAGGAATAAGCACGGTATCACCCAGGAACCAAATCGCCTGTGAGCAAACCGCCACCACTAACGATAAAACCACAACATCGTGTATGTATATACTATCTAGCCCCAGTCCAGAACCTATGGTGCTAGAAGATCACACCAGCGGGCCGGCAACAATAGCACTACCAGCATCAGATCACAGAGAAAGGGGTCACCACCAAAGACAACCACATCAGACTTTCAACACAGCAGGTCTAACATTATCATCCAACCGGCATAACAGCACACGCGCGGCGGCACTCGGTCCCCAGCCGGCAACAAACACAGCGGCACCGACCCCCAGCTGACACGAGAGATCACAGCAATGGTGCAAAAACCGGCCAAAAATGCCATCACAGAACAAGAAGCACAACCCGGCACCACCACGGGCACGGGCATGAATGCCACGGCCGGAATCCACATAACACAAGCATCTCATTGACATCAGCTCAACACCACATCGACCACGGACGCGATGACAGCCGGCCGGGCAAAGAACATAACAACACATCACCAGCCACCACCTGTATGCACAGCACGGCGCTTGGCCGGCAGGCCAAATCCATCAAAGCACAGTGAGAACGGACCTGGGCGCAAAGCGCCGGCTAGCTTCACTTGCAAGCACGCACATGGCACAAACTCTGCCATCACCACCCCCGGCCAAAACACGGCCACATCACCATCATCATCGCCGGCCAAAACACGGCCACAAACTTCACCATCGCCGAACCACAAAGCAAAACAATGGGCTCAATTACAAACACTTGGACAAAAGCACATTCCAAAGTACCTGCGAGCACGGCGCGGCACGGAGGCCGGCGGGCTTGGCCTGTAGCATAGATGGAGGGAGGAGGGAGATAGATCATCGTCGAGACTCACCGGCACTGAAGACGACGGCCATGGGGCTCCAGTCAATCGGACAACGACGGCAAGAGGATGGATGGGACAGCGGCGGTGGTGCTCTCGTGCTCTCTTTCTCCCTCTTTCTCTCTTCTCTTCTCTCTCTCTCTCTTTCTCTCTTCTCTTCTCTCTCTCTCTCTCTCTCTCTCTCTCTCTTCTTCACCGGTCTGACCCCCCTCCCGCACCGGGGCACCCCCTCCCACTTTATAGCCGCGGCGGGGCTCCCATCCGGCCGGGGAAATCGGATCGAGTAGTTGGGGGAAGAGATAAGGTTGAGGAGAGGATAAGCATGGGTGGGAAGAGATGAACACGAGGGTGAGCGGCGGCGCGGCTCGGGCACCGGGGTGGCACGGCTCGAGCTCGGCGCGACCGAGATGCACACGAGGGCCCGGAGACAGAGAGGGAAACGGGCAGAGGAGAGAGGAGAAGCGGGGAGGAGAAGGGCGTGAGGGGAGAAGCGATGTGGAGAGAGCGAGGCGGCGCGGCTCGGGCGAAGAAGAGGAACAGCGCGCGGCCGGGCATCCTAGGGTAGCGGGGCGGACGGGATAACGTGGCTCGGGGTGGGCCGGGCTGGCTCGGTCCGGGAAAAAGAGAAGAGAGCCGGCCGGCCCAAAAGGAGAGAGGCTGGCCGGGCCACTTTCCTCCTCTCTCTCCTTTTTTCTTTTTTTTTCTTTTTTTTATATGTGAATGAATACGGGGTTAGCAAATCTATGCGATAAAATACTGTCATACAACAAGATTTGCTTATTTGCAGGGGAGAGCTTGGAGTGTGATATTCATTGTGTGAGGAGGGGTTGCAGTTGTACATATTCTATCTTACTTTTGTTGCATTTGCGTTGCATATCATTTTGTAAGATAATCATAGTAGTTGAGCTTTGACTTGTATGTCTTTAGCATTTTCTATTGCTAGACTTGAATTTGAACCAAGTTGAGTAATTGTGCGGAGCAAGCTTTTAATCTTAGGCTCATCTTAATGCTTTGACATGAAATATTTTCAAGCAAGCTAGCTTTCCTAAAGATAAAATTTGGCAATTTTATGAATCATGTAGACTACAAAATGCTACATTCTTGATCACCATGTTCGTAATTGCTTTGGCTTAGTCAATGCTTGTATTAAGACTAGTTTGATGAATATCATATTCTAGGTTTCTTGGTTCAAGATAGTGGATTGGGAACATTGCCCTATATTTTTTATTTTTATCAAATGTGTAGCTTATGATAGAACCTTAGGGGAACATGTGTTCCTTGTGTCACAAAGACACTGTTTTACTTAATCATGTGAAAACTTGATAATTTGTGTAAATTTGAATAATACTGAGAAATCAAGTTTCTTGTGCTAAAATATAATCCAATACGGTTATCTTGAAGCCTCGAGGTATTTGTCGTTCCTAGTCGCGCGATACTTCGGTTGGATAAGAGGCAACTTGAGGATAAAAAGAAAAACAAAGAAATGTACCTCATGTTTGGATGCAAGAAATCCATCTAGAATTTCTCGGCCCTGGGTGTAAGGGTGCGGGCGTGCCAGTGTACCTAAGTACACAAAATAAATAGACAAAAGACAAAAGGTAGGGAACACATTTTATTCATATTAGATAATACAAATATAGGTTCCCATATGTGTGCGCGTGCTCCATAGCTTGCTGATGGCAATCTGACTTGGGCGACGTGGTCCTCTAGTTCCCAGGGCCTCGAAAGGCTCCTAGTTAATTACATCCGCGAGTCGAGCTCACAGAACACCTCCGAAAGGCTCCTATGTACGTGGTCATCTTCTTCGGTCTTCGCTTTGCGTTCTACATGCATGTGATGATGTGGTTGGTGTAGATGGGGCGTCAGCGTCATCCATGGCCTTGTAGGTCCATGAGCCGATGGTAGCGCAACTAATACGTTAGCTGCACCCGCCCTTGTCGTCCGGCCTCATTGGTCGTGAACGGCACGTAGTCATTGTAGTAGATGGGAGAACATGCATGGTGGTACTCGGCTTGTCCGATTCAATGACTTGGTAGTGTCAACGGGATGAGAAGATAAGAGAGGCAATTAGTAAAGATGAACATCCGGGGAACACCATCCGGGAAAGCCTGCGGACTCCACTGCTTGACTGTGTGATCTAGTAGAAATGCGTGCATGCATGCATGCACTAATACATGTGTATTTGTATATACACATGCACTAGTGTATCTAAATACTGGGCCGGCCTTCAGGTCGTGCGCGATGCTTCCGGTGGCCAGCGTGGTGATGTTGGGGTCTCGCCAAACGGTGCGACATCTTGGTAGCCCCGGCATCGTCCCTAACGGTTCACTGGCAGCCTTGGTAGCGTCGGCGGCTCCATGACCTGTATAGTCTCGGCGGGATCTTCAACTTCACCTCGGAAGCTGCTCCGCCAGATGGCGCCGTCTCAAGCTTGACAACTTGGACGGCGAGCCTCGGCGGATCGTGGACGGGTCATCGTGATGGAGTGCTTCTCTCCGGGCGGCATGAGGGCGAACTCCATTAGCGTCCGTGGAGGTTGCGAGCATGATGACGTCCTTCTCTAAGAGGGTGGCCTGCGGCTCGAAGTCTCGGCGGCGTCCTCCGCGGCAGGCTCAGCGTCCTCAGCTGCAGCATCCACGGCACCATACGGGCAGGCTACATGCGCTCCCATGCATGGATGCAATATGCGAGAGAGAGAGAGAGAAAGGAAGAACAGATCATGGGTTGTGCTCACCCATAGACGACGTGAACATCATCTTCCTCCTTGACTTCACGTGTAATTCTTGTAGATGGATTTCTCGCCTTTCGGTCCTCGTTGGCCCGACCTCCAAGCTCTGGTCGATGGCTCCTCTGTGTGCTCGTAAGGCTGATGTAGATGGAGGCTGAGCAGGGAGGTGTCGCTATGTCACTCGGTGCAAATGTGAGTCTCCGAGCTCCCGGCGGCGCTATGGTATTTGCGTCTAGATGTGAATGGATCGGTGTGTAGAAAATAGATGTCCTCCTTGGGCGCTGTGGAGTCGATGGCCTTTTATAGGCAGGTGGCAGGGCAGTAGATGGGAAGGAGCACGCGTGGGAAGCGCTGCCGCCGCTACTGTTTTACTCACCGTGATCCCCGGGTGCAGTTCAGCGGCTCTGTTGGATGAGTGCACCCCTTGCGGAATGGATATGCATGCTGCTCCTCTGGCCGCATGTTTACGCTGGCCCATGCTCACTGAAGTGTGGGGTTACTCCGATGCAGGCTCACCAATCAGTTTGCTCTACACGTGAAGGAGAAAATACCGTCGAACGTTCCGCACGTGACAAGTAGCCGTGCTCTGCGAACTGCTTTGTGCTTATCCGTACCCGAAGCATCATGGAAGGTATTCTGCAGCTCAATCAAACTATATGTATACATGTACGTATTTGAGAGAGAGAAAGAAAGGAAAATGAATGGCTTGTGAGTGCATATGCAGGCACGTGCTCTTGTTTGGCTTATAATACATGTACGTGAAGGCTTATGCTTGCTTTTCTTTCCTGCCTCGTGAATAGCACATATGATCTCATATCAAAATATATGATTATACTTCCGTTGAGCGCTCCGTATATCGGATCCGTCAATCCCATATTGCATGTACGCGCAGCCGCGCGGTGGCTAACTCGCGTGTGAAGAACAAGTGCCATCCCACATCTCTCGCCGAGCTATACACATAAGAGTACGTATTTTGGAGAGCCTTTCGTGAGGGCATATACATGCATGCACTCCAGATTTATTTGGCATGTGTACGTGCATGTCCCATGCATGAAGTTGACTTGCTTTCTTTTTTTTCCCCCTTCTCCTTGCTTCAAAGTAGCATGTATGAGCTCATATCAAAATATATGATTATACTTTCGTCGAGCGCTTCGTATATCGACGAGTTGATAGGTTCGTCGATCCTGTATTGTACGTACGTGCAATCATGCGCAGGCTAACTCGCGCTCCGGCCGCGCTGTACGTATTTTGGAGAGAGAAAGAAAAAAAAAGAACGTGGTTTGTGAATGCATGCACTCTTTATCATGCATGTACGTGAATGCCCATGCAGGTGCTTGCTTTCTTGCTTTCTTTTTCCTTGCTTCTTGGATAGCACACATGTGAATATGCCTATCATCTTTGACATATACACTGATGATAGAATATATCCCAAGGTTATGAACAAAATATCATCAAACACCTCAATGTTACATCTTTTAATCCCTTGATCTAACCAAGTCTTGGTTTCATATATGACCATTTGTAAACCCTATTACCATGAATGCTTGTTTGCCTAGTTTGAGATTGAAGTTAGCTAGTTCTTAATGCTTGTATTGCCTCAGCATGAGTAGATGCTTATGTGGTGATCACTTTTAACATGATTCGGTTATGTGAACATAAATGCGCCAATAATTCTTCCGTTTAGTTTGTCTAGCTTTATGTTCTTGTGACACTGTATCTTTTTAAGCTTTTGTGCACTTGTGAGCTTCACATTCTACTGTCCATAGTCCTTTGATGTCTCTAGCATTTGCAAATGTTTTGTGGTATACATGTGAAAGCTCATTAGGATTGCATGTTCATATTTTGCATAGTATTTTATCCTTGATATTTGTATTGCCAAAGAGGGAGAAAAATATACACTAAGCCACAAAGAAAAATCTCGCATGATGAAAAGGGGGAAAATATGTGAAAAATGTGCATTCATCAAGGGAGAGCATTTGTGCTTTTATTGCGCATTTTGAGGTCTTTGGCTTGTCTATACTCTCTTAGAGATTTTGCAATCTTCTTTATGGAAAGTGACATGCTTTTCCTCTTTCTCGAGTTTTTGGTCACTTGGATGAGATTCACTTGTAGAATTTCTTCAAACCAATTTATTTGTACTTTGAGAGTTATCAATGCAAGGGGGAGATTGAGAAAACAAATTGAAATATGCTTTGGTTTATTTATGATGAGTGATTGATATTGATATTAATTTGGTTTGATGATCTCCGGTTTTTTATGAGCCTTGATGTGCTGATTCTGGTGAACCTGGAACTTGTGGTCTGAACTTGGAACTTTCGGGTACTCTAGATAAAGTTCAGTTGTCCCGTGTTCACGATTCTTTTTGGGGATGTGCTTTTAACTATCGATTTTGATTTGGACTAACTGGAGGTGTAATTAGAGAAATGTGTTTGCTTATCTCATGATGTGTAGGTAATGGATGCAACTTGGTGGTAGACGGAAGTATGATCGGGACCAAAAGGGATGCTTGATGCCGAACGATTAAGGAGATTGGGCTGAGTCATGAATGATCCTAACTATACACATAGAGGTCAAGCAAAGTATAGAAGATGGATAGAGACGACGTGTTCACAAAGTCAAGCGAAAGGGATACCGGTGCAAGTGATAAGGTGACCTGAGGGATCAGGAGCGGTAGAGACTTACTGGTGGTCAAGATCACAAAACGAAGTACACGTATCAACATTGGGATGCTTGCTTGAGGTCAAGCAAGTGGCAATGAGGCATTCTTTGAGAAGCGTGCAAAGGGTTTCGTGTTTTGACCTCAAAACTATAGGAAGGATGGAAGTGCATATAGCATCATCACGAAGCTTGCATCAAAGCAAAGCTAAATTATAAAGGCACCATGGTCGTCTGATGGATGAAGAAGAAAATAGACTAAAATACCTTCGGTGGTAGGTAGGAGTGTATTATAAGAGAGAGGTATTTTGAGAACAAGCTAGAAAACTTAGGGGTTAAGGTACATAGGCTATAAATAGGGGGAGGGTTAGTTGAGCCCTTTGAACCAACCACTTGAGTCATTCATATGAGAGCTTTGTATTAGGATTTTATAAGAGAGTAAGAAGAGTACTTAGTCTATGTATTAGGTGAGAGCTGTGTGAGAAAAAATCTTTGTAATACGTCTAAATAGGGTTGATCTCTGCAAGCAATAAAATTTGCGTTTACTCTTGTGCTTGTATTCACCTCATTCTAGTTTCTCTCTATTGGTTCCCTTACAAGCGTGTAAGTTTTTTCTTTTCTGTTGTGTTTTCGTTCCAATTGTTGAGCTAAAAAATTTCTACTTTGAAAAATTGTTGTTCTTATTGCTAGAGACATAAAATTCACATATATATGTATACAAGTGGGTCTTGAATTTTCTTACCTTTAAATCATAAACTTGGAGAATTTCTTCTATCGGTGATTTTTTTCTTTGCTTCAAAGGTTTTTTTTTCTCAAGTTGCTATCTTTTATGGTGATGACCCATAAGATAAGTTTCAATGAAACCTAGGATTCTTATACATCCATGAGAGGTATGTGTTTTTCTGTATATTTTCTTAGCAACTTGATTTTCTCCGATTTTTCTTCTGCTATTGGTTTTTCAGGTGCGTTAGGTGATAAAAAAAAAAAAAGAAAACATCCGTTTTGAAAGGAATTGGCAAGACACCTATTTACCTTTCCTCTAATTGTCATTCTCTATCCTACATATTGGGCATGTTTGGTTCTTTTGCTAGCTAAGGCTAGCTAGGTAAGGATTTCCTAGCCTAGATGGGTAAGGCAAGGCAAGAAAAGGGGTTGGCTTTTGGTTGCTTTGCCCATATGTGGAGCTGTTTGGTTGTGTTTGTCTTATCCATATATTGTCCACCTGCTGTACGTACTATTCCTCGTTTCACGCGTTTTATCTTCTCAAGCCGGAGAGCGAAATCGGCTCGCCTCCTGCAGCCTAACTAGCTTGCCTAGCAAAACAAGCTTTTAAACTTGCTACCAAACACATAATCTTGCTAGGCAAGGGACCCAAACGTGCCCATAGTCTCTGTTTGATGTGTCCAGGACTGGGTAGATGTCATCAGTTTACGCAGCCTGCATGTTTCTGAAGATGGTATGGTAGTAACTCTATAGCTGGTAGCTGGAGGCGAGCAGCAACCCGTACCGCCGTACGTAGGTAGCGATGTACCAGTACCACACGGTGATTCGTGGTGGAATTTTGACGTTTTTCTTTCTTACGCGACGGGAAATTCAAGCGGGCATTATAAGTTATGAAATGGAAAAATGAGCCCTCAACTGATTAATGTGATATCTGTTTGAAGACACCTGCCAATTTTTTTTTTTTTGTCAATTTGGATGTCCTCAGTCCTCATACCAAACCCGAATCGCTTGCGAACGTGCCTTCAGCACGATGGTAAGGCGTCGGCGTTGTGCCGAACCCAACCGGGCTTCAAGTCCGGCTGTCGCACGGGAGTTCCGATTTATTTCGGATTTCTCCAGCTTCTCCGGCGTGGTGCTACAGAAAGGATTACGACGTGCTCGTCGTCTACGAAATTCTTGATAGGTCCTGGTGATCTTTGGATGGACGCTTTCTTCAAGCTGTGTGTAGTTGTAGGGTTAGCATGTGCGTGCGTTAGGTGTGCGTGGAGTGGGTGCGTGTGTGAGGGATGAGTGTGCGCGCGTTCATGTTCAGATACTACAGCTGTATTCAGTGATGAAGAGTCAAAAAAACCCGAATCGCCTTTACGTTTTTCTGTTTTTTTTTTCTCTTTTGGTTTAGTAGGCCTCTCCACCTCAGTCTCAGCCAGATCCCAGTAGACTTTACGCTAGCTGTGAAACAGAACAAGGCCAGAATTGACTGTCGGGGACCGGATTATCCCTGCTGAGCTTGCAATCTGCCCAGCAACGTGAAAAATAGCCCATGGACTGGTGCGCGCGCCCAGTATCGGCCTATTCATTCCACGCCGCGCTACATTCCTTCCGATTTTTCCGTTTTTTTATTTTCATATTTTTTATATTTCGAAAATAAAAAAATTACAAAAATAAATGACTATTTGAAAATTTGCAGAAAATAAGCTATTGTCGCCCTCAAATTCAACACACTATGAAAATAATACAACATTGCAATGCTCTCAAATTCAAAACACTATAAAAATAATATCAAATCAATCTCCTAATCAGTGATAAATAGACGCTCGGATGAGATCTCGAACGTTGTCCCTACCTACTGAGGAGTAAAAAGCAACTCAAAGATGAGCCGCAAAGAAGAGCCTGGATGGGGAAGTTATATCAGCATCAAAAGGTATGTGAATGGTTCTCTGCTCCCAACATTTCCTGGAAGTAGACGAAAAAGCCTCGAAAAAAAAAATGATTTAGAGGATGATATTATCTAGCTCTCTAAAACTTTTTAGTTCAAAAAATAACTTTTAAAATGAGAAACACAAAAGACAAATTTCATTGTACAGGTCGAACTCTATATAATGAAATTTGTCTTTTTTATTTCTTATTGTACAAATCATATTTTTGTCTAAATTTTTTTGGAGATCTAGATCATAGTATTTTCTACATTACCATTTTTTTAAAAAATATTTCATGACTATTTTGATAGTATTTTAAATTTTGAGAGCAATGGATCAAAGTATTTTTTATTTGTAAACATATCGCCTGTTAGAAGCGCGTAGAGCTCGCACGCGACACACTTTGAAGGATAGATGTCACCAACTGATGGCTTTTTCTCTTAAATTATGTATCCATTTTCAAATCTATTTCAACCATCGTGTTATTTGGAATTAATGAAGCAAAAAGAAATCCAGTAAGACTATTTTTCTAAACTTTTTTATTCTTTTTTAAAAACAACATTTTCAATATACTATTTCAACATTTTCACATAAAATGTTGAGCTATTTTTTACAAAATTTTAAAATAGATTTTAAAAAATATTGAATCTAGTCTTTAAAAATGTTCAATACACAAAATAAAACATAGGATGAACTAATCACAAGAATTAGAAGAACAAAGAAAGAGAAAGAGAAAGTAAACCCGGGTTGACCTTTTCCCATGCGGTGGGCCGGTTTGGTCCTCCTTAATCCCGCGTGTTGGGACTCTTCGTTAGTGGGTCGAGTAAGGCTGGCAGGATGTTCTACCCAAGCTAATTTCGGGTGCCCCGTAGATTTCTCCAATACATCTATCGGCCGAGCGGAGTCTTGACACACAAAACTCTTTCTCATATGTCTTCTCCTCTGCCTCTCAAATTCTACTGCACACAACGGCGGCGACGGCTAGCGACATCCATTAGGTTTTAGGGTTCGTGGTTGGGAGGGGCCTTATCTCCCGACGGGTTTAGAGGGAAGACGGGGAAGGCAAGTTTGTAGGGGTGCAACGCCCACGGGCAGTGGAGGACGGACGTACGGTGGGAAGGGTCAAGGTGAGGGTGACTGTCTCCGAAGACAACGGAGGAGGCCACAGCAAGGGCTAGAATGTGGTGATGGAATCACCCAAATTGATGAAAAAGAGTGCGGGGTCAACGGTGGAGATGAAGATGAGCCAAAAGGTGGTGCGGCTGGAATGGGCCATGGGCCGACAAATGTGAAGTTTCAGGTCGAACGACCTGTCTATAGGATGCCTCCCTCGTATGGGAGGTGCCTCCCCCTTGGCCCTGCATGCAGCGTATGGAACTTAAATGTGACATGCTCATTAAAAAGACAAACACAATTTTATGAGTGTTTGCAATAAATATGTCATCTACACCCTATCGGCCAATTTACAGGTTAGCTTAACCAGACGATATGGTTAGAGGACTTTTACAGTACACCTAAATGAGTGCATGCCGTCTATTTTTCTCATCCGGTGGTTTAGATTGGTCCAATGATACTCTATCGCCCATCAGTATCATGGGTATCATTAAAGAGTATCATGGGTATCATAAGGGTAGGATTGGAAACAAAAAATCATGATAAACTTGTAAATTATATGTTTAATTAGGAAATGTCAAAATATTAGTTTATTCTTCGGATAAGCTTTCACTTATTCTGTTCATTTCATTTATTAGAGTTTCCACCCTCCGTCGATCGGTCGATGATGGATGGTGAAGGTCCGAAGTCCGATCAGTCAATGACGTAATTATCCCTAAGGGTATCAAGATAATTACAATAATACTTACTAAAATGAACGGTTGGATCACAACAATGATACTCTTCACCATCTAGTATCATGGTGTACTGTAAAGGTTCTCTATGGTTATCCCTCCACTAGCCAGGGCATTTGCAATCACCAAGTTCCTAAAGCCCTATGTTGTTCTGAAGATGCAATTCACAAACAATTTTGTGAGTGCTCAGGTCATCCACACCCCCATCGGACACAGTTGCATTCTCGGTTAAGCTCTCAGGAGAAATTCTTGAGGCCAAGCATGGAGTCGACGCGGGACATCGCAGGGGCGGCAAAGATTGGGAATCTGCTAGGTGCGCGCTTGTTGTTCAATGGCATTCCTGCAATGCCTGTCTCCATTTCAAGAGACCAAAAGTACCATGGCAAGGTCAAGGCTGTGATATAATCTCTTAGAGCTGTCGGCGTGAAGTTGCTGTGATGGAAACTGACCGTTAGCTTTCCCTACCAGCCATCCTGTCACGTGGCGATATTTTGAAGTGGGTTCCTGATTAGGAGTGACGAAAAAATCTGTGTTATTTAGTTAAGGTTCTGTGCTTCAAACCACACTTTCTTGAAACTGCCGTGAAGTTGAACTATCCCAGGCAGCAGAGTGTAGTAGCATGCATGGTACAGCGGAATTCAGTGTTACTCTACACCACAGCATATGTAGGTTCGTTCTCATGTTTCTCCATCTTTTTTCCAGTGTTCATCATGGGTTACTAGTACTTCGCTAAACAAATATTGTCACTATTATTTGGAGGCCACCATGATGTCTTGGTCTCAGGGCATTTTCAGCAAGGGCAAGGGGAGCAGTTGCCCCCTCCCCCACCCGGTGCACACCTTAGGTACTCATAGTCCTCTAGCCCTTTATTGGTGTATAGTCGAAGGTCTTGTGGTATGAGGTAGAAGAGACAAATGAGAATGGACAGCTCGTTCATAAATGAACGTGTCGCTATGACAGCTTTCAGTTTGTTACACCCCCTTTGATTGTCACTGCTTGGTATCTATATTTCTGAAACGAGAGACGTGGACATGCTTGGGCAGACAGTGTTGTTTGCTCATGGTTTTAGCCTCTCATGAGTGGCAGGTAGATGGGTTTGTGGTGGCTGTTTTTATTGGTGCTTCTTATTGAATCGAGTGGTATTGTTTGGCACTGAACCATCTGATCATTCGGCGTGCCCCCACCTCTTTTACAAACACAGAAAACTCATGCAGAAAATTTTGTTCAAGTTTGCCTCCTTACTAATTGCGTCCAAGAAAACACAATATCTGGCCTACTTGCTGGGCATGCTGTGTTAAGCAACAATTCAGCACAACACAATAGATGGGAAGGGAATTGAAAGTTAAACGCTCCTGCGCAATGTGTTGAGACCCACTTGACTAGAGTCAGAGCACTTTAGAGAGAAGCTAGCTTGGCGCGATGATCATGCAGTTGATCGTTGCCGCCGCTTCGGTTCTCATCACCATCGCCGTGTCCAAAGGAGGCGACACCATGGACCTTGGCGACGAGCTCATGATGCACATGGTGGCCACCGCGCTCGGATCAGCCGGCGCTTGTTCCACTGAGACAATCAAGGGCGGATACAGCAGGGGTGGGGGTGCTTGTGCCCTACCCCAGTGCACACATTAGTCCCTTAGCCTCCATTGGTGCGTGTTTGAAGGTCTCGTTTGTGAATGAGTGTGTGACAGTGGTCTCATGTTGCTCTTCCGCTTATCGCAAGCTCGTCCATGTCTCACTCGCGAACAATCGCCTCGCTGGCCCTGTGCTGGTCACGTTCGCCAGAACGACGCTCAAATACGTGGACTTGAGCCACAACATGCTCACCATCACAATCAAATTCATCACCAACCTCCCAAACCTGGAAGAGCTTCATCGACGACAACGCCTTCATCGAACCACTGCCGGACTTCAGGAAGCTCCGGGGCTCAAGATTCTCTCTGTGGCTCAGAACCGGCTCACCAGATTTGTGCTGGTGACAATGGTCAAAAGCGGGGAGATGCAAAATCATATGCACTTATGCACACATGGACTATCTCAGTCGTATATCTCTCCTACTGATACTCATTCATCTATTAATTTTTCTTATCTAACATATGATTTTTTCACGCACTTCTCCATATGGATCTTCACATAAATGAATGATCTTAATAAATTATATGTACATATGCATATGTGAAAATTTCACTTCCGTCAATAGTGGAGACCTCCTCTCGGTGTCACTTGCGGACAACCTCTACCATGAGACGCTCCCGGAGCTAGTTTGGTCCGAGCAGACAGATGTCGCGGACGTGGCATCAAGGAGGGGCTTCTGCCGAGCAGAGCCCAGACCCTGTCAAGAACACGTCGTTCTACTGCTGTCCATCGCCGCCAGGTTCCACTTCCTGGTGAGCCTCGCGGCGAGCTGGAGAGGGAACGACCCGTGCGCCAGGTGGCTCGGCGTCTCCTACAAGCGGCGTGATCGCCGACGTCACCTTGTGTCCCCTCGGGCTCAACAGCACAATCGACCCGGCGTCCGGTGCTCCAAGATTGCTAGTTGCTCTCCTGCTTTCCGGCAACCACCTCTCCAGCGTGGTTCCGCCGTCCATCTCGCGGCTGACATCCCTCCACGTTTTTGACGTGGCTGACAACGCGCTGCAGGGCACCATGACGCGCTTTCGCAGGGGCGTGGTGATCTGGGCTCAGGATCTCAGGGAAGCCCGAACCTCACCGTGATCGTCACAAGCAGCTCACCGGCAAGCCATTACACTGCCGGACTGCCCCCACCACGGTTGTCATAGGGATGAACCTGGACGCGAACAGTTGGAAAAAAACCCTCAAACCATTTTCATTTTCCTATTTTCTCTCAAAAACATAATCGAAAACGGAAAAGCTTGAAAATGGGTACTAACTCGGGAATATCGAGATATAAAAAACGAACTAATCCAAATAGAAACGCGCCGGTATCGATCGAGAATCGATAATTCAATCCAAGAACATTAACTATATGCTGAATCAAATAACTATAAAATAAATAGAACAATCAATTATAACTATAAAATAAATAGAACAATCACAAATATACTACAAGATCTATGACAGCTAGCAAAAAAAAAACAGAAAAGGATGTAATATGCCATAAGAAAGATATCAATACCTTTGGACATCACTACAAGAGAACTTCCATTGTTGCAGCTAGCAACAAAACTGATATAGAAACTTTTATCCCACTGTTCCATAATCCATTCCAGCTTTTTTGTGGGGAAAATGAGGGCAACGAAAGACAATGAATTACATGAGGTGCAGCTGGGAAGTTTCTACCTTGTCGAACAATGGAAAATAAAATGTCATGTAGTTCCTGAACTATGCATTCCTGAACTACATTCAGAAACAAATCGAATGTATTCCTATGCATTCAGAAACATCAACTGAACTACACAATGTATCTATAGAGGACTACATTCAGAAACATCAACCCAGAGGCCTATGCATTCCTGAACTACACAATGGATGATCTTCAACTAATCGAATGAAGAAAATCCAATGCTCTGGCTGCAGCATTGTATGAAACAAAGTAACAAAAACAAATATCCTCATTCTTAAGCATTACTTCTTTGCAACAACTTGTTAGCGAACGTTCACTTGTAATTGCTCTGCTCTCACCCATTTCACTTGGTGGCAAATGGGTGTTCCACCATAAGCTTCATGCCGACGGCACTCTGGAGCGCTACAAGGGGAGGTGGGTGGTCCATGGCTTTAACCAAAGACCTGGTGTTGACTACAATGAGACATTTAGTCCCGTTGTCAAGTCAACTACCATCTGAACGGTGCTCACCATCGCGGCATCACACAACTAGCCTATTTACCACCTCGACGTTAAGAACATGTTCCTTTACAGCGTTCTCGACGAGGAGACCTCTATCTTCAGCACACCAGCTTCGTCGATGCATCTTGACCCCACCATGTTTGTCGCCTCTCCAAGTCCCTTTATGGGCTTAAATAGGGGCCGCAGGCTTGGTTCACTCGGTTCACAGCATGACCAGTCAGATCGGTTTCTCAGCAACTCGTTCTGACGCATCTCTCATTGTTCTCCGGCAGGGTGCGTCCATGGCCATGTTCCTTCTTTACGTTTACAGCCTCTAACAATGCTCTCCTTCATGACATCATCGGTCGCATGTGCTCTGCCTTTTCAATGATGGACCTTGGACCCACACAATACTTTCTGGGGATCCAAGTCACTCGCACCCCCATAGGCTTCTTCCTATCCCAGCAAAAAATATGCCGAAGAGCTTCTCGACCGCGCTTGCATGTGCCATTGTAAACCAACAGCAACCCCGGTGGATACCAATCCCAAACTTCCATCTTTTAGTGGTGCTCCTAATGCTGACTCATCTGAGTACCGAAGCTTAGCCGACGCCATTACAGTATTTGACGATGACAAGACCTAATCTTGCATATGTCGTCCAGCAGGCTTGTTTGCATATGCACGATCCCAAAGAAACTCACATGCTGATGATCAAGCGCATTCTCCTTTATGTGTGTGACTATTTCAATTGGTCTACACCTCTACGCCTCAGCATCGACAGACATCCGTTCATAGTCAGACGCCGACTAGGTCGGTTGCCCAGACACAAGGCGCTCAACGTCTGGGTACTGTGTTTACTTTGGTGACTCCCTTGTCTCTTGGTCATCCAAATGTCAACCCACAATCTCCTACTCTAGGGCCAAGTCAAAGTATTGTGCAGGCTAACACAGTGGTTGAGTGTTGTTTGTTACGACAACTTCTTGGTGAGCTTCATCACAACATCAACAAAGCCATGATCGTCTAATATAACAACATCTCGGCAGTTCACATGGCGGTTAACCTAGTTCATCATTGTCATACAAAACATATTGAATTAGACATTCACTTTGTTCGTGAAAGGGTGGCTCTAGGTCAGTTCAAGGTGCTGCATGTTCCAACTAATCAACAATTTGCAGATATCATGACTAAAGGATTATCTACATCAACTTTCCAAGCACATATCAAGTCTTTGTGCTGTCTCTGGCGACGATGTCAAAACCGCACACTACGAGATGATTGAGATTCCATGGCACATAACTTAGGACAGCATTTGGCTTAATTGTCTCATGAAAACAATACAAAGGCACTTCATTTTTATCCAGGGCACTTACTATTATGGCATTTTGTATGTGCCGGTTTATATTAACAGTGGGCATTTGAAAGTGCCGAAATTACTCTAGTCAAAGCCAACACATAACATGTGCCAGATCTAGGCTAGAATAGGCAAATAAATGTGCTAGTCCTGCGCCATTAGATCGAGGGCAAATATGATGCCACTCTAGTGAAAGTAGGGCACATAACAAAAATTTCAGCGGGAAACGAAAATTTTAACACGTGGACACACTAGGATATATATATATATATATATATATATATATATATATATATATATCTTGATAAATCCCTCGCACACAAACACACTCTGGTCTCCTCTAGAAACAAGCGCACACACGTACTCTCTCCCCCTACCTGGAAACCAAATTCACCATACCACATATCCTCTCTCCTCTCAAATTCTTAATCCCTGATCACTCTCCTCCCAAATCACCCAAATTTCTACTCCATTTCCATCCCAAATTCCCCAAATTGGATCTCCCCATTTCCCTAAATCTGTGTTCAGTTCTCCTCCGAAATTCCCTAATCTTTTTGACCCAAAGCCTCCAAATATGCCACTATGTGAAGCTTTCACAATTGATATCAAGTTGGGGCTACAATCTTGGAGAGGGGATCTAGATCTACGAACTAGGGAACGAGTAGGGCATTCTAGTATGGGAGTAGGAAGGATGAAGCAATCTCATGTGGCGCATCTGGTGGAGAGCAAACAAGCAATTTGGAGAGCACATCACGACAGTAGCATAGTGCATCTTGGTGAGCAACTTCTACTTTTCCTTTATATATATCTTGCTATATATTTTTGTGTGATGCATGGATGATATAAATAAGTTATGTGAACGTTAGAAAATGTAGCTATCTGGATGAAATTTTCTTCTCTGTGATTATGTGTGCATTCTTGGTTGCTGCTGCATTAGAGTACTTGTTTAGATTTTGTTTTGTATATGAATGCTCCAAAAACCCATATAATGCTAGAATAAATAATAGAAAGAGGAACATCAGCTTGTACTACAAGTACTTTTAACATATACTCTGAAATTTAACCTAACCCTATAATTTATTGGAAGCTTGCAGACTATAGTACATTAGCACATAGCAATTGGCATTATAAGCATGGACGAGCGGTGGATGCATTTACCTAGGTAATTGGATCTCAAATCACAAGATTAAAAATTATAACTCTTTTGTTACAAATGGACTGAAGGAATTTATAAAGTTTGCATTAGCCAAGTCTGGAAGAGGTGGTACAATCCATTGCCCTTGTGATGATTTTGTAAATTGTTATTGGTTAGAAGCAAACATAGTGAAAGATCACTTGGGGAATTCTATAAGGTGTTGGTCGATGTTGTGCTTGATAACAACCTTGTTCTACCTAGAGTCCAAGGAGAACCTATTAAAGTAGATGTTGTTGTTGGTCATTGCATCCTATGGCCACACCAAAATGTACAAAATGTCATACACTAGTTGGTATTAAGTATTATTGGTAAAAGTAGGTTGCCTAACCCTATGATTCTATCTAATTGTAGGTTGTGCAACTAGATGAATCTGCTTTGAACATGCCCAAGCCTAGAAAAGGTACTTAGCTTAGATTTTTGGAAGTCTTGTTCATTGTTCAGTCACTTTAGCTCAACTAATGGTTAATTTCTTCATCAAATAACCAAGCGATATGATGGTTTGATGTGAGAGAGATGTATTTTGTTCAAGAAGTGGTGGTATTTTAGCTTTACCCTGCTGAAGACTAGTACTAGTCCTAAAGACCTCATGAAGTGAATCCACATTATTTTTCTTTTTGGTGTTCAGTCTCTTTGAACATTAAAACTAAGATGCTTGCCTCTTTGTGTACAAAGCATGAACTAACTGTTACATGCATGTATGAAGTTATTTGAATTGACCAAAAACAACATTGTATGGTTGAATTTGGTTGTGTATTTGTTCAACTCATGTTATGGTTATATGTATGTTTATATGCCAAATGTGACCCCTACATATATTTATTATGCATACAAAGCTAAACCTTGTATGCTAAATGTGGCACCTATACGTATTTATTACACATGAGAAGCTAAACCTTGATTTGCCGCCAAAGCTCTATTTTGGCATGATTTTTGCCCCTAATTTACAGTAGCGTAACATATTTGCCAGTAAATAATAGCATTATACATGATATATGTGCCAGGCTACTAGTGCTACCGCGGCACTTATATGTGTTTTAGAGTTTAGCAAGAACAACACATATATATGTGCCAGGCTATTACAGCCACCACGTCTATAAGCCGGTCTATCAAACTAGCCATGTCACTTATATGTGCCAGGGTATCAAATGAGATACTGACAGATATACGTGCTAGAATTCACTATGTGCCATACTATAGAATCTCCGATATAATGCTTTGCATCACATAATATATGCCCCTAATAGAATTATGGGACAGTTATGTAGATGCGATGGCATATATAGGTGCTTGGGACTTCATCCTTGTTGTAGTGGCAGCAGGGTGTTAGCGATTGTTCACTTGTAACTGCTCTGTGTCCGGTTCTCTTGGCACTTCTCTATGTAATTAGCTGACTTGGTAATTCTGTTAGCTAGTTAGCTAGGCCTCTGTATGTGTATATGTATCACACTACCTACGATCAATGCATTTGTGTGTTACGTCAGTCTCTTCTAGCTTTCTTTCACAACTGAAAGGGACTATTGATTGATTGACAATGGGCATTGAGGCTATTGATTGATTAATTCGCACAACAATAGGTTGCATCGGAGGCAAACAAAACAAGCAGCTGTGTTGGTTGCACGGTTCACAAATGCGTCGGTAACCATCCAAAAATCACGGTTACCGACCTTTTCGGTCCGGTCCGGTTTCAGAAACCAAACGGTAACCGAAATTTGAATTCAAAAAATTCAAAAAAATAAAAAAATTCAAAAAAACTTTTAAAAAAACTAGACACAATTCTAAGGCCTTCTGTGAAAAAAAATTTCAAAAATAATATCGTTTGCATCATATTCTATAGGGAGGAAGTTTGAAAAAAATGAAAAAAATTGAAGCGTGTGGCTCAGTTATTAACTCATGTTAAGGAAAAGTGTAACATGCAAACACATATTTTTCTTGTGTAAAACGTATTTTAAGAGAATCTTTAAAATTTATTTCACTTTATTTAGAGTTTTAATAAATTCTCTATGATTTTTACAAAGTTCACAAGCACAAAGTAAATATGTTAAGAAATAGCATTGTAATTAACTTTTTCATGTCTACTATTATTTTTCCTACGTAAATCATAGTATAAATAAGCTAATGAGAGTGGTTTCACTAATTTTTGAGGTGTGATGGGTCAGTTATGGATTAATCTAGTCGTAACACATTTACACAATCATGCATGTTACAATAACTAATTCATGAGTTCATGTATTTTTAAAAGATATAGAATCATGTAAGAAGACTAAAAAAAATTAGTTTCATGATTTTTGGATTAGCAAAGAGTAAACTATGCATTTAACTTGGTTTAACAAATACAATTTCTCACAGAAAATTTTAAACTTTTTTATGAGTATAAATACTTTTATCATGTAGATCATGTCACAAGGAAACCAAAAAATTTGTTTCACTTGATTTGAAGCTCAGATGAATTAGTTATTGAGTTTAGAAGATTGAGATAATTTTTGGATTTTTTTGTTGAACTTCACTGAAAATCGAGAAAACCGCTCGATAAATCGAGAAAACCGAACAGTTACCGACAATGCAGAAAATTCGAGAAAACCGCTCGATAAATCGCAAAAACCGCTTAGTAGTTACCGAATGGCTAAAATCACAATTTTTTTTCCAAATTTCAAATTTTGCCAAATGAATTTTCTCCGAATTTTTTTGAATTTTTGACCGGTAACCGCGGTTATCGCGAATTTTCGGTTACCGACGGAACTCGGTAACTGAGCTCCGATCGGTAACTTTAACCCTGGTTGGTTGGTGTTGGCAGCAGCACGTAGCAGTGGTGGCTCTAAGAGATAGCCATGCATGAACTTGGATCCGGAAGGCGCATCTCCGGTGGGCGATATCGTGGGTCATGAGTGGGCATCTGGCTGAGTGGACGGACCGGGTGTCTGGAAGGACCGAGCACGTGAAGTCACGAGTGCGGGAGCGGCGGAGCGTGGACTCAGGCGCTCAGCGGTGGGCGGCAAGGGCGGCGCGCAGGGCAGGGGCAGCGAGGACGATGAGAGTGACAGAGCGCGACGGCCGACAGTGACGGCGCATAGGGTAGGGGTGGCGAGGACGGCGGGAGAAGATGAATGCGATGGCTCATGCGCTCTATGGCAATCAGCAGGGGTAGCGAGGAAGGCGGGGGCGGCACTCCAAACGGCTAGAGTTGGACCGTTGGAGGCAGGAGGCCGATGGGAATGGAGACGTGAAGGCCACAGGCCAGTCTGCCAGTGGAATACTGAGCTTTGCCCCTTTGGTGTCTTGTGGGCTCAAATAAAAATACGGGAATCCAGCTGGAATTCTTTGAAGAAAAACGAGATTTCGAAAATACAGTCAGGAAAATAGCTAAAACGTTTACGGCTCTGCTTTCACATTAAATTTCATATTTTCGTCCTATTGTTTAAATCCCGAAAATACAAAAATGATTGGGAGAAAAATAGAAAACGGAACGGACTTCTTCCATCCGTTTTCATCCCTAGGCCGTCATTGTTGTTGCTGCATTCGTTCTATTCTAGTTTGCCAGTATCAGTTCTTTCTTGTGTTGCGTGGTGCACGTTTTTTTCTTTTTCTTTTTTGGCGGGGAAACGAAATATATTACTCCACACCAGAAGTTATACAATCATCTTCAACAAGATGAGAAACAAAATTCACCGACTGACCTTCCCAAATCATGGACAAACCCTGAGTACGGCTGTGTTTTGCTAACTCATGGCAAACTCTATTCTGACTACGAGTAATTTTCCTAAACTCCAAAGCTCTACCATTAGAACGTAAAAACTTTAGCCCCCTCACAATATGGGCAAGACTTGATCTATCCTCCTCTCGCGCTTCCACTAGGCATAACACATTCACACTATCCGTCTCCACAATTAATGGCGTGGACACATACTGCTGCGCCAGCACAATCCCCTCTAAACAGGCCACAAGTTCCGCCTCCAACGCCTCAGTGCAGTGAGACAATGGCCTAGAGGCAGTGATTATAGCTCGCCCCTGACAGTCACGCACAATCATACCAATTCCAGCTCCACCATTCTGGGCAGAGAAAGACCCATCCACACTCAGCGTGTGCCAACCAGCAGGTGGCTTGGTCCAGTGTTTCAGCATCTGAGGTTGAGTCTCAGTACTACGGCGTAGCCTCTGAATTTCAGCTACAGACTGCCCAATAACCTGCTTTCCTTTCATAATGTCCCGGTGAGGGTATTGCTTGATCAACAAAAGAGATTGGACATAGCTTTCCAAGAATCTCCTGGACGCCTCCACCGACGGAGCCGGCTTATAGTGCACCAACTCATTCCGTACATGCCATATACGCCACAGCAACATCAGCAAAAATATATGATCAGTGTTCGAAATTTCATTTAACAGACATAGCAGCCAGTTCGTACCTTCAATTTAGATTTGTTCAGCTGAAGGAAGGGGCCAAACTTCTCTCATTGCCATCCACAACACCCTAGCATTTGGGCACCGGCATAAGGCATGGTAAATATCCTCCTTCTCAGTGGCACAAACACTACAGATGTTGTCCACCTCCAGATTACGACAACACTTATTATCACGAGTTGCTAAACAGTTTGTCGCCACTCGCCAAGCAAATATACGAACCTTTTGCGGTACCGGACATTTCCAAATATGCTGCCAAACTGGATTGCTCCCATCCGGCCGAATACTGGATGCCACCCCACCTTCTTCTCGGCTCAGAAGGTCCATAGCCAGCCTGTATGCACTCTTCACAGAGAAGATGCCATTTTTCTCAAGATGCCAAGCTAGGAAATCATTTTCCTGCCGTGGAGATGTCTTGATCTTCACAATGTCCTCTACATCCAGTTGCATGAAAATCTGGTTTAGCTTTTGCACATCCCACACTCCATTGTCATCCAAAAGGTCTGATACACGTTTCACTCTACAATTACCTTGCAAACTTATGACTCGACAGGAGTTGTCCCTTGGAATCCATGGATCCCTCCAGATCCTGATATTTTTGCCATTTCCCACCCGCCAGATAAGCCCCTGTTTCAGAAGTTCCAGCCCATATTCGATGGCACGCCATGTCGGAGAGGCATTTGCAGCAAACACGGTGTCCCCCAAGCAACCATTCGGAAAATACCTCGCCTTCAACACCCTTGCACAAAGGCTATCCGGTCTGACAATGAGCCGCCAAGCTTATCTCGCTAATAACGCTTGGTTGAATAATTTCATGTCCCGAAAGCCCATACCTCCACAATACTTCGGCTTGGATAATGTCTCCCAAGAACTCCAGTGAGTCCTCCTTTTGCCAGCTTCCACTCCCCACCAAAAATTCCAGGACAATTTTGTGAGATCTTCAAGCACCAATTCCGGAAGCTTGAACACCCCCATAACATAAACCGGGATTGCCTGGGCTACCGATTTGATCATAATTTCCTTCCCACCACTAGATAAACAATTGGCATCCCATTGCAAAATCCTTTTACTAAGCTGAGCTTGTAAGCTTTGGAATTTCCCCCTCTTCATTCTACCCTCAGGCGTTGGCAAGCCCAAGTATTTTGCCTCAAAAGCTTCGTGCTCAACAGCCAACAGGGACTTCATAGCTTGCTGATCGTGTACTGGGCATGTCTCACCGAAGAGTATAGAACACTTAGCCGGATTTATAAGTTGACCAGTCCCTTTTTCATAGACTTCCAGTAAGTTCTTTACATTAGCCGCCTGGAAGTTATTTGCCTTGAAGAATAACAGTGTGTCATCGGCAAATAACAAATGAGAAACTCCCGGGGCACGCCGGCAAATACAGACTGGAGATAAATTCCCCTTTATTGCTGCATCCTTAATTAAAGCTGACAAACCATCAGCCACAAAAAGAAATAAAAACGGGGATAAAGGATCACCTTGACGGAGGCCTCTCGTTGGGGCAAATGCATCCAAAAGGGCTCCATTAAATTTTACGGAGTACCTCACCGAGGTCACACATGACATAATCCATTTGACCCACCGGTGAGCAAAGCCCATTTTCAACATTGCTTGCTCCAAAAAGAGCCAGTCCACCCGATCATATGCCTTCGACAAGTCCAACTTATATGCACAATAAGATCTTTCCGGTCTCTTAGTTTGCTGGATGTGATGAATGCACTCAAATGCAACCAAGGCATATCCGAGATCAAGCGCCCCTGTACAAAAGCACTCTGATTTGGCAAGATAATCCTATCCAGCAACGACCTTAACCTATTAACCAAACACTTGGACACAATTTTGTAAAGTACATTGCATAGACTAATAGGACGGAAATCTTTTAATTCAACTGGGCTATCAACTTTTGGAATCAAAATAATCGACGTATTATTGACTCCCTCCGGCATTACCTCGGACTCGAAGAAATTCCTCACAGCACCTATAATATCGCGTTTCACCGTCTCCCAGTTTCTTTGGTAAAACCGCGCCGGGAAGTCATCCGGACCTGAGGCCTTGATCGGGCCAATTTGAAACACCGCATTTGAAATCTCCTCATCAGACATCTCCCTACATAACATTTCATTCATTTCATCTGTTACATGCGTGTCAATCAATTGGACAATGGCATCAGGGTTAATCGAATCATCTTTTGCGTAAAGTGCCCTGAAATAGGAAGTGGACATCTCCTCCATAACCAACTGGGCTGTTTGGATATTACCATCAACATCTTTCAATTTAGAAATAGCATTTTTCTTTGCTCTCCAAACCGCTATGTTCTGGAAGAACCTTGTGTTTCTATCCCCTTCTTTCAGCCAATTAATTCTAGATCTTTGTAACCAAAGCATCTCTTCCCTATAAAGCAATTCATTCATTTGATCCTGCACAGAACGGATTTCCTTTCTATCAGCCACCGGATTCATGCTGAGATCATGCAGTTTCTTCCTCACACTCTCTAATTGACGCCGCACATTTCCAAATTTTCGCCTCCCCCAAGCTTGTAAAGTCTTCATGATGCTTGACATTGCACAACTAATACCTCCCAGATCAGTTTTTCCCCTGACTCCTGCCAAGCATTAGCAATTATCTCCGGAAGCTCAGGTTCCCTCTCCCACATTATCTCATAATGTTTGCATTTACTCCGTTGACCCATCTGCCTTACTGTCAATAGCTGCACAAGAACAGGGCAATGATCAGAGCATGGAGACACAAGATGAACAACCTCAGCTTCACTGAATAAATCTCGCCAAGACTCGTCCGCTACCGCCCTGTCGAGACGCACCTTCACATTCCTCCTACCCTCTCTACCATTATTGTACGTGAAAGGCAAACCTGAAAAACCTAAATCCTTCAACTCACAAACCTCCAGCATATCCCTAAAAGCCTTCATCTGTCTCTCCCCCCTTGGCGTATGAGAAAAATGTTCAAACTGCCATAGGGCCTCATTAAAGTCCCCTAACACCATCCATGGTAAAACTGAACTTTGCTTAATATCCCTCAAAAGTGACCACATAATATGTCGGTTTTCTGTTCTAGGTTCACCATAAACACAAGTGAGATGCCAAAGGGGACCATCCTGGGACATACGGACATACGCATCAATATATCTCTCATTTATTCCTTTTATTTCTACGTACAATTGATCATGCCAAAAAAGAGCTAAGCCTCCACTACAACCATCACTACTCACTCCTACAAAACCACCTAGACCAAGCCTGCTACGAAGACGCCTAACTTTTTCACTTTTCTGCCTTGCCTCACACAAAAAAAACAAGCTTAGATTTATTCATTTTGACTAACTCCACCAGATCATGAACTGTCGGGTCGTTTCCAATTCCCTGACAGTTCCAACTTAGGCAATTCATTGCTCCTGACGGAGCACCACATGTGGCTCCGTCAGTTTACCAGCAGCCCCTGAGCTGGTTGCTTCCCTATCCATCACACTTGCCGTCTCCACATCCCTCATCACCTGGTCTGTTACAACAGGTCCTACAGGGGGGGTTCAATTTCTTTTTCTTCACAGATCCTCCCTTATTCACCAATTTCTACGCCAACGACTGCTCCTTGTGCTGTTGCCCCTCTTGATCTCCCAACTGATCTGCACCCCTACTGAGCCTTGAGGAAACATCCTCCATAGATTCAGATGCCCCAAGGGAATCCAACGTTAAAGGCAAATCACGCAAGGCTGGAATAAGTTCACTTGAAGTTAGAGGCAAGCTGGTGCCCAGACCCAATGGTAGCTGCTCTGTGACCATGCATGTATCCTCCTGATCACCTTGCTCCCCGGCCACCTTCAAATGAGAAACCTTTTTTGCTAATTCTCTGACCGCAGGTATGTTCCTTTTTTTATCCTGAGCACCAACCACTTCCCCTCCACCTAGCTTAACTTGTGCCGCTCCTTCAGGAACCATCTGTGCAGCACCACGCCGATTAGAGGCAGAGCCTGCACTGCCAGCTTGTTGAAAGTTCAATTGGTGCTTCACCGCCGTGCTAGACTCAGCCTTGACATGACCAAAACGCCTCTGTGCAAGCTTCAGCGGGGAACACCTTAACTCTGCCGAATACCTCAGCAAGGAATCCCCTTCCAATGTCCTCTCACATTCCCTATCCGAGTGCCCCATGAAACCACAAAGGAAGCAAAAGTACGGAACCCGCTCATACCTCAAGTCAAACTGTTTCACCACCTCCTTGCCCTGGACTTTAACCTTAACTGGAAGCTTGATCTTTAGAGAACGATCCACTGGCAGCTCAATTCTGACACGAAGGAAGTCATGCTTATTGCGGCCATTTGCTTCCACATCCACTTCAATCACCCAACCAAGTTTCTTCCCGAGAGTTTCACCAGCACCTCGAGTCATCATCCCAAGAGGCAGATCGTATATCCTTACCCACACCGGAATAGCATTGAGTGGAATCTCCGAAGGCTGAGTAAAGCCGTCAAAAGGCGCGACGATCAGAGCATCACCCCTATGAACCCACGGTCCCCCCTTCAGAACAAAGACAAAATCACCCTCTGACTCAAATGTGACGATGAACAGGTTGTCCCTCAACGCCTTGTAGCTGAAATCCGTGCGCAGCATCCATGCCCGCTTGAGATCATCGAAGAGAGCCGCTGGGTTTGGTCGTTTTAGCGAGTAATATCTCGCAAGAATCGTCCGAAGTCCCGCTGCCTTCGCCTCTGCCTCATCAATCACAAATTCTACTAGATAATCTTCCTCCTCCACATCACCCTCCAGATGTGCGCTTGGGCCCATGTTGATTATGACCTCTGTCGAACACTCCCCCTTCTTCTTCACCTCCGGCGGATTGGCCAGATTCCCAATCATCAGAGCCGTAGAGGGCACCCCGCACGTCTCCGGCAGCAAATCCAAACCCGGCTTTGCCACCAGCAGGTGCCCCATCACAGTGTCGTCAGCCAACTTCGGGTGGGCAGATTCCTTAGCGGAATCCCCTTGTTCACCCCCATCGACAGACGACACATGCGACATGGCACACACCGATGAGATCAAGCCGCCTGGATCACAGTCTTGAATTGCTACGAATAAGAACTTCCCAGATGTCCAAATCAACCCTCTCACCTTGCTTTTATAGTCGTGCCTCAAACCCAATTCGATTCGGAGACGCCCCCCCTCTTCCCTATCCAAGCGCCTCAAATCATCGAAGGACTCCTTCCACAGATCGAATTCCAACTCCTCCCTAAAGGAAACACCCCCAGATTCATCCATCATCACAGACATTGATCTATCCCCAAACTCCGGCTGGCACAACTCAGAGCCCTGTACTCCCAGCCTTGGAAGGCACCAGATGACGCTCGTAGACCACCTCAACCCATTGTCCCCTAGGGACTCCTTCATCAGATCGGAGTCAAACTCCATCACATCCCCAACAACTCGAGGATTCGGTTGAAGGCGCCCGGTCTTCCAGTCGCAAACGCCCAAGCCCCAAGCCGCAATCAGACCTCCGCCGTCGCCCGACGTGACGATAACCATCTTGACCAACATGCGACGCACAAATATAACCATCAACGGATCGGAGACGGGCTCCATCCAGACTCCAAGCCGGCGCGCGATGCCGGCGGCGCTGCCTGGTCGCCCAGGCATTGCCAGCCCTAGCCTTCCGCCGCCGGTGCACGTTTTTTTCTAGATCGTGCGTCACACATTTTGCATCAAGGGAAAAGGTACAGAGTTTGTGATGACACGGTGTTCACATAGACAAGCTTGTGATGATGTGGCATAATAAAAAATAGAAAGCAATGGAACCTACATGGCAGCCTAAAAATTCCGTCTTCTTCCTCCCTCTTCTCTCTACTATGCTTTCAATCCCCATTCGCCATGATCAGACCTTTGAAGCTCCCAAATTTCTCCAAATTTTGCATCCTGGTACACAATCACATCGTCATAACAAAATTTTATTGACTTTAACAAATGTTTATTTTACGAAATAAGTTTCATTTGAAATCTCAACGTAACATTCCAAACTGGCCTTAAAAGGAACGCTTATTTATTTAAAATTTAACACATGGATTCAAGGAGCCGTTTTGGTAAAAGGTAAAACTACTGATATGACCTATGGACAGTCCTTGCCGAAGCCGGGGTTCCTGCCAACCAGGGTTCGAAAAATCATCGAAAATCACTCGATATTCATGAAAACTGCTTAATTCGGTCCACACCAAATTCTGAATTCGACTGGTTTTTAATATAAATTCAAAAAATAAATAAATTGAAAAAATTATAAAAATTCTAAAAATACAAGAGACAATTCTAAGGCCTTCAGTGAAAAAAATTTCAAAAATAATATCGTTTGCATCATAATTTATATGGAGCAAGTTTGAAAAAAATACTAAAATGGGTCATATGAACATAATGATTTGGCCCATTACGTTAAGGAAAAGCTTAAAATGTAAATATATATTTTTCTTGTGTAGCGTGTCTTAACAGGATCTTTAAAATTTGTTTCACTTCATTTAGAGTTTTATTAATTTCTTCATAATTTTTACAAAGTTCGCAAGCATAAAGTAAACATGTTAAGAAATAGCACTATAATTAACTTTTTCATGTCTACCATTATTTGTCCTACATAAAAAATAGTATAAGTAAACTAATAAAAGTGGTTTCACTAATTTTGCAGGTGTTATGGGTTAGTTATGAATTAATCTACTTGCAACATATTTACACAACCTTGCAAGTTACAATAACTATTTCATGAGTTTGTGTATTTTTACAAGACATAGGATCATGTTAGAAGACTAACAAAATTAGTTTCATAATTTTTGGATTAGAAAAGAATTAACTATGCATTTAACTAGGTATAGAAATATATTTTCTCAGAGGAAATAAACAACTTTTTTATGAGTATAAATACTTTTATCATGTAGATCATGTCACAAGTAAACCAACAAATATGTTTCACTTAATTTGAAGCTCAGATGAATTAGTTATCTATTTTACAAAGTTGTGCTATTTTTTGTTTTTTTAACTTCACTGAAATTCGATAAAACCGAACGGTTTTTGATAAAACTAAATGGTTTTTGATGGAATTCGAGCGGCTTTTAATTATAAATGAAATGCGTGAAATGCGGTTGGTTTTCGATGGAATTCGAGCGGTTATCAAATGGTATGTTCGCCTGAATTTTACCTCTGGTTTATAAATTTGATCAAGGGAATTTGTCTGAATTCTTGTCAAATTTTGAACAAATTTTTTAGTTTTTGCGAGTATCGGAAAATCACTGAGGAACGGTTTTTTGATCCTAAACGAATTTTCAAACCTTGGTAGCAACCCGCGCGCCACAAAGGTGGGGCTCGGGACCCGCAACTAGAAACTCATGGCCACAAAAATACCGAAACTGAACAAGGAAACCGTAACCAAACTGATTAACCAGTTGAGACATAGCAATATAAGCCAGTTGGTTCTGATAAGCTGTTTACATTTTCTATTTAAAATCGAAATAATATTGCCAGTTGGTTCTGATAAGCTGTTTACATTTTCTATTTAAAATCGAAATAACCGAACTAAAATATTGCGGTTAATTAGGTTCAGTTTCTATATTTTCTCTAATTTGTTTGGCTCCCAATTTTCAAAAACCAAAATTTTAAAAAACCAACAAACCGAACCAAAATTATAGTACTAACCGAATGTCCACCCCTAAAAATTCATGCATGCTCAGTGTGTAGTCTCAAAAGCCATTTTCTTCATTATTTCATGACCTATTTGTTGGGAGTATTTGAAAGTGAACTAACATCTATCACATTTCCTATGAAATTCTAGTTCCAAACGAGAATATATGACCACCTCACTGTTGAATTAGTTGCGAATTCATAAATCATACTTATGAATCTCGATCATGTTATCTAAAATCAAAATTCCATAATCCTATTTAGTGTGGACAAAAGTGTAAGAGATACGGTATCCGTACGTGGGTCTGCCCTAATAGGTGGATTGATCTCCAAGTGGATTTTTGAACTACTCCAGGAAATTGGTGACAATCAACAATAATTTTATATGCCCTCTAAATAATGTCGATTTACCTAGTCGGGGAATATAAATGTACTTTCTCATTTTTCTAAGAATAATAAAGGCAATATATGTGGCTTTTGTATGTTTGACTGGCCCTTTTGCATCGTTAAAGGGGAATTTTAAGGTACACTCACTTTAATGGTGAAAACTGGTCGGATTTTTCCGTCCGCCCATCCGATTTATATGGATTTTGGATATCGGATATCTGAAAGAAATATCGGATTGGATCTTAAATAGTTTTATTGGGTATTTGATTCAGATACTGGGAGGCAGGTATCCGTTGGATATCGGATATCCCAGAATAAAATCGTATATATACGAAGACTATCTAACAGCTATCCAAAACTATCTTTCAGAGCTTGTAACGTTTTCATACCGAGTCGGATGAAGACGATCTTTATATAAAAATTGTAACCCTCAATGAAATCTACAAGTTTCTAGTTGATACTTTTTTCATTTAAAGTTATTAATGTATTCAAATAATTAATATAAATTTCATTCAGCATATAGGGTACTCATAACTTTTCTAATTTCGCTGTAATATAACTCATTCTATAAAAATATATTATTGATTTGCTTATTGGACCTCTAATGTATTTGAGTTTTGGATATGTGAAATAGTCGAATAATCATAACATATGCGATATATATGGTTGTTATTTTTACTCAATATCTAAATAAATATTCATGACCAAATAATCATAACATATCCAAATTTGTAGTTTTATGAAACTATTATTTAAATATCTAGTTTTATGATAATTTTATCAAAGTATACGTAGATTTGCAAAATTTACTCAACTTTTAAATTGTTGACTAGCATTAGCTTTTAAAAGTATTTAATTTTAAAACATAAAAATAATATATGCATATTTGTCAAAAAATACTTTTATAATATCACATATTTATTGGATTTTTTAAATTAGATATGGTATACGTAACACCCGAAGGTACAATTTGGCTTAAGCCCACTCACACACTAGCTGACCCCACACACTTCAATCTGCTTACACATCTGCCCTCACTTTGCGTAAATCTGTTAACCTAGGTTGGAGAACCTACCTTATATATTGGTTAAGCTCTAGCTAGCCAAACTAGGTGGAAACTAAATTTCATCACCCTATTGCACACGTACATAGGCTATACTTAGGTCTAATCTTATATGGGTCGGATGTCATATACATCCCTTCCTAATGACTCGACATCATCGTTGACCCAACAACCCATAATTGTGGCTAATGACCATGAGCATTCCCTTACCGGCACAAGTGCCATGCCGTGTGCCCTGTACGGCTCACTCGTGCCATGCACCATATGTCTGCACAAGTTCATGTAACCGTAATGATTAGCTCTGATAGTATTTGTAACATCTTTGAGCCTAATAATCTAGCTTAGGCTCAATTATGCGCTAGATGGGCCACGCACGCACTTCAACTACTTATGCTTTCGTTGTCATCCCTGCACATAAAAGAGTTAACCAGGGCTTGAAGCTATTGTAGCACCTAGGCTTATATATTGGTTAACCTTAACAAGACAAGCAAGAGACTACACTTTCTTACCCCGTGCACATATACATATTTTATACTTGAGTCTAATATTATATAGGCCGGATGTCACAGTATACTTACAAAATATTCTTTTTACAAAACGTGTACAAAGCAAAGTGATTCCAGCATTCGCTTGACATAAATGCCCCCGCCCCCCTCTTCCGTGAATGTTGTGTTTTCGTTGGAAATTAAACCTTCCCTGATTGTTAGTACATGGTGAGTAAATAATGATTTCGTATGTGTACTATCACTCTTTTTAAATATATTAATTCTAATAGAAAATGATGACGATAACTACGCTTGACTGCCATGCTATTATTCAAAACTTTAAATATTTGCATTGTGAGATTGTGATTATGTCTTTTTATCTGACCAGAAGGGAGAGATGCTAGTATAAGCTCACAAATAAAGTAGATTATCTATACGACAATAATCCACTGCAGCATCCCGGCTTGTCTCTCTCACCTACCAAAATCTTAGCTGCCTCCTACAAATCTTGAAGCAAAGTAGACGGTGAGAACTCGACCCTTATTTGTCGCTCTCTCACCTACCAAAATCTTAGCGGCGGCCTACAAACCTTGAAGCAAAGGCCCGTAGCCAACTGCAGTACTCCGGTAAGTTCTAACTCCATGATGTCTGCATGCAGAAGTATTATTCCCCGTTCATTAGCAGCCCGTATGACCTTGACTGCTGACACGACTAGTTTTTTAAGCCTTAGCAAGGGGTACAAGTGCATATCTTAATATTCTGCACGACTCAGTGAGCAGCGACGGACACATCATATTTCTATGGTGATCCACAAGGCGTCTGAGCCTATTCGAAGTAAGAGTCTGTTTGTTTCGATCTGATTCTGACTTTTACTTTTGTCAGAGATCTAAAATCAGAAACTCAAATAAATAAGTTTACTGGAAAATGGTTTTTAAAGAAATAAAAACTGTTTTTGAGAAAATAAATTAGAAATTAAAAAACTAGTTTTTCTGAGAAGTAGTGTACTGAGAAGCTAAAATATTGTTATAAAATCTAACAGCTAAAATTAAAAACAGTTTTTAAAAAATCAAAAACACAGATTTTTAAAAAGCCAAAAACAGAAATACAAACCAACAGACCTAAGGCAGACATACGAGCGGGGCTAGAACCTCCGCCGGTTCAGCTCACAACTGGAGCGTTGCTGCAGTGCTACCAGCACGTTCGCGTGACACAACTAGTTATTAGTTCAAATTTATGTTTTCTCACGTTTGTGACTCTGTGGCCAAAAATCAGCGTTTAAATAAACTTTTTATTAGGTCATTGAAAGATATTGGGGCTGGCTAAGCCGCCGTTTAGAGCATGTACAGTGGTGTCGCCCTTTGGCTACCTCTTAAAATCTAAATAAATTTAAATATGCGTAACGCCCTGTGTCTTAGTATTTAAATGTAGCCAAAATTCACACTAATTTTTAATGCACCGATGATGGCCTTTCAGATTCTACAAGCTGGGTAAATCTGGTTTATCATTCTGTTCATCTCTAACAATTGGAAGGGGTGGCATTTTTTTTTTATCAAGGGCGTCATTTTCTGAATGTTTCAGCTGCTACCGTTCACTCATGTAATAATAATACAACAGTAGGCACTGATGATAAGCAGAACGTGGCAACTGCTTACAAGGTAATCACATATATCATACTCCCTCCAATTATAAAGACATATCATTTTAATAAGGCACAGTCTCATTACATATCTTTTGATTATTAATTTTGAATAAAATATATTTATAAAATTTGTAATATTATGAAAATATTTTAAAATAAATTTACACATATAATTTTAAAATTTTTAAAATAAATATTTTAAAAGCCCTTGTTATATTTTTAAAACGATATATATTTTTGACAGTACATTAATAAATAAACAAGCCTACTAGTGCAGTTTCACTCTAGCGTGTCATGTGGCAACCAAGGGTCCGTTTGGTTCAAGGGATGAGGTGGGATGGGATGGGATGATCTCTATTTTTGTGTTGTTTGGTTCAGGGGATGAGGTGGGGTGGGATGGGATGGAATGATCCCTCTTGAGTAATATTCTCTCAATATGCTGGATAAAGATATCTCTCAAAATATATGAGATGAAGCTATCCACCTTTGTTAATCATACACATTAGTAAAATGATTAATGATATTAGTATACTTGTATTACTTATTAGTACATATTACTACGAGATTAGAATTGGTAAGGGTTAATGTACTAATTATTACTAATTAATGAGCTAATTAGAGTATGATTATGGTTAATTAGTATATTTTATTGTTAATTAGTAATAATTATGGCAAGAGTAACGTTAATACATGTTGGTGCATGTTGATTAGTGTATTATTAATAATTATTATTTAAAATTAAAAAATATAATTAGTTGAAGATTCTCATCCTCATCCGTCCTTGTCCCTTCAACCAAATAAAAAAAAGACTCATCCCATCCAACCAACCAAACAAAAAACAGGATTATCCCATCCCTAAAAACAGGGACGACCTTATCCTATCATACTTTGTCTTCCAACTAAACGGACCCCAAAAGGACAACGGAAACGTGTAATACGAGATGAAGAGAGGAATCATGTGTCTCTCTTCACAAAGTCTACCCTCGATCGAGATATGTTAGTTCCAACCTGCCGATCTGCTTGTCATATAGTAGTACTTCTTTATATAATTTACACAAGTCGCTATGTACTTGGACAAATGTATTTATAAGATCGTTAGACCATCTTCAATCATATTCTTTTTATTTTATTCTTTTTCTGATTTTTTTTTTCTGTTCTTATTTTCTTTATTTCTTCTCATCTCCAACAACTTCTCTTCGAGGGAAATCGTAAAGGAAAAAAAAAAAGAGAATCCCATTTTGTAGAGAATGACCCTAAAAATCACTTCGTGCCGGGAACCGTAAAGGAAAACCGTTGGAGCGCTGAAGAGAACGAAAATTCCGTCGCGAAGGGATTCTGGACCCTGAATAGAAACTGTTGAAGATGATCTTAATAGCTAGCATTTTGCCAAACGCGCGCACATCCGTTGATGAAAAGAAGGATCTGTATGTAATAAGCAGCAGGTCTATTTGGTGGCAAAATGGACAAAAAGAAATGAAAAGAAACACTACTACAAAACCTATCATTAGTGATGATTCAAAATCGTTATCAATGACGGGTATTAAATCGTTACTAATTACTAGACACTGATAGTCATCAGTGTCGGTTCTATAACCGTCACTAAAAATTAATATCACTGTTGGTTCGTGAATCCAACCGGCAGTGTTGCCCTTTTCCACAAATAAAAATAAAAAAGTATGCTCCCCCGAGCCGCTCCCATTAGCTGCCACCCACCATTGCCTGTCGCTCAAGCCACTGTAGGATCTAGCGCCCTCCGTCGTCGCCGACCAGAAGCTGTCTCAACAGAGCTGTGACCCACCTCCCCGCTCGATTACGCCGACCCACAGCTCTTTCACCTCATGATGCGCAGCGCCATTGACGCCTTCCCCACTGTCCACTTTTCCCGCTTCGGCTGCCCTATCCTCGGCGACCCTGTCGGAGGGTGAACTCCTATCACAGGGATCCGGAGGGATCTCTTTTTGAGATTCGGCCGGGGGGTGATTCTGAATCTACTTGCGGGAGAAATAAATGGGCGTAAATGCGATAGCAGGTGGGATGAAATGATCTAATGCAGAATGCAGTAAATGCACTAGAGGTATTTTTAGACAGGTTCGGACCGCACTGAGCATAATACCCTACTCCTGTGTGGATGTTATAAATGCATTGAGAATGTCTCTCAGGGATGTTGCTGGTTATAAGAATGTTTGTCTATCATAGAGCTTCGGGCTCCTTGTTTTTCGGTGGTCTCAGCTTCTGTGCTTGTACTGAGTGTTCTTCTGTCTTCGGTTTTCGTCTGAGAGTTGGAGAGCTGGATTCGAGTCTAGATTCGACCTCCACCGACTCCTCTTTAAATACCCGCCGGCGATAGCATGCCCCAAAAGGGAGGGCACGGGTTCCAAGGCGCCATAAATAGAAAAGCAGTCATTATGGGCTGCTGCACGAAGTGACAGCGGGGTTGAAAATGCGCCCCCCGCCTGGTCTCGATCGTCATGATGGCGTTGGCAACGGGCGTCGCGGAGAGCGCCCACCGGGCAGCCACAGAGCAGCTCGGCGTGCCCGCCCGGTCTTGTTCACCTAACACAGCAGGGCGGCAGGCAGGGCGCCTTGGGCCTTGCGATGCTATCTCGAGGTGCACCGGATGACGCGGTATGGGACCCGCGCATTAAATGTCCCCACGCCCTTCTGCCAGGATGTGGCAGGGACTGACACCGAGCGTGGTAGGAGCAGTTGGAAGTGACAAGCTACGCGCCTTCTTAAATGCGACATCGGGCCTTTCACTGGCTGACGCCTCACCGCTGGACCCCTGTGAAGGCCACCGGCGAAGGACTTCTTGGGCCGTCGGGGAATCGAGTGCTCGGGGGCCACTGTTCACGGCCCCGAGCACTCTCTCCCGGAATTGACTGTTCAGATCCTCGGGGAACCGAGTGCTCGGGGGCCGCTGCTCGCAGCCCCGAGCACTCTCTCCCGGAACTACCTTCCTTGAGTCCTCAGGGTACTCGGGTGCTCGGAAGCCACTGTTCGCAGCCCCGAGCACACCCTTCCCGGTACTCGGCTTTTCTGGTCGTCGGGGGACTTGGGTGCTCAGGGGCCACTGTTCATAACCTCGAGCACTCTCTTCCCGGCACTTGGTCTTCGCGGATCATCAGGGAACTCGGGTACTTGGGGACCACTGTTCATGGCCCCGAGCACCCCCTCCTTGAACTTAGTCTTTTCGTATTTCGCGGAGATGATCTCCGCGGGAGGACTCCACGTGGCAAGCTGCTGACCTAGCCTCGGGATTCGGGGACCCCTGGTTCCTGATTCACCGACAGACCCCTTCCGCCTCCTACGACATGGCCTGGCGTGCCCACTCTGACTCCGACTCCCCATCCAAGGCCACTTCCGAGGACTACCACTGCTTTGCCATCGCTCACGACCCCCACACTTGCGCCTACTCCGTCCTCTCCATCGACGACTACCACTTCGGCCTCAACGCCAGCAAGCCCTGTCGCACCGCCACCATCGCCCCTCCACCCCCGCCTGCCCTCTCCCACTCCTAGTTCGCCCAAGGCACTTACCTCGCCTACCTCGGCGGCGACAACCGATGCAAGCCCATGCTGCACTACCTGCGCCGCCTCCTCTTCGCCCTCGCCAAGGCCCGCTATCTCAATCGCACGAGAGAGAGAGAGACAACGAGCAAGAGAGAAGAGAAGAGAGAGAGAGCGATGAGTGGGGATGGGAGGAGGACGGGACTTAGAATTTTTAGTGGAGCGAGGACGTGCGGACATGAGGACGTGAAATAAAAGTGGATTGAATGTAAACTTTGGGTTCGATCTACTGTATCAGTGCTGGTTTGTAACACGAATCGACACTGATAGTCGATATCAGTGTCGGTTCTTAGCAGCTCTATTATAATTCAGACATAGAATATTAAAAACCAACAATAATATATTTGCACTGTCAATTCTTGCACAACTGACAATAATGAGCCATCACCTATAACCGGTTCTATAGTAGTAAAACGAAAACATGCCGAACACACATCTTCTTTTAAATAATATAGTCCATCCATACATGTAGAGGCTATTCAATTCATACCTGCGGCTGCGGGGTTAGCAATTGTTCAAGCTAAGCTATCATCTATCATCAGTTCTATGATAGTAAAACGAAAACATGCCAAACACACATATTCTTTTAAATAACATAGTCTCTTCGTACATGTAGAGACTATTAATTTCATCCCCGCGGTTGCGGGGCTGACAATTGTTCAAGCTAAGCTATCATCTAGTATATTAATTTATAGCACATAGTCTCTCCATGCATGTAGAGTTGGCAATTGCTCAAGTTCAGCAGGTACCGAAGCATTGAGGAAGAATTATTCGGAGCCGTCCAGTAGTTGTTTACCAGAGCTATCTAATTCCTTTCAAGCAATGAGGTGGAGGAAACTGAAAGCGAATAGAACTTACTGCCAAATGCTAAACAAGCACAGAGCCGGCAGCAGCCTTGTTGAGCAACATTTTTGGATGTCATGCCGATAACATTCTTGATATCTGTCAAATCATGGAGGACGGAGCGGATCCCTTGTCATCATCAGCTGCTCCAAAATCATTATATGAGATGGTTATAGGTTCCGTATCTGTAAAAGTGATTGTGATATTGTGATATTGATGGTTACAATTTAGTCTGTAATAGAGCTACATATAAACGGATCTAAATAAGACATCCGTCTGTCATATAGCTACACACATATCAATTTCGCAATACATAGAAACAGATTTTTCTGAAAAACTATATGTGCATATTAATGGTAATAAACGGTTTTTGTTGAAACACATTTGTATAAAGTGTCACGGACGATTTTTTAAAAAAAAAACCATCTATATGTCCTTTCCCTATCAAAACCCATTTTAATTCGCGATTGCCTTCATAATATGGCATATATCACACAAAAATATGTATCATATAAATAAGAATATTATATACATATACATAAAAGCATCACACAGATATATATAACGCATAAGAACACATATATATGACACATAAAACACATTGCTTAGCAGCATACATTGTTCAGAACATAAACATATACACAATCCCTAATTATATCGTCTGGTCTTTGAGGATTGAGCTTTAACAATATATCTGTATTTCACCACAATCTCAGCAAAAATATTGTCTTCGTACATCATCTCGCTGTCATCCAGATCAGACTTCATCCTACTAACTTGGTCATGCGCCACAACCAAACAACATTACTTCTAATCTATTGTCATTGTTAAGTAAGAAATAACGGTTCAAATCAGTCTTTCACTTCATAAAAATATCTCTATTGTGAAGAACAATAATAGAGAAATTTTTATCAAAAATAAAATATAATAGAACACGATTCACAGCATAAAGTAGATCCATAGTGATGCCCTTCACAACAGCGAAGAACACATGTTCCGCAGGACCGAAATCTACACCAAACATCCAGACCATAGAAACATCCATAGAAACAACCCCATCCTCACAGCGCTCGATAGCAGTGAATAAAGACATATTCTATACGGATCTGGGATGCACAACAACGTTACACTTAGTTCACAAATCAAATCAAACCCTAACAAATCCTAATAAATCACGATGCAAATCATACTCACCTCAGTGCAAGGAAGGATATTCGGAGTCCAGATCCTAAACCTCCCTCTCAAAAACAAACCCTAAAAAATCGTTGCAGAAGGGGATTGGATGTCAACGAGAAGAGAGGGAGATCAACTTCTCGTCATTTTTTGTGAGGAAGACGAGCAGTTTGTGTCTATAAGGTAGGGGAAAGCGAAGAACGAGGGGTCAAATTTAAATAATATTTGGATCTTTAACTATAGATGGGTTTTTCTAAAGTCTGTCTATGTCTTATAAAGAAACAGATAGATTTGTAAAAACTATCTGTGAGTTTTAGCATATCTAGATGGTGGTTATGTTACAGACACGTCTGTCTTAACAGCTATTTGTAGGTATTTTATTAGTAACGGGTTAAAAACCCGTCTTTAATACTTCGTCTGTTTTCACTAATTATGTGGTAGTAATCCAGTTTACAGTGCTGCAATATCCCAACGATGTTCTTTTGTTTGCGCAACCCCGTTGTTGCGCACCAGATTGGAAGGAAGATCAGGCGCTCAACCAACGACTAGTGGACCTTGAGAAGAGGAGCTCCCGCTTTGGATTCACCCAAGCGATCAACTGCCACGTTCTTCTTATTCCGCTATTTACAAAGGCAAATAATGGGAAAAATTAGAGTGATTTGAAGGACCGTTGGGCGTAAGGTAAGAACTATGGAACATATGCATCCCTACGTTCTTCTTGTTCCGCTATTCACTCCATATATTACGAATTGTAATGTTATTTAATTATTGATGTACTATCACCCAAACTATCCGGCGTGAGAATCTGGACTTGGAAAGGCCCGACTAGTTGTTAGTCAAATTTATGTTTTCTCACGTGGCGACTCTGTGGCCAAAAATCAATGTTCAAACAAACTATTTTGGTCACTGGAAGACATTGTCTGGCTAAGCCGCCGTTTAGAGCATGTACAACGGTGTCGCCCTTTTGCTACCTCTTAAAATCCGAGTAAATTTAAATATGATACTTAAATACGATCTCTCTACAATAAATCATCTCTTAAATTCTCTATGTGTGAATAAGTGTAGGACCCCACAAAGTCTTAACATTGTCTCATGAGTTAAATCTTTCTCCACGTTCTCTCCGCTCTTTATTTTGAATTTTGCTCATATTATCCTCAAAAAAGAGTTTTGGCTCATATGGGTAAAAAAATATGATGAAGCGGCACCATTTACATGGTTCGTGTGTCATAAAATGGGAAAATTTGCCACACGACACTAAAAAAGTGTGATCTTTGTTGAAAAACACCCAAAAAAATTGATCGTTACGTTGTTTTTGGTTACTGCAAATTGTGTATATTTGCTACGTGGAACAATATTGTGTCTTGCAGCAAAGATCATTTTTTCAATCTACGCTATTTTATAATATCCACCAGCAAAGATCAGTTTTTCTAGTGTCTCAATAACGCACGTTTTGAGTGTCGTGACAAAATTCGCCTACAAACCCATGCACGCACAGCTATATATATAAAGGGCTCTACGGTTCTTCACCAATCCATCCATCACTACTGCTTTAGCCCTCAACAGCACACTAGCTGATTGTCTCACTAGCCCTAGTTCATTATCAATGGAATTTTCCAAAACGCTAACAGCAGTGATCACCGCGCTGCTGCTGGCACCTCTCCTCATGGCCGCCGATCCGGATCCTCTCCAGGACTTCTGCGTCGCCGACCTCGGCAGCAAGACCTCGGTGAATGGCTACCCATGCCAGCCGTCCTCATCAGCAGGCGACGAGTTCCTGTTCTCGTCCAAGGTGGCCAAGGGCGGCGACCCGTCGTCCAACCCGAACGGCTCCAACGTAACGGAGCTCGACGTGACCGAGTGGCCCGGCGTTAACACGCTCGGCGTGTCCATGAACCGCGTCGACTTCGCGCCAGGCGGCACCAACCCGCCGCACATCCACCCGCGCGCCACCGAGGTGGGGCTCGTGACCCGCGGCGAGCTCCTCGTGGGCATCATCGGCAGCCTCGACTCCGGGAACCGGTACTACTCCAGGGTGCTCCGCGCGGGGGAGACGTTCGTCATCCCGCGGGGCCTCATGCACTTCCAGTTCAACGTCGGCCAGGCCGAGGCCACCATGGTCGTGTCGTTCAACAGCCAGAACCCTGGCATCATCTTCGTGCCGCTCACCATGTTCGGGTCATCGCCGCCGATCCCAACAACGGTGCTCGCCAAGGCGCTCCGTGTGGACGCCGAGGTCGTTGATCTCATCAAGTCCAAGTTCGCAGGAGGGTATTAAGACTTAGCCAGCTATAACGTGTCGAACGATCAGCAATAATTAGATATATGCCCTCTAAATAATGTCGATTTCAGAACACGTATAATTAAGCTATATATGGTGAAGAGAAGTCATAGTAAGATGGAAAAAGTGAAGCTTGCCTCGAGGTTTAGTACCTAGTCGGGGAATATAAATGTACTTGGTCATTTTTTCTGAGTATAATAAAAGCAATTTATGTGGTTTTTGTATGTTTAACTAATTATCTTCTAGAATTCGCTAAAAAAAATATCTTCTAGAATTCATAGGGGTGGGCAAAAAACCGCAACTGAATGAACTAGGAAATAAAAACCGAATCAATAACCATTTTCAACGGTTTATTCCCTTTTTGGTTTCCAAAATCATTTTTTCGGTTTTTATTTGGTTTTCAGCTTTCAGAAATCCAAAGTGTGAGACTATTTGAGTTACAGTGTTGAACATATTGTGAATTTGTGATGTTGCATGCATGCATTTGTATTGCAATAGTTTGTGCGTATATGTCTTTGCCCCTCTTGCATCATTAAACTATGTGAAATTTGAGCCGTATCAATACAAGCCAGTTGGTTCTGATGAGTTGCTTAAATTTTTTGTTTAAAACCGAAAACCGAAATAACCAAACCAAAAAATTGCAGTTAATTAGGTTCGACTTCTATATTTCCTCTGATTTGTTCACGGTTTACAATTTTCACAAACCAAAATTTTAAAAAACCAACAAACTGAACCACAATAACCGTACTAACAGAATGCACACCCCCTAAAAATTCATGCATCCTCAGTCTATAGTGTCTAAAGCCATTGTCTTCATTACAGTATTTCACAACATATTTGGCTGGGAGTATTAACTAACTTCTATCCTATTTCCCACAAAGTACTGTTCAAACAAAGAATATATGACCACCTCACTACTGAATTTGTTGTGAATTCATAAACCATACTTGTGAATTGAATTCTCGATCATGTTATCTAAAATCAAGATTCAATAATCCTATTTAGCTTACATTAATTTTATAGCAAATTAAATGTTGGTGCAATCTTCATATTAGATAAAATCAAGAACAAATACATGCATCACCAAAAATTCATAATATGATCTAATCTTGAAAACTCAATTGAATAGTGGAAATTAATAATCCAGGAATCAACATCCACTAATGATAGACAAGCTACAAGTGTGAAATGGCAGCCCTGCTGACCAACTCGATGAATACTTGAAGATTTGCGATAGTACTGCAGTGGAGTGTATGAAGATGTTCCTACAAGGCATAATTAATAAGTTCGGTGGTGAGTATTTGAGACACCCCACTATTGTAGATGTTGAGAATTTGTTGAAAATTGGCGAGAGCCGTGGGTTCCCTGGTATGTTAGGAAGTATTGACTGTATGCATTGGTATTGGGAAAAATGTCCCGTAGCATGGAAGGGTCAATTCACTCGCGATGATCAGGATGCTCCTACAATCATTCAAGAGATGGTTGCTTCGGATGATCTTTGAATTTGGCTTGCCTTCTTTGGCGTTGCTGGATCTAACAATGATATCAATGTTCTTAACCAGTTGACTTTGTTCATTGAGTTGAGAGGGCAAGCTCCTTGAGTGCATTGCTATGTCAACGGGATGCAATATGATTGTGGTTACTACTTTGCAGATGGAATATACCCAGAATAGGTAACTTTTGTCAAGTCAATATACAAGCCATAGACAGATAAGGAAAAGTTGTTTGCATAAAAGCAAGAAGGTGCAAGAAAGGATGTTGAACGTGTGTTTAGTGTCTTGCAAGCTCGTTTTTGTATTTTGCGTCGAACTCATATCCAGCTTAAAAAAGATTTGATTGAGCATATTTGGCAAAAGTTTGGACAAAATTAAAATATTACAATCTCTTTAAATGATGTTACTTCGTAACTCATTTTTTTTATTGCCGTACCATTTCCATGTAATATTCTCATTTGGAATGAAACAATTCAAATTCAACTCGTTTCTATATGTATCAATTGTCTAAGTATTTGCTTAAAGAAAGCAACACAGGTGACTATATGACTCAAATGATAGTTTTGATCATAATACATCCAACCATTAATTATCTTAGCAGAATTAAAAATCTAACATATAGACACCATGCACTAAAAGTTTATTTCTTAACCACAATAGCATACTCTCTCTTTTCTCAGAGATATCACCTAAGAAATAAACCATTAGGAATGGCCTTATAGCCAAACCGAATCATAAACCAAAGCAAGCACCAATCATTGAGCTTTTCAGTTCACGCGCGCTCTTTCGCATCATCACATCTCGGGCCCTGCAGGCTCGCTGCCCTCAAGAACCAGCGCCTTCCACTTTTCCGCGGTGCCGGCGCGCACGAACTCCACGAACTCGTCCATGTTCCGGTCCGAACTGCCGCCGGGTGCCACTGCCGCGCGAGCCTTTTCCCTCCATTTTCCCGCCGCCTTGCGTGCGGCAGACGCACCATCGCCCTCGTCCATGACCGTGCGCACGCAACGCTCGACCTCACCGCGCAGGAACATCCCCGCGTCAGCGTCGCGGTGCGCGCGCACGCCGGCTCCCCATGCGCGCTCGACGTTCAGCGAGTTGGTCGGCTGGTCGGTCCACAGCCCCATCGCCACCATCGGCACGCCGAAGCTGAGCGCCTCAAGCGAGGAGTTCCAGCCGCAGTGCGTCAGGAAGCAGCCCACGGCCTGGTGCGCCAGCACGTCCAGCTGCGGGCTCCAGCGCACGATCAGCGCCGCGCCCGACGCCGTCGCGTCGTCCAGGATGTCGCGCGGGAGCTGCGCCTCCTCGGTGGCCCTGACCACCCACAGGAACGGCTTGCCCGCGGCGAGGAGGCCGCGGGCGATCTCCTCCGTCTGGGCGGCGCCGAGGGACGCGAAGCTGCCGAAGGAAACGTAGGCCACAGAGCCGCGAGCCTTGGTGTCCAGCCACTTGATGCAGGCGTCCTCCGGGTTGAGCAGGTTGGCGCCGTAGGTGATGCGACCGACGAAATCGGCGTCATCGACGGGGAGCGGCACGCACGGCCCGATGGCTCGGGCCTTCATGTGGTTTGTTAGTCCAGCCAAGACCTAGACACATGAAGAAGTGGTATCACATGAATGAAGCCATTTATGTTTTTCGTCTTTTTTGTTTTGTCATCGTGAGATCATTTCTGAACCTAGGTCAGTACTGGATGACCTTTAAGCCAATCTAACTTTCTAAGGCCTTTTTAGAATAAAAAGATTTAGTCCATGGAAATTTCGGGCCCAATTGCGGTCTCCTAAGTAGACCCAATATTTATTTAGAATCGAGCTATGATACAGGTTCATATGGGGAAAAGCACAGTGTTCAGCCTAACATGTCAAAAAATTATAATGGCTTAAGCCCAGCCTGGCCCGATAATCTCACCGACTCACTTTGACCTTGCCCAGCGTGGCAAATGCTCAAGCCTAACATGAAGCGTGTAACTTTTAAAATATTGTTCACGGTAAAATTTCATATGAAATTCCCGCGCTACAAACATACTTGTATGGACAACTCATGACATGAAGCTAAGTACATAGCATAAATTCATAGATGAGTAAACAAAAGCATCCAATTCTTCACTCACCTCACTCTCCAGCTCCTCAAACGAGTTGAACAGCACCAAGTCATCCTTCCCCTCCTCGGCGAACTGTTTGAGCGCGAGCTCGGCGATCATCGGGTACGGCCCGTCGTCAAACACAAACGACGGGAACTCCGACCTCTCCATCTCTGGCAGCCCCTCGAGCGCCTCACTCCGCGTGACGGCGCCGTCGCCGCTCGTCGGCGGCTGCACCACGAGCCTCCCTTGGCTGACGTAGTAGTACACGGCGCTCACCAGGCACGATTGGGTGGAGAACGGGACGGCCGGCAGGCCCATCTGGCGCGCTACTGACAGCACCCACTGCTCGAACGAGTCGTACACGACGCACGTGAAGGGGCCGGGGCGCCCCGACGACCCTGACCCCGCCGCCGCGCGTGCCTCGATGAGTGCAGCCAGCGACGCCGACCCAGCGGCCTTCTGCTTCTCGATGTACTCGCCGAGGCTCGCGGCCGACGCAACGCCGCCCTCGTCGTGCCCGTCGGAGATGGTCTCCACCATCGCCGGACGCGCGTCCACGCAGGCCGTCCGGGCGATGAAGCGGGTGATGACGAGCGTGGTGTCCACGCCCTTGGACGCCAACGCCTTGGCGAACTGCACCAAGGGGTTCATGTGGCCCTGGCTGGGGAATGGCACGACGAGGACATGCGCCATGGCTGTTTCTTGGAACAAGGACAGATACAATTCCTAGAGCAATGTTGCAATGTTACCAGGGTTTGGGGATCGGTTAGATCGCCTCATGTAGCATGTGACGGCAAGCTTTCTGAATGCATTTTCTCACACAAGTGACACCAGATTAGTACTCGCCACCATAAAAGACATGCGACGTGTATGAATAAAGCTCGCCTGCGAGCAATGCATGAGCTGGATCTCGCTTGAATCTGGCCTTGCATGTCTATCACAGTTGGAACACGTCTTGTAAATTTTGTATGTATGTGAAACGGTCACTTTGGAATTCGAAAAATGTTTTATGTGTATGTATCGCGTGAGATTTTGGTGTGGACGCATAAGGAGCGTAGTGGCAAAGCTCAAGGAGTGAGCTGAGCCGGCGAGATTGATCCCACCGTCCCGTGCACCTTGTGTGTGTGGCCTCTAATGATGGCCGGGCAAGGTAACCCTCTTAAAAAAAAAAAGAGTGATACTACTATAGAAATTCTTTTTACTGTCGGCTCCAAAACCATTTTCACTGTCAGTTTTACAGTCAGCAGTGGACAACAGGCAGTGATAGTACTATACTATCACTGCCGGCCTGGGGACCGACAGTGAAGAGGTTATCACTGCGGGCTGAAGGTTTCAGCCGGTAGTGATAGTCGACTATTACTGTCGGTTGAAGGCTTCAGCCGGCAGTGATAGTTGGAAGCTAAATCGATGTTTTTGGGGCTGAAAAAATTGAAAAAAAAAATTCCGTCACAAGTCACAAGTTATGCGATTTTTCGTACGAAATACGCGCGCGTGCGGTTCGTGACACTCGAAGCCAGAACCTCTCAGCTCGCGTGATATGTCCTTACCATCCCACCATAAAAGTATTAGTGATACCATTAGCATATGCAATCCTTTTGACATTTTCTGTCTGAAAATTCAAATGATTATTTGGATATCTAAATGATATCAACTAAAAAAGTTTTTAATTACAAAGTTGTAGATCTCGTCGAGGGCTACAATTTTGATATAAAGTTTATTCCCATCCGATTTTGTATGAAAAAGTTATGAATTTTTTAAAATAAGCTATCATCCACTATCACTGCTGACTCTAGCCACGAGCCGGCAGTGATAGTCAAGGTTTCATTGCCGGCTCTAGCCATGAACCGGCAGTGATAGTATCACTGTCGATTCGTGGCTAGAGCCGGCAATAATAATCAAGTTTCACTGTCGGTTCTTTTTGAATGGTTTTTTAGTGTCGGTTCTTAATACAAACCGGCAGTGATACTATATCACTGCCGACTCGTAAGAAACCGACAGTGATGGACCGACATATAAGACTATTTCTAAAGTAGTGTAAATTGCACAGAACTATAAGTATTATAACATATATAACATAAAACTATAAGTATTGTGTTTAGTAACACAATACTACAAGTATTATGCACTAATTTTACATAAAATCTGATTTTAATTAGATTAAAAAAAATAGTTTTATGTTTCTTCAAAAATTATAGAATTTTTTGTATGTGTTCCATAATCTATGTGTAACCCATTTTAATTGGATTTATCCAAAAATTCTATGTATAATTTAAACTAAAATTATCTAAAAATACTACTTTTATAACTCCTAACAATTGTTAGGGCCTCAAATAAAATCCAAAAATATGAAAAATTCACTAATAAAATTAATTTTCATCCCGAGGTTATATGATGAAATAGTGAGTTCCTTTGTAAGTATATAAATGGAGCATATGTATAGAGTATTACAAAGCAACTCACTTTTTCACTATATAACCTATGCTTGAAAATAATTTTAGAAAATTTTTCATCATATAAGAAAAATATTAGTGAATTTTAACATATTTTTTGGATTTTATTTGAGGCCCTAACAATTGTTAGGAGTTATAAAAGTAACTTTTTTAGAGAAATTTAGTTTAAATTCTAGACATATTTTTTGGGTGAATCCTATTAAAATAGGTTACACATGGATTATGAAATACGTATAAAAAATTCTAAACCTTTTGGAGAAACATAAAACTATTTTTGGGTGAATCTAATTAAAATCGAGCTTTATGTGAAATTAGTGCGCAATACTTGTATTTTTGTGTTACTAATCACAATACTTGTAGTTTTGTGTTACAAATAGCACAATACTTATAGTTTTGTACAATTCATAAAAAAAAGATTTCGGTGTGGAAGGGACCATGTTAGCAGGTTTGGATTCATATGCATATATGCTATGACAATTTGGAATTGAGAACAACTGGATGCATTAAGCATTAATTTACCTTCTAGAAATGAAGCAATTTAGGAGTATATTAACTCTCTGCCAAAAAAGGCGGGATGTTCTGCAGATGCTTCATTGCTAATACAAAATTACTGATATTTAAATAAATAGATCCTTGATAGAAAGAATTACTTTTTCTAAAAAAGGGAAGGTTAGGAGGTGTCAGACGTGTTCACGCGGAGGGCACATATTTGTCATTTGCTGCCCGATTTCATGCGCGAGCGGTCCTGCTAACGCGCATGTGCTGATTAGCAGGGTCCTAATGTGACAACGGTTGATCGCTAAGCTGGGGGATATACATTCAAACGCGCGCACAAAGAAAATTTCTTTCTTAATATCTAAATATGGGATACGAAGCATCCATTTTTATAAAAAGTATATGTAGTAATTAAGGGGCATTCGTGTATTTAGCTTAAAAATATATGTTTAAAAAGAAAGTGGAGTTTAGTTCATGTTAAGGTAATTCTAGAAGATATTGCATGAGTATACTAATAAGATCTTCTTGTGGCGATCGTATGCACACACGGATGGTTGCAAGCTCGCAATCACACAAACGCTTTGTGGTTTCCAAATTGGAGAAAATGGTATACTTTACCTATGGCGACAAGCTCCGACAACATCTTTAGCTCTCAAAGCTAGCAGGCTAGGGCTCATTGAACCCTGACCATAGACTACACCATTGGCAAAAATAAAGATTAACCAATAAATAAAGGAGAATGTTTACTACTTCCTGGAAACCTGCCTACCTAGTACCTACACCTGCACGGCTCTCCTTCCTAAAATTTTACTAGGTAGACGCGCTGTAACCACTCAAATTCTAGAACCTTTAAGATTAATTAATGCAAAAGTAATTAAACAAAATATGCTAAATGAAAATTTCTAATGTTAAAAATCTTCTAACAGTTTGTTGTTAATTGTTTGCTTAATGTGTTGTTGTGTTAAGATAAAAAAATGTTTAAATTATAATGAAGAAAATCAATAGAGAAGAGGAAGTAGAAATAGAAAATAATAAAAGATAAAAGAAAAATCTTAAATCTCCTTCTAGGCTTCAATACATCTTCTCGGCACAACCCACTCTTTCCTCTCTCTCCTTCTTCCTCTCTCCTTCTTCCCCTCCTTAGCATTGTTTGTTGAGTGCTATTTGATTCCTTTTGTTCTTGGTGTTTATTTGTGTGTGTCATTTCATTTGCTTTTTGTGAGTAGACACCGACGTCCAGTAGGAAGAGCTAGGAGCACTTCAAGACCGAGACTTCGTTGAAGACCCAACTAGGTATTATGAAGACAGGTTGTGTCATTGACCATATCGATCTTAGTTTTCAAATATTTTTGTTTTATAAACGTGAATGCTAATAATATTACCGGGAATCCTAAGTTAGGTTATGTCCTGAATTTGCTTTAACATCCTTGTCGCCATGGTTATGGTTTTTGTTATGAAAGGGTATATCATGTTTAGCCTTACTTTGGGATAGTGATAATGATAATGGATCAACTGAATATGATAATAATCTTATGCAACTATGAGTAAATGATGATGGAGTAATCATTTGTAGCAAAATGGAAGTAGGATTTAATCAAGTGATTTGGATGAGACCATTGCATGTAGCATGATTGTGTTGTGATAGTCTTGCTCAAATCGTATGATCAGTTCGTAGAGCGATCATTCTAAGTTAACAATACAACCACAAACCTATAATATGACGGATCTAGCCAATTAATTTGTTTTACTCTCAGCATAGTGTAGACCAGTTAGTGGTACGGGGAATGGAATGGTGTGATTCCCTGGATCTATATGGTGCAAAAGGAGGCTTACGTTGTTGAGGTGTAATTCACGTAGCGGTGAAACTTTAGCGAGTATGCAAATAATGCGAGTGGCTTTGCAAAGGCTTTGTAGTGATTCATAGCCACACACTTCACAAGTGTGTAAATGTTTTGCCAACACGGGCATAACAAAAATCATCGCCTGTGGGTAAAATGTACAACCTCTGCAGAATATAAAACCGATTAATCAGTCATGCTCATGGTCTGTTGTGGTGGTGGGAACCACAGTTGAGGTGTTGGTCAATTATAGTGGTGGGAACCGTGGTTAAGATGGTTTGATAAACTTAGTGGGAGCCATAGTTGAGGTGTTCGGTTTGGTCAACCTTGGTTGGAGCCATGGTTAAGGTGGTTGGATCTTTGGTTAAATCAAGATATAGAAATCATTATTTAATTTACTATCATTTCACTTAATTAATTTCCCACTTTTGAACTATTTTGAAATAAATGATGTTTTATGCAAAATAGCCCAATTAGTCTTATTCTTGTTAAAGCCTCCATACGTATATTTTTTCTCACAACTTACGGAGTACAGCACGTTCTCATACTTACTATACTCAAACCATACTCAGTTAGGGAAGATCTTGAAGACTTCACGAAAGAAGATGCATTCTAAGATGTGTTCTCCGTTGGTTGCTTGTAGAGTTGCACATTGAAGATGAAGACTACGCTTAGGATTGTTGCAGTTTATTTGCTTCTTGACCCTTGAAGGTCTCTTTTGTAAGATGATTTATTCGATTAAATAAATGATATTATTACGTTATAATTAATATAGTCACTATGTGTTGGGATTAATTCCTGGGCTCAACGCATAGTTGAGATTGGATTGTTTTTTTAGTCCGGTCTCGACACATGCCCCTTTCTCTCCCTCTACTTTTCCTCTTTCCAATTGCAGCAGTGATACATAGTGTCACGTCCCAAAATCCGTAATGGAGTGTTTAATATTAAACATGAGTTATTAGCTTCAAGTTCAAATTTGAAACGCTTTCGATCGCCAGATTGAAATTTGAATTACGAATTCGTGATCAGATACTTCTAAGGATTTTAATCACGACATAAAAATTTTGTAGATTTTCGGAGCACAATAGCACCTCAATTTGGATTAATAAGGTGGGAGAAAAGAAAATGAGAGAGAAAATTGAATTAGAAGCAAATTTGGGATTGATCACTTGCATGTGGGCCCATTTGAGTGGAAAAGATCTCTCCCTCTCACTTAAAAGGGGCAGCCACCTCTCTCTCTCTCTCTCCCTCTCACTCCCCACGTGCTCTCTCTCTCTCCCTTGTTGGCCGGCCACCCCACATGAGCTCACTCCCTCTCCCCCCTCTCTCTAGCTCTCTCCCTTTCTCCCTTGGTTCCCGCCTCTACAAGTGAAACCGAGGTACGTATGTGGTACCTACGCGACCACACATTCGAGAGCTACTCATCCGTCCAATCTTTTTTTCATTTTTCCGAAGGATTCGAGCCGGTGTTGATCTCTTTCGGTGTTTAGGTTGAAGTGTTTGGAGCACCGGAGTTCTTCTTCATCCCGGACTTTTCGCTTCTTCCCGAAGGTCACAAAGAGGGGCAAAAGCATCCTTGGTGAGTCCTTTAGGCTTCCCATGGCTTGAACGCGCATTTGGATGATCGATTTTGGATTTGGATCGATTTTTGTGAAATCAATGCGTTCTTGAGCATTAGGAGGGAATTATGGATTTGGTTGAGATTTGATTTAGGAATTGAGTTGCTAGGTGGTTAGTTAAGTTCTAGACTCTCTAATCTCTCCCAAACATATCCCCTTTGGAGTGAAAAAGATCGTAAATCGATTTGGCAAAGTTTCCCCTCAAATAAGAGCAGTTCTGGAAAGTCCGGAATCTCCAGAAAATTATCCGGAGGTTCCGCAGTTCGGAACCTCCGCGAAAAAGTACGGATACTCCGCAAAAATGCAGAGGTTCCGCATAAAAGTGCGGAGGGTTCGTAGTTACTATTCATCAAGTGCGTTGAGGCTTGTAAAATTCATAATTAATTCACCCGAACTCCAAACGATGTGAGATGAGTTTCATTAGCTTCGTATGAGTGTGAACTACGTGTTAAAAATGTTGAAACTCCAGAAAATATTTTTGAGAATTAGTGAGTTAATTAAATGTGTTTCGGCTTGTTTAGGTCACGGTTAGTTGTTGCCATATCCTAAAATTATGAAACCACTTTTGTTAGCCTTGTATTAACGTGCTCTACACATTAAAAATACTATGAACCATGAGATGAGTGTTTGAATTCCATTAGTTAATGAAATACGTGCTAAGGTTTAATGAGTCATTGAAATGATTTCAATCTTTAACATTTCGTAATTAATTGAATCTAAACTCCTTATATAGCGTATGACCATGTTTAGGTAGAGTGTGTCTAGTGTTCAAGTTCAATCGATCAACGAATCGGCGAAAACATATTTCCTGTTAATGTCCGGAGTGTCCAGAAGGTCCGCATAAATGCAGAAGTTCCGGAGAAATCTCCGGATAGTCCGGAGAATCCCTTAGTTGCGCAATGTCCGGATGTTCCGCATAATTTTGTGGATAGTCCGCATATGTCCGGAGGTTCCGTACTTTCGGTAACTTTTCAAATTGGTTTAAATCTCAATTTTGTTCTATCTCGCATGTTTGCACTTTTAACATGTTTTGCGCATCTTATGACATGCATTGTTGCATTTCATCCTTACTCATGGCATTGCACGCGTTATTCTTTTAGAGAACACCGATCCGACGATTCCGACGAGCGAGGGCAATCCGGAGGCACCCCACCTTTCTGATCCAGGGCAGCAAGGCAAGCATCTATCATATTGCACCTTTGTCGTATTGAATGAAGTCTAAATATTGATAAATTATGCTTATGTATAGGTTTGCATGTATAGGAAGTCAATGTTGGGTTTTGATGGGTAGATCCTATGTTGAATTGCATTGTCTCTACCTTGATGTATTGTAGATCCATATCCTTGTAGCCTGGGTTTAATCATGCTAAGGTCTAACTTAAAAGTGACGTGAGATGCTTAGCAATGCATAGGTCCTCGGTAGAAGTCGAGCGGTGGAACGTCTCATCATTCGCGAGCTATAGGTTAATTACCTTCACAATGATTCGCGAGCTATAGGTTAATTACCTTCACAATGATTACAATGTTGGGTCAATGATGTTGGTTGGTGAGTGGTGAGTATGAGACGAGATGTGGACGGTGTTAGGGGTGTCGTCTCCCTCGGTGGAAAGTCCAGGGGGCAGGTCGGGAGAGGAAACCCGAGCACCATAGACCGCTTGCATCGTTTAAGGCCGTCCATCGGTACCGTTGGCTTTAGTACTTACCTTACTCACCACATGCTGATCTAATGGTAATGCGAGCAGAATACCTTCGCAGCTGTGGCTTTGTGGGGCCTGAACAACGACAGTGTGAGCGGACGGGCTTGTAAGCGGTACTAGTTTGTTTCAGGAGTAGTTCTAGTACTGCCATACCGAGTGTTGCATGTCGCACACGGTTGGGGCAGGTTGGAAAAGGTTGTCACGTGTATCCCCTTGTGTGCACTTTAGCGGGTGGCATAAGCCGTATGGTTCTCGTGTCGTGTGGGTCCAGGAGTATCCCCCTGCAGGGTGTATAAACATTTCGAAATGCCGCGCTCTCGGTCATGAGCATGCTATTGTTTTATCTGTATCGGTCGTAGAGTTCTCGCTTGTGGATTATGGTTGTGGTATGTTGGGAGTGGATGTTGGTGGTCGAGATGTTTGGCAAGTTGGGTCGAGGTGGTTATGATTTCGTTACAGTTATGCTTACTTACTTTTTAGATGTATTTATGTTCAATTCAGTATTGCAGGGTAGAAGTACTTATTGTTGGTTAAGTTCGGGTGCTCGCACATATATGTCTAGGTTGCTTACCATATATATGTTTCACTTAACCTTGTGGCCTGATCTTGCTATCAGCTCAATGCATAATCCTTGGAGTCGGGATATTATACTACCCATATTGTGTAAGTCTTGCGAGTACCTTCATACTCAAGTTGCTGTCCTTAAGTTGATGTAGGTACTACTGAGGTTGGAGAGGAAGAGGCAGTGTTCGGCTACTGGGTGCCTGCCGATCAGGGTGGCGGGCAGGAGTAGCACATTCTACTTCGAACTCGGTGCTTTTGGTGTGGAGCCTAAGGGCATGTTGCTCCATACCCTTTTGTTGTATGGTTTTCTTCCGCTGCGTAGTTGTTGTTTCCTTTTGATGTAAATTGTGAAAAAAAGCTGCATGTTTAAAGACTTGTAATATAAATATTTAATTACCTGCGCTTTATTAAACTATGTTGTGATGCATATGTTGGAAGGCATGTGTTCCGATCCTTGGGCACAAAACACGTGCCGGGACTGCCGGAGTGGTATTTTGATTAATCGTCAAGGTTGTGATTATGTTAATGATCTGCCTGATGATTAGTTCAAATACTATTTGGTCGGATCCTCACAGTGTGGTATCAGAGCTTAGTTTGATTAAGTAGCCTAAACATAATTTAGAACGTTGTTTAGTAAGTGGTCAACTTCACCTAAACAACTCACTATGTTTTGTTTATGCCTCTTCATGATCAATATGTATGAAAATGCAATATTATGCCTCTAAGTATAACTGCTTGTGAGTTTTGATGTTTGTTGCGGAGAGAAGTGCTCGAGAAAGAACGGTAGCTAGGTTTCGAGCATACCATCATTTCATGTTGCATTCATGCATGTATGATCTATATACGGTATTATGGGATTCTAGCAATATATCCGGCGAATGCGTTTTGGCTGTATCGGAGTTTGACGTTTCCCTTTTCTTATGTCGTTACAGAATGGTTAGGATTCGTCGTGACTTGGATGCCCTCGAGGGCTCGAATGAGAATAACCGTCCTCCACCGCCAACAATAGCGGAGGTGCTCATGCAGATTGAGTAGAACCGTAAGACTAATCAGGCGCTTTTGGAGGCTCTCGTGCGCAACACAGCTCCTCATGGAGGGGGTGGAGCCGGGCGCCAAGATGATTTCTCATATTTCCTGAGGACTCAGCCGCAGGTTTTCTCGCGGGCTGAGGATCCTCTGGATGCCGATCACTGGCTCCAGACGATCGAGCAGAAACTTGCTCTCCTCAGATGTGAGGATCACGAGAAGGCGCTCTACGTCGCCCACCAACTTCAGGGCCTAGCCGGCGCGTGGTGGTCCAACTTCTTAGCCATGCACCCCACTAATCATCGGGTGTCCTAGGCGGAGTTCCGCCAGGCCTTCCATTCTTTCCATATCCCAAGCGGCTTCATGGAGATCAAGAGGCGGGAGTTTGAGGACCTCAAGCAAGGAGGTCAGTCCGTGATGGAGTACGTACAGCAACCACCTTGCATAGTACGCTCCTGAGGAGGTCAGCAACGATGAGCGGAAGCAACGTCGCTTTGTCAATGGCCTCAACTCGAAGATGCAGGTCCGGCTTTCTGCACACGAGTTCACCGACTTCAACAAGTTGGTGAGCACGTCTCTCTCGGTGGAGTTCAAATACAAGAACCACCAGGAGGAGAAGAAGCGCAAGAGGGGTTCCTCGCCTTCCATGGGCGGGAGCTCACAGCGCGCCCGCACAAAGAGTCTACCTCCACCATCTCACATGCCGGCGTCGGGTGCTCCACGTCCGATGTGGCTCGTTCAACGCCCGTCCTTCTCCGCGCCACAAGGACAGCCTCGATGACTAACTGGTTCATAGAGCAGCATGACAGGTGTCCCCGGCGGCCCTTGTTACAACTGCGGTCGTGTTGGCCACTACGCGCGGGATTGCCCGTATCCGAGGCTACCGCCGGCTTAGTCAGTGCCTCAGTCCTCTCAGGCAACCCACGTTCCCAAGCGTGGCCGAGCACGCCACACCAACGTCGGGGAGGTTCAGGAGGGTGACACCATCCTGATGGGTATGTTGGGTATGAGTTTCAATTCCGATATCTTTTCTGCAGTGATTCTATTCGATGCCGGGGCCTCTCACTCATTCATAGCTATGAGTTATATGCGACAATATGGGCTGAAGGTCAGTGCCACTCTTACACCGTATGTCATAGATGCACCCAGAACCCAGGTTGTTGTGAGTCAGTGTGTGCCTAGAGCGTCAGTCATTGTCAACAGGATGCATTTTGAGGCCAACTTGCTAGTGATGAACTCGAAGGGAATTGATATCATATTGGGGATGAACAGGCTCTCCAAGAACAAGGCCGTGTTAGATTGTGCTCATCGGACGGTTACTCTGAATAGTCCGTCTGGCACCCGAATTCAATTGAAGCTGGAGGGTGTAAAATCTTGTCTTTTCGCCTTGAAGGATGTCCCCATCATAGACATGATAAGTATTCTTGTGGTGTGGAAATTCCCGAATGTCTTTCCGAATGAGTTATCCGGAATGCCACCTGACAGAGCAGTGGAGTTCTCCATTGATCTCATGCCCGGTGCGGTCCCAATTTCGAAGAAGGCGTATAAGATGTCACTAGTTGAGCTAGTTGAGCTAAAGAAGCAGATTCAAGAATTGCTATCAAAGGGGTTCATTCATCCGAACTCCTCACCCTGGGGATGTTCGGCACTCTTTGTGAAGAAGAAGGCTAACACTCTACGGATGTGTGTTGATTACCGTCCGTTGAATGAGGTCACGGTCAAGAACAGGTATCCGCTCCCAAGAATCGATATTCTATTTGACCAGTTGACCGGAGCCCGAGTCTTCTCGAAGATCGACTTGAGACTAGGCTATCATCAGATTAAGGTCCGACCCGAGTATATCCCAAAGACGGCTTTCTCAACCCGCTACGGGATATACGAATTCATCGTCATGTCCTTCGGATTGACGAATGCGCCGGCATTCTTCATGTACTTGATGAATACGGTATTCATGGAGGAATTGGATAAGTTTGTCGTGGTTTTCATTGACGACATTCTCATATACTCCAAGACTGATGAAGAGCATGTTGAGCACCTCCGTATTGTTCTTGGCCGTCTTATAGATCATCAACTCTATGCCAAGTTCAGCAAGTGTGAGTTCTGACTCAGGGAGGTAGCATTTCTGGGGTATGTTCTATCAGAGAACGGTGTTGCAGTGGACCCAAGCAAGGTGCAGGATGTGCTCAATTGGGTTCAACCCAAGAGTGTCACTGATATCCGAAGTTTTATCGGACTCGCGGGCTACTACCGCCAGTTCATCAAGAATTTCTCCAAGATTGCCAAGTCGATGACCGAGTTGTTGAAGCAAGGCAATGCTTTCGAGTGGTCGAGTGACTGTGAGACAGCTTTCCAGACTTTGAAGAAATTGCTCACGACCGCTCCAGTTCTTGCTCAGCCTGATGTGAACAAGGGCTTCGATGTTTATTGCGATGCTTCTGGTATTGGCCTTGGTTGTGTTCTTATGCAAGAGGGTCGGGTCGGCACTTATGCATCATGTCAGTTGAAGCGCCACGAGAAAAATTATCCAACTCATGATCTTGAGCTTGCAGCTGTGGTGCACGCTCTGAAGATCTAGCGCCATTACCTGATGGGGAATTTGTATCAGATGTACATGGATCACAAAAGCCTCAAGTATATCTTCTCTCAGGAAGACTTAAATATGAGGCAGCGAAGGTGGCTCGAGTTGATTAAAGATTACGAACTAGAGGTTCATTACCACCCTGGCAAGGCGAATGTAGTCGCCGATGCTTTAAGCCGAAGGGCTCATTGTCACTGTCTTAAAGTCTCTCCTACGGACTCCACGCTCTGTGTTGATTTTCAGCGGCTCGGACTTGAAATGGTTCCGGATGGTTTTCTTGTCAATTTGGAGATCAAATCCACTTTTCTGGATGAGATCAAGGCAGCGCAGAGGGATGATAAGGGCATGGCCCGAATCCGAGAGAAGAGGAAGATTGGTCGGGCACTGTGCTTTTCTGAGGATGATCAGGGAGTTCTTTGGTTCGGGAGCCGTCTAGTGGTTCCGAGGGTTGAGGCGCTAAGGAAGAAGATACTGGATGAAGCTCATGACTCGTTGCTGTCTATTCATCCGGGCAGCACGAAAATGTATCAAGACTTAAAGCCCCATTTCTGGTGGACTCGCATGAAGCGAGAAATTGCTAGATATGTATCCGAGTGTGATGTCTGCCGAAGAGTGAAGGCCGAGCATCTCAGGCCAGCTGGTACACTACAACCTTTGCCCATTCCTTCCTGGAAGTGGGAGAAGGATGGAATGGACTTCATTACTGGTTTGCCGAAGACCTCTCAAGGTTATGACTCTATCTAGGTCATTGTCGACCGGCTTACCAAGTCAGCACATTTCCTTCCGGTGAAGACTCGATATGGTGCTAAGGACTATGCCGAATTGTATCTTGCAAGGATTGTGTGCCTCCATGGGGTTTCGAAGAAGATTGTTTCTAATCGAGGCACGCAGTTCACATCTCATTTTTGGAGGAGCTTCCAAGAGGCCATGGAGATCGAGCTCTTTCATAGCACAGCATATCACCCTCAGACGGATGGTCAAACGGAGCGAGTTAATCAAATTCTGGAGGACATGCTCTGAGCTTGTGTGCTCACTTATGGGAAGAAGTGGGACATATGCCTGCCATTTACAGAATTCTCCTACAACAATAGCTTCCAAGCTAGGATTGAGATGGCGCCGTTTGAGGCCCTTTATGGCCGGAGATGCCGAACGCCGTTGAATTGGTCCGAATCTGGCGAACGGGCTTTTCTGGGTCCAGATCTAGTCAAGGAGGCGGAAGATCATGTCCTAAATATCCGCAAGAGCCTTCTCATGGCACAGTCACGGCAGAAGAGCTATGCGGATCGCCGCCGCCGAGAGCTCGCATTTGAAGTTGGAGACCATGTATACCTCAAGGTGTCGCCTCTCAAGAGCGTTCGAAGGTTCCAAGTGCGAGGCAAGCTAGCACCTCGATATGTTGGGCCATATTAGATTGTTGCTCGGTGTGGAGAGGTAGCCTACCAATTGGATTTGCCGCCGTCTCTCTCCGCTGTGCACAATGTCTTTCACGTCTCACGGTTGAAGAAGTGTCTCCGAGTCCCGACGAAAGTCGTTGATGTTGCACCCCAAGAGTTGCAACCGGACTTATCGTACTGTGAGCAACCCATCTGAGTCTTGGATGAATCCGAGCGCAAGATGCGGCGAAGTAATATCAAGTTTCTAAAAATCCAACGAAGCAATCATACAGAAGCCGAGGCTACGTGGGAGCAAGAGGATAAGATCCACTCCGAGTATCCTGAGTTCTTTGAGAACTTGTAAATGTTATTGTAATATAGCATATTTGGAATCTCTCAAGTGTTGATACTCATCGCCTCATGAATGGAAGTGATGTTTTAAATTCCACTTCACAGCGTGGTGTCTACTCATGGCGTGCTCATTGTCCTCTCTCCGACTCGTACCAAATCTCGAGTCGAGATTCTTTTTAAGAGGGAGAGGTTTGTCACGTCCCAAATTCCGTAATGGCGTGTTTAATATTAAACATGAGTCATTAGCTTCAAGTTCAAATCTGAAATGTTTTCGATCGCCAGATTGAAATTTGAATTGCGAATTCGTGATCAGATACTTCTAAGGATTTTAATCACAACATAAAAATTTCGTAGATTTTCGGAGCACAATAGCACCTCAATTTGGATTAATGAGGTGGGGGAAAAGAAAATAAGAGAGAAAATTGAATGAGAAGCAAATTTGGGATTGATCACCTGCAGGTGGGCCCATTTGAGTGGAAAAGATCTCTCCCTCTCACTCAAAAGGGGCAGCCACCTCTCTCTCTCTCCCTCTCGTTTTTCGGAAGGATTCGAGCCGGTGTTGATCTCTTTCGGTGTTTAGGTTGAAGTGTTTGGAGCACTAGAGTTCTTCTTCGTCCCGGACTTTCCGCTTCTTCCCAAAGGTCACAAAGTGGAGCAAAAGCATCCTTGGTGAGTCCTTTAGGCTTCCCATGGTATGAACGCGCATTTGGATGATTGATTTTGGATTTGGATCGATTTTTGTGAAATCAATGCGTTCTTGAGCATTAGAAGCGAATTATGGATTTGGTTGAGATTTGATTTAGGAATTGAGTTGCTAGGTGGTTAGTTAAGTTCTAGACTCTCTAAACTCTCCTAAACATATCTCCCTTTAGAGTGAAAAAGATCACAAATCGATTTAGCAAAGTTTCCCCTCAAATAGGAGCAGTTCTGGAAAGTTCGGAACCTCTGAAAAATTGTCCAGAGGTTCCGCAGTCCAGAACCTCCGCAAAAAAGTATGGATAGTCCGCAAAAATGTGGAGGTTCTGCATAAAAGTGCGGAGGGTCCGTAGTTACTATTTATCAGGCGCGTTGAGGCTTGTAAAATTCATAATTAATTCATCCGAACTCCAAACAATGTGAGACCAGTTGCGTTAGCCTTCATATGAGTGTGAACTACGTGTTAAAAATGTTGGAACTCCAGAAAATATTTTTGAGAATTAGTGAGTTAATTAAATATGTTTCGGCTTGTTTAGGCCACGGTTAGTTGTTGCCATGTCGTAAAATTATGAAACCACTTTTGTTAGCCTTGTATTAACGTGCTCTACACATTAAAAATACTATGAACCATGAGATGAGTGTTTAAATTCCGTTGGTTAATGAAATACGCGCTGAGGTTTAATGAGTCATTGAAATGGTTTCAATCTTTAACATTTCGTAATTAATTGAATCTAAACCCCCTATATAGGTTTTTACCATATTTAGGTAGAGTGTGTCTAGTGTTCAAGTTCAATCGATCAACAAATCAGCGAAAACACATTTCTTGTCAATATCCGGAGTGTCCGAAAAAATGTCCAGAAGGTCCGCATAAATGTGGAAGGTCCGGAGAAATCTCCGGAGAATCCCTTAGTTGCGCAATGTCCGGATGTTCCGCATAATTTTGCGGATAGTCCGCATATGTCCGGAGGTTCCGCACTTTCGGTAACTTTTAGAATTGGTTTAAATCCTAATTTTATTCTAGCTCGCATGTTTGCACTTTTAACATGTTTTGAGCATATTATGGCATGCATTGTTGCATTTCATCCTTACTCATGGCATTGCACACGTTATTCTTTTAGAGAACACCGATCCGACGATTCCGACGAGCGAGGGCGATCTGGAGGCACCCCACCTTTCTGATCCAGGGTAGCAAGGCAAGTATCTATCATATTGCACCTTTGTCGTATTGAATGAAGTCTAAATATTGATAAATTATGCTTATGTATAGGTTTGCATGTATAGAAAGTCAATGTTGGGTTTTGATGGGTAGATCCTATGTTGAATTGCATTGTCTCTACCTTGATGTATTGTAGATCCATATCCTTGTAGCCTGGATTTAATCATGCTAAGGTATAACTTAAAAGTGACGTGAGATGCTTAGCAATGCATAGGTCCTCGGTAGAAGTCGAGCGGTGGAACGTCCCATCGTTCGCGAGCTATAGGTTAATTACCTTCACAATGATTACAATGTTGGGTCGATGATATTGGTTGGTGAGTGGTGGGTATGAGACGAGATGTGGACGGTGTTAGGGGTGTCGTTTGCCTCGATGGAAAGTCCAGGGGGCAGGTCGGGAGAGGAAACCCGAGCACCACAGACCGCTTGCATCATTTAAGGCCGTCCGTCGGTACTGTTAGCTTTAGCACTTACCTTACTCACCACATGCCGATCTAATGATAAGGCGAGCTAAATACCTTTACAGCTGTGGCTTTATGGGGCCTGAACAAGGACGGTGTGAGTATGCAGGCTTGTAAGCGTTACTAGTTTGCTCCGGAAGTAGTTCTAGTACTGCCATGCCGAGCATTGCATGTCGCACACGATTGGGGCTGGTTAGGAAAGGTTGTCACGAGTACCCCCTTGTGTGCACTTTAGCGGGTGGCAAGCCGTATGGTCCTCGTGTTGTGTGGGTCCAGGAGTATCCCCTGCAGGGTGTATAAACATTTCGAAATGCCGCGCTCTCGGTCATGAGCATACTATTGTTTCATCCGTATTGGTCGTAGAGTTCTCGCTTGTGGATTATGGTTGTGGTATGTTGGGAGTGGATGTTGGTGGTCGAGATGGTTGGCAAGTTGGGTCGAGGTGGTTATGATTTTGTTACAGTTATGCTTACTTACTTTTTAGATGTATTTATATTCAGTTGAGTATTGCAGGGTAGAAGTACTTATTGTTGGTTAAGTTCGGATGCTCACACATATATGTCTAGGTTGCTTACCATATATATGTTTTACTTAACCTTGTGATCTGATCTTGCTACCAGCACAATGCATAATTCTTAGAGTTGGGATATTATACTACCCATATTGTGTAAGTCTTGCGAGTACTTTCGTACTCAGGGTGCTGCCCTTAAATTGATGCAGGTACTACTAAGGTTGGATATGAAGAGGCGTGTTCGGCTACTGGGTGCCTGCCGATCAGGGTGGCGGGCAGGAGTAGTACATTCTACTCCGAACTCGGTGTTTTTGGTGTGAAACCTAAGGGCATGTGGCTCTATACCCTTTTGTTGTATGGTTTTCTTCCGTTGCGTAGTTGTTGTTTTCTTTTGATGTAAATTGTGGAAACAGCTGCATGTTTAAAGACTTGTAATATAAATGTTTAATTACCTGCGCTTTATTAAACTGTGTTGTGATGCATATGTTGGAAGGCGTATGTTCCGATCCTTGGGCACAAAACACGTGCCGGAACTGCTGGACCGGTATTTTGATTAATCGTCGAGGTTGTGATTATGTTAATGATTCGCCTGATGATTAGTTCGAATACTGTTTGGTCGGGTCCTCACACACAGCAATATAAATCTAACTTTATATGTGAAATTAACTCCCATCTTAATTCTCCTCCCCATAGCTAATTGCTTTGTAAATTCTCAAAAGTAAATCTGTTGGAAATGAATAGGCGTGCTGCCTTCAACCTCAATCTCTTGTCTATTTTTTTACCGGGTGCTTTTCTTCTCATATCTCACGCGTTGTTCTCCACTACTGTGCATCGGTGTTGATTGTGGACTTGGAGTTGGTTAGTTCGAGACTGGGAAGTGGGGACGCCACCCCATTTCATAGCCGAGTAGAGCAGCCAGAGCCATATGTGTCGCCATCCCATGGTTCTACAATACAAGAAAGACTCATTAGATTTGCCACAATAGCATAAAAAATGATATTTTTGCAGAAGGTTGTATACGGAGATCCAATTGAACATTTATATCAAGAAACGTTAGAAGGATGACACATATGGAGACTCATGTTCTAATGTATGTTTTTTTTGGCAAGATGTAATTCCTAGAAAAATAAATTTTAGAAGTACCTTTCTTTATACTCTTTTTCGAGAGGCAATTTTCCTTATACGTAGGGCCTAATTTTATATTTTTCAATGGCCCCCAATTTTTCAGGGACGGCTCTCCGAGTCTCCGTGGAGGATGGTGTCATGGTAATCGCCAAGGCCCTATGAAGGTGATTCATAGGTCTCCATTCTCCAATAATTCTGCACAAGCATTTTTCTGACCGACGATCTCTGTTTTTGCATTAAAGAAAGGAGTGAAAAGTTATATATACAGGCTGAGAGAAAGGGAACGAAAACCAAAATAACAGAAGCACAACAGAAAAGAAAATTCCACTGCAACAAAAGCAATAAGTAACTTTCGAAAATTATGCAAACTCTTTGAATAACACAGAGATGAAAAATGTTTCAAACAATCTCAAAAGAATTGTTGTCAGTATACGCAACAGGATCTACATACATGCAAAAAATTTAAAAGGAAACTCAATTCCGTTGCGAGCTGCAGAAAAAACAATCTGCAAGTATAAAAGTGTACGTACTGGGGTACGTACATTTACCACTATTACACTTACAATGTGTGTTTTTTTTTTTCATATACCGTACATGAGTTCGATCGAAATTAGGGAGCTGCAGGAAGGAACTCACTTTTCACAATATAATTTAGGGATGAAAATAATTTTAGAAATTAGTAAATCATATAATAAGAATATTAGTGAATTTTTCTATATTTTTAGAATTTTATTTGAGACCCTAACAATCATTAGGAGTTATAAAAGTAGTATTTTCAGATAATTTTAGTTTAAATTCTATATAGGATTTTTAGGTAAATTCAATTAAAACAAGTTACACATAGATTATGAAACATGTATAAAAAATTCTATGATGTTTAGAGAAATATAAGATCACTTTTTGGTGAATCTAATTAAAATTGGATTTTATATTAAATTAGTGCACAATACTTCAAGTAGTTTTATGTTATTAGACATAATACTTATAGTTTTATATTATAAATATCATAATATTTATAGTTTTATATAATTCATCCTTTTTTTAAGAGGATCATCTTGCCCAGTCATCATTGGAGGCCACACACAAGGTGCGCGGGACGGTGGGATCAACCTCGCCGGCTCAGCTCACTGCTTGAGCTTTGCCACTACGCTATTTATGCGTCTGCACCACTCACACGCTACATACATATATGAATGGTGGAAAATGCAATAGATGAGCTAGTAAGATGCGCAACAGAAAAATACATTCTATCTCTATCAAGACAACTCTGTTATTATGGTTTAAAAGGAAAATTAGTCTATTAGATCTACTATGTAGCAATGGTGATCGACAAAGCCTTGTTCTTGAGGGTAACAAAGACGACCGTGGGATCTGTTGGTGTGGAAAACATGAACACCTCGTATGTATTAGCATGAGACAACTATGGGAGGATAGCGTTTGTTATTGAGTCTTTATTTCTCTTAACTCTCCTGTAATCTCTCCCCTACAATCACGCCTCCCCTGTAATTCCTCATTTGTAATCTCAGCAATCCTTCTATTAATACAAACAGCTGCAACCCTCAGAGGTGTAGCATTGAGGCCATTCTCACATGGTAACAGAGCCAAACGATCCAAACCACCGCCCACAGCTTCCGTAAAATTTTCATGGCCAACACCGGATCTTCTTCCTCCTCCTCCACCTCCTCCGCCATGCTGAATTCTTCATCTTCTTCTTCCACCACACAACTTGCTCCTCTTCAGCTCAGCCATGCTATCACCATTAGACTAAATCATGATAATTATCCTCTTTGGAAGGCACAATTCCTTCCCTATCTACGCAGTTCAGGCCTTGTTGGTCACGTTGATGGCACAGTTGCTGCACCTTCTATGTTTATCATGACAACAACTGACAATGGCGCCTCTCAATCTCTTAATCCCCAATATGCCTCTTGGTATAATCTTGATCAGCTTGTTCTTAGCGGTCTTCTTGCTTCCCTCTCTGAAGAACTCTTGACGGATGTTGCCGATCTCTCCACTGCTCGTGATGTCTGGGTCAAGCTCGAAAAGATCTATCTGTCTCGCTCTAAGGCGCGCAAAGGCCAACTTCGTCAACAGTTGGCTACCTTGAAGAAGAGAGGTCTCTCGGTTGCTGAATATTATCGTAAAATGAAGGGATTTGCAACTACTCTTGCAGCTATTGGTATGCCTATCTCCGATGATGAATTTATTTCTTATGTATTGGCTGGCCTTGGGTCAGAGTGGAAATCTTTCATCACTTCCATGAATACTAGAGGTGGTGAGCTATCTCTTGATGAGTTTTATGGCTATCTCCTTGCACAAGAATCACGTGATGATGATGATGATATTGCTTCTGATGTCCTGCAATCTCCGACGGCCAATTTCTCTAATCGAGCCCCACAGCAGCGTGCGCCTCAGGGCGCGCCCTCATCTGGCTCCCCTCGCGGTCCTCAGGGTCCGCCTCGTCACGTTGGTGGGCCGCGCCCTTCTGTTGGTGGCGCTCCTCAGTTTGGCGCACATCCTGGTGGTGCGCGATCTGGCTCATCTGGTTCAGGTGGTCGCGGTCCACGCAACCCACCACCTCCTGGAGCCATCCAATGTCAGATATGCCGCCGTTATGGACATGAAGCTTATAAGTGTTGGTTTCGGATGGATCAAAACTACCAACCTCATACTGCTGCTGTTGCATATTCTCCTTCTTATCAAGTTGATACTGATTGGTACACGGACACTGGGGCTACGGATCATATCACCAGTGATCTTGATAAGTTAGCGGTACGGGAACAATATCACGGCAATGAACAAGTCCACGTCGGCAACGGCCAAGGTTTGCATATTCATCACACTGGTCAAAGCATTATTAATACTACTGCTAAACCACTTGTTCTTAATAATGTTCTTCATGTTCCTGATATTACAAAGAATCTTCTCTCTGTGCATAAACTCACGCGTGATAATAATGTTCTCATCGAATTTCATCCGTATCATTTTGTTGTTAAGGATCTCCTGACAAGGGCCAAGGTTCTCGAGGGTAAATGTTGCCAAGGACTTTATCCCATCAAGCCATCTCAAATTGCAGCCTCCAAGCAAGTCTTTGCGGTGTCTAGAGAGCAATGGCATGCCCGTCTTGGGCATCCATCACAGCAAACTGTTCAGTCTCTTGTTAGATTGCATCATTTACCTTGTTCGGGTCAGCAGTCTTTAGCTACAATTTGTAATTCATGCCAATTAGCTAAAAGTCATCAATTGCCTTATTCTAGCTCTGTTCATAAATCCACATCTCCACTTGAGATGATATTTTCGGACATATGGGGCCCTGCTCCCAAATCTATTGGTGGTTATAAATACTATATCAGTTTTATTGATGACTTTAGCAAATTTTCTTGGATTTATCTCATGCATGATCGTTCTGAGGCTCAGAAAATTTTTCTTCAATTTAAATCTCATGTTGAGCGCTTGTTTGACAAAAAGATTAAAATTGTTCAATCTGATTGGGGTGGCGAGTACCAGAAAATGCATAATCAGTTTTTTCGCTCTCTAGGCATCGGTCATCGTGTGTCTTGTCCTCACACTCATCAACAAAATGGTTCTGCTGAACGTAAACATAGACATATAGTTGAAACCGGCCTTGCTCTTCTAGCTCATGCTTCTATGCCTCTTCGATTTTGGGATGAAGCGTTTGTTACTGCCACCTATCTCATCAATAGGATGCCTACTCGAGTCATCGACAATACCTCACCTCTAGAACGATTATTTCATACCCCACCCAATTACAACTTGCTAAAGATTTTTGGTTGTGCTTGTTGGCCTCATTTGCGACCGTATAATACTCGCAAATTATCTTTTCGATCTACTCCTTGTGTCTTCCTTGGTTATAGTGCTCAACATAAAGGCTACAAGTGTCTTGATCGTACTTCTGGCCGTATCTATATTTCGCGTGATGTAATTTTTGATGAGAACATATTTCCTTTTGCCAATCCTAATCCCAATATACTCACCAGTCCTCAAACCTCATCTACACCTGACATAATCCATCTACCAATACCTTTAAGCAGTGGTGTTAATATTGCTAATGATCATGTGCCGGAATATGTTTTACCCTCTGCTGTGGTCGCAGAAGATCCAGGTCCTTCCATACAAGGCAACAACAGCGTCCAGGATCCTGAGCCGGCCTCTCGCGCGCGTGAATCAATCCCGGGATCGTCGCACCGCGTCGAGGATTATGTGCCTGATTCACCTGCCGTCCGGACCCCCGCTGATGGCTCGCCACGTCTGCATGACGTGCCATCCTCGGCCGCACCGCAGCGCATTCCGGAATCCGCGCCAGCGCAATCACCGCCCACCGCTCCTGCGCCCTCTGCTGCTGTCGGTGCTCCACCCGACCTGCCTGCCCGCCCAGCGCCTTGTGCTGCTGAGACACGTGCTACGCAACGCGCTGCTGCACAACCTGCTGCTGCTCCACAATTGCCTACTCAGCCACCAGCGCATAATACTCGCCTTAGCCATGGACTTCGGCAACCTAAAATTCATACTGATGGCACTGTTGCCTGGTCTGCACATGTTCATGGACCAGTGGAACCTTCTTCATATAAATTGGCTCTACAAGATCCCCCCTGGAAATCTGCCATGGATGCTGAATTTGATGCTCTTCAACGCAATTCTACATGGCATTTAGTTCCTTCCCGGCCTGGCATAAATTTAATTGATAGCAAATGGGTGTTCCGTATCAAGCGAAAAGCAGATGGCTCTATTGACAGATACAAGGCTCGTCTAGTGGCAAAAGGATTTAAACAGCGTGAAGGTATTGATTATGATGATACCTTCAGCCCTGTTGTTAAGCCCACAACTATCCGCATATTATTATCTCTTGCTGTGTCTCAAGGGTGGCATCTTCGTCAAATTGATATTCAAAATGCTTTTCTTCATGGTGTTCTTAATAAAGATGTCTATATGAAGCAACCTCCAGGATATGTTGATGCAAATTATCCTCATCATGTGTGCAAGCTGGACAAGTCACTTTATGGGTTAAAACAAGCACCTCGTGCTTGGTTCTCTCGTCTTAGTGACAAGTTGCAGCAACTTGGGTTTCATTCATCAAAGGCAGATATCTCTCTCTTCATTTTTCGACGGGGTGATCTTCACATATACATGTTAATTTATGTGGATGATATAATTATTGTGAGCTCCTCTCAAACGGCTTCTGATCGACTCCTTCAGCAACTCAATCATGATTTTGCTGTTAAGGATCTTGGTCCTCTCAACTATTTTCTTGGGGTCGAGGTTCGTCATTCCAATGATGAACTTGTGCTCTCTCAACAGAAGTACATTTCGGATCTTCTTACCAGAACAAATATGAGTCATGCAAACGGTGCTTCCACTCCTATGGTTGCACATGAGAAGCTTTCTCGTCATGTTGGCACTCCACTTTCTCCAGAAGATGCAACTAAGTACCGCAGTGCTATTGGTGCCTTGCAGTATCTCACTCTGACAAGGCCTGATATTTCCTTCAGTGTCAACAAGGTGTGCCAGTTCCTCTCTGCACCTACTGACGAGCATTGGATAGCTGTCAAACGCATCTTGCGGTATTTAAAGGAAACATGTAATATGGGTCTTCATATTCGGCGATCATCATCTGTTTTCATCAGTGCTTTTAGTGATGCCGATTGGGCTGGCAATCTTGATGATCGTCGTAGCACGGGAGGGTATGCAGTGTTTCTTGGTTCTAATCTGGTTTCTTGGAACTCTCGTAAGCAACCAACCGTCTCCAGATCCAGCACTGAAGCGGAATATAAATCTGTCGCCAATGCCACTGCTGAAGTAATTTGGATCCAAGTTTTGTTGCGCGAACTTGGTATTAATCAGGATCGTTGTCCAAGTCTTTGGTGCGACAACATTAGTGCCACTTATCTTGCTGCTAATCCAGTTTTTCATGGTCGCACCAAGCATGTTGAAGTGGACTATCATTTTGTTCGTGAAAGAGTCGCCACTAAACAGTTGGACGTTCGGTTCATTTCTTCAAGAGATCAGCTTGCCGACATATTAACAAAAGCCTTGCCAGTCAAGCCATTTACACATCTTAGGACCAATCTGAACCTGCTTCCTGGTTCAGATTGCGGGAGGGTATTAGCATGAGACAACTATGGGAGGATAGCGTTTGTTATTGAGTCTTTATTTCTCTTAACTCTCCTGTAATCTCTCCCCTACAATCACGCCTCCCCTGTAATTCCTCACTTGTAATCTCAGCAATCCTTCTATTAATACAAACAGCTGCAACCCTCAGAGGTGTAGCATTGAGGCCATTCTCACAGTATGAACATCCTAACCCGTGGCTAGAGCGTGAGGGAAAAATACGAGGGGGTTGATTTGTCCATGCATTGTATAACTACACAAATGGTAGCTTAGAAACGGGAGGTTTTAGAATATGACATTAAATTTGCATGTATTTCAGGATTTGACACTTATATCCTAATAGCATGTAGGATCACTCCAAATTATATATGGCAGGTTGTCAAATCTTAAAAGACATACAAAATTAATGTTATATTCTAAAATATCCGTAAAAAACAAGATTTTTATTTTAAAAAAAAAGAGGTTTAATTTTTTACCAGTGTCTCAGTCTTTATTAGAGATCATAAATTAGTTGACCCCACCCTTAAAGCAAAGACATAAATGCATAAATTAGCTCCTCCGTGGAGCATGTGCAACATGCACTGGCAACAAAGCCATCGAAATTCGCCTCCAGAACCCGAGACCAGCACTCGAGAGTAGTGCAGGGACTTGGGTCATGCTGTGGCGGCACGGCCTAGCCCTCTCGTGTTTCGTGTCCTGTCGTGCCATGCTCAATAAGCACGATTGGCCCATCGTGTCATGTCGTGCCGGCATAAGTCAACTTCAGGAAAACTCAAGCACGGCTCTCGGCACAACGTGTTGTTGAAACTCAGGTACGGTCCTACTCTATATTATCTAACAATACTTACATATTTATCTTTTATTATCTCACACTTGTGTCTCTCATACTCACACATGCTCTATATCATCTAACAGTGCTTATATCTTTATCTCTTATCATCCCACACTTATGTCTCTCACACTCATACATTTCTCTTAGTGTCTCACGCTTTATATCAGACAAATTAGAGGATAAACACAGAAAAATAATCATGCGAATTGTAGCGTGCACTTTTCATGCTATACTGGCACGTGCACGACTCAAACCATCGTATCATGCCAGCACGTTCACCATGCCAAGCTCCTAGACACAGCACAGTCCTCGTGTTCGTACCGTACCAGCCCAACCGTGTTATGCTTTGAGCCCTACTACGGCCAAGTTCCAACTCTACCCGAGAGCGCTGAGCGCTGCAGATCGTTTCGTCATATGCTTGTTTGCAAAATAAATAAATAAATGACTTTTTCACTCATCTTAATATAACTACATAAAAGGCGCGTACCTGGTGCGTTCGACGGCTTGTAGCTAGTGGTCCGAATAATCTTATATCCTTTTATACGGCTTGTAGTTAAAGTTTCTATTGATCCGAATGATCTCATCTGATCATTTGATTTTGATCCAACGGTTGAGATGAGTCCTCATTCTCCGGCGCCAACTTTCACCTCCCGCACGCTCGCTCGATCATTGCGCGGCTCTACCTGCGGTGGTTGCTTTTGCTCGTCCTCTCTTCCCGCCGTGCCGATCCCTTTCCTTTCCGCTCATCAATTCGCGTCCAGCTCCAGCAAGCCGGCCTACGCGAGTTGCTCTCGCTCTCTGCATTATTACGCGGTGAGAAAGAAACCAGAGGACGTAGGGTTTAGTGACCACGGCTTCGATTCATGGAGGAAACTGCACTGTGAATTTAAATATGATCGCATGAATGTCATTTCTTCCTGCATGCAACTGTAGCATCCAACACGAATACATCTACGTTTTCTTTTGGCGGTGTTTGATCACCCTCCCTCAGTGCGAAGATTTCATACCAACTACGTGTGTTTAGGCCCATCACTTGCGTGTGATATTTCTCTGAACAAACCTGTCATCATTCGGCCCGCGATGACTTGGTTGCTGCATACAGTGGAGGCTTCCTCTCCAATTTGTTCAAGTCAGTCAGATGTACACATGAGCTCAAACGCACACATCATACATATGCCTACACACGTATGTAAATATGTCTTAGCATACGTCTAAATGGAATCGAAGGTCTATCCTCACGTAGTGCCTTCACGTGGTGCATATATACGTTTTACCACTAAACGTACACTCACGTGTGTATGTGCTATTTTTTTATCTAGAATTTAATTTAAGTACAAAAGTGAGCAGTCTAGAACTTGAGTGAGCAAGATTATACACTAAAACTCTAACCGATTAAGGTATGCTCAGTTCTCTAACCTACGGTGAAAGGTACTTGAATTTTCCCGTCTTTGAAATTTGAATGGTGGAGTTAGCAACCATGATTCGTGATAATTCGGTCGCAATGTGATGCGACGTGTGGCGAATTCGTCGATGAGCGAGGCTGAATAGTCAGTGATTTGCTCGAAATAATTGCGAGGCAGTTGATGGTCTCTCTCTCCCCTGTCGTCTTGCCGTTTGCAGTTGTGCAGGTGTGACTGTAGGTCCGGGAGAACCATCGTAGTTAAATTGTCTGCTTCATGATAGAGAACCTTTACAGTACACCATGATACTAAATAGTGGAGAGTATCATTGTTGTGATTCAACCGTCTATTTTAATAGGTATTATTGTAATTATCTTGGTACCCTTAAGGGTAATTACGTCATTAACTGACCGGATTTCGGACCTTCGTCACCCATACCAGCCGACAGAGGGTGGAAACCCTAATAAATAAAATAAACAGAACAAGTGAAAGCTTATTCGAGGAATAAACTAACATTTTAATCTTCCCTAATTAAACATATAATTTACAAATTTATCATGGTTTTTTTTTTCCAATCCTACCCTTATGATACACATGATACTCTTTAATGATACACATGATACTGGTGGACGATAGAGTATCATTGGGTTAATCTAAACCACCAGATGAAGAAAATGGACGGCATGCACTCATTTAGGTGTACCGTAAAAGTCTTCTCATGATAAGCTTGGAATTATGATATATTCTGAAAGGGAAGGAGAACTCACGATAAATTTAGAAGTTAGTCCATACATGCATTGCTACACAAACTGAGAAGCCGGACATGGAAATTTGCATCTGTTTCTGAAGCAATTTGTCAGTTGAAATACTTTTACTATAATAAAGTAAGCCAAATAGGAAAAATCATGATACACTACTAGAGAGCAAACACAGTAGAAAGTGCAACGTTTCCAATTTAACTGAGGTATCAGTTCCTCTGCAGTCAGAAAATGAGATTCTCGTCAGGGTTTCAGGGATTTTCACGCATAAACCATAAGAACAATAAATTTTCATGCGTGTTTGAAGTTCATCAGTGGCTACCTCTGGTAAAAAGAGTCCGGAGCAGCAGAGGAACAGGCGGTGGCACAGACGCGCGCCGCACCCTCCTGTTGACTATCATGCAATTTTAAACCCAAGAGGGTAACTACCATTCTGCAAGATTTGTCCGCAATTAAATAAGTTAGCGCATAATGCATTGATATTCTACTTTACTTTTACAAAACCACATATTCATAACTTGACCAGGCCTTGAAACAAGCAGGATGCTAATAATTCCTTTCTGATGCTAGTCTTGCATTTGCACTCACTTTTGAATTTAGCATCACTTCTGAATTAATTAAGATGCTATCTTGAATAGAACTCGGACTTTTTTTCTCTCTAATTTTATGGATATCGTAGTTCAGCTGTACACTTCTAGCAGGAGTATTATAATGCTATAGTTAAGAAAAATCATGAAAGTTCATCATCTTGTAACCGAAGTTTTCCCAGCATTGGTGTATCTGAGTAGTCAATGGACTCGCTACAGACCAATCTATACTTTACCAAGATGTTGATGATGTTTAGAAGTTTTCTTTTTCCGACCTGTTCTGGATCAAACAAATGGAAGTCCAACTGCAAATCTGGTAATTTGAGGACAATACACCAGAATATTCACTAACCTATTACTTGCAAAAAAGATGTGTGTTTCTTACAAAGACCTAGATAAAAACAGTAAGTAGCACAAGAGGAAGCAGCAAACATTCGAATCATTTCGTTTGGCTCATAAAATTCAGATTTGAATGGTAATCTGGATGTTATATTAATGTCATCACTTCTAGCAGGAATGTAGTTGAAATCAGGTACACTTTTGTCCCACTGAATTTGATTTTGTTGTATAGTATTACTATAATCAAATTAGATATTCCAACCAATTCACCGATTCGAAATTAATTTTAGTTAAACAATTCTATAAATTGTTTATGCATTGATAAAGATCATTTGCTTAGGCCATAAGAACATTAGTCCAATGTCAATATGTTTAGGGCACCATGTTGGGGCAGCACTTTGTAAGACCGGAGATTGTTAGCTACTGTCATGATATGATCCTATATGAATAAAAAAAGGCACATAGAGGTATTGGTTCCTTTATCTTTCGAACTTTGTAGATGTAATTTTATATTTGAGTTTGATTCAAATTATTCTTTGGCCAATTAGATAAAAGATGATCATGTAAGAAAGTACTCCTAGCGAGCCAAGCATAGCTCGGTTGGTAATGCTCCCGGCGTGAAGCGCTGCCCACTCAGGTTCGACCCGCCCGCGCCTTCTGGGAGCTGGCTTGAGCCTTTTCGTTTCCACATACCCACTACCAGCCGCCAACCTTGGTGGCACCGGTGAGCTCCTCTGCTGGCCTGCTACTCTGGAAAACAAAAATACAAAGTATTCATTTTATAACACAGGCTTAAAAAAGGATAGCATGTGGCACTGTCACTTGACCAAGCTATCTGATTTGAATTATTAAGCGCAGCAATCGTAACATAGATTCAGTTTTTAAAGGTACTAATTATGATTATCATAGCTGGTTTTAACTATGCACTGTGAGATAGGTTAAGCTTCCAGAAACCGGTTGCTCCTGCTAAAAGCATTATATCAGGTATGGAGGAAGCAATGCCAACATAGTACTCAAGGCCACCAGGGATGGGATAATTGATGCCAACAGAGACCATGCCAATAGTTGTATATTTATCTCCTGCATATGGCGGTATTGGAGTCTATTTGTCAATAAACCAACAACAAGCAGTGTACTTATGCGCAATAAGCAGTTATGATAAGCTTTCCTTGATTATTTCAAAAGTTTATGTAATATGGGTGAAAATTACTTATCTGGTCTTGCAAGGCGTTCGATTTAAGAAAGCATAACAATATATGAACTTGTCATTTTACTAAACAACCAGCTGATGAATTATCCATATATATTTGCACTTTTTGGACACATACTTTTGCACTTAGTTGTGTATCTCTCAATGAAGACAGGAGTAACAGGCCGAATCAAACTTGTCGGATTCATAATCTTTCCATTTCTATAAACACGTCTAGTAAAAGAATACCATAAATTGGTAGCTATGAAGACTTATTTACTGCATACCAACGTCATTTTCAAAGCTACTTTATAATACATTAAGAATTTGAACTTTTATTTGCAGAGTACGAAGGTCATCTCCCTCACAAAAAGAAAAGAAAAGAAAACCTGCTGATTGTATTCCATTACTTCAAGCAATTTTCCAACTACATATTTTACATCATTTTTTAGTTCATGACCATACTGCTTAGAAAGAAAGAAACAAATACCCGATCAAGACTCTACACTTCAAACCAAACCTCCATGGCTATGAGACCAGGTAAGGCTTAGTTGGCTAACTGCTCCAGATGTGAGTGTTGCCACTTGGATTCGATTTATAAGATTGAACTCGGAGCTCATCCGTATTTATCTCCTTAATCTTAATTAATTTTGTTATAGGGCTCTCAAGTGTGAAACCACAATAGGACTACGACGTGTCTGTTGTTTACGGAGTTTAATTAATTTCGATGTCATCGATCTCCATACACTAGTATCTTTATACGTAGTCTGTAGATCTAAGTATACGTATAGGATGTATAAGTATGTGTGTGTGAGGATTACGCATAAAAAAACTCCCTAGCTAACACAAACCCACGAGGCCTGAGAGACAGAGAGGCAGCCGGCACGGCATCTACGCTTGTGCAGCAGCGCTGCCCATCCTCGTTCCGAACGGGCATCCCCACCAAGAAAACGAGAAAAACGTGCTCTCTCTCTCTCTCTCTCTCTCTCTCTCTCGTCTCTTCCCTCCCAATGCGGCCTCTCGCTCTCCTCCTCCTCCTCCCTTCCCTCCTCGCCGCCGGCGCCGCCTCGGCGGCCGCGGCGGCGGATGATCCCCCAACCGCTCCCCCCTCCTCCCCCCCGCCGCCGCCGCACAAGAACGCGACCCTCGCCGAGCTCCTCCCGCTCTACGGCCTGCCCCCGGGCGTCTTCCCCTCGACCGTCACCGCCTTCTCCCTCGCCGACAACGGCAGCCTCACCGTCGACCTCGCGGGTCCCTGCTACGTTCACTTCGTGTACCTCACCTACTTCGCGCCCCGCGTCACGGGGGTCCTCCGTTACGGCTCACTCTCCGACCTCTCGGGCGTCCAGGTCCGCCGCTTCCTCATCTGGTTCAACGTCGTCCGCGTCAAGGTCGACCTGCCCCCGCCCCCGCGCTACGTGTACCTCGACATCGGCTGGATCACGCGCAAGCTCCCCGCCGCCGACTTCCAGTCCCTCCACGCGTGCGAGGACTCCAATAGGTGCCGCCTCTCGTCCGCGCTCGCCGCCGCCGCGGAATGGTTCCAGGTATGATGGGGTTTCTTTCTTCTCCACTAGTGCTTTCTTGAGCAACCTGTTTGCATTGAACCAGTTCGTGGTTTGTGCTTAACTGCTTATTGCAATTCTGCTGGTAAATTTAGTCCCGGACTATTAGTTGATGACAAATTACGGACCGGCTTGATTTCTTGGCTGTTGTTTCTTGTCAGACCCGTGAATTCGAGTGAAATGATGCTAAGAATATGTGGTTTTATGTGTTAATTCCGTACACGACTTGTGTACCTTCTAGAAGCTTGATTGATGTTGATGGAAGTAGGTTTTGACTTATACAGTATAGATTTTTGAGGTAGCGTAGCTTTGAAGGAAAAACAAGCAGAGAATTGCTTATTGTGGTAAAATTTGACATGGAAATGAAAGGAATGGCATGTGAATGTAAAATACAGTGTATGGTTCCACCGTGAAGAAGTTATTTAGATTGTTCATAAAACACATCTCTTATGTTGAATGATCTATTAGGCTTTGACTTGAGGCAGAAAATACTATAGTACAGAGCCAGGAAATGAGGGTGCAAAATACGTCGCAAAGTGTAATAACCATAAATCCATTCATTTGTCTGTCTTAATAGGCTTTTGCAATGGGGAAACGATTTATTAAGTGAAAATGTTGAAAAATTGGTGGCAATGGACGGGATTGATACTTGAATCCTTAAAAGGACAATGCAGATGTCGAGATTATGATTTGCTACCGCAGGACAAGTGTACTTTGGGAACTTGATTCTGCAATGAAGCTTTGGGAGATATACTCTACCTATATATGATTTTCTTAGATCGTGTGATTGCTAGCACTTATGGATTTGTATGCTTATGAAACTTATTATTCCTGTGGATAATGACCACTGAAGTATACTTTTCAATGAGTTATCTTTTTGAACTGTTTTCCAAGTGGATTGATTGCCTCTGTTATTAAGTTACTGTGTACTGCTGAATTTTAAGTGCATCTTTTTAATAATGAATATGTATTGATTATATTTAATTTGATTTTTAGTTCTATGTAGTGTTATATTAGAATGCAGAATATTGATAAGATGTTTCAAGACGAATTAGACATGAAGAGAGGCAAAAGAAATTGTGAAAGGAAATTGCTGTACTAATTCATGGTATACTAAAGAATGTATGCTCCATGGTGTCTCTTGCCGAAGTTAGAATTATTATTCTTAGAGTTGGTCAACATGGGCTTCTCTTAGATCATTTATGGTTAGGATAAATGATCCAACTTATTTGAAAAATGGCCGAGTCTTAAACAGGTTGTTTCTCGAATCTGACTTGTCAACACAACTTTCCATTCAACGTGATGCACATGACTTGTAGACAAAAGATTATAATATGATCGTTCCATTCAATTGACAATCAACATGATTGGTTGTACGTCACCGTGTAATTTGGAAATGATTTTTGTGATGTCAGAGTTCCTATAATGTATTTGAGAATTGTATTAATTTTCTAGTTTTTAAATAGTGATGTGTACCTTGCAGGACTACTTTGTCCAATTTTAGGGGATGGGGAAGGTCTATGATTTTACAGCAGCATTGCGTGAGGTACCATCCTCTTTTTTTTTTTGGATCCTCGTCTCATTGTGCGTTCAGTAGTTGACCAACAAATTCTTCTTTGGGATCTTGTGATAATATAATATGATGTAGAAGTTTACTAGTGTCTAGTGTTCGAGGTAGTGTTTAGCACCAAATAACCATTGTAAAATTTGGGGAGGGTGTTGCAACGATAATAAGTGGGGACATCTTTCACAAAAAAAAGAGATAAGAAGTGGGGACATAACATGTTATCCAAAAAAAAGGATCACAACTGGTCATAGTTTACACAAGCTCACTTTGCTGCTGGTTCCAGGTTTTTGTCAGCCACCTGAATGCTGCTATTGAGCTGAACTAATGCATAATATAAGGATGATGGCACGTTTAAGCCTTGTCAACAAATTTGTAGCCCGTAAAATAAAAAATTGAAGGTCTAGTCGGCTGACCCATTATTTGGCTTCCTTCATCCACATCTTGATGCATACATGGATCCACAACTATCTTTCTGACCGTAGCACTGGCTAATGCACCTTATAATTGTTTACCTTCATCAACTAATGTCACATAAGCCATGCACTTTATGGTATACATATGCCTTTTACTTGGTACTGATTTCTTTTTTCTTACAACTTTCTATAGTTTGCAGCCCTCCACGCCCTTGAAGGACTGTGTGAATTGTGAACAAGTTGGTAGACTTGCATTTGTTACGATCTCTAGATGCAATTGCAATCTGTACTGCAGCTAATCATGCTGCCGTCTCATTTGTACATTTTTCAACGTTTGATGGCTATGTGATCTTATGGATATGTATCGGTTACTTTGCTCCACGTTATTGGAGCGTGCTCCACGCTTCAATAGAATAAAAATTACGATACTGTCTGTTTCATCATTAGGCAGGAAGCAGAAACAATGCACGCGTGCTTCCCTCTCTTTCTTTATATGTAGCAGCTCGTTCATAAGTCAGCTACCGAGGTAGGGAAGCCATTCCAACAAAAGGCTTCTCTCATACCACTCCATAAAAACTATGTGAGCACGCATCTAAAAAAGGCATGGTTGATATTCTCAATTTTATCACACAGGCAGCAGTACTGACTCCCTTTCCAGCCTCTCTTCTTAAGGGTGGAAGCGACTGGGAGTTTATTATTAAGCATCTGTCAAAGAAAAAACTTAATTCTGAGTGGTAATTTAGAGGCCCAGATCTTCTTAACCCCCTTGCTAAAACCCCCTCAAAAGTTAGGAATCTATATAAAGACTTAGTAGTGAAACTCCTTGATTTGTCTAGAGCCCAATCTACCTCGTCTTCAAACTCATTCAGCTGCACATTTTGCAGCTTGTGCATCAGCTCCTCCCATTAGAGTAGATCATTATTTGTCAAACTTCTATTAAAATGGATCTCCCACTCATTATCTACATAACAGTCAGACACTAAAGATTATGGATTATCACACATGCTGAAAAGGGTAGGAAACCGGATCTTAAGTGAAGTTTCCCCCAATCACACATCCTTCCAGAAAAAGACTTTATAACATCTATTCACTTTATATATATAGCTCTCCATTGAAAAAGATGCTTGACCTTGTGCAAACCCTTTCAGAACTAGAAAGTTCCTCTCTGTTTGGAAGTGAACAAGTTACCATCTGACATGTATTTGGCTTTGAGAAGTTTGAGCCAGATCTCCTCCTTCCCTGAGTAAATCTTGCCAATCCATTTGACAAGTAGGCATTCATTCATGATCATTATGTTTAAAATATCAAAACCACCATAGTCTTTAGGCCTATAAATGGCTTCCCATTCAGCCAAATAATATTTGTTTACATCCTCAGCCTCCCTCAAAAAGAACTTAGATCTAATGGTGTATATTTTCTTGTGTACCCCTTTAGGGAGAAGGTAGAATCTCATAGTATACATGTGAAGACTGGTTATGCATAAATTTGTTAGAGTCAATTTGCCCTCGTATGTTAGGTTTTCATCCTTCCATGGGTCTAACTTTCTGCTCATTTTTGCTAGGACATTGGAAGATGCAGTAATGCCTAGGTGATATTCTGAGACAGGGATACCCAGATATTTCAGAGGTAGCTCCCCAAGTTTACAGTTGAGCATATTGACCACCTTATATTGTTCCTCTTGTTCCATCCCAAAGGCAAACACCTCAGTCTTGTTGAAGTTTATTTTAAGCCCAGATAAGAAGTAGAGTATGATCTTAAGATTGAGAATTGATCTATCAGACCCATCAATCATTAGTATTGTGTCATCAGCATACTAGACATGGGTAATCCCTCCTGAAATCAGTTGGTTCACCACTCCCTCAAGCAGACCTTTAGAAGATGCTTTGTCCATAAAAGCATTCAGAGTATCTACTGTAATGTTAGAAAGCAAGGCGGAGAGAGGGTTACCCTGCCTTAGCCCCTGGTAGGTTCTAAAAAAGGGGTCCCATTTGACCATTAATATTAATGCAAACCCTGTCTCCCTTAACATATTGCATAATCCACTCAAGAGGAAAATCCCTTTACTTTCATGACACCTTCAAGATAACTCTACTTTACCTTATCATATACCTTTTCAAAGTCTATCTTCACTGGCAAACATTGCTTCCTTGTTCTTCTTAATTCATGAACGACTTCACAAAAGGTCACCACACCCTTCAGGATGTTCCTACCTTTAATGAAGATAGTTTAGCTTGGGCCAATAACCTCCTTAGCTATAGGTGTCTATTAAAAGCAATTAGATCCAGCATTCTCTGCTTCAACCAAATTTAGAGTGGTTCCATTCTTCAGTTCCAGCGGATATCTATGTGCTAGGGTGTGTACTGCACAAAGGCTTCGTAAATTTTCAACCAAATTTGATTTAACCAACTACGCTTTTGAGTTACTTCCCTTAAACAGTTTTTTCTCCTCAGCAGATTTTAAGATATTATTCCTTTAAATGTTGGAAATGCTCTTGGTACATGAAGCAGGTAGTCAGCAAATTTCTTGAAACACATGATAAGTGTGCTTAGCACCTATTAGCAGAGCCTCAAAATATTCATTTGATACTTGATTTAAACACAGAAAGCATAATAGTAGCAACCATTAGAGTAACAAGTTGCACATAGCATTGTCATATATACACCAAAATCCCAGTGGTTGCTGCTTAGAATGCACAAACGCGTGCAAACAAAGTAAATAGGCAAGCATACACAAAACGGATCGGGTTAATGCTGCATTTCTAGCTAGGCTTGCTTAATTTTCAAAACATGGGCATGCTCAACACAGGCCACTAAAAATGGACATGCTCCTATCATAATCGTAGCTACCTCCTCCTTGTCCTTGGGGCATTCGACCTGTCAGGCATGATAGGTGTAGCATGTGTAGATGGATGTGATCGATGTGCCATCAGCAAGCCAAAGGAACACGACAGCAAAAGCTTTCCATCCATCATCCTACTATGTTGTGCTACATCAGCAACACCATTTGCTTATAATAGGCAGATGCTTTTGTACATAGCATTGCTATATGTACATCAAAAAGTAGGTTGATCCTATGAGAAGGCATGCTATAAATTAGAATAAAGCATGCTATTACATACGTAGCAAGAATGAAATTTGTTTGGAAATTAAAATTACCTTGAGGCTGCTACCATTTGGTAAGACCGAACCTGTTACAAGTCATATTGTAAATTAGAATAAAGCATATTGTTAAATATGTTGGAAAAATGAAATGTGTGTCATATTGAAATTACTTTGAAATTATTGTTGTCTGGTCTTTTTGCCGTAAGTACCGAGTGCATCATCAATTCATTATCATCTTGTTAGTTCCCATTTTGTTGAAATTTTAGAAGATAGTAAAAAACCAAAAATTATTGACTAATGTATCTGAATACTTACCTCTGAATCTTCCATAGTAGAATCATATAGTCTTTTAGAGCCTGTAAGACTGGATCCAGTTTGTTTTCTATATAAAACGTAACAGTTATTAGTATTGTTAAAAAGGTATTTGAAAGAGTTGAAGAAATATATAAAACTGTGGTAATTGTGGTATTTACCCCATTGGTTCAATACCCATTTTGCCATCTACAATTTGCAGTTGAGCTAGATACTTTGAGCTTTCCTGCATTATTTTTATATGTTAGCTAGACAATTGAAGGTAGAAATCTATGTCAATTTCTAAGTCAATAACATTCATGCCATCTTCTGCTATCTCAAAAACATATGAAACATGTTTAATTTCATGCTTCCTAATAATATCATTTAATATTTGCACGAATGATATTTTGATAACAGACATATTGATATTATGTTAGTACGTTAGTATATGCAACACCCCCAAAGTTAGGAAACAAGTTAGTAGTATCATATTAGGAAATTATAAATTGAATACAGATATGTTAATATTTGATTTTACAATCTTACCTTTTCTAAAGTGCCAGGATCTTTTCAGTTGATTTCTGGTTACTGCATACGTTCCTGTTCACCATACATCTTAATTAGCAATAAGACTAAAAATATAGAATAGTTAAATAATAGCATTTATATAAATCAATAAGCAAATTGATATATTCAAATAGCTTTATTAGTTTGTTGTTTAGACAATATACAAATTTGCAAATGACCTTGTACATATAGGCTGATACTATAATGCTGATGATCATGTTTGGTGATGATTCATAGACAAATAGATCTTTTTTTTTTTTGACACACTAAAAATAGTTCCTTCTCCCTCTAGGTTGCTTGCACTTTCAACCACAGGTGCCAGAGTTCAGACTATCTAGGTCAGTATGTAAGAGAGCTCTTGCTAATTGCCATTAACATTTGCATTTGGAATCATATGAAAATTATCTGTTTCCTTGACACAGTACCAATAGTATTTCTTTTCCCCTATTTTGTTGCAGAGGACAAATCGATTTTAAAGAATGTAACTACAAGTAACAGGTATGGAGTAATGGTCCTTGGCAGAAATCTAGTCTGGAGCAAGCAGTTGTGACTGTAAACAAAATGCTATTGCAATTATATTTGAATAGTAATGTATATAAGCTTATCAAAAATGAGGAAAAGTACTCCATGAGAATAAATTTACCATATGACGATATTGGAGCAACCTCTGCATTGTTAATAACTGATGTACTACTTTGTTATAATAACATTTCAATAGTTTGTTAGAAAGTATGGGAAGATGGTAAATTGCTTTTATTTAACCATGATTTTCTACAAACATTAGGAGGACATTGATTTTGCAATCTTTGTAACTATACAGATAAATATCCTTTCGCTTATTACAATCTTGCTAATTATAATCTCACTAATTACAATGTTTGTGTTACTTAACATGCTATTATTTAATGTCTTGATCAATGTCTCAGCTTTAAACTGCAAATATCCTTAAGTTAAAGATACCTGTAAGTTTTAAAATATTCAGAGAAATACCTGATAAGTACAAGTTGTTGCAATGAAGATACAGATTTTAATTACTTTATTTAACCAAGAGCACCAGCAATATTAAAGAAGAAGAAACTTAGATATATATACAGTGAATACTGGTATACCTTTCGTGTTTGGCCATTTAGACCAGTGAGACAGTAAAGCAGAGAAAGTAGACAGCAAATTAAGATGTAATAACAGAAGTCACTGCAACGCTGATAGGAATGAAGGTGCTAGAGCAAGAGATAGAGAGCTAGCACAATCATGTTAAGACAGCTGATAGCCATCGTTTCATTTTTCTCTCGGCTGGCGCGTCCACGGCAATAGGTCCTGTCATCCCCCTCTCCTTCACGCACGGCGGCGCCAGCTACGGCAAGCGCTGCCGGTCCTCCCCGCTCGAGCGCATGGAGTGGAGGCGCCCACCGGTGCCATCCTCTCCTCCGGCTGCCGGCCCGCGCCGCCGCTGCTCGACCGCGTGTAGCCGCCGCTGCTCACCCGCTGTCGGCCTCCTCTCTGCCGGCCTTCTCTCTGCCGCCGGCATCTTCTCCTCGCTCTCTGGCCAGGCCTCGCCGACGAGCCCCTCTCTTCCACGACCGACCGGGAGCCCACCGGCCCCCTTCGACGCCGTCTTCTCCTCCCGGCCCAAGCATCCCTCTCTCTCCCTCTCTTTGAGCGCATTTCATCGGGGACCTTTCTCAGATGGAAATGAATTCATGGAGAAGCAAACAAATCAAGATACAATACCTCAAGTCGCTGATGAGGGATGTCTCTATCTGTAGACAGAGATTCAGCAATGGTGCGATTTGGAGGAAGAGAACGAGAGCTCTCGAGAAAAAAAAAATCAGTAGCGCAAAGCAGTTTGGGAGAGAGAGTGAAGAGGTATATCTCGAGAGCTCTGCTTGCCCGGAAATCTCTTCATCTCCCTGAATCGTCTAGAGCTGCGTCGCTGCAGTCACGCGTTGATGTAAGATCGGACGGTAAATGTGGAGCTAGATGACGTGGACACATTGTGGGGCCGAGAATGCGACGGGATTGAGACTAGTAAGAGATTGTCGATAAGTAACAACCCGAACAGGGCTACATCCAGTTTTGAACTATACAAGGTGATCATGTTGTAATCTCGTTGTGAGCCTCAAGCAAATTTCACACAATGTGGGGACTACATAGAGTTGGGTGGGCGAGAATCCCTGAATACGGTGGAAGAACCACCAGATGCAGCAGGGGATGGCGATGAGGCTACATAGTTGCTTCCTGGCAATAAGACTGGACCAGGAGGATGTCCTTGATGTCCACGAACTGCAAAGCGTGATGGACTTGCTGTAGAGAAAGTTGCCGGACTCCTTGGAGTGTGACCCTGTAAGATCAGATGTGGCTATTTAGCTCGAGAAAATAATAATACTCGGTGGCATCGCAGCAATCATTAAATTCTAGAACTTACTTCACTATGCAGAAATCCACAAACCCAACAAAGAATCTGAGACAAAATGGTGTACTAGCAAGCTGAGAAGTATTTCGAAAATCACGATTATTACCTAAGAAAATTTACTAATTAAGTCTCACTTTTGCTATCATTTAAGACGCCAAAGCATGCAATGCAGAGAAAAGTGGATATGGACTAAAAAACAAGTCCATCCAGTGACTACTCAAACAACTTACAGAATTGTGCTGCAGAGAACCAAACGGTGACCTAGTGAAAGAGGCTGTTGAAGGAGAGAGACTTTGGAAGTGATGCAAGGGGCGTCCAGGGGTGCCCTGGTTGGAACCAGCATCTGAATCACCAGCAATGTCACTAAAATTGACATCAACAGTCATTCTGGGGACCAGCCTAGAAACAGAGCTTCCATCAGCTGCATTTTCTGATGGCTGAGGCATGGCAGCACGCAATGAAGCCAGAATGCTACGCCTTCGGATTTCTTCTTCAGCATTTAAAACCTGTTCAAACAGCCAAAACAATGACATTCAGTACACTGACCAACAAGTTCTCAGAAGAAAAGAGAGCGGCCAACCACAAAAATAATGGTGTATGCATATGTTGCTATTTAATTCATTAAAAAAATGGACCGAGTGACAAGTATAGCATTTATTTTAGAGATAGGAGATAGATCTCAAAACTATAGCAAGTGACACCTAAAAGTCAACGAGAAGCTTCTGATCCAAAAATTTAATTCAATGCCCTTTGGGAAGTTACTGTGGAACTGTCCAGTAATGCCATGAAGCATACGGATGCAATGACATATGCAACATAATGATTAGAAATTGACAATACTGTTACAACATTTTCAATAAAGAATGATGAGAAAAACCATTTTAACTTATTCATATTTACTAACATAACTTTTCAAGGCCAGACGAGTTTTGCATTTTTCTATGAGCATACACGCAACTCCAATTAGTATGCAAAAAATTTCCTATCATTAATAGCAAAGTTTCAGAACAACACAAGTGAGCTAAATACTCCATTTGCAATCAACTGATATTTGAACTTGCATTGTTATTGCTTATTACTATATCAACTCCATCTTCAGATGGCTATACCAACTTTAACTGTTTTCATGGATTCATATATTGTTCAATGGGGAAAAACATAATCCAGATCTGCATCTTACCAAATTGGTAATAAAGTTGTGTACCATCTGAGATCACCCAGTAATTATTCAACTGACGAATATGCAGCAAATACTCAATTGTTTTAAACTATAACTGCAGACAAAGTGACCGGAAAAGTAAAGGGTAGCATATAATACCTGCTTCAGCATCTGCACAAGATCATGCTTTTTCTTATTTAGGACGTCCAGCTTTTCATTCAACCTTCCCTTCTTTTTGTCGATTCCATCAGGACAACTCACCTAGAATAGGTGTAAAACGTTCTGTTCTCAATAACAAAGTAATCCAAGTGGATAGATAGTGCTAGCAACATAACAAACACAAAGCACAAAGTACAAAGGTCACTCACACATTCAGGCACCCATTCATATGCAAACAATATATGTAAGGTTACTCAGTTGTACTCATGCCTTCAACAAAGCACCAGAGAGAAGTCTCCAAGCAAAACAACACAATCTTATACGAAAGAAGTTTGTGTTCAGTAGCAACCACGAATACTGTGTATTCTAAGTTTCTAACAGAATAGCAAACTATTCTTTTGGGCAACTAGGAGGCTCAATGTTGATCAATCACAGAAGCTTCATTCTTCATAGCAATATGGTAATTAGCTGCCCATTTTTGGCCGGATGAAGATGTAGACAGATGTCAATTTCTCATGATTGGCATAGGCAACTCCCTCCTTAAGCGACCTAAATCTTCCTCAAATTCATCTCTATCCTACGGGACTATTGACACGATCGAGGCCAACACTTAATATCTTTCCCCTGCAAGGTACAAATTTCAGAATCTACATGGCTTCCTAAATTTCCAATCATTACATTGTGCACGGATCATCAAACAACGAGCTGCTGGTTAAGTGGGAATGGAGAATTCGGACAGCCCTCACCTCCTGGTTAGGATCAACGCCTTCGCTTTCTCCTTGCCCTTCTTCAGCATCGCCATTACCATCACCTTCAAGGACTACCTCACCCGCATCGTCCATGTCCGCGTCCTCCACAACCCCCTCCTCCTCCTGCTGCTGCTCCTGCTCCACCTCACCCTCTTCATGCTTCTGCAGCTGCTGCCCCTCCCCCTCGTCCTGCTGCTCCTCCTGGCCCGCTTCCTCCTCCTCAGCCTCCACCCCCGGCGCATCCCCGGCGGGCTCCGCGGCGCCATCACCACCGTCCAGCCGCGTGGACCCCGGGGAACCTGGACGCGGCAGCGCCCCGGCGAGGCGCGCGACGGCTAGGGAGCGGTTGCGGACGAGGCGGCGGAACCGCTTCGCGGAGAGGGCCGGGCGGGGCAGCTCCCAGCGGCGCGGGGCGCCGGCGTCGGACCCGCTGAGGTGGAGGTTGCTGCGGTACATCGAGATCGCCACCATTCTCGTAGGGCTTCGGTGGGTTCGGTCGGTTCCGGTGCGGCGGCGGCCTTGGGTTCCGGTTGCCTGCGGCTAGGTCGGTTCGATACTTCGATGGACTCTGGAGTTCTCTGCGGGTGCTGGTCGGCTGGGACGGGATCATCGTATTGCACGCCGGATGACATGTGGTGTCTAGATCCTGGCTGACATGTAGGGTCTAGATTCTACTATGTTATTAGGTATTTTTTACGTAACTGTATATGTAATGCCATTAAGGAAAAAAAGGAAGAGTAGGAAGAAAAAAAAAGAGGGATGGATGTGCCTTTCCTCTGCCTGTTCCATCCGCATTGCCCGCCGGAAACGGGCGCTACCTGCCAATTATCCCAGAGCAAGAGCCAACGGGCCAAGCTGAGACGGGCGCTACCTGCCAATCTGTTCCAACCTCCAAACTCGGGCCCTCCACCGCATGCAAACGCGGCGCCAAACGCCGGTGAGCCGCCCGTTTGCTGTTGCTCCCAAACAAACCATGGCCCCGCGAGCACGAGCTGTACCGGATCCGTGCAGGGCAGCCCCCGCCCCACGTCGCCTCTCCGCATGGCAGATCGGCGGGCGGGAGGGCGGGTGGGCCAGGCGCCAAAACATCTGCGAAAGCGAAGCAGCTACGCCGAAGCAGCGGCAAAGAAGCTGGTTCAAACGGAACTGCTCCGCATGGGAGCAACTTTTGGTCTCTCTTCGGACAACGACTTGCCAACGAAAGCTTACTTTTACTGCTGGGATAAAAAGATAGTATTACTGTACGTATGAAGATATTTTACCTGCGCTGCCCTGACTATATAACCATGGAGTTTGGATGTTATGCCTCGGTCGGGTCTGTCGATGTCGTTCGAAGAAGGCTAACACTTTAAAAAAAATACTCCATCCGATTTTACATATATGATGTTTTAATTAAAATCCGGTTAAACTTTTAAAACTCTGATCGTTAATATTTTTAAAAATATTTACTTTAGAAACATAAAAATCACACGTGTAGATTTTTCTTGGAAAATATTTTTATAATATTATATTTTTAAATTTTTAAAATAAATATTTTAGAAGCTATTAGTGGTTAAAGTTTTAAAAAATTTGACTAGATTTTAGTTAAAACGTCGTATATTTAAAACCGAAGGGAATAGTTCTTTTTTTCTTCTTTACGGCAATAGTTTCAGCTTCATGACTGAGCTGGCGGACAATAGTTTCAGGTTCATGGCTAAGACTGAATAGAGTTAAGTAGACATGAGTGAAGCTTGCCCGGCCGGTCCAATTCGGCTCGGCAAGTCTCGTCTGATTTATCAATGTTTTGTTAGGCCACACTAAAGCGTGGACGCCACAGAGGTCGATTGTGTGGACAAAACACACAGGGATCGATTCTGATCTCGTGCTATTTTCCTTTGAGAATGGTGCATCGAACCAAACGCGTGTCTTTGCCATTGGTTCCTCCAATAGCTTGTCGTTACCGATTCCACCTTCTCTATTAGGTGTATGCTTTGATACAAATGCAAATGGCGTCGACATTTAGGTATATGCGTGCTTCATCAAACGCGTTTCGATCTATTCCTAGATAGCTACAACATGGGCATGTCTTACCTTTTTAAAAACATTTGATCGCCGCTTTTGAAGCCTCGATGGATCGCATCACATGCACAAGCACATGATGAGGGCTCAATTCGCAACTGACTATCTAGCTGATTGCTGAGGACCTTGACAGGCGCTAGCTAGACGACTTTAGCTGTGTTTGAAAAAAATTAACAAGTACAAGTAAGTACATTTAGTCGGTAAACCACATGTTTACTCATATTATTTTATACGAGGGGCGAAGCTACAACTTAAATAACAGTAGTGTCGAATGCACAATTCAAAGTAATATTAGTCCTAGAATTCATTTTATTTTGGTGTATATATGGTTAAACTAAAACAATTACCGTTAAAAATTTGATTTACCTTAGTGTCGGTGCACCACCCTATCTCTACCTAGCTCCGCCCTTATTTGCTATGAGTATTTAATCGCAAGGTCTCGCTTAATAACGAATTGAAGTCGATAGTCAAAGGATGACTCGAGCAATCCAACAAAGTAAATTTCCAAGTTTTCTCATCAATTTTCTGCGCGGCTTGAGAGTTGTGCGGATATCACATCTTCTTCTGCCTTTTCTTGGGAGGATTATATTCAATCAACTTCAAACAATGCGGCATTGCATGACAATATAGTCAGGACTAGGGATTAAAATTTTACTAAAATTTCACGAATTTTGGTAATTTTGAAGGAGAACGAAATATCTAATTTTAAAATTTTCTTTCGTTGACACGTGGACCTACAGAGCAAATGATGAAAAATAATTGAAATTTCTCAAATTTTGATCTTTTTGCCGGTGAAAAAAATTATAAAACAAAATTGAAATCGCTGTCAGGACATCAATTTCAGTTGAATACGTATGCAGGGGGGGAAAGTTCACTCAGTGTACAGAAAAGATAGGTGCATCGTCTTTGTCCAGCACCATGCATCTTGTTTTCTGTGCTGTTTTTTTTTTCGGGATACTGATTCTTTTCTTGACATCGATGTGCTTTTTTTCTGAATAATTTAGAGCTACTAGATAACGTTCGGTGCTAATTACCGCACGATTATATTACCTGACGTATCCTGATTATATTTTCAGTCGCCCAACCACTCTAGACAATCACAAACTAGAATATGTCCGGCTCTAAGACGGTAGAGGCGGATAACTGGATATGGGTACTGTCAAAACAAGAGCCAAATTGTGTTGTCCGGAAGGTTGGAAATTCTCTTATACTAGGTCCAAGTTCATTAACCTCCTAACAAACAAGTCATGGCTTAGGTGGTTAGTAGAGGTTATTATAACTCCTACTCATCATAGATTAAACTCTACGTTTGCTTTTTTTTTCTCATCAAGACAAATGGCTTAGGTGATTAGTAGTGGTAGGTGAATTACATGTCAATAATAAGACGTATGTTGTGACTTTCATCAATTTCTAAACACCGTATCTCTAGTTTTCAGTAAACATTGTATGAGTGTATGTGGTGATGTGAGTATGTGTCTATGTCTTGTATTGAGGTTTCTCAAAAAAAAAAAGTTTATTAACTATCGGTAGTGCCACACTCTTACTATCAACTTGAATTGTATAAAACAACTTCATCTGCATAGCTATGTCTAAATTTATACAGTAAACTCATCGCACATTCTTTTATGATATGAATAATTCATTTTTCGGTCACATCTAACAAAGCAACTTTGGTAGCAAGAGCAGTTCAAGATAGGCTGCTCAATGATGGGCGTCAGCTTCGGTGCTCTGAATTATTGATTCAGGTGACCCCTTTGAACTAATACAAATTCTTAGGGGGGGAAAAGGTAGAAAACCATAGTCGAGTGGAGTAGTGTTTAAAGTATATCGAGACGTGAGGAAAAAGTGTTGTTTCCTGTATTCCCCAGACGAAATGGTGACGGCACTGCCACCAGCCCACCATCGTCTCCCTGCGAACACGACTGGCCGTCTGCTACAGTACTGGAAGGCGACCACCAGCCGATTGTCGATTTTTGACGTAGATCTCGCTGATTTCCCCTCCGCTGGTGGCCTTTCGGCACCGAAGAAGATTGGGAATAGGTGGATCGACGTTCAAACTAGCTAATAGGGTAGATTAGTTATTGTTTAGGCTATAGATTAGGTTAGTTTTGTGTGGTTTTTTATCAGTGGTGGTGCCTCGTCGTCACTGAGCTATCCAGTTCTGGCATCCTCTCCAGCGGCGATCTCAACATGTTTGTGTTTATTTCTATAGGTCCGAGTAGCTTAGGTTGGGTTTTCTATGCCTATTTCATCGGAGGTGGGTGTTTTGTTTCTCCGAGCAAACTATGCAGAGTATTTGGTGATAGTGATGTTGCCAACGTCGATGGTTGTGCCGGTGTTGCTCCACCTGGCTACGCTTAAGTGGGAGCCCTTTTGGGTTGCTTGTTGTTTGACGTTTTAAGGTCGCATATGATGTTTGAGGCGTCAAACCCTGCGTTCCTCGATGATGTTATGGCTGACGACTGTTTTGAAGTGCATTTGAGTTTAGCGGTTCAAAAGCATATCCTTGATGTGCTACTTGTGGCAATAGAAATCTTCAAAGCTTTTCCGAAAGCTCCTTTTTCGAGAAGGGTGTCAGCTTTAAGTTACAAATTTAGCGTGACTTCCTACCAATGCGGTGGTGGTTTGCTGAGTGGTTGCTCCGATCGCCAGTGACAAAGAGGACTGGGATAACCCTGCAAGAATCAGGGTGTTGTTTTTCTCTTTCTCAGGGGTATAATACAAAGATGTATGGACTATAATACAATATATATATATATATATATATATATATATATATATATATATATATGAAAAACATCCAGCTTCTAAAAAACGATTGGCCGCCAGTGCGGTGTTGCAGACCACATCCACGTACACAAAAAGGCACCGACGTGCAAACAGCCTTTAAGCGCAGGGAACATTTAATCAGGGGCCATGCTAAATTTCTGGCAACTAAAAACAGCCAACTGTTCGGTCTACGGTTTTTAGCCGTCCGATCAAGATCTAAGCATCCAAAGTCGTTTCTTCTTCCCGTTCATGCGACTGTCCTCTCTCGCTTGCTCCGTACTGCTGCGCAACCTGCCGTGCCTCCATCCTCCTCTCATATCCGGCGGTGTCACCAACATCAAATCCATATCTATCACCCCGTCGCATTAACTCAATTTCATCAGGATCGTCAACTTGCCTCCCCGCCCGACACCATCTAACCTATTATTTCTCTACCATCTGTGACCGGCAGTGTCCCCACCCTTCTGTCCCCCACATTTGTCACCACCGTTAGACCACCCTGTACCTCTCAGTACCTCTCTCTAAACCCACAACACAGGAATCCTGAAGCTCATCGTCGACGCGTTCACACCGACGATCAGAACTCCAATTTCAGTCACGGACATCACTCTGCGCTATTTAATTTGTTGTCACATCGGTTATAATTAGGTTTCGTAACTTATGAAGCATTTCCGAATTCAACTACTTATTAAAATAATTTTTGTTGAATTCAAATACGATATTGTAGAACTGACAACCAGTAATATAATTTTATTTTGCTTTAAACGGGGGAATCATATTGATCCTCGCTATTATTCTCAAATGACTTGCTTCGATGAGGACATATGAATAACAAAGAAAAAAAAAGAATTATGGATAATTATACAAGTGTCCCATCCAAGCCAAGACCATCACAGATCTGCAAGTCTGCAGTCTGTACGAAGTACTGGGGGTATCAATGCATGGTGGGACCGTAAGCCTCAAGATGCACGTGCAGTCCGATGGTCCATGCATGAGGTTTCTCGCGAAATGGAATTTTTTTGCGGGTAACGCGAAATGGGACTTTCTGGTAGGAGTATCACTAAATCTATTAAGTATGCGCGTTACCATGAAAATATACATGATAGATATGATAACTTTAAACACAAATTTAAGTATGAAGTTATAGATGTATGTTTGGTTTCTCGGACGATGTTCCGTAGAGATGTATTATATAAATAGGTTAAGAGAAAGCAGGCTGAACAAAGTTATAGTTTTTGAAAAAATATTTGGTTAGTTATATTTGTCTGTACAATATCAACTACGCCAACACATCACCATCTACCCCCAATCATCAAGACCTAATGGCATCGCCGAACTTCGGTATGTTCACGATTCCGCATGTTTAGTGGTGCGGTGTTCAATTACTAGAGCTAGTGATCTTGATGATTAGATAAAGATTAAGGTCTAACATTTGGCACCAGAGCCGGTCTAGCTCTAGATTGAATTCAATTGAGTATGAGTTAGTGTTAATCAAGTTTAATTATACTCCGTTGATGCCATCTTATGATCAATTAGTTCATGTTTAATGTGAATTATTGATTATTAGTCTTAATTTGTTTTGGTTGATGGGTTTTATGCCTCTATATTAGATAATTTATGATGATTAAACTCATGTTCAGGCTCATATTAGTGAAATTATATCATATTTATGCGCAATTGTTCATCACCTAGGGTTAATTGGTCTCGGGTATGTCAAATTGGTGCTGATTAATGTTAAATTAGGATCAATTAACCCCAATTAGCCCTCATTGACCTCAGAACAATACAATTAGGCAGCCCTTATGCTTATGTATTCATGAATTAGATTTCCATCTTATGTTTATGTACGTGTTTTTGTCGGTTTCGACTCGAACCAGAGTTTTTAGATCATGTATTAGAATCTATTCATGTATGCTTATGTGGTTTTGGGATTGGATTAAGCGCTTTAGGGCAAGAATTAGCCTCAGGTAGAATTAAGAAGGAGGGAAATTGGGGAAATATGAGGAAACCTAATGCAAATCCTAAAGAAAGTCCCCAATTTCCCAATCTGAAATCCTAAATCCCCATTTTCTTGTCCTAAACCAAAAATCTAAATGTAAATTCCCTAAATTCTGAGCCCAAATCCGAACCACATCCCCAAATTAAATGCTAATCTAAAGGGGAGGCAAAGCTTACGTGTTCTTGTCATCGTTGATGCAACCGGAGCCGGTTTCTGTGCCCGACGGATCCTCCTCCTCTGCCATGATTGCATGCGGGCCCCCTCAGTCGTCAGCACCTCCTTGCACGAGTGTGTTGGATCTCCGTCATCGTGCATCTCTTGTCGTTGCGTGCACCGTCGTCACATGCACCACCGCAGACCTAACCGACAGAGCCGTGTGCAACCATCGTCTTGAGCATGCTATGGCGGGTAAGCCCACAACAACATCGCTATATCCTTCTCTCGCTCTCTCTTCTCTCTTTTTCGCCGGTGGGGTTGCCTCGCCAAAGCTCTCGCATGAGCGGCCGCCACTGTCCCTTTCTCTCTCGGTTGCATGTGTTTTTTTGGAGGGCAGGGAAGGCGAATGGATTAGGGTTAGGGTTTTTGGGCGCTCGCATTTTTGTGTGGGGCGATATAGTCGGTGAGCCGTTGATGATAATCGAGCGGGCGAGAAGCGTTGAGCCCATCGGCCAGGCCGACGCAAGTTCATGGGCTGCAGACGTCGGCTGGGGTGAGCTCGCATGCGAGGGAAACCGGCCGGTGTAATGGGGTGGCGCAAAGATTTGGCCACGTCGGTCCAAGGAGCTCGCGGAGCTACTGGGTCGTGGTCTGTCGCACGTTTTGGCCCGAAAGGCCATTTATTTTTGGGCTCCCTTATTTTTTAACTTTTTTTAATGATTAATAATGTTTTCTTTTATGCAATGGTTTATTCAAACTAATATTACCCAAATAATTGCATTTTATGCACCAAAATTTTACAAACTTTTCTCTGGATAAATTGGAACTAACAGGAAAATTTATTTAGAGAATTTTTGATGTTTTTTTGGCCGTGGTTGCATACTGACCAACGTTATTTGTGATCATGCGCTGAAATTTTACGATTAATTTTACGAAGGTCCATAACTACTCTCTCACCAACATTGATTGTGATTATGCGCCATTTATGTAATTCTTTTTCGTTTTCTGCCCAACAGTGATACGGAGTGGAATCGAGTTTTGCATGTTTTCTAATCATACCAATGCAGGGTTAATTTCATACAAATATTGTTTCATGATGATTCTCTAATCTTGCCAAATCTTTTCCTCAGCTCTTCACACTTCCTCTGTTGTCGCCATAATTGATGGCATAGATCAACTTACGGTGAACAACTTTCTCGCCTGGAAAACTAAAGTGATGGTTGTCCTTGATGTTTTAGACCTTGACTATGCACTTAGGGTTGACACTCCTACTGCTCCCTCCATTAGTGTAGAGAATTATGATGAATTAAGAAAAATTATGATGCACTTTCTGAGAAGTGGGAGCGGTCCAACAGTATGTCACTTATGATAATGAGGAACTCGATCTCAAATGCTATAAGGGGGGCAATTCCTAGTTCAGAGAAAGCTAAAACGTACTTGGCATCCGTGGAGGAGTAATTCAAAGGCACCTCTAAGGTTTATATCAGTACACTTATTCAGAAACTCCTCAACACTAAGTATAATGGGTCCGGCAGCCTAAGATAACATATTATGATGATGACTGACATGGGTGCCAAACTTAAGGGCATGAATATGGAAATTTCTGATAGTTTTCTTGTCCACTTCATTATGACCTCTCTGTCCTAAGTTTTATCCTTTCAAGATCAATTACAATACTCAGAAGGAGAAATGGACTATGAGGGACTTGATCGTGATGTGTGTCCAAGAGGAAGAAAGGCTGAGGGTTGAAAATAAAGATTCTGTTAATTAAGTAAGCAACCCCAGGAATAAAAGGAAATTCCAAATAGATTATAAATCTAAGAAGAAGTTGCTTTTCATCGCTAAGCACAACAAGGCAGCACAGAGGGCACCCCAGGCACATGCTCCTTCTGTCCCTGATACTAAAGAAATTGAGGATGATGGCTGTCACTTCTGCAACAAGAAAGGACATTACCAAAAAGACTGTACTGGTTTCCTGAAGTTGCTTGCAAGAAAGGGTAATAATATAATAATATAATAATATTTATTAATAAATCTCCTTATGTTAATTTCTCCATTATTTCATTGACTCATGTGCCATTGTGCATGTTGCCAACTCATTACAAGCATTTCATACCGTGAGAACCATAAAAGAGAGGGAGCAAAGTCTTGGAGTTGCCAATAGAAGAAAGAAGAAGTTGAAGCTGTCAGGTCACTTTCATTAGTATTAGATAGTGGCTTTATTCTTCAGCTTAATAATGTTTTCATGTTCCTTCCATCAGGAGGAATCTTTCTTTAGTTTTTCCATTGGATGATTATGATTATTAATGTATTTTCGGAGGCATTAATTGTATCATTAAGTTTAAATTAATAAATTATTGGTCTTGCTTCCTCTGAATGAGTTCTTAATATCTCTGAATGTTTGTGAATAACGAGACTTATTCGACACCGTAGCGTTGTCTTTTTTGCCACGTTTCGAGGGGAGAATAGAGCGTCTTTTTAAGGAACTTTTTCTCCACCCTTTAGACTCCTATGAAGTTGACCATTGCATAAATGATGAGGGGGACATTAAGCACCTAACAATGTGCCTTAGTAGTCCCAAAAGATCTCAACTCGTATCAAGAACATTCGCCTAAAGTTTGAGAAATAATGGTGAATGAGACTTAGTAGAAACTCTCGACAGAGCCAAAATAATAGGTTGTATAGAGTCTACAAAACCAAATATGACTCTAAGTGAAACATCGAAAGGTTCAAAGCAAGGCTCAAAGAGAAGGGATTAACCGTAATGAAACTCAACTAAGGATTCCTTTGGAACTATTATGACGTTTTGGTTCAAATCATAAGGAAATTGACAACTGTATTTAAGTAAAGTTTAAAAAGAGAAAATTCATCTTAGTCATAAGAAGCATCTTGGTGAAGCTTCTTACGTTCTTTGTAATGATATTCACTGAGATAGATCTAATGGCATACATTGACAGAGTACTAAAGAAATACAATATGCATAAATGCTCTGTCTTGCCTGCTCCTATTGTTAAGGGTAATAAGTTTGGGATATTTTAATATGCAATGTTCGAGAAATCATTATGAAGCTGATCAAATGAAGTTGATTCCTTATACTTCAGCTGTTAGAAGCTTTATTTACGTGCCCTTATTTAGTTTTCGTAACCGGGATACTTGGCAGATATCGGTCAAATCCAGGCTGGACAACTGAAAAGCCGTTGTGAAGCATCTAGACCCCTAATTCATGTTTTGGTAATTGATGACAATAAAAAATTTGTGGACTAACATGTTTATTTGAGTTATAAAAAGTTAGTCACAAAGGTGTTGCGAAGCTAGAAGAAACTTGTGTGAAAAATATGAAAATGGCTAGCTCAAGACAAATGTATAATTATAGGGCATTTCTTTTGACGGTCAAAGGAGATTAGAGAAGAAAATTGACCGGATTGATAGGATAAGTGTTGTACTATTAAGAGAGGTTGATATGCATTTATTTGAGACATTTATAGTGCCATAATTGCTCAAACTTATATTTCATATAGAGTGAAAAATTTAGTTTGAGAGAAACCAAAGAAAAAAAAAAGCCTTTGGGAGTGTTTATGAGTTGTGGCGGTCGGACCACCGGAACGGTCGATCTGACCGCTGTATAGCAAAGACTGTTTTGTTCAAGTTTCAAGTGTCACGGTCTGGCCGAAGGGCTTAGCCGTTCTGACCATTGTATAACCATGTTTGAGATGTGTTCGGACCTCAGTCCCGATCTAACGGTGGTGCGGCCCAGTCTGATTGCCAAGGAACAGAGGGATTCAGACCCTCTGCTCTGGTTAGCGGTCTGACTGCCAGGCATGGCCGGTCTGACCGCCTATGAACATAGTTTTGTCACTCTGTTCCCTGCTTGCGGTCTAACCGAGAGGGTTGGCAGTCTGACCGCCAGTCTGTGTTAGAAGTCATCATCACGACTTTATAGCCATTGAAAGGCTGGTAGTCTGACTGCCAGTTGACATGTGGTCTAACCGCCAGTGTTGCAGATGTGTCAAATCAACAGAAACAGTCACATTTTAAAGTGTGACTTATATATAGTCGCTTGGCTGGTTCAAGGGAGCTATCTAGCACTTCACTACAACACATTTGAGCTCTTGCCTTCCTCCTCTCTCTCTCTTTGCTTAGTGGTTGCATTTTCGAGAATGTGAGAGCATCTAGTGCATAACTTTGAAGAGTTTTGTGCATTGAGGCACTAGTGATCCTTCAAGCAAGCGTCATCGATTTGCTACTCTTGTAGTTTGCCGTCTCCTAGACGACTTGGAGGTTGTTGCGCTGTTGAGCCCTTCAAAGAAGATTGTGAAAGAGCCACAATAGTGATTGTGAGAGGCTTTGAGCACGCCTTGTTGGAGGGGCAAAGTGCTACTCTAGTGGAATCGAGGTATTGAGTAGTTCTTGTTCTATTTCGGCTTAATCAAGTTGCTCGGTGTGAACCCTTTCTCTTGTGAGAATTGGATACTTGATAAAGAAGTGGTTAGAAGCTTGAACTCATCTCAATGTGGATTAGGAGTGATCGGCAAATCACCAATACCACAGGATAAATTTTGTGTGTCATATTTTGAGAAATTTACTTTCATGCAGTTTACTTTATGCAATTTATCTTCCTAGAATATAAATTATTGCATGTCACCATAGGATTGCAAACTTTGGTATAGCTCTTAGTTGTTTTCATATTTCTATAGTAATCTTTAGTTTGTTTCCGTAAGTTTTCTTGATCGCTTAACAATTAGCTTTAATACCGTCTATTCACCCCCTCTAGTCGGTATCCTTGATCCTACAAATAGTATCAGAGCCTATGACTCCTTTTTATAGACGATTTAACCACCCCGAAGTAAGATTATGGCTAATGACGCTCATGTCAATGTGGGGAAGTCTCCGTTCTTTGAGGGGTCAAACTATACCTATTGGAATGCTAGAATGTCCGTCTATCTTAAGGCTATGAGCGATAAGTTATGGGATATAGTAGATAAGGATTATGTAATTCTAGATTCTACTAATCTTACAATTGAAGATAGAGATAATACTCTTGCAAATGCTCAAGTTACGAATGTTCTTTATGGTGCTTTAGATCTTAATAAGTTTAATCGCATTAGCAAACTTGAGACCGCTCATGCGATTTGGGAAATACTCGAAAGAATTCATGAAGGCACAACCATAGATAAGGATGCAAAAAAATTTGTTTACAGAAGGCAACTTGAGAAAATTACTATGTTGCCAAACGAAAGCATTGAAGAAATATTCAATCGTTTAAACAATATAATAAATAAGCTCGAGCGACTTGGTATGTATGTTTTTTATGTTGATTTCTCTCATAAATTTCTTAGAGCTTTGCCTAACAAATATGAAATTATTGTGACTTTGCTTGTTAGGTCAAATTTGAAGGATAGAACTCCAATGCAAATTTTGGGTGAAATTCTCACTCATGACATTTTCAAGAAGTCACAATAAGATCTTTATGATGATGCTACTGATGCCAAGAAGAAAAATATTGGATTCAAGGTCCAATCATCAAGAGACAAAGATGATCATGAAGACAGTGATAATGAAGATGAAAATGAAGAAGAAATGGCTATGTTTATAAGAAGATCCAAGAAATTCATGAAAAAGAAGAAATATCAAGGTGGATATAGCAAGAAGGGATAATTCTCTAAAGATAATCCCTTCGAAGAAAGAAGATGTTTTGAATGTGGCAAAAATGGACATATTACCACAAATTGTAAGAACAAGAAAGAAAGGTATACCAATAAGAAGAAGGAGAGTGATGGTAAGAAAGTATTCAAGAAATACTACAATAAGAAGAAAAATGACCAAGCATGCTATGTTGAGTGGGATTCGTATGCAAACTCAAGCTCCGACTTTGATGATAAGAAGTGTAGCGAAAATGGCCTTATTAGGTCATGATTGTGATTTTAGTGATTAATGACAATATAGTCATTGGGACTAACTTGTTTGTCAAGAATATATGTTAGTATGTCTTATGGATACAATACATAAAGAAGCCACCGAAGTCGGGATAAAGTTTGGTTGAATTGGAAAAGGTCCCAGGAGAAATGACTACACCGGATGGTCCGGTGCTCCGAGTATTTGCACTCACTCGAGCATCTCTGTCAAAGGGGGACAGAGGCATGAAATCCTCACCGGATAGTCCGGTGATCGAGTGTTGGCAACACCAGACAATACACCGGATAATGAATAATGCAAAGATGAAAAGGAAGCAGAAGACCCCACCGGATAGTCCGGTGATTGATTTGAACACACATGAGAAAATCACCAGAGCATTATTGACAAAAGGGGAGAATGCAGTGATCTCACCGGATAGTCCGGTGATGATGTGATAAATACCGGAGAAGACACCGAAGCAATTTACACAGAGAAGATGTTGGCTCGGATGGCTAAAGTATACTCACCGGAAAGTTCGGTGATAAAGATAGAGTATACACCGGAGTATCCGGTGTTCACATAGACTTGAGTGGGGTTCCAACGGCTAGTTTCTAAGGAATTACTTACAAACTATTGTTCTTTTCTGAGGAAGTACTATTATTCTAAACAGGTCATCCGGTGTTAACAGCTTTTTAGAGTCGTTGGGTTAACGGCTAGTACACGAGTTTGAGGCTATAAATACCCCTCCACTCTGTCATTTGAGGGTGCTGGAGTTCAGAGAAGTTCATATATACTTTAGAAGACATCCAAACCACCAAAGTGCTTAAAGTGATCATTCAAGACAATTAAGTATATGATTAGTGAGTGATTACTGCTTATAGGTCTAGAGAGTGAGTTTCTAGGAAATTGCTGCCTAGAGAGTGGATCAATGAGTGATCTAACAGTGTACCTCTTGATACGCTGGCACCTTGAAGTGTTGGTGACTCGCCGGCAATCTTGTTGATCCTCTAACTTGGTGTGGAGCGGCGGCAAGGCGATTGTGCGAGTACGCTGAGACCCTTGCCTTTGTGGCTCAATCTTCGAAGTGATCATAAAAGCGAGGAACCGGAAGAGAGGCTAGTTGTGAGACCTTGCCTTGGTGGCTTGATGGCTCATCCGGGTAGAAGCCTTGTCTTTGTGACTTGGTGGCTCAAATGCCGTGACCGGGAGTATATCCTTTGTGGAACTCCAACGTGGACTAGGGGTGGAATTTATGCCATCGATACCACGAGAAAAAATCCTTGTGCCGAGTTTTCTCTCTACCTTATTTACATTTCCATATTTACTAACTTACAATTTGTCTTCCTAAATAGGTTGCAAGCGCTTTGATCGGTAGGGTAGACACACTAGATAAACCTAGAGTATATTTAGATAAAAATTGATATAGGTTTATCTTGTGTTGTTTTTGGAGCTGAAATAGTTCTAAGTATCCTAATTCACTTCCCCCTCTTAGGACGTCACCGATTCCTTTTAAGAAGCCATCTCAAAAGATTCTTACCGATGTAGCCATCAAAGAGACACTTTCACTCTTTCCCACACCTTATTGCCTTATGGCAAAAGGAAACTCTAAGGTATTATGTAATGAAGATGAATATTCATATGATGATCTAGTTGAGTTAATAAATTGTTTTGATAACTTCATGAGCAAAGAAAGAACAAAATTTAAGAAATTGAAGAGAAAACATACTTCTCTTTAAGAATCGTATGAGGAGCTAAAGACATCTCATGAGGTATAAAAGAAACTCATGAGATGCTTAAGAAAGTACATGACTCTCTTATTGCTCATAAAACCAACAAAACAAAAGTAGATATGAGCGTATTTTGCAATATTCTTAATGATATATCTACTTCATCTCTTATGTGTTCATCTACCTTGAATGATGATTTGCTTACTTTGCCTAAAGCTATATCTTGCAATGGTGTCTTAATTATTAATGAAAAATATCAAGTTTAAAAAATAAAAAAATAAAAAAACTAACCAATGATATTGCAAGATGCTATGTTAGATAATCCAAATTTAGATAAATTTTGGATAGTCAAAGGTTCTCCATTAAAAAGGAAGGCCTTGAGTATGTTCTCAAAAAGGGTAAGAAAGCATTTATTTATCACAAAACTATTTTTTGAAATGTAGTGGTTATTGCATGAAATACAAGAAAATTGGGCATATTGAAAAAAATTGTAAAAATGTCAAAGATAATTAATATGCATCTTTTGATTCATGTTGTGTTCTTAAGAGGCATTCTAGTAGTAGTGTTAAAGCTAGATTTATTGGCACTCTTATAATTGGTGTAAAAAGAATATCATTTGAGTGTCTAAAGACTTAGTGACTAATATCCAAGGATTCAAACAAGTTTGGGTACTTAAAAAGCTTAACATTATTTTGTAGGTGAACTATAAATCTGGTGAGAGACATTATGTGCTAGATAGTAGACCGAAAATCAAAGGATGTTCACTTCTATGAGTAATGATGGATCGGAGTATGACAAAATCATATTTGGAGATAATAGCAAAGGAAAGGTAAAATGATTAGGTAAAATTGCTATATCAAATGATTTGTCTATCTCAAATGTCTTACTAGTTGAATCTCTAAATTTTGATTTGTTATCTGTTGCTCAATTATGTGATCTTAATCTTTCATGTATTTTTTCTCCAAATGATATGATAATATCTAGCATAAAGAATAATAATGTAGTTTTCAAAGGTTTTTGATATGATAATCTTTATCTAGTTGATTTCTCTTCTAATGATATAAGCCTAAGCACATATTTGTGTACAAAGTCATCAAAAGTTTGTCTTTGGCATAGAAAACTTGGTCATATTGGTATGAATAAACTAAATCATTTGTTAAAGCATGATCTAGTTGTAGGGTTGAAGGATGTGAAATTTAAGAAGAACAAGCTATGTAGCACTTGTCAAGTTGAAAAGCAAGTGGGAAACTCACATCCGTACAAAAGCTCCATGTCAACCTCAAGACCTTAAGAATTATTACACATAGATTTATTTGGTCCAACCACATATGTAAGTATTGGAGGTAATAGCTATTGTCTTGTCATTGTTGATGATTTCTCTAGATATACTTGGTATTATTTTTACATGATAAGACTATTGTATTTAATACATTCAAAAGCTTTGCTAAAATGGTCGAAAATGAATTTGAGTTCAAGATCAAGAAAGTGAGAAGTGGTAATGGCTCTGAATTCAAGAACACAAAGGTAGATGATTTTTGTGAAGAAAAAGGTATCAAATATGAATTCTCAGCCAAATACACTCCGGAGCAAAATGGGATAGTTGAAAGGAAGAATCAGATTCTTATTGATATGGCAAGATAAATGCTTTTGGAATATGATGTTTCAGATAATTTTTTGGTCGAAGCTATCAATACCGTTTGCCATTTGTCAAATAGGTTATATTGTCACTGATTGTTGAAGAAGACTCCATATGAACTCCTTATTAGAAGAAAACTAAACATCTCATATTTTTGGATATTTGGATACCAATTCTACATTCTAAAGAAAGATACTCGTTTATCAAAATTTTAAAAAAAATGTGATGAATTTTTCTTACTTGGTTATTCTTCTCATAGTAAAACTTACCGTGTTTACAACAAAAATTCCGGTTTGGTATGGGTATTTGGGTTCCAGTGACATTTCACTAGCTATTGTAATACTTTACATTGGTGTGCTGTTTATTGAGAGTGGGCTTATAATATTAGCCTTATGATCAAGAGAGATAATATTAAAATTGATCTCGGTTTTTAACGTGCACCCTAATAGAATTGAGAAAATAGGGGGTGCAACCAGCCTCAGCTTGGTTGCGGTCCTGATGCCTATAAAATAGAAACGAGGGGCCTGGCGCCGAGTCGCCCAATTCATGTAAGCCTTAGCCTCCCTCTATAACCCTAACCGATCCTTAAAGGCATCGCCAACACGATGAAGATCACTGCCCTAGCAGCACCCACGCTGGCCATATCTTCACTAAGCCATGCATCACGCCAATTTCAACTTCACCCTAAATCATCAAAATATAATGGCATCGCTGAACTCCAGTATACTCACGCTTCCACATGTTGAGTGGTGTTCAATTATTAGGACTAGTGATCTTGATGATTAGATAAGGAATAAGTCAATTTTACTCCCTCGAACTATCACGTTTGTCCAGATAACCCCTTAAACTTTTAAACCATCCATTTTACTTCTTTGAACTATCAATACCGTCTATTTTACCCTCCGGAGTGGTTTTTCTCGGTGGTTTTGATAACGTGGTGGCGGTTTCACCACGTGGCAGTCCTAGTCAGCGTGTCCAGTCAGGGTTGCGCGGTAATTAAATTTTTCTTTAGAAAAATAATTCATGAAAATAGATTATTCCGAAAATTAGGTTTTATGTTTAGAAGAAAAAAATTCAAAAAAATATAAAATTATTTAGATAAATGTTTTAATATGTTTTTAGCTCTATTTTTATTCTGTAAATAATATTTAATGTTTTTCTAGTGTAAAAATTATTCCAAAAATGTTAGAATAAATGTTTTAATTTGGAAAATAGTTTTAGAAAATATAGATTAATTTTTATAAAGTTTAAAAATATTTTATTTGATAAAATAAATGCTTTTAATATATTTTGTTGTATATAAAATTAGTTTTAATTCTAGAAAAATTAGGTTTGAATCTAGAAAAATAGTTTTCGACATTTTTAGTCATAGTTTCGCGTCGTTTCTAGCCGTTTAAAATTTGTTTAGTCGTACTTTATTTTGCATATTTTAGGCATATTTGAGCACATTTCAGCACATTTTTGGTATATTTTGGGCACATTTGGCATATTTTAGGCACATTTACTACATTTTGGTCTTATTTGGGCACATTTTGATCATATTTGGCTATATTTTGATCATATTTGGGCACATTTTAGCACATTTAGACATATTTTGGTCACATTTTGGTATATTTGGCCATTTGGGTACATTTTGGGCATATTTGGCCATATTTTGGACATATTTGAGCATATTTGGGTACATTTTGGCATATTTGGGCAGATTTGGCTAAAATGTGTCCAAAATGTGCTCAAAATGTACCCAAATATGCCGAAATATGGCTAAAATGTGTCCAAATGTGGTCAAATATGGCTAAAATATATCCAAATATGCTAAAAATGTGCACAAATTTGGCAAAAATATATAAAAAATTGTGCTCAAAATGTGTTTAAAATGGGCCCAAATGTGCCCAAAATGTACCCAAATGTGACCAAAATATGGGTAAAATATGTCCAAAATATGCACAAAAGTACGGCTAAACAAATTTTAAACGGCTAGAAACGACGCGAAACTACGACTAAAAACGACGAAAACTATTTTTCTGGATTTAAACCTAATTTTCTAGAATTAAAACTAAATTTATGTGCAACAAAACATATTAAAAGCATTTATTTTATCAAAAAAATATTTTAAAACTTTATCAGAATTAATCTATATTTTGTAAAATTATTTTCCAAATTAAAACATTTATTCTAACATTTTTGGAATAAGTTTACACTAGAAAAACATTAAATATTATTTATAGAAATAAAAATAGAGCTAAAAACATATTAAAACATTTATCTAAATAATTTTATATTTTTTGGATTTTTTTAAACATAAAACCTATTTTTGGAATTATTTTTTAAAAGAAAAATCAAATTACTGGACACGCTGATTAGTACTGCCACGTGGTGAAACCGCCATCACGTCATTAAAACCACTAAAAAAACTACTCCGGGTGGTAAAATTGATGGTATTAATAGTTCGGAGGAGTAAAATAGACGGTTTAAAAGTTCAGAATTATTTGGATAAATGTGATAGTTTGAAGTAGTAAAATGGACTTATTATATTAGAGAAAGATTAAGATCTAACACATACACATCGGCTAGTTGGTGAGCAACATGTTATCTACACATGTTATCATAGATCTCTCATTTTACGAAGTCAACAGTCAAAGGATCCCAAAAACAAAAAAGAGTCAAAGGATGACTCGAGCAACCCAATACTGCAGAGTACTATCCATCAGTATTGGATCTCTTCTAGAAGAAAGAATTCGAATATTTCGATCGACATGGACACGTCGAAAATCCAGCCCCACTCACAGCGTAGCTACTCCATTCAGCAAAAGGGCAATGCGTGCGGCTCTACCATGCAACACGTACATAGCCAGTGGCCATCTCCCGTCTCCGTCCAGTTTTTTCACGTGCGTAGCCAACAAAGTAAAATTCCTAGTTTTCTCATCAATTTCTTCGCAACTTCCGAGCTATTGGAATATCATTTCTTCTTCTTTTTACCTGCCAAAATGCAATCAATTTTTTTTCAAATAAAGCGGCTCCATCCAATTTTTTACGCAAAAAGTTCATTCCACACGCAAAAAAAAAAAAAAATGCAAGTGCATGCAGGTCTCTGTCCAGCAATATACATCTTTTTTTTGCTCTTCTTTCCAAGATATTGATATCATTTTGTTCTTTTGATTTTGTGACATTTACAGGCAGTTCGAATAAGAGGACCAAAACAGGCGTGCATGCCAAAAACAAAATAAGAGTCAAGTTGCATTGTCGCTATCTCAATGATGGAAATTCTCTTGTGTGTTAGCACTTCCGATTGCATTAACCTCCAAACGAAAATATAGGTAACGCCTATCATTATTAGCTTCCAAACTCGTATCATGCTGAGTGGTAAGAGAACAAACTTTATCAAGGCACATTTGTCTAAATGTATGTAAACTCAGCTTAAAAAAACTCACGTCTATTGATTTTGTCGTACCCATAAAGTCACAGAATATCACAAAATAACCTATTCATCCATGGGATGATGAGATCAATCGTAGCGTTTGATAAGCATCGGACAGTCAGCATTCGATATTTGCATGTTTGCACTAATCCACTAGTTTGCAGCAAAGATTTCCCTAAAATAGTTATTGTTTATTTAACATTCCCACATGAAATAGGGGACGTCCATGACGGTGCCACCTGACGTCTTCTGCACACACCAACAGGCCGCCATAGACCGTGTCCACCTACACCAGAAAAAAGAAAAGACGATAGGGGAATAGGCGAGCAGCCTTCAAACCGATGCTGATGCTTCTATCAATTTGTGACATTTGAGATCGAACGGTAGCTCGAATGGTAAAGTCGCTTGGCGTGATCGAGCCCACCTAGGCGCTCGCCTGTGCTTGGGATTTGTTCCTAGGTGCATTATAATCCCAAGCCAGTTGGAGGTACACAAGTGTACGCTTTCAATTGTAATTAGGGATGGTAACAAGACCAATCTCCATCGGGGAGTGCTTTCCCGTCCCGTCCCCATTTAGCTATCGGGAGGAAGTTTTCTTCTATCTACATCCCTATGAGGAATTTTACGGGAATCGAGTCCTTAATGGGGATGTAAAATTAAATTATAATTGATTATTTTTATATATTAACAATGTGTCTGTAATAAATAAGTAATTTATTAATGTATATGAGGGTAATTATATAATATGGGTTAAATAATAGGTTAGACAAAAAAAAATTAATTTATTATTTTCCCTACGTAATGTAATGTTTGTACATTTATAAACTAAGAAAAATATATATATATATATATATGATATCGGGATATAACAGTGATAAAGAATGCCTTTGTGTCCCGTCCCTATATAAGTTCACATGAATCAAATTTTTCATACTCATCCTCTAATAGGATAATTCCTCATGGATTACCGAGGAACAAATCCCCATTGCTATCCTAATTGTAATGCGTATTCTCACATAATGACGGTCTAGTGTCCTCTAATATATCTAACATATGTGCGTGCTATGAGTCGTCAATTATATGCGTCTGGAATGGACCATCTAAAAAAAATCGTGACAATTAATTGATGTCATATCGGCTTCAAATTTACTTGCCCACTCGCATATGCAAATCGAGCATTTCTAAATCCAGCTACTCCATTTATTTGCATTTTTCTTGGTTGATTTCGAATATGAGATTGCTACAAAAAGTCTCGCAGGTGCCACGGCCCGTACTCCAAAGTTTCTAAGTACAGAATTTCGAAATGGAGTCTGGTCATTTCCAGCAGTATCGGTATTTGCCGATCCGCGTCCATGTGTTACGTTGTTTATGCACCTTTTGTCGATGGTGGTGCTTATTTTTCTTTTTATCAGCAGTTATATTAGTGCTACAGTAATGTAGGTAGAGTTGGGTACTTCGTATTTAAAGTACACATTTTTTCTAACTATATCATTGTTCACGGAGGCTAACTATAAGTTTGCAGAGAGAAAGAGTAAAGATCTGTTTGTTAGAGCTCTCAAAGTAGCATTCTGATTAGAATTAGTGGGAGCTCTGTCAAATAGCAGTTTTAAGTTTTTAGTTTTCTAAGTGGAATTCGTGGGAGTGATTATTTGAAATGAATTAGAAGCTGGAGAGCTGAAAAAAACAGTTTCTCCTGATTCACTTACTGTATAAAATCACTTCCTCCATATAATTTATTCTAAAGAATCACTTCTTCAAGAGAATCACTCTCCGCAGAGAATTTGAATTAGGAAGAGCTCTAACAAATAGACCCTAAGTAAGATAGAAAATATAGTAGCTGCTGGAGATTGAAAAAATACAGAGTACTGTAATAGTATTAAGAAATACTGTAATAGTATTATAGATAATAAAATTTAAAAATATCCGTTAAAGATAACCCGATCTTTGTTAAAATGGCTTGCCTTGATGAGGTCTTCTAAGTCATGATTCACAAAATAAACAAGAACTAGCTTGGCGGCACAAGCCATGACCATCACAGCTCTGTAGTTTGAATTATGTATGAAGCATTGCAAACTAATCCTATCAATGCACAGGAGCGTATCTACCTTATTACTATATGGTGCATATAATATTGGTTGATTTTTTTTTCCAATGATCCAACCTACGTAACAACTCATACAATATTTTCCAGCCTAATAAATAGGGACACTCAGACTCCTAATAGTCTAATTTGGAACAACTAATCATTTTTATTCTAATCATTACTGAATGCATGATGGGATGTAGGACCATGAGCCTTATGATGCACGTGCACTTCAACGATCCATGCATGAGGTTGCACGCCATATGGAGCTTTCTATCTCCTTAATCCATTTAATTAGTCAATTGTCAACTCATCAAACTACATAGCCTCTCTCAAAGTCTCAAAGGAAATTACATAGGTAGTTTTCATTTTTCCAAATCATGAGAAATCATCGCTTGTATCATCGACATTCGAAGCATAGCTCAACCTATTAGTACCACGTAATAGTAGTAAAAAATATGACTTAATTAGATGGATCAATCAAGTAGACTGAAGGAACAATGTATTTTAGACCATTTGACAGAGCCTTCTAGTAAGCCTCTAAGTAATTATCTTTATTCCCTAAAAAATATAACTTCATCTTTATGGCTTCCTCTAAAGGAAAAAAAGTGATATATTTTCGCGAGCAAAACCATCTCCCCTGTTTAATCACGTGTCTAAGCTAGTCGAAGAATAATAGTACTCATAAGAACATCCAAACTATAAGACGAAATTACCTCAAGTAAACCAGGCAAGCTCCTACATACCCCGGCAACGTGACAGCAGCCATGCAACATTGCAGAAATGCAGAGCACAATCGCATGGCACGGGAACCGCAAACAGTAAAATGAACAGTAATCTAAGAGAGGATGACACTATAGTATAATTATTATCAATGAATTACTGTACTGATTTTGCTACAGCGAGAGAGCTACAGAAGTTCCATTTTTATATCGTAGTAGTACTGTAACGTAAGTAAATTATAATTACTCTTTACGGTGACTTACTTTTTTAAGAGTTTGTTTGTTTCATTTAGGGATTTAAAAAGTAGTTTATAGAATTTGAATTGTGAAAAGTTAAATTGTAAAAAATTGGATTGTGAAAAAATTTTAGATCGTAGATTTAAAACATTTTAATGAATAGTTTAGTAAAATGGACTTTCATAATCTATTAAAAATTAAAAAAAATTAGCTTATCAAATTTCCACAATCTAACTAACAAATTTTAAAAAACTATAACTAAAAACTATCTATTTATTTCAATTCTATAACCTAAATTAGAGCATCCGTTTCCGTCGGATGACATGCCACCTTAAAATGTAGCCTCACCTGTACAGGTTAACAGCGTCACACGTACTGCTAGTCCACATCATGTCACAGGTCCCAACCCCCACCAGAAAAGAAAAGAAAAGCGCGGGCCCCACCCCAACCAGAAAGCCCCCACAATCGAAACGACCAGCCGCCTACCAAAGACCGCGTCCAGGTGCGTCGCCTCCTCTCCCAACCCCACCACCCCCCGCTCGTGTGGGAAGGGAAGAGAGAAGGTGAGAGCCAAACGAAACGGAGGCGCCGCACCGCAGCCTCCTCCACCTCATTGTCCCACCACCACCACCACCACAAAGTTTGCGTTGCGCCGAGCCGCGCCGCGCCGCGCCGTGCCGTGAGGCCCCTTCGAAATCCTCCCACGCAACCGCCGCCCGCGTCCCTGCGCGCCGCGCGACATCGCCCGCTGCCGGCCCCGGGCCGCCGATCTCGCCTCGCCTCGCCCGGACGAGGAGGGATGGGCGCGTGCGTGTCGCGGCCCAGCGCGTGCGTGGGGAAGCCCCACACGCCGCGGTCCGGGGATGCCAGCGGCCGGGCGGGCGGCGGGGCGCGGCGCAGGCGCAGCCGCCGCGGGGGGAAGGCCCGGCGGAAGGCGCCCTCGCGCGCCGCGTCGATGGAGACCATCCAGGAGGCCGAGGTGTCCGGTTCGCCTCCCGGGGCCGCTGCCGCAGATCACCGGACCTACAGCAACCCCGCGTTCCAAGGTGAGTAGGGTGGACGGGTTGCTTTCTCCTCCTCGGTGCTCCTTTCGCCCGCTGCTTGTTTCGGGGTTGGATTCTGATCTCCGGGGGTCCATGGGGCGCGAGATTGCGCGCTCGTGGGGATTAAATTAAATTACTGCATCTGGGGATCGTGCGCATCCAGCAGCAGCTACTTACTTTTTTAATTCGTAGCTCGCGGAAGCTTATTCTGTAGAGTGGGGTTGCAGTTGGTATCAGGGACAGTGCATCGCTGTTCGTTGCGTCAATTCGTACTCGATAGTCCAATTTGACCTGACGTAAGCTCAGGGAGTCTCTCGCTGCAGTGTCCGGGAGCATTGAGGAGGCATGGTACGACTCCTTCGCGATTAGCGAGTCGGATGGCGAGGACGATTTCCACAGCGTGCAAGATGGTAAGATTGTGATGTCATAATGTGATCGTAGCCTACTAGGCTAGCTAGGTCCCCCCAGGGATGATTTCAACGTTCGCTGAAGCTGCCGAGCTTCATTTGTTTGCGCATTTGCTTTTTCATTGAATGGCTTGAGCTTCTTTTGATCTTGCAGATGCCTTTTCATTGAATGGCTTCGAGAATGAAGCGGCATTGAGCATGAAAGATGGCAACGGTGGGAGCTTCAATGCAACTGCGCAATCAGGTGAGCACCACCACCATAGAAAACCAAAGTCCAGTGAGCTGTCAAAGGGGAGCTCGGAGAATGGTGTGAGGTCCTCCGTGAGCCATGAGGATGTGGCGAGTGTTTCAGGTGAGGATAGCGCGCATGGCGGAGGCTGGATTTTGGACGATTGCGGGCTTCTCCCAAATAATTGTCTGCCTTGTATTGCCTCTGCTGTTGGGGTAAACGAAAAGAAGAGAGCGCTCTCCTCGAGCCCGACTCATTCAATGAAGATGCCTTCTTTGAAGCTCTCATTCAAGAAGAAGTCTGGTGAAGCCCATCCATCTTCCACACTATGTAAGCATTTCTTCACAAGCCATTTGGTTAAGGTGCCTTTCTCGAAAGCTGAAACTGCAGTTTCTACCAGTTTTTCCCTCCAACATGGGACACTTTTTCATATTATTGTGTTTAATGAGTTAATACTTTGCCAGCAACTTGCCTGGTCCCTTTCATGATATATTGGTAGTAAAATTATGGGCATCCATTGGACAATCCATTAAGCAACAAAGAAGAGGAAAGGTGAAAAGTAGCACAGAGAATTGATGCTTCCAAGTGGTGACAATCATTGCTTGCACGGTTCACCCCCATCAAATTGATCACCTTTCATTTAATGTTAGCATCGTATTGATAAGACTGTCGCATTGGTGAACACTGAAAAGTTAAGATTCACAAAATTGTACTTATGGGCGTTTCTGCAGAAGCATTAAGATATACATATTTCTTTGGCAGCTTCCATCCAGCTAACTAGATACCATGTCCCTCCCTGAGTGCACACTTTTGTCTGTGAATAAATTTCAAACATATCATGTATTTAATTTTAGCTGATCTCTGCTGCGACATTTCTCCTTATGTACTAGTACCTTTCTTTTGCAATGTTGTGTTGTTGGCCATTGTGTGGAGCAGCAAGTTTTTTAGCTGCATGACGTGATTGTAAGAAATTTGAAATATCTTGACATGAAAATTTTGTATCAGCTGGTTAGGTTCACATGTTAGTACACGCCAAGTGCTGGAAGTGTTTTTCTTCTTTTTTTATACAAAATATGTCAACATGGAGATCTGACTATGGAAAACTTTTAAAGCAACATTTTTTTTTTCAGTATCTACAAAAGATTTCCTTGAAAGGCCTCTAGCAGGTTCGCAAGTACAGTTATGTTCGCTGGAAACGAAAATGCTCAACAGCTGGTCTCATGTTGATCCTGAAACATTCCGAGTCCGTGGAGCAAACTATTTTAGGTAAATATCGTTTTGGGTTTTAAACATACCAGTATCAAATGCACCAATCATATCGATCACCGATATAGTTGAAAATCCTGGATGCTTTTATGGGGGTGATCTTAGTATCAAATGCACTTTTCCAGGGATAAGAAAAAAGAGTTTGCTCCGAATTATGCTGCATATTATCCATTTGGAGTTGATGTGTACCTATCACCACAAAAAGTCAATCATATATCTCGATTTGTTCAACTTCCTGACATTCAACTCTCCAGCAAACTCCCACCTCTTTTGGTGGTCAATGTACAGGTAAGTGATAACTCATAAGTATACCAATGTTCATACACTGATTTTGAGGTGAAAGTTTTGTACATAGTCCTTTTGCTCACAAACTCTCAATTTGTTGAAGCGTTAGATGTGTAACTAGTGTTTGTTTAGTTGTATTATGGCGAAAGCTTTATATACCACAAACCCCCCCTCCCCCCAAGGTTTCGTTTGGCATTTGGGGAAATCACCCACAGGAAATTCCATCCACCCTTGGATCGGGTGGGTTGATCCCCCTCAGACCACCCAGCCCCCGTTGGGATCAAATCCATACCAAAGACAGAATGATCACTTTGTTAGGCTGAAAGGGATTGGAACGTTTAGGCAATCAGAAAATCGGGAAAAAAGAGAAAGGAAACAAAACCTAGAAAATTCGAAGAAGGTGAGGCTGTGCATCACACTTCACCGGTGTGGCTTGAGACTACATCAGATTGGCGGCGCAAAGCTGGAAGGGATTGGAACGTTTAGACGATCATAAAATCGGGAAAAAAGAAGAGAAAGGACACAAAACCTAGAAAATTCAAAGAAGGTGAGGCTGTGGATTGCACTTCGCCAGCGTGGCTGGAGACTACATCGGTTGGCAGCACCCGCTGCCATAGCTCGGCAGCAAAGAAGATAGTGGCATGGTTCCAGCCATCATCCCGCCGGGGTTGATTTTGGCCTTCACCGTCACAAATTATAGCTTTGTGTGGTTAAGCAATCTGTCTAAAACAATTCATTTAGCAGCACAAGATCAACCGATCTGAAGTTCTAGGAGATCGGTAGCTCAGGGAAATTTTGTTGCAGTACTAGATCTGGAACAGTGGAACTCCTGAAAACATTTTTTCAATCTTTCTGCAAGATTTTATTGTAAAAATCCCCACATCAAGAAATTGGTGCTGAATACACTAACCTTTTCCAAATTGCAACTCAAAATGAGCAGATGATGCTACTGATTAACAATATCTAGGTGCTGGAGGCGGAAGGCAAGGAGCATAGCTCCTACAAGTGCCTTCTTCCCATGCTTGCCACTGCTGCTCCGTTGATGAAGTCATTGCACTCAGCTTGGGTAGTGACGGCTCGGGGCAGCCATGCCAAGGCTAGGTGCTCGGATGAGGGGAGCTGCAGCCGTAGGCCTCGAGTCCCTTGTGGCCATCGTGCTCCGCTGCGTCGACAATTGCATGGATGGTGGAGACGCTGACGACGAGGAATATGATAGTTGGAAGTGACGAGGGGCGCGGAGGCCAATGAGGAAGGGAATGGGGCGGAGGAGTTGGGAAGGAAGGAGAGGCTCACCTTCCATCGTTGCTAGAGTCAAGGAAAGGTAGCTGGAGTTGGGGGTGAGTCGAGCGACACGACGAGAGAGGCAAAGGGAGAGCCAGAGAGGGCGAGGCCAACACGACGCACGCGTGGCTTTGTTCCCGGCCTGAGTGGGCGGTGCGTGTTTCCCACGTGGAACGACAAGGGTTGGACCGGGAAATTCCAACCCTGGGCCTTAGCCAAATGTTGCTTTGGCGCAGGCTAGAATTTTCCTCCACGCGTGGGTTTTGTTCCCACTGAGACTGGGATTGTCCCGAGATCCCGGCCTATCCAAATGAGGCCTCATTGATGTTCATTTTGTCCAATTGATACACATGGACACTTGTCCAATTCATTATAAGGTTATGAAGATGAACTGTTTGTCTATGTGCTTGGAACATATTAATGACCTTAGATGGTACCAGCTGATACCTATCCTTAGATGGTACCAGCTGATACCTATGTTTCACTACTAAATAATTTCAAGTTATGACACTACTATGAAGGACTAGGATGAAGCAATCGATGAGCTCTGTGGTAGGGTGATTCTTTTCTTTTGCCTGAAGTACCTTGCAGCAGCGTGCCAGCATAGCAATTTTTCAATTTTTAATTATATAACATGGATTTCAGTCGAACTTAAGCACTATTAATATTTTCAGTGCAAAAGTGTTATCTATTGCTACTACAATCAACGGCTTGACATTTTATATGCTTTTCTCAGGTCCCATTATATCCGGCTTCATTATTTCAGAATGAAACCGATGGGGAAGGGATGAGCTTTGTTTTGTATTTTAGGCTTTCTGAAGGTTACTCAAAAGAGCTTCCACCTTCATTCATAGAAAGTATCAGAGTAAGAGCTTCACTGGTCTCAAATATATTTTTCACTAATATTTATGCTTATTTTTTGTATTTTTTATGTGTAATAATGTTATGTGCTTTTAGTCCTTTACAAATGCTGTTTGTTGGGAAAAGGTACCATTATGGTAAAATGAGCATTCCTATCCTTTTTCTGGATGCATTGAAAGTATCAGAAAAAAACTGACCACCTTGTACATTGTATGAAATACTTTATATCAAATTCATGCAGGTGATACAAAGCTATAGTGGAGAATACTTATTGCAGAGTTCAATGATTGTTTTATTAGGTTGTGTAGAAACGTGAGCACATTTTCCCCTACATTTGAACTTGGAAGTATTGGTTCAGACACATCACACATATAGCCACAAACTTTAGGGTGGATTGCAGCCAAAGACCCTTTGGACTCTTGCCATTCTTTTAAGTAAAGCGGCCTAGGGCCAACTCCTTAGGCATATTGAACTCTATAGTTGATCAAGGTAGAAAAGGTGCAGACAACAACAATTTCATGTAGCACTGATTGTTTCACATGCAAATGAGAAAAGATAAGGCGTTTTTGCATGTCAAAATGCGGTTTCAGTTATAGGACTCTGTTTAGGAAATGTAGACTCTTTGTCTCTTTATATAATTGATACATTTTAAATTTATTCACTAATCAATAATTTGTAATTGATAATCCATCAACAGTCAGCTTTGACATTCCTACAGATATGGTGTCATTACTGTCTAAAAGCTAGTTCTTTTCATGTCCCAATTATTATCAGTCAATAATATATATATGTTCTCCCCAAACAGAGGTTGGTTGATGATCATGTAGAGAAGATAAAAGCATTTCCAATGGAAACAACTATACCATTTCGAGAACGGCTAAAGATACTTGGCCGGGTGGCTAATCTGGAGGATCTTCCTTTGAGTGCAGCGGAGAGGAAGCTAATGCACGCATACAACGAGAAGCCTGTGCTTTCTAGACCACAGCATGAATTTTACTTGGTTAGTTGTGTTTATTTATAGAAGCTGTTGTAGTATTGGTCTATGTTCTTTAGCTATTGTGCTACTATCTGAGAAATAAATGCAATTACTTCCAGAAGGAATATTAAAGCATGCTTTGCTTCTGTGCAGGGTGATAACTACTTTGAGATTGATATTGACATGCACAGATTTAGCTACATCTCAAGGAAAGGTTTTCAAACATTTTTGGACAGGCTGAAAGTATGCATTCTAGATGTTGGGCTGACCATTCAGGTGTGTCAATTGTAACAAACGATCACCTCTTTCTTTGCTATGCAATTTTTTTTTAAAGACAGGTCACTTACTGTGCTCACTTCCAACTGCAGGGAAATAAAGCTGAAGAACTGCCTGAGCAGATCTTATGCTGTGTTAGGTTGAACGGGATAGATTACACAAAATATCAGCCGCTTATGACGCATGGCGCCTGAAATCGAAGCTTACAAGAAAAATATCGGCCGCTTATGACGCATGGCGCCTGAAATCGAAGCTTACAAGAACCAGCTAACCGTTATTTGGATACTGAGAGGTAACCAAATCAGGCCAAGGTTTCTGGAGGTTTCAGACCAGGAGCCGCTGGCGACTCTCGCCACTGCTGTTCAATCGCCATCAAGCATGTGACGTTGCGTACAAGTAACATGAACAGGGGCAGGGGAGTTACCTGTACTCTGTTGGCTGGCCCCTTGGCTGCTAATATAGTCCCTTTTCACTGAGAAATGAAAAGGAAAAAACAGATTGCAGTACGTGTAAATCTGTATATCGTTGCTGGAGAGCTCAGCTGTTGCTACTCAACATTCTAGATTTAGTAAATATCACTAATTTTCCTATGACTGAGTAGGTTTAGGACAATGAAAATTTAGTAAATACCAGCTGTTTCATTTACATAGCAATGTTGTAGAACATGGATCTCATAGGATTGTGGCACCTCTCAACAAACCCTCGTGGCGAGCGTTGTAAACAAAAAAACAAGAAGAAAAGAAAATAGGACATGGTGGCATCGAACAATTTGAATCGGTAAATTAAGAGTTCGTTTTGTAGGGTTCTGGATTATTTAAAAATATTGTTATGAATAACTACTTCTAATGATCAATTCATCGATTACTAAGAATTATGTCTATTAAGAAGGGATCTTCTCAATAGACACATCTTTTCATCATGTCATTTTATTAGGTATAAATATGTAATTACACCACGAATCAATAACAAGTAATCATTCTTTCTACTTTGAGTTATATCTCTCTACTTTACATTACAATCTAGTTGTAATAACTGAGCGATAGAGAAGAACAACTCCAGAGGCTCGAAGGCCTTTGCACAGAAGTTACCATCCTCGGCACGTTGGTCGTCATCGTCTTCATGGTCTTCTCCATGAAGAGAATTTGAGATGTCGACGACGGGCTCAACTTCTTCCTTCGACTGCAAATCAAGCAATGCAAGCAAGGTACTTTCGTCCATCAAATAAAGTACACCAAAGAGTTGCTGAAGAAGTTTGACATGAGCAATGCGAAGCCCTTGGTGACACTGATGGCTACCTCGACCGTGCTTGATCCGAATAAAGATGATGAGGAGGTATACCAGAACGAGTATAGGAGCATAATCGGCTCCCTCTTGTATCTGATGGCGACAAGACCCGACATCCACTTCGCTATCTGCTTGTGTGCCTGCTTCCAAGCGTCACCAAGGACATCTCACCGCCAGGCGGTGAAACGCATATTAAGTTATCTCAAACACACACTTGAGTATGGTCTTTAGTTTTCTACATCTTCTTCTCTCTTCGTGGTTTTTTCGATGCAAAATTTGCTAGTTATAGAATTGACAGGAAAAGTACATCCGGTACTTGTCATTTTTTGGGTACTTTTCTTGTGTGTTGGTCTTCTCACAAACAATCTAGTGTTGCATAGTCAACTGCTGAAGCTGAATATGTTACTGCCGCTAGCTGTTGTTCTCAATTTTATGGATGGTTGCTACCTTGAGGGATTTTTGGGTTAGACTTCAAGAGTGTGCCACTTTTGTGTGATAACATCAGTGCCATCAGCTTAGCCAATAACCTAGTCTAACACACCAGAACTAAGCACATAGATGTGAGATTTCACTTCTTGCGAAATTATAATGAGAAGGGAGATATTGACTTGAGATATATAGATACCTAACACCAGCTTACCGATATCTTTACCAAGTCTTTAGATGCAACAAGATTTGCCTATTTAAGAAGAGAGCTTGGAGTGTGCCATCCCTATAGTACTGTGTGAGGGGAAGTTCCAGTTGTACATACTCTATTTTACTTTTGTTATATTTTAATTGCATCTCATCTTGTAAGATAATTATGGTATTGTGTGATTGACAATGTTGTTATTTTGGTTTGTTGATTTGTGGATTGCACGAGCATGTATATATGTTGCAATTATGATCATGGCTAACCAAAGTTGCAGAGAGAAATGTAGTTGGCATGTTTGTCTTTGAGTCTAGTAAAATTATACACGTTAGATGATCAGACGCTTGAGATTTTGTACACGTCGGATGGTCTGGCATTCAGATGAGGTTCATGCCGAAGCTTTTCATCCCAGAGGTAGAAATTGAAGTACATGCCAGATAGTCTGGCGATGGGATGAAGTGTACACCAGAGAATTTCTTGCAGAGAGGTTGTAAGTCGGCTCCGATGGACTTAAACACACCGGATGGTCCGGTGATGAAGAGCAATGCACGTCGGATTATTTCTTGCAGAAAGGTTACAGAATGGTGGTCTAGTGAAAGTGAACTCGTCGGATGGTCGTTCAATAGGATGAAGTGTACACCGGAGCATTTCTTGCAGAGAGGTTGTAAGATGGACAGTCTGCTAGATTAAACATGTCGGATGATCTGGCGCTGAGGAGGTGGCAACGCTGGATAATACGGTATTCACAATTTTTCTAAGATGTGCTTTAACTAAGGATTTCGATTTGGAACTAACTGGAGATGGTTGGAGATATATGTGTGCTTGTCTCATGATGAGCAGGTGATGGATGCAACTTGGCGACCGACGGTAGGATGATCGAAGCCAAGCAGGGTGGTTGGTGCCGGACGATCGAGGGGGTCAGGCGGAGTCAAGGGTGATCCTAGCTGTGCATATGGAAGTCAAGCAAAGCATGGAAGAAAGGATAAAGATGACGTGTTGATAAAGTCAAGCGAATGGGATACCGTTTCTAGTGACAAGGCGGCCCAAGGGATCGGGAGCGGGAGAGACTTGCCGACAGTCAAGATCGCAATATCGAGTACACGCATCGACATCTAGATGCTTGCTTGAGATGAAAGCAAGTGGCAGCAAGTAATGCTTTGAGAAGCGTGCGAGACGGCGGTTTGGTCTCAAAACTGTGGAAGGATGGAGGGCACGTGGTATCATCGTGAAGCTTACATCGAGGTAAAGCTAAGTCGTGAAGGTGCCATGCCCCGTTCGATGGATGGAGTGAAAAATAGAACAAAATGCCCCGGTGATAGGTAGGAGACCATTGAAAGAGAGGGGTATTTAGGAAAAAAAAAGCTTAATGGCTAAGCTATCTCCCTAGGCCTATAAATAGAGGGGGTAGCTAGCCATTTGAGCTTTGAGTGCTAGGTTTTAGAGGAAACGAGAGATGAGAGATTAGCCTTTGTAATAGGTGAGGGCTTTTTGTGAGAAAAATACTTTGTAATCTGCCTAAAAGAGGGTTGTCCTTTGAAAGAAATGAAGTGCATGTTTCCTCCGATGCTTGTGTTTATCTTCTTCTAGTTTCCTTCTATTGGCTCCCTTGCTTTGTTGTGAGTTTTTCCTTTTCGATTGAGATTTTTGTTTTGGTTGATGAGCTGAGATTTTCCCACCACAGGAAGTTATTCTTCTTGTTGCTAGAGGCATAAAACTCACATACAAATGTATACAAGTGGGTCTTGAATTTTCTTACCACTATATCATCAACTCAGAGAACTTCTTCTTCCGGTGATGTTTACTTTGGAGCAAATGTTTCTTCCATCAAGTTGCTATCTTTATGTGGCGATGATTTGAGGGATGAGTGTCAATGGAATCTAGTGTTCATCTACATCCACGAGAGCCAAGATTTCCTTGAGAATCTTTTGTTGCAACATGTATTTCTTAAGTTTTGCTTCCGTTTTTTATTTTGAAGTATGTTGGGTGACAAAATAAGAGAAGACCATCAAAAAAATTTGTGAGGCACCTATTCGCCCCCCCCCCCCTCTAGTCATTATTCTTGGTCCTACAATAAGGCACACATTTGATCGAGCACCCATAATTATCATCCTGACATGGTACATGAACCAATACCAACTGCTAGTGTTCTCACTCTCTACAAATGCAAAGGCCAACGGTAGTACTTGGTTGTTCCCATCAAATCCAATAGCATTCAGGATACGTCCCTTATACATGCCAGTAAGGAAAGTCTCATCGATGCAGAGGATATACCGACAATACTCGAAAGCTTTGATACATCGTTCTAATGTGAAGAAGCATCGCTTCATGACTTACTTGCTAGGTTTCGACAGCAATGGATACTTCTCAATGTCATATTACGTCTCTAGGTTTCTTTGAGTAATGGTCTGTAGCAAGTGTGGAAGATTATCATATGACGCTTCGTAGGTTCCGAACCTCATCTCAATTGCCTTCCTCTTCGCCCTCCATGTCTTGTTGTAGCTGATACTGTACTTGTACTCCTTCTCAATTGCCCTGATTTTGGACCCTGGTTCGTAGTTCAAGTTGTTTACAATCTGGGCGTACATCACATTGGCGACAAAGACTGAGATGATGTTTCTGTGGCTGGGCTCAAGTTCGTCCATCATGCAAGTGTGGTCTACCACAATCGACACGTCCCAACACTCAACCCACTTCCCCTTAAAGTCGTGCACCCGCCACATATAACACTCCTTCATGCATTTGACATCATATTCCTTCTTCCTTGACTTGATAACATAAAACTGTCATCGAAGCGATATCGTCCATTGAGTCACAGCATCCTTTATAGTCTAACTGGTATGATACCTAGCACCCTCGGTTACCTCATTCTATGTATACTCCTAGGACACTTGATTCCCATCATTCACCACATGGTTGTTAAAGTTGGGATTGTTCTGGTCCACGAGAACATGAGCATTATCCTTATCATCAGACATGTCATACTCAGGAGATTTGTCAGCCTTAAGACCATCCCGCTCCATTTGTTCAATTAGAGAAGGGATTTGTTCCCCCTCGTTAGCCTCACCGATCGGTTTAGTCGGATAATCCAATGAACGTGCACCATCCGGATCGACATCCTCATCACACTCTTTCTCATCACCCTGCTCCTCTACGTACCTCCCACCCTGCATCTCCCCAACTACCTCCCTATTCTTCCATTGCACAAGCAACATAGGAGGCCAACCTCTTTGCACAACATCTTGGAGGTACATCCACCAGACTTGATCTTCCCTGAGCGGGTACACCTCCTAATACACCATCTCTCAAACGGTTTCCCACAATGTTAATGGTCATCTCTTGAACCTCAGGGTCTATTTTGTAACCCCACATCAACTAGGCGTACATGTGTCCGACACTTTTGTGCATAGGTCTGGAGATACCCTTATCTATTGATTGAAATACGGACAATACTACCCTTTCTGGACCATATAATATTTTATTGTCCTCATAAAAAATCCTAAACTGCCACTGATCTGACATACCTGGCAGCCATCAACAAAAAACCCTAACATTATTATGACATAACATAAAAAAACTACGTAAAATTACATCTACAATAATGCAAAATTCATTAAAAACATAGTCCAACATGTAATCTATAGTGCAACAAAATATCCCAGGGTCACTACATCAAACACTTCTAAATCCTACATCTACTACCTCAGTTATACCTACACTATATCTAAATCCTACATCTAATACCTAATATATGAATAAATACTACATCTAATTTCTAAAATATGCGTACAAACAGAATCTAGTTGCTAAACTATATATAACCCTAATTCTAAACCTAGATCTACATTCTAACATACGTCTAGTAGCTATCCTACCGCGTTTGTAAAAAACATACCTCTTTCCTCTGGCAAAGCTTCACCTCCAATTTCTCCTCCCTCCCCTGCCTTCTCCTCCTCTCCTCCCTCTCTCTCGGCTGGGTTGGAAGCAAATGACTGGCTGATGCCAGTAGGGTCGGCGCGGTCAATTTAAATACCCAAAAGGTCTCACTCACTATTCATGTGACACCTTTTGGGTGGGCCCACCTGGCGTCACAGCGAGGAAGATCTCGCCTGTTCAGCGGACGAGCAAGGTCTCGCCCGCTGAATGGGCATGACCCCATATCACCGTATTTAATAATGACTAACCGTCAGGGCCTACAAGGTCTCACCCGCTTATGGGGTGAGACCTTGCTCTCGCCCGATGAATGGGTGACAGTAGTCTATTGTTGTAATTTTTTGAAACGGCCGTGTAATTTTGTAAATATTAAAAAAATATCCCCCTCTATACATCGCACGATCTATCTTGCCACCGTAGCTGTCTTCCGTCTCCTGCGACATTCCTTCGTGATATCAAGGTGAGCTCCTTTTCTTTAGTAGTTCAGTTCAGTTCGTATGCGCATGCACGAATGCTAATTTCTAGGCTAGGGTTCGCTCTAGTATCTCCACTTGGTAGTTTGTGAGTAATCAATTTATTTTGTGAGTAATCGAGTAGTCAACAACTTTGAGAGTTCACCAACTTGCTAGTAATCGAGCAATCGGCGCACGTTCCAGAAGCATCGCGATCAATCGATTCCCACACCACCTAGCCTCATCACCTTCCAGCGCCCCCTCCCCCTCCCTCCAATTCTTCACATCGTTCCCTCATGAATCAAAAAATAAGTACATTTGTGAACCAAATCAAGGACAAAGCATATTTTTGAGGTCCAATTGTCCTCGCATGTAAGGTGCTAGAACGTATTAGCCTTATGATTCGTCAAAAATGGGGTGATCATTTCATAGTAATTTTTTGCGTTGTCATGAATTACTAGTGTTCTCTCATTCCGTGCACTTGGGGTCATGACCAAACTGAAGTGCTTCCATCTTTACTACCGAGATATAGACATGACAATGGTGTAGTGTTGTTGTTTGTTTAGATATATATGCCTAAAATTATTTGCTCCGCAATCACTGTTGCCCAACTGTCACCATGCAAAACGAGGAGGGTAAGATGGTGGACCACTACGTCCCCTGGAAGTGGTAAGTTTTGCCTTAGTTCTCTTGTTTGCCTCTACATTGGTGTTTACTTTAGGGTTAATTAGATTCATGCCATTATAAATTCTGCTATTTTGAAATATGCCACTACATAGTCAGAAATTGGAGGCATGCCATTACAATTTTGTCCGAATTTGAACCATGGCATTATGTACACGTTCGGCTCGTTTAGGCCTGCTTGTAGGCTATCGTATTTTTGTATGGGACCGATTTGCCCATGTTGTAGCTGGATTAAGAGGTCGTTGAACCCAACCAATTCGGTTGCAACCTGATGCCCTCTTCTTTCTTCTCTGCCTAGCCAACGACATGGTCCAGCAACGCCTGGAGGAAAGCAGATAGCAGCGGCTAGCGGCGGCAACCCTATAGCAAGGTACGCCCTATCTTGCCTTTGGACTTCGATTCAGTTTGCAGAGGAGCTAGCCCTAATCCCTCGCATGTAGGAACAGGGCACCATGTCACGGCTTAGGGTTAGAGGGAGTCAAATGTCAGGGTCGAGCGCAACCGGTAGCAAGGGGAAAGACCTGCCTCTTGTTGATTGCCCAGCCTATGGAATTCTTGTGATTAAGCTCAAGAGCAAGCAGCCTGATACTTATGACACAATTTTCTACAAATGTGAGAACAACATACCGGTGAGTTGGTTCGAATTTGTGCCCTTTTGCAGATTGTCGATGCTGTTTGGAGTTGATGTGTTGTATGGTTTTGCTGCAGAATGATAATAATTTTGGATTTTTCAAGTGGGATAAGGAGTATGAGAAGTATCTGCGACGCCTCGAATAGGATGAAGTGCCTGGGAGCTCTGTCAATGGACAAAAAAATGCTGAAAGAGTTGAGTTGAAGCAGCAGATTCTGGAGGTGAAGAAACAGTTTGTCGATGCTAAGGAACAAATATGGGAGTTTAAGCTTCATATTAGCGAACTGAAGTAGCAAATTGCATTGTGTGAAGGGAAGAAGGGGATTGTACTAGACAATGTGTGTCTAGCTGTTGTTTGTGTAGGTGTTATGTTAGGAATTCTTATGTTAGCTATGTTCAAGTGAACAAAGCTGATGTCAATGCAATGTAATGTGTCTTCCTGTGTTAAATAAAGAATGAATCCTTTGAACTTTGCATTGCAAAATCCTTTCACAGATGGAATAATAGGATAACTTGTGCATTTAAGCATAGATTAAGACATAACATGTCCACCATAAGCAAATATTAATTGTTCACTAACAGAGTCACCACATCAGATAGGTTCATCACATAGTGCCATAGCAAAATACAAGTTTGTCTGGGCATAGTTGCATGGCTTCAAGAATATTTGTGATTTTGTAGGTCCACTGTGTGCCTCCTTGTGATGTTATGTGCATCAACTAGTGTGATCTCTACAAAGTCTTCATCACTTCTTGCCACCTTCACTACTCTGAGGTTATTTCTTGCTTTATTCAGTTCTTTCATAACACTTGTCAGTATACATACTTAATTTCTCTCCCAGCCATACTCCTCAGACACATCTTCTCCATAATCATCTCTCAAAGAATCCACTACTTCATGAAGATGCAGGCCCTTGATTGGCTTGATCTGCTTGTGGAAACTTTCAGCCACATTATTTGTCGGGTAGTCACACTTGCTTGTTTCTGAGAAACCACACCTGTACTGAATCATAGAGTGATGACTCTGTAGATATTCTATAGCATCTAGAACAACTTCATAAATCTGTTGCATGTGCCACCTGAACCTATCCTCAGTGTAACTCTATGCAGCTGGATACAGGTGCCGGGTGAAGATAGGGCCATGATATCTCTTCATGAAGTTCCCATAGAGATGTCTCATACATGCTCTATGCTTAGCTTCAGGGAAGACATCACCCATATCTTTTTTTCAACCCTTTACAAGCGTTAGTGGATACAGCCAAACCTGTAGGAGCACCTACAGCTCTATGTAACTGTTGCATGAACCACAACCAGTTATCATCTGTCTCAGAGTCAAAAATAGCATAAGCCACATAAAACAACTAATTGTGGCCGTCTACAGAAGTAGCTAAGGCCAATTGTCTATTATATTTGCCATGCAAGCTAGTTGAATCTATTGCTATGTATGGTCTATATCTTGCCAAGAATCCATCTATATAGGGTTTTAGAGCAACAAATATCCTCTTGAAGCACATCTTCTTACCAATATTCTATGGCTCAATTTCCGCAATTGAACATGGGGATTTCTTCTCAATCTCTGCTCTCCAGTTGAATAGCAGCTGGAAGCTCTCTTCATACTTTCCATGGATCTTGTCAAGTGCAAGCCTCATCCCTGTCCAAGCCTTGGAATACTTCAACTTGATCATATACTGCTCCTCCAGTTTGTCTTGTGCATCCTTTGGACCTTTCTGTGGGTTCTTCTTGATCCTGTCCCTAAGTCTATCTGCAACCCACTCTTGAGTGGCCATCTTTCCTTCCTTCAGCTTGGTGGTTGGACAATTGTGTTTAAAAGGGAGAACATTTATCTGTAGAAGTAAAGAAAGAATTATTATCACACAACTATTATTAGACTGAAATAAATTTCAATTAGACTGAAATAAACTGCAATTACCTTCATTGTGTGGCCATCTTGGAGACTAGAAGCATGAATGCGCCATGGACACCCCTCATGTGAGCAACTGGCAATGAATCTAGTGGTATCTATCTTCAAATTAGCAAACTCAAATCCTCTTGTAATGGCATAGTGCCTAATTGCTTTTCTGAATGTTATGATATCAGATAATAAAGCACCCTTTGCAATGGCAGGGTTCTCTGGATAATACAGGACATTAAGTTCCTCTGGCAGTGATCTCTGCATCAGGAGGCACCCCTTTGGCAGCAAATTGAGCAGGCTCAAAAGCTTATGTACTATCTATTAGCTCAGAAGGTTGTGTATAGTTTGTTGGCTCAGAGGGTTGTGCAGGTGGTATATGAACATACAAGTGCTCATCATCTACACTAACATACTCCTCTACATTGTCAAAGAGATCAGGCACTGAACCATCTGCTTCTTTAGCTCCAGGTCCTCTAGAATCTGCCACTTTAGATGCAGATGCTTCCTGGCCTGTCTGAGGTGGTGCAATGAGATGACATGCTTCACTAGGTGCTACTTCAGATGGCAAAACACTCACAGTCCTGTCTGAGGTGGTGCAATGAGATGACATGCTTCACTAGGTGCTACTTTAGATGGCAAAACACTCACAGTAGGTACTTTAGGTGGCACAACACACAGAGGTTGCAATACATTAAGCTCATGTACCTTAACCACTACACTGTCAAACACTCCTACAACAAGCTGAGCACACATATCTAGTTTGTACATTTCAAAGAAATCTATCATCTTTCTGTCATCTACTAGCATGACATCCTCACCCAACCTCCTATCATGGAACCATAGAGTTGTTTTCTAGTTTGTGCCCCATTTCAACTCAGTGCATAAGCTATTCATTAGTGAATCTAGTGAAAAGCCATCTACCTTCACAACCCATTTCACAGTCCTACCCTTGTTATAAGCTTTCCTACCATCTTAGTCTCTAGTCACAAAACCTTCAACCTTAAGCTCTAGCAGGAACCATTTCCTACCGAGAAAGGGGTCAAATCGAGTCAAACCTACTCAAATCTGGAACAACATCTAGTAAATCCAGCCAATCTAGAGGCATTTTGGGGTGGAGGGGAGGGGGGATGGATGTTACCTCGGCTCGGAGTGACCCTTCTCCTCCATCGACAACGGAGGGAGCTGGAGACACAGTCGATGATGAGCGTCTTCCCGGAGCTCAGGTGCCCTTCGCCTCCATCGCCGGTGACAAGTTTCAATTGTCTAGTCGCCTTCGCCGTCGGGCACTAGAGCAATGGGAAAGAGCTAGGGTTAAGGTTTGTCGGGTACGAGAGCAATGACAGCGCGAGCTGGTCGGGTCGAACCGAGGACTCGTATAAGCTGTGGTAGGGGCAAATCGTCCCATAAAGAAATACAGTAGCCTGTAAGCAGGCCCAAACGAGCTAGACGCGTACATAATGCCATGGTTCAAATTCGAACGAAATTGTAATGGCATAGCTCCAATTTCCGACTATGCAGTGGCATATTTCAAAACTGAAGAATTTATAATGGCATGATCTAATTAATTCTTTAATTTATGCCGGTATGCTGAGCTGTGCTTTTTGTTCTTGCAGCTCTGTCACCAACAGGATCATCATCACCTAAGGGCCATGCCTCTGTCCAGATCAACATTGGGCACGTGAATGAGAACGGTCTGTACGATGGCCACTTCACCACATTTGCTCTCTCTTGGTTTGTCCGTGCTCAGGTGATTGCTCTGTTTCAGTCTGATTACCCTGTCGAATTCGAAAATCAAGGATATATTCTGCATATGAAACCTGAGGGTGCATGAGGTCCTAGTTTTGCATTGTTGGATACCCAACTTTCTGACGGTGGACTTGCATACCCATATACCATGCATCGGCATAAAAAATTGTTCAAAATCAGTTTCACCTTTTATGCTGGATCATTGGTTGCTTGTTTGATATTATTTTGCTCCATAATATTGAGTAAAGTCCTGCCATGCTAGGATTATGTTAAGTTCCCTTTGTATTTTAAGTATTGGAATATGCAATGAAGTTACCAGGCATTCAAAATCATAAATTGTATTTGTTGTTAGATGTGCTTTTAGATACACTTTATCTGTTGTCATTGTGGACTCAAATAATTGCCTTTTTTTGGTTCCATTCAGTGGATTCAGTTGGTATTGCTAAACCTAACACTTGTATCCTATGCTCGATCTCTTAGGGCTCTTTGGAACAAAGAAATTTTGAAGGAAAAATGGAGGAATTCAATCCAAAGGAAAATTTTCTATGAATGGTGTTTGGTTCATAGGATTGCCACAAAGAAATATTGCAGGATAGGAAAGTTTCCTCCACATTTTAGAGGAATTCTAACATGAGATCTAATCTCATGTTTCCAATTTATTTAAGAGTTCCAATGCATCTTCTATCTTTATCTCTCCATCCTCTTTGTTGCTAATGAACATCTAAATTCAAAATTCCTGTACTTATTCTGTGGAGCATCCAAACACCTCATGTGAGTAATTCATGTATTTTCACATTTCATAGGATTCAAAAAGCTAGGCAGCTCTAATCCTATGTTTTTCACGCTTTGAGAATCCTGCATTCTAAAGGAGCACTTACGAGCTTGTTTGAGTTTAAGCTAAAACCTAAGACAGTAATTAGACAGGAAAAGAACTAGCCTGCAGGCAGGTGAAGAGGAAAATGAAGGGGGCAACAAAATGAGTAGTTGTGAATCACCGTGGATTATAGTCGCGGTTCGGTTCAGTGAGTTTCGCTAAAACAGATTGATAATACCAGTTCTGTTTGTTTTTCTAAATCTATGCATCTGTAGCACAATTTGTTGGCATAAAATCAGATAGGTTGTGATTGTGCCAATCTGATCGTGCCCTAACTTCAAATCGTTCATTTATGTTTGCAATGTGAAATATGAACATGTTTTGTTAATGCTTATTTTACTGTATGGGTAATTTGACATAACCGCGTCAGCAATGAGAGTAGCATTCGTAGACCAAGAGGATGAACAATAACCTGAGGTTCTATATATTCAGTTAGTTATGCCAAACTAGATTAACAATAACACAAAGTCGTCTTTTTCCTCTGCCAAACCTATAGATGTAGAGCATATATAATTTACTTGCATCAAATCAAGTTGGATTTGGTGGTTGTGCGAGTCTGATCTTGCGTTTACGTCGAAGTATCGATTTCTGTTCTAAGTTGACTTAGCATGTTTTCTTGCTGATTTTTTTTATAGCATGGGTGGCTAACTGCATCAGCAATGAGATTAGCATCCAAAGGCCAAGAGGTTTAATATTTCCCTAGATGTTCATAACATGTCCTGGTATTGACTACGTCTGCACGGATCGAATGCGAAAGATTTGTTGGTACCATTGCATACTGTTGTTGAGTTCGTTTTGTAGACAGCACACGTGTTAGACATTTTAAGCGAGTCTAGCCTTACATGTCAAATCTATGCCCGGCGAACACAGCAGGTTCCCAAACAAGTCTGATCGATTTTAGTTTCCTGCTGTCATGTTCCTAAATTTTGTGAGATCAATGCTGCCGGATGAGCTACACATCTACACTGCTTCAGAGGTTAGGATTTTAGGAAGATGTTTTCTTTGTCGCCTTTTTCGCCGGTTCAGTTGTTCGCAAGCATGATCAAAGCTAAAATAATTCATGGTCATCCTTCAAAAAATAATTCACGGTCAGCAAGGATGCTTTGGAAGGAAGCGAGGAAGAAGGCATGCATAGAAAAAGGAGCGGCGTACTGACTTACAAGCTCGCATAATTGTGCTTCGACCGACACTAAAATTACAGTAGCCCAACAACCATTTCTATGTAGCAAGCAGGATTTAAATTTTCATCAAAATTTCAGCGAAATTGTAACGGAATATTTCATTTCAAAATTTTCTTTTACTGATGAAAAAATAACCGAAATTTTGATGAAATTTCATAAATTTCAGTATTTCTGCTAATTAACTAAAAAAATTGTAAAACGAAACTGCAATCCCTGCCAGCGAGCGATCTGATCTCCATTTATGTGCCGAATTAGCACCTGTCAGTCGGCCTGCCTGCCTGCGAGGACAGGATCGCTGTCGCTTTTAATGCTTATATATTGGATTTGTTCGAGAAGAATCTTGAGCTAATGGCTGAAATCAAGTGAAGTGGGCACATCGGCCGGTGAAGAGCAAACAGATTAGTAGGGGATCCGTCCAGCTGAAACGACAACGACGTTACATGGTGACATTGCTTAAGCTAATAAATCTACAAGGCCACGACTTTCCCATCTTAACCAGCAACTTCGATAGAGTTTAATTCTTTCATCCAAGGAGCTCCAAGTCAAAGTTAATGGGCATTGGAATGCAGGGGTTTCACACTGACTATCGAGAAATAGTACACATTTTTAAAAAAACAAGACCGACACTGTATGAGTTGAACTGAATTCAACCATTTAACCCCAACCAACGCAAAACACACAAACACGAACAAGATATGAAGATCATGGCCAAAAGCATAAATTCAAGTTCAAAACAAAAATTGTGCAATTCTATTAAAAAATAACCAAATGACACTACAAATCTTGATAGTTTTGGAGAACAAGCATTGACTTAGATGATTAGTGTAGGTGTTTGTACCTCTACTTATCAGGAATCAAATCTCATATTTGTTTCTGGTATGTCTCACTAATGTGGAATTTTATTTTAGTGGTAGATGACATATCGTTTAAAAACGAGGTGTCTATAGTGGCTTTATCATTCTTTAATTTTTGTATATCCGATTTTTAGTAGATACTGTGTAAGTATGTACGTGTGGTAGTATAAGTTTATACATGTGTTTCCGAGTGATAATAGTGTTTTAAAAAATGAATTAGTTCTGAATTAGAACTTGCTGCATATGCAAGAGGTTACACGATATACCTTATCCCCTCATTCGAAACAAAAAGGAAGTTTTAAACCATTTTTAAATACTGACCGGATATATTTGATTGATGATCATGATGCGGTAGCAACAGATTTTATGGTTCGGTAACTGAACTCCAATCGGTAAGTAAAATCTTGTCCGTAAGAGTGATAAAAATATTAATTCCCTATCATTTCAGCTCTAAAATTTTTCAGAGTTAAGAATAACCCGTTGCCGTTAAACCAAGCCCAAGGAATTCACTTCACGGGTAGAATCCCGTCGTGAAGGGATTTTCGTTCCCTTCAGTGTTTTCAACGGTTTTCCTTCACGGTTCCCTTCACGATGGGATTCTCAGGGTCATTCCCTTCAGGACGGGATTTTCTTTTCGTTCCCTTCGAAAAGAAACTGTTGAAGATAAGAGAAAATAAAAAGAATAAGAACGGAAAAGGGAATCGAGAAGGAAACAAAATGAAAAGAATATGATTAGGATAGTCTTAGAGCTCTGCAAAACCAGCCTTAAAGCCGAGTCTTCGACGTCCCAAAACACCGAACGCAAGGCGAAGCGAGCTACTCCGAAACAAGATCGCAAAAAATCCCAAACCCCCAACGGCCATGTCGCCCCTGCTCCTCCTCCTCCTCGCCGCCGCCGTCGCCGCGGCGGCGGCCGGCGACGCGTTGCCGAACGGCGCGGCGAACGACCTCCTCCCCAAGTACGGCCTCCCGAAGGGCCTCGTCCCTGACTCCGTCGCCTCCTACACCTTCGACGAGGCCACTGGCCGCTTCGAGATCCACCTCACCGGCACCTGCTACGTCCACTTCGGCTACCACCTTGTCTACTACGACAAGACTATCAAGGGAACCCTCTCCTACGGCGCCATGTCCGACCTCTCTGGTGTCCAGGCTAAGAAGCTCTTCATCTGGGTCTCCGTCACCGGCATGGTCGCGCACCCCAAACAGGGCACCATCGAGTTCCAGGCCGGGTTCGTCTCCGAGTCGCTGTCGGCGTCGATGTTCGACGAGGTGCCCGCCTGTGGCAAAGGCGTCGGCGCGCAGCTGCGCGGCGCGGCGGGGGTGATCCGGGAGCTTGGGCTGCTCCCCGTTGAGGAGGTATGGCTTAAAACTTTGCTCCTGAAGTCGCCTAGTGTCGAATTAAACGGGTATCGGAATGTCACTAGGTCACTTCTCGTAGTTCTCTGAGATGCGCTTTTGTTTGCTCGAAATCTTAGATAGTATTAGCTGAATACCGATCTCCGCCGATCAGGTACTTTGCAGTGTCACATGGTAGGTAGTTTTGCTCAATTAGATAGGGATTTGCACTTTGGACTTTGATTCGTAAGCTTTTGTTGCTTGGTGTGCATGCTCTGACTTGAAAAACCAATCTGCTTGGTGTGCATTCTAATCTGACCTTTGGATAGAAACAGCATTAGAATTTAGAGGCTTAGTTTCTAGCTTTCCCTAGAGTTGTTTACTTGTTGTGAATCTTTTAGGGTGGGTTCTGCTTTGACGTGATGGATCGATTTCAGTGTTTTATGTTCACAAGTCCCGAACAGGTTCAATAATGCATAATCTTTGATGTGTGTGTGTTTGTGGGGGGAGGGGGGGGGGGAGGGGTTGTCACCGGAGATGCATTCTGGGGGGCGTGGCTGAGAGTGAAGCGTAGACTGAAGTTAATCACAAGTCAAGTTCCACTGATCAGACAATCAATGAATGATGAAGACAGATTAGAGATTATTAGAGTATGTAAGCGTTGATACTCTTTTCACAGTAGGCATCCTATGCTCGCATCACACATCCAACAAATGAAACAACTTATCAACATAGTTCACATGAGTCACATCACTTTATGCTGCCAACAAAACAATCCCTACTTGCATCGACTAGTCTTGTCTCGACTAAATGCGTTAGCCTCATTGAGCCATTCCGTACTTTATTGAAGCAACCGAATCAATGCACCCTTAGGCAACCCCAACAAAGTTGTGAAGCTTTTGTTCTTTGGTTCCTTTGAATCAATGGCAACAAGTTGAGGGATGACACTTAGGGTAGTTCCAATACATAGAAAAAACTAATGGGTTCTAAGATAGGGACCACAGTTAAGCATCACTGTTCGGCTTGTTTCCTCTAATGCTTAGCACCACCCTTTTGGTGCCAAGGTAGGAAGAGTGCAAATTTATGATGTAATTAGTTGAAGGGTGACAATTTCATGTGTTAAAAAAATTTCAAAATGTTGAAGAACTATGTTGGATGAGTTCTGTATAGATATTAGTTGAACTAAAATATTTCAATTACTTAACTATCTGCAGTTGACTGTTAATTTTGTGATGATAAAATTGCTGTTGAGGTCCATGGAAGACACTTTCTTATTTTATTTGCTGGCAATGACTTCTGACAGTTGACACCAATGTGAGAATTTCACAACATACCGAAATTGCACCCTTCTGACCTAGAGCTAAAAAGGCGGAGCTGAATTTGGGAGACAAAATGGCCAAAGTGTGATTAGCTATGGGCCCTAGCTTACCGTTCACAAGTTGGTGCTAAGGGTTAGAGTTGCCCGTGGAGCATCTTTGACAATGCTCCATTTTAATTACTAGTTGAAAGAGAGAGGATGCCTTTTGTTGGTGCTGAGGATTAGAGTTGTCTTTGGATAGCTTTGATAGGATTCATAAGTTAGGAACTACTGGGGGGGGACAATGTTCTGCCCTGACATATGTCACATATTATCAGTTCTCGACTTCTCTTCTACATATGTAATATGGACAATGATGATGTGGTTTTTTTTTTACCCTTTGCTCTTTTGCTGCAACAAATGAACTGAAGTTTCCCCAAAATATTGTGAATAATGGAAGGGTTACGACCCAAAAAAAAATGCTAGTACAACTTCCACATCTCACAATTTGAGGCAGGATTTAAAGAATGGAATATTTCGTTCTATGCCATCACGCAAATACACTTTCAGCTTTTCCTACTCCTTTTAGGCTTATTGGTCAAATGCCATTGTTTTACCAAACTTCTTCAGCTCATGCCTCTGCCATCTCCAGTCATGCACCGAAATATAGGAAAAGTGTAATAGTTCCCTACCATCTTAGCAAATTGCATTGTTCCTTACCAGTACCACCTCCAGCAGTGCATTAATTCTGAAACTAAGCAGGTTCATTGGGCTTTGGCATTGAACATACCAATATTGGGTGGTGAAAAGGTCTGGTGCTGCAAATGTGCCCTTGGTTTGGTTTGTCCATTTTGATTGTTAGGTTTGTGGTGCTTGTTTATTTTAGTCATTTCATGGCTGTACATTCTTTCAATATGGAGGTTTGATCTGTTGGCATGAATATTTGGTCCTTGCCCCCTTCTTTCTTATCTTGGGACAAAAAAAAATGTTGTCATTAATCTTAATCTGAACTTAAACATCATTAAACTAATCTCAAGTTTGAACACCCAAACATCATAGCGGAAGCATTCACACATACCAGAGCCTGACGATGCCATCGTAGATTGTAGATGAGTCGGTGCGAGCTCGTGGTCGTCGTTGACGATGGTCACTGGTGGGGATGTGGCCGCTGGCTTGATGAAGTGGTCGGAGTAGACGTGATGCAGTGCGAAGAAGTTGACGGTGTAGTCGTGGCCGACATATAGGTAGTGAAGACGCGCGGGCTGTGTGGTGGTGGCGACGGTCTTCGCTCCATTTCAGTGCGCACGTTAGGATCAGACTAGGTTTTTGGATGTGCGGGGCGAGGCTAGTTCTCACGGAAACAATGGTCCCGTGAGGTGCCGGCTCCCCCCTTATGTATACGCACTGCACGGAAATGGGACTGCAACCAAGGTTGGTTACGCCCCTAATCAGGGCGTGAGATGGCGACGGACTCCTCCTTATATCTCGGTGTTCAGTTAGGGTGCGTGATGAGGCCAAGATCAATCCGACAAAAAATTTCCATAGTCTAACTGCATACTCTTTGAGGATTAACCCTGATTATTGGCAGCAAGTGTGATGTGGCATCCAATCAAAATGCTAATATGATGTGCACATAGTATTGTTTTTTTTATTTGTTTTGTTGACATGGAGTTCAAGTTGGATGCAGTTTTTGTCTCATATTTATTGAATCTTGTATGCCTGTAACCAGAGCTGAAGAACAAAAAGAAATTGAAGAAGAAAATATACAACACTCGCACCTTTTTCTTAGAGTCATGAGTAAGTTCTGTCTCAATGCCACAAGTAGTATATAACAACGCTTGCTGTTTGCTCTTCCAGGCTTGAACGTCAGGCTCAGAATCCACTTGCAGCAAACATCAGTACCTTCAACTTGGCTGTCGTCAGATGATAAGAACGCTCAGAGCCTTTGAGCGCAGGAGGTTCCGCTGTGATGTTGCTGCTCAGCTTGTATGTGCATGTGGTTTCTCTCTAATGGACACACATTATCTGTAGAAATGTATATCCATACGCTGTTGCTGAACCTGTGTAGAGTTCAGATGAGTCCTCAATCTCTGTTGCACTCGGAGTATCACATATTCGTGTGTGAAGAAGCCTTGAGCTGAGCATATCGGGCCCCCAAAACTGTAGTGGATTATACGTGTGGTTTGAAAAGTTTACAACTTCGGTCATGATTTGTTATTATTGCCACCATTTTCTGTTGTAAAATTAACAGTGCACCAGATTAATTTGATTCCTAATAGACGTAAAAATATTATAACAGATCTACTAATAATCTAAATATATGCTAGAATGATAAACAAAATATATATGAACTACCATATATCCAGGAACCGTCTCCTAATATCTCTCAAATATGGAACTGATGGATTCATCACACGCGAACATGCTTATCCCACTCCGCGGTCCCACATAGCAGCCTAGGTGTTGATGATGTGGTGTTCTCGCACGCGTGCAAAAAAGTCACCCACCTGAACACACAACTCATCACGATGCAATGGCGGATCGTCACATGAGGCTTCTATTTAAATTGAACTACCTCACCATGACTAGGTAATATGGGACTAAAACCCCATATCTCTCCACACCACCTTGACTTTTTCAAATGAATTTGGGTCGCAACAAAGGCCCATTTGGATGGAGTCACAAATTCTAACATTTTCACCTAGTGTCAAACCGTCCTGAGAAATCGGTCTGGCAAACAGTTGATTGTGTGCTGACTTGTGTAGTGTGGCCAAAATAGGTTTATGGCTTGTTTGGTTTGAGCCTCAACTAGACCCATCAAAATTTTGGTGTCATCAAAAAATGGGTAATGCCAAAATACAGGCGAAAAATTACTGTTTGGATTGCAGCCTTACCAATTCACGGGCAATGCAAAAATGCAGAAGACAAAATATTGTTAGGATTTTAGCCTGGCCAATTCTTGTCAAAGTCGTGAGTATGACATGTGTGACTCAGGTGTTATTGTATACTCAAGTAAGATCGTATTTTGTAGATTTAATTGTAAAGAATATAACTGTGTAAATGGATCACATTTTGAATATACATTTAGTAGATATAGTAATTTAAAAGTTGTTAATACATGTTTTTTTTAAATCTGTGCAGCACTAAGCTGCTGCCACTAGCATTAGCTTTTATCGATGGAAACAAATTCTATAGAATCGAATCTTAAAAAAATCTAATTTTCTATGATGACACGTGTTCCATTCCTCAATCCACTCTTCATCGGCTGGGCAGATAATTCGTTGACGGATGATTTCGGCGCCCGCGTTTCACCCACGCGTAGATGGAAAATGAGCTGGACGTGCCAAACCTGGGTTAGGCGACCCATTTTTTTATCCCATCCAAACACACGCCAAAAAGGTTAGCATGACCAATATTTTGTTCAGACTAGCATTGACAGCAATCCAGACACGCCCTTAGCCTCATGCGCAACCTACACGGTTTTTTTAGATGGGCACAGCCTACAAAATTAGGTACGAGAGAATACAGGAGTCGTTTAAGAGCAGCATCTACACGTATCAGATGGCAGTGTGATCAAGCAGCCCAAGGCCCAAGTCCATATGCACAGCACGCGGACGAAGCCTTTCATGCCCATGCGCTGCAGCGCTGAAGCGTCTCGCTCGGGAACGGGCAATGCTATTCCACGCGTGGGGAAGCGATTCAGCAACTTTTCAAATAGCTTCTCTGACTTTTCGTTTCTAAATTTTTTTCTCTCCTGTAACTTCTTTTTCTGAAAAAGTTTTCCGGACAAATTGTCCCACCCCTCTTCTTCTACTTCTACCATGAACAAGAAGATGGGCGGCACACTGCAGCAGCAGCAGCTGCTGCTTAAGCTGCTCTTCTTCTGTGTTGTCGCCCCACAGGTCCTATCCTGTTCCTTCTTCCCTTCTTCTCTCTGAGTATAATTCAATTCCATCTGCAAACGTTTATTACTACCGCACAACACCAATAAGGCACATCATTTGTCTACTTCTGCTATTTAATTACCTTAAAAATTGAAGTAAAAAAAGAAGTACAATGAAGCTTCTCTCGTTTCTATAATTGATCATGGTACTCTATTGTCACAGAAGGATATCACGGAGACTGTCAACAAGCATCCAACTGGGATCATCTCACAAGGCTAGTTTTCAAGAAGCTGAGAAGAGAATGAAGAGAAGAAGTACCGCAAGTATTGGTGATCCAGTTGGAGCTGAAGCTCAGTAGCATCACTGATGATGCAGACTGCGAGTACTCCCTCTTCGAAGGCAAAATGTCAAAGCTTATCAAGATAGGGCAGTTCATGGTCGTGTGCAATGTAGCTAGCTATTGTTATGCTTGTCATCCTGGGTGTAGTGATGGTTGTAAAGTGAGCTCTTGTTGTATTGAATTGTTGCTCGTACATGAGAACAAAAATATAATTTCATTGTTTATGACATTTGATACATCATGCCTCCAACCAGTCGGTCACTGATTTATGAAAACATTTATCAGCTTATTGTAAATGAACATCTATCACTGAATTCTGACGACGTCTATAACCGGATAATGAAAAAGTAATTGGTAATCCACATTCACACATTATAAAGAAGATTAAGGAGGTACTGTTCACTGCTCATCCATTCGTACAAAAATATGGTAAAACATGACATAGTCATAGTTCATAAAGACACCATAGGAGTTCACAAATAACATTAACAAGACAATAACATCTCATCAAAGACACTAACTATGGAAGTTCACAAATAGTGCTGACATGATATATAACACTGCTTACATCTCGCAAATGACACTGACTGGCACTTAACAGTGCTTACATAACAATGCTCAGTTCCTCCTCTTCTTCTTTAGACTGAGCTTTCTTGGAGTACTCTTTTTAGTTGGAGGTCAAGTTGTAAAAGCGGACTGAGAAGAAGTGTCTTCTCCAAGTAACATAGCAAGGCACCTAAACAGATCAAATAATCAGTTTTGCTTTTATATTCAGTTTTTGGGTCACATGTACATTGTTTCCCTAGTAGCTTACCTTCTTATCACCATGCCTGGACTGTCCTATAGTATTGCCTCCCTAGTTGTCCTTTGAGGTGTGCTAGGTTCAATTGGCCATGCTTTGCTGCTGTTCTTTCTAGGCTTCCCCTTCCTGCAAGGACATAATAAAAAAATATCAAGTCTTGCAATGTAAAAATGTAACATTGATACAATGCAATAAGCAAGCAATGTAAATAGTTGACTCAAATAATTGCCTTTTTTGGTCCCATTCAGGGGACATTTGTAGCTAGCCTGTCTATGTACCTTTTCACCACATCTAAGACATGTGACTAGACCTCTAATCATATTTTTCTTCTTTTCCTTGTCACCAGACTTGCTACCACCTTCAAGGCAACCTTTGATCCACAATTTCATTTGCCTTCCTGCACTCCATTTACAAGTGGTTCCCCCACTTCAAATGGTAAGTCAACATTAGGCCACTGTGACTTATCCGTCATTGGATCTGTAAGTCCACCATATGCAGCCTTGAATTTCTCGAGAGAGAAGTAGTTATGTACAAATTCATCAAACTGCGCATTTTTTGTGTTGTTAGAAAGGCTAAAGCATGTTCACATGGCTTATCAGTGTGCTACCACTCAAGACATGTGGACTCATAGAATCTCAACTTAACAACATGCCTAGCATGATTGATGCTATTGTCCCACACCTCGACACTATCTTTGCCAGCTTTCACAACCCTAAGATGTCCTAAGCCTCTAGTGCTTGCCCTCAACCGAACCATGATAGCTGGTAGTATCCTGCCATGCATCCTTTCTCCCATCCTTCTCCTCTTCTCCAAGAGAATCATAATCATCTCTCTTATCTTGTCAGCTAAACCAACAACAGGAAGGTCCCTAATGCAGTGTTAAACACCTCTGCTAGATTATTGGTGATATAGTCACATTTGATATCGGTGTTGAAGGCACACCTCATCCATTTGAGAGAATGGTGCTTCATCAAATAGTCCCATACATTAGGATCATCGCTAAGAATTGTGCTCATGTGTTTCTCAAACACTTCAGTCATATATGCCCTTGCTACAGGATACATGTGTCCAAAAGTGTCGCCATGGTACTGCTTGATGAAGTTCCACATGAGATGCCAAAAGCATTCCCTCTATTCAGCCCTTTACAAGCATCCGTACAGACCACAAGAACAGGAAGATCTCCAATTGCCTTATGAAGTTGACTCATAAACTAAACCCCATTGTATTTAGTCTCAGAATCTATAAATCCAAAGGCAACTAGATATATCCAGTTTTGACCATTTATAGCTGTAGCTATAGTTAAATGTTCATTCCACCTTCCATTAAGTGCTGTTGAATCTATGCTAAGGTATGACCTACATCCAGCTCTAAACCCCTCAATGCAGGGGCTAAGAGAACAAAAAAACCTATGGAAGTACACTCTGACATCTACTTCCTTGATGTCAATCTCCAAGCACTCCCGGGTGATCTCTTCAAGACCTCAGCATTCCAATTGTACATCATTTGTAAACTCTCTTCCCAACCTCCATATAGCTCTTGAAGAGCTCTCTCCCTTCCCTTCCAGACTATGTCATATGCAATTGTGAGTTTGTGATCATCCTGCAATTTGATTTGCAACTCTTTAGCACCCATATTTGGAGTCTTCCTAAGGATAGGTAGAGATCTATCAGCAACCCAAGCCTGAGATGGTGTTATAGTCTTTGTCATGTTGCTTGATGTACAATTATACTCATTATTCAAAATTATGACCTGTAGTATTATATGCAAAAAAAAAAAAAAGTTAGCATCGTATAAATATGACAAAAATATTATAAATGTTAGCTAGCAAGTTAGTACCATTATAGTTTTTTTATCACCCTGTATGCGCCCAACTATATTCCAATTGCATCCTTTACCTTTTACAATAAACTCTTAATCTCTCTTTATCAGATTTCTCGGTGTAAGTTCAAATTCCCCTTTTATTGCAAACTGTCTTACAACCAGCCTAGATTCCTTCATGTTAGGGAATATAGTGCCAAGATCCATGCTGGGGTTATCCTTGCCATGACATATCAACCTCTCATCTGGAATGACATCATCAACAGGGATGGCTACACCTTCAATATGATCCCCTTGAGAGAATCTAGCAGAACTTGGTTCCTATGCCCTTTTCTGGGCACCATCCTTTTCAACCTTTTTTGCCCTTTCATCCTTGCCCCTTAAGCTCAAAAGCACATACATCTAATCCTCACTCATAATTTCTATCCTCCTTTGTCATCTTGGGTTTCATAGGTTTGTAGGTTATCCCAATCAATAATTGGTATTGCTGGTTGTTCTGCACCTATAAGTGATGTTGCTTGCGAATTTGACCTAGACTCAAGTAGCAGTGGTGCCTCTGTAGTACTGTCTAATATGGTCACACTAGACTGACTGTCAAGATATGGATCTATACTAAATGAAACATCTAGATCAAGCCTGTCAAAATGATTGAAAATTTTAAATAAAAATCGAGTTAGGCCATCCTTAAAATATAATGTCAAATTAATGGATCATTGCTACAATCAATGAAGAAAACATTTACCACCCATAGACATCTTTTTGGTTCGGGTGGTTCATCCCTTGAGATGACCCTGTGAAGCCTACAGGAAGGTTTGTAAAAAATAACAAACAATTAGCTTATATGCACGGCACAAACAACAAGCACAAGGGAACAACCAGAAACACAATGTGCTCTAATCTTCGATAATTAATCAAAGGATGAATAGTATCTAGCAGCAAAAATTTGAGTATTTACTCTTGACTAATCTGATCACCCAATAAAAATCCAGCATGAACAAAAATCACTTAAATTAGCAGCCAACATTAAAGGTTTAGATAATTTAATCAAGAGATCGGTAGTAAATTGATGTAACAATAAGGATCCCTCATCCACCGGAATCAAACGATAATTTAATCGGCAATACAATAGCAATAGTCAATCACAGAAAGATGACTCTCGGCCCAGCAAAACAAGAGTGTAACAGCAGGAGCTTCACACATTACAATCCAGATATTTAAGGGCAAACCAATGAAGCAGTGCATGAGAATAACTAACATTAACAACAATGTCTGACTTTGCTTCAGCTAATGAATCTCTTGGATTCTGGGCCTACGTAGAACCTGCAAGACCAATATTGATCTTTATAGCCAGAGCACAAACATAGAAATACAAGTGTTCTCTTGTCCTGAACCCCAAAACTAGGACTGTAGGAGAAATCAACGTGGAATTTGTTCCATCCACCACATATGAGTCTATGACCATATTGATTTGTTAATTCAAGAACTGCTCGATACACAAGCAACAGCTTGATATGCTACACCTACACATCAAACATCTACATGAAGGAAACAACATTTCCCTAAGAGGCAAACAACATTTGAAAGAAAAGGAACGTGGGAATAGAAAATGTTGGCATTTTTATTGAACCTGAGAGCCCATCTGATAACTCCGATCTTCTGGACCCCCTTGAACGCTTCCGGAAGCAGCGGGAACAAGTTCCTCCTACCCCTCACAATATATTGCACCACAAGTTGGATACAGAAATTATCAAATCGCAAAAGGATGAAGAGAAAATTAGAACGGGATTAAAAAAAGAAGAAGAGAAGCAAAACGATTGGGAACGATATTTAAGGGCAATCCATGATCAGAGAAAGGTCAAGAATCAGATGCTACAAAAGGAGAAAAGGATTGGGGTTCATCGTGCCTCCTCTATCGAGACTCAATCCTTACATCCCACTAGCATCAAAACCCTATGGATGAATTTGAAAGGGAAGGGATTGTGAAGATAGACCTATAGGAAAGGGAAGGGAAGGAGAACGGGGATCGATTTACTTTGGTCCGAGATGATTCGTCGTGTGCAGAGGTTTGCAGTGCCGCCGCTTTTCCCACGCGAAACGGAAGACGAACATGAGCTATCGACGTCAGGTCCAATTGGTTCGGTCCAACTCCAATCAATCAAACCCATGCACCATATTGTGAAAGGGGCAAGGGTAAAATTGACTTTGTACATGGCATGCTATTAGAAAAGAAAAGGAAAAGGAATTAAAATTGTAGAATGACAAGAAAATCAAGAAGACAATGTTATAGGTACCAATTGTGTGAAGTCAATAATAAGAGTGATAAATTGACGAAGTCACTTCTTGGCGATCACAAAAAATCAATTAACTCATCGCTTATCGCATGAAGCTAGCTTTGGATTATTAAGCATGTACATACAGTTGTTGTGATACCTGATCAGGAACATGGTCGGTTTTTGAGGAATCTCTCTCTCTTTCTCTTCAGAAGATGAAAAGAGCGGTACGTGATGCCCGACGAATTCCGGCATCTTGTTATCTGGATCGGCGGACCGAGTGGGCTTTTTTTCAGCTACAACTTCTTCCCTCTTGCTCATTTTCTTGGCTCTTGTCCGGCCTTGGAGACGTTGGTCTTGCGTGTGCACAACTCATCATCTCTGGAAGCTATATATATCTATGGTGAAGACAAAGCGTGAAACAACTGGCTCAAGCATCTTATTATACAACAACAAATGATTTGTATTCATCACCACCGGTGATTCGGTGAAGTACTGCTTCGCACGTACATAAGCTCACTACTTAAAAAAACTCTTTCACTGTCGGTCCATAAAAGAGTTTCACTGCCGGTTTTAGAGCAGTGATAATCCCTAACTATCACTACCGATCTGGGGACTGGCAGTGAAGGGGTTATCACTGTCGGCTGAAGGCTTCAACTGTCAGTAATAGTCGGGTACCAAATCGATATTTTTGAGGCCAGAAAAATTGAAAAAAAAATTTGCACCTGAGGAATCCCCACGCCTGCGCCGCTCCAAATCACAAGTCACGCGATTTTTCACGCGAAATACGCTCGTGTGTGGTTCGTGGCACTCGAACCCAGAACCTCTCAGCTCACGCGATATGTCCTTACCATCCCACCATAGAAGTACTAGTGATACAATTAGCATATGCAATCATTTTGACATCTTCTGTCTGAAACTTCAAATAATTATTTTAATATCTAAATGATATCAGATGAAAAAGTTTTCAACTACAAAGTTGTAGATCTCGTCAAGGGCTACAGTTTTGATATAAAGTTCGTTTCCATCCGATTTTGTATGAAAAGGTTATGATTTTTTTAAAATAAGTTATCATCCGCTATCACTGCCGACTCTAGCCACAAACCGGCAGTGATATTCAAGGTTTCACTGTCGGCTCGTGGCTAGAGTCAGTAGTGATAATCAAGTTTCACTGCTGGTTCTTTTCAAATGGCTTTTTAGTGTCGGTCCTTGATACAAACCGGCAATGATACTCCATCACTGCTGGCTCGTAAGGAACCGACAGTGATGGGCCGACATACAAGCCTTGTCGGAGAGTGAACTCCTGTCGCAGGGATCCCGAGAGACCCCTTTTTAGAGATTCGGTCGGGGGGATGATCCTGGAAAAGCTTGTGTGGGAAACAAGCGGGAACGGAAATAAATGCGATGGCTAGTGGGTACGCCGGGTTTTAGACAGGTTCGGGCCGCACGGAGGCGTAACACCCTACTCCTGTATGAGCGCTATATTTATCCTTGAAGGGGATTCTTCAAGGAGGTATCTGGTTCTAAGGGGAGAACTGTTTACAAAGAGCTTGAGGCTCTTATGTTCCAGCTTAACTTGAGCTGGTTCAAGTGTCTGTTGATCTATCTTTGGCCTGGCTCGCCGGAGATTGTTGGTTATCTGGTCTCTTGGTTGTCTTGTGGTCGGAGGCTGTTCCTCTCTCTTTTAGTGTTCTCCATCCTTTCCTTTTATAGGCGCGCCGACCTCAACATATCCTGAATGGGAAAGAGGGGACGCGAATGCCAAGGTGCCACGGAGAAAGGCGTAATCATTTCATCTTGGCGAAGTGACAGGGGCGGTGGAGAAATGCGACGCGCATTCGACCACCAGCCGCTGCGGAAGCCTCGGGGCGCCATGAAAGGGGCCCACCGGGCAGCCTCAGAGGTGCCCGGTGCGCCCACCCTGTCTTGTTCTTCTGCCAGGGCAGGGTGGCAGGCCGAGCGCTTCGATTCTGGCAACGTTATCCCGAGGCACCTGGATGAAACGGGACGGGACCCGTGCATTTAATGGACCCACGCCCCCCTGCCAGTGCATGGCAGGGTCTGACACTGGGGCGTGGGCAGCTGAGAATGTCAGGATGTCAGGATGTCAGACCGCGTGTGCCTATTAAATACGGCATTGGGCCTTTGACTGGATGACACCCTGACGACGGGACCCTTCGGGTTGTTGAATGATCTTGCGCGAACCTTCGGGGAACCGAGTCCTCGGGGGCTACCACGTGCAGCCCCGAGCACTCTCTCCCGAGCACTCGAGTGAGACCTTCGGGGAACCGAGTCCTCGGGGGCTGCCACGTGCAGCCCCGAGCACTCTCTCCCGAGCACTTCGGTGGGACCTTCGGGGCACGAGTCCTCGGGGGCTGCCACGTGCAGCCCCGAGCACTCTCTCCCGAGCACTTCGGTGGGACCTTCGGGGCACCGAGTCCTCGGGGGCTGCCACGTGCAGCCCCGAGCACTCTCTCCCGAGCACTTCGGTGGGACCTTCGGGGCACCGAGTCCTCGGGGGCTGCCACGTGCAGCCCCGAGCACTCTCTCCCGAGCACTTCGGTGGGACCTTCGGGGCACCGAGTCCTCGGGGGCTGCCACGTGCAGCCCCGAGCACTCTCTCCCGAGCACTTCGTTCTTAGTATTTGGGCCCTGCAGATCATCGGGGAACTAGGGTGCTCGGGAACCAGAGGCGGCGGCCCCGAGCACCTTCTCCCGGGACTTAGCTTTTTCTTACCTTGCAGGGTGGTGACATGTGGTGGATGACCGGCCTGGCCTCGGGACTTAGGGACCCCTGGTTCTGAATACACCGACAGTAGCCCCCGGGTCCGTTGGTAGCCGATGGGACGGAGACTGCGAATGAGCCCTTCGTTGCGACCGAGGCCAAGGCTGGCGCGGACGCCATGCGGCAAGCTTTCGAGGGGTGGCCCTTGCGGACCTAGACCTCAAGTACGTTCCAACGGGAAAATGAGTGGACGCGTGTCCACACAACTTCCGAAGGGTATGATAACCATACGGGCGGCACGCGCGGTCGCCGCGCAGATCGAAGAAAATACGCCTGGCAACCGCTGACATCGCGCGATCGGCGGGAGATTCGCCTGACAGTCGCGCCGATCGAGGCGACGCTTCGCCGAGCGAACCGTTCGGGCGGCAGTTTTCGAATTTTGAGATATAAAAGGGGGAACGGATCGGTCCGTTCCCCTTTTTACGCTCTCTTGCACTTGCGCTCCTGCCTTCTTTGTGCTCCGAAGCCCTCAGGAAACTCCCAGGCGACCGGAGCATTCTCCCTCCTCTCTCTTTTCACCACCAGAAAACATCCCCCCTCTTGCCGAAATGACGAGGGTTGGAGGAGGGCGCCGGGACAAGACTTCGGACAGCATCTTGCCGGAGTCTCGCCTGAGGAAAGAGGAGGCGGCGGACAAGATTAGGAAGCTGCTGGTGCCGGAGGGTCAGGAGGGTGCTGTGGCGGTGAGGCCGGCGACTCTGACGCCGGCGACGACCGTCCCTGGGCGGACCGTCCTCTTCACCTCCTTCGTGGCGGCGGGGCTAGTGCCGCCGTTCTCCGCCTTCTTTCTGCAAGTGCTGGAGACGTACGGCATTCAACTGGTGCACCTAAGCCCCAATTCCGTCGTGGCGTTGGCGGTCTTCGCGCATCTCTGCGAAATGTTCGTGGGGGTGATGCCGTCGGCGACGCTGCTTCGCCACTTCTTCGTCCTTCGGCCGGTGGGGAAGAAGAGGGGGCACTCCACGGCGGACGTCGCGGGGTGCTGCAACCTTCGGCTCCGGGAAGGCCTGGGGGATCATTACATTCCCCAGGTGATGCGCAGCAAGTGGGAGGAATGGCGACGGGACTGGTTCTTCGTCGACATCGACCCCCACGAGCGCCTCGAATTGCCAGAGAAAGCGGCGGAACCTCGGCGATCGACGTGGGAGGCGCCGCCACCAGAAGATGCGAGACTGAAGCCGGTGCTGGAGCGCATCCTGGAGCTGCGTGAGGGCGGGCTGACCTCAGTCATGGTGGTTGTGGACTTTCTGCGCCGTCGGTTGGCGCCTCTGCGAGAACGGGCCCGGCCGAGCCGGTTCTACACCGGGCCGGAGGACATCACCAGGACCCAGATTGGCGCGAGCTGGGATCTGGGGGCGGCGGAACTGCGGGGGATGACAAGGGTGATCACCGGAACGGAGGATATGAGCCGGGCGGAACTCCCGTGGCCGGAGATGGCGCTCTGTGCCAACCCCAGCCGGGTGGCCATTATGGCTGGGCTGCCGGAGTTCGATGCCCAGGGGCCCGTGGACCGGCCAAGAAGCCGGAGTCCTGAGGCCTCCGAACTCCCCGGGCTGGAGGAACTACTTAGCGATGAGGTTGCTGGTAGTTCGGCGCAGGCTGGTGAAGGGGTCGCCGCAAGCGGCAGCCGCCGTACCAGAGAGGAGGGCGCCACTGAAGTTGTTGAGGAGTTGGCGCCGGGAGATCGGGGAAAGCGTCCCCGGGCCTTGATCCTAGTGCCGGATTCTCCGCCGTCGCCGACGGCAGCGGCGGCATTTCCGGTGCTGGAGCCGCTCCTGGTGCGGATGGGGCCTGCATCGGCGCCCGCGACCCGCACGGCGGAGACCGAGACCCGTGCGGCGGCACCCGTGGCCCGCACGACGGCGCCCGTACCCCGCGCAGCGGCTCAGCCGAGCCCCCAACGGAAGAGGCGGCGGGAGGAGTCAGGACCGACAGCGCCGGACCCGGACATCAGGCTCCCAGCGGCCAAATGGCGGTATCGGTGAGTCTTCTTGCTTGCTTTTCCATGGGCATTTCCGGCCCGAACTGAGTTTTGACAACTTTCACTTGTCTCCCGTAGGCCGGCTGCAGGCGCTGCTGTGACGGAGAGAGAGCAGGCGCCGGGGCCAGAGCCGAGCCTGCCCGCTGCAACGGCGGAGGCCGGCATAGGAACGGCGGAGATGCCAATTGACGTGGCGGCCCCTGGGAGAGAGGCGGAGGCGGCGGCTGAGAGAAGGGCGCCGGCGGAACCTACCCCGGGCGCGGAGAGCCCGGGGCGGATAATGGTGGAGGTGGATGTTCTGCCGGGGCCGGCGGACAGGGCGGCCGATGCGGGAATACGGTCGCTGTCCGAAACCTTGGCTCCGGCGGAGCCTACCCCGGTCAGGCAGAGCCCGGGGCGGATGGCGGCGCAAGGCCCGGCGGAGAGCTCGGCCCCCCTGGAGGCATCCTGCGGAGAAGCCTGGGCCCCCCCAGTGCCCGGCCGGCCTGCCGATCCCTTCCTGGCCGCCATTAAAGGCGTCCAAGTAGCAGTCGGGCAGCTGGGCGCAGTGGTGAAGGCCAAGGAGGGGGAGCTCGAAGCCGAGTGCGCCCGCCTGGCACTGGAGAAGGCGCAGCTGGCGGGCGCCCAGGAGGAGGCCCGTGCGGCAGCCGCGCGGGAGCAGAAACTCCTATAAGACATCCGCGCGGAAGCCGTGCAGGAACGAGAAACTCTGAAGACCGCGCGGGCAGAGGCCGCGCGGGAACAAGAAGACGCCGCCCGCTTGGCCGAGGCATCGAGGCAGCAAGCTGTCGAGGCCCTTGCCAGGATGGGGCAGGCGCAGGAGAGGGAGGTGGCTGTCGCAGCCCGGGAGCAGGCCGCGGAGGAGCGGCAAGCCGAGCTGGCCCGCCGGGAGGGCGCGGCCGAGAAGACGCGCGCCGATCTCCAGCGCTGGGAAGACGATCTCCAGAAGATCAGAGAAGAAATCAAGCGCTGGGAGGAGGACGTCTCCATCCGGGAAGTGGACAACGAGCTATCGGCGTCGGATCTCGGTGCCCGGGAGGATTCGGTGGCCCAGCAGGAGGATGTGTTGGCCCGGCGGGAGAATGAGTTGAGTCGCCGAGAAGGCGAACTGAGTCGCCGAGAGGGCGAAGTTGCTGCTGCGACGGCCGCCGCGGCTACCAGGGCGGAGGAGAATGCGAAGCACGAGGCGGAACTGGCCGAGCGCGGACGCGCCTTGTCCGAGATGGTGGCCAAGACGAAGCAGGCTGCCGCCCCCACCGCGGCTGGCGGTGCTTCCGGTCCGGCCGGGGACCAGGGACTCGAGGCACAGCTGCGGGCCGCCAAGGAGAAAATCGAGACTGCCTTTGTCTCGCGGGTCAACCTCGAGCATATGCTGGAGGACATACTCCGGCGGATGCGACGGGCCGTGGAGAAGGGTGGTCTCGGACGGCTTGTCGACGACAAGAAGGGCGACGGCCCCGCACGACAAGTGTTGGGGTTGCAGCAGGTCTGCGAGCGCCTCGAGACCCTACCTTGGGCAGTCCAGGAACTCGCTGCCCGGGAGGGACGTGGCTTGGCACGTGCCGTGGCCGAGCACGTCCTGGCCTGCTACCGAAGCAGGGACCCGAACTTCCCACTGGAGCCGGCGCGGGAGGGAGTGGTCGAGGCTGAGGGGGAGGCCGCCCGGGCAGCGGTCCGAAGCACCGCCGCTGAGGTGGCGGCCGGCTTCAGGCGAGAGGTGCCGCCGCCGCCAGCCCCCGGGGATGACTCAGAGGATTCAGCCGACGCTTCTGCCGCCGACTAGATCTTTTGTAGCCTCTTTTCTTTTGTTTGTAGATGTAGGAGTGAACCCTTAGAAAATGCCTTGGAAGTATCCTGTGAATATTAAATGGCTGTTTTTCCCTGGGCTCGCAACTCCAGTTTCTCTATGTGTTCAACGCTTCTTCCGATGTTTTACTTTGAAGCCCCGGGGAGTACTCAGTCGGGCCGTTCCCGACCTTCCCGTCCCCGAGGAGGAAGTTGTCTTGATCGCTGTTGCTGGCACAGTCGGCCTTCAAGCTCTCGCGAATCCGCATCGCCTAAGTTAAGAACAAAGACACATACTTCCTTGCCCGGGAGATGGATCAATCCCGCTCGGAACACGCCGTGCCTGATGAACACCTTTTCGCCCTGCGACCACTCAGTTAATAGAAAGGAGACGCGTGCGGGCGAGAATGTGACCAAGAGTCCTCGCGGTCCGGTGGTGCCCGGGCTTAAAACGGGCCAGGCCGAGCACTAATAGCCCGCCCCCGAGACCTGAGCTCCGGACTACCCGAGTAGCTCGAGTGATAGGATTACCCAGGGTACCCGAGGACTCGGTAGTGCTCAGGGTCCTTAAAAGCGGACCGAACACCACGACCACCACGAAGGGCTTCGGTCAGACGTTATCGCAAGCACGCTACTCTTTTCTGCAAACCGTCTGTCGTTCTGGGAAAAAGTAGTCACGCGGCAGGGTTTTGCGTGCGAGGAGGCCACCTCGCCGAACAGATTAAACCGCGAGAGCCCCCGAGAGTGACTCGAGGACATACATTTACTTAAAGCAGACTTGTCTGAATATAACCACTCACCGGACAGCTGTCGGCCTTCCGGCTCATCGATCCAGGAGGGATGTGCTTCCGAGCTCGGGTGCCCGGGGACTCGATTCTTTCAACGGAGCGCCCGAGTGCCCAGAGGCATACGAGGCTCCTAGGGTCGGGTGATCTCGACCACCCAAGCCTAAGTGGCAGGACCACCCGAGGACCCTTGGGGCCGACCAAAGACCGGGGCATTGAAGCCCTCGCGATCGAGCTGCTTGCGATCGCCAGTCTGTGACTTAAGAGAAAAAATAGGATTTCTTTGTCTGGTGCGCTCTGCCAGTGCGGTACTTGTTATAGATTACTTTTGCTTTCAACCCGAGACCTCTCGAACACCCAAATTGGCTGATAAGAGCGGGCAGAGGCATAACCCAGAGGTCCTATGGTTTGGTGGCGCCCGGGTATGACAGACCAGACCGAGCACCAACAGCCCGCCCTGGGGGCCCGAGCTCCGGACTACTCGAGCAGCTCGAGCGATGGGATTACCCGGAGCACCCCGAAACTCGGTAGTGCCCGGGAGCCTGTCACGACACCGAACACCACAGCCTACCATGGCGGACGTAAGTCAGCGGCGACTGCTCGCATGCATACCGATCGGGATTCTTTTGCCAGCGGGGAAAGAGAGAGAGAGCGAACTTTTTCTCGCACAACCGAGCTCCTCACCAGACAGATTAGACATACGGAATCCAGAAAAAGTATTCTGACATAGCGATTGCTTATTGAAAAACTTAATGTACAATATTTACAAGGTTGGGCGACAGCGACTTACCCCATGGGGCGAAGCCTTCAGACTGCTTGGGCGGGGAGAAGCCCCCGGCCTTGCTAACCTGAACCGCGAACACGACAATCTACGGGTAGAAGCGTCGAAGATGCTCGATGTTCCATGGATTCGGGAGTGGCTGTCCTTCCTCCGTCGCCAACCTGAAAGAACCTACCCGGGGGACCGCGATCACGGTGAAGGGACCTTCCCACACAGGGGACAACTTATTCATTCCTTCGCGCGACTGGATGCGTCGGAGAACTAGGTCCCCCACCTCGAGAGACCGGGCCCGGACATGGCGCAGATGATAACGCCGCAGACTCTGCTGGTACCGAGCCGCCCGGACAGCAGCACGCCGCCGGCACTCTTCCAGGTAGTCCACGTCGTCGCGCCTTTGATGCTCCTGCTCACCCTCAGAGTATGCATGCACTCGAGGGGAGCCCAGAGTGAGCTCGGAGGGGAGGACTGCTTTGGCGCCGTAGACGAGGAAGAAAGGAGTCTCCCCGGTGGCGCGGCTTGGCGTAGTCCGATTGGCCCACAGCACGGCTGGCAGCTCGTCTACCCATCCCTTCCCGTGCTTAGCGAGCACGTTATAGGTCCGGGTTTTGAGGCCCTTCAGAATTTCCGCGTTGGCGCGCTCGACCTGCCCGTTACTCCGAGGATGAGCGACGGAAGCGAAGCAAAGCTTGATGCCGAGATCTTCGCAATAGTCCCCGAATAAGGCACTAGTGAACTGGGTGCCGTTGTCGGTGATGATCCGATTGGGGACACCAAAGCGGCTTGTGATGCCGCGGATAAACTGGAGCGCCGTGTTTTTGGTTACCTTGATGACTGGAACCGCCTCCGGCCACTTAGTGAATTTGTCGATAGCGACATATAGGTATGCATAGCCCCCGACTGCTCGGGGGAATGGACCCAGAATGTCCAAACCCCAGACCGCGAAAGGCCATGACAGGGGAATGGTATGGAGAGCCTGAGCTGGCTGGTGAATCTGCTTTGCATGGAACTGGCACGCCCTGCAGCGCCGAACCAGCTCGGAAGCATCCTGGAGAGCTGTAGGCCAGTAGAAACCTTGCCGGAAGGCTTTCCCGACCAGCGTGCGGAACGATGAATGGCCACCGCACTCGCCCTCGTGGACCTCAGCGAGAAGATCGCCGCCTTCTGCCCGAGAGATGCATTTCAGGAGGACACCTCCTGCGCTACGTCGGTAGAGATCCCCATCTACTATGGCATAGCGTTTGGACTGCCGAGCAACCCTTTCGGCAGACGCCTCATCCTCGGGTAGGAACTTTTCTTTCAAGTACCCTCGGATGTCAGACATCCACGAGGCATCTTGAGAACATTCGGCGAGCACAGCGCACTCGCCGGACGGCGGCGCCCTGACGGGGCTTCCCACTGAGGGTACCGCCGGGGTCCCCTGAATTGAGTTCGAGGTTTCCCCTTCATCCTGTTCGGCAGGCAGGACGGAAGGCCGTGCGAGTCTTTCTTCAAAGACTCCGGCAGGGGCCCGCGCACGTGAGGAGGCCAGGCGAGAGAGCTCGTCGGCCGGAGCATTGTCGCGGCGAGGGATATGCCGTAATTCGAGGCCGTCGAAGCGTCTCTCGAGCTTTCTGACTGCATCCACGTACGCTGCCATTTGTGGATCCGTGCACTGGTACTCCTTGGAAATCTGGTTGACGACCAGCTGAGAGTCCCCTTTGACCAGGAGGCGACGAATCCCGAGCCCCACCGCAGCCCGGAGGCCGGCGATGAGACCTTCATACTCCGCCATGTTGTTGGACGCGCGGAACTGCAACTGTACGACGTACCGGAGCTCTTCACCCGTTGGGGAGGTGAGAACCACTCCGGCCCCTGCGCCTTTCAGCGAGAGGGAGCCATCGAAGTGCATAACCCAGTACCCGGGCGCGTCGTGCCCAGGATAGGCAGAGATCTCTTCTGGGATGACGCAGGGGACGGGCGTCCATTCTGCCAAGAAGTCGGAGAGTGCCTGGCTTTTGATTGCCTGGCGACAGACGAAGTGTAGGTCGAACTCCGCCAACTCAACCGCCCATTTGACAACGCGCCCGGTGCCCTCCCGGTTCCGGAGAATGGGTCCCAGTGGATAAGTGGTAACCACCGAGATCTTGTGCGCCTGGAAGTAGTGGCGCAGCTTCCGGGAGGCGACGAGCACGGCATAGAGTAGCTTCTGCGCCTGGGGATACCTTGTCTTGGCCTCCCGGAGGACCTCGCTGACGAAGTACACCAGTCGCTGTACCCGGCGGGCCCGGATGGTGGCCCCACCCGGGGGGCTGCCACAGCCCCCAGGGTCGGCGGTATGGTCGGGGCTGGCCGGGCACTCGGGCTCGATTCCTTGGCTGGGAAGAGCAGTGTGTTCGGGCTCGACCCCTTGCCCAGGGGGAGCCGCGAGGATAAGTGAACGGTCGGGGGCCTCTGGGAGCTGGGACCCAGCACCTGGCCCCGAACATTCGTCTCGCTCCACCACCAGCACTATGCTCACGACCTGTGGAGTGGCCGAAACATAAAGTAGTAGGGGCTCACCTTGGGAGGGAGCCACCAAAACGGGTGGCGAGGTAAGGTACTTCTTTAAGTCGCGGAAGGCCTGCTCGGCTTCCGACGTCCAGTCAAAACGACCGGATTTCTTCAAAAGCTTGAAGAGGGGGAGCCCTCGCTCCCCGAGCTTGGAGATGAAGCGCCCGAGGGCTGCCATGCAGCCGGCGAGGCGCTGGACCTCCTTGAGTCGAACCGGGGGTCGCATCTGCTCGATGGCCTGGATCTTCTCCGGATTGACCTCGATTCCTCGGCCAGAGACCAAGAAACCAAGGAGCTTGCCCGCCGGCACCCCGAAGACACATTTCTCCGGGTTGAGCTTGAGGCGGGTAGAGCGGAGACTGTTGAAAGTCTCGGCAAGGTCCTCGAGCAGGGTGGCGCGGTCTCGGGTTTTGACCACGAGATCGTCGATGTAAGCCTCGACGTTGCGGCCAACCTGCGAGTTAAGAGTGATACGTATGGCGCGCTGGAAGGATGATCCAGCGTTGCGCAGGCCGAAAGGCATTGACATGTAGCAATAAGTCCCCACCGGGGTAGTAAAAGCAGTTTTTTCCTCGTCCCCTACGGCCATGCGAATCTGGTGATACCCAGAGTTTGCATCTAGGAAGCACAAAAGATCACATCCCGCAGTTGAATCTACGATTTGATCAATGCGAGGTAAGGGGAAGGGATCTTTAGGACAAGCCTTGTTAAGGTCGGTGTAGTCCACGCACATGCGAAGCTTGCCGTTGGCCTTCGGGACGATGACTGGGTTTGCTAGCCAGTCGGGGTGGAGGACTTCTCGGATGAATCCGGCGTCGAGGAGCTTGCGGACCTGCTCGAGGATAAACTCCTGGCGCTCTGGCGCCTGCCGCCGGACCTTCTGCTTCACTGGGCAGGCGTCCGGACGCACAGCCAAGTGATGCTCGATCACCTCCCTAGGGATCCCGGGCATGTCGGACGGTTGCCAGGCAAACACGTCCACGTTAGCCCGGAGGAAGGCGACGAGCGCGCTTTCCTATTTGCTGCCCAGGTCGCTGCCGATACGGACAACCTGGGTAGCGTCTTCGCCCACCTCGACCTCCTTCGTTGGAACAGAGGTGTCGGCGGCGAGTCGGGGTCTGGATGAAGAGGGTCCCGGGCCCCCTGAAGAGCCATCAACCTCGGCCTGCGCTGAGACCAGAGCCATGTATGATTGTTCGGCGCAGGAGACAGCGCCGCCGGAGTCAGCGATCACGGAGATAGAGCCTGCGGGGCCGGGCATCTTAACCGTAAGGTATGCATAATGCACGGCCATCATAAACTTGGCGAGCGCCGGACGCCCGAGGATGGCGTTGTAGGGGAGAGGGAGCTCCGCGACATCGAAGAGGACGCACTCCGTGCGAAAGTTGTCCCGGCTCCCGAACGTGACAGGCAACTCAACCTGCCCGAGGGGCAGGGAGTGCCCTGGAGTTACTCCACAGAAGGGGAGTGACGGCTTTAGGCGTCGGGAAGATACTTGCAGCTTCTCAAAAGCCTCTTTGGAAAGGAGGTTGAGGCCGGCACCACCGTCGATCAGCACTCTGCCGACCTTAACATTGCAGATAGTGGGAGACACAACCAGAGGTAGCCGTCCCACGGCTGCAGTACTGACGGGGTGATCAGCCATGCTGAACGTGATCGGAGCATCCGACCACCTCAGGGGTCTTGTGGCCTCCTCGCTCGGGGTTGCCGAGCACACTTCACGCCACATGACCTTGATGCCACGGCGCGAGCAGGGTGTGTAAGCGCCCCCGTCGATGAAGGCGACCGCATGCTCGGGCTCCTGGAAGCCGAGCTCGGCGTTGTTGGGGACGACCTCGGTATCGCCTCCTCCGCGGGACTCGTCGCGCTCCCTTTGGCGCTGCTCCACGAGTCCTTTGACCGTACGACACTCCGTGAGGTCGTGCCATCTGGTCAGGTGTATGGGACACCATTTACCTGGCTCGGGCCCCGCGGGAGTGGGGGCCCTCGCTGGAATAGGAGCTCGGCCAGGGGCCGGGGCTCTTGCTGGAGCTGGCGCCCTAGCCGGTGCCGGGGCCCTCGCGGGCACAGAGGCCCGAGGAGGAGCCCGAGCAGGGGCCCCGACGGGGCGCCGATCGACACCCGGCCGACGCTCTTGCCGGTGATCGGGCTCTTGCGGTACCCTGTGAGCGGGGACTTGGGCTGGCTCGACGGGTGCTGCCTCGCGCTTCCTTCTCTTTTTCTTTTCCCGCTTATCAGAGCGGGAAGAACTTGGCTGATCGGAAGCGGGGCGAGGAGCATGCCACGCCCTGGCCTCGGCAGCCTTGGCGCACTTATCGGCCAGTGCGAAAAGTTCCGCAGGGGTCTCGATCTCGTGCGTACCTAGCTTCTCGAGCATCCGCTCATCACGGACGCCCTGCCGGAAAGCAACAATAACAGCATGGGGGGCCACTCGTGGAATAGTGTTGCGAACCTGGCTGAAACGCTGTATAAATCGCTGTAGCGTCTCCCCTTCCTGCTGTTGGACGGCGTGGAGGTCGCACTCCAAACCGGGACGTGCGAACATGACCTGAAAGTTGGCCACGAATTGGTGGCACAGGTCATCCCAGGAGCTGATAGATCCTGGGGGTAAGTTCATAAGCCAAGAGCGGGCGGAACCCCTCAAGGCAACATGAAAATAGTTTACCATCACCTTTTCGCTGCCTCCGGCCGCTTGGACGGCCGTCGTGTAGATCTGGAGGAACTCGACGGGGTCGATGGACCCGTCGTACTTCTCCGGCAGCTCGGGGCGGAACTTGGAAGGCCACCTCACCCGGCGGAGCTCGGTGGTGAAGGCACGGCAACCGGTGCCGTACCCCGCAGCACGAGCGGGGGTTCTCGGTGGCGAGAAGCGGCGAGCCGAGGATCCCCGGTGGTTGTGGGCCGGGAGAGAGGAAGCCTGGTCCTCTGCCCCAACCCCCTGCCGGGTCTCCCGCTGACGTTCGAGAGTGACTCGGGCATCTTCGTGACCCCTTCGCTCGTCAAGATGCAAACGAAGGTCCCGGGCTTCGGACATGGCCAGGGGGATGGCGCTCCGCCTGGAGACCCCTCGGCCCGTGCGAGTGTTGCCCGCTGAGGAGCCGGCTCTGGCGGCACCGTGCCGAGAAGTGGCGCGAGGACTCCCGGCCTGCACCTGGCGACGAGCAGTGCCGACCAAAGCGACGACATCTTGCATCCACCGGCCTTCCGGAGTGTTTGGCGTGGCCTGAATGGGCGGGTGTCTGAGGAGAGCTTGTGCTGCAAGCAACGCGCTCCCTGGGCTGGCCTCACTGAAAGCGAGCCTGCGCCGAGGCGGCACCCGACGTGGTCCAGAGGCGGACCTGGCGGCCGGGGTCCCGACCACCTGCTGGGGGTCGGAAAGTACGTCGGCAGCGGCGGCGGCGCTGATGGGCCCAGCGCCTTGATCCCCTTGGGCGGGAAAAACCGCACGCGTGGATGGCGGCTGCCGCGGGCACGCAGCAGCGACGGGGCTTTCTTCGTGGGGCAGCGTTCCGTTACTGGAAGTGGAGCCGGAACGCTGGAGACGGTGCCCACCGGCCATCTTTTCCCGTGGAGAAAAAAGTGAAACAAACAATCCAGGGATATTCCCCCCTACCTGGTGCGCCAGCTGTCGGAGAGTGAACTCCTGTCGCAGGGATCCCGAGAGACCCCTTTTTAGAGATTCGGCCGGGGGGATGATCCTGGAAAAGCTTGTGTGGGAAACAAGCGGGAACGGAAATAAATGCGATGGCTAGTGGGTACGCCGGGTTTTAGACAGGTTCGGGCCGCACGGAGGCGTAACACCCTACTCCTGTATGAGCGCTATATTTATCCTTGAAGGGGATTCTTCAAGGAGGTATCTGGTTCTAAGGGGAGAACTGTTTACAAAGAGCTTGAGGCTCTTATGTTCCAGCTTAACTTGAGCTGGTTCGAGTGTCTGTTGATCTATCTTTGGCCTGGCTCGCCGGAGATTGTTGGTTATCTGGTCTCTTGGTTGTCTTGTGGTCGGGGGCTGTTCCTCTCTCTTTTAGTGTTCTCCATCCTTTCCTTTTATAGGTGCGCCGACCTCAACATATCCTGAATGGGAAAGAGGGGACGCGAATGCCAAGGTGCCACGGAGAAAGGCGTAATCATTTCATCTTGGCGAAGTGACAGGGGCGGTGGAGAAATGCGGCGCGCATTCGACCACCAGCCGCTGCGGAAGCCTCGGGGCGCCATGAAAGGGGCCCACCGGGCAGCCTCAGAGGTGCCCGGTGCGCCCACCCTGTCTTGTTCTTCTGCCAGGGCAGGGTGGCAGGCCGAGCGCTTCGATTCTGGCAACGTTATCCCGAGGCACCTGGATGAAACGGGACGGGACCCGTGCATTTAATGGACCCACGCCCCCCTGCCAGTGCATGGCAGGGTCTGACACTGGGGCATGGGCAGCTGAGAATGTCAGGATGTCAGACCGCGCGTGCCTATTAAATGCGGCATTGGGCCTTTGACTGGATGACACCCTGACGACGGGACCCTTCGGGTTGTTGAATGATCTTGCGCGAACCTTCGGGGAACCGAGTCCTCGGGGGCTACCACGTGCAGCCCCGAGCACTCTCTCCCGAGCACTCGAGTGAGACCTTCGGGGAACCGAGTCCTCAGGGGCTGCCACGTGCAGCCCCGAGCACTCTCTCCCGAGCACTCGAGTGAGACCTTCGGGGAACCGAGTCCTCGGGGGCTGCCACGTGCAGCCCCGAGCACTCTCTCCCGAGCACTTCGGTGGGGCCTTCGGGGCACGAGTCCTCGGGGGCTGCCACGTGCAGCCCCGAGCACTCTCTCCCGAGCACTTCGGTAGGACCTTCGGGGCACCGAGTCCTCGGGGGCTGCCACGTGCAGCCCCGAGCACTCTCTCCCGAGCACTTCGGTGGGACCTTCGGGGCACCGAGTCCTCGGGGGCTGCCACGTGCAGCCCCGAGCACTCTCTCCCGAGCACTTCGTTCTTAGTATTTGGGCCCTGCAGATCATCGGGGAACTAGGGTGCTCGGGAACCAGAGGTGGCGGCCCCGAGCACCTTCTCCCGGGACTTAGCTTTTTCTTACCTTGCAGGGTGGTGACATGTGGTGGATGGCCGGCCTGGCCTCGGGACTTAGGGACCCCTGGTTCTGAATACACCGACAAGCCTATTTCTATAGTAGTGGCTTAATTATACAAAAACTAGTACCTCTATCTCGATAAATATCAACACGATGATAGATATTAGCTAGGCAGGTAGGATGATAGCTGCAATGAATTTAACTCTGACCTTATGCATGTATGCTTGTATGCCGATCACACATGGTACCAGAAGTTACACTTCAGCCCCTATGGTACCCAACGAAGCCTCACCGGAGCTGAGGGAGCGGATTTGAGGTTCCGCCATGGCAGCCTCAAGAAGGCGACTATCACTGGGCTTAATTTGCTAGCTCCGTGGAGAGCTTGCTCGAGCTAATAGATCATATCCTTGAGAATGCAACATCGCTCGAGTGCTTCAAGCGGTCCGCCGCCGACAAGTGCTGGCCTACATGCTGGGAGTCCGTGGTGGAAGCCGACATGGCTCTCGGGGCTATGAAGGAGACACGTCGCCGGGCGAGCGAGTGTTAAGCTAAAGGTTCTTAGGCCTTACATCCGGTGCCATGCTAAACATGATGAAGAGAGTGTACCACTGTGTTTTCGTGTGTGTGTGTGTGTGTGTGTGTGTGTGTGTATAACTTAAAAGATATGTAATGATTCCCGCACAAGTAGTCCCTCTCTTCCGTCCAACCCTAATCCCGATCCCTTACCCCTCCCCAAACCCTAGGCGCCCCTGCTCCTAGCCCTAGCAGTCGTCATCTCCCTTGCCTCCTCCCGTTGTCGCCATCCCCTCACCCTCCTACGCACTACCGCATGTGCCTCCTCGTTGAGATCCACGCTGCCCTTGCCTAGCTTCCTTCACTCTGTCGCCATCTCCGACTCCGACAAGGCCGCATGCTGCAGATCTGCTCCGACATTGTACGTGTCCCTCCATGCTTGAGGGGATGGCGGAGGAAGCTTCATTCTCCTATGATGGTGGCTTGACGACAAGGCTATTGAGGGGAGCACGAGGGACACAAGCGAAGCGTTGAAGCGGTGGAAGAGGCTCACCGATCCACCTCCTCCACCATGGGTCCTCGCCATCGTTAGCGTAATCCATGAGCTCTCAATCGCTTCCATGTTGGCAAGCTCATCGCCGCATTCTCATCTCATTCTAATCCATGTCCCACGGTGCTATCTGTAGAAACGGATGAGTCGCTCAACTCTCTCCTGGGCTTCTCGTTCTGTTACTCATTCAGTTAGAAGTCCTAGTCCTGTGCGCGGTAGAGCTTGAGTCTAGGAGAGTCCGTTCCTCATACGAGTCCTTCCTCTGTACATGAATATAAACCCATGTGGATACAATACAACTGAGTCAATTTGCCTCAACTCAATCTCTACATGGTATCATCCTCTTTCTCGATCTAATAGCTCTTTCATCTTCTATTGCCCCTCTGCTCCATGGCGTCCAGCCCGTCGGGGTCCTCGACGTCCTCCCTCAGCAACCCCTTTGTTGTCCCTGAACCCACGCCACTCGCTGTCGCTGCTGTCCAGCTCGTGAACATCCGTGCACATATGCCGGTCATCCTCAAGCACGACGACGCCAACTACAACACCTGGCGCACCTTCTTCGAGATGGCGCTCCGCAAGTTTGGTCTGCTCGACCATGTTGACGGGACCGATACCTAGCTGCATCTCCATGATGCGGACTGGACTCAGATCGATTACGCGATCGTCTCCTGGCTCTATACTTCGGTGTCCAAGGCGGTGATGGACACTGTTGTTCATCCTCACCTGATGGCCTACTCGCTCTGGACGGCGATCCACGGGCTTTTCCGCGACAATGCCATGAAGCATGCAGTGTATGCGCTGCAGGAGTTTCATAGCCTCTACCAAGGTGAGATGACGATCAACGCCTGCTTCACCCGTCTCAAGACCCTCACCGACACGCTGAACGACGTCGGACACCCAATCTCCGACCAGGCACTCGTCATCAACGCGCTGCGTGGCCTGAACTCCAAATTTAGCCATGCCATCGGCGTCCTCACCTCCAAGCTTTCGCCACCAACCTTCTTGTACACTCGCTCCTATCCGATACAGGATGAGAACCGAATGGAGCACACGGCCAAGATGGAGGCCCGCGTTGCTCGCTGCGGCCTCTTCTTCCTCTGCATCCTCGACTGGGTCTACGCCTACGTTGGCGTCCTCGGCATCCGCTGCACACTCGACATTTTTCCCGTCCAAGGCCAACAACAACAATAAGAAGAAGCGCAAGCAGTCCAATGGACGGCCACGTGCTCATTTGGGCGGCTCGAAGCATCCCGTGGCGGCGACCGTGCCGGCGCGCCTGCGACGTAGTGGGGACCTGTCTACAATCCATGGATGGGGGTTGTCCAGACGTGGCCGATGCCCCAGTGGCGCCCAGCGGGCTCCGGCATCCTCGGTAGTCGTCCCGGCAACACCGCGCAGCAGGCCATGACGGCGTCGAATCCGGCGATCGGCTTCCCCAACCTGGTCGCTTTCGCCAACACGCCGCCGTCTACGTCTGTTCCGGCAGGGCTCCTCACCACGTTCCAGCAGATGCCCACGCTGGGCACTGACTGGATCCTCGACACGAGAGCCTCCTCACACATGGCGTCCAACTCCCGTATTGTCATTGCCTTTGTCCCCACCCCTTCTGCTTCTCACATCGTCGTTGGCAATGGTGCCGCTCTTCCTGTTCATCGCACTGGTCGACATTTCCTTCCTACTTCCTCTGCACCGCTTCTGCTAAATAACATTTTGATTTCTCCTGCTTTAGTCAAAAATTTAATCTCCGTTCGCAAGCTCACTAAGGATAATAATGTTTCTGTGGAATTTGATCCTTTTGGTTTCTCCATCAAGGACCTCCGAACTCAGACGATACTTCTCCGCTCTGAGAGCTCCAGCGATCTCTATCCGCTGCACACCACCGCCTCTGATGGTCACCACGCTCTGCTCGCAGATCTCCCAGCCAAACTCCATCACTGCTGGCTCGTAAGGAACCGACAGTGATGGGCCGACATACAAGCCTTGTCGGAGAGTGAACTCCTGTCGCAGGGATCCCGAGAGACCCCTTTTTAGAGATTCGGTCGGGGGGATGATCCTGGAAAAGCTTGTGTGGGAAACAAGCGGGAACGGAAATAAATGCGATGGCTAGTGGGTACGCCGGGTTTTAGACAGGTTCGGGCCGCACGGAGGCGTAACACCCTACTCCTGTATGAGCGCTATATTTATCCTTGAAGGGGATTCTTCAAGGAGGTATCTGGTTCTAAGGGGAGAACTGTTTACAAAGAGCTTGAGGCTCTTATGTTCCAGCTTAACTTGAGCTGGTTCAAGTGTCTGTTGATCTATCTTTGGCCTGGCTCGCCGGAGATTGTTGGTTATCTGGTCTCTTGGTTGTCTTGTGGTCGGAGGCTGTTCCTCTCTCTTTTAGTGTTCTCCATCCTTTCCTTTTATAGGCGCGCCGACCTCAACATATCCTGAATGGGAAAGAGGGGACGCGAATGCCAAGGTGCCACGGAGAAAGGCGTAATCATTTCATCTTGGCGAAGTGACAGGGGCGGTGGAGAAATGCGACGCGCATTCGACCACCAGCCGCTGCGGAAGCCTCGGGGCGCCATGAAAGGGGCCCACCGGGCAGCCTCAGAGGTGCCCGGTGCGCCCACCCTGTCTTGTTCTTCTGCCAGGGCAGGGTGGCAGGCCGAGCGCTTCGATTCTGGCAACGTTATCCCGAGGCACCTGGATGAAACGGGACGGGACCCGTGCATTTAATGGACCCACGCCCCCCTGCCAGTGCATGGCAGGGTCTGACACTGGGGCGTGGGCAGCTGAGAATGTCAGGATGTCAGGATGTCAGACCGCGTGTGCCTATTAAATACGGCATTGGGCCTTTGACTGGATGACACCCTGACGACGGGACCCTTCGGGTTGTTGAATGATCTTGCGCGAACCTTCGGGGAACCGAGTCCTCGGGGGCTACCACGTGCAGCCCCGAGCACTCTCTCCCGAGCACTCGAGTGAGACCTTCGGGGAACCGAGTCCTCGGGGGCTGCCACGTGCAGCCCCGAGCACTCTCTCCCGAGCACTTCGGTGGGACCTTCGGGGCACGAGTCCTCGGGGGCTGCCACGTGCAGCCCCGAGCACTCTCTCCCGAGCACTTCGGTGGGACCTTCGGGGCACCGAGTCCTCGGGGGCTGCCACGTGCAGCCCCGAGCACTCTCTCCCGAGCACTTCGGTGGGACCTTCGGGGCACCGAGTCCTCGGGGGCTGCCACGTGCAGCCCCGAGCACTCTCTCCCGAGCACTTCGGTGGGACCTTCGGGGCACCGAGTCCTCGGGGGCTGCCACGTGCAGCCCCGAGCACTCTCTCCCGAGCACTTCGTTCTTAGTATTTGGGCCCTGCAGATCATCGGGGAACTAGGGTGCTCGGGAACCAGAGGCGGCGGCCCCGAGCACCTTCTCCCGGGACTTAGCTTTTTCTTACCTTGCAGGGTGGTGACATGTGGTGGATGACCGGCCTGGCCTCGGGACTTAGGGACCCCTGGTTCTGAATACACCGACAGTAGCCCCCGGGTCCGTTGGTAGCCGATGGGACGGAGACTGCGAATGAGCCCTTCGTTGCGACCGAGGCCAAGGCTGGCGCGGACGCCATGCGGCAAGCTTTCGAGGGGTGGCCCTTGCGGACCTAGACCTCAAGTACGTTCCAACGGGAAAATGAGTGGACGCGTGTCCACACAACTTCCGAAGGGTATGATAACCATACGGGCGGCACGCGCGGTCGCCGCGCAGATCGAAGAAAATACGCCTGGCAACCGCTGACATCGCGCGATCGGCGGGAGATTCGCCTGACAGTCGCGCCGATCGAGGCGACGCTTCGCCGAGCGAACCGTTCGGGCGGCAGTTTTCGAATTTTGAGATATAAAAGGGGGAACGGATCGGTCCGTTCCCCTTTTTACGCTCTCTTGCACTTGCGCTCCTGCCTTCTTTGTGCTCCGAAGCCCTCAGGAAACTCCCAGGCGACCGGAGCATTCTCCCTCCTCTCTCTTTTCACCACCAGAAAACATCCCCCCTCTTGCCGAAATGACGAGGGTTGGAGGAGGGCGCCGGGACAAGACTTCGGACAGCATCTTGCCGGAGTCTCGCCTGAGGAAAGAGGAGGCGGCGGACAAGATTAGGAAGCTGCTGGTGCCGGAGGGTCAGGAGGGTGCTGTGGCGGTGAGGCCGGCGACTCTGACGCCGGCGACGACCGTCCCTGGGCGGACCGTCCTCTTCACCTCCTTCGTGGCGGCGGGGCTAGTGCCGCCGTTCTCCGCCTTCTTTCTGCAAGTGCTGGAGACGTACGGCATTCAACTGGTGCACCTAAGCCCCAATTCCGTCGTGGCGTTGGCGGTCTTCGCGCATCTCTGCGAAATGTTCGTGGGGGTGATGCCGTCGGCGACGCTGCTTCGCCACTTCTTCGTCCTTCGGCCGGTGGGGAAGAAGAGGGGGCACTCCACGGCGGACGTCGCGGGGTGCTGCAACCTTCGGCTCCGGGAAGGCCTGGGGGATCATTACATTCCCCAGGTGATGCGCAGCAAGTGGGAGGAATGGCGACGGGACTGGTTCTTCGTCGACATCGACCCCCACGAGCGCCTCGAATTGCCAGAGAAAGCGGCGGAACCTCGGCGATCGACGTGGGAGGCGCCGCCACCAGAAGATGCGAGACTGAAGCCGGTGCTGGAGCGCATCCTGGAGCTGCGTGAGGGCGGGCTGACCTCAGTCATGGTGGTTGTGGACTTTCTGCGCCGTCGGTTGGCGCCTCTGCGAGAACGGGCCCGGCCGAGCCGGTTCTACACCGGGCCGGAGGACATCACCAGGACCCAGATTGGCGCGAGCTGGGATCTGGGGGCGGCGGAACTGCGGGGGATGACAAGGGTGATCACCGGAACGGAGGATATGAGCCGGGCGGAACTCCCGTGGCCGGAGATGGCGCTCTGTGCCAACCCCAGCCGGGTGGCCATTATGGCTGGGCTGCCGGAGTTCGATGCCCAGGGGCCCGTGGACCGGCCAAGAAGCCGGAGTCCTGAGGCCTCCGAACTCCCCGGGCTGGAGGAACTACTTAGCGATGAGGTTGCTGGTAGTTCGGCGCAGGCTGGTGAAGGGGTCGCCGCAAGCGGCAGCCGCCGTACCAGAGAGGAGGGCGCCACTGAAGTTGTTGAGGAGTTGGCGCCGGGAGATCGGGGAAAGCGTCCCCGGGCCTTGATCCTAGTGCCGGATTCTCCGCCGTCGCCGACGGCAGCGGCGGCATTTCCGGTGCTGGAGCCGCGCCTGGTGCGGATGGGGCCTGCATCGGCGCCCGCGACCCGCACGGCGGAGACCGAGACCCGTGCGGCGGCACCCGTGGCCCGCACGACGGCGCCCGTACCCCGCGCAGCGGCTCAGCCGAGCCCCCAACGGAAGAGGCGGCGGGAGGAGTCAGGACCGACAGCGCCGGACCCGGACATCAGGCTCCCAGCGGCCAAATGGCGGTATCGGTGAGTCTTCTTGCTTGCTTTTCCATGGGCATTTCCGGCCCGAACTGAGTTTTGACAACTTTCACTTGTCTCCCGTAGGCCGGCTGCAGGCGCTGCTGTGACGGAGAGAGAGCAGGCGCCGGGGCCAGAGCCGAGCCTGCCCGCTGCAACGGCGGAGGCCGGCATAGGAACGGCGGAGATGCCAATTGACGTGGCGGCCCCTGGGAGAGAGGTGGAGGCGGCGGCTGAGAGAAGGGCGCCGGCGGAACCTACCCCGGGCGCGGAGAGCCCGGGGCGGATAATGGTGGAGGTGGATGTTCTGCCGGGGCCGGCGGACAGGGCGGCCGATGCGGGAATACGGTCGCTGTCCGAAACCTTGGCTCCGGCGGAGCCTACCCCGGTCAGGCAGAGCCCGGGGCGGATGGCGGCGCAAGGCCCGGCGGAGAGCTCGGCCCCCCTGGAGGCATCCTGCGGAGAAGCCTGGGCCCCCCCAGTGCCCGGCCGGCCTGCCGATCCCTTCCTGGCCGCCATTAAAGGCGTCCAAGTAGCAGTCGGGCAGCTGGGCGCAGTGGTGAAGGCCAAGGAGGGGGAGCTCGAAGCCGAGTGCGCCCGCCTGGCACTGGAGAAGGCGCAGCTGGCGGGCGCCCAGGAGGAGGCCCGTGCGGCAGCCGCGCGGGAGCAGAAACTCCTATAAGACATCCGCGCGGAAGCCGTGCAGGAACGAGAAACTCTGAAGACCGCGCGGGCAGAGGCCGCGCGGGAACAAGAAGACGCCGCCCGCTTGGCCGAGGCATCGAGGCAGCAAGCTGTCGAGGCCCTTGCCAGGATGGGGCAGGCGCAGGAGAGGGAGGTGGCTGTCGCAGCCCGGGAGCAGGCCGCGGAGGAGCGGCAAGCCGAGCTGGCCCGCCGGGAGGGCGCGGCCGAGAAGACGCGCGCCGATCTCCAGCGCTGGGAAGACGATCTCCAGAAGATCAGAGAAGAAATCAAGCGCTGGGAGGAGGACGTCTCCATCCGGGAAGTGGACAACGAGCTATCGGCGTCGGATCTCGGTGCCCGGGAGGATTCGGTGGCCCAGCAGGAGGATGTGTTGGCCCGGCGGGAGAATGAGTTGAGTCGCCGAGAAGGCGAACTGAGTCGCCGAGAGGGCGAAGTTGCTGCTGCGACGGCCGCCGCGGCTACCAGGGCGGAGGAGAATGCGAAGCACGAGGCGGAACTGGCCGAGCGCGAACGCGCCTTGTCCGAGATGGTGGCCAAGACGAAGCAGGCTGCCGCCCCCACCGCGGCTGGCGGTGCTTCCGGTCCGGCCGGGGACCAGGGACTCGAGGCACAGCTGCGGGCCGCCAAGGAGAAAATCGAGACTGCCTTTGTCTCGCGGGTCAACCTCGAGCATATGCTGGAGGACATACTCCGGCGGATGCGACGGGCCGTGGAGAAGGGTGGTCTCGGACGGCTTGTCGACGACAAGAAGGGCGACGGCCCCGCACGACAAGTGTTGGGGTTGCAGCAGGTCTGCGAGCGCCTCGAGACCCTACCTTGGGCAGTCCAGGAACTCGCTGCCCGGGAGGGACGTGGCTTGGCACGTGCCGTGGCCGAGCACGTCCTGGCCTGCTACCGAAGCAGGGACCCGAACTTCCCACTGGAGCCGGCGCGGGAGGGAGTGGTCGAGGCTGAGGGGGAGGCCGCCCGGGCAGCGGTCCGAAGCACCGCCGCTGAGGTGGCGGCCGGCTTCAGGCGAGAGGTGCCGCCGCCGCCAGCCCCCGGGGATGACTCAGAGGATTCAGCCGACGCTTCTGCCGCCGACTAGATCTTTTGTAGCCTCTTTTCTTTTGTTTGTAGATGTAGGAGTGAACCCTTAGAAAATGCCTTGGAAGTATCCTGTGAATATTAAATGGCTGTTTTTCCCTGGGCTCGCAACTCCAGTTTCTCTATGTGTTCAACGCTTCTTCCGATGTTTTACTTTGAAGCCCCGGGGAGTACTCAGTCGGGCCGTTCCCGACCTTCCCGTCCCCGAGGAGGAAGTTGTCTTGATCGCTGTTGCTGGCACAGTCGGCCTTCAAGCTCTCGCGAATCCGCATCGCCTAAGTTAAGAACAAAGACACATACTTCCTTGCCCGGGAGATGGATCAATCCCGCTCGGAACACGCCGTGCCTGATGAACACCTTTTCGCCCTGCGACCACTCAGTTAATAGAAAGGAGACGCGTGCGGGCGAGAATGTGACCAAGAGTCCTCGCGGTCCGGTGGTGCCCGGGCTTAAAACGGGCCAGGCCGAGCACTAATAGCCCGCCCCCGAGACCTGAGCTCCGGACTACCCGAGTAGCTCGAGTGATAGGATTACCCAGGGTACCCGAGGACTCGGTAGTGCTCAGGGTCCTTAAAAGCGGACCGAACACCACGACCACCACGAAGGGCTTCGGTCAGACGTTATCGCAAGCACGCTACTCTTTTCTGCAAACCGTCTGTCGTTCTGGGAAAAAGTAGTCACGCGGCAGGGTTTTGCGTGCGAGGAGGCCACCTCGCCGAACAGATTAAACCGCGAGAGCCCCCGAGAGTGACTCGAGGACATACATTTACTTAAAGCAGACTTGTCTGAATATAACCACTCACCGGACAGCTGTCGGCCTTCCGGCTCATCGATCCAGGAGGGATGTGCTTCCGAGCTCGGGTGCCCGGGGACTCGATTCTTTCAACGGAGCGCCCGAGTGCCCAGAGGCATACGAGGCTCCTAGGGTCGGGTGATCTCGACCACCCAAGCCTAAGTGGCAGGACCACCCGAGGACCCTTGGGGCCGACCAAAGACCGGGGCATTGAAGCCCTCGCGATCGAGCTGCTTGCGATCGCCAGTCTGTGACTTAAGAGAAAAAATAGGATTTCTTTGTCTGGTGCGCTCTGCCAGTGCGGTACTTGTTATAGATTACTTTTGCTTTCAACCCGAGACCTCTCGAACACCCAAATTGGCTGATAAGAGCGGGCAGAGGCATAACCCAGAGGTCCTATGGTTTGGTGGCGCCCGGGTATGACAGACCAGACCGAGCACCAACAGCCCGCCCTGGGGGCCCGAGCTCCGGACTACTCGAGCAGCTCGAGCGATGGGATTACCCGGAGCACCCCGAAACTCGGTAGTGCCCGGGAGCCTGTCACGACACCGAACACACAGCCTACCATGGCGGACGTAAGTCAGCGGCGACTGCTCGCATGCATACCGATCGGGATTCTTTTGCCAGCGGGGAAAGAGAGAGAGAGCGAACTTTTTCTCGCACAACCGAGCTCCTCACCAGACAGATTAGACATACGGAATCCAGAAAAAGTATTCTGACATAGCGATTGCTTATTGAAAAACTTAATGTACAATATTTACAAGGTTGGGCGACAGCGACTTACCCCATGGGGCGAAGCCTTCAGACTGCTTGGGCGGGGAGAAGCCCCCGGCCTTGCTAACCTGAACCGCGAACACGACAATCTACGGGTAGAAGCGTCGAAGATGCTCGATGTTCCATGGATTCGGGAGTGGCTGTCCTTCCTCCGTCGCCAACCTGAAAGAACCTACCCGGGGGACCGCGATCACGGTGAAGGGACCTTCCCACACAGGGGACAACTTATTCATTCCTTCGCGCGACTGGATGCGTCGGAGAACTAGGTCCCCCACCTCGAGAGACCGGGCCCGGACATGGCGCAGATGATAACGCCGCAGACTCTGCTGGTACCGAGCCGCCCGGACAGCAGCACGCCGCCGGCACTCTTCCAGGTAGTCCACGTCGTCGCGCCTTTGATGCTCCTGCTCACCCTCAGAGTATGCATGCACTCGAGGGGAGCCCAGAGTGAGCTCGGAGGGGAGGACTGCTTTGGCGCCGTAGACGAGGAAGAAAGGAGTCTCCCCGGTGGCGCGGCTTGGCGTAGTCCGATTGGCCCACAGCACGGCTGGCAGCTCGTCTACCCATCCCTTCCCGTGCTTAGCGAGCACGTTATAGGTCCGGGTTTTGAGGCCCTTCAGAATTTCCGCGTTGGCGCGCTCGACCTGCCCGTTACTCCGAGGATGAGCGACGGAAGCGAAGCAAAGCTTGATGCCGAGATCTTCGCAATAGTCCCCGAATAAGGCACTAGTGAACTGGGTGCCGTTGTCGGTGATGATCCGATTGGGGACACCAAAGCGGCTTGTGATGCCGCGGATAAACTGGAGCGCCGTGTTTTTGGTTACCTTGATGACTGGAACCGCCTCCGGCCACTTAGTGAATTTGTCGATAGCGACATATAGGTATGCATAGCCCCCGACTGCTCGGGGGAATGGACCCAGAATGTCCAAACCCCAGACCGCGAAAGGCCATGACAGGGGAATGGTATGGAGAGCCTGAGCTGGCTGGTGAATCTGCTTTGCATGGAACTGGCACGCCCTGCAGCGCCGAACCAGCTCGGAAGCATCCTGGAGAGCTGTAGGCCAGTAGAAACCTTGCCGGAAGGCTTTCCCGACCAGCGTGCGGAACGATGAATGGCCACCGCACTCGCCCTCGTGGACCTCAGCGAGAAGATCGCCGCCTTCTGCCCGAGAGATGCATTTCAGGAGGACACCTCCTGCGCTACGTCGGTAGAGATCCCCATCTACTATGGCATAGCGTTTGGACTGCCGAGCAACCCTTTCGGCAGACGCCTCATCCTCGGGTAGGAACTTTTCTTTCAAGTACCCTCGGATGTCAGACATCCACGAGGCATCTTGAGAACATTCGGCGAGCACAGCGCACTCGCCGGACGGCGGCGCCCTGACGGGGCTTCCCACTGAGGGTACCGCCGGGGTCCCCTGAATTGAGTTCGAGGTTTCCCCTTCATCCTGTTCGGCAGGCAGGACGGAAGGCCGTGCGAGTCTTTCTTCAAAGACTCCGGCAGGGGCCCGCGCACGTGAGGAGGCCAGGCGAGAGAGCTCGTCGGCCGGAGCATTGTCGCGGCGAGGGATATGCCGTAATTCGAGGCCGTCGAAGCGTCTCTCGAGCTTTCTGACTGCATCCACGTACGCTGCCATTTGTGGATCCGTGCACTGGTACTCCTTGGAAATCTGGTTGACGACCAGCTGAGAGTCCCCTTTGACCAGGAGGCGACGAATCCCGAGCCCCACCGCAGCCCGGAGGCCGGCGATGAGACCTTCATACTCCGCCATGTTGTTGGACGCGCGGAACTGCAACTGTACGACGTACCGGAGCTCTTCACCCGTTGGGGAGGTGAGAACCACTCCGGCCCCTGCGCCTTTCAGCGAGAGGGAGCCATCGAAGTGCATAACCCAGTACCCGGGCGCGTCGTGCCCAGGATAGGCAGAGATCTCTTCTGGGATGACGCAGGGGACGGGCGTCCATTCTGCCAAGAAGTCGGAGAGTGCCTGGCTTTTGATTGCCTGGCGACAGACGAAGTGTAGGTCGAACTCCGCCAACTCAACCGCCCATTTGACAACGCGCCCGGTGCCCTCCCGGTTCCGGAGAATGGGTCCCAGTGGATAAGTGGTAACCACCGAGATCTTGTGCGCCTGGAAGTAGTGGCGCAGCTTCCGGGAGGCGACGAGCACGGCATAGAGTAGCTTCTGCGCCTGGGGATACCTTGTCTTGGCCTCCCGGAGGACCTCGCTGACGAAGTACACCAGTCGCTGTACCCGGCGGGCCCGGATGGTGGCCCCACCCGGGGGGCTGCCACAGCCCCCAGGGTCGGCGGTATGGTCGGGGCTGGCCGGGCACTCGGGCTCGATTCCTTGGCTGGGAAGAGCAGTGTGTTCGGGCTCGACCCCTTGCCCAGGGGGAGCCGCGAGGATAAGTGAACGGTCGGGGGCCTCTGGGAGCTGGGACCCAGCACCTGGCCCCGAACATTCGTCTCGCTCCACCACCAGCACTATGCTCACGACCTGTGGAGTGGCCGAAACATAAAGTAGTAGGGGCTCACCTTGGGAGGGAGCCACCAAAACGGGTGGCGAGGTAAGGTACTTCTTTAAGTCGCGGAAGGCCTGCTCGGCTTCCGACGTCCAGTCAAAACGACCGGATTTCTTCAAAAGCTTGAAGAGGGGGAGCCCTCGCTCCCCGAGCTTGGAGATGAAGCGCCCGAGGGCTGCCATGCAGCCGGCGAGGCGCTGGACCTCCTTGAGTCGAACCGGGGGTCGCATCTGCTCGATGGCCTGGATCTTCTCCGGATTGACCTCGATTCCTCGGCCAGAGACCAAGAAACCAAGGAGCTTGCCCGCCGGCACCCCGAAGACACATTTCTCCGGGTTGAGCTTGAGGCGGGTAGAGCGGAGACTGTTGAAAGTCTCGGCAAGGTCCTCGAGCAGGGTGGCGCGGTCTCGGGTTTTGACCACGAGATCGTCGATGTAAGCCTCGACGTTGCGGCCAACCTGCGAGTTAAGAGTGATACGTATGGCGCGCTGGAAGGATGATCCAGCGTTGCGCAGGCCGAAAGGCATTGACATGTAGCAATAAGTCCCCACCGGGGTAGTAAAAGCAGTTTTTTCCTCGTCCCCTACGGCCATGCGAATCTGGTGATACCCAGAGTTTGCATCTAGGAAGCACAAAAGATCACATCCCGCAGTTGAATCTACGATTTGATCAATGCGAGGTAAGGGGAAGGGATCTTTAGGACAAGCCTTGTTAAGGTCGGTGTAGTCCACGCACATGCGAAGCTTGCCGTTGGCCTTCGGGACGATGACTGGGTTTGCTAGCCAGTCGGGGTGGAGGACTTCTCGGATGAATCCGGCGTCGAGGAGCTTGCGGACCTGCTCGAGGATAAACTCCTGGCGCTCTGGCGCCTGCCGCCGGACCTTCTGCTTCACTGGGCAGGCGTCCGGACGCACAGCCAAGTGATGCTCGATCACCTCCCTAGGGATCCCGGGCATGTCGGACGGTTGCCAGGCAAACACGTCCACGTTAGCCCGGAGGAAGGCGACGAGCGCGCTTTCCTATTTGCTGCCCAGGTCGCTGCCGATACGGACAACCTGGGTAGCGTCTTCGCCCACCTCGACCTCCTTCGTTGGAACAGAGGTGTCGGCGGCGAGTCGGGGTCTGGATGAAGAGGGTCCCGGGCCCCCTGAAGAGCCATCAACCTCGGCCTGCGCTGAGACCAGAGCCATGTATGATTGTTCGGCGCAGGAGACAGCGCCGCCGGAGTCAGCGATCACGGAGATAGAGCCTGCGGGGCCGGGCATCTTAACCGTAAGGTATGCATAATGCACGGCCATCATAAACTTGGCGAGCGCCGGACGCCCGAGGATGGCGTTGTAGGGGAGAGGGAGCTCCGCGACATCGAAGAGGACGCACTCCGTGCGAAAGTTGTCCCGGCTCCCGAACGTGACAGGCAACTCAACCTGCCCGAGGGGCAGGGAGTGCCCTGGAGTTACTCCACAGAAGGGGAGTGACGGCTTTAGGCGTCGGGAAGATACTTGCAGCTTCTCAAAAGCCTCTTTGGAAAGGAGGTTGAGGCCGGCACCACCGTCGATCAGCACTCTGCCGACCTTAACATTGCAGATAGTGGGAGACACAACCAGAGGTAGCCGTCCCACGGCTGCAGTACTGACGGGGTGATCAGCCATGCTGAACGTGATCGGAGCATCCGACCACCTCAGGGGTCTTGTGGCCTCCTCGCTCGGGGTTGCCGAGCACACTTCACGCCACATGACCTTGATGCCACGGCGCGAGCAGGGTGTGTAAGCGCCCCCGTCGATGAAGGCGACCGCATGCTCGGGCTCCTGGAAGCCGAGCTCGGCGTTGTTGGGGACGACCTCGGTATCGCCTCCTCCGCGGGACTCGTCGCGCTCCCTTTGGCGCTGCTCCACGAGTCCTTTGACCGTACGACACTCCGTGAGGTCGTGCCATCTGGTCAGGTGTATGGGACACCATTTACCTGGCTCGGGCCCCGCGGGAGTGGGGGCCCTCGCTGGAATAGGAGCTCGGCCAGGGGCCGGGGCTCTTGCTGGAGCTGGCGCCCTAGCCGGTGCCGGGGCCCTCGCGGGCACAGAGGCCCGAGGAGGAGCCCGAGCAGGGGCCCCGACGGGGCGCCGATCGACACCCGGCCGACGCTCTTGCCGGTGATCGGGCTCTTGCGGTACCCTGTGAGCGGGGACTTGGGCTGGCTCGACGGGTGCTGCCTCGCGCTTCCTTCTCTTTTTCTTTTCCCGCTTATCAGAGCGGGAAGAACTTGGCTGATCGGAAGCGGGGCGAGGAGCATGCCACGCCCTGGCCTCGGCAGCCTTGGCGCACTTATCGGCCAGTGCGAAAAGTTCCGCAGGGGTCTCGATCTCGTGCGTACCTAGCTTCTCGAGCATCCGCTCATCACGGACGCCCTGCCGGAAAGCAACAATAACAGCATGGGGGGCCACTCGTGGAATAGTGTTGCGAACCTGGCTGAAACGCTGTATAAATCGCTGTAGCGTCTCCCCTTCCTGCTGTTGGACGGCGTGGAGGTCGCACTCCAAACCGGGACGTGCGAACATGCCCTGAAAGTTGGCCACGAATTGGTGGCACAGGTCATCCCAGGAGCTGATAGATCCTGGGGGTAAGTTCATAAGCCAAGAGCGGGCGGAACCCCTCAAGGCAACATGAAAATAGTTTACCATCACCTTTTCGCTGCCTCCGGCCGCTTGGACGGCCGTCGTGTAGATCTGGAGGAACTCGACGGGGTCGATGGACCCGTCGTACTTCTCCGGCAGCTCGGGGCGGAACTTGGAAGGCCACCTCACCCGGCGGAGCTCGGTGGTGAAGGCACGGCAACCGGTGCCGTACCCCGCAGCACGAGCGGGGGTTCTCGGTGGCGAGAAGCGGCGAGCCGAGGATCCCCGGTGGTTGTGGGCCGGGAGAGAGGAAGCCTGGTCCTCTGCCCCAACCCCCTGCCGGGTCTCCCGCTGACGTTCGAGAGTGACTCGGGCATCTTCGTGACCCCTTCGCTCGTCAAGATGCAAACGAAGGTCCCGGGCTTCGGACATGGCCAGGGGGATGGCGCTCCGCCTGGAGACCCCTCGGCCCGTGCGAGTGTTGCCCGCTGAGGAGCCGGCTCTGGCGGCACCGTGCCGAGAAGTGGCGCGAGGACTCCCGGCCTGCACCTGGCGACGAGCAGTGCCGACCAAAGCGACGACATCTTGCATCCACCGGCCTTCCGGAGTGTTTGGCGTGGCCTGAATGGGCGGGTGTCTGAGGAGAGCTTGTGCTGCAAGCAACGCGCTCCCTGGGCTGGCCTCACTGAAAGCGAGCCTGCGCCGAGGCGGCACCCGACGTGGTCCAGAGGCGGACCTGGCGGCCGGGGTCCCGACCACCTGCTGGGGGTCGGAAAGTACGTCGGCAGCGGCGGCGGCGCTGATGGGCCCAGCGCCTTGATCCCCTTGGGCGGGAAAAACCGCACGCGTGGATGGCGGCTGCCGCGGGCACGCAGCAGCGACGGGGCTTTCTTCGTGGGGCAGCGTTCCGTTACTGGAAGTGGAGCCGGAACGCTGGAGACGGTGCCCACCGGCCATCTTTTCCCGTGGAGAAAAAAGTGAAACAAACAATCCAGGGATATTCCCCCCTACCTGGTGCGCCAGCTGTCGGAGAGTGAACTCCTGTCGCAGGGATCCCGAGAGACCCCTTTTTAGAGATTCGGCCGGGGGGATGATCCTGGAAAAGCTTGTGTGGGAAACAAGCGGGAACGGAAATAAATGCGATGGCTAGTGGGTACGCCGGGTTTTAGACAGGTTCGGGCCGCACGGAGGCGTAACACCCTACTCCTGTATGAGCGCTATATTTATCCTTGAAGGGGATTCTTCAAGGAGGTATCTGGTTCTAAGGGGAGAACTGTTTACAAAGAGCTTGAGGCTCTTATGTTCCAGCTTAACTTGAGCTGGTTCGAGTGTCTGTTGATCTATCTTTGGCCTGGCTCGCCGGAGATTGTTGGTTATCTGGTCTCTTGGTTGTCTTGTGGTCGGGGGCTGTTCCTCTCTCTTTTAGTGTTCTCCATCCTTTCCTTTTATAGGTGCGCCGACCTCAACATATCCTGAATGGGAAAGAGGGGACGCGAATGCCAAGGTGCCACGGAGAAAGGCGTAATCATTTCATCTTGGCGAAGTGACAGGGGCGGTGGAGAAATGCGGCGCGCATTCGACCACCAGCCGCTGCGGAAGCCTCGGGGCGCCATGAAAGGGGCCCACCGGGCAGCCTCAGAGGTGCCCGGTGCGCCCACCCTGTCTTGTTCTTCTGCCAGGGCAGGGTGGCAGGCCGAGCGCTTCGATTCTGGCAACGTTATCCCGAGGCACCTGGATGAAACGGGACGGGACCCGTGCATTTAATGGACCCACGCCCCCCTGCCAGTGCATGGCAGGGTCTGACACTGGGGCATGGGCAGCTGAGAATGTCAGGATGTCAGACCGCGCGTGCCTATTAAATGCGGCATTGGGCCTTTGACTGGATGACACCCTGACGACGGGACCCTTCGGGTTGTTGAATGATCTTGCGCGAACCTTCGGGGAACCGAGTCCTCGGGGGCTACCACGTGCAGCCCCGAGCACTCTCTCCCGAGCACTCGAGTGAGACCTTCGGGGAACCGAGTCCTCAGGGGCTGCCACGTGCAGCCCCGAGCACTCTCTCCCGAGCACTCGAGTGAGACCTTCGGGGAACCGAGTCCTCGGGGGCTGCCACGTGCAGCCCCGAGCACTCTCTCCCGAGCACTTCGGTGGGGCCTTCGGGGCACGAGTCCTCGGGGGCTGCCACGTGCAGCCCCGAGCACTCTCTCCCGAGCACTTCGGTAGGACCTTCGGGGCACCGAGTCCTCGGGGGCTGCCACGTGCAGCCCCGAGCACTCTCTCCCGAGCACTTCGGTGGGACCTTCGGGGCACCGAGTCCTCGGGGGCTGCCACGTGCAGCCCCGAGCACTCTCTCCCGAGCACTTCGTTCTTAGTATTTGGGCCCTGCAGATCATCGGGGAACTAGGGTGCTCGGGAACCAGAGGTGGCGGCCCCGAGCACCTTCTCCCGGGACTTAGCTTTTTCTTACCTTGCAGGGTGGTGACATGTGGTGGATGGCCGGCCTGGCCTCGGGACTTAGGGACCCCTGGTTCTGAATACACCGACAAGCCTATTTCTATAGTAGTGGCTTAATTATACAAAAACTAGTACCTCTATCTCGATAAATATCAACACGATGATAGATATTAGCTAGGCAGGTAGGATGATAGCTGCAATGAATTTAACTCTGACCTTATGCATGTATGCTTGTATGCCGATCACACATGGTACCAGAAGTTACACTTCAGCCCCTATGGTACCCAACGAAGCCTCACCGGAGCTGAGGGAGCGGATTTGAGGTTCCGCCATGGCAGCCTCAAGAAGGCGACTATCACTGGGCTTAATTTGCTAGCTCCGTGGAGAGCTTGCTCGAGCTAATAGATCATATCCTTGAGAATGCAACATCGCTCGAGTGCTTCAAGCGGTCCGCCGCCGACAAGTGCTGGCCTACATGCTGGGAGTCCGTGGTGGAAGCCGACATGGCTCTCGGGGCTATGAAGGAGACACGTCGCCGGGCGAGCGAGTGTTAAGCTAAAGGTTCTTAGGCCTTACATCCGGTGCCATGCTAAACATGATGAAGAGAGTGTACCACTGTGTTTTCGTGTGTGTGTGTGTGTGTGTGTGTGTGTGTGTATAACTTAAAAGATATGTAATGATTCCCGCACAAGTAGTCCCTCTCTTCCGTCCAACCCTAATCCCGATCCCTTACCCCTCCCCAAACCCTAGGCGCCCCTGCTCCTAGCCCTAGCAGTCGTCATCTCCCTTGCCTCCTCCCGTTGTCGCCATCCCCTCACCCTCCTACGCACTACCGCATGTGCCTCCTCGTTGAGATCCACGCTGCCCTTGCCTAGCTTCCTTCACTCTGTCGCCATCTCCGACTCCGACAAGGCCGCATGCTGCAGATCTGCTCCGACATTGTACGTGTCCCTCCATGCTTGAGGGGATGGCGGAGGAAGCTTCATTCTCCTATGATGGTGGCTTGACGACAAGGCTATTGAGGGGAGCACGAGGGACACAAGCGAAGCGTTGAAGCGGTGGAAGAGGCTCACCGATCCACCTCCTCCACCATGGGTCCTCGCCATCGTTAGCGTAATCCATGAGCTCTCAATCGCTTCCATGTTGGCAAGCTCATCGCCGCATTCTCATCTCATTCTAATCCATGTCCCACGGTGCTATCTGTAGAAACGGATGAGTCGCTCAACTCTCTCCTGGGCTTCTCGTTCTGTTACTCATTCAGTTAGAAGTCCTAGTCCTGTGCGCGGTAGAGCTTGAGTCTAGGAGAGTCCGTTCCTCATACGAGTCCTTCCTCTGTACATGAATATAAACCCATGTGGATACAATACAACTGAGTCAATTTGCCTCAACTCAATCTCTACATGGTATCATCCTCTTTCTCGATCTAATAGCTCTTTCATCTTCTATTGCCCCTCTGCTCCATGGCGTCCAGCCCGTCGGGGTCCTCGACGTCCTCCCTCAGCAACCCCTTTGTTGTCCCTGAACCCACGCCACTCGCTGTCGCTGCTGTCCAGCTCGTGAACATCCGTGCACATATGCCGGTCATCCTCAAGCACGACGACGCCAACTACAACACCTGGCGCACCTTCTTCGAGATGGCGCTCCGCAAGTTTGGTCTGCTCGACCATGTTGACGGGACCGATACCTAGCTGCATCTCCATGATGCGGACTGGACTCAGATCGATTACGCGATCGTCTCCTGGCTCTATACTTCGGTGTCCAAGGCGGTGATGGACACTGTTGTTCATCCTCACCTGATGGCCTACTCGCTCTGGACGGCGATCCACGGGCTTTTCCGCGACAATGCCATGAAGCATGCAGTGTATGCGCTGCAGGAGTTTCATAGCCTCTACCAAGGTGAGATGACGATCAACGCCTGCTTCACCCGTCTCAAGACCCTCACCGACACGCTGAACGACGTCGGACACCCAATCTCCGACCAGGCACTCGTCATCAACGCGCTGCGTGGCCTGAACTCCAAATTTAGCCATGCCATCGGCGTCCTCACCTCCAAGCTTTCGCCACCAACCTTCTTGTACACTCGCTCCTATCCGATACAGGATGAGAACCGAATGGAGCACACGGCCAAGATGGAGGCCCGCGTTGCTCGCTGCGGCCTCTTCTTCCTCTGCATCCTCGACTGGGTCTACGCCTACGTTGGCGTCCTCGGCATCCGCTGCACACTCGACATTTTTCCCGTCCAAGGCCAACAACAACAATAAGAAGAAGCGCAAGCAGTCCAATGGACGGCCACGTGCTCATTTGGGCGGCTCGAAGCATCCCGTGGCGGCGACCGTGCCGGCGCGCCTGCGACGTAGTGGGGACCTGTCTACAATCCATGGATGGGGGTTGTCCAGACGTGGCCGATGCCCCAGTGGCGCCCAGCGGGCTCCGGCATCCTCGGTAGTCGTCCCGGCAACACCGCGCAGCAGGCCATGACGGCGTCGAATCCGGCGATCGGCTTCCCCAACCTGGTCGCTTTCGCCAACACGCCGCCGTCTACGTCTGTTCCGGCAGGGCTCCTCACCACGTTCCAGCAGATGCCCACGCTGGGCACTGACTGGATCCTCGACACGAGAGCCTCCTCACACATGGCGTCCAACTCCCGTATTGTCATTGCCTTTGTCCCCACCCCTTCTGCTTCTCACATCGTCGTTGGCAATGGTGCCGCTCTTCCTGTTCATCGCACTGGTCGACATTTCCTTCCTACTTCCTCTGCACCGCTTCTGCTAAATAACATTTTGATTTCTCCTGCTTTAGTCAAAAATTTAATCTCCGTTCGCAAGCTCACTAAGGATAATAATGTTTCTGTGGAATTTGATCCTTTTGGTTTCTCCATCAAGGACCTCCGAACTCAGACGATACTTCTCCGCTCTGAGAGCTCCAGCGATCTCTATCCGCTGCACACCACCGCCTCTGATGGTCACCACGCTCTGCTCGCAGATCTCCCAGCCAAACTCTGGCATGTGCGCCTTGGTCACCCCGGTGGCTCTGCTCTGCAGCGCGTCCTCAATAGCGCTGGCTTCTCCTTCCAACGGCCTGAGCAGCACTCCTACCATGCCTGTTGCTTAGGAAAGCACGTGCGGCTGCCTTTTTCCACCTCTAATAATGTAGCTCCTCTTCCTTTTCATCTCTTACATTGTGATGTTTGGACGTCGCCGGTTGTTAGCAACTCAGGGTTCATGTTTTACTTAGTAATCTTGGATGATTTTACCCATTTTGTGTGGACATTTCCTTTACGCCATAAATCGGATGTGTTGCCCACCTTGATTTCTTTTCATGCGTATGTTGCAACTCAGTTCCAAATGCCAATTCAGTGTTTTCAGAGTGACAATGGACGCGAATTTGACAACTCTGTGTTTCGTGCTTTCCTCTCTACCCATGGTGTGCTTCTCCGGCTCACCTGCCCGTACACATCTCAACAAAATGGCCGTGCCGAGCGCGTTCTCCGCATGCTGAACAACACCGTCCGCATGCTCCTATTCCACGCCAGTCTTCCTTCTCCATTCTGGCCGGACGCCCTCGTCACTGCCACTTTTCTGCTGAACCAACGCCCCTGTCGTTCAAGGACTAGTGCTTCGCCATTCCAGCTACTCTTCGGTCGGCAACCCAACTACGCCCAACTTCGCATCTTCGACTGTCTATGCTACCCGAATGTGGCCAACACCGCTCCCCACAAACTCGCGCCACGCTCCCTAGCCTGCGTCTTTCTCGGCTATCCAGCAGACACGAAGGGGTTCCGTTGCTATGATCCGATTTCAGGGTGCGTGCTACCCTCTCACCATGTGTATTTCGACGAACACGTCTTTCCTTACAGGGATCTGACTCGACCATCAGCTGCCCCTGTGTTCAGTGAATCAGTACCCGTGGCCCAAGATGTGATCCGTGTGACAATTCCCGCGGCCCCGGCCGTGCCACCCCATCCACCAGCGTCGGCGGGCGGAACGCCTTCTCTGGCGGGCATCGCTTCTCTGACCCACTCATCGCCGCTACCTGGTGTCGTTGCGCCACCTGCTTCTCTAGCACACTCGTCATCGTCTGGGTCGTCTTCCTCTCTGGCAACCTCCAGGACACACCCGCGGTCTGCACCAGTCACAACGTCGACACCGACTAGTATTGCCACAGGCTCTGCTGCCCCACCGCCGTCGTTGGTACGCCACCCGATGGTCACTCGATCTCGCACGGGCATCTCGAAGCCGAACCCTCGCTACGCCAACAACGTCGCTGTCGACACCACACTACTTGCCGCGCCCACCATGGTTCGTGCCGCGCTGCGTGACCCGGACTGGCGCGCCACCATGGAGGCTTAATTCTCGGCGCTCTGCAACAACAACACGTGGACGCTTGTGCCGTGGCCGCCTGGTGCTCACATGATCAGCGGGAAGTGGATCTTCCACAACAAAACCAACCCCGACGGCACACTGGATCGTCGGAAGGCAAGATGGGTCGTGCACGGATTCACGCAATGGCTGGGTTTGATTTCGATCAGACCTTCTCGCCTGTGGTTAAGCCTGCTTCCATTCGGCTCGTTCTGCACATTGCGGCGACCAGGGCATGGCCGGTGCACCAACTGGACGTAAAAAATGCATTCCTGAACGGCCGACTCACGGAGCGCGTCTACTATCAGCAGCTGGTCGGGTTCGTGGATGTCACTCATCCTGATCGTGTCTGCCTCCTCTCCCGGTCGCTCTACGGACTCAAATAGGCGCCACGCGCCTGGTACCAACGCTTCGCCAGCTTCATCGGCTCGCTAGGTTTCACGGCGACTGTCTCCGACACTTCCCTCTTCGTTCTGCGACGCGGAACGAAGACAGCGTACCTTCTCCTCTACGTTGACGACATCGTACTCACAGGGTCATCCACGGAGTTGCTTCGCATCATCGACAATATATATCGCGAATTCAAGACGACGGACCTCGGCCCCCTGCGTTTCTTCCTCGGGATTCAAGTCTGGCGCTCTTCTGTCGGCTTCTTCCTCAGCCAAGAACAATACACCGAGGAGCTCCTCGATCGTGCCGGGATGCTCAACTGCAAGCCGGCGGCAACGCCGGTGGACATGAAGCCGAAGGTGTCAGCTCAGGCAGGCTCCCCAGTAAGTGACAGCGCGTTCTACCGAAGTCTGGTGGGCGCGTTGCAGTACCTGACGCTCACCAGACCGGACCTCGCGTACGCTGTCCACCAGGTGTGTCTGCACATGCATTCTCCGACCGATGCGCACTGGGCCCTCGTCAAGCGCATACTGCGGTACATCCATGGCACTATCAGCTACGACATGCACATCCGGGCTTCTTCCTCGACGGAGCTAGTAGCATACAGTGACGTAGATTGAGCCGACTGTCCCGACACCCGAAGGTCTACCTCCGGGTACTGCGTCTTTTTTGGCGACTCCCTGATATCATGGTCCTCCAAGCGTCAGACAGTGGTCTCGCGTTCCAGCGCGGAAGCCGAGTACTGCGCCGTGGCGAACGCGGCCGTCGAGTGCTGCTTGGTGCGGAATCTAGTACGCGAACTTCAACTTGGCGTCGACAAAGCCACGGTGATCTACTACGACAACATCTCCGAGGTTTACCTCTCCAAGAATCCGGTGAATCATCGGCAGACAAAACATGTGGAGCTCGACATTCATTTTGTGCGTGAACAAGTGCAGCTCGGTTGTCTACGGGTTCTCCATGTACCTACCCATCACCAATTTGCGGATATCATGACGAAGGGGCTTCCATAGGTACTCTTCGAGGAATTTCGTCGCAGTCTATCCATCAGCAAGACCATGCATCGACTGAGGGGGGGGGGTGTAGAAACGGATGACTCGCTCAGCTCTCTCCCGGACTTCTTGTTCTGTTACTCATTCAGTTAGAAGTCCTAGTCCTGTGCGCGGTAGAGCTTGAGTCTAGGAGAATCCGTTCCTCATACGAATCCTTCCTCTGTACATATATATAAACCCATGTAGATACAATACAACTGAGTCCATTTGCCTCAACTCAATCTCTACACTATCGTTGGCCAAATTCGCGACCTCGTCGTAGCCTCCCTAATCCCCCTTTTCTCCATTGCAATCCTCCAGGTCGTCGTCTGCTGGTCTCACGAATTTGCACGTATATCACCTCGTTGGAAGCCTGGCATGCATTACGTAGGCAAGCCCTTCTCCCCATGGCACCTTTCTCGCATGAAGGTAGGGTTAGGAAGGGGGAGGGGTCTGGCAGGTGCGAAGGACTCTGTGAGTTGCAACGATAGGTGTGATGGCAGTTGCGAAGGAGTCCTCCACCCATGATCTGCGGCACACTCGAGTCTGGAGATGGCGTGGTGGCGGCGAAGTCCGGGGAGGGGGCGGCTTTGTGGCGGAGTTCGGCGAGAGGGTGTCGTGGCGGAGTCCAGCGAGGTAGCAGTGTTGCCTGGCGGAGGAGGTGGAAGTGGCGTCCGACGGAGAGGTAGGGAGCAATGGTGGCTACTGGTGGAGGGTCACCGCCTCTCCTTGGTCAAGCAGGTGGGTTTTTACCTTGGTTAAGTTTATTCAATCGTTGTTCTGAACTTCTGATGCATACATCAATCTGATAATGTGAACGAGCAAATAATGAGCTACTCTGACAGGTTCAGTCATTGCCCTGTCCCCATCTCCTTCCATTACCAATTTGTGAATTTAGATGTTTCACAGCTAGCTTGCTCATTGTATTAACTTACTAACTTGTTGCAAGTCCGAGTAGTGAAGCAGTATGTATGCCATTGCATTTTGCCACATTTTCCCCTACCTTTTAGTCTTCCTGTGCATTTTGATCTTGCATGTACAATTGCAAGCTAGGATGTGTCTCTGTATTACTAAATTTCCTCCACTTCTGGATCAGTGCTTGTAAAGTACTGTATCAGAAGTAGTAGCTTTGGTGCTGAATTTTGCTTATCAATTTCTTTTGAATTTTCACCAGCGGTCATTGTCTGGTTTTGAAATAAACCTTGTGTCTATTGTACATATAATAGATAGGAAGCATAGATTTGATTCAAAATTGCATCTTGATTTCATGTTACTCCACTGCTGCCTTCCGAATATAGTGTGCTATGTTGTTCGCTCTTCCACCATTGCTGTTGAGTATTCAATTTTTTTTCAACTGTGGTCTGTCTTACATTAGTCCACTATTTCCTGCTAAAGTTAGTATCATATATTGTTCAACAAGTAAGTGAAGTAGTTTTTCAATGTATTTAGTTGAAGTTATTGTTAGGTAGACCACTAGAGCCATCCTGCTGCACTGTTGTTTCATGGTGAGAAGAAATGTAACGCCTTCTCACTGCAGGTTCTGGTGGAGAATAGCCCGCTAATTCCTTATGTTTTGCTAAGCACCTTTTAAAGGACATATTGATAGTTATCTTTGAGTGTCCCAGTGTTGGGTGTTCCAGCTTATTCCTTTTGTTTGTTTTCCTTTAGTTTGTGCTATCCAATATTTGGCTTCTTCAGAGGACATGGTGAATAAAATTTGCTGCTTTCTGAACACAGAAAGATGAATGCCAAATTATATACCTGCTACTTTTGTAGTTGTTTCCTACTCAAGAAGTCAAGGCGTGGCTCCTCAAGCTTAAAGTTTTTTATTCTTTCCTTGGTTCAAGATCAATTCCCAGATTTAAAGCTTTGTTGCCAATTTCTAGCACATTAGATTTTGAAAATCAGATTACAACTATCTAATGGTTCTTTGTGGTTAGATTTCTTTTCCCATAGCTGACACATACGGAAAAAATTATTGAGGCATAAAACTCTAGGTGTATGCAATTATCTGTAGCATCTTTACTTAATTTTGAGCTTTGCCATTTTCTTTTTCCATGGGCCTAACTGTTATTGATCTAATACTTGAGTTTTGTTTCCAACCTGAATAGCCTACTATTGCTCTAGGACGTTGTTGATTTTGTTTCCGTTGTAACAAAAATCTCCCCTTAGTGAAACATTGTTCTTGATTGTTAGGTGCAAATTCGGCTTTTGGATTTTGGCTTGCCAATGTTAATAATCTTTTTTGGTTTATGATCAATTTCTTGTGTCCAATGCTACTAGGTAACTCCAAAAGGATCAAATTTCTATTTTCTAAATTGTTTTTTTAACTGATTTCCTAAATTGTTTGTTTGTGGTTGTAAAGAAGATAAGTTGGCTCTGGCTATTTCTTTAGCTTAGAACAATAAACTTTGAGGAACTTTTTGTGCTTCAACATGTGAATAGAATCTGGCAAGCAATATTCATCTCTTCCAGTGCTAGAACATGCAAGCAACAACTTATCTTAATATAAAAGAATACTTGCTTTAAGGCAATAAATATGAGAGCATACCAGGGAACAATCTAGAGTGGATAGAGAGAATGATGCATGAGATTTGGAGAAGCTGTGCTACTGCTTGAGGCATGGGTCCAACGGTTTAGGAGAATGGTGCAATCGAGTTGAGGAGTGTCACTGAATCAAGTTATGAGTTTCATTTTGCGGAAGTTTCTTTTCATAAGCCACACAATTCTTATGAAATCATATTGGGTTAACATGATTTTTGTTGTTGTCTGTAGTAACGTATGTGCATTTAGCTATAACAACTAAAGAAGGTATGTTTATTTGGTCAATATGAGTTGTTGTACTTTCGGCATGGGCAATTAAGTTGATACCGATACATGCAACAGTGTGAGAATATTTGGGTCATGTTGTAATGTATGGACATGTAACTATACAAGAAATAAATTCATACCGTGGGTATGATTTTAGAACCGTTACAAAACACGGACACTCTGCTAGTGTATATATATATATATATCAATAAAAAGAAGAAGAAGAAGAAAAAAAGAGTTGGGCCCCTTTTTCTTTCTTTCTTCCTTTTTCCTCCCTGGCCCACGGTCTTCTCTCAGCAGCCCAAGGTTGGCCCACTCCTTCCTGCTCTCTTTCTTCTTCTCGGCTGCGTAAAACCAGGCCGGCCCATCTCCAATCGACCGGCCGGCTCACCCACCTTATCTCCTGCCTCCGCTTCCTCCAGCCGGGCGGGCACCTCCGTTTCTTCCCCGAAGCGCCCGTCTCGTATCTCTACCCAAGCGCCCCTCTTCTCTCGATCTATCCCGAGCTGCCAAGAATCAAATAGCCCCCCTCCTCCTCTATGTCCAACAAGAGTCCCGCGCCAAATCGAATCCCCTCGTCTCGATCCATAGCAGTTCCAGGAGGTTCGATCCTCATGAAGAAGGGGGCGGTTGGAGAAGAAGAGGGGCACGACCCTGCTGCCGCCTAGGCCGGCGGGCTTGCGCCCCGGCCGACGGTTCGTCACTGCCCAGCCGTGATATCGCCGCCTCTGGATGGGGAGTAGGGCGAGGCTTCGCCGCCGGCGTTGACGGCCCTAGCGCCACCGCCGATGTGAACGCCGTCGCTGTGTCGCCGCCTCTGAGCCTGCGCCGGTGAGCCATTTGCTGTTGTCGCCGTGTTGAACGAGGTACGTCGCCGGCCGCCCTCTCTTGTTTGTGCCCGGCCTTCGCGCCGCTGTGCCCCCCTCGCGTGTTATGTGCTCCGGCCATCGTGCCGTCGAAGCTTGGGACTCCGGTCAGTGTTCACGCAGTCGCTGTCGAGGCGCGGTCGTCCTCCTGTTCTGTTGACCGGTGTTGGACTCTGGCTGGCGTTCACGCCATTGCCGTCGAGCTGAGCGTCGCCTTTGTGTCGCCACTGCTGCTGGCTCGACGAGCGTGCCTATCTGTTGCTGTGCTGGCCGGCGCGTGTGTTCTGGCCGACGTGTGTGTTGATCGACGTGCCTTGGTGCTTGCTTTTGTGCCGGCCGCCGTGGTGCCTGTACCAGTGGCGGAGCTAGGATTCGATGGCAGCATGTGCCCGGTGAAAATTTTCGAATCCAATATATAATTATTAAATTTGCTAAAAGTACCACATTGTGCAGATCTTAGCACGTAGTACCACATCAAAGTTGGGAGCGCCGTAGTGAGCTAAGCGCAATGCCGGGCTCCTGGTTGCAGCTCGTCTGCGATATCCGTCGCAGCTATGTATTGTGCCTTGCTCCTAGGTGTTGCCGTTGTCTTTCTTTAGCTGAGGTCAATGATATGGGATCTTTTCTTTAGCTGAGGTCAATGATATGAGATCAATGATGCTTCAGGTTGCCTTTGGTCAATGATGCCAATACTAAGACCAATCATTTTGTATTCTAACGTCTTTATATTATGATTATTGATATATTTTGTCTCTCGTTTACAGCTAGCTATAAGGGGGCTCAGGAGACCATCAGTCCAACGACCATCACATGCAGCTCAATCGGAAGTCGTCCGTGAAGACAGGTTCAATCAGAGAGCTTTGCGAAGCCACGAGAACCAGAAGACGCAGTTGTCAGATGTTTAGCCAGTGTGTGCGTATGTGTTGTAATCGAAAAACTTGTACTTTATGAATTCAAATGAATAAATAAATATCAGTGTTTTCATTTACATGTTTATATCTTTACTTGTATATACTGAGTATACTGGCACGTCGGTAATATATTATATTCTAAGTGAAACGCGGTCGAGGGCTTGTTTCCCTCGCGTGAAACAGAGTGCTAAGATCTGCACGCCGAGTGCTTAATCGGTTCCTCAAAATTTGATGGCATGTTTTGTGGATTGTTTGAGGCCATTTCCAAGTTAGTGATTCATGACTCAAAAATCTGCTGTTAGATCTGATCGTCCAGTTCGTGTTTAAAATTTGGAGCACGTAGTTCGCGACGGTTTCGTGTTAGGTAATAAGTTATTTCCCTTGTGGCTCACCGGATGTTGATCAATCTGTCCGACTGCAAGATTACACGAAATAAGAGGAAAAATTAGTCGATTATATTCGGCGAGGTGAGAGCTACTGATTCCCCGATGAAGGGCCAGGATGCTTGCCTGGTAAGCTACTCGAATGACAGGTGCTTTGAGCAGTACGTACCACGGGAAAGAGTTTGGATGCTCGACGTCGACGGCCGCAAACCTGAGCCCTCCGGCCGGCCAAAGGCAGATTGCCATCAGCCATCCTGCATGCCTGCCAGGGGAAGCGAGTCGGCGACCGAGCGAATCGAGAAGGCTACACGCCTAGACCACTTTGGAATCCTCGAGCGACGACGTAGGTGACGTCGGCCGTATGCGCTGGACGTGGCCGGCCGGGCCACGGGGAGGAGGCACCGTGACAATCGACGGCGGCGTTTGTCGCGGCCCCCGTTGGCTTCCTCCCCCAAGCCCGCCGCCGCCACGCGTCCGTCCGCGACGTCGCCATCTGCATGCTGCGCATGCATCGTCCCCATCCGTTTCGAGTTCCGGTTTCCAGACGCGAAGACTCCCCATGAAAGCCTGAAAGCCTCGCGTACGTGTGCGTGGATGACTCGGTGCAATCTTGCAAATGGATCCCTAAGAATATAGTAAATTCGGATGCACCTTACACGAGATCATCTCGCGTCCCCGCGGTGCCGCTCTGGTAGTCTCGTACCATCCTGGTACTGTATCCTTTAGCCCCAAGCGAAAGCCAACGTTCTTGAGTGCACACAACCGCAGATGAGCAATGCCCGCAATTTGGGCACTCCGGAAGGATGCGCACGCAAAAAAGCAGCAGAATCTTTCCACCATTCCACTCTTAAACCCTCACCACCCCTCCCCCCTCCAAAAAAAACTCCAAAACTCGGGCGGCCCGCACGCATTTCGGTTTTTTCCTCGTTGCCACCTCCCTCCCTGCAATCCAAAACGAGCCAGGCCATGCGGCGGCCGCGCCGCGCCGGCGGCCTCCGCACGCTGCTGCCGCTGCTCCCCTTCGCCGCACTCCTCTCCGTCGCCACCTTCTCCCTCCACTCCCCGGACCGCCTCCTCGCCTGCGACACGGGGCGGCAGGCCTCCTCCTGTGCCCGCCTGCACCGGCTGGCCATCTCCAGCCTCGACGTGCGAGCGCTCGACGCCACCCCGCCGCTCCACGCGGCGGCCGCCCGCGCGTTCCGGTCCGGCGGGCGCCTCCTCCGCGACGTCCTCTCCTCCCCCTCGTCCTCCTCCGCCCCCGCGCCGCCGCCCGCCGTCCGGGCGGCGCGCTGTCCGGCCTACATCACGCGGTCGGGCGCGCAGCTCCGCGCCGCGAGCGGCGGCGTCCTGCCCTTGCCCTGCGGGCTGGCGCTGGGTTCCCACGTGACTGTGGTGGGCACGCCGCGGCGCGGTCGCGGCGCCGCCGTGGCGCAGTTCGCTGTGGAGCTGCGCGGGGAAGGGGACGGGGACGCCGCACCGAGGATCCTCCACTTCAACCCGCGCCTCAACGGGGACTGGAGTGGCCGGCCAGTGATCGAGCAGAACACCCGCTTCCGCGGCCAGTGGGGACCCGCGCTCCGGTGCGAGGGCCGCCGGTCGCGCCCCAACGAGGAGACTGGTGCGTCGGTGCCCTCGTCTCTTCCTTCCTTGCTGTGCTTGTAGCAGTACTTTTTTACCGTTGATACTTGCTTCGTGATTGGACGGTGATATTGTGCTGTAGTAAATGAACTGGACGATTAGTGCCACCAAATCCTAACTGGAGGAACTAGCTGCTACAAATTAGTAATACAAAGGTGAGGGTAATTAACCAGGTAAATTAGCATAGTAGCTTGCATTAAGAGCCGTGGTTCGCGGTAGGTGTTAATACGATCGTGGTTCCGATCGTGCGGTTGTTGCACAAAAAGTAGCTTTTTAGGAAGTCTCAATGATTAGCATATTAGCTTTTGTCCTATGCGGTTATTTGTTTGTAATCCGAATATCTGATTGTATTAATGGACTGTTAGAGACTGCAGGAACTATTCAAAATGAAAATTGCTACCACTGCCTTGTTCCCAGTTACTACTACTGCAGCTAGTGATATTGGACTTTTGGTGCTTAATGCAAAACCCATTTATGGTCCTTGTCAGTTGCCAACGATAATGTTTCTTCATTTAGTTGATGCTTTGATAAAAGGAGACCTCCCTCCTTGTGTAGAATAGCCATGCGGACAGCTTATACACTGTTACCAAAGTACAACATCGAAATGGGTGCCGTGAGCACATCGAAACTTTTTGCATAACGTATAAAGACCGTGGAAGACCTAAGGAATGGCATCCACTGCTATTTTACCTGTGTATCTGATTCGGTAAAAGAAATTTGGACACGCTAAATACCACTTGGGTGCGGGTGTCCAACTTGGCAAAAAATATTTAGGACTGACCGGGTAACACTGCTTATATTTTACTGGAGTCCTATGTCATCATTTGTAGTAGGGCTGTTACCACATTTGATAGAGGCAATTCATGGATTGTTTCTTTGCCTTCCCCATGACAGTGATCATGTTATCATTTCCTGTCGTAGCGTGTCCGTTAGTTGTAGTGCTCATGTTATGCTTTTCTGATGCAGCGTGTCCGTTAGTTGTAGTGCTCATGTTATGCTTTTCTGATTTAGCGTGTCCGTTAGTTGTTGCTGTTCACTTATTCCTCACTCGGCAACAGATGATAGACCCTGGTATAACTGAACCTCCCATCAAACATTTGTACATTGAGTGCAACCAGGACTAACTACACAGGTAAAATAGCAGTGGATGCCATTCCTTAGGTCTTCCACGGTCTTTATACGTTATGCAAAAAGTTTCGATGTGCTCACGGCACCCATTTCGATGTTGTACTTTGGTAACTGAAAGGAATCATAGGAGACAATCCGTTCTAGTTTGTACACAATGCTGCCAGACTTCTCCATAGTTAAAATATATTTACCTGATTCCAACAGGATACCTGTCTGGTAACATGATCATATTTTACCTAAATTGTTTGAAGTGAGAACTGTTGACATCATGAATACTTTAGCTGATTTTTATTGTTAGATCTCTTATATTGCTAACCTGTGGTGCAGTTGATGGATTGGTGAAATGTGAGGAATGGGTTGGAAACACTGGTGGCACATCAGATGAGTTGAATAGATTGTGGTTGCGTAACCGTGTTGCTGGACAGAAGAACAGAAATTTGATAGATTGGCCATATCCGTTCGCCGAGGATGAATTGTTTGTTCTAACACTAAGTGCTGGCTTAGAAGGCTACCATGTTCATGTTGATGGGAAGCATGTCACATCTTTTCCTTACCGTTTTGTAAGTTGTGCTTCCTTTCTAAACCATCCTATGATGAATTAATCTGTCTTGTGGGAGCTTCTATTTCTACACTTCAAATGGTGCATTGGGGCATGCACACCGTCATGTTTCCATTCAAATTTCAAATGGTGCAGCACACATCCCAATGCGCTACGAATGGCGTAGGATAAGGATGCACCTAGGCGCACATATGCCTTGCCTGTAGATTACCATCTTTGATTATTACTTGATTTAGTTTATGTTCACACTCTTTTTAACTGTGGCAAGGTGTTCTGATGTGTTAATGCTATACTTTTCTTCTTTCAAGGGCTTTGTTCTTGAGGACGCCACTATCTTGTCTCTGAATGGTGATGTTGACCTTGAATCAGTAGTAGCTGGTTCGCTACCAACGGCTCATCCAAGCATTGTACAAACAAGTCTGGAGTTGCTGACAGAATTAAAAGCCCCTCCTCTTGCTGAAGAGCATGTAGATCTGTTCATAGGCATTCTTTCAGCGGGGAGCCATTTCACTGAGCGCATGGCTTTGAGAAGATCATGGATGTCTTCAGTACGAAATTCATCCACCATGGTGGCTCGTTTTTTTGTTGCACTGGTAATTTAACGCATTTGAAGATTTTATTTTGCTCCCCTTTTGTCATGTTCCTTTGAACATAAATAACTGAAACATGTTGTAGGGCAGAATGGCAGAAAGGAAGTGAATGAAGATTTGAAGAAAGAGGCAGATTTCTTTGGCGACATTGTCATTGTGCCTTTTGTGGATAGCTATGATCTGGTTGTTCTGAAGACTGTTGCCATTTGCGACTATGCGGTATGTAGCACAAGGGTGGATATGAAATAAGCACATTATACGTGTATTTGAAGTGCATTTACTGACAGATTTTGTACATTGCATTCACCCACTGTCTCATTTTATTTTGTTGTTGGAAGGCTCGTGTTGTTCCTGCGAAGTATGTCATGAAGTGTGACGATGATACCTTTGTTAGACTTGATTCACTAATGGCTGAAGTCAAGAAAATCCCAGAAGGTAAAAGCTTCTATTTGGGGAACATGAACTACTACCACAGGCCACTGCGAGAGGGAAAATGGGCCGTCTCATACAAGGTGAAGTGGTGAACAACTGAATTTTTCACCTTCCTTGAAAATTTTATCTGCAATGTTTATCTTTAAGATACACAGATTGATTATTACAACACGATTACAGGAGAGTTGCATGGAACTTCAATATAATGAATTAACTAAACTGTCGTTACCTTCTATTTAATGAATTGCAGTGTCATTTCCATATACGCCTCATCACTACTCTGTTGATGTGCTAGTTCAGAAGTACTACAGTTCTGAATTTGACTGAACAAAGTAGCAAACTGTTTGCAACACATTTACTCGGCATGTAACTGGCTGTCACTTCTTGAGCATTACATGAGCTACTGTTGTCCACATGAATACATTATTGTCTCTTGTGATCATGTAAAGTAATTGCCTACCACTAATGCAACCGATTGGTGCACCATAATTGAGTTAGCCCTGTATCAGTTAAACTCTTTTGTGACTGACATTCTTCCAAATTCCAGGAGTGGCCCAGAGAAGAGTACCCACCCTACGCCGATGGTGCAGGCTATGTTGTTTCTTCTGACATTGCAAATTTCGTCGTATCTGAAATGGAGAAGGGAAGACTAAATGTAAGCTCTGTCTCCACTTACCATCTTCCATTCATTTCGTATCAGGTAGCAGAGGATATTGCGCAGTAGTTGCAAACCGCATGGGATCCACTCTAGCACTCAAGAACCACCTGCGTTGGTTCCCTTAGATGATGCCACTTTTGATGAAATATAGAAATGTGATGAACCCAATCATGCATAGCCTGAAAAGATTTACCAAAAGCCAAAAGCCGTGCTCATCACTACGCAGTGCTGTGTGCACCGGTGCTTAACAAATGATTGCATTGCCACTACATTTGCTCCAGCTGTTCAAGATGGAGGATGTGAGCATGGGGATGTGGGTGGGGCTGTTCAACGTCTCCGGGAACGCCGTGGAGTACGTCCACAGCTCCAGGTTCTGCCAGTCCGGCTGCGTCGACGACTACCTCACCGCGCACTACCAGTCGCCGGCGCAGATGGTGTGCCTCTGGGAGAAGCTGGGGCAAGGCAAGCCGCAGTGCTGCAACGCGAGGTGACAGGGGGCTCTGCCTCCGTGAAAGGTGGAAGCTCACTTCCCTGGGATAGGTATGGTAAGCGCAGTTTCAGGAGCAACTTGTAACTAAGCTTTAGGAGAAAACATGATACGTGTCATACATAGCATATGTACAGTCAGTACAGAGGAAGGTATAGCTCGGTTTCTTCAGTGACTGGAAGAAGTGGTAAGCACAGAATGCCTCGGATCAGTGGCGGACCCAGTAAGTGTACCATACGTATCACCTTCGTGCTTCCTTGGACTGAAATGCAACGACACGCTGGGCCAAGGGCCAGAGGCAACACATGGGATGGTGCGGCCTGTGGGCTAGTGTCTACGCGTGGGCAGTGGGCTATTGCGTTCTGGCCTGCAAGGGGTACTGATATTTCACTTGTTACATGGACTACTATATATAATGGATCTCAGGAAACAAAAATTTAACCGATATTTTGTACACTTGTAATAACTACCCTTCTCCGAAAGCTCTGTAGGACAGAGTTTTTTTATTTTTATATTTTTTAACATGAATATTTAAATAAATAGACTCTTGATGAAAAAAATTATAAAAATAGACGTCTACCGTCCTTTTGTAAGGTGGTTAGTTTTTTACCGCTCTCTCAGAAAGCGACGTGCTGCGCAGGGGCTAACAGCCCTCTGGTTGTGGTCGGGCGGTTACAGTAATATTTTTACCTTCCATCTTCTTTATATATAATTGTGATCTTCTGTTGTTTCAAAAACCCTAAAAAAAATTACTTGTTTTATAATTCATGTGCAACTCATTTTAATTGGATTCAACTAAAAAGTATGTGTAAAATTTAAACTAAAATTCTCTAAAAAAACTACTTTTATAACTTTTAATAATTGTTATGGCCTAAAATAAATTTCCAAAAATCTGAAAAAATTCACTAATATTCATCTTATGTGATGGACTAATTTCTAATATTATTTCTACCACTAAACTATATGGTGAAAAAGTGAGTTCCTGTGTAATATTTTATTCACATGAAATAATAAAAATACATATAAATAGAGCATTACAAAAGAACTTATTTTTTCACCATATAGCTTAAGGGTAGAAATAATTTTAAAAATTAGTCAATCACATAAGATGAATATTAGTGAATTTTTTCAGATTTTTGAAATTTATTTGAGACCATAACAATTGTTAAAAGTTATAAAAGTAATCTTTTTTTAGAATTTTAGTTTAAATTCTACACATGCTTTTTAGGTGAACCCAATTAAAATAGGTTGCACATAAATTATGAATACGTACAAAAAGTTTTAGAATTTTTGAAACAATAGAAGACAATAATTTTGTATAAAGAAGATGTAAGGTAAAAATATTACAATAAACAGTGATTTCAACGAAACACTGTTCACATACCCGCCGATCAGAGACGGTTAGAGCCTTAGCCGCCCGATCAGCGGTAGATATCTATTTTATAATTTTTATTAAAAATCTATTTATTTAAATATTAATATTAGAAAATATAAAAATAAAAAAACTCCCGCGGAACTACCTATCACTAGTCTTCGACCGGAGGGGTTTCTTGCAAAAAAAAGGCTGGGATGCAGGCTCCCGTAGAGGAAAGCCCAAAGGACCATCAATTATGAGATTGGGCCCCTTCTCAAAGATGGAATGGTCCAGCTCAATAAAAGAAGTTTAATGTACGTGATGTCATGTCTTCCATTTGTACGAATCGCAAACATACCACTCACGATCGGCAGCACCCTTTTATCCTCGAGTATTTTTATTTTTATATTTTTTTATTAAATATTTAAATAAATAGGCTCATGAAGGTAAGATTTACAAAAATAAACATCTATCATCCTCTGAAAGGGCTGTAAGGATGGCCACAGTGACAGAACCACATCTTACCGCCCTCTGAAATGGCCGGTGGGTCTAACTGCCCTATCAGAAGGTGGGTAGGGAGGATCCCCGCGCCCGTCACCCTTACCGCAATCTAAGAGGACGATTAGGCCCCTTACCGCCTTCTCAGAGGGTGGTTAGAGGGCCAGTCCCGCCCCCCTCCTTTATATAAACCTCAAAAATGAGAAAAATACTCATTTTATTCTGAAGAAAGAGAAAGGAAGATGAGAGAAATGAGAGGCAGCGCGGTAAAGCCCTACTGTTTTCGATCTGCGGATTTTAAAGCGCGTTTTTCGGTAGTTTTTTTATACTTATGTTTTTATTAGTAAGTAAAGTACCACTAGATCTAGGGTTTAGCGGTATAACAATAGCTATATTGGAGACAGTATATAAATATATCATGTGACCATGGACTCCCTCTGGTTTTGTTAGCTGAGGCGTACCAGAAGGATCCAACAGAGATAAACTCTGCGGAAGCAGTAGCGGGAACAAGTCAGACAGTGGTAGATGAATCAGACCGGTAAATATCGGGGACAAACGAGATGTTAGGGATGTGTGTGAGATGTAACCGAAGGGTGTAGCCAATGAGTGGTAGCACATCCGTATCATAATTGAAGAGATAGAGATGGAGGATCAAGAGTTGGAGGAAACCGTTGCCGATGAGGACTCATCCGACAAGGAGAGAAATGCTCCTATTCCTGCACAGTGGAGGAATCAAGAATTTTCGAAGCTAGTGATCAGTGAGGCTAATCGGATACCGTGGGAGTATCATGAGAATAAGGTGTCTCAAGGTGCTATGTACCCTACTAAGAAGTCTGTTATTGATGCACTTAAATTTTGGTCGCTGTCTCTTCAGAGATAGTTCAAGATTGTGAAGTCGAGTAAAAGAGAGTACGACGTGAAGTGTTTGGTGCCTGATTGTCCTTGGCGGGTGCACACATTCAGGAGGAAGTGGGTTGACTACTGCCAGTGCTCAATAGTCAGGGAGCATAATTGTTATATTGAGGTAATAGAGTTCTCTCACTGGAACCTGTCATCTGCTTTTGTTGCTAATGTTATGTATGAGGAGATTTGTGGACAACCTGAAGTATGAGTCACAATTAATAATCTGTGCTATTGAGCAAAGATTCTAGTATATAATAAACTACGTGAAGGCATGGAGGGCGAAACAGAAGGCTATTGAGATGAGTATAGGACATATGAAGATTCATATCACAATCTACCGCGTCAATTAATCACAATATGTGCAAGAAACCCTAGAAGTTACCATGACATCCAGCATTACTCCTCGACTGATGTGAAGTATAGCGGGAAACGAGTATTGCAGTGTGCTTTCTTTGCATTTACGGTAACCATCAAAGTATTTAGGCACTGTTGACCCATCATTTGCCTGGACGGGACATTCCTCGCTGGAAAGTATAAATGACAGATATTGTCTGCAATTGGGGTCGACGGGAACAACCAAGTCCTGTCACTGGGGTTTGCCTTCGTGGAGAGTGAGAACGGAGATAGCTGGTATTAATTCCTTGAGCAGGTGAAGCATGCTATCGTTCTGAACTGGCCAGATGTTTGTTTGATTCATGATAGACATACGGGGTTGTTGCAGGCTTTGCTGGATATGCAATATGGGAGTGTTCGATGTTATGTTACAGCAAAGTGGCCCGACTTAAAGAGCAGGTGGTGCATGCGGCATATGGATACAAATTTTTACAGACAATTCAAAAAAAAAGAACTTGATAAAACTTTTCATGAAATTGTGCAGTCAGAACCAGCAAAGAAAGTTCAATACCCTATGGGCAAGACTAGAGGAACTAACCTTGAAGTAGACAGCTGAGCTAGCAGCCATAGGTGATAAATCGGTTGCTCTTGGATCTCTCCCAACAGATACTCCTCAGATAGTAAGGAGGTCAGGGTCAGCTATCAGGAACTTTTCGTAGTGGATACAAAATGAGCCAAAAGAAAAATGGACTTTGATATACGACAGTGGTGGTGCAAGGTATGGGATAATGACAACTAATCTTGCTGAGGTCTACAACTAGGTCATGCGGGGTATGAGGTCCCTCCCACTTGTTGGAATTGTAGAAGGTATTATGCATAGGACTTACATATATTTTATTGATTGCTACGCAGCTGCTTTGAAGGCAATGTAAGATAATCGTATGCTGTACGGATTGATGCTATGTGAGTACATGGAGAAGGCCACAAAGAAGGCACACATGCACCGCGCTAATCAAGAGGGGACTGTGGAGCACAGGTTCAGTGTCCTGTGCCAGGATAAGGGTCGTAGGGGTGGAAGACGTGAGCGGCATGTGCAAGAGTGCGTGTTTAGGAATGGATCGTGCATCTGTATGTGCCAGAAGCCATAATTGCTACACAGGCCGTGTACACATATCATAGCTGTATGTGCGGAGCACAATATGCTTCCCAGGCAATATGTTTCTAAGTACTTTATGAAGGATCAGATACTGAACATATGGAACTATGAGTTGTATGGCTATGACATTGTTGATACATTTACAAGTAATCCAGGTCTCTCACGAATCTATGTGCCAGGTTTTGAAAGGATGAAGAGCGCACCGGGACGTCGACAAACTCGCCGGATTTGAAATGATATGGATGAATCCGAGGCCGATCCAAGGGTGAAGCGATGCAACCAGTGCAATGAAACAGGTTACACATACAAGTATTATTCGAAAAATGTACCTATTGTGTAGGTGAGGGCATGACTACGGTTAAGTGTGAATATATTTAGCGTATCTTGCTGTTATATTTGTACGGTCTTAGCCTTAGTTACCTATGTTGTATTTGGATCTTACATTTGTACCTACATGTTGCAATATATTCATGCAACTTTTCGTACGTGTATGTAATATACTGTTTACGTAACTATGTGTATATTTTCATATATCAGACTGTACATATTATTCATGTATATGTAGTTGCAATATATATTTGGATTCAATATATATTCTTCTTGTCTACATGTTGTAATATATTCATGTACATTTGGTTTCAATGCAGATATGACACACTCTCCGACCCCCGAGCTTCCGACCACGTGGCGACCTTTGTAGGTTTCGTGAGTGTTAGGACATCTTCTACACCTATGGCCTACGCTTCTTCATATGTGCCAACTACCAATACGACAAGCCTCAACATAGACTGTATGAATACTCACCAGTATAGTGACATATATCAGTCATTGGCACTTGCCACATCTTGTTTCCGATTTCAAGTACTGTTTTACTAATCTCTCATATTGTTTTATTTGTTCAGTCTCCTCCACCTATCTGTGACTTCATTGAATGGCTCGAGATTGAAAAAAATGAAGACCAAAAGCGATGGGTCGACATGACCATGTGGTGGAGGAGGGAAGCTTACGCACGCCGAGAGTACGAGCAACAGCAAGAGGAACTACGACTGAAGCGGCAGGAAGAAGAGCGCATGAGGAAGGCAACGCAGGACCATACCACGGTTCAGGCCCGTGAAGCTGAGAGGGCAAGGAAGCGGGAGAGGGCCCATCGCGCTAAGGCGGTAGGTCCTGATCCCCTAAGAAAGTACAAATATCCTAAGTGCACTCAGTACAGAGCATCTAATGTAACCCGTCATATTTTCACTTCATAAAACATGTTTTGATTAGGAGCGGTACATTATTAGGTAGGTCTTTATGCGTACTGTATATGCTACCATTTTTTGTCGTCATGTCTTTGTGGTTAGGGTCCCATGTAATGTTTGCCACTGTATGTCCCATGTAATGTTTGTAGCCATTTGTAAACTTCGTGCCGCGTAATATGCTACGAGTGCTTCACATCTATAATTTATTCACAAAATTTGATTTTGCATCCTCCCAACACTACGTTACTAAAAAATTATTGATACAATTTTACATCAAATATCGACAAATTTACACCGATCCAGATTTTCCAAAATATCACTACTCCATGATGCTGTATTGGTCACTTTTTTACCATTTTGATCCAAAATTTGCAACATATCAATTTCAAATATTTTTCAGCGAACGAATATGCACTATTTTTAATATTGAGCAATACAAATGTAAAATTAAAAAAATAAACCAATTTCACCACTCCTACCCACCCTCTAAGTTGGCGGTTAGCCCCACCCACCCTTTTAGAAGGCGGTAAGGGGTGACCGCCCTTACCGCCCTCTAAAAGGGCTGTAACACTTTTAGAGGGCGGTAGACGTCTATTTTTTAAATCTTACCGTCAAAAGTCTATTTATATAAATATTTAATTGAAAAAAATATAAAAATAAAAAACTCTTTATGCTCTTCCTTACCGGGAAGGCGTACTACTCTTCTTTTGGCCTTCACTTCCTGCCCAGCCTGGAAATAGAACCTAGCACCCTTTGTGATCCATTCATTTCTGCAAGCAGGCAGGATCCAGAGCTAAGCCCCCCTCCTATTCGAAGCCCGAAGCCGGGTGTGGTCTCGCCCTTTTGCTCTTCCTTCGGTTTGGCTCCACGAAGGCGCTGAAATGCCCAATTTTTAACTACAAGGATATTCATGTCCAACATTTTACAATGTTGCCACAAGTCGTGAAGCGAATGAAGAGAAGCTCTTCGAGCTTTCTCCGCCAGCGGAGGTCTCATACTGAACTCCAGATTGGAAGGACTGCAAAATTTGGCCACTGCTGTGACAACTGACAAAAGAAGAGCACGCCTACTCTTAGCCTGTCCGGCTGTGCTGACCCTACTAACATGCGTTCCTGTCTGGTTTGCTCGACGTGTTGTCTGCGTCTGTGTTCCTGGCTTCCCTGCTGCCAAGCGTCTAGTGCAGTAGTGCTCCTACTAATTTTGTTCAGTTAATCCATGGGTGACTTTGTTTCGACGCGTGGTTAACCTTGTCGCTGACAAGTAATTGGGCATTTTGCTGTGACTCGCTGCTGCCTCCTGGATGCTTTTATTCAGATGGGTGCATCTGCGTTCTGCAATAGTATCCATGTTAGATGACCGGCATGTTTCAACAAAATAAGATCTGGATATTCTAGTTTCTGGCCGGCGAGGCAGAGGGATTTTTTAAGGAAAAAAACGATTCTTCAGATTTTGGAATATCTCAACAGAATTTTTTTTTGCCCTTGTTTGTTTATGACGGGCTCAAATTCTGGCATTTATGCCCTTCAATTACTGGCACTGCTTTGCAAGTATAGTAATGTAGTGGCTGCGAGCATTGCTTGCTCTTGTACTGAATCATTTACTTGTATGATGCAGGTACTGCTTCCCTCTTTAAACATCGAAGCAACATTGGACGTTGGTACGATGTTTCTCGGTTGCTTTACCTGATCGATGCAAGCCTATGGATCCAACTAACAATCCTAGAAACAAGACATTATATTTTCCATTTTGCTTTTGTGAATCAATATTTATATCTACACCACTACTCCATCTAATCACAAAAAAATGGTGTTACAACAAATTTGTAACACATAATAGAATCTTAATGTTGTGAATATACTTTCCAATACAAGTCTATGGATTATCATTTTTTAATGTTAAATCTCAAATACAAGAGAAGTTGATGGCCAACGTTTAGATACTCTGACTGCACGCAACTGGAGGGAGTAAGTGTAGAGATATGAACTTTAATCCAACTAACAATCCTAGAAACAAAATGTTTTCTGCTAGGAACAAGACCTTTCTTTAACACAGCGTAGAGTCACGTGAAATGCGATAACCTAAGATATATTTGAAAAATACTATAAAATGGTGTTCCGTGGTAAGAATGTTCTACAACTTTAAATCCTGCCCGCATTGATATTCCTAGAAACTACATTTTTTTCTTTTAGAGAAAAAAACAAGGAACCACGCTACAACCGTAGCTATTGGTTAGTCGATGCATGTTTTCTCCGTTTTCTTTTAATCCTACATTTTGAGTTTATTTGTAAGGATTAACAATGAGATATCATAATCTCTTATGCAAAATCTAAAAAAAATAAATAACTAAATATATTTAGCAAGTTTGTCTAATTAAGCAAAATCAGGAAAATGGTGTCGATGTGCCATCAATTGGAGTCTCGATCGCACGAGTTTACATATATCTAAGCTGTCGCAACGCAGTCGTTACAACACGTGAACATTTCTCCATTTTGCGAGGAATCAAATTATCTCCAATAACTCAAGCATTCTTCTTCTTCTTTTTAGGTGGGGATGCAAATTAATTATAATAAAGACATTCACGGATTCTTTTAATTCAACCAACAACACTAGTCTTTTAAATTAAATAGTTTTTAAAAAACTAGTGTTATTAGTTAAACTAAGAGAGTTGGTAGAGATCTTGGATTAATTAATTTGCACACTTATTTTTACGGATGAACTCATGCATTCGAAATGGTCCATGTCAGGAGCAAATAAACCGTGGAAGAAAGAAAATAAATTATGTTAGCCCCAGCATGCATGGCACATTAAAGTGCACTGGAACACATGTGCAGATGAAACAGTTGCATGTAGCTTTTGCTTTGACTTTTGGAAAACATGGCAGATGGCAATAGCCTTTGATTGGCTAGCCCGGCTGGTCCATGGGCCCACAGTCCCATTCTCTTCTCCGGTCCCACCGTCTCGTTTCAAGATTTCTACTGTTCTGTCATCCTGCTCCACTGATAGAATCCTGATCAGGAAAAAAAAAGAAAGAAAGAAGAAAAGCTACTGACAAAATTAAAATTCCCTGCGGCCTTCGGTCGTTTTCTGCCACACTGTCTTGTGATCTATGTTGTATTTTTTTAAAAGAAAAGAGGGTAGGGTGCGGTGGGTAGGGATGTAAATGGATAAATAAGTGTAGTTTTAAGTTATCATTTAGTTTACTTTTTCTTAATTTAATTAAGTGATAGTGAATCTTTAAATTTTTTGAGTTTTTTTATCGATTTAATAACTTAGAAAATACAAAAATTATATCTCTAGTGCTATGCCCCATCTGCTATTTTTTATTTCTTTTTTTCCGGAGAAAACCCCAGATTGGCAGCACATGTCTTGCCTACTAAAAATTGTCATGTCTGCTAAAAGCTAGTCATATTAACAGAAAACAAATGTGCTCCATTTCACACTGGTTTTACTTGGTTCACGGGCGAAAGTTCGATTTTTTTTTTAAGAACTAGGATCTCTTCTCGAAGCCTTTACGAAGACTATTTGATGGGGCTTAGGCGGAAAGGGGCTCGAGCCCCCGTCGGACCGACTCCTCCCATGGAGCTCTAACCACGGCGTTACACGCACGTCCGTATGCACCGTGGTTAGAACTGTTTATAGTTTGATTGTTTTGAAGTTAGACTATTTATAGTTTAAGGGAGTAATTATGTACTTTTTTCTTGTTCTAACTATACACTCATCCGGCTATAAAACATCGCTATGCTCACTAATAAGTAAAACCCTTTCTCTCAAATGCAAGCAGACACGTAGAGAAGGTAGGCAGGAGAGAAACTTAAAGGCGCGTGTGTTTGGTTTCAGGCTAGCTAAGCCAAGCTAAATTTTGATCACTTGAAAATTTTGTCACTATTTGATTCTAAGCTAAAATTTGATCGGTCCATGAATAATTGGCTGGTGCCCACTACAGTAACAGTCGACGTGGGTATTAAAGTGGGTGAGCAAATTGATCGTCCCGGTTTTAGCTGGGCTGCCAACCATCCTATGGATAAGGTGTTAGCACATTGCTTGCAAGTAGTTCGAAATTTTTTTATTATCAGACTTCAAATGTTAATATCTACTAAATCATGTATCTGATTTGCAATTTGTTTGCATCATAATATTCTTTATGATTTTATCTACAAAATAAGATCTCACATTGCTATGCTTCAAATACTTATGACAACATTTGGTATGGCTACCATCCAAGTAGCATTTTTTTTTTCTTTGGCACTGCTTATGTTTTAGCTCTATCCACAAATTGATAATGCCAAATTTTAATCAGGCCTTTTAGGGTCTAGAACCAAACAAACCCAGGAACTCAAATGACTTTGGCGTCACTTCACAAACGTCTAACACTAAAAATTTATATGGTGGATATAAGCGTATTACTAATGAACTTTTCTTTTTTTTCACTCCGGTACCCGTACATCACCTAGATCAATGTAGCTTCGTCCTGAAGGTAGGGCTGCTGCCCCTGTACGGCACAAACAATCCTACTAGGTAGCCTAAGTGGAGTACCTAACATAACGGGTAGGGTATTTAATGACCCCAAGGACATTCGAGGCTATCATTCTCTATCCTCTTCCATCCATCGTAAAGGTGAAGCTCAAACTTTTCGTACAAAGTGCTCTATGTTACGGACGGGCAGATAGCCTGATCGCAGAGCCGACGGGGGTTGCAGCCGCGTCCCGTACACCTCTATTCAGATGTCCAACAAACGCCGGGTAAGAGAGGACTTGGTCTAAAAAAATAAAAAAGGTGCTCTATGTTACTACAATGATTACAGCGCCAACCTTTTCTCTTTCACTCGCCGCCGTCTCGGCATGCACCAGGCTCGAAGAGAACACGCTGCATGCGGTCAACCTGAGATGAAGGTAGGTCTGCTTTCTTTCTTTCTTTCTTTCTTTTTTATGATGGAGGAGGTAGATTTGTGGTTCATCAGAAATAGAATCATTGCTTTGGATATGGTATTCCTCGTGCTGCTCGGCTCCATGGAAGGCGGTGGCTCACTCGAGACGACGACATCCGGATCCAGCCATCCAGGTAGTCCAAACGGCCTCCTCGATGCCGTCCCCAATCTCTACACCCAGCAGCGCCTTGCTTTGCTTTCCCTCCCCGGCGCGATCAATGCCACCCACTCGGCTAACCTGCTCCGGCTCGTACCCCTCCCCTCCCCTCTCACATGGTCACCTGCCACAACTGTTGGTCGGTGCCGTCCACGCCCCCGCCGTCACGCCACTCCCCGCGTCCACTGTTGCAGTGTTGCCCGCTCGTCGTCACTCCCGGCACCACCGCTGCTTTATTCCTCCCCTGCCCTGCCCTGCCTGCTCCCTCTCTGCTGCGCTGCGCCCGTCTCCGCCCTTTTCCCTTTGCCAGTGGCCCAGTGCCATACTGCCGTTTGACCTCGACCTCCCGCAGTCGTGCTCGTGCCCTCCATTCCCTTTCCTCGCCATTAACCTGACACGCACTGAGGGGCAGCTGCAGCTGCAGTCGAGCACGACGACGGCGGCCTCGACAGTAGGAGCCGGCCGTCCACGCTTAACTCGCCTGCCCCCGCGAATAAGTCATTCCCTGCTCTGCTCCACACAAAAGCTCCCGTTTTGCAGGCCCATGCCCGTCATTACGCTCCGATTCATTGCACCCTTTTCCTTCTTGAGCTTGCACATCCCTGCTGTTCCCTCTCGTGGAGGAGGCGCGACAGCGTTGCCGTTCTCGTGCTGCCTCCGTCTCTCACTCTCTCGTCCTCCTCCACTCCCCTGCCCCTGCTTAGCTGTAAGCCTGTAACCTTTTGAGGCTTGGAGGCACCTGCGTGTCCGTTCCTGCTTACCCTCCCACGCCCAGTCGCCCATCAACCCCTCACCGGCTGCCGAAAAGCTCCAATCTTGGATTTTGTTTGTTGTCATCCGTTTGGCCCGTCTTGCGGTCACATCGCCTGCTGCTGTGCTGCGTGCGTCGAAAAAATGAGAGAAAAGTTTGGGATCAGTTCCCTCCAGTCCCGTCCTCTCATGTGCCTGCGTCAGTGAGTGAACAAGACTGCACTTTGGCCGGAGGTACACACTATGGTCTATGCCTGGCATTTCTTGGCCTTTCTCATCTGAATTCTGATTGCTCAAGAGCTCCAATCTTGGTTTGCTTCTTCCGGCCGCTCCATGGGCGGAAAAATGCAGATTTTGGAGGCACCTGCCCAGTAGTTTCTCAAAAGTTTCTGTCTTTGGACTTGGAGCTCGAGGTACCCCACTTTACTGTGGTAGCAGTAGTTTTATATGCTTTTTCCCTCGATGTGAAGTTGCTAGATTTTGGAGGCAGCCGTCTCGGCCATTTTGGCGTTGATCTTGTATTTTGTGCCATCTGATGTTACGGCGGAGGCGTCCCTGGTTTTCCGGATTCTTGCCTTCTCCCGTTCTTCTCCTGCTGCTGATAAGACTGCAGTTTCCCAGGCGCGCGCCCCGAACAGCCTGAACTGAAGAAAATTCAGCAAGAATGGAGGGCCGATGCCGGCGGCCGCGGAGCCCGGAGCGGCAGAGGCCGGCGGCGCGGAAGGTGCCAGTGGTGTACTACCTCACGCGGAGCCGCCATCTCGAGCACCCGCACTTCGTCGAGGTGCCGATGGCCTCGCCGGAGGGGCTCTACCTCAGAGGTCAGTGGATGCTGGTATCGCAAGTGCAATTTCTCCATGTAAGTATAGTCTACTTGTGCTCGTTTAATGGCGACTACTTTCTTGGGGTTTCAGACGTGATTAACCACCTCAACATGGTGCGCGGCAAGGGCATGGCTGCGATGTACTCGTGGTCCTGCAAGAGGTAATGCAAGGATGCTCTTTTTCTCGGGAATTTCTGGGTGTGTGCGTGTTGATTGGTTCGAGCAAATTTTGATTTCAGGAGCTACAAGAATGGATTCGTGTGGCACGACCTTGTTGAGGATGACCTCGTCCTCCCGGCCACCGATGGTGAGTACGTGCTCAAGGGCTCCGAGCTCGTGGACGAATCCTCTTCAGGTAAATAAAACTGTTATCTGAATTTGCATCCCTTTTCTTCTGAACTTGGACTAGAAAATGCAGTGCTGAGTTGCTGATCAGTATTTTTGCCTGTTCAGTTCAATTTTACCATGGCAGTAATGGCAACCAAAAGCAACAGAGCAGGCTGAAAGAGGGTACAAGGCTACCATTGCCAAGAGAAGCTTCCTATCCATTCTCTCCTCCTAGTGTGATAGTTACAGAAGCCAAATTGTCTGTGCCTCCGCAAGATGAGGACGACAACCCCTCGCCGTGCAGGGATCGCTCTTTGGGGATCATGTCGCCGGAGTTGGAGCCCCAAAGGCCTCAATTGCCAGCAAGTGGGTCTGCGAGCCCAGCAGAGTTCAGTGTTTACAAGCCCACCGGTTGCATGGATGCTGCAACTCAAACTGATGATCTTGGCAGAAGATCGGTTCGGAGAGCACCCGAGATGCGCAAGAAGAGTTTGAGCACCGATCATGATGCTGTAGTTCGTGAAATTACCGAGTACCGGCGAAGCCATCCTCGTCGGTCAGCAGAACTCCAAGGGATCTCCAGGGAACTCTTGTCACAATGTCCTACTCCATTGAGCATACCTTCAACCCGTGGCAAGTCCGAGAGTTTAGAATCCTTGATACGAGCGGATAATGCGACGAACAGCTTTAGGATTCTTGAAGAGGATGATACTGTTGTGCCCACCTGCCCGAAGCTGAGGCCAACAAATGTACTGATGCAACTCATCACTTGTGGCTCACTTTCAGTGAAAGATCATGAAAATATTGGAATTGTTCAGGCATACGAGCCAAGGTTCCCAAACCTGAAGTTCCCGTCTCCGTTAATTTCCCGCACCAGGATGATGGGTGAGCTTGATTACTTGTCAGAAAATCCCAGGTTAATGGGTGTGAGGTTGGAAGAAAAGGAATACTTCAGTGGGAGCCTTGTTGAGACAAAGGTGCAAAGAGATGTTCCAGCTGAGAGGTATTCAGCGCTTAAACGATCTTCTTCCTACAATGCAGAAAGGTAAGCTTCAGTGCTTCGATATGGTCTTAAAGTTGTGCTTAAATAACTTGATATTTGGATATTATTTCTGGGTACACACAAATATGTCTAGATTAATGCATGTTGCTTGACCTGTGCAATTGGTTGATAAAATAGGGATATGTGTTCACTTAAGTGTATAAATTGTAGCCTAATTCTATGACATACTTACTGCCTATAGATTTTGTTTAAGACTTTAAGACAAAATTTTAACAAGAGAAGCTCGACTGTTCAAACTAGACAATCCATGACTACATACCATTCAGTATTGCAGAATGCACTTGTCCTCGTGTTTTTAGCTGGTCAGTTTGGATTTCATTGATTATATTGCTTTTTCCAAACTCTTTTCTACATATTATCATTAGAGTAAAACCAATGAAATATGGGCATACATCAAAGTAAAAGATTTGCACTAATCGTTGATTTAAACCAATTATTATCTGCACATGTTAAAGAAAAAGGGTTAGTTTAGGTTGGATCAGAGGCTTACGATATGGAAAGAACCGTGTACCGAAGAATATTTATGAACGCGAGGACCATTGCTTTTCCATCATTATGTGCTCTCTATGGTGAAGGCATATTGCAATTGCGTAACAACAGGTTGATACCAGAAACACTGTACGTCTGTCATATAATGCCAGCATGTAGCTGGCATCTATCTAACAAACAAAATAACAAAGCACGGGAGATCTACCTACTGAAGAGGACTGACGTCTGTACGATCTAAAATAGGGAATGAGAGATTTGTAAGTGAACTGTAGAACAACATGAATGTTCCTCCTGTTACTTTTTTTATGACCAATTCGCTTCTGAAATTTGGTGATTCCCTCATTGCCACAACACGAGCAACTTGTCAGAAGTAGAGGACCACAATGCTTGGCTGCAAGCCAAGATTCTTCTGTTGCTCTACGGAAAATACAGAAGAGAGTCTGTTGCTTCATGGTCATGAACAGTATGTTGGTATCCTAACAAGCTGTCATTATGGTAGCAGGACCATTTTTTCAAACTGCTACTAAAAAGACAGCGGAGTTCTTGCGATCTGCATCGCTACAGGATCATGGTTTCTTCAGTCTGTTAAAATCCAAAATTTACCAGGCAGGACCGCAGAACTTTACATAAAGTTGGCCATTGGCACACTAGATATATGAATGTGCAGTAACATTTTTATGGCCTAGGATTGTGCTTGGCATATGAATTTTATTTTCCCTTCTTCATGGAGCATGCCCTTACACGTGAACAAATGCGCAGGAGTGGCGAGACACTAAATTGCTCAAGACCTGACGAAGATACAATCGACACCTCGCGTTCGAGGTGCCTCCCTCGGACGCCTATACTGTCATCCTTCCTGCACCCAAAGAGCGACACGCTGAAATCCCCTGTCTCGGCCTGCCGGAGGAGCTCCTCGGCCGGGCAGGACTGCGACCTGGCTTCGGGAGACGGGAGCAGGAGGTTCACCGACGCCTCGGCAGCGTCGGCGAGGGCCGACTCCTTCAGGAAAGAGGAGAAGCTCGTCAAGATTGAGGAAAGTTAAGTGCTGCTCGTGGCTTCTCTTACATGAACTGAACTCTTTGTCAGTGCTGGGTATGCACTCGATGGTTTTCCTTGGGAACTGTGGAATCCAGACGGTGATCAAATCTTGGTATTGAGGGCTATGCTTTGAATCAATCGTGCAGGCTGTCGTCCGGAGCTCGCGTTGTGATTCAGTGCACCGTCCCTTGCAGTGACAGTGACGAAGGTTCTGAACGCTGAGAGTGACAATTCAAGGTGCCTGCTGCTGCTAGAGAATTTATCCTTCACAAATTAGCGACGAAAGGAAGCACGTTTCTTCATTTTTTTCCTCCTTAGAGTTGTAAGTTACATTTCTTGAAGGCTGCAATTAGCTAGGTGATTCGTTTTTTTTTTATTTTCTTCCTTAGAAATTCTACGTCTCCTCGTCAGTTTGTAAGTGGCTGTTATAATGCATCGCTTACGGTTTCCCTGTGCTTTCATAACGCCTCTTTAAAAAGTTGAATTAGGTCTTCACAAATATTGAAATCAAGCCTCTTGAATTGTTGAGTACGTACGAAAAAAAATCTAAATCCGAATCATATGGTTTAAATTATACTACATGAAATCCGAATCATATGTTTTAAATTATACTATATGAGTTGTTGAGTACGTATGAAAAAAAAAGGTGAAGGCGCGCGATGGCTCCGCCGCATCACGCTTTTCTGACAACAGGGAGGACTGCCGGCGCGAGCGCGAGCCGCTGCTCTGTTTCTTGGGTCTTGTTGGAGCAAACCAAGCCTGTTCGTCTGTGGCCGGGGACGCTATTGCAGATTTGGGGCCTCGGTCACAGCGGGGAACCTTCTCGTGTTCGCCGGATGCGGCACGGGCTCCTCGTTACAGTACATGGTAGGCAGGGTGCAGGGAGTCAGGCATTGGCGTGGGACCGCATCGATACCGCGCGCGCGGTAGCGACACATTGCCGCGCGTTTTTGTTAACGTGTTACGGTAAGGTATTTCCATATAACGTCTTTGAGGTGTTTCCATATAACGTCTTTGAGGAGCTCCATTCCAGTTTGTGTGTTCGGAAACCTCACGCTACGACTGTGGAAGGTGTTAACGTGTATATTCCTGTTATGATACGGTATTCTCGTATAATTAGTTTTCATCTTGAGATTATCACCTTCCATGTATATCGAGATTTCCATCCTTTATACCTTGTACATGACTATTTATATTGAAATTGAAGGCCGCCATGATTAGGAGCAGTGCTTTCACAATTCTCAATTTTAAAATCGCCATCCCAGATACCAGACGTTTGGTGGGCTCGATGGCATGACAGCCGATGAGACTTTTGGCCCACTCTAGCACTTGAGCCATGCCACTGCTCAAAGTGTTCGCCATGCCTTCCCCTGCTTGCCGGCGTCACCCCGGCATGGCTTCTCGTAGCTCCGACGAGCTTCATCTCCATAAGTAACAAGTTCCAGAGGAAGAACAAGGGAAGTTGTGAGGGTCACGGAGGGAATCAGAGGAAGGAGAAGAAGATTGGTGGAGGAGTTCTGTATTTAGACATTAGGTAGTTCTCAGAGTTCTTAAGGTTTAGACAGAAATAACAGTATATCTGTTCCCTCTCTCTCTCGCACACACTATTTCTACTCGTGCGCACGCCCTGTGGGCTTAGCTGGCCACCCACTCATCGCCTGTCACCCGTGAGCTTGGCCTGGTCTCGCGTGTGCTACGCTTGGGCCCTCTTCCTGACTCGCCCATCGCCTGTTCCTCATCTGACATCTGCTTACCTTCTCCTCGTTGTGTATTGGGTGTCGCTGTGCAGATGTCCTGACATCCCCTCTCCCTTGATTGCATGCTTGGAGTGTGAGGGAAACGGTGGCGAAATGCTTTCACGTCCTCCAGGTTGCCAATTCTGCCGGAGTAGAAGACCATTTCAACAAAACTTCGGTGATGTTGGAATTACCACGGGTCACCATTCTTCGCTACAAAATCAGCTCCGACACCTGAAAGCATAGGTCAGTTGGTGGTAAAACAGGTAGTACCTAACATTTATCTCCCACTATGGCTTTCAACTGGGATATGTGAAAAATAGGATGAACAGTGCTGGAAGCCGAAAGTTCCAACTTATAAGCCACCAGTCCAATGTTCTGAAGAATCTGAAAAGGACCGAAATACTTGAAGGCAAGTTTATGGTTAGCCCGAACACCCACAAATGATTAGATATATGAATGCACTTTCAAAAACATATCACCCACTACAAATTGATGTTTAGAGCGATGCTTGTCAGCTTGGGACTTCATCCGTTGTTGTGCACGCAAGAGATGCTGATGTAACAGATGATTCACCCTGGTGCGTTCTTCTAGCTAGGCTAACATATATGTTACTCTGCATTCTGTTGCATCTTAGATCCCCAATTGGTGCGAAAAAATTTTCCGCACGCAGCCAACACATAGACTACTGTAGCATGGGCCCACATAATTTTTTTTCGAAAAATTTTCCTCAAAACTTCTGAGCAAACTTTTCTTGTTAACTTTTCCTCAAAACCTTTTTTGCCAAACTTTTCTCGTGCAAACTTTTTTCACAAAACTTTTCTCATGCAAACTTTTCCAAAAACGGAAAGACGCGGGAGAAAAAAAATTCTGAAAAAGGGAAGAGAGGGGGGCTGTTGGGAGATTCACGAGCTGGCGCCATGGCATGCGCATGCTAATTAGTGGTGTCCCAATTGGCGAGGTGATGTTCCATACAGTACCTCAAATGGAGACTTGCCCAAGGAAGAATAAAGGCAAGAATTGTACCAGAATTCCACTTGGGAAATCCACTGAGTCCACTTCGACAGGCATGAACTGACAAAGCATCTCAGATATGTTTCCACACATTGGTTCAAACGTTTGGTCTGATCATCGGTTTGTGGATGGTAAGTCGAGCTCATTCGGAGTATAGTTCCTACAAGTTTGAACAATTCCTGCCAAAAGTGGCTAGTGAAGATCTTATCATGATCCGACACAATGGAGAGGGGCAATCCATGTAATCGGTATACTAGGAAGACCTTTGCAATATGAGCTGCAGTGAATGGATGAGCAAGCGGGATAAAATGCCCATATTTAGAAAATTTATCCACCACCACCACCAAAAAAGCGTTGAAACGGCATGACCGAGGTAGGCCTTCCACGAAATCAAGAGAGATGAGATGATCGACCAAGATTGAGTTGGTACAGGGAGCACCTGTAAGAGTCCTAGATACTTGGATCGATCAGGTTTGGTACAGGGAGCGAATAGCTTCTTGATAAGCCGATATGTGACAGGGAAGCCAGAATGTCCTCCCACTGCACTGCTATGAAGAGCCTCAGTAATTGTGGTGTGTAATGCTTCGTTTTAGCCAATCCAAATTTTGTTCTTGTAACAAACGACGCCTTGATTGAGTGTGAAGTAGGGAACTGAAGTATTGGTAGCTAATTGCGATAACTTTATGGGTAGTCGGATCATTTTCATAACTAGCGACTACTTCAGATAACCAGTGAGGGGTGACATGAAGAAATGGCACGAAGCTCCATACCTGTGCTCGATCAGCGAGATAAAGCATCAGTTGTTGTATTGTCAGATTCCTTCCTGTACTTGATCTGATATTGTAACCCAAGCAACTTCGTGAAGACTTTTTGCTGCCACAGGGTATGAAGTCGCTGATCTGTCAGATGTGCTAGGTTCACATGGTCAATATGGATGATAAATTCATCGAGTTGCAGGTAAGAGTGCCACTGATAAATTACAAGCAAAATCACTAAATACTCTTTTTCATATGTTGAGCGGCCCTTGGAACGTGGTCCGAGTGACTTATTAACTAATGGAAGAGGATGGCCATCCGGCATTAGAACCATGCCTACTCCCGAGCCACTTGCACCAGTGTCAATGTGAAATTGCTTGTTAAATTCAGGAAGGGAAAGAATAGAAGCAGTAATTAGTGCTTGCTTAAGAGTCTGAAAGGCATCATTAGCCATGGAGTGACACTGAAAAATGGTGTTCTTGCATAGAAAATTTGTCAGAGGCCGACAAATGGAACCAAAATGACGTACAAACTTACGGTAGTAGCCGGCGAGGCCTGGGAAACTTCGGAGTTCCTTAACGTTGATTGGTCGTGGCCAGTCCCGAATGACAGATATTTTGGAATCATCTATCTACACGCCAGCAACACTAACCAGATGCCCCAAGTAAGCTATTTGTTGCTGCGCAAAAGCATACTTGGACAACTTGACATGCCATTGATCCCAATGAAGGAGTTGAAGAACGCGCTTGAGATGATCCACATGATTGTCCAGTGACTTCCTCTAGATGAGGATATCGTCAAAGAATACCAAGACACATTTGTGGAGCAACAAGGAGAGAGTGAAGTTCATGGTGCTCTGGAATGTCGATGGAGCGCCTGACAACCCAATCGCCATGACACATAACTCATAATGGCATGTATGCATCTGAAATGCCATCTTAAATTCCTCACCTGCACTGAGCTTGATTTGATGTAATCAGCCCGTAGGTCCAATTTGGAAAACCAGGAAGACCCTGCGACCTCATCCAATAATTCATCAATCACCAGCATTGGGTACTTACTTTTGACAGATAAGGCATTAAGTTGTCGATAGTTCATGCAAAAACGCCAGTGGCCATCTTTCTTATTGATGAGCAACACTGGTGAGGAGAAGGCACTAGTGTTGTTTTGGATGATTCCCTGCTGGAGCATTGACTGGACTTGTTGCTCGATCTCAATCTTCAAAGCTGGTGGATAGCGATGTAGGATTGAGAATGACTACTATAGGGGGGGTGAATAGGCGTCTTATAAATTTCTTGCGAAATAGATGCTCTACTCCTTGTTCATCCAACGCTCCTAAAAACACACAAACGGAAGCATAAACTTTATAGAGACAAATCGAGAAAGAAAGTTCCAAGACAACATGAATCCACGAATGGAATATGAACCATAGACTCTATTCAAGACCATTCTATATATCTTTGAACACAAAAGCTTGAAACTTGAACGAAGAATAAAGCAAAAAGACAGTCACCGAAATAAGCAACTCTTCAAGTTGATGGTCTTGAGACAAGGGGATTACCCTCTCAAATACATGAGTATATGAATGTTTATACCTCTAGCAATAAGAAGAACAACTTTCCAAGGTTAAAAAATCATAGCTCAAAGGCAAAAAACAAAAAACAACAAGAAAATCACAACCGAAAAAAAAACTTACAAATTTGCAAGGGAACCAATAGAGAGAGACTAGAAGTAGTGGAATTCAAGCATATGAAAAAATATAAATTTCATTAATCAAAGATGTCAACCCTATTTTAAGTACATTACAAGGATTTTTATCTAAAAAACCCTCACATATTACATATGCTAAGCATTCATCTCACTCTCCTATAAAACCCTAGCACTAGGCTCTAAAATGGGTGGCATAAGAGGCTTAAGTGGCTGGTTCTAACTCTCTCATAGCCTCACTCCTCTATTTATAGACTTAGAAAATTTGACATCTAAGTTTTCTAACTTATTACAAAAATACCACTTTCTTGTAGTATACTCCTATCTATCACCGAGAGTATTTTAGTCCATTTCTTGCTCCGTCCATTGAACGGTCACGGTGCTTTCATGACTTAACTTCGCCTCGATGCAAGTTTCGTGATGGTGACACATACTCCTCTAGTCCTCCTACAGTTTTGAGGCCCAACCGTGAAACCTTCTTCACGTTTATCAAAGCGTGACTCGCCACTCGCTTACACATTAAACAAGCGCTCTAATGTCAACATGTGTACTCTGTCTTGTGATCCTGACCGCCGATAAGTCTCTCCTACTCCTGATCCCTCGGGTCATCTTGTCACTTGCACCGACATCTCTTTCGCTTGACTTTGTCAACACGCTATCTTCATCCTCCGTTTCATGTTTTGCTTGACCTCCACGTATACAACTAGGATCATCCTTGACTTTGCCCGACCTCCTTAATCGTTCGACACTAAGCATTTGCTTAGTCTTGATCACCCACCGTCGACCACCAAGTTGCATCTATCACTTGCACACCATGAGACAAGCAAACATATTTCTCCAACTCTAACTCCAGTTAGTGCATAATCAAAATGCTCAAACCAAGCTCAAGCAATCCAAAACTTGACAAATCAAATCGACAACCTTATCAATCACTCATCACATATAAACCAAGGCACATTTCAATTTGGTTTTTCAATCTCCCCCTTGATGAGTGCATTAATAACACCTCAAAGCACAAAGATTTTGGTTTGAAGAGGATAGGCTCATCCAAGTGAACAAAAACTCAAGAAATAGCGAAAATATGTCACTTGACATAAGAAAGATTGCATAAGGTCTAAGAGAGGAAAAGACAATCCAAAAACCCCAAAAGAACAATTAAAGCTCAAAAACACAAAATCAAATGCTCCTCTTGATGAATGCACATTTTTCATGTAGCAAGATTCTTCTTTGTGTTTGGTGCATATTTTTCATTTCTTTCCCTTTGGTAATGCAAAGATCAAGGATAAAATATTATACAATACATGAATATGCAAACCTAATGAGCTTTCACAAGTATACCACAGAGCATTTGCAAATGCTAGAAACGTCAAAGGGCTACGGAAAGTAGAGGATGGAGCTCATAATTGCACAAAGGCTCAAAAAGAGACAGTGACACAAAAAACATGAAGCTTCACAAGCTAAACCCGAAGAATTTATTGGTGCATTTAATTTCACATAGTCGAATTATGTTCAAAGCAACCACTACATAAGCATCCACTCGTGCCGAGGCAATACAAACATTAAGAACTAGCCAACTTCAATCTCAAACTAGGCAAACAAGCATTCATGACAGTAGTCTTTGCAAACGCTCACATATGAAACCAAGATTTAGTTAGATCAAGTGATTAAAATAAAATTGATCTTTTAGGCATATTTCTTTCATTTTTATTCTCAAGTTGCTTCTTATCCAAGCGAAGTGTCACGCGTCTGGGTACGGTAAACATCTTGAGGCTTTAAGACAACTGTATTTGCGCAAGAAACTTGATTTTCACAAGATTATTCAAATTTCACAAGTTATCAAGTTTTCACAAGATCAAGTCAAGTAGTGTCTTGGTGACGCAAGGAACGCATATTTCCCTAAGATTCTATCATTAGCTAAATATTTGATAAAGACAGATAACATAGTGCAATGTTTCTCAATCCACTAATTTGAAAGATACTCATCAAACTAGCCTAACACAAGCATTGATTAATTCAAAGCAATTACAAACATGATGATCAAGAATATAACATTTCATAGTCTACATGATTTATAAAATCGTCAAATTTCATCTTAAGGAAAGATAGTTTGCTTGAAATATTTCATATCAAAGTATCAAGAGGAGTCTAAGATTAAAAGTTTGCTCTGCACAACTACTCAACTTAGTTCAAATTCAATTGTAGAAAACAAAAATGCTAAAGACATATAAGTCAAAGCTCAACTACTATGATTATCTTACATGATACGATGCAATGCAAATGCAACAAAAGTAAGATAAAATATATACAAAGGTAACTCTCCCTCACACAATATCATAGGAATGTCACACACCAAGCTCTCCCCTTAAATAGGCAAATCTAGTAGCATCTAGAGGCTTGATGAAGATATCAGTTAGCTAGTGTTAGGTATCAATGTATTTCAACTCTATGTCTCCTTTCTCATCGTGGTCTCTCAGAAAATGGAATCTCACATCTATATGTTTGGTTCTAGAGTGTTAGACTGGATTATTGACTAGGCTTATGGCACTATTGTTGTCACACAAAAGTAGCACACTCTTGAAATCTAACCCAAAGTCCATCAAAGTAGCAAACATCTATAAAATGACAACACAAAAGTGGCACACTTTTGAAATCTAACCCAAAGTCTCTCAAGGTAGCAAACATCTATAAAATTTGTGAGTAACAACTAGAAGGAGCTACATATTCAACTTCAGCAGTAGATTGCACAACGCTAGACTATTTGCGAGTAAACCAACACACAAGAGAAGTACCTAAGAAATGAAAAGTACCAAATGTACGCTTCCTCTCAATTTTACAACCAGTAAAATTCACATCGGAAAAACCTCAAAGAGAAAGCGAAGAGGCAGCGGAAAACCAAAGTTCATACTCGAGAGTGTGCTTGAGGTACATCAGAATGTGTTTCACCGCTCAGTGGTGAGACATCCTTGGTGAAGCTTGGAAGCGCGCGCAAAGGCAGATGGTAAAGTGGATATCCGGTCTTGTCACCGTCAGTACAAGAGGGAGCCAATCATGCTCCTGAACTCTTGCTGGTCCACCTCTTCGCCATCTTCATTCGAATCAAGCACAGTCGAGGTAGCCATCGGTGTCGCAAAGGGCTTGGCATCGCTCATGTTAAACTTCTTCAGCAGCTCCTTGGTGTACTTCATCTGGAGGATGAACGTATCATGCTTGCATTGCTTGATTTGAAGTCCAAGAAAGAAGTTGAGCTCGCTCATCATCGACATCTCAAACTCATTGCTCATAGTTTTGGCAAACTTGACCACAAGTGCATGAGAAGAGCCACCAAAAAAGATATAATCCACGTAAATCTGAACAAGTAGGAAATATTTGCCATACCTGAGAGTGAATAAAGTTTTATTAACCAACCCTATGACATACCCATGCTCTAACAAAAAAGACATAAGCCTATCATACCAAGCTCTAGGTGCTTGCTTAAGCCCATACAAAATTTTTTGAAGCTTGTATACTATGTGAGGGTACTTGGGATGCTCAAAGTGTGGGAGTTGCTTGACATAGATCTCTTCATATACGAAACGATTTAGGAAAGGACTGTTGACATCCATTTAATATAGCTTGAAACCTTGGGATACCGCAAATACTAAGAGGATTCTAATGGCTTCTAGCCTAGCTACCGATGAAAAGGTCTCTCTAAAGTCTATCATTTCAATTTGAGTGAAACCTTGAGCCACTAGTCTAGCCTTATTTCTCACTACAGACTCATCCTCTTCCTGTTTGTTTTTTAAAACCTATTTTGTGCCTATGGTGTGAACTTTAGGGGTGGCTCTATAAGGACTCAAACTTAGTTTCTCTTAAAATTTTCAAGCTTTTCATGCATGGCATTGACCCAATTTGAATCAGATAAAGCATGTCCAACATCATAGGGCTCAAAGGATGCAACGAATGCAGAATCAGTAAAATAAGCATGAGAAGCAGATTTGGACCTCGTTACCCTCTCATAATGTCACTGATCATCGTCTATGGAGGGTGTCGTCACTGAATGTATTGAGGGGCCTCATGCCTTGAGAGAACCTCCCCCTCAAACACAGCTGGTGCAGGCTCGAGAGCATCTGAAGTGGAAGTAGAGGCTGTAGAATCCTCTGCTGGAGTAGAAGAAGAAGGAGCCAGCTCTTGAGTAGGTGCAATCGAGGCAAGTAGTGGATCATCCTCGTCATTGTCAAGAGCTTGAAAGTCATCATCTACAAAGATGCTCTCTCTCATCACCTGATCACCTGCACACTTAAAGACAAAACTAGCACATACGATTGACACATCAAAAGTCACATCACATGATTCCATGATGGTGTTATTGTCAAGATTATTAGACCCTGTAAGTATGACTATGAAGATAATACCCTAAGAAAATACTATCAGAAGAGTGTGACTCGAACTTATCAAGATTGCCACGCTTTATGATGAAGCACCGGCAACCAAAAACTCTCAAATGTGAAACTTTCGGTTTCCTCCCAAAGCGAAACTCATAAGAAGTCTAATCAAGATCGAGCGCAACAAAATCCGATTTAAGATGTAGCATGCTGTGCTAATGGCCTTAGCCCAAAGTTTCCGAGGAGTCCTATGCTCATCGAGCATTATCCTAGCTATCTCCACCAAAGTTCTATTCTTTCTTTTAACTATGCTATTCTACTGAGCAACGCGTGGGGCAGAAAATTGAAGCTTAATGCCATGTTTAGCAGAAAATATCAAAGAGATAGTTATTGAACTCGGTGCTATTATCACTACAAATTACTTTCAATGCATATGAGAGTTTTTTGAATAATCTTAAAGCTAAGCTATTAAAGTGTGAGAACACTTCATCCTTGCTTACAAAAAGGATGACCTAAGAGTAGCAAGAGTAATCGTCAACAATAACAAGTACATACCACTTCCCACCCGCCGAACGAACCCGAGAAGTACCAACAATGTGAAAAGTTCTCCCAGTCATTCAGTCATCACCAGATTGACTGGTGGGTGAGGAGCGGAAACCATCTTGCCATACCGATAAGGAGCACAAATAAGGTTCTTCTCAAATTTGAGCTTGGGCAATCCTCGGATCAAGCCTAGGGCATTCAAACGAGTAAGAAAATCAAAGCTCATGTGCCATAATCTCCTATGTCACATCCAAAGCTCACAAGAAGGTTGAGCAAATAAACACTGAGAAGAACAAGAAACATCAGAAAAATTGGCTCCAAAAACTTTTTCAACTTGAGAAATCTTACAAATCAAAGTGCCAGAAGAATCAAGAACTCGAGAAATATCACGCTTGAAGCACACTTCCAAGTCCTCATCTAGTAGCTAAGATACAGAAAACAGGTTGTATCTCAGATGCTTAACCAAAGCCACATATTTGAGAGTGAAACTCTTATTTACCTTTACCGTTCCTTTGGCCTTCACTCTACCTTTCCGATCATCCCCGAAAGTGATGTACTCATGATGTTTTATTGGGGTGAGACTGGAGAACCATGATGAATCTCTGGTCATGTAGCACAAACAACCGAAGTCAATGAGCCACTCAACACCAATAAACCTTTTAGGAATCTAGTACTGAGTCATCTACCTTAAAGCTGAAACAATAGAAGCAGGGAACTCAACACCAATATGCTGGGGACATGTTCTACGATGGGGAACACATGGTCCACCAAAGTGTTGGGACTCAAAGCCTCTTACATGTGGACTAAAATCATATGAGTCGTGGTAAAATCTACACCGGACAATGCCTCTAGGAAGAGACTGAAAAATGCTAGAGACTCGTGGGTAGGAGCGAGGAAAAGGCTCATGTGCACCAACAAAGAGGCGGTACATATCCCGGGTACTCCACTCCCACTCATGCCTCTCATCTCTCCTACGATGAAAGCAAAACCGAACAAGGTGACTCTCTCTCTAGCAATAGGTGCAGTGCTAGCGTCTCTCGGGAACTCGACTGCCAGTTACTCTAGGCTCTCTCACAGGTGCCCTCATCTTAGGCTACTAAGCTCTCTTAGGTGTGGGTTTCTTCTTTGTAGGTTCAGGTGTAGGCTTGTTCTTTTCTGGCATGGATTATGATGCATTGATCTTGGCTTTCTCCGACTCTAGGGTACTGGGTGGGGTGAATATAGTCTTGCTAAAATTGGTGTAAGCAACTCTCTAAAAGCCCAAACCCAAAGCTAACCCAGCCTTATCAGTACACATCTTGGTCTTAGCCAAGATCAAATCTATTTTGCCTTTGCCTTCTGAGCACTTCTCAGCAAGAGAAATGAGGTACTCACTCTCAAGCATGAGCTTTTCAACTTGCCCTCTAACCCAGCTGAGCTTGTCCTTAAGGATCATGCAGGTGGGACACTTAGGTTGCACATTCGTCGAACTCTCAGCACTCTTCAATCTAGACTCTAGCTCTTTTATGCGCTTGTCTTTTATTTAGCATCCTTTGAAAGCAAAGGGTAATTATTGCAAGTGCCTAAAAGAGTAGGTCTAGGCTCCTCCTCAAGGAGCTTCTTCTTGGTAATCTCAAGCCGACTAATAACTTGAGCATGCACAATTTGAAGCTCGACAAGCTCATTCATGACAACCAAGCAACTCAAACAATCCTCATCCTCAACCTTGGATCTACACCTAAGCAACTCAAGCTAAAAAAAATAGACTCATATTTAGGACTAAGCTCCTCCAACTCACGCAAAGCTTTCTTGAATAACCTATCCTGACTAATGAGAGCATCGTTCAAGGTATCAACTTGGATGAAAGCTAGTCGTAGGAAGGTAATACCTCGGAGTGATCAAGCTCGAGGTCACTGTCATTGTTGTCGTCTGCCAAGAAGCAGAGGCCGGTGAAGTCTTTGGCCTTTTTCTGTTCTTCACTTGCGGTTCCTCCTCCGAGCTCTCCTCCTTCGCTTGATGAGGTGTCGATGTCGCTGAGAGCTTCCACGAACCCCCTAGAAGCTGCCTTGGCTGCCTTCTTGGCCATCTTATCATGGTTCTTCTTGAAGAAGGATTTCTCGTTCTTCTTCTTGTGCTTGTTGTAGTCGTAGTCGCTGTCTTCCCTCGTCTTGAGCATGGGACAGTCCGCCTTGAAGTGAATGGTATCACCACACTCAAAAGAAGCACATGAGCCCCCTCTACTTCATTCTCTCCTGTTGTTATAGAAGCGGGTGAACTTCTTCACGATGAGAGTAAGGTCCTCATCATCTAGTGCATCCATCTACTTCTCTGTGATAGAAACCAAGGAAGACAAAGTAAAATCACTCGGTGAGGTGTTAGCAAAAGAAAAGCTAGCTCCAGCCTGATTGCCACTATTTGGTCTAGAAACCAACGCCATGTTCTAAGACAGGAGGTTTCCGAGACCAACCTGAGCTGCTTTGGCTATCTTAGTGGACTTAAGCTTGTGAAGAGTTCATCATAAGTTAATATGTCGTAACTTGGTGACTCTTTAATGCTCGAGATCTTCACTTGCTATATGCTATGGTCAAGAGCATTGAGAAGCTTGATCGTCCTCTCATGGTCAGAGTAGGGCAAAATAACAGTGGATCTAAGGTTACTCACAATTCCATCAAAACGAGCAAACATAGCATCCAAACATTCACCATGCCCTTATATAAATATTTGGTATTCTTGGTTGTAAGTGCTTTGGCGTCTGGCCTTAATCTGATTAGTGCCTTTATGGAAGACACTCAGAGTAGTTCAGATCTCTCGGGCAGTACAGAGGTGTTGAACCCTGTCAAACTCATTCTGACTCAGGCTAGTGAATAAAATATTTCTGACCTTATTGTTGGCCTCATACTATTTGATTTGAACCTAAGTCGTGCGAGCAGCAGGAATCTCGTAGTTGGAATTAATTACTTCATATATTGCACTTTCTGGCTTAGAAGTCTCTATACGCACCTTCCAGTACAAAAAGTCTCTTCTATTGACCAACAAATCTTTCCACTTCTCTCCATGTCGCCTACAAATCATAAAGCCGGTTAAGGTCAACAATTGATCAAACCAGCTCTAATACCAATTTAGGACTGAGAACAACGACTAGGTGGGGGTGAATAGACACCTTATAAATTTCTTGCGAAATAGATAGCTTACTCCTTGTTTGTCCAACACTCTTAAAAAACGTACAAATAGAAACATAAACTTTAGAAAGACAAAACGAGAAAGAAAGTTCTAAGACAACATGACTCTACAGATGAAATATGCATCATATGTTTTATTCAAGACCATTTCATGTGTCTTTGAGCATAAAATCTTGAAACTTGAACGAAGAACAAAGCAAAAAGACAGTCAACGAAAGAAGCAACTCTTCAAGTTGATAGTCTTGAGACAAAGGGATTGAAGACCCTCTCAAATACATAAGTATATGAACGTTTATGCCTCTAGTAATAAAAAGAATAACTTTCCAAGGTTAAAAAATCGCAGATCAAAGGCAAAAATGAAAAACAATAAGAAAATCACAACAAAAAAAGAAAACTTGTAAACTTGCAAGGGAACCAATAGAGAGATACTAGAAGGAGGGGAATTCAAGCATATGCAAAAACATAAGCTTCATTAATCAAAGAGGTCATCCATATTTTAGGTAAATTACAAGAATTTCTCTCTCGAAAAACTCTCACATATTACATAGGCTAAGCACTTATCTTCATCTCCTCTAAAACCATAGCACTATGCTCTCAAATGGGTGGCACAAGGGGCCCAAGTAATTGATTCTAACTCTTTCATAGCTCTACCCATCTATATATAGGTCTAAAAAACTTGATCTCTAAATTTTCTAGCTTGTTACCAAAATAAACCTCTCTTATAGTACACTCATGCCTACCACCGAGGGTATTTCGGGCAATTTCTTGCTCCGTCCATCGAATGGGTGCAGTGCCTTCAAGACTTAGCTTCGTCTCGACGCAAGCATCGCGATGTTGCCACATACTCCTCCAGTCCTTCTATGATTTTGAGGCCCAACCGTGAAACCCTCTGCATGTTTCTCAAAGCGTGACTCTTCACTTACTTACACCTTAAGCAAGCGCTCTGATGTTGACACATGTACTCCGTCTTACGATCCTAACCACCGACAAGTCTCTCCCGCTCCCGATCTCTCGGGCCGCCTTGTCACTTGCACCGGTATCCCTTTCGCTTGACTTTATCAACACGTCATCTTCATCCTCTGTTTCATGCTTTGCTTGATCTTCACATGTACATCTAGATTCACCCTTGACTACGCCTAGCCTCTTTGAGCGTACGGCACCAAGCACTCGCTTAGCCTCAATCACCCGCCATCGACCGCCAAGTTATATCCGTCACCTGCACACCATGAGACAAGCAAACACATTTCTCTAACTCCAACTCCAGTTAGTCTATAATCAAAATACTCAAATTAAGGTCAAGCAATCCAAAACTTGACAAACTAAATTGATAACATTGTCGATCACTTATCACATACAAACAAAAGCACATTTTAACTTAATTTTTCAAGTGATATGAACGAATTTGCACTGGTTGTACACCGGGCAACAAGGGAATACGATGATCACACGATCTTTTCGGTGGTAGTCCATGTGGCTCCTCAAAAACCATTAGGAAATTGATCCAAAATAGATTTCACCATCTCTGACATTTGGTGGTTCTCCTGTTAGCTGTCCGGCACACCCTGTCCGGCGCACCCAGAGCCCACACTTGCAATGCTGTGCATTCTAACTGATCTGGCAAAACACCTTTTAACCTAATCCAAGCACCATCATATGGAATTGAGATATATTTACAGCCCCAATGCACTCTCCTTGGACTAAATTGTTCCAACCAATCTATTCCGATAATAGCCCCATAAGCTTGTAAGGGTAAAATCTTGAAAGGAGTATTGAATTCCACACCTTGAATCGTCCATAGAGAGTTCTGAATTCTTGAGTGCACTGCATAATGCCTCCATTTGCTATCTGTACTCGAAGAGGTCGAGATAATTCCGTGATCCCTTCAAATGTTGAGCGACAGATTCACTAAGGAATGTATGCAAACTTCCAGAATCTAATAACATAAGCGTCTCCCTTCCCTGAATAAGACTGAGTAGCTTCAATGTTTTCAGAGATTCAGTATTGGCCAAAGCATCACACGAGAGGTGCAGTAAGGTACCCCCTGACTGAACCCTGTTGTCAGATCGAGCAGACTCCAGATCTTCACAAGCAAATAAGCCCCACAATTCTGGAACAACATGGAGTTCCCTAATCGTTAGCGAAAGTGGGTGAAGTGGTGGTGGGTATTCAAGATTTCGCAGGATCGTGTCTCCGATACCAAGTTGTGAGAATCACGGAGGGAATCAGAGGAAGGAGAACGAAGATTAGGGGAGGAGTTCTGTATTCAGATGGAAGCTAGTTCTGTGAGTTCTTCAGGTTCAGACAGAAATAATAGCCTGTCCGCTCTCTCTCACGCACACACTATGTCTACTCGCGCGCACGCCCTGTAGGCCTAGCTGGCCACCCACTCGTCGCCTGCCACCTGTGTGCTAGGTCTAGTCTCGCGTGTGCTGCGCCATGAGCCCTCCTTCCGACTCGCGCATCGCCTGTTCTTCATCCGGCACACTACTTGCCTGCTCCTCCTTGTGTACTGGGTGTCGCCGTGTAGATGTCCTGACATAAGTTTCAACATCAAGATGGGAAGTTCCGCAGAATTAAAAAAAGGCTCCAACCATCGAGATGGGAAAGGTCCACAAAATCAAAAGAAAGTTCCACCAACGGGACGTGAAGTTCCACAAAATCAAAATAAAGTTTCAACAATGGAGATGTGAAGTTTTCATGAACCTAAAAGAAAGTTTCCACGGTAGGTTAAAGAGGTTCCCACAGTAAAATAAAAGTTCCGACGGTAAATCGACATGCCCCGGCAATAAATCGAGAAGTTCCAAACTCACCACGAAGGATTTGGACGGCAATCGATCACCTTCCTCTCCTCCATTCCCAGCTAGATCTGGGCGACGACAAGGAGGAGGCTGTGACCATGCCGGCCAAGGACGGCGGCCGGGAGGAGGATAGCGACGGCACGGGAGGAGGCGTGCGGAGTGTATAACGTTCCCGATTGGTGGCGTATCACGTCGTGTCCGCGGTAGCGATATTGGTCCACGTCGGGTACCGGGCTGCTGCATGCATCCGGTGATTGCCGTGCAGGTGAGGCGGCCTGGTTTGACGCAACGCTAGGTGAGTCCAGTTATATAGCCTGTAATTGGTTCGTCGGTCCATGGGCCTACGCTGATCGCATATTTAGTTTCAGCCTGACATGCACAGGCTGTCGGTATTTGGGATACAACTCTGGGCTTACTGGCAGTCCCCAATGGCCCATGGGCGGAGGCAGGATTTGAACGCTGGGTGTGCCTCGTGAAAATTTTTGAATCTAATATACAAGTATAAAATTTACTAGAAGTACAATATAATAATATTAAAAATTCTCACCAGTAAATTCAACAAATATATTTAAAATTTACGAAAAGTACAATATAAATAGTCCAAATATGAAATAAAATCTTGCATAAATTGGTACATGTAAGATTACAATACATACTCTAGAACTCTACTCTACGCTTTCTCATGACCATAAAACTCTCGATTATATCATCCTCACTTATCTTGCAAAAAACATAACGCTCAATAAATGTGACTAAACAATCATTCAATAACTCATCACCCATACTATTTCTCAATTTATTATTCACTAGACTCAATGCAGAAAATACTCTTTCAACACTTGCTGTCGCCACCGGTAGGATCAATACCAATTTAAGAAGCAAGTACACCAAATCATAAAGAGTATGTTTATTTGTTTCAACAAGCCTAATAGAGAGCTCCCCAAGATTGTTTAGACATTTGAATCTATCATCTCTTCTCATATCATGAATAAAGTTATCAAGTTGAATTTCAAGTCTTATCAAATCCATACTTGATATGTCCTTGGGATAAAACTTGGCAAGTCTAAGTATCTTGTGTGCATCATAAGAAGCAAATGAATTGAACGGATTCAAAGCCGACATGCAAAGAAGCAACTCCATATTAACCTCATCAAACCGATTGTCAAGCTCTTGCCGAATTTTATCAATGACACCAAGATATACCTCTCTTCTATAATGATCATCAATTGTTTGTTCGAGGTAAAACCGTGAGGATCTTCCATGAGGCACATAATTACCATCCAATGAAGGAATGATGATGCTATATTTTACACAAAATGATGTAACCTTTCCTTTAAAGAACTCTTTCCACCCATGAGATCTCATATGTTGCATTCTTTCCTTTGCCAAACTCACAAGTGACATTGCATTAACAATATCTTGGTCTCTCTTTTGTAAAGACTGACACAACTCATTTGTATATCCAAGAATGACTAGCATCAAGTGAGCATTGAAAACAAACTCAAATGACTCAAAGACGTCAACCATAGCATGTATGTTCGGCCAATCACCCCTTTGTGTGGGATCTTTTCCAAGAATTATAAGCACTTCTCAGATTGTGGAATACATATCAATGATGTGCAAAATAGTTTTGTAATGAGAGCCCCATCGAGTGTCTCCGGGTCTAGCTAAGCCTATCTCTTGATTTAATCCACTTCCACTTTCTATTTCACCCAATTCAAGTGCTGTCTTTAGTTTTTGAGCTCTAACATTTCGAAGCATATCATGACGCTTACAAGAAACTCCAACAATATTCAACAAGCGAGAAAGTTGAGTAAAAAACCATACACAACCATCATTTCCCTTGGCAACAGCAACAAGAATCAACTGGAGTTGATGTGCAAAACAATGGATGTTATAAGCAGAAGGAGACTCTTTCATGATCAATGTTTTCAGCCCATTAATCTCTCCTTTTATATTACTAGCCCTATCATATCCTTGTCCACGAATTTGAGTAAGAGTCAAGTGGTGACCAATAAGTAAAGATTGAATTGTTGCCTTAAGTGACAAAGAAGTGGTACCAGCTACATGAACTATTCCAAGAAATCTTTCACATACCCTTCCATATTTATCAACATAACGCAAGCAAAGAGCTAGTTGTTCTTTATGTGATACATCACTAGACTCATCAGCTAAAATTGCATAATGATCATCACCAAGTTCTTCAATTATGTGTCTAGTAGTTTCCTCGGCACAACACTGAACAATTTGCTTTTGTATGGGAGGGGAAGTCAAAATGCAATTTTTTGGAGCATTTTTCAGAACCAACTTATTAACTTCTTCATTATTTTCTGAAAGCCATTTCAAAAGTTCAAGAAAGTTTCCTCGATTGCTAGATTCTTCACTTTCATCATGTCCACGGCATGCCAATCCTTGATGCAAAAGAAACCTCAAACATCTAAGTAAATAAGTCAACCTAGCCTTGTAAAGAGATAGATTCTCTTGTGACACCTTCACAAGAACATTACCAATTGGTTTACCTTACACAAATAAGTTGTATTTCTCTTGAGCCATATTGTGAGCACTACCTATACCCCCTACATGTTTGTCTAGTGCGTCACTTTTGTTCCAATTTCTCCAACCATCTTTAACAAATTTACCACTTCCCTTGCCAAACAAGAAACAAACCATGCAAAATGCTGCATCCTTCTCAATACTATATTCAAGCCAAGGGTATTTATGAAACCAAATAAGACTGAATCGGCGATCTTTACCGTATATTTTTCTGGTTTTGTACTCATGAGCATAAGGTTGGCATAGACCTTTTAGAATATATCCTCTTCGAATTGCATCTTGATCATTGATATGATAGCTTGCAATAGAGACCCTTAATCCTAGATCAAGTTGGAGATGATTAACATCGTAAACAGGAGGTGGTTCTTGTTCTTGAGTTTGCCCTTGAGCCATAACCGGAACCGGAGGTGATTCTTGCTGTTGAGTTTGCACTTGAGCCACAACCGGATCGGGAGATGATTCTTGGTGTTGAGTTTGCACTTCATTCGCAATCTTTTTTGTCTTTGCTTCATGTTTCCGAAAAAGTGACGCAATATCATTGTTCCTCTTCATGTCTTCACAATTCTACATTTGCAATTCAAAAGTACAACTAAGTGAGTTACAAATAAGATACGAAATATGTGCATGCTTATGTATTGTTTCAGTTAAAACTTTAACATATGGGCAAATTCTTGGCATCAAATACAAAAAAGTTGGCATACTGATTAAGTGAATATATAATATCGAGTTATCGATGAAGTACATGCTACTGATTACTAATTCAGATTACTAAATGAATGACTCTTTTAATTGTGTGAAGTAGTGAACAACTGAACCTCATATCCTCTGTGCTCTGTCGTCAGTCCTCACCATCACTCCATCAAACATCAATTATTCAATTCATCAATCATCAGTGACATCAAATCATCAATTACCCTGTGATGACGGGCTGTGAGACGTGCCCAGGCGCCCAGCTAGGGGTCGGCAGCCGCCAGCTGGCACTGCAGCAGCCACCAGCCAGCAGGGGTCGGCACTCGGCAGACGGGCAGACCGCAGAGGCGCAGACGGGCGACGGCAGCTGCCGAGCTGCGGCAGTGCGGCGAGTAGCACTGAGCAGTCAGCAGTGAGCACTGTAGCTGTGAGACGCGCTCAGCAGCCAGCAAGGGGTCGCCGGGTCGGAGCTCAGGGTGTCGGTCACCGCCTCGCTGGTCGGGATTCGCCGATTCGGGTGGTCGGCAGGCGGCAGCGGCAGCTCAACGCAGTGGCCGTCACCCGTCAGTCCGTGCCTCGGCTGCTCGACGCGGCGCCGCGGCGGCCGGCGCCCAGCTAGGGGTCGGCAGACGGCAGGTCCCGAGGTCCGCAGCCGCAGGTGGCGCCGTGGCGGCTCAGCGCGGCCACGAGGTGGGTCGGGCGTCAGCGAGCTACGGTTCGATGCGCGGTGAGCTACCGTTCGGCGGCAGCGACGCGATGGAGCTTGGCACTTTCGCACTGCGGCAGCTGGCAGGGGGTCGGGCGGTCGGCGGCTCAGCGGCCGGCGGCCCGGCGCAGGGACTCTCAGATAGTCAGATGGGGAGTGGGAGGCTGGGAGCGCCGTGATTTTGGGAGAATGGAGATGGGGAATTGGGAGTGAGGACTGCGCACTGCAGAGAGCCGGATGAATTTATTTTTTGTCTTCTAATCGGGCTGGGTCATGAGGTAAAAAAAAGCCCAAAAACGCAGGCTACATGGTAGTCCTGAGCCTACCCAGACTACCCTGTGGCTCCGCCCATGCAATGGCCCGCTTGTGGCCACATATGCTTGTCTCAAGTGACGACAAAGCCTGCGAAAATAGCTAGCCCACCATTTTATACGGGTTGTTGCTGTTGATTGGACCAAGCTTGTGCGGACAAGAAAGAATGATTAATTCCTATCAAGACTAAGAGAGTTCTTTTATTTATATATTTTTTAACATAAAAAATTATTTAAATGTATCCTGGATGAAAAGATTTGTAAAAATAGACGTCTACCGTCTTTTTATAGAGCAGTTGCTTACCGCCCTCTTATGGGGCGGGTAGGACTTACAGCCCTCTGAAGTGACGGTAAGCCCTTGCATGAACAGTAACCGCAGTGAACAGTACTCAGAATTTCAATTTCCCTCCCGTCGGTTCAAAATAGTGATGTTCTGTTGCTACAAAAATTCTAAAACTTTTTGTACTTGTTCCATAATATATGTGCAACCCATTTTAATTGAATTTACCCAAAAATCATGTGTAGAATTTAAACTAAAAATCTCCAAAAAAGGCTACTTTTATAAATTCTAACAATTGTTAGTGCTCAAATAAATTTCTAAAAATATGGTAAAATTCACTAATATTCTTCTTATGTGATGTGATAATTTCTAAAATTATTTTCAGCCCTATATTATGTGGTAAAAAAGTGAGTTCCTTTGTAATGCACCATTTATATGTATTTTTACTATTTATATGATTTTTAGAAATTTATTTGAGGCACTAACAATTGTTAGAAGTTATAAAAGTAGCCTTTTTTGAAGAATTTTAGTTTAAATTCTACACATGATTTTTAGGTAAATTCAATTAAAATGCATTGCACATGGATTATAGAACACGTAAAAAAAATTTAGAATTTTTTAGCAACAAAACATCACTATTTTGAACCGACGAGAGAGAAATTGAAATTCGGAGTACTGTTCACTGCGGGTACTGTTCATGCACGGACCGACTGCTTGCCGCGCTCTCAGGGGCGTAAAGGCCTAACCGTCCTATGGGAGGGCGGTAGACGCCTATTTTTACAAATCTTTTCATTTAGGATACATTAAAATAAATTTTTATATTAAAAAATATAAAAATAAAAAAACTCAAGACTAAGATCCTGTTGTAATTGAGAACGAGCCGGCGGCTGGGTTGGTCAATCGCACCAGTGTGAGCGTTGCCATCGGGTTCGATTCATTGATGGACTCACGTTTTCATAAGGGGTTTATCCCTCAATGTGCTCTCTGGATAAGTCTCGGGTGCAACATAGGTATGCACCTGAGTGCCGTCTTAAGTAAAATATACGTACTTATACACTGTGAGCTTAGCGTATGTTTAAAACGTACGCACACATAAGCGTGATATGCGTAGGTCGTGTACGTTCTCGATTATACGTTAATAAAAAGATCTTGTTGTAATTCACGGTTTCGTCATTTTCCTCTCCATCTCTCACCATCAACTATCAACACACTACATGCAAATACAAGAATACAAGTAGACACGCCGAGCAAGGTAGCGATTGCTTGTGACCCGAGGGGGGGCAACAAGGTGGTGTGGATGCCTGTTGTGGCGCTTGGGCCTGGGTCTGTTGTCGCAATCTGCGGCCCGCCCGTTCCAAGTTGCGTAGTGGGCTGCAAAAAAAAAAAAAAAAAGAATACAAGTAGACACAGAAGTAGGAGATATTCTCTTTCTTATTATTTTTATATAATAGATCTGTTCAAAACTCACTAGCAACTGTACATATGTTTCATACACGTGAAATCAGTTCATGATATAGCAATCCAAAGAAATAAAAGAATATAGCATAAAAAAGAGATATTTATATACACAAAATTCACAACATTATCATGTAATTTTAAGAGGGAGGAGAATCGTGAGTACTTAGATAGAAAGGTGGAGGGGACCGTATCGTCCAGAGTTGACTGTCTGTAGCAACGCTTTGAGGAGGATCTGGATGGTGATTGATTTGTGAGGAGATGAAAACAATTATCGCATAGTACTTTAGTGTAAAGATATATAGCACAACAGAGGCGACCTTCATGTTAGACGGCAGTGGAGACGACGTTCGGGCTGCAGTGCACCCACTCCAGAAAGTTGGCGCTTTAGGCAAAGTGTGAGAGATGACACACTCTCTACAGAAAACCAACGCTGTAGGCGAAGTGCAAGAGGTGATGCATCCTCTGAAGAAACCCGACGGTGAATATATGAAAGACAAATATTTAATGTCTAGGTATGGAAGATAAATAATGGGAGATTGAATGTATTTTTAGAATGTGTGGAAGATAAATATTGGATGTCTAAGTATAAAAGATAAATAATAGGATATTGAATGTAGTTTTGGAAAGAGGAACTGGGTCTAACTTTGCACGGTGAACGTTCGATCAATTCGGATGGACGATAGATATCGATCAGATCTTTCATAACTCGTGTATTTTATATAAGTATAGATATATATAGTCCTATAGGAAGGAGTCATTTAAGGGTGCATTTGTTTGATGGACGAGGTTGGATGACATATGATCATTTATATTTTTTTATAGAATGATCTATTTTTTTTGTTTGGTAGTGATGGATATGATGAGTCAATTTTCTGTTTGGTTGATAGGATTATAGTGGATAGGGTTAATCAGTTTTCTATTTAGTTGATGAGATTAGAGTGATTATGATGATCCATTCATATTTATATGCATTTCATAAGTATTTAGATTAATTTGCGTATGCTTGAATTTGTTTGAATTTAAATTGAATTAAAAAGAGAATATCACATAAAATAATAAAAATACATATAAATAGAGCATTTCAAAGAAACTTACTTTTTCACCACATAATCTAGTGTTGAAAATATTTTTATAAATTAGATATCATACGAGAAGAATATTAGTGTTTTTTCTTAGATTTTTTGGAATTTATTTGAGACATTAAAAATTGCTAGAACTTATAAAAGTTGGATTCTTTGGAGAATTTTAATTAAATATTGATTCAGGCTTTTTGATCAAACTAATTAAAACGGATTGCTAATGAGCTCTAGTTTGCTCATAAAAATATTAGAATTTTTTTATCACTCTTATACTTCTAAATAAAATCGAGATTTAAATAAAAAATATAACATGAGCTAGAGCGAACGTTGGAGCGTGAGTGTGAGGGAATTTGCATCGCCCCATCTAGCTGATTTTGGCCGGACCATAACGGATTGCTAATGAGCTCTAGTTTGCTCGTAAAAATATTAAAAAACATTTATCACTCTTATACTTCTAAATAAAATCGAGATTTAAATAAAAAATATAACAGGAGCTAGAGCGAACGTTGGAGCGTGAGTGTGAGGGAATTTGCATCGCCCCATCTAGCTGATTTTGGCCGGACCATGCCATCCAACATATGAGAGAAATATGTTTTCATCCTAACCGCTCTAGCCACCTCATCTAACAAACTAAACAACATAAAAACTAAATAACCAACTTTTGGATGGCTCTGTCCATGGAACCAAACTCACCCTAAAGTTTCAGTAGATACCCGCAAGTGTCCTCGGTAGAAACGGTTATACAACAGATCAACTCCATTCTCCATTATCTATTTTCCAAGCAGTTGGTTTACGAGTTACAACTGTACGTGCTCTCTACCTCTTCTTGTGAGCATCATTTATCCTCGGTCCACACAAAGAAAATGTAGGATTGCTACGAATAGTTCATCACAGAATAAAGAACCCATTGAGTCGGGATATACAAACTGTAGTACAGGTAACTAATGCTGATTTGAAGAAATAGAAATGGAGAAATGAACCAAACTATTGTACTACGTTTGTTGCAGAATATTAGTCACCTTGACATAGACATGGTCTTAAAGTGACATTTTGAATTCTATTTTTTTTAAAGTAATATGTCGTTTCAAATGTCTACTGAATAAAACACGAGTGGTTTCTCATACCATCCTTTCTCCTACTCTCCTCCCAACTAATAAAAATCTTTAAAATTTGAATAATTTACCCACTTTTATCATCTATCCTCATCCTCCATCCTCCTCGCCTCGTTACCGCATACTGATATATGATCCGTTTTACTAATAAAAATAAATAAATAAATTTGGAGGGAAATTATCAGATAATCTGGTCCTTTTTTAATCTCATCTGAAATCAAATTTTGATATTGCTGCCGACATATTCGTTTAATGATAGTCCTATGACATATCTATATCTTTGTATCTTAAATTTGTATTTGATGTTACCATGTTTAATGTTTATGTTTTTATTACCACATATGTATTTAACTAGTATAAGAAATGTTCGAAGGCCCGGAAGTTGGCGATTGATTCATCCCTACATACATGTTGATCAAGTTGACTGTACTAATAACGAGAAGAAGATTGCACCAACACAGTACTTGACCTGGCCCTCCATCGCCACGCGCCACGTACATGTAAAAACCTGCGGCCGAAGCATATATATCACCGCCTGCTAGAGGTGAACGGAGGCAGCTAGCCCGGCACGGCGGAGGCGAAACAAACCATCGACTCCCCGGGTCTCCAGGCACGCATGATGCATCCGCGCGCATCCCCGTTGGTGCGGTCCAAGGGGCCGGAGGGCGGTCAAAACATTCCTCCGTCATGCATGCATGTCTCTGCGGCAGGAGGGAGGAGGATGCTCTCAAAAGCCGGAAAAGAAAAGGCCAAGCCAGCGCGTTGGTTGTCGGTTCTACGAGGAGTCGCCTGCCTGTCCGGCTGTGCTGCCTCATCCGTCGTCACCGTTCGCCAGCCACTAGCTAGGATTCCAGCCGGGGGAAAGCGATGCGTCCCTGAGACTGAGGGTACCTGGTTTCCGAGTGTTTTATCAATGCGCGCGCCGGCACTGGCTGTGGCTGGTCCTTGGTGAGAGAGAGAGAGAGAGAGAGAGAGAGAGAGAGAGAGAGAGAGAGAGAGAGAGAGAGAGAGAGAGAGAGAGACTGGGAGAGCCGGGCCAGGACAGGAGGCGGCAGGGAGATGGCGATCGATGCGTCCGGGTTGGGAATGGAGGAGCCCCGTAGGCCCGGGCGAATCCGGCTTTGCTCCCTTCCCTGCGTGCTCGCCAGGGACCCAACGCCGTCGATCACATGGTCGCTTTCGCTTCGCGGACCGGGGCCAGAGGACGAATCGAACGAATTCCATTCCAAAGCGGAATGGGAAAGGAGACGAATCATCGCTGCCTATGTACTTGGACACTTCCTCTTATAGTCTTGTGTCTGTGTGCCTCGATTCCAGGGCTGCCTTGTTCGCATGGCGTGGCCAGGATCATATGCAGCGAAATCATTGATCCCATGCTGCAGGAACGTATGCATGCAGCGAGCGATCATGCCTGCTTGCAGGGGTAAAGTTAGAGCTATGAAGATCTGAGTGCATATTTTAATTTATCTAGGTTTAGAAGTACACATATTTAGAATTATATAATGTACAAGAGATAAAATTAAATTACTGATAACTAAGATTTGTTTTCTATGCCAATACACTCGCCCCTGCTTGTACTACAGCAATACTTTAGTACCAACGGGGCATGCTGATCAGTTTGTTCAGGCAGTGTAGGCCCTGAACACCAGATAAGTCCATTTGAATATATTTTTGGAGCTTCCCTGTCTTCCTCGGGTATCTAACTAACTTTGCGTATGTTTACATAGGCTGATCACGACTAGATCTGGTTAGGGCTCGAAACGAGCAGAGCCTCGGCTCGTAAAAGCTCAGTAGAATGATGGCACAGTTTGGCTTAGTTTGGTTTGCAAATCAAGCTAAAATATTGGCTTGGCTCGGTTGGGTTGTTGGCTCGGCTCAAGTCAGCTTGCGACGGCTCATGAGCTTGCCAACGGCGAGGGCGCGTGAGCGGTGAGGACCTCCACAACGCGGGCGACAACGGCTATGGCCTCCACAGCACGACACGGGTGACAGCGGGCGGCACGACATAGGGCTACGACCTCCACGGCGCGGGCGAGTGGCGATGACGGCCTGCACGACGCGGGCGATGACTACTTCCACGACACAGGCAACAACGACCTCCATGGCGCTGGAGACGATGACAACATGGCGTAGGGTTGGGGATTTGTCGGCATCGCTGCCACTGAGAAACAAGAGACCCACAAGTGCCAGCACGAAGAGGAAGGCAGCGACAAGTGCAAAGGCTGCCATGCGGCCGCGACAAGTGCGGATAGCATGTTGCGGGGTGGCCATGTGCTTCGCGGAGGAGAGGGAGACGGAGGCGAAGGGGATCGAGAGGAGCATGGAGGGGGATGGGGATATGCAAACCAACGATAAGGCAGCGGCGACGATGGAAATGATGTGACAATGGGAGGGCTGGTGAAGCGCGTGGGCGAGTAGGGCAACCGCAGACTCCGCGAGGACGAGGCAGCTCGGGGAGGGGAGGATGCGGAGGGAGACAAGCTGCAGGAGGAGGGATAGCACGAGGAGGAGAGTCAGACGGAGGAGGGTGGGGGAACGTGGGGCTGGTGGTTCTTGGAGGAGGAGGATGCGACATAGTGGAGGAGGAGGAGCAGGGGCAGTGTGAGCATGTGGGGAAGGGATGGGAGTGTGTGGGTACGAGGCGGAGCTGGCAGACGGTAGACTCCACCGAAGGGCATAGCTCGCTTGGCTCACGAGCTAGCTCAACTTGGCTTGGTTCAGCAACGAGCCAGCAAGTTGGCTTGGGCTCATTTCATTTGGACAACGAGCCGAGCCAAGCCTCCACGAGCTCGAGCCATCTCCTGAGCCTTGAACTTTTTATCCAGTCCTAGACCTGGTGTTCATGATTTGTACTTTTTGGGTGAACCAACAAAAGGGGAAATAAACACAATGACTATTAGAAATTAATCTTGCTTTGGTATGTCTAGGTAAGTTAAGATCAATAGTATAGGCAAGTCAATGCATGCACATAAGAAGTTAGGGAAGTTTTGGTTGGCCAGTTACCGTATACGTACTCGTATAGAAGGTCTATAAGTTCACAGAATACATGATAGCCGATCAAATTTGAGTAGTTTCATGCACGTGCATGTGCCCAAGTCGAGTATGATAAGAGTCCGTAGAGTTCGAGTTGAAGTCTGTATGCTTATTTGGCAAAGTATGCGTGCAGGTGCATAAAGTCCAGATACAAGTCAGAGATAACTTGTCTGGCCAGTAAGGTACTTGGGCCTATATAAGCAAGGGTGTGAGGAACGGTGATGTCTTAAGAAAGTGGGTGAATTATGACACTCAGAAACTATTCGGCTCCAAAAATTTCATAAGATAAACCTATCTCAAATTCTATCTAAATGTGCTCTAGGTTTATCTAATGTGTCTAATCTACCGCTTAAGAGGATTGTAACATACTCTAGCAAGATAAATTGCAAGTAAGTAAATACGGAAACATAAATAAAGTAGAGAGACAAACTCGGTACAAAGGATTTTTATCTCGTGGTATGGTCTACGTTGGAGCTCCACAAATGATATGCTCTCGGTCGGCATCCGGTCACGACTATTGAGTCACCAAATCACAAAGACAAGGTCTTAACCCAGATGAGCCACCAAACCACCAAAGTAAGGTCTTACCACTAGCTTCTCTTCCAGTCACTTACTGCCGTGATCACTTTGGAGCTTGAGCCCCCAAGGCAAGGGTCTCCACGTCCACATACACGTGTCTTACCGCCGCTCCACAGCAAGTCGGAGGTTCAACAAGCATGAGCCACTAAGGCCCAAGATGCTGGCGAGTCACCAAGACTCCAAGACACCGACATACCACTTGGTACAAGTTAGGATCACTCCTTGATCTCTTCTTCAAGCTACAACACCTAACTACAACTCACTCTAGGCCTATAAGCATTAAATACTCTCTAATTTTGTGCTTAATCGTCTTGGATGATCACTTTAAGCACTTTGGTGGCTTGGATGTCTTCTCAAGTGTGTATGAGCTTCATCTAGACTCCAACAGCATGCCCCACGTCAAATGATTGAGTGGAGGGGAATTTATACCCTCAAACCTGTCAATTGGCCATTCTCCCAACAGCTCAAAAAAGCTCTGGTGAGGCTATCAACCTCTGTGCACAATGCTTCGGTGAGTACAAACTCTACTGCACCGGACTCTCCAATGAGGTCAATTCACTTAGGACTTCTCCAATTCAATCAAACTTTATCCCGACTGCGGTGGCTTCTTGATGTATTACATCTATGAGACCTACTAACATATATTCTTGATAAACATGTTAGTCCTAATGATTTGTGTTGTCATTAATCATCAAAATCACAATCATTGCCTAATAGGACTATTCTCGCTACAATCTCTCCCTTTTTGATGATTAATGACAACACAACCAAAGCAAATAGCAAATAATAAATAATATCAATCATAAATAGCATAAAGCCTTACCACATTGCTTAGATGCATGTTCTTACCATTTAGTCTCCCTTTGTTGTGGCTTCCTCTTTCTCATTTGCCACTATCTCCCTTGATTGACTTATACAAGAGCATTTTCCCTTTTTGTCAAACTAGGTGCCTCATGTTGCTTCTTATATCTTTTTCTTCTCCCCTCTGTCAACTTCGGTATTCCTAGACATCTTGTATTTTGCTTCTTGCTTTGGTCATGAAACTTCTCCTCCTTTATCAACAACCTCAAAAAGGACTACAAACATATGTTAAACTCGAGGAAGATCGTTAGAGCACATAGAAGAGAGTTTCATAAATCATGATCCAATGAAATTACTAAATGAAAATATATACCAATTGTAAGGATATAATTCATGATACCAATTGTGAGGATATCAATTAAAAGAACGAATATGGATCATAATTCATGAAACTCATATGATATAATCTAAACTTCACCTTTATGTGTGCATATATATAATGAGACTCACTTGTGAATACCACTTGTAGGAATGTATTAATATATGCACATTTAGATAATAAGTAGAGGTAGGAAGTTTTAGTCATATTATGCATAGAGGTAGCTTAAAAGTATAAATGAATTGACAATGATACTAATTAAAATATTTAAGTATTTCATATCTTCGTGGACGTGTTGATTTCTCTACGAGAAAGGGTACACTATAGATTGATCCATGACACATAGAAAATATCAATTGTGAAACTAATTCCATGAAAGAGACCTACCACTAATAAACCATGTAGGTTACTCATAGGTTAGAGACAAGCACAAGCAACCTACCATATGAAATCTAGGCATTACAATAAATTGAAATATGCATATGCAATCTTAGACAAAACAATGGTTAAAAAATGAACATAAGTATAGCTACCATTACCTTTGGATGGGAATTTATGTATATGATTATCATGATCTTCATTAAAACGTTCAATCTTATACACTTGACTTCTTTGCTTGAACGTTCACTTAATTTTGTGAGCCAAGTCTCCAAATCCCATAGTCACCTCGGACTTCAAGTATTCTTTGGAGCTCAAACCGATTGGAGCCCATTCATATTGGTGATGACTTTCTTAGCCACCCAAATAGGTTGATTCCACCTCCAATTATTTCTCCTAACCATATGTGTAACCACCTTGATATTGTTCTTCTTCTTGAGCTTATAGTGTTTGCTCTTGGTCTTAGTTTTGTAGTTGAGATTAGTGTAGATGTTGGAGGTTTTGTTAGAGAGGTTCATTGCTTTTTTTTTCTTCTTGGTCTCTTTCTTGATTTGCTTGTATTGGAAGGACTTGTGGCCTTCTAGATGACATTTGAAGTATGTCACGGTGGACCCCTTCCGCAAGCTTCTTCACCATGGTAGCATGATTATCTTGAGGAGGTTGGACATGGTTCTTGTCCTTTAATCTAGCCAAGTCCTTCTTGAGCTTTTCGACTTCTTACTCGAGCTCATCATTCTCTTGCGCAATGAGATCATTAGATGATTCTACAAAAATATTCTCAATACATATCTTATTACAAAAGGGTGAGCTAGATAAATCAATTAAATTATTGCAAGAAGTAGAAGAATGTAACTTAGAATTGAAATTAAATAGAGAGGTACACTGCTCCAAAGGGGCCTTAGATTGAGATTTAATGCACTCAAATTTAGCCTTAATCTCATCATGCTTCTTGTTTAGAAAATTAAATTTGTTCAATAATTGTTCATAATTAGAAACAAAGGTAGCATGAATGCCATTAAGAGCATTGAATTTCTTATGCTCTTTTGATTGTTTCTTAAGTGACTTTTGTTGCTCATTGATCAAATGAAATAGTTCATTATAGGAGAAAAAATTCTCATCAGATTCATCATCACTTACATCACTATCTATACCTTTGGCTATAAGACACTTGTGAGATGGCTTACGTGTTGACTTGTGTGATGATGATCTTGAGGAAGAGCTTCTCTTAGAGGAGTGGGTGGCAAAACTCTCTTCACTTGAGCTTGAATCTTTATCTTCACTCACTCATCTTCTCATGCTTGCAAATGCTTTGGCTCTTCCCTTTGTCTCCCTTTTGCTCTTGGTCTTTTTCTCCTTCTTGATGCGATCAATAGTTTTGACCAAGTTTTTCATGCAGATTCAATGATCAATCTTGGTATTGATCTTCTTGATGTTCTTCTCCACTTGAGAGATGAGCATCACTTGATGTGGTTTGCTCATTATCTTCATTTTTTCATCACTTGATGTGGTTTGCTCATTATCTTCATTGCCCTCTTCATTTTCATCTTTATCTCTATCATCTTCGCTTGAGCTTTACTCTTAATCTTGCCTCCTTATCTTCGCCTTCATGTGTGGGCATGATGCTTTCTTGCTTGTGAGAGCAATTTTTTGGCATCAGATGATGAAGAGACTTTCACCCCTATGTTCATGGTCATCTCATGAGCGGTGATCTTACCAAGCACTTGACTTTGAGTCATCTTTTTGATGTCGTTGTTGTCGTAGATGATGAAAACTATCAATTTGTACTTTGAAAGAAAAGCTTAAAGTATTCTTCTCACCACTTGATAAACATTAATTGGCGTCAAACCTAGCTCATTTATCTCATTGACAAGAATATTCAATGTGAGTACATGTCCTTAGAACTTTCATGAGCAAATTATTTGATGCTATTGAGCTTAGTAACAAGCACGCGATATTTCTGATTGCGCATATCCTTTGTGCCTTCATGTATTTTAATAAGACTATTCCAAATATCATGTGCATTAGTGAGAGAATAAACACGATTAAATACACTAACATTTAAAGATGATAAAAGGATACTCTTCATCAATGCATCTAATTACCTCTCCTTATTGGTGATGCGGGATCTTATCCCTTTCACGGTGACTCTCCAAATATCTAAGCCTTTAGCTTGCAAAGAACAAGACATTATAATTTTCCAACGTGGAAATTTGTACCATCGAAAAGTAGAATACTATGAGTATCTATCCTAACCCCAGACATCATAACTCTAAGATGTTAAGCCTATCAAGAGCATGGGGCTCTGATATCAATTGTGAGGAACGATGACGTTCTAAGAGAGGGTGAATTAGGACACTTGAAAACTATTCGGCTCCAAAAATTTCACAAGATAAACATATCTCAAATTCTATCTAGATGTGCTCTAGGTTTAGTTAGTGTGTTTACTCTACCACTTAAGAGGATTGTAACCTACTCTAGCAAGGTAAATTGCAAATAAGTAAATACAGAAATGTAAATAAGGTAGAGAGAAAAACTCAGCATAAGAGATTTTTATCTCATAGTATCGATGGCATGAATGTCACCTCTAGTCCACGTTGGAGGTCCACATAGGATATCCTTCCTGTTGACACTCGGTCACAACTATTGAGCCACCAAGTCATAAAGACAAGGTCTCAACCCGGATGAGCCACCAAGACAATGTCTCACCACTAGCCTCTCTTCCGGTCACTTACCACCGTGATCACTTCAGAGCTTGAGTCACCAAGGCAAGGGTCTCTGCGTTCCCGTACATATGTCTTGTCGCCACTTCACACCAAGTCAGAGGGTCAACAAGCTTGAACCACCAAAGCCTAAGATGCCAGCAAGTCACCAAGACTTTAAGGCACTAATGTACCACTTGGTATAAACTAGTATCACTCCTTGATCACTTCTTCAAGCTGCAGCATCTAGCTATAACTCACTCTAGGCCTATAAGCACTAAACACTATCAAATCTTGTGCTTAATCGTCTTGGATGATCACTTTAAGCACTTTGGTGGGTTGGATATCTTCTCAAGTGTGTATGAGTTTTCTCTAAACCTTAGCAACATACCTCACGTTAAATGACTGAGTGGAGGGGTATTTATAGTTTCAAACCCGCCAACTAGCCATTTTTCCAATGGCTTAGAAAAGTTGTTAACACCGGATGATTCGGTGAGAATAGTAGTATTAACACTGGATCATCTGGTGATTACAAACTTATAAAGAAGCCGCTGGAACTCCACTCAAAACCTCTTTGGACACCTGATATTCCGATATGCCTTCAAATCCATCACTGGACCTTTCGATGAGTTATCTTGAGCCAGACCGTGCCGCTTTTTCTCTGTGTAAAATGCTATGGTGCATTCATCTTTGTGATCATCAGACTATCCGGTGAGTATCAACTTCATCCTTCAGCACTTGCAGTCGCCTCTGTAAGAAATGCTCCGGTGCTATACTCCGGTGTGCACAAACCAAGCATCGGAACTTCCGGTGGGTTGATCTTCAGTCTTTGTACTTGTATTCTTCTCTGCAAGAAATGCTCCGGTGTTATCCAGTGCAGATCACCAGACTATCTAGTGAGATCCTCAGCTTTATCCTCTTTGTCAGAAACGCTCCTGTGAGTTCAACACACAGAGCACCAGACTATCTGGTGAGGCTATCAGCCTCTGTGCACAATGCTCCGGTGAGTGCAAACTCTACTGCACCGGCCTATCCGATGAGGTCAATTCACGTAGGACTTCTCCAATTCAATCAAACTTTATCCTGGCTGCGGTAAATTCTTGATGTATTGCATCTATGAGACATACTAATATATATTCTTGATAAGCATGTTAGTCCCAATGACTGTGTTATCATTAATCACCAAAATCGTAATCATACCCTAATAAAGTCATTTTCGCTACAAAGAGCATGTAATAGGGGATGAGATATCAAATCGAGAAGTTTGGAAGTACTCGGTTAAGTACTCAGTGAGCTCAGATCTACTCCATGGAAGTTAGAGAGGGAAAAAAAAAGAAAAAGTAAAGGCTAAGCTGTCACGGCCTCAGAAAACTTCGATTCTTTCTTTGCTCTCGTCGAGTTTTTTTTTCTCTTGTTTGACATATTGTCCGCTTGTTTTCTCGTCAGGTGACTCACGTGATCGCAGCGTTCACGTTGTCAGATGTTCACATGGTCAGACTTGTTGCTTGCTCAGACTAGTCGGGCAAGGTGGTCGAGCATGTATTGCTCACTCGCTTGGTCGATAACGAGCTGATCGTTTGTGTGATCAAGCGTGAACTAGTCATGTACTTTATCCTAGGAGTCACCAAAGCCAACAATGACATCCATATGCCTCGCCACATCTCCATCTATATATCAATCGACATCATTGGATCAGAGCTGAACTAAAGAGGCACAGAGCAGGACATGTATATAAGAAGAGATCGTATGTAGCTAGGTAGCTAGGATCATACACTCTTTCCTTCACCACTTGTCAGTTGTCAGTCGTCACTCTCCTCTCCTAGCTTGCTCTCAAGAGATTCCTTCCGTATATTCTGCAGCAATCTTTGCATCTCCTTTGAACGGCTGCCATTTCTTCCCTGCATACCCACGATCCATTTGCCAGTACTCTCCAACGGCCCAACTACTGTTCATCGGAAGATCATCACTGTGGAGAGATAGCACTTGCAAGTGATCACAGTTTACATTAGAGAAAGGTTGCAAGGAACTAGGCTAGCTGGTAGTGATCAGTCACCTGAACAGCTAGTAGAAGCAGCAATGTGCAAGCTGGTCTTGCTCATCTGCGTCGTGCTCGTATCGGCGGCAATGGCGAATGACGTCAGGACTGCGGGGACGGTTGGAGCCGGTGCTCCTGGTCCTGCTGTCACAACAACGCAGGCTACTGCGACTGAAGTTACGACGCCGCCGGTTGCTACCGCTGCAACTGCGGTGCCTTCAGACCAGCAGGCTCCGGTAGATGATCCGTACAGGGACAGCAAGAGGAAGGTGCCGAACGGACCTGATCCTATTCACAACAGGTATTAATTTAATCGGATAGTTCTTTATATTGTATAAATCGTATTGTTTTCACTTGTGTATTACAATTTTTGAACGGATCTTGCTACTAAAAATGCATGAATTTACACCAAACCACTCTTATCACAGCTTGTACAAAGTGAAGTACAAAATCATGTAACTCATGTCTGTGACCCTCTCTTCAGTACTTACTAGTAGTTACCACCTGTGGATGTAGAGACCGAGACAATTTTATTGGCTTAATGAAATAAACTTCATTTATATAATAAAACTAGTAGTTATCATCTGTTTTTGATACGGATACAGTTATCGGGATCCGACTTGAATTTAAGTATCTGAGTCGACAAAAAAAAAATTAAGAATGCGAAATACAACTTAGAATCTGACACGGGTGTTATAATTCAACTCAAATTCGGATTGTTTGATTTGATAAAAAAATTTAGACATAGGTGTCTATATAACACACTGGTTACCACCAAGTACCAACTCAATGTCTAATTAAACCTTACTCTTGCAAATAGATCCAAAAGGGCCATGCTAAAATGGGCTTGCTTTGGCATGCAGCTCATTAAAAAGCGCGGTTTTAGCGATCGAGTGTCTCAGGTCGGGGACCATAGAAACTCCGTTCAAAACAGAGATGGTCACGGAGCATCCAAACTCTGAAAAGAAGAGGCTTACAGATATGTCTCGGTATTTGTGTTTTTCGACGAGACCGTCTCATAGATCAGGCAAGCCGCATGCAAACGGCCAGCAGAAACAAGCAAGTGATAGGATGAACGAAACAACAAATGATTCGCAGTACGCACACAAGTACCACATAATCAGTCATGCATGCATGCATTCATGGGTCCCATTGAACATGCACTGACCTCGATTCTCCCTGTATATCCGTCTCTCTGTGCATGTGCCCTAACATCATTTCACTTGCTGCTTTTTCAGGAGAGCCAGATGGGGAGAAGCTCCGGCGAGGAGAGCGTAGAGTGACCGAGCACGTACATTGTTAGCTCAGGTCAGGTACAGAGGCTGAAGGCTGAACGGAGATCAGGCACACTGATGTGCCATGCATGGAAGGTTCCATGGCTAGCTAGCTAGTCGAGAGGTAGATCGAGGACGAACAGCTATGGTGGTGGTGGTGGTGGTGCTCATGATGTTCGTCGACGTCCCAAGTGAACACACTTATATCTATGCATGTATTAGAGGGTGAGAAAGGAGATCGAAAGCACAAAGCTACACAAGCTTATCATCTTCGCTTTGGCCAAAGTGCTCTGGATACTCTGATCTCTCTCTTGATGAGGTTTTGTTCTTTTTATTTCTTCTCTTCTTTTTGGGGGTTAATGGTGTTAAAAGGAGCACTCCAACTCCAATCCTGCTAGCTCACACAACGCTCAACTATTGAAACCATGGTTATTATTCTTGGCACACATTTTAGCTTTTCTTGTTGCCAATGATCACTTTAAAGTTTAAACGATTGACACTACTACATAAACTATTTTTAGAGACGGTTTGTAACCGGTTTTTACATACGTTTAACGTAACTGCTTGTGATCTAAGGCCTATAAAAATGAGCGATTTCCACAAACGCAAAATACCGCCTGTGCAAATATATTTTCACAGGCAGTTCACTTAAGGAACCGCCTGCGAAAATCGTTTTCCACAGGCGGCAGGTGCCGCCTGTGGAAAACGATTTTCGCAGGCGGTTCCTTAAGTGAACCACCTGTATAAATGGTTTTTACAGGCGGCGCACTTTAGCGTCTGTCTGTAGATAGATAGATTTTCACAGGCGGGTTACTTTAGGCTCTGCCCGTGGAAATAGATTTCATTCAAAAAATAATAAGCATATATTTTTATTCCCTCCAGATTTAAACACATTTCAAACATCACATATTTCAACAGCATTTGAATCTAAAACAAGTCAAAATATTTAACACAAGTATAATAATATTCACAAGTACAATATTTTTACATCAAAAGTCAATTTACATTACAAGCCAATATTGCTAAGAGTCTTTCCTCTCCCACTCACAAAGCCTCAGATGGCTAGCCAATTCGCCTCCGAGATCAAAGAATCTGCCACTCTTGTGTTCGTGCATAACGAACCGACATATGTCATGTTGCACGTTTTAGATATCTTCGTATGTGAGACAGGTATTGGTACGTTCGATCATACGTGCCTGAAATGAAAACACATCAAAAAGAGTTAAAACACTACTAACAACGGAAACATAATCAAATTAGAATGCGCAAGTGCAATGATGACTTACATTTTCGGGGTTTGTTTTGTACCTCACGTTTACCCTAATAAACTCGCAAACATAATATCCACAAAGAACGGTATCAAAATCTTGCTTGTGGCACTTAAAAAAAATACAACGTATTCGTTAGTTCAATAAGACATTTTGTCATAAATAGTGAGATAGAAGTATTAGAGGTGTGTTATTACTGAAAAATGTGTATGAACGGCCATCACATCCGGCTTGGCTGTATCGTGTATCCCATCTTTCGTTACGTACCACTTGTAGGTCATATTCGAATGCCAATAAGTAATTATCAATTCATAAATGATTTTTAAGAATTTTATGTATAGGGATTGTCTTTACCTCTGTATAATATCGATAAGATCTTAGTAGGATTTTTTGGGAGATCGGCTGAGTCTAGGACCACTAGTCTGCTCGACTTCGGTATCAACATTATACAAATAAAGTGGTCGCTACATGAATCTTTATGTTATGTTCTTGATCGACTAATTAAGTTGAATATTTATATTAGGTTCTTGACGTATCACACTTACTTAAAGTTATAGGGAGTTATAATGTAATCCTTACCTTGCATTTCTAGCATATCCCTTCATATGTAGTTTGATATTTCAAACTTGCGTGTTTTGGTCAATTCTCTTATGACCATTGCTTTCTCCTTGTTACTCTTTCCTTTAATTTGAGGGTCATCAGTCCTTAACTTCACGACCAAGTTAGGCTGAGAAATTCGTTACGGATTAATGAATCTGATCGGTAACTTCAACTTTTTCGCATTGTTAAATTGCATCCTACAGAACAAGTCACTAGTCATTAGCTTCTATAGCATACATTGGTAGATATATGAATGTAGTGGTAGATTGTAGGCACTTACATGCACCACACGCTAATGAGATTGATGTCGAGTTTGTCACGGCGGAACAAAGTGTGATGTCCTTAAAATCCGCCATGAGATAGGAGTCTCTGCTTAGATAAACGTTAGTGGGGACATAAGTAATGATTATGGAGAACCCCACGCGACATGCCCTCATGTACTATTTGTGGAATCTCCTCATCTCCCATGAATCTTTTTGAAGTTGAAACAATGGAAGAAATGGCTTGCAATTCTCATATTTCTCAGGAACATCCGGTGTTAACAAGAAATCCAACTGAGGGGTACTTTGTGTTTTGCCGGTTTTTTTTTCACGAGATCGCCCTTCGCTGGAGATTCCAGAGCGGATGATTCTTTTGCTTTTGAGGACAGAAGCCACCTCTTCTCCGGTGATGTTAGAGTCTTTTCGTATGGGGTAACCATGATAGGGACTTTTCGATGCTTAGGTGAATGTGCTAGAGGCGTAGACGCTGGAGGCGGAGGTGCCGGAGTCGCAGACGGTGAAGCATGATGCGAAGATGCCTGAGGTGGAGATACTGGGCGCGGGAGCAAAAATGCCTGAGGTGGAGAGACTTGGCTCTGGGTCGGAGGTCCCTGAGGAGAAGAGGGTTGACTCTGAGACGGAGGTGCCTAAGACAGAGATGCTGAACGCAGAAACGATTGTGATGCTGACGCTGAGGATTGTGACCGATGACAACTAAAGGTGATATCCCGTCTGAGCTCAATAGAGTTTGCAACGAGCTAGTAGCAATCCATAATCCTAGCATCACCTCGTGCAGATGCGGTCACCATTCACCAAGTCATCAGATCAAGAATCTGAAACATGAGATGTGAGCTGAGGTAGGTAGGTGATCATTGGACCGCTACGAATCGAGAGCAAGCACCGTTTCTCGCAGAGGTTCTTGTCACCGACCGCAGAAACAGTGGCCGTCCGTCCGTCCGTCTGGTTCTTGGGCATGGATGTCCACTGCCTTCGGCGCCGGCCTCTTGTTGGGCACCGGCATTGGCGTTAGCTAGCTTTGGCCTCTTTTGCACACTGTGCAGGCAGTGTCTCTTTAGTTTGCTTTATCTTTTGCTGCTGCTGCTATCGAGTCACGCACTTTGAGGATTGCGTGCTGATTGAATCGTGGTCTTGTATGCGACAGCCAAGTCTGCTGATTTGCTACATGCGAAACAAGTATTATTCCCTCCGCGATATTTTTTTGGCCTTTTAGTCTCGTCCTCCTTATTCCCAATCCGATGCGATCAGATCACCGTACTCCAAGGAGGACGAGGCTAACTTGGTGGGCATGGCAGCAGGCAGTGCTGCATCGCATCGGGTTGGGATTTGAGTCCCGTGTATGATAGTACGTTTTCGCCGGTCCATCTACAGCCACCTCCTGTTATAGCACGGAGCGTAATTTCGTGGGAAATGTTGGGGTATTTTTTGGGGGTAGAGAGGACTCCCACAAGAATCTCTGGCGAAACTCCATCGATTTTTATTTATATATTTTGAGTTTACAAAATTATAAAATTATGTGTCTATTTTAGAAAATTATAAAAATAGATGCCTATAGCTGGTTTAGTGGGCAACAAATAAAAATCACTCATCCAACAGACAATATATTTAAAAATCATAAAAATACCGCGTTCTAATTCTCTTAAAATTCAAAATACTATCGAAATAATCATAAAAATTTCTAAAAAGATATGTGGTGTAGATGATGTTATCATCTAGTGTTCCAAAAAATTTGGCCAAAAATATGACTTCAAAAATGAGATGCCAAAAAAATTTAGGTATTCTGAAATTTCTCTTTTTTTGTTTCATTGTATAAGTAATTATTTGAGATATTTTTTTTTAGTGCTAGATTATAGCACCCTCCATATCACATTGTTTTAGAATTATTTACGACTATTTCGATAGTGTTTTGAAAGTTGACAACATTTTTAAATTTATCAACCATCCACTAGACAATAAGTTTAAAAATCATTAAAATGTTGCCCCTTTATTGGGCAATAAGGATCTTTCGTCTATCCATATGACACGAGGTGAGCCTGATCGAGCAGTATTTTAAAGGATAGTAATATGAGTTTTTTTTTATTTTTATATTTTTTGATTAAAAAACTAAATAAATAGATTCCTCGGATCAATATTCGCAAAACTAGACGTCTGCCACCCTCTTAAAGGGTTGCAGCCCTCTAACATGGCGGCAGGACTCCTTACCACCCCTGAGAGGGCGAGTCAGCTAACCACCCCCTGAGAGGGCGGCAAGGGGCCTAACCGCCTTCTCAGAGGACGGGTAGGGGCAACCCGCGCGCTCGCCACCTAACCGGCCCTTTGCCGCCCTCTCAAGGGGCGGTTAGGAGCCAGCCCCGCGCCCCCTCCCCTCCACCCTTCTCTATATAAACCGTGAAATTGAGAAAAAATACTCATTTTATTTCAAAAAAAGAGAAAGGTAGAGAAGAATAGAGGAGAGGAGAGGAGAGGAGAGGAGAGGAATACAGCGCGGCGAAGCTCTACTGTTTTCGATCGGCGGATTTGAAGAGCATTTTCTTTTATACTCATATTGTTGTTAGTAAGTAAAGTAGTACTGTATGACCTAGGGTTTAGCATTGTATGACCTAGAATTTAGGGTTTAGAAAATGCTATATTTAGTAGTATATTATCAATATTAATTACGATATGGTAGGATAGCCATTAAATATATAGTAGTATTTTTAGTATGGTAGTTTCGAATATCTAGATTGTACAGAGTAATAATGGTAGGTTAGTTTATTTAGGGGCATTATTGAAGAACCTATTGTTATGCAGTAATCGGTGTCGGTAATTTTTTTAGTTCCGATAATCAGAAATATAGTTTGCCAGTCTTAACATTGAATATATTTGCGGATGTTTCCAGGGATGACAGATAAATTATATTTTCAGATATATTATGGTGAAGGTCAAATTAGTTATGGTTATAACGGTGTAGATCTCTCTGGGTTTCATCATGTCGTCAAGGATCTTAGTAAAGCCAATGTGAGGACCATTGTGGGTGTGTGAAAGTGGCTGATGAGGTATTTTCAACTGGATCCACAGCAACATGATCTTAAGCTGAAAGTTGTCCTCAGCCGTGCTAGTCAGGGCTACTTTGGCGAGCTCGTCCCGATCGATGCGACATCTACTTAGAGGCAGTATGTAGATATATCATGTGGATGTGGGCTCCCTCTGATTTTGTTAGCTGAGGCGTATCAGAAGGATCCAACAGAGATAAACTCTGCAGAAGCAGTAGCGGGAACAAGTCAGACAGTGGTAGATGAATCGAACCCGGTAAATGTCGGGGCCAGGCAAGATGTTAGGGATATTCCTGAGATGCAACCTATGGATGTAGCTGATGAGGGGGAGCACATGCCTAGCATAACTGAAGAGATGAAGTTGGAGGATCAAGAGCTGGAGGAAGCCGTTGCCGATGAGGATTCATCCGACGAGGAGGGAAATGCTCCTGTTCCTGCAGAGTTGAGGAATTAGGAATTTTCAAAGCTGGTGGTTAGTGAGGCTGATCGAACACAGTGGGAGTATCATGAGAACGAGGTGTCTCAGGATGCTATGTACCCTACAAAGGAGTCTGTTATTGATGTAGTTAAATTCTGGTCGCTGTCTCTTCGGAGGCAGTTCAAGGTTGCTAAGTTGAGTAAAAGGGAGTACGATGTGAAGTGTTTGGTGGCTGAATGTCCTTGGCGGGTGCACACATTCACGAGAAAATGGGTAGACTACTGGTTGTGCTCAATAGTCAGGGAGCATAATTGTCATATTGAGGAAATAGAGTTTGCCTACCGGAACCTATCATCTACTTTTATTGTCAATGTTATGTATGGGGAGATTGTGGATAACCTGAAGTATGAGCCACGATCAATAATCCATGCTATTGAACAAATGTTCCAGTATACAATAAACTATGCGAAGGCATGGAGGGCGAAACAGAAGGCTATTGAGATGAGGTTCGGGACATATGAAGATTCATATCACAATCTACCTCGTCAATTAGCAACAATATGTGGAAGAAACACAGGAAGTTACTATGACATCAAGCATTACCCCTCGACTGATGTGGAGTACAGCAGGAAACGAGTATTGCAGTGTGCTTTCTTTGCATTTGCGGCAACCATCAAAGCATTTCGGTATTGTCGACCCATCATTTGTCTGGATGAGACATTCCTCACTGGAAAGTATAAAGGACAGATATTGTCTGCAATTGGGGTCAACGATAATAACCAAGTCCTGCCACTGGGGTTTGCCTTCTTGGAGAGTGAGAACGGGGATAGCTGGTATTGGTTCCTTGAGCGGGTAAAGCATGCTATTGTTCTGGACCGGCTAGATATGTGTTTGATTCATGATAGACATGCAGGGTTGTTGCAGGCTTTGCTGGATATGCAATATGAGAGTGTTCGACAAGGTGTTGTAGCAAAGTGGCCCGACTTGAAGAGCAGGTGGTGCATGCGCCATATGGGTGCGAACTTTTATAGACAGTTCAAAAATGATGACTTGATGAAGCTTTTCAAGAAATTGTACAATAAAAACCAGCAAAGAAAGTTCAATGCCCTATGAGAAAGAGTGAACAAACTAACTATGAAACAGACAGCTAATGTAGCAGCCACAGGTGATGAACTGATAGCTTTTGGATCTCTCCCAACAGATACTCCTCAGATAGTAAGGAGGTCAGGGTCAGCTATTAGGAACTTTTCACAGTGGATACATAATGAGCCAAATGATGGGGCAAGGTATGGGATAATGACAACAAATCTTGCTGAAGTTTATAACTGAGTCATGCGAGGTATGAGGTCCCTCCCACTCGTTGGAATTGTAGAAGGTATTATGCATGAGACTTGCAAATACTTCATTGATCGGTACGCAGCTGCTTCCAAGGTAATGGAAGATAACCATATTGCTTATGGACGAATGCTATGTGAGTATATGGAGAAGGCCACAAAGAAGGTACACATGCATCACGCTAATCAAGAGGGGACCGCAGAGCACAGGTTCAGTGTCCTGTGCTGAGATAAGGGTCGTAGGGGTGGAAGACGTGAGCGACATGTGTAAGAGTGCGTGCTTAGAAGTGGGACATGCATTTGCACGTGCCAGAAGCCACAATTGCTTCACAGGCCTTGTACACATGTCATAGCTGTGTGTGCGGAGCACAATATGCTTCCCAGGCAGTATGTTTCAATGTACTTCATGAAGGATCAGATACTGAACACCTAGAATCATGAGCTGTATCATTACGACATTGTTGATACATTTACAAGTAATCCAGGCCCTTCACGAATCTATGTGCCTGATTTGGAAAAGATAAAGAACACACCGGGACGTCGATAAACTCGCCAGATTCGCAACGATATGGATGAATCTGAGTTGGGTTCAAGGGTCAAGCAATACAGCTAGTGCAATGAAACAGGTCACGCGTACAAGTATTGTCCTAAAAATGCACATGTTGTGTAGGTGAGTACATGACCGTGGTGTAGTGTGAATGTATTTAGCGTACCTTGATGTTATATCTGTACGGTAATTGTCTTAGTTCTCTCTGTTGCATTTTAACCTTACATTTGTACGTACATGTCGCAATATATTCATGTAACTTTTCATACGTGTACGTAATATGCAGTTTTGTTCACGTAACTATATACATATTTTCATGTAACAGACTGTACGTATTATTCATATATATGTAGTTGCAATGTAAATTTCGATTCAATATATATTCTTCTTGTCTACATGTTGCAATATATTAATGTACATGTGGTTTTAATGCACATATGATGCACCCTCCGACCCCCGAGCTTCTTGACCCTGCAGTGGACAGGAGACACCGCAGCTTCTTGTCCGCCGTGCACCAGACGGAGTTAGGGGTATTCTGACCACGTGGCCCTGGAGAGCTACTTATGATCCACGATCGGTGGAAGCACCGGTATGTCGCTATTTACATACGCATGTATCGATTCATTTATGTATTGCATCCCCTAATTTATTTATATTCCCAATGGTGCAGGTTGGCAGCATCGGGACTCCTACCGCTTTGTCGTTTGGTGGAGGCTCGAGCGACGGAGAACCCTGAGGCAGCGGCGAGACGATTCTATTTTGACTGCTCGCTGATAGTAGCCCTGGTTGACCGATGGAGGCCTGAGATACATACTTTCCACCTCCCATGCGGAGAGATGACTCCGACGTTGCAGGACGTAGCCTACCTGTTAGGCTTACCTTGTGCAGGAGCTACCGTTGGAGTCATCGACATGGATGCTTACTGGACGAACGTCATGCATCAGCGCTTCGGCCCGGTTCAGCGGATAGACACCGGGAGTACGAGCAACAGCAAGAGGAACTACGCCTAAAGCGGCAGGAAGAAGAGCGCATGAGGAAGGCAACACAGGATCATACCGCGGTTTAGGCCCACGAATCTGAGAGGCAGGAAGCGGGAGAGGGCCCGTCGCGCTATGGCGGCAGGTCCCGATGCCCTGTGAAAGGGCAAATATCCTAGATGCACTCAGTAGAGAGTATCTAATGTAACTCGATATATTTCCACTCCCTAAGACATGTTATGATTAGGAGCAGCGCACTATTAAGTAGGTCTTTGTGCGAACCGTACATGCCACCTTTTTTTTTTTTGTTATCGTGTCTTCGTGGTTACAGTCTCATGTAATATTTTCCACCATATGTATAATCTTATGTTTGTCGCCATTTGTAATCTCATTGCCGCGTAATATGCTGCGAGTGCTTCACATATATAATTTGTTCAAAAATATTGATTTTGTATCATCCTAACAATACGTAAACTACTCTAAAATATCGTTTCCCCATTATGCCGTATTGACCACTTTTTAACCATTTTAATTCCAAATTTTGCAACATATCAATTTCAAATATTTTGCAACATTTAAAAAAAATATCCTACCCGCCTCCTGAGAGGGCGGTTGGAATCTATCGCCCCTACCCGCCCTTAAGAGGGCGGTTAGCCCACCCGCCCTCTCAGAGGGCTGTAAGGAATCCTTATCGCCTTTTGAGAGGGCTACAGCCCTTTCAGTGGACGGCAAATGCCTAATTTTACAAATATTACCTAAAAATTTATTTATTTAAATTTTTAATTGAAAAAAATAAATAAAAAAACTCATAGTAATATCAGGTGCCACATGGACCTGATGTCCATCCAAACGGCTACAGAAGTAGGGAGGCCGCTCATGGACCGATGATCAAACCAACTATAGGCCACGGTTAGGCCTGGTGTAGCCCAGCACGCCACGGCCTGGTCGAGAGCGCGGAGCGAAACAGCGGCACGGGCCGTACACGGTCCAGCAGAAAACGGTGACACTGCCGCACGTAGCTAGACGCCTGCCGGGCCCGGGTTCGAGGCGTAGCCCCGCTGTGCGGCCCACCAAGCGGACACGACACGGCGTGATGTGTGGGCCGAAGTGGGATTGAAACTAGACATGCCTGATTGCTCATCTGTGTGACAGTTTGCATTTCCCATACTCACCATCTCACCACCGTATCGAGAAGGAAGGAAAGTAATTGCTATATACCTACCGGGAAGCACGGCAATGAATGATCAAAAGAGCAAATACGTACTGTATGTTTTTTAAAGATCAAAGATACAAAAACGTAGTACGGGGGCACATTTTTCGCCCCTTTTACGTCTCTTTTATTACTCTCCTCCCATCCAATTAAAAAATATTTAAAATTATTCATTTTTGCTATCCACCCTCTTACTCCATTTTATCTGTCTCGTTACCAGCTACGGATATAAAATTCATTTTATAATAAAAATAAATAAATATATTGAGAGAGAAATTAATAATAATCTATTTCTCTTTTTTTAACTATGACATCACTATCGATATATTCGTTCGATAACATCACATAACTTCATATCTTAAATTTATACTTAATATTACTATATCTAACATTTATATTTTCGTTACAAACCATAAACACTTAGCTATATTTTTTTACTTGTATCATGCATCTCGGAGTACCCGGCACCTAGCTTCACGTACCATCGTCCGGTATCACCTACATGCCGACGCCGTGAGATCACACGCCGAGTTCAACAGGCGAACCGCCCCAACGAGCAACTCTGCACTGTGCATGAGGTTCTGATCGTACAGCATAGATAGCAGGATTTATACGGACAACTGCGTGAAGTGTGATGCTGAAATGCCAGCCAGAAAGAATGGATTGCCACCGGCAGCAGCTCGTGCCTCCATAAACAATGGTGTAGCTAGCTCAGCTCAGTTCTGTTCTTCTACTTTGCACTGTCTCGCCGGAAGTTCTCCTCCGAGAGGAGCGACGTGACGAGGCTCTGCAGCCGCGCGGCCCCGGGACCGGGCCGCCGGAACGCCGCGTTCCCAACAGCCGAGCAGGGGTCGCCGTTGTCCCGCTTCCCACCGGCGCACCAGCCTCGGGGAGCGACCATATCGGCCCCGCGAGAGGATGTCCGCGTCGATCCTATCCGGCACCGGGTGAAAGTAAATTTTATAGAATTTTGTCTAGAAAAATTCTTGTAAAATCTAATTCATACTATATATCTTGTGATTTAATGATGGAGTTGAAAAGTAGAGATAGTGAGTGGACACGTGAGTGCATATGTACAAAACAATTATCAAATGAAAAGAAATGGATTATTCAAATAAGAAAGATGTTCATTTGGTAGCCACCTAAATGGGCTATTCAAATAAGAAAGTTGTTCTTTGATAGCAGCACATCTTACACAACCTATTGGCTTTTCAAGAGAAAGAACTGAGCAGGATGTTGTCAACCTTCTCTGTTACAAAAGAGAGCAAGAAGCTATGACATGTAAAACCGTTACTATATATAGAAGGAACAAAACAAGTTTCTCATACATCTGATGTAAAAGATGGCTGCTGTTGTCTGATATTCCAGACGTCTTTTTCCAAAAAAAAAAAAAAATGTCTCGTTGGTTGTGGATCAGTAGTGACTGCCCTACTATTCTGCTGTTTTTTCTTTGATGTTGCTATTCTGTCTTGGTGCTTTTTAGAATATATCATCTCATCCAACATATGAACTAGTATAATTTCTTGGGTCAAGGAAGTCGTGCTAGAAACAACGTAATATTGTAACTGAGGATATTTCTCCACGGGTGATATTGTAGTTAAATGAAGCCAACAATATCTCCCTGAACAATTAGTGTTGGCAAAACTAAGGCAACAAGTAAAGGACCACTAGAAAAAAGAAAAGAAAATAAAGACGTGGCCTCCATTCACCAGGTGCAGACTAGTTTTGGTTATTGGGGGATATGCAAAATCACATTAAAATTTAGGATAGCCTGCTATTCTACCCGTGGAAAAATATGGATTCATGTGTTTCAATATAATCTGATTTGCAAAAAAACACATGGTCTTCGTCCTCTTGGAGTAAAGGACTACAAGATCAAGCAATCCAGTTGGGAAGATTGTGATGCTCAACCCTTTGCACTACTATCTATCACCAAGGCTCAAAACTAAAACTGCAAAAAACCTGAAAGAAATACTGTGTGTGCAACTTGGCATGATTGGCATTCCTTTTCGATAATCCAACGAGTGTTTTATGGTAACTACCAGCTAGCTTATGGCGATTCTGCACTTAAACTCCACCCTGTTTTATGATAGAGAAAAACTACCACGGAATCCTTCCATAGTCACCCCGGTGACCATAGTCTCCAAAGGGGCATAGGCTGTAAGCTATTGTCCGAAATGTTGCAATCATTTAGTAAGGTGCTTCTATTCTATCACCAAGAGCGAAACAAAGACGGAACCAATTTAGTGACGGAGATAGGATTTAAAGAATGGGTATTTGAAGTTATTAATTTTTTTAATGTAAATACTAATTTATGCATCATGCGATAGCGCAAAAGAAACTTTTTCGTAAAACTTAGCTTTTAGCGCGAGAAGCTATTTTAATTAAATCTAATATAATACACTATAAGATAGGTGCACGGTAGCGTGAAGTAACATTTCCGTACCCACTTATTGTCCAATACAAAACGAAAGGTAGGTGAAATGAACTACACTAATACATATGAAACATTTATAATTTGATCTAGTTCACCAAGACAAGAGTTAGAAGATCAAATTCATTTGAATAATTTTCAAAAGTTGACCATCACTACGTGAAAAAAGCTCTTCTATGACGGGTGGTAACTGTCATAGGTGACGGGTCTAGTATCCGTTATTTTGAACGTGTCACTGATGACTAGTCATTGGTTACGGGTTATGATCAATCACCAATGACCACATCAGTGACAGATCATAATGGTGACCCATCAATTATAATTCGTCATAAGTGAAGGGTCATAATCTTGACCTATCACTAATATCTGACGAATATTTTTTGTATTTTTTAGACATGAAAAAGTAAAAAAAAATTCATCCGCGCCATCCTAACGCAGGGGTCATCATCACTCGCCACGGGTTACTTACTATTTTTCACACTGTTTTTATACTCTGCGTTTTGTGAGAATTGAACCCGCAACCTCCCCCTACACGCATAGCCCCCTTACCACCACAACCTCACATGTGTTTTGATGAAGTTGGAAAATTTATCCTTTTAAACTTTTTTTTTTCCAAATATCTTAAGTGACGAGTCATTACCGTTACCCGTTACTAATGGCTGTACAACAGTCATGGGTTGTAATCTTGACCTGTCACCAATGACTAGTTTTGTCAATAGGTGATCCGGAGTGTCTTCGGTACAATAGGTATAACTTTTGCATACGGACTCTGATTTCAATATTTTTTTTTACTCTATGGACATCTCAAAAAAAGTTACATCCCTCCCCCCAAATTTGTCGGGTTTTGCAATTTTTTTAAGGCCAAATTTGGATTGGAAGATTGAATTCTCGCCCCTGAAGTTTTTGCACCATTTTCAGAACAGACGTTTGTGTCTATAGTCGTCATTACTTACGACAAACTTGAGCAAAAATGTACCATAGTTCCTATTCTAGTGCTCCTGAGGTGAGAAAAAAGAAGAAAAAAATAAAAAATATTTATGCCTACTACGCCGTTGTACCCTACACCAATTTTGTTCAACGTGTGAATGGAAATTCATGAAATATGCTAAATATAAGTTGTAATTTGTTGATATATTTTTCTGTAAATATTTGTAGTCTCATACCTCTTTGGTTTGAATCTTAGCTATAGCATGGTTATAATTTTAGTGTTTACATTTGTGCTTTTATGCGTAAATGTTCAACTATAGTAGGGTTGTAATATTTTTGTATAATATCTTTTCAGATCTGCACAATACGTTTAATTTTTAGTTGGACAAATTAAGTAAGAAAAGACAGTACCTGACCAACTCTAATAACAGAGCTGAGTCATCAGTGACGGGTCATAATATGATCCGTCTGTTATGAGTTGTCATTAGTGACGGGTTGTAACATCACTACAACTAGACCAGGGAGACCCGTCACTTATGACTATTATAAGTGACGGGTCATAACGTGACTCGTCACTGATAACTAGCATATGATGACCCGTCACTAATAAGTTAGTTATTAGTGATGTGTCACAACTTCACACATCAATAATATCATTAGTGACAGGTAACTTTACTTGTCACTGATGACCTATCATAAGTGACGGCTCATAGTTCGATCTCGACCCGAGGCTACATAAGTGATGGGTCTTAACAAGACACATCACTTATGACTCTTAAGTGACGGGTCCTGGTGAACCGTCACTTATGTAGTGTTTCGTTTGTCTAATTTTCACATAGTGCATAATGCTTATACTATTTTTTACACCATCATAACAACATCAAAAGAAGTGAGATAGATAATTATTTGCTTTCAAAAAAGGAAATAGAGGATTATAAAATTTAGAACTTATCGTGGTGGTGAAAAATTGGGGAATGGAATAATAGACATGAGGTACGGGGTGGTGTGGGACTTTTTATGTCTAGTGGCGAGACGTCGCTCCATCACGGGCGTGATGGCTCTAGCACTGGCGTGGGCAACGAGTGCAATAGTGCATGACCGCTGGGGCAGTCGCCGTTGCCTCCTCACCACTAAAGCTGCTATATGCTATATGGGCTACCTGCTGAGTGATCGAGGCTTAGCGTGACGGCGGCTTACCTGCTCTCAACTTTGATCTCTCAAGTCTTAAGCTAGAGTGCTTATTTGGGCTAATGGGTTGGCAAAGTGAGAAGATAAAAAATAGAGCTACGAATGATAAAGTGGCCTGAGTAGGGGCAGTTGGATATAGGGTGGGTGCTTCTCGTGTGGGAGGATTTTTATCGTCTGTTAGAGCTCAAAACTGATAGCAAACATGTCAAAACACTTGCCAACTACTCCCTCCGATCATAAATACATGTTACTTTGATCAAGATCTGGTCAAATTTTTAAAACTTTGATCATCAATAGCTTTCAAAATATTTAGTTTGAAAACATAAAAATCACACATATAGATTTCTCTTGAAAAATAGTTTCATAATATTATATTTTTATTATATGTTATAATTATATTCTAATAGAAAACAATGGTCAAAGTTGCACGTGAAAGACAGTGAAAAGTAAAAAATGTCATGTATTTTTGGCTGGAGAGAGTATCATCTATATGAAATATATACTATATGTATCAAAAAAATATTTCCAAAAATAAGGGACTAACTATCTGCCTGTCGATAGATTTTCTAACAAAAAATCTATCAGATTTTGAACCAATAGCAAGCTGCCACATCAGACAAAAAAACTAACAGATAGAAAAGGGAAAAATCTATCAGATTTGTAGAAAAACATTGTAACGGGTACAGAAGAAACTCGTCACCCAATAACCCATCACAATATAGCGGGCCTTGCCCTATTTTGTTCACTGCTAACCTGACTTTGATACAGACAGGTCCAAGTAAATACAGACAGAAGTCTAGTAAAAAAAGAAAACTAAAACACAATCAGGGCCAGGCCCAGCAAAATTCATTAAAAGACAATTAACCGAAGAGGATCATGAAAGACACGCAACCGCTGCGAGATTTCTCAGATCCAGAAGAAGAAACAGAAGAGGAGCGTCGTCATGGTGACCCAAGAAGAGGAAGATGTTCCAAATGTCATCTTGATAGAATTCATCCACCAGCTTCGCGTGAAACCTCCAAAGCTCCATGAATTTCATCACAAAAATGCCACAATCAACACTTAAAAAATTATAAAAATGATGTCAAGGATAACCAATATTAAACATCTCAAAATGCACCAAGGGATTCAGGATTATAATCGAAAAATTTGAAACACTCACATATTATTTTGTTTTGGTACATAAGGATAATTAATCTTGAACCTCTCAAAATGCATTTCAGCACAAAGAAACTCATGCCACATATGTTAGAACCTTGGTATCTTCAAAATGAACATTAAAAAACAAAGAAATATAAAGAACAATAGAAACAAATACATAAAAATAAACACAAACACAAACAAAGATAATAAAAGAGAAATAGATAGAGAGAGAGATATTCAGAGATAGAGAAAGAGAATAAATAAATGTAGATATACATAAAGAGAGATATGAAAATAGTCAGATATTCACAGATAATAAGAGAGAGAAAGAGAAAGAGAAATAGAGAGATATACTAACAGAAACACACACACACATACACAGAGAGACAGAGATAGATGAAGATAGATAGAGATACTTATAGAGATATACAGATAATACAAAAAAAGAGAAATAGAAAAGACAAGAGAGAGAGAAAGAGACAAAGACATAAATAAAGATAGATATAAAGAGATGATCAAATATACTTATATAGATACTTATACAGATACTTAAAAAAAAGAGACAACGAGGTACAAAGATAAGAGAGAAAGAAAGAGATAAAGATACATAAATAAAGAAAAATAGAGAGAGAGGGAGAGAGAGAAATAGAGATGAAAGAAATAAATATACATACATAAACAGACATGTTACATAGATAGAGAGAGCAAATAAATAGCTACATAGTCATACATAGAGATAGAAGAGATATACAGAGAAACAAAAACACATAGAGAAAGAGGGAGAAACAGAGAGAGATAAAAATATAAACAAAAACATATAGAGAGAAGAAATCGATAGAGACGCAGATAGAGATAAAAAGAGATAGAAATACATAAACACAAGGAGCAGACTAGACAATGCTCTCTGATAGAGAGAGATGGAGATAAGAGAAACATAAACAAAACAAATGAAGAAATAGAGAGAGATAGAGAGAAGAGAGAGATATGTTACATAGATAGAGAGGAAAGATACATACATAAAGAAAAACAGATAGAAAAATAGAGAGAACAAAGAAATAAAGATACATACATACTCTTTATTTTCTAAAAAAACACAAAATGATGTAATTGAACTAAATATCTACTTACTAATCATACAAGTAGGGCAACAAACAAAAAGAAGATAAAAACCAATACCTCTTTCTTGTAGAAATAAAAAACAGCATCATCCAGATTGTGGTTATTGGTAGTATTTCCCCTATATATAAATGATAAATGTATAATGTCATAAAAATGGTATAATAAGAACAAACAAGAAAAGGAGGAGAGAAAAAAATACATACCTCATTAAAATCTGGGAGGTTGTGAGGACAATCAACACAATTTACATCATCATTTAGATTGAATTTAGAGCAGCCAGGAGCCATCTTCAAACAAAACAGACAAAGATTACATATATTGTCCAATATAATAGCAAATAAGCAAAAATACTATCCTATTACATAGCCATGTGCACACACAATGCAGCCCCTAAAAACATAAAATCTAAAACTTCCAGAACAAGGACCCTATCAAAAAGCAGCCAAAGGACATACACCGAAGTGCCAGAAACAGGATAACAAGCACAGTCATAATAGCTTGCCCATTTTAATCTATTTCCAAAAAATATGAAATTGAAATAACATCATACTCAAAAATACATAATAAAAATTTATAACAGCAGAAACATAGTCACAGGGCCACCCATTTTCAAGGTCCTACTATTTCTCCTAGCAAAAAGGAGAGGGTCATGCGGGAGGACAATTTGGCACTATAGAACAGATAAGGAAAAGCAAATAAAAAAAATTCCTAACATCAGACCAGACTCAGGAAATGCCCCTAACATGAAAAACAACAGTAGGAGGCCAAATTTTTACCATCAAACAATTATGCCAAGTTGTTAAATAAAAAAGGAAAATAGCTTTTTTGTGGAACTTCTAAACTTTTGGGTGATACTATTAAATACAACACAACAAAGATAATGTTCAAGATTTTGGTGTTTATATGTTATCTTTTTGTTTATGTTTGTGAGTAGATACAAACATTTCATAGGAGCTAGAAGGACTGCAGGATCAAGACTTTGAAGACCCAACTGAGTACAGTAAAGGCAAGTTATGTTCTTGAACATATTTATCATGTTTTTTAAAATATTTTGTTTTACAAACATGCATGTTAATAATTTGTCAAGAATCCCGAGAGTTAGTCTTTATACTGGTTTTTTCCTTATCATCCTTGTCACCAGGTTACGGTTTGGTTTTGTGTTATGGAAGGGTGGATAGTGCCTAGCCTTTCTTTGGGATGGTGATTATGATAATGGCTCTACGAAACTTGATAGTGGTCCTATGCAATAATGATAAAAAATGATGGTATATTTTTTTTAGCAACATGGTATAGGGATTTGAGCAATGGTTTGATGAGATTGGTACAGGTTGTATAATTGGGTTGTGGTAGTCTTGCTCAAATCTAAGAACCGATTCATGGAGTGATCTTTCTATTTAAATAATACAACCAAAAGCCTAAAATGGGATGGGCCTAGACAATTAATTTGTATACTCTCCGCATTGTGTAGACTATCTCATTGTGTGGAACAAAATGGTGTATTTCCTGGATGTTCCATTGGCGTAAGAGGGGGCTTCAGTTATTGAGGTGTATTCATGTGATGTTGAAACCTTAGCGGGTATGCACGTGCTAAGAGAGCATTGTAAAGGCTTGGTAGTGGTCAACTCGGTGCACACCTAGAAGTGTGTAATGTACTGACAGGAACCGGTAACAGAGTATGATCATAATTTGTGGGTAAAGTGTACGATACTTGTAGAGTGTAAAACTGATTAATTAGCCGTACACACAATTATGAGTGGCAAGAAAAATCTCACATGATTAGAACTTGATGGTATAGTCAGTTTGGTCAATCATGGTGGTGGGAACTATGGTTGAAGTGATGTTCAACTTTGGTGGTGGGAACCTTGGTTGAGGTGTTGGAAGATCGGTTAAGTCAAGATGGTTGGAATCTTGAGGTGGTCGGCTATTTATATTTATTTACTTAATTAATTACTAATTTTTAAATATTTTACTTGAATGTTGTTTTATGCAAAAGAGTCATATTGTCGTATTGTTGTCAAGCCTTCATGTGCATATTATTTTCTCACAACTTACTGAGTATGACATGTGCTCACTCTTGCTATCACAAAACACTCAGTTGGGGAAGGAATTGAAGAGTTCACTGAGGAAGGATCATTCTAAGATGCATTCTACGTCGATTGTGCCTGCAGTTTTATTTGGATCTTGACCTTCGAACATCACTTTTGTAAGATGTTTAATGACGATTAAGAGTGATATTGTAATGATATTCATCTATGAAGTTACTATATGTTGAGATTGATTCCTGAGCTCAACACATAGTTGAAATTGGTTAGTTCCTTTAACCGGTCTCAATAGAGGTGGTATTGGAGCTATATCGACCTAGATCATAACCTTAGATAGCATTGTTAGTCTTAAAAAGATGAAACTTGAAAACCTAAAAGCTATGCTCAAAGACTTCTTATCTTTCTCTTTTCCTAATGGTTTACTTTTCCCACCCTATGCGTAAACCTACAGATGGCATCGGATATTTATGAAGTTCACCACTCCAACGGATTGCGCAAATAGATTTTACCAATGATGCTTTGCTCTGTGCTCACAGACATGGGACACCAAAAGAAGCCGTTGTATGAGGGATCTAGGCAAGCCAATGGTACAGAGTGGAATGTAATCATCTTCATCTATGGAAGCTGCGCGCATGAGGGATAATTTAGAGTTGCGCAGACCTACTCGACGAAGATAAGATGGGCTAGCTTTGAAGAAGGCATACGAGACGCTTCATGCCAAGATCTCTACCATGTGTACCTGTACTATGGATCAGCCATCAAGGACTCATTGTACTGATACATCCCTGTTTGTAGCTCCATAAGCCCAGATACTTGAGTTTGATGCTACTGCAATGAAGAAAGCACAATGATCCAGATACAAGTTCAATTCACTGTCGTCTTAGATAGACTCTATGAAGGAGCTATGCTAGAGCTGAAGTCCGTCCACCACCATTTAGAAGATACTGAAGAGGAGAACATAGGACTTTGTCATCGCCTACGTGATGCTACCCCAACCTCACATCCAAGCAAAAGATCACGCTCCGAGCCTCTCAAGCTTAGGGCCAGAATACCCAAACATTGATTCAGATGGAGAACATGTAACCCCACCTGTATACCTGATAGAGAAACACCCATTAAGTTATAAGAGATCGATCAGTAGTGTTACTTAGGTCATTTTGGAGTTCTTGGTTTTCATGGATCTTATTGCCTATGTGTGTAAGATGTGAGTTGCAGAATCGCCCTTAGGCACAATGTCTGCATCCACATCTTAGAAGTAGGGTTTGAGGATATTAAGTAATTAATACAATAGGAGTTTTTTTAAAGTAAAACAAGTTTCTATAACATAGACTTTTCTTTACAACCTTGTGCTCTCCTCTTATCTATGTCATACCCCTACTAGATGGTCAACACCAGGAACAACCTCGGAAGAAGTGACAACCGTGCAACATACCCACCTCCACCATCCCTTCCGATGACTATGGAGCAACTTATGGCTATGTAAACCCATATTCTACAAGGGATTGCTTAAGTAATGGCCAATATGCAACAAGTTTCTCAGATTCAACCACCACCATAGCCTCAACACCATAACCAGTCCAAGTTGGGAGAGTTTATGAGAACTAAGTCACTCACGTTCTCCCACACCACTAAACCACTCACTGCAGATGATTGACTGAAGATAATTGAGAAGAACTTGTTGATCACCCAATATAATGACCATGAGAAGGTCCTATATGCTGCTCACCAACTCACTGGTCCTACTGCCGACTGGTGGGATGCCTTCTTGAATGCTTAGGAGGACCATGAGTCAGTCACTTGGGTGGAATTCAGAGCTTTTCGCCACCACCATGTACCAGCCGGCGCTATCACTATGATGAAGAAGGAATTCTGCAACTTGAAGTAGGGTTCCATGTCAGTGATTGAGTATGTGAACAAGTTTACCTAGCTTTCAGGGTATGCATCAGAGGATGTTGACAATGATGAGAAGAAGCAGGAACGTTTCTTGGATGAGCTAGTCTATGTTATGCAGGCTCAGTTAAGCACTCATGACCACCCAAACTTTCAACACTTGGTGAACAAGGCACTAGTGTTGGAAGACAATCGTCATATGCTTGGTGAAGAGCGCAAGAGAAAGATGGCTTCGCAAGGATACCACTCAGGCAACAACTCTTGTCCTCGCTTTGTGCCATAGCAAGGGCAGCAACAATAGTCATCCACTTAGTTCAGACCTCAAGCAACAACACCTCGTCCTGCATATCAGCAACTCCACTCCAACAATAACAACACACCAGCCCCAGCTAAGAACCCTAATCTTCAGGCTACAACTGGATGCCCATGTTTCAATTGTTAGGAAATTGGTCACTTTGCCAATTAGTCTCTCAAGAAGAGGCAGAATCAGACACCAATGCCATTCAATTTGAGCATATCAGTGAAAACTCCTGCTCCAAGTCAGAATCGCAACCAGTATCAAACACCTGCTCCACCTAACATAGCTCAGCAGAACAATATGAAGGGACGCGTGAACGATATCACCGCGGAAGAAGCTCAGGATGCACCCAACATTTTACTTTGTGTGTTCTTCATCAACTCAAACCCTGCATATGTTTTGTTTGGTTCTGGAGCTTCAGATTCATTTATTACATCCAAGTATGTGGCCAAGTATAGCCTGCTAGTAACAACTTTAAAACATAAGATGTTAATTAGCTTACCTGGTGGAGAAATGAGAGCTAGTTTCATCTGCCTTAAAGTAAACCTTAAATTAAGTGGGGTAGAATTCCTAGCCAAGCTCATCGTCCTAGAGTCAGATGGGATAAATGTGATCCTTGGAATGGATTGGCTAGCAAAGTTCAAAGGAGTGATAGAGTGTGCTAGAAGGATAGTCACCTTGGTTAACGGAGAAGGAGTTCAGGTAGAATTTGTGGTAGACACATCGTCAACAAAAGAATGCAAGTTTCTAGACATTTTCCCATGTGAATTTTTAAGTATGCCATCGGACCGAGACATTGAGTTTGTTATTGATCTTGTTCCTAGAACTGTACCTATAGCTCAAAGGGCATATAGGATGATTGCTAGTGACTTAGCCGAACTAAAGAAGTAGATTCAAGCGCTGTTAGAGAATGGTTATGTTCGCCCTAGTTCCTCACCTTGAGGAGCACATGTGCTTTTCGTGTAGAACAAAGATGAAGCCAAAGAATGTACATAGACTACAGAGCACTTAATGATGTCACCATCAAGAATAAGTATCTATTACCCAGGATTGAAGATTTGTTTGATCAACTTACTAGAGCTCATTTGTTCTCAAAGATATACTTAAGGTTAAAGGTGGCCAAGTGGGCTGGGCCAAATGGGCTCGCACAAGGCACGACCATTTCAGACCGGCCTAGGCATGGCATGACATGGCAGATAATGGGCTAGGCCCTCATAGCATGACAGCCTGGGCCATGCCTGGGCTGGATACATGGCACGACGGGCCGACACGGCACGACCCATTTAGGTTTTTTTTATTTTTGTAATATCTTATATAGTTTGTTTAGATCTAATATCATATAGGATATGTGGTGCAATGATAGTGTGCTTGACTCCCAAGCGGAAGGACGTGTGTTCAATTCCTGGCGAGGATGAGTTTTTTGTGATTTTTTCCAATTTTTCATGGCCTGATGGGCTAACGGGCCAAAAAAAGCCATCGGGCCTACCGTGCCACGGGCTAGCACGACATGACCCGATCTTAAGTTGGTTGTGCCTTGGCTAGAGCCACGGCACGTGGGCCAGCACGACACGACCCGTTTAGCTAACGGGCCTAGCCGGGTTGTGCCTAAACGAGCTGTGCCTAAATCGGCCCGCATCATGCTGGGTCGGGCCACCCATTTGGCCACCTCCGCTTAAGGTCAAGTTATCACAATCTAAAGATTCTGGAATCGGATATACCTAAGACAATTTTTGTTATCTGATATGGATTATATGAGTTTATAGTCATGTCGTTCGGTTTGATTAATGCATTGGCTTAATTCATGTACCTCATGAATAAGGTTTTTATGGAGTATTTGGATAAGTTCATGGTAGTTTTTATCGATGACATACTGGTTTACTCCAAGAGTGTAGAAGAACATGAGGATTACCTAAGGAAATTTATTGAGAAAACTCAGAGAACATCAGTTGTATGCTAAGTTCGATAAGTGTGAGTTCTAGCTAAAGGAAGTGTCATTTCTCAGACATATCCTATTTGCCGGAGAAGTCGCAGTGGATCCAAGTAAGGTGAAAGATGTGCTGAATTGGAAATCAATTACAAGTGTTACTGTAGTATGATGTTTGCCTTGTTTAGCCAGATACAATCATCGATTCATAGAAGGTTTCTCGAAGATAGCCAAGCCATTTACAGAGTTACTCAAGAAATAAAAGAAGTATGTATGGACTGTCGCTTGTGAGGCAAGTTTTAAGGAGATTAAGAAGAAGGTAACCACTACCCCAGTGCTAGTGTTACTGATATCCAAAAGAACCTTGACATATATTGTGATGCCTATCAACAAGGCTTGGATGTGTTTTGATGCAAGAAGGACAAGTTGTAGCTTATGCTTGTAGGCAATTAAGAACTCATGAGAAGAATTACCTAACCCGTGATTTGGAATTACAAGCTGTAGTACACGCTTTGAAGATATGGAGACACTATCTCATCGGTAAAAGATGTGAGATATATATGAATAATAAGAGCTTGAAGTATATATTCACGCAAACGGATCTTAACTTGAGACAATATAGATGGTTAGAGATGATCAAAGATTATGATGTGGGAATTCATTACCACCCTGGAAAGGCTAATGTAGTTGTAGATGCATTAAGTCAGAAAGCATATTGCAACATGACTATGTTACAAGAATCTCAACTAGCCTTATGAGAAGAATTGACTTAACCTAGGTTTTGTCGCGAATATGGAAGCTGTGTCTATGGAAGTGAAACCCACGTTGGATGAGAACATTTGAAAAGGACAGGTAGAAGACGAGAATATTATGGAGATCAATTATAATATCAAGGTAGGTAAGGCCTAAAAATTCTTGAAGGATGAGAAATACATTGTATGGTTTGGCAAGCGTATCTGTGCCAGACCGAATGAGATTAAGGAGATAATCCTAAAGGAAGCTAATGACTCAGTTTACTCCATTCATCTAGTTAGTACTAAGATGTGCCAGGATATGAAGGATCATTATTGGTGGCCTTGTCGAGTATGTAGTAGTTTGTGATATATGCCAGCATGTGCAAGCAGAACACCATAAACTAGCCGATTTGCTATAGCCTTTGAACATACCTGAATGGAAGTGGAAAGAAAATGGTAGTTAACCGATTTGCTATAGCCGATTTGCGTAACGCTGACAGTTAGCCGTCGTGACACTGTTAGTGCCACGTCAGCTTTTTTTTTTACTGACGTAGCAAGCCATGTAGGCAATTTTTGCTGAGTCAGCGTACCTAGTTAGCATTATTTTTCTTTTTAATTGTTATTGTTCGGATGACGTCATAAATCCTATATATTATGTAATAATCAGTTTTTTAGTACAAAATAATTCTAAAAATATGAATAGTTTAGAAAATAATTCTAATAATGTTTTAATGGTTTTATTTAATTCTCTTTAATACTTTTATATAGTTTAATAAATCAAATAATTCTAGAAAATTCCAAAAAAAATCCTAAAAAATCCCCAAAAAATAGATGACTCTGAAAAAAAATCTAGAAAATTCCTAGCAACATAATTTAATCTATAGATAATTTTTTTTGTCTTGTTTAAATCTTTTAAAAGTTATAACTTGTTAATCGTAGCTCCGTTTTGACCTGTTCTTTCGTCAGATTGTCCGAAAAAGTGTGATCTTGTGTGTGATGATGTTTGTTGTGTGATATTTAGTTCTTTTGGATATTGATGTTTATTTGTTGCCTTTTTTGCTTATGTTGGCGAGTAGACGCTAATGTTCCAGAGGAGCAAAAAGGATCGCATGATCAAGACTTTGAAGACCCAACTACGTAAAACGAAGGCAAGTTGTGTTCTTGAACATATTTATCCCAAATTTTTAAATATTTTGTTTTACAAACATGCATGCTAACAATTTATCAGGAATACCAAGAGTTAGGCTTTACCCTATGTTTTCCTTATCATCCTTGTCACCAGGGTTACAGTTTGGTTTTGGGTTATGGAAGGGTAGATGATTCTTAGCCTTCCTTTGGGATGGTGATCATGATAATGGCTCTACGTAACTTGATAATGATCCTATACAGCAATGATAAAAAATAATGGTATAATTTTTGTAGCAACATGTTATAGGAATTTGAGCAATGGTTTGATGAGACTGGTACAAGTTGTATAGTTGGGTTGTGGTAGTCTTACTCAAATCTAAGGGTCGGTTCGTGAAGTGATCTTTTCATGTAAATAATACAACCATAAGTCTGGAATGGGACGGACCGAACCAATTAATTTGCATAATCTTAGCATTGTGTAGACCATCTGGTTTGTGTGGAATGGAAGGGTCTACTTTTTGGATGTTCCATTGGTGCAAGAGGGGCCTTCCGCTGTTGAGATGTGTTCACGCAGCGGTGAAACCTTCGCATGCACATGCTGAGAGGGGTATTGTATAGGCTTGGTAGTGGTCAACTCGATACACACCTCGGAAGTGTGTAAGGTACTGACGGGTATCGGTAATAGAGTATGATCATGACTTGTAGGTAAAGTGTACGACCTCTGTAAAGTTTAAAATTGGTTAATCAGTCGTACTCATGGTTATGAGTGGCAAGAAAAACCTCACATGATTAGAACTTGATGGTATGATCGACTTGGTCAATCATGGTGGTGGGAACTATGATTGATGTGTTGTTCAACCTTGGTGGTGGAAACCTTGGTTGAGCTGTGAAAGGTTGGTTAAGTCAAGATGTTTGAAATCTTGAGGTGGTTGGTTATTTACAGTTATTTACTTAATTAATTACCGCTTTTCAAATGTTTTACTTAAATGTTATTTTATGCAAAAGATCCGTATTGTCGTATTATTGCCAAGCCTTCATATGTATATTATTTCCTCACAACTTGCTGAGTACGACATGTGCTCAGTCTTTGTGAGGAACCATCTAAATTGTATTCTAATTAATCATTAGTTGATCGTTTACACAATCACGACCATAATGATCAACCAGAATCCAATCCCAGTAGTCCCGGCAAGTGTTTTAAACCCAAGATCGGAACACGAGCCTTTACAACATGGTTCATCAAATCAAGGCACAATAAAGAGTGAGTAAAGAAATTATATTACAAGTCTTTATGTTATGATAGGTTTTCATCCATTAACAGAAATGAACACTAGGATGACAAAAGAACAGTCCTAGCCATTTAGAGATACTACGCAGCGAAATATATAGAGTCTATTACAACAGAAGATAGGTAGAGCCTTTTGCCCAGAGGTACCACTCCAAAACAAAATCACCGAGTAGGTGACACTACTCTCGCCCGTCGCAAACATCAGCGAGCGTGAAGTAACCGAACACTACCTCTTCCTCATCTGCACAGCAAAGCAACATGAGTACGAAGGTACTCGCAAGACTTAATCCATAATGGGTATATATAGTAACCCGACTCCAAGGATAATGCATTTGAATAATTTAGCAAGGAGTCGGTCACAATGTTAAGTGAGTTCATATGCAAAAGTAGAATTTAACTCAAATATGTGAGCATTTACACCTAACCAAAAGCAACATTCTATCGTAAGATCATTAACCCAATATAAAAGTAATTTGATCCAACTCGAAACATCATCAACCCTTATTAACCATTCCTCAGCAACCCATAACATCATTCCACATCGAAACTCTACGATTGATGCAAATAGACAGAAGCATACTCATAACCGAAAGCAAGACAATTCAAATTATTCTTACACCTTGCTGGAGGTACATCATTACCACGAAATGAGGACCATTCAGATTGTACGACCTGCTAAAGTCCACACAAGGGGGTACTCGTGACAACCTCTCCTAATAAGCTCTAATCGTTTGAACATGCGCCTATAGGTGCGGAGGTCATCTAGAACTACTCTCTGAGCAAAATAGATGCCTCTACAAACCTATTATGCCCACAACACCATATACTTGCATGCCAAAGGGTCACATATACATTCGTCCCATATACATGTTAAGTACAGAAAAGTGCCAAAGGTATTCATCTCATTCGTCCCATATACAGATACATGTTAAGTATGGAAAAGTGCTAAAGCCAATTGTAACAACGGACGGTGCTTAATCGATGCAAGCGGTCTATGGCATCCAGGTTCCTCCCCTGACCTACCCCTAGCACTGCTCACATCTCGTCTCATCCTCACAACACATAACCAACATCATCATTATCTTTGTGAACATTAATAAGCCATAAGCTCACGAACGATGGTCGAACCACTGCTCGACTTCTACTGGTGACCTATGAATTTCTAAGCATCTCGGATAACTTTTAAGTTAGACAACGATATGTTATACCTAGGTTACAAGGATAGAAAATATTAATAGTTCAAGGTAGGAAATGCTTCAACATAGGTTCTACCTACATAACCCGATATCGACTTGCTAATATGCACAACATACATAAAGCGATAATTATCAATTTAGACTCTACATAATCCAAACTATTAAGTGAAATATACCTAGATGCTTGTCTTGGTGCTCAGCTTTACAATTCACAGCAACAAACTCTGAATTGCCCCCGATCACACCCGTGTCATGCTCTGGTCCTTCGTTCTATAAATAAAAACGCATGCAATGCGATGAGTATGAATGAGGTGCAATGAGGTATGCTATAAGATGCGTAAAGAATGATGATACAGTACAACAAGCTAAGTGTCCAAAGACATGCGATAGAACAACAAAGTATTCGATCCAAGTATCATGTGACATTCTGACTGAAATCCAGAAGTTTCGGATTGAGGTTGGAACTTTCGGGTGGTCAGAATTCCGGGTTATACTCCGAATATGGGTTCTCAAGTTGGCAAGTTCTATTTAATCCAGAAGTTCCGGATTGAGGTCGGAACTTCCGGGTGCTCAGAATGTCCGAGTGGGGTTCCGAACAGGGACTCTCAGTTTGGCTAACTTGCATTAACCCAGAACTTCTGGGCTAGAATCCAGAACTTTCAGGTAGGGGTTGTCGGGATGTTTTAACTCGTTTAACTTGGAACTTCCAGGCTAGAATCCAGAACCATCCAGGTTCTGGTAGAGGTTATTTTTTTGATAATTTGACGGCCGATTCAACTTGCATGCTAAACCCCAACCCACATAAGCAATGTATTGGCACTAAAGCATGGATTCTAGACTTAATTTACCCACTCCACAAGCACGATTCACTAGCCCTCTCTCATTCAACATTTCCCTACGAGCTCCAATTCAACAAGAATTAAAGATGCTTCACAACTCCAACAACTTAGCTACAAAACCTATCAAAATGCCAACTAATTTGTGCATTCTCACCATGGAAAACCTATGAGACTTACCCCACTATCCTTGTTGATGTTGGTGATCATCAGTTGGGGAAAAACAGAGGAAAAGAGCTCAGAGAAAAGGAACAAGTTGCTGCTGAAATTTTAGAGAAAAGGGGTGATGAAAATGGATTGGAAATCATCCAAATCTTCATGCATGCAACTAAAACTTGGATGGATGGAGAGCTAGGGAAGTGGGGAAGACAATGGTGTGACATGCATATCTCGATTCAACTTCTTGAGGAAGATTTTTGGGAGAAAGAGAGAGTTTGAGGGAGAGGGAGAGCTCCTGCTCTTGTGCTGCCGGTTTGGGGAGGGAGATAGTGAGTGAGAGTGAGAGAGAGTGAGGGAGGGTGAGGGGGAAGGTGGGGCTGCTGGTGCAGCTGAGTGGAGAGGGAGGGGTGAGGTGGTGGGTCGGCCAAGTGGGGCCCACATGTTAGAGAAACAAGTCGATTTCAGCTGCAAAAACTATCCCTTCTCTCCCCATTTTATTAACCCAAAATGAGATGTTCTAATGCTCCAAAAATTCTAGGAATCTTTGTGTCGTGATTACAATACAAGATGACCCCATTTTAAACGGATTCACCCACAACACCTATGTGGAACTAAAACTAAAATAAAACTCAACAATTAAACATGATGCTTATGATACATGATTATGCTTAATGGCATGTTTGTGAGATTTGGGATGTGACACTCTTGCTATCACCAAACACTCAATTAGAGAAGGAATTAAAGAATTTGCTGAGGAATGATCATTTTAAGATGCATTCTATGTCGATCGTGCTTTTGAAGACATCGTGAAGGAGTAGTGTATACGTAGCTACGTTGCAGTTTTATTTAGATCTTGGCCCATGAAGGTCAGTTTTGTAAGACATTTAATGACGATTAAGAATGATATTGTAATGATATTCATCTATAAAGTCATTATATGTTGGGATTAATTCCTAAGCTCAACACATAGATGAGATTGGCTAGTTCCTTTAACTGGTCTCAACTGGGGATCAAGCGACGTCGTGTGCTGGGAGTGGGGAGCTAGGAGTCTTGGGCTGGCTGTGGTGGTAATGGGAGAGTGTGTACTAGGGATTTAGGGTTTGGATGATCGGGTTGGGCCTACCTATCAGAGTGGTTATACGGGTTTCACGGGTACGGATATGCCTTGCTCGTACATGTACATGTCTACCCTTCAGAGATTATTCTTTGCCCATGAATGTACCCGTGGATGCCAAATGAGACCCATACCCGACCCTCTTAGGGTATTTACCTATGGTAAATGGGTAATCAGGTTGAATTGCCATCCCTAGTCAGGATGGCTACTTTTTTCTCCATGGCCTGATACGTCGTGAATGCCATACCGCTGGGAACTAGCAGCCTCTCACCCCACACAAACCCTCGTGCCGTCGGCACCCTCCGCTCATGGCACCCCACTGTGCACCTCCTCCCATCTTGTCACAGGCTGACCCCTCCTTCCCTAACCGCGTTGCACACGAGTCCTTCTGGCGTTGAGCAGCCTAGGTAGTCTAGAAATCTAGTTTTCTTTGGCAGAGAGAGAGAGAGAGAGAGAGAGAGAGAGAGAGAGAGAGAGAGAGAGAGAGAGAGAGATGGGAGGATGAGGAGGGGATGGTAGTTTTCGAACAAGGCATTTGACTAGACTTATAATTTGAAAAAAATATATTTTTTTTGTTTAATATTTTCAAGAATACATGCTTGTTTAAAAAAAATTGCATGTGTAGGCTATCATCACCCATTCAATGGGCAAGAACTTGTGAGCTCCGGCGCTCAGTGTATTAAATAACCAGAGAGAGGAACATGTCGTCCGTTCAGTGGGTGAGAACTTGGTCTCACCCGTTGAACAAGCGAGACCTCTGTGGCTGCGACACCGGGCAGACCCACCCAAAAGGTCTTGCCTGTTAAATAGGCGAGATATTTTGGGTATTTAATCTGGCCACGCAAGCCCTGCTGACATCAGCTGCCTATTTCATACGAACGCAGCCGAGAGGAGAGGAGAGGAGAGGAGGGGAGGGGAGGGGAGAGGGGGAATTGTGCGGCGAAGCCATGCCGGAAGAAACAGGTATGTTTTTTCTCTGATTTTTTTACAAACCCGGTAGGATAGCCACTAGTGCTAGGTTTTGACATATGTTAGATGATAGATCTAGAATCTTTTTTACAAACCCGGTAGGATAGCCTCTAGACATAGGTTAGAATGTAAATCTAGTTTTAGAATTAGGGTTAGATATGGTTTAGCGATTAGATCCTTTTTATACACATTATTTTAGCAATTAGATGTAGTATTTAGACATATGTTAGGTAATAGATGTATGATTTGGACATAGTGTAGTCATAACTTGTTTGATAGATGTATGATTTAGAGTTGTTTGATGTAGCGATGCAGGAATATCTTGTTGATATATATATATATATATATATATATATATATATATATATATATATATATATATATTACATGTTGGGCTATATTTGTAAACAATTTTTCATGGTAGATGTAGTTCTACATAATTATTTATATGCTGTCACAATAATGTTAGTGTTTTTATTGATGGTTACCAGATGTAGCAGTTTATGATTTTTTATAGGGATAATGAAATATTATATAGTCCGGAAGGGGTAGTATTATACATATTTCACTCAATGGACAAGGGTATCTCGAGACCTATGGTATTATACATATTTCACTCAATGGACGAGGGTATCTCGAGACCTATGCACAAAAGTGTCGGACACTTGAACACCTGGTTACTGCGAGGTTTCAAAATATACCCCAAGGTTCAAGAGATGACCATTAATATTGTAGGCAACTGTGTGAGAGATGGTGTGTACTAAGAGGTGTACCTAGTCTGGGAAGATTCAGTGTGGAAGACAGATCTTGTGCATCGATGACCCTTTTCTTACCGATAAATACACGGGACAGATCCTGACTGCTAATGGGATTGATGGGAACAACCGAGTTCTACTGTTGGTATTTGCATTTGTGGACAGTGAGAACGCCAGCAGTTGGTATTGGTTCTTGTACCGTGTGGGGATGATAATTGTTGGTGCTTAGTCGAACATGTGCCTTATACATGACTGACATGCTGGGATGCTTGCGGCAATTAAGGATCTACAAAATGGAACAGACGATGGCTTGATTTGACCTGTGTGGCCAAATCTGCAGAGTAGGTGGTGCATGAGGCATTTGGGTGCAAACTTCTTCCGCCAATTCAAGAACAAGAATCTCATTAACATGTTTAAGAGGTTGTGCGATCAGAACCAACAGCGGAAGTTTGATGCTCTTTGAAAGACACTGGATGAGCTAACAAAGAAGCAAACACATGAGCATGCTGGGAGGCCCATGAGCGGACCAATGGACGAACCAATACCTCTTAAGTCCCTGCCAATGGATAATAAAGTTGGCATCACGCAGAGGACCGGGTCATTTACAAGGTCATTTAGCGAGTGGATTGAGAATGAGCCAAAGTAGAAGTGGACTCTTCTCTACGACACAAACAGGGCTAGGCATGTCATTATGACTACAAATTTAGTAGAGGTTTACAACTGGGTGATGAAAGCTGTGAGGGGGTTGTCGCCGGTGGGGATTGTAGAGTTCATACTTCAAGGGATCTGCAAGTATTTTAGGGACCGCTATGCGGTAGAGCACACGACGCTAAATGATTCTCGTCTGATTTATGGGATGAAGATAACTAAGTACATAGAAGACAAGGAGAAGAAGACAAAGATGCACCGGGTGAAGATATAGGAACTGCACAGCACAGATACGAAATCATATGCTGGAATAAAGGAAGGAGAGGGAGCAAGCATGAGAGAGTTATCCACGAGGGTACCATCTTCGATGACAAGCTCTGTTCGACACCTAGAACCATAAGGTCTGCGGTTTCAGGATTTATGGTTCTTTCATGAAGGAACCTGATTGTGATTGTGTATTCATTTCTGATCCTGACAAGATGAACTAGAAGAAGGCACAACTCAAGACTACGAGGCTTCATAATGACATGAATGAAGCAGAAGCTGGGCGTCGCGTGAAATTGTGCAGCAAGTGCAATGGAACAGAACACACTTACAAGAAATGCATCGTTGGTTTTCCAAGTGTGAACCTCGTGGAAGCAGGTCCTTCCAGGTCTTTTGCAAACAGGAGACGTCCTCGGGGTCGTTAGTCATCAGCTCCATTGGCTCATTGAGATCGATTAATACTATAATTCGTGGTGTGATGGATATTCATGTGCACAATATTGTACTTTATTGTTAGTACTAAGACTATCACTATGTGCGAGGTTGTAACGTCTTAGGTTGTGATTGGTTAACATATTTATCTACGATCTAAGCAATCTATTATGTCATGTTATATGTTGGACGTTTGCTTGTCCAGTTCCCATAAATAAAGATCAGCATACCAGGCATAGAATGGTCGACATTTCTTATTCTGTGTTTGTTTTGCATATACAAATGTAAATAACTTGTGAACATGTAGGTATGGCGCACCTGGAACTACTTGACCCTGAGCTTGATGTTAGGCACAATTCATACCGCACCGCGGTGCAGGCTGAGGAGCTCCCGATATTACGACCGCGTGTGCCGAATGAGCTCATGAGGATCGACGAGCGCTGGATCCCGATGTTTGTCCATTTTGAATTTAACATTTGATACCGATTTTTATCGTCATTCGTCTCTAACTGTATAATGTTTGCATGTTGTGTGCTGCTAGCCTACATTTGCTGGGCCAACTAGTGGAGGTGGACTTGTTGGCGGGGGCCTTAGAGGCGGTGACGCGGTTTAGCTATGATAGGGCCCTCCTCGCGACCCTCATCAACAGGTGGCGTCTCAAGACGCACATGTTTCACCTCTCGTGTGGCGAGATGGCATCCATGCTCGACTTCCTCTTCGACCCCTACTATGGTGAGGTAGTTCTTCACCGGGGCTAGTCACCCCCCAGTACAGTGGCATGTTGCCTTGGCTTTCGTTCTCCTGCGTCGGTGACCCCCGCTATGGCATCACAACATCTAGGCCACCATTCACCGGTGGTGATGACCGCTTCTACGTCACGAGCGGGGCGACACACCCTTTCTCCGCAGACCCTGGTCCTTTAAGTTCTCGCATCCCTGGCTCAGGTACGACACTCGCTTCATGCATAACAAATTGTTACGTATGTCACAGATTATCGATGCTAACATGTTTTCTCCATTGTTCCATGTGCAGAGATTGATGATATCTAGGACGTAGAGGCGCAGGGTAGCTACATGGAGCTGCTTAGCAAGGATGTTACTCAAGTCCCTGAGTACGACTTCATCTTCGGATGGAGCGATGAGCTCACTGTGTCATAGCTACCTGCCGTGCCATTCCAGGGGACACAACCCTCCTAGGACGAGTACCCACTAGACGGCCCAAGCGACTGATCGTTCCACTGGACCACCTGACATACTCAGCTAACCAAGTGAGAGTGATTAGGTGCAGGGTCCCAAGGACGGATGCGACCAGGGGCCTCATCCCTAAGAGGGGACGTAACCTGTAGGCAGTTATGTCATTGTTAGTTTCATGGTGTTATGTTATTATCTTTCTTTATGCTACTATATTATTGTTAATATTATAATAGCTTTCATGTACTGTATTTTTGTTTTGTGATTCTATTCAGACTATTGACTCGTATAACGACTATTCCATAACAATCATAAGAAACATGCCGACAAATGAATGATGACATGTTGACCGAATGAACCATTCACATTACAAACCCTACCACTACTGCATTCGAGATACATTACTTCTAGTCATACTGAATCGACAACACCCTCATAAACTGCAACAACAATAGTATGATACACGTAGCATACGACACATGAATGCCTTACGTGGAATACAAAGTCGGTAACAAACTCAATGGTCTGCACTAGTTGAACCACCCTTCCCACAAGAGGAAACAATAACTCCTTCCTGGAATTTTGCATAATGAAGTGACCACACCAAGCAACAACTTTCACAGAGAATCTCTGCCAAACATCAATGCCACAAATTTTCTAGCTTTCACAGGGAATCTCATACTGATGCTCCCAGCCATGCCCATACACTCAGTCCATGCACCAGCTCCTAGCCATCATAAATAACCCCACCCTCAACTATGTATAAACCATTCCTTCCTCAGCTCTCTCAACTGTAATATCTTACTCAGCACTACCAAATCGACCCAAGAAACATTGGGGGATTTTCATCACCCAGGAGCGTTGAACCGCCGATGTGCTTCGGTGACGACCCTTGTAGGCTTGTGAGTCCGATGATATCTCTTACACCTATGACATACGCTTCTTCATATGTGTCAACTACTATTATGACCTGCCTCGACATGGACCGTACGAGTACCCACCGGTATAGCGAAATATATCACTCATGTGGCACTTTTCATAAAATTTCATGCAGTCTTACTAATCTCTCCTCTTGTTTCATTTTTCTCCAATCTCCTCCACATATCTGTGACTTCATGGGATGGCTGGACATTAAGCAAAATGAGGACCAGAAGCGGTGAGTCGACATGAGCATGCGGTGGAGGAGGTAAGCTTATGAACGCCAGGAGTATGAGCAACAACAAGATGAACTACAACTCAAGCATCATGAGGAGCACATGAGGAAGGCAACGAAGGAGAACGACACGACTGAGGCATGTGAAGCAAAGAGGGAAAGGAAGTGAGAGAGAGCCCGTCACGCTAAGGCGGAGGGCCCCAATACCCTACGAAAGGGCAAATATTCTAGGTGCACTCAGTAGAGAGTATCTACTGTAACTCGACCTAGTTTCATTCCTAAAACATTTTAGGTTTAGCATCGGCACATTATTAGGTTAGTCTTTATGCGTACCATACATGCCAATATTTATTGTCATTATCTTTTTATGGTTATGGTCTATTCATGCAGCGACAATAAACCCTATATCCAATGTAATATTTATCAGCATATGTAACCTTTATGTCAGGTTATGATAATTGTACTTCACGGCTATTATTGTTCGACAAATAAAATTTTGTATCCTACTAACATTACTTCATTAAAAAAATTAACTCACACACCTTTACATCAACTAAATAAAGAATGACGACAAAATGACATCGAACCAAAATTAAGAATAGAATGAACCACTTTGTGATACCGTTTGGACAACTATTTGCACAACTAGCATTTTTCTTCGAATGAATGTGCAATATTTTTCAAATTGTTGTATACAAAAATTATATTAGGAACATACAATTATATATATGCCTAATATGATGTATATTAATAAAGATGTCGTCCAGTCACCGTACGAGACAAAGGTCTCGCCTGTTCAGCAGGCGAGACCAAGTTCTCCCTCACTGAACGAGCGAGACGTTCTTTTCTCTGGTTATTTAATGCGCTGGGTTCATAAGTTTTTGCCTGTTTAATGGGCAAGATCTTGTTCTCGCCTGTTGAGGTAGCCTATACATACATTTAAATGGGCATATATTCTTATTTATATATATATATATATATATATATATATATATATAAGTCTATAATTCGCCAGAGTCAGCAATCTAACAAGGTATGGGCAGCTGACCACATGGTAGCGCGTGAGGAGCCAAGTGGATCAAAAATTGCCGAACGAAAGCGACGCATTAAGTCACAATCCTATTGGGTTGGAACTTACGGCCCACAATCACATATTTCGTAGCTGAGGACTTCTAACCCACAACTAAATTTTGGCCTCAGCCTGCCCCCGGGATTCGTATGCATCGGCCAACCGACCAGTAGCTTGGTGTAGGACAATGTTTGCGATCGTACGAATAGAAACGGACGGCTAGATCAGCGCGGAGTGGGTGTGGGCGCATGGAGCAGGTGCGGGCGGACGAAATGGGTTGGATGGGGGACATGTGTCAAGCTCTGAATGGTGAGGTGGGTGGGAAACTATTCTGAACTCGAAGCTTCAAATTCATTTTTCTCTTAAACCGTAGCTCTGTTTTTATCCAATATGAATATTTTTTTTAGAATTAATGCAAAAAAAGAGATCTAATATGAATATATTTTTCTTATTTTTTAATTTTTAATAATCATTTCAACATTTTGAATACACTAGTTCAACATTTTAAATATACTATTTCAAAATTTTGAATACACTAGCTTTCAAAATGTTGAACTACGTTGTAGAAATGTGAGTCAAGTTGAACATGTATGTCGAACATGTTGAGTTACGAAAAATAGAAAAGAAGAACATGAGCTGATTTTTTTTCCACATGCTGGGCCGTATTTGGGCCTCCCCCTCGCGTGGTGGGCCTCTTGGGTTGTCAGACGCGGAAGCTACAGGCCGAGCGACCTGTAGATTGGTAGTCCCGCCTGCCCCCACCCCCACCCCCACCGACTTCCACGCGTCTCAATCCTCGTCGGACTCGACCACGAAACCCACGATCCCGATTCAAGTTCCCGCTCGCCGCGGCCCCAAAACCCGGTTCTCTCCGCCTCGCAAACGACTCCACTCGATCTCCTGGCGGCAGAGGCGTCCTGCGCTGCGGGCGACGGCGGGCACGACGCACGCATGAAGCTCCTGTGCAGCCACAGCGGACGCCTCGTGCCCTTCGGCCCCGACGGCGCGCCGCGATACGTCGGCGGCCAGACGCGCCTCCTCGTCCTACCGCGCGCGGCGACCTTCCGCGATCTGGCAGCGAGGCTGGGGGAGATGACCGGCGGCGCAGACGTTGCCGCGGTCAGGTACCGCCTCACGGACGAATGCCTCGAGGACGTGCTCGTGTCGGTCACCTGCGACGAGGAGCTCGCACACATGCGCGACGAGTACGACCGCCTGCGCGCTACGAGGCTGACCGCGGGCTTCCAGGTGTTCGTCTCCACCGCTTCCAGCAACAGGGGCGGCGGCGTCCAGCAGCAGAGAGCGGCGACCGGGCTCCCACCCCGGTGCCCGCCGCCGGCGATACGGCGCGTGCAGAGCGAGCAGGCGCTCGCCGCGCGTGCCCACCTGCACCGGCGCCCCGCCGCTCCAGCGCCGATGCGGCGCGTCCGGAGCTCGCGGGGGGCCAGGCGGGTGCGCCCGTCCTTCTACCAACGTCGCCACCAGTGCCGCTGCGTCTACCACAGCCGGGACCTGTGCGCACTCCCCTACATGTCCAAGAACGTCAACGGTGTGGGGCCGGGAGGCCAAGAAGCTGCTCCTGCGGTGCCCGCAGCAAAGGCGACATGTCGGGTTGCCTTCCTCGACGCTGCGAGGGAGAAGACGATGAGCAGACACGGCCAGGCGGCAATGGAGAACGGGAGGTGTTGCCGTTGTTAGGGTTTAGTTCCCGGTGATCTTGTGTTTATCATGCCAGGTGTAAATACGGTTTCACTGTCAAATTTTGTACCTTTGGAACAGAGAAAAGAAACTGTACAATCATGTGATTAACGTCTTCTGTTTTAATCCGGACGAATTGTGGTTTGTTTGTCAGCCACACCGAAGAATGTCGATTGTTTCCCTTTTCTACAATGGATGTAAATACAGATTAATGTGCTATTTAGTGTTGTCGATTGTTTTGCAATTGCGTAAGGTGTTCATTATATTGGCGATAAGTCTGCGGGGGTTTAAATAAACGAGATTGAACTGTGCGTTTGTCATGTTTAATCATTTGGCCATGACAAGCTAACATATACCTGGGCATGTAATACTAGTGTTGCAAGTAGTAGTTCACAAATCGATGGTCTAGGTGGATCCACATAGTTTCTTAAATTCACTTTTTTTCAACGTGATTTTCCTTTCTTCTTCATCTATCTTTTTCGTAGTTCTTCATGGTTCATATGCTCCTCCTGAATGTTGTGAAATCCCAAAGCTTGAACGAAATGATTTAAGGGCCGCACGACACAATCTTGATAGGCCGGCATTCTCGACGCAGAAGAAGATTTCGACAGACTGCTTAGATTACCCGACCTGCGCGAGTCCGACTCCCAGTCGGCGTCGGCCCCGATTCAGAGTCGGATTCGTGCACGCGTAAAGCCGTGCGTATATATGACAAGCACATGCGCCCCCGCGTTCCAGTCCCATTAGCCTGCCTCGAACCAATTTCCTTTCGGACTCCGGCACACCTCGACGCGATCGCGATGGCGGCGGAAGCGTCCGGCGCTTCGGCCGTCGACGGGCGCATGCGGCTTCTGTGCAGCCACAGCGGCCGCCTCGTGCCCTGCGGCCCCGACGGCGCGCTCCGGTACGTCGGCGGCGAGACGCGTGTCCTCTTCGTGCCGCGCGCGGTGCCCTTTCGGGACCTGGCGGAGATGGCCGGCGGCGCGGAGGTGCGCGCGGTCAGGCACCGCCTCGCCGACGACGAGGACGTGCTCGTGTCGGTCACCTGCGACGAGGAGCTCGCGCATATGCGCGACGAGTACGACCGCCTGCGCGCTACGCGGCCGACCGCTGGATTCCGGGTGTTCGTCATCACCACCACTTCCGCCGTCTCCGGCGGCGGCGGCGGCGCCCCGCGACGAAGAACGTCGTCCGGGCTTCCGCCCCTGGCGCCGAAGATGTGGCGCGTGCAGAGCGAGCAGACCCTCACCGCGCGCGCACAACTGCACCGGGGCACTGCCTGTCCAGCGCCGATGCGGCGCGTCTAGAGCACGCAGGAACCAGGAACTCGCGGGTCCAGCCGCCGGCAGCCGTCCTTCTACCAACGTCGCCACCAGCAGAGCCTCTCCACCTGCCACCACCGCGACCTGTGCGCGCCCGCGACGCAGCCGGCGCGGCCGATGTACGCACTACATGTCCAAGAACGTCTACGGTATGCTGTCGGGAGGTCAAAAACCTGCTCCTGCGGTGTCCGCTGCCGCAAAGGCAAAGGCGAGGAGTAGCAGAGACGCCGAGGCCACCATGGACATGGAGAAGGGAAGGGGCGATCTGGGAGTTCGTGTGAAGCGCGCCACGAACTGTTGTTCTTACGTCCTAGTTTCCGGTGACCTTGTTGTCCTCATGCCTTGCTGTAAAACTGTGAATATGGTTTCCTCTCGAACTCCTCCCTTCGAAAGAGAGGAAAGAAGCTGTAAAATTATGTGATTCGCTAGTTCCATGTCTCTGTACTTGGATCAAGATTAATTGGACGATTTGTGGTTTATCTGTGAATCTGTCAGCCACAGCAAAGATTGTCGATTTTTTTTTTCTCTTCTGCCATGGATGCAAAACTCTAATAATGTAAATACAGATTAATTTGCGGATTCGTCTTGTTGATTAGTATTTTGAACAACTGCGCAAGGTTTTCATTTGTGATTCGTGTGGGAGTTCAATTAAGCAACTAGATTGAAATCTGCGGTTTCGTCGCATACTTAAGCAACTGAATATACAAGTTGAGAACTACCCGCGCATGAATCCAGCATGCATGTTTTCAGGTTGGTAACCAGCAGCCATAACTAGGCACTAGCGCATACACGGATTCTTAGCAAAGCTACCTCGAGAATCCTATCTGCTAACTCCTGAAGAACAGTAGCCAGTAACGACACTGATAAGCAGCTAATCATATACAGGGGGCCTCTGACTGTGCACGATGTTGCGACAACAGAAGTAATCACAGAGAAGCAAATTTTCCTCTGCTAGTCTGCTACTCTTACTGGCATAGATGAATACCAAACTACAGTCAAATCATTGTAATCCCTACAAACTTCTCATTGTTTCAGGGTCCCTGATCATAAATTTTCAACTGACAACTCTGGTAGATTGAAAATTTTCATATATGAACAAGACGGAAGCGTAAACTTAGAAACACACTCACATTTAATTAGGCAAGTGAGGGAACTTGGCAACTCCACAATAAGAAAGCAAGTCAGTAAATAAGGACATCTCTAACAAGCCATATCATATTTTTGTTTATATGGAGGAGAGAATGAGAGAAGAAAGAGAAAAGCTAACTACTAATAAGTAAACATGAGCATTTTTGGCCCGGCTCAACCTGAGCTCGAAAAAGGAAGCCCCGCGATGTTTACTGGTTGGGCTTGGGTAGAAGACCGCAAGCCCGAAATTCCTTGGGCCTGGACTGAGTCTGCCTCAAAACAGTGGTTTACATGTAAAAATGATAGGGCGGCTCAGCCGGAGTAAGCCTGGGCCAACATGGGAGTGAATTTTGCTGGCCCGATGAGTTTATTGGGGATTCGGTAGATATCACAAGCCTGAGATAAGTCAGGCAAGGCTCAGCCCATCCCGCAAAATGCTCAAGTTAATCATTAGTCACCCATTGACCTGCAGAGCAGGACATGACAGTGAAACAATACATGAGGATACGGGCTCCGCTGTATCGGGGCTTAACCATGTAGCTCAAGGTCACGATGTTAGAAAGACGAGAGGGAAAGACACAGTCCGTAGACAACGTAGATGATGGAGCATGACATCTGGCATTGACAAAGTTGTGGATTGTCATGGACACATTGTGCAAATTGGTAGGGGAGGATATGAACGCAGTTGCATGAACTTTGACTGCACAGCTCGAGGTCATGGCATCAGGTATGAGGCGAGGCAAGGTGCCGCGTAGATGTTGGAGGTGAGACCTTCGGCTGCAATAAGAGACATTAACAATGTGGGAGCACACATGAGCCAGGCTTGGGTCACACATCTTGCGGTCGCGATACTATGCTAGAGAGGAGCTACGTTTGATTGAATTCATTAGGAAAATTTAGAAATTAGATTGTGCATCATGAAGTTGTGGCACCAGACAGGCAACGAGGCAAGGCACAACCCGCAACTGTAGATGGTGGAATCGTGACCTTCAACAGCGATAAGGGACACTAATAAAGCCATATATCGTCATAATAGGACACGAGGTCTCGGATTAGGCTATGCACCTTTGGGTCACGATAGCAGGATGGCGAGGAGCTATGAATTTGTAAGGTAGGTTTAGAAATCAGACAATAGATCTATTCATGCACATCATGAGGTTATGGTGACCGAAAGACAGCGGGGTAAGCCATTGCCCACAAGCCGCAGATGATGGAGCCATGACCTACAATGGTGACAAGGACCGACGAAGCTATGGATCGGCATGGTAGTGTAGTCTACGGGAGCCGGGCTTGGGCTGAGCAGTTTGCAGTCACAATAGTAGGCGGGAGAAGAGTATGGTTTATGTCTTTATGAGCAAGTGACAAGCCTATGAAACTATGGAGGTGATTGCTCACAATACATGGATGTAAATTGAAGAAATAAAAGATAAATAATGTTGACTAAAATATAAATAACTTAGAAAGAATTTTTACAAGCTTGGTAGAGAGCTAGATGAGGTCACAACTCAAACAAAAGTTATTTGATTGAAATAGCAAAGGAAAACAAGAATAAGCATCTGTGGAGCAGAATCTATATGAAATAAAGCAAAAAGATGACATAGCGTCCGAACATATGAAAACGTTGCTATGGTAGGCCCATGTCAGAATATCTATTCATCGAGGAGCAACATAATAGTTGCAGAAAGCAAATCAATGATGAAGTAAATTAATGATAAAGCTAGGATAATACATATACGATTGGATTCTCCATATTTGCTGCACAATTGTGCTTGCCACCCCCTAGTTGTGTGTAAACAAGATAATGCCGATGGCTTTGAGGGAAGGAAAATAAAAGGAGAGGACAATCTACATGCGGCATGCGAAACCTATGGGAATCTTGGAAAAAAGGCTACAAATATTACAACAATGTGCAGTACACGATCTGAACCTACCTACCAAGACTAATAGTTGTGTTCCTTCAGATGTAATCTTCTATCTGGGAAATGCCCTGGTTTGTACCGGATCAAGGGTGCAAGCTACCATTCTCCAAGCTCGTGAGCATGAGCATTCTGCTCTCGCTTCACCTTAGCAACCTCCTCCTGCGTCAGCAATTGCATTAACTCCATAGCTTCCTGCATGAAGAAGCCCAATGCCGACCTATCTTCTTTCCCTTCTTACTATACTCTCCGAACTTTCGCGAAAGCTGTACAATTTCCAGTCTACGTATTGGTAGTGGTTTTTGCACGAGGCATCTCCTCCATTAGCCGAGCCAGCAAACTACTACCGAGACATGTCAGCAAGCCGCGCATTGGTCTAATGGATGAGATCGATCGTGAAAATCGAATCCGACAGTGAAGAGCTGCCATAAAATGTCCGATCGGAATACTGACTCGGCCCCAATGGCACCGGAGATCGCCGTTCAACTCGATGCGGACTCGATCGCGACATCGAATCGGATTCGGTCGCATGATCGCAGCGCACGCGTGAGGGCGGGGCTATAACTATAGCCTTGACGTCCGTGCATGCCATCCACTCTTCTCCAAGACCCAACGCTCCCACACGAGACTGCTAGACTCGGAGTCGAGTCGAGTCGAGCCCATGGCGGCGGAGGCGTCCTGCGCCGCAGGCGACGCGCGCATCAGGCTTCTGTGCAGCCATGACGGCCGCCTCCGGTCCTGCAGCCCCGACGGCGCGCTGCGGTACGTGGGCGGCGAGACGCGCGTCCTCGTACTGCCGCGCGCGGCTTCCTTCCGCGATCTGACGGCGCGGCTGGCGGAGATGGCCGGCGTCGCTGAGGTGTGCGCGGTCAGGCACCGCCTCGCCGACGTGGGGCTCGATGACGTGCTGGTGTCGGTCACCTGCGACGAGGAGCTCGCGCACATGCGCGACGAGTACGACCGCCTGCGAGCCACGCGGCCGGCCGCGGGATTCCGGGTGTTCGTCTCGACTGCTCCAGGCTCCGGAGGCTGCGGCGCCCGGCGACGAAGAACGTCCGGTCTCCCGCCCCTGGCGCCGAAGATGCGGCGCGTGCAGAGCGAGCAGGCGCTCGCCGCGCGCGCACAACTGTACCGGCGCCTCGCGTCTCCAGCGCCGGTGAGGCGCGTCCAGAGCGCGCAGGAGCTCGCGGCGGCCAGCCGCGTGCGATCGACCTTCTACCACCGGGGCCACCACTGCCGCTGTTGCTGCCAGCGCCGCGACCTCTGCGCGCCCGCGCAGCTGCTGGTGCGGCCGATGTACGCACTGCCCTACATGTCCAAGAGCGTCAACGGTGTGCGGTCGGGAGGCCAAGAACCTGCTCCTGCGGTGCCAGCGACGAAGGCGACAAGGCGGGTGATCTTAACCGAAGCCGCAAAGGAGAAGGCGAGAAGCAGAGACGCCGAGGTGGCCATGGAGAAGGGGAGAGCGATCTGGGAGTTTGAGTGAAGCGCAGCACAAGTCGTCGCTGTTAGGGCTTAGATTATGGTGATCTTGTTGCCATCATGCCTAGGTGTAGAAACTGTAAAATTCTTGTTGCCATCATCCTCTGTTTCTTCGTCCAAGATTACTTTGGACGAGTTGTTGTTTCATTGTTAGCCACAGAAAATATTATCGATTCTTTTCTCCTTTTTTTCCTGCAATGTACGTAAACTCGAACTGTGTAAATACAGATTAATTTGGGAATGCGTCTTGTTGATTATTTTACAATTGCATTAATTTTTGCAAAAAAAATACAATTGCATTAAGAACCTGTAGGCTTGAACAACTGCATACGTCTGATTCTTCTTTTGAGATGGAAAGTAGCTTCCGTTAGAGCAACTCTAACCAAGTTGCTATTTGGCTTACTATCCTATTTTTTTTTTTAGCTAACAGGGACAAAAAAATAGCCTTCAACTGGCTCGCTATTTTTTAGGGCTTCTCACCCCACAGCTTCGGTCGCGACATCTGGTGAGGGGCCATCCTCGTTACCAAGCAACCGCCGCTACGGAATTCTCCCTTCGCACCATCGCCCGACAGGTCCGTTTCCATCTCATCATATTTCCTTCTTCCCAATTTATGGTCGTATGGGTCGATTTGAGGGAGTCTCACTTCACTTAATCCACCCAGGTTTATCGGATCTGAGGGGGAGAGACGTACCAGAGGGGGAGTTCGTCAGCCATTGCTCTTGCACCGCCTTGGCCTTGCGCTCACCCCCTGTCACCCCTGCCCTCGTGCCGCAGTCCTCCCCGCACTCGCCTGCCCGCCCGCTAGGCTAGGCTCTCCCTCTCGGGATTAGGGAATGGGCCTACTCGGGTGGATTTACCTATGAACTGAACATATATGCGTTTGTTGTTCAATTGCCTATGAACTGAACTAAACCAGAGCAAACTAAAAACAACACACACACACACGTGTGTGTGTGTGTGCACGCACGCTTGATTGTTTCATGAATTATAGATTTGTACTCTCTGTTTTTTCATTGCAGGGTGCTTGTTCGAATGGAAAGCTATATGAAACTGCTAAGTGGGCAAAACATAGGTACCAATGACAATTTCTAGGGGGGACAACCAATTTGAAAGTCCACTTGAGGAACAAGAACTTGGGGAACAACCACTTGTGCAAGGTACACTGCCCGTGAAATCAAACAAGAAGAGAACCAACAATTTCAGTGAGAAGGATGACAAATTGTTGGTGTTAGCATGGCTAAAAATCAATATGGATGTTGTTCAAGACAATGAATAATCTCGTAGTACGTATTGACAAAGAATCCATGATTACTTCCACAAGCATAAGGACTTCGAATCTGATCGTACTAGCAACTCTCTCTTGCACCGTTAGTCTACCATACTAGAGTGTTAACAGATTCTGTGGATAGTATGCTCAAACTCAAAATAGGAGGCAAAGCAGGGGACAGACCAAGATAAGGTATAAAATTTTCTTTTTAATTTGGTTGTAACTTCATACGTTGTGTGCTAGTTCAGTAAGACATATTCAGTTGTGTAGGTACAACAAGCATGTGAATTAAACAAGGCAAAATACAAGTATGAAAAATCGTTTGATTTTTTGTATTGTTGGAATATCTTGCAGAACGAGCAAAAGTGGAAGGATTGGTGCTCTCGGAAAAAACAGAAGACATGCTCCATTGCAAGTTCGGGTTCATCTACTCCTAGAAGCAATGAGAGCCGTCATTTTGATGAAGGTGGGGGTCTTACTTCGGAGCCCACGGAGAAAGAACAAAGGCCACCAGGTAAGAAAGGGGAGAAAGAACGACAACGTCGAGATAAAAGTTCAATCTCTCTATGAGATAATCTTTACATGGAAGCATCGAAAAATATGTGGGACAAGAAGAAAGAGGTTGAAGCCTTGAAAGAGATTTAAAAAAAAAAAGCGCAATGTTGAGAGAATTGCTCTAGAGAAGAAAAAACTTGAACTAAAGGAAAGAGATATAGAGTTAAGACAAAGGATTGAAGATGATAAAGTGATGAATATAGATCTTAGTGCTATCGGTGAGTGACAACAATAATACTATATGAGAATACAAGATGAGATCATTACTCAACTATTTGGCGCACGCTCAAGTTGAGATGCTTTACGATATGTGGACTCTTTATTATGAATGGACTCTAATGTTGTTTCATGTACTATTTATTATGTGTGAACTACCATGTTATTTGATGCTCTCTTGTACTAGCTATGTTGTTGAATTAACTATGCTTTATTAAGACAATACCGATTACATGACAAAGACAATACCAATACATGCTGCCTATTAATACAACAATACTGAGTACATAATTAATTATACTTGTCTCTATGACGTTATCATAGGTGCTCTACGAGATCATCTTGAAGCTATGAGTGAGTTTCTCTATCTCTAGTATTATGATGAGTTTGAATAAATTCATCAAGTTCACGCATGTGGCGATGGGAAACTCTCACTTTTTCTCCCATCCCATCGAAATTGAAGTCCGCTTCTTCACCATGCTCATCTTCAATGATCATGTTATATATGATGACACAAACTGTCATTGTTTAGCTGAGTGTGTATTAATCCTAGAAATAGGCTGGTCCACGAACAATGGCAAAACGAGACTATAGAACTCCAAAGGCTTGTTCCACATCTTTCCTAACTGCTTCATGTGCCTTGGAGAAATATTTCCTCTTATTGCTATGTGGAGATAGTATGGTCTTCACAAATGTGGCCCAATTAGGATATATACCATCAGCAAGGTAATATCCTATTGTATAATTGTGACCATTTATGGTATAATTCAAAATTCTGGAGCCTCCCCTTCGGCTAACTTTGCAAATAGATGGGAACGGTGAAGAACATTAATATCATTGTGAGACCCTAGTAAACCAAAAAAGGTATGCCAAATCCAAAGATCTTGTGAAGCAATAGCTTCTAAAATAATTGTGGGCTCATTCACATGTCCGGTATACATACCTTGCTATGCTGCAGGGTAATTTTTCCACTTCCAATTAATATAGGGAGTCAAATTTAGAGAGACGATTGGAGTACGCTGCCAAATAGAGAGTGAAATATGGATAGGGAGCTCCCTATATAGGAGAATAGGGAGCCAAATTTGAGGGGTCGGTTAGAGATACTCTTAAATGGGTACCAGCGAAATCGGTGGCAACCAAATCAAGAATGAAATCAACTAGAATAAATTTCACTTTGGACTATGTATTAGTGTACTTGGTGCATTTTGAGCCACCTTTAACAATAAATTTCACTTTGAACCATATATTTGATGCTAATATTTCACTTTGCACCATGTTTAAGTAATCAAACTTTGAGCATGCTCACGTGACAAGCAGATCCATCCATTTTAGCTCTACATACTCATATGAGAGGATGGACTGGTGTTTTCAGACCAAGCTTTCTTCTTCTTGGTTTCATTCTTCGTTGTCTGCTCCCCCTTTGGCCTCAAGTTGTTAGAGCTACCTCTCCATATCACTTAGGATGATATCAAGTTTATGATGCCATCAACTATCCAAAGAGTCAACATCCTACATGTAATTTGACCCACTGATTACCTATTCACTAGCATTGCGAAGGTAAGCGTCGGGCCGACGGTGAGGTAGACATGGCTGGGTTTGTGGCGGTGCTGGTGGTGACTTAAGGAGAGACGGTAGTAAGGTAGACACAGCTAGAGAGGAGCAGTTGTGTAGGCGACAACTTGAGTGGCAATGTCAGTGAGAAATATAAGCAGATAACAAAGTCTAGGCACAGTGGCACTTGAACTCTGAAGGCTAGGATGGCTTCAGCAACTTGAGACCAAATGGGAAGCATATAACAAACAATGAACTGAAAGAAAGAAAGCTTGGGCCAGGGTTCACAAAATTGACAAAAATCGCTCGGTATTCGAGGTTTTTGGTTGATTCGCTCCGGCTCGCACCAAGAAACAGTTCAGTAAACCCACCAAGTTCAAAAAATATTCAAACTAAAATTCAAATTTTTAGCAAAATCTATCTGAATTTACCCATTTTCATCAATTTTTGAGCAGTATTCGCAAAAATCGACAAAATCGCTCGCGAGCAGCATTTGGTCCGCAAACGGTTTTGTGAACCCTGGCTTGGGCTGGAAACAATAGTCTATCCTCCCAATTGAATCCATAGAGCTGAGCTGGATGAAATTGCTCGCCACATGAGTAGATTAAAGGCCTACTCCTTAGACACGATGCAAATTAAAATATTAATATAAAATATATGATTCAAAGTGACACATATTTTTAAATATGGTTCAAAGTGCACCGAGTGCTTTAATATATGGTCCAAAGTGAAATTTACTCAATAAACTAATACAACCTTTTCTATAGATAAGTTTGTGGGAGTTTAAGTAACAAACCATATTGAACGGCAATTGTTGTAACGACTCTGGTAAATAGCTGATTATAAGCAGGGGCCTGTGACTATGCAGCATCTATGCTCCAGTAACTATGCACGATGTTACTAGAAAAGAAGTGATCTAATAGAAGAAAATTATGCTCTAGTAAACTTAGTGGCATCAACGAATACAAAATTGATGTCAGGTTAGAAAGATTCACCACTATAAAATCATTATCATGCCTACAGACTTGATACTGTTTCAGAGTTTATGATAATGAAGTTTCACTATTCCCTAAAAAAATGAAGTTTCAACTAAAACAACTCAGGTAGATTTGAAATTGAAATATATGAACAGGATGAAAGCATAACTTATACAGCCTTAACGACACACTCAAATTTACATAAAACAAAATGAGAACTTTGCAGTTCCATTATTAGAGCTTAGGATAGGAAATAAGAACTTTCTGGTAGATGTAAGCAATGAAGTTTATTAACCAATGTATCAAACTATCATGGTCGTGCAGGTTAGAGGGAGGAATACATCGTAGGTGGTATTTCAAGCTAGTCAAAGGATGTGGTCCTGGACCTCAACGGCACGGCGGAGCTGTGATCGACACCGCACCAGGGAGGCAGGGCTAAGAAGAAGGGGAAGGAGATGAATTGATCTATTGCTTGTATTTCAAGACAGCCGTGTACTCAGCATATATAGCCAGGCCCGGCACCTAACAATCAAGATCTAATCACAACCGATGTTTAACAAAATAGGAATCCTAACAAACATAACTAATATATCTCTAAGCCTGATTTGCTTCCTTTTCTGTGTCGGTGCCTTCTTCCTTCATCTTTGGTATGACTGGCTCCACATGACATCTCTCCCCCCTGGACAATCAACTTGTCCTCGAACTAAAAAGCATGATATAGCCAGTATAATTCATCAAGCAAAACCCAAGAGGTCTCAACTTGGGATTGTCCCTATAAGAGTTCATGGTGACCACGAGCTAGCCGACTCCTAATCATTGCTGCTGGGGAAGGGCAAACACGACCATGGCGAACAACTGGCAAAACTAAAGGCGCTAATGCAGGAGTGCCATGAAAAGGTTTTAGCGGACCCACGTGGAACACATCGTGCAGCTTGGTGCCCAAAGGCAACTGTAAACGATACGCCACCTGGCCCACGCGCTCTAGAATTTTGAAAGGGCCATAAAACTTTACACCAAGCTTGCCTCTGTTGTGAATATCCAGTGAGGTGGCAGGGCGATGTTGGAGATAAAGCCAGACCCACTGACCAACCTCGTACTACACTTCCCTGTGCTTGCGGTCATAGTAATGATTGTAGTATTGTTGTGCTTGCTCTAAATGTTCTCTTACCTCAGCCAAGAACTCATCCTGATCAGCCATGGAATGCTCCATCACTGGAAGGCGCTCCTCGCCTGGCTCATATGTGTGAAGTGAAGGAGGAGGGCACCAAAAACCACCTGAAAGGGTGATGTGCGAATGGAGGCCTAAAATGAGGTATTGTAACAGTACTCTGCCCATGCTAACCATTGGAGCCAGTGGCGAGGACGATCACCTATGAGGCAGTAGAGATACATAATGATGATCTTGTTGGTGGCCTCTGATTGACCATCCGATTGAGAATGGAATGTCGAACTAAGTTGAAGTTAAATTCCAGCCAAATGGAAGAGTACGCTTTAGAAGTGGCTCATGAATACCGACTAGATCATGATCAGTCACAATTGAGCTTGGTATCACATGGAGGCGAACAATCTCGTCGAAGAAAGCGATGGCCATGGACTGAGCAGAGTACGGATGAGCCAATGGAATGAAATGTGCATGCTTGGAGAAATTATCGATGACCGTCAGTATGACTGATTTTTCGTTGACACACGGTAGCCCCTCGACAAAATCCATAGCTACATCGGTCCACACGGCCGAAGGCACCATCAAGGGTTGCAATAATCTCGTGGGGTGGAGCTGTTCGCCTTTGTTCTGCTGGCATATCACGCACCCACGAACAAAATTTTGCACCACTGCCCGATTCGTGGGCACATGAGCCATGAGCCGTGGCTAAAATCGATGTCAAGCTTGGTGATGTTGTTGGAACAAAAATGCGGCCGCTGAAAGTGAGTAGATCATCGGTGATGCCCCACTGGCCCTCCTGCTCGCCCGCCAAAATCTTCGCACGCATAGCTGTTAGATCGGTATCAGCCAGTATTTCATTGCACAGATCATCATAGAGGCTAAACTGAGGGGCAAACAAGGCCATTGTTGACAGCTTTGTGTCTGTGTCATGTTGTGACAAGGCATCAGCCACGACATTGGTGCATCCTGGCTTGTACTCAACCTTGAAATCAAACCCAACAGCTTGCTCACCATTGATGTTGCGGAATCGTAGACATGCATTGGTCCAGAATGAAACGGAGGTTGTAGTGGTCAGTATATACCACAAACAGGCGTCTCCATGATACAGACGCCAATGCCGCACCGCCTGCACCAATCTGATGAGTCCACGCTCATAGGTCGCTAGTTTGGCGTGTCAAGGAGCAATGGCACAACTGAAATAGGTCATCGGACCACCACCTTGGTGGAGCACTGTGCCAAACCCCATTCCTGACGTGTCACACTCGACGATGAATGCTTTGTCAAAGTCGGGTAGTTGTAGGATTGGTGTAGTCATGAGCACCTTCTACAGGGACTAGAATGCTGCTTCAGCCTCCTATAGCTTTGTGAGCGGTGCCGAGATGACACCATAATCCCAGATGAACCGACGGTAATAACCTAGCAGCCCCAAGAACTCACGCACAGCGCTAACCGAAGAAGGTGGAGGCCAATCCAACACAGCTTGAATCTTCTGATGGTCCATAGCAACTCCGTCACTTGAGATGACATGTCCCAAATAGGCGACTGATGACACCTCAAATGAGCACTTCGATCGCTTCAAGAATAGCTTATGCTCATGCAATTGCACAATACCACGCATACGTGGCGAAGATGTTCCGGCCAAGATGAGCTATATATATAAGGATGTCATCAAAAAACATGAGGAGAAACCGTTGGAGAAAAGGCTGGAGGACATCATTCATAAGAGCTTGAAACATTGCCGAAGCATTTGTTAAGCCGAAAGGCATGATGAGGAACTCGAACAACCCTTGATGAGTCCAGAACGCCATTTTCTTGATATCTCCTGGGAACACTTGATGGTACTCAGAGCGCATATCAGGCTTGGTGAAATACTTGGTGCCATGTAGTTCATCCAGGAGTTCCTTCACCACTGGGATCGTTAATTTGTCCTTGATCGTCTTTTCATTCAATGCTCTGTAGTCGATGCAGAGGCACCATGACCCATTCTGCTTCTTGATGAGGAGGGACGGGGATGAAAACGCCGAAGTGCTGGGACGGATGACACCATTGCGAAGCATGGTGTCGCAGTGGCGCTCCAATTCGTCCTTTTGGATGTGGGCATAGCGGTAAGGTCGCACCACCACGGACGTTGTCCCAGGAAATAGCCAGATGTGATGACTACGAGAATGCTGTGGTGGTAGGCCTTGAGGCTCATCAAAAAGCATGGCATATTCCTCAAGCAAGGTGTTCATCAAAGTGCCTGCATTCGCCGACATGGTGTGCAACGTTGGGGAAGAAGATGACTTCACGCCCCTCCATGTGACGTTCTTTCCATTTGCGCATGAAAGATATGTGTTGGTGGGCGAAATCCCAAAGAATCGGGCCCAACGAACCGAGCCATTGAACCCCTAAGACCATGTCATAGCCTCCGAGTGGAAGAGCGTAGCATTCGAGGATGAACGCCTCACTGCCAATGTGGACCTCCAGATAGGAACACTTGCCCGTGCTGGCCACACAATTGCCATTGGCCACTACAAAGTGCACGCCCTCAATCTGTTTTAATGGAGTGCCGGCACGCCGGACCACCCCATCATCGATAAAATTATGGGTCGACCCGAAGTCCAGGAGTGTCGTGAAGACTGTTGCACCCACCTACGCGTATACCTTCATCGTCTGGCAATGCGTGCTCCTAATACCTATCAGTGCATGGAGGGAGATGGCTGGATCGTCAGTGGCGGTGAGGGCTAGGGCTACCTCAATGACAAATAGCTTCTTGCAATGGTGGCTGAAGGCATACTTTTCGTCGCAATTGTAGCACAGACCTTGGGCACGTCGATCAGCCATCTCCGCCGGTGTGAGTCATTTGCGCGGCAATGATGCCACCAAAGTCGAAGTCATGCCGCCAGTCGGGAAAACAGAATACGAGCCAGTGCTGCTAGTTATGTCAGCCACCGTTGTTGACCCCTCCCTGCCGCCGAATGGGGAAAGCAAGGAATGGAAGGAGCGCCTGCTGCTACGCGTCCTGTCGTTGTCCATGGCTAGCAGGAGGAGGTGCTGCTCATAGGCTCGGGCCAACATGATAGTGTCACCGAGCTTCTACGGTCAGTGCAGTGCCACATCTGTTTTGAGGGAATTTATTAAGCTAGCTATGAAGGGCTGCACTTGTTGTGTTTCGGTGAGTTCAACGTCTCGGCAGGCCAACATGAGGAATTAGTCACAATACTCGTTGACCGAGTTGGTGTGCCGTAGCATCGCGATCTCACCCAGTGGGCTATCTGTCATGGGTGGTCCGAAGCGGGTATGGACGAGCTGGATGAATCAACGCCATGACGACGTGCCAAAATTAAGCTCCAACCGATAGTACAAAAGCTGGGCCGCTCCGATGAGATGCAACGAGGCATACCAGACTTTGCGTTCATCTATCGTGCCTTGGCCCTGAAAGAAAATAACGTGCCTATTGAGCCAGGGCAAGGGATCCTCTTTTCCATTGAAGGTTGGGAACTCCAATTTGGCGCGGGATTGAAATGGATGCCGCCAGAGTTATCGCCATTGTGGGGATGCGTACCTCAAGGGCCACCCAGAGGTGGGCGATGGGCTGAACTAGAAGAGAGCAGGTCACCGCGCCCCAGGAGGACATCGTCTTTGGTAGCCTTGGCGTGGACGGTCGCAAGCCACCGAGTGTCGTTGGTGTCTAGGGTGTCTAGGCGATTTGTTTCCATGCGAGTGACAGCCAAGTTCAAAGCTTGGATCTGCTGCGCCCCCTCGGTGTCAAATGACTGGAGGCTAGATACCTTGGTGGGTAACGCCTCGAGCGTTGGAGCGATCGACACCAGCGGGTCCAAAGCGGACACTTTCTTGGTAAGCTCGGCAATAGTTGCCTCCATGTTGTTGATGGCTTTGGTCAGGGCTTCCATCGGCGTCATTGGATCATAACCAAAGCAATCTGATACCAAGTTGTCACAGTTGTGCAAGTTGGTGGGAGGAATACGACATAGGTGGTATTTGAAGGTAGTCGAAGGACGTGGTCTTGGACCTCAACGGCACGGCGGAGCCATGATCGACGCCGCACCAGGGAGGCAGGGCTAAGAAGAAGGGGAAGGAGATGAATTGATCTATTGCTTGTATTTCAAGACAGCCGTGTACTCGGCATATATAGCCAGGCCCAGCACCTAACAATCAAGATCTAATCACAACCGATGTTTAACAAAACAGGAATCCTAACAAACATAACTAATATATCTCTAAGCCTTATCTTCTTCCTTTTCTGCCGACGCCTTCTGCCTTCGTCTTTGGTACAACTGGCCCCACATGACATGAACAGTGCACAATAGTAGAAGTGGCAGTAATAGGGCTCATTTCATTCAGCACTGGGGAAAATATGTAATTGAAATGCATTCGATAAAAAGAAATGTTGGATAACCCACAGCCATTGCATGTAAATAACAGATGGCACTAAGGGAAGGAAAAGAAAAGGTGGAAAATCTACAGGCAGGATTCTGGGAAAACAGGGTACAAACATTACAACAATGTCAGTACACAATCTGACCTACCTACAACGTACCAAGACTAATAGTTATGCTCCTTCAGAGGTGGTCTTCTATCTGGGAGATGCCCTGATTTGTTCCTGGTCAAAGGTTCAGAACTTCTCACAATGATTTTCCCTGAGCTAGGCCTATCATTGCAATGTTCCTCGTCATCAACTTTCTGCATGATCCTTCTCAAATTTGACATCAGGTCTTCACCTCCATGAATTACCTTCCCAATGGTATTGGTGAATCCAGTCAGCTCATCAACCAGCTCATTCCTCTCTTGAAGAACAACACTAGACAGATATGTTGTTCTCGACTTTAACTCTCCCAATTGCTCTTCTAATATTTCTTTTCTTTCTTCCAGCGATTTCAGCTTATTTGTAACTTCCAGATGCTCCTTTGCCTTTTCTAGCATTTCTGCAGTAGTATCAGATTTGAGCTGCTGGATAAGATTCTTCAGATTTCCTGACACTTCTTTCTCTAGAACTAAATTCACCTGCAGGGACTCAACTTCTCTTTCGCATTCTGCAACAACCATATCCTTGAAAACACTATCATGCTCTTGGATGATGTAAAGTGAATTCAGAGTTTCTGCAAAACCATAAAGTTGCTTAACCTCGAGCTGAACTTCTATGACTTTTGCTGCTGCAGCATCAAGAAGCTGTTTGGTGTCAAGTTGAACAGATTCGACAATTTGTTGAATATCAGCAATAGCAATTTCTTTCTCTGCAATTAGTGTACACCAATCTGCTTCTTCTTGATCAAACATATCCATCATCTCCTGCTCCTTGCATGTGAATTTCTGCTCAAAGAAATTAAGCCTTTTTTCAAGTTCCAGAAGTTTTTCGTCAAATACCTCAATAATTTCAGAGTGTCGGTTTTTCACTTCTTGAATAAATTTCTCATGCTCCAACTTGATAAGACTTCCCAAATCAAGTTTTTGGCCCAGGTTTTCTTCTTCTAGTATAGTGATGTGTTGCTGAAGCTCATCAATCATCCTACCTTTCTCATTAATTATGCCACATAGCTTCTCTTTTTCTTGTGTCTGAGACTTCTCAGCCTCTGTTTTAGCAAAAAGAGCAACATCCAGATCTCTCTGTAGTACATGGTTTTCATCCATATAGATATTGAGTTCAGTTTCTATACCAACCTTCAGTTTCTCTAAATGCTCCAATGCTTGCTTTTGATGATGAAAATCGATCTCTAATTGGTTCAGCTCGTTGTTCCTCTCAGAAAGGGCACAGTTTGCTTCATCGAGAGCGCCTAGTAGCTTCACCTTTTCTTCTCTAAGCAACTCAGCTTCCATTTTAGCAGCAAGAGCAGCATCCAGATCTCTCTTCAGTATACAGTTGTCACCCATATAACCCTTGAGTTCAGTTTCCATATCAACTTTCAGTTTTTCTAGATGCTCAATTGCTTGCTTTTGCTGATGAAGATTGATTTCTAGCTGGCACAGCTCACTCTTCATGTCAGCAAGGGCACAGTTTGCTTCATCAAGATCACCTAATGCCGTCCTCAATTTCTCCTGCAGGCTATTTTCTTTCTCTGAAGCTACATCTTTTAAACAGTGAACATCTCTTGATGTGTCGTCAAGCATCTCTTTGTATGCATCAAGCGGCCTTTGCATCTTCTCATGTTCTTGTTCCATATGTTCTAGTTCCTCAATTCTTCCATGCAACCTTGCTATTACCTCTGACTGCTTTTTCTGCTCAACTTGAGATTGAATAATGGCACAGTCTTTACCTTCCAACTGTTTTTTGGCAGAAGCAATTTCCTTCTCAAGTTTTTCACAATTATGCTGCATATTCACTTTAATAGTATCAATACATGAGCAGGAATCATAAAATTTAGACTCTACAGCAGTAAGCATTATTGAAGCTTCCCAGTTCTCCACAATTTGCAGCTCCAGTGAGCTATAACTGCTCAGCAACTCATTCTGCAAGTCCCTGATAAGCGTATCTTTGGAATCTAACTGTGACAAGCATACATCCAAGTCATTGCCAAGCTTCTGCATCTGCATTCTCCATTCTGCTTCCTTATCTCTCAGCTTCTCAGTGCAGCTCCTATGTGTCTGCTCCAGAGCTCGGAACTTTTCCCGCAGACCCTTCAATGACACTACAGCATCTGCACCACCAATCTGAGCTTCCTGGTATTCCTTCAAAGAAGACTGCAAATCCTCATTTTCTTGCTCAAGATGTGCTTTACTGTATCCCATTTCCTTGAGAAGTGTGACCTTCTCAGCCAGTGAGCTCCTCAAAGATGCAATCTCCACATCCCTCTTGGAACTAAGAGACTCAATCGTCGATCTGGCCTCTTCAAATTCCGAGACCACAATCCCATACATATTGCGCAATTCAGACATCTCTGCTTCGAGCCGCTTCCTGCGGCCCTCCTCTTGTGCCAACGCCTGGCTGCACATCTCAAGCCTCGACCTGAAATCCTCCGCAACCCTGGTCTTGGAATCCAAATCAGTCTCAAGAGCATCCATCCGATCAACCAAAGTTAACCTATCTGAGGTCCACTCCCTCTTGGTCGCCTTGAACTCATCCTGGACCTTCTTGAGCGCCTCCTCAAGATGCCTGAACTGCTCGGCCTTCCACTTGAGCTTGCCCTCCACGGCGGCCTTCTCCTCCTCCAGCTTCACCAGCATGTCACCCCTCATCATCACCTCCCTTGGCGCCAGCGCCCGCTGCTCAGCGTCGCTGCACTTCCTCTCCTTCTCCGACAAGAGCCTCCTGAGCCGCGCGACCTCGTCGTCGCGCGAGCGCACGGCGGCCTCCTGCTCCTGCCGCCTGGCCTCGGAGCCTTCCAGCGCCGCGAGGAGCTCCCTCTTCTCTGCCTCAAACCCCTCGGTCTTCTCCCGTAGGCTTCCCTTGAGCGCCTCGTGCGCCACGCAGAGGTGCCTCAGCGCCTGCTCCTTCTCCGCCAGCTTGGCGGCGAGCTGCCCGCACCGTTCCCCGGCGGCGGCGGCCTCCTCGCCCCTGGCCGCGGCATCCCGCGCGTGCCGCTCGGCCTCGGCCCGAGCCTCCCGCAGCCGCGCGGCCTGGTCGGCGCCCGCGCGTCTGTGGCCGTCGGCGAGGTCGGACTTGGCGCGGAGCTCGGCGGTGAGCGCCTCCACCTCGGCACGCAGGTCGTCAATCTCCTTGCACATCTCCTCCATTTCGGCTGCGCATAAATCAAAACAAATCGGAACAGGCCTCAGAACAAAACTCAAACCAACCAATTCTTGTGAAAAAGAAACACGACCCCCTGGAGGCGAGCGGCAGCCACCTTTCTGGGAGGCGCAGGTCGGGAAGAAGGAGCGGGACATGGGCCAAGACCAAAGGCTAGGGGTTCCGCATGGACGGGAAAAGCACGGCGCCGATCGGTCCCTGGAGAACGGTGGGTGTGGCGAAACCCTAGTGGAGTAGAAGGGAGAAATTTGAAATTTTGGGGGGATTTACCTGGGTGGAGTGAGGTTTGGGGGTGGTGCAGCGCGACGCGGCGCGGCCGCAGCAGCGGGAGGCGGATCGGATCTGGGCGGCAGGCGGGCTCCGTTTCCGCCGGCTCTCGCCGTTCCGAGGTTTTGAAGTTGGCTGCGCGGTGGGGCGGGTGTCTGCTTTTTTATATTCTCTCTTTTCTTACTTAGCTAATTAATCGTATGTTGTAATGAATATATAAATATTAAATATGATAATATAAATATAGATTTAAGTATGAAAATGTGAATATGTTGAAGGAGATAATGTAGTTTAGTTTTAGATGTGATTCGAAAAGAAGAATTTTTTTGTTAATTTTCTTTCTAATTTTTTTTAATTATTTGTATTAGTAAAACATGTCTTATATTGATAGCCAATAATAAAGTGCGGTGATACGAGAACGAGAATGAATGATAAAAATAAAAAGAGAGCAGTGAAGGGGTGATGTGGGAAATAAATCGAATTCTATACTATAGATATTTTGAGAGAGCAGTGATTTCTAATAGTGGGGTGTCTGGTTTTTAAGTAGCTAAGCGCTTATGTGATGTAATGAAAATATAAATATTAGATACGGTAATATTAAATATAAACTAAAAGTATGGATGTAAATGTGCTATTGGAAGCATTGCTGAATGAATACGTCCGGAGCGATGTTGTAGCATTGCTGAATGAATACGTCCGGAGCGATGTTGTAGTTTTATTTCAAATAGGATTTGAAAAAGCAGTAGATTATATGTTAATTTTCCTTCTAATTTTTTTAATTATTTTTATTTGTAAAACGAGTCTTATATTTTTAGACTGTAACGAGATAGTGAGACTGGAGGATGAGAGTAGATGATAAAAGTGAATAAATTATTTAAATCTTTTAGATTTTTATTAGATGGAAGGAAACCATATAAAGAGGTGACGTTGGGAAATAACTTATAATAGAGATTATCAGAGAGAATGGTTGCTTTCTAATAGTGGGGCGCACACACGAGTTTGAGCCCGTTTCGCCACCAATGCTTCGTTACTAATGAAATTCTGCAGGTCCTGGCGGGCCCTGTACTCGAAGCCATTCTTGAAGGCCGGTTTACATGGCGGCCCTGATAAATAAATGAGCAATAAATGTTTTACCACTGGGCCTGTTTGGATAGGGGAATTGGGATCAAGATCCTTCTGATCTAATCCAAATTTGAATTCCTTACAAAAATTTAGAGAAATCCTCACTTCCTAAACAGGATGTAGGAGTGATTAGAATGGGTGACACGGATTCTGAGTTTTTTAAGGATTCGGGTCAGATTTGTGCTTCATCTTAAGCAAGTGCAAATGGCCCATCTGATTCAAAGGTGCAAACGATGCATTCTGGCCGTCGATTTCTGATCTAATTCTGATCTAACATCCCATGGTCAAACGGGCGGGATCCCATGACCCCACTTATGTAGTTTCACGGATAACCTCCTGCACATATGCAATCTCTCGTAAAAAGACCCCTGGACTAATCCTCGTGACGCACATTCAGACTTTTTTTGTGATGCAGTGATGCGAATCTGACGACGGCCATGGACATCGGTAGTGGGGATTCCTGCCGCGCACTCCCGGGATCATGCAAGGGCAGTCGCTGACGTCGTTCCATGGCAGGCCAGCCATGCTTGTGTTCGTGCTGATGTCCCCGTCGGTGGCGTCCTATGGTGTTTAAGAAATAAGCATCTAATATATGGTGTTCAAATGCCTTATTTCTTAAGTCTTCCAAGGCAATTAATCGTTACAAGTGGTGATGTCTTTCGTTTAGAATTGCTCATAATGCTAGTTTTTTTCCGGTAAGAAATAAGGTCATTCTATTTCCTCTTTAAATTACTTGTCGAATTTCTCTCTCAGGTCAAAACAAAACTTGATGTTTTGGATATGGCACAGTTTTTTATGTGTGCCTTTGATCCTTATTTTCGACTAGAATATATTTACAAAGTTTAATAAGTCTATAAGATTATAAAAGTATATACACCACGTGCGCACGCTTGGCATTGTGCGTATGTACTCAGATACTGCCGTGTGTCCGTCCCAAGCATCGTGATCCCTTCTGTCCCAGGCATCAAAGCGACAATCAGGAGCGACATGGCTCGCACGACTCAGCTCTATCAACCAGGCATGACTCCAGCAGTAAATGAAGCCCCGCTCCTAGGATCTCCCAGCTCCAGTATCGTAGCCTGGCCCATGCAGCGCCGCCCTCCTTCCCGCTGCCTCATCACTTCCTCCCCCTCAGCTCCTTCCCCACTGAGGCAATTCGCCTCTCCCACACCGCAATCTCTCATCTTCGCTATTGTCGCGAGCGTCCCGAGGATGTTGTGACTCCCCTATTGTCTCGTGTCCCCGACGTCAATACGGGATCCCCTCCCAGGGACGGACCCACAGGTAGTCCTGATAGGCCTAGGACTATCCTGATCTAACCCAAAGTTCAGCCCAAAGTTTAGCTCGGTTGTCAAAAAAAAAAAATTCGAAAAAACCAACCAGATAGTTTTGGTCTTCCTCACGCCGACTTGACTCCTCACGCCGCGAGGCCCGTGAGCCCGCGACTCGCCTCCTCGCCCTTTGTTCCTCACGATCCGATCCCCAGATCTGAACTGCTCTCACGCCCTGATTCCCCGTCCGCACCCAAACCCTAACCCCACGATCCCAATGCGTTGGTGAGCCACTCGATTTCACGAGGCAATTCCTCCAGATTTTGGTTTATTTTTCCCAGCAATTTTTGCTAAATTGATTGGTTTGGCAAACCGCGCAAGCCGCAGGGCCCCGGTGAGGCTTCGCTCCGCCGCCGGTGCGGCCCGGTGCGGCTGTGGGTCGTCGTGACGGCGCTGGTGGCGGGGATCATCTGGCTCTGCTCCTCCTTCCTTGGCTTCACCCGCGCCTCCTACAGAGTCCAGGTGCGTTCGCCTGCGCCTGCTACGTAGTGTGCAGCTTTCTATTTTGGCGTGATGTTCGTTAAGCTATTAGGAAGCCCTTTACACAAATCTCAACTTAGAGCTTCATCGTAGAGTTTGGACGCTAGATCCTTGCTATGTTGTTTTCACATGGCTGCTGAAAGTTTTCACTAATTGATCGATCGTAGCGTAGCGCAACCTGGGGCTGTGGTGCAGATACATTGTGATTGTGGGTTTGGTGAATAGCAGATGCCGTTTGCTTGGCACTATCATAATTGTTGGGTGAAATCGGTGAGTTTGGTGAATGTAGTGTAACTGATGCCTAGTTCTGTCTCACATGGGTTATATATTAGGTGGATTAGAGATTTGATGCATATCTGATGTCGAAGAGCTAGTTCAAGGAAGTTTGTGCGTCCCTCATGTTTCTGGTAGATTAATCGCTTGTGCAATCAAGCAGAGCATGCAGACCTTTTAATTGATATTCAGAGCATGCATCCGGAAGGAGGGTAGGTGGTGAGCAGTGGTGGATCCAGGAATTTTGATGTGTGAAATATAAGGTGTTGATTGGCTTATTCGTCTAGAGGGTGATAGTACCACTGGCTTGTAAAAAAATTTAGGGTTGAATTGAATCCCAATAAAGAATGTAGATCCACCACTTCTGATGAGCACATGGGAATGCAAGACGTCTGCATCCTTAATCAAGTTTAAGTTAGCAAAAAGTGTGATTTTGCCTGTCATGTTCGTGGCGTATCTGCATAGCTTCGGAGTTTTATAGCATGTAGATTATACCGAATTTATATTATCTTTTGTTAAATTTTATATTTTTTTATCGAATTTGTGGTCTTAAAAATTTGGACGTCTACCTAAAAAAAATCCTAGGTCCACCACTGTCCGCTCCACCAGCTGATCCACACGGTCAACCTCCAACATATCGTCAAGGCGCTCTGCAAGCGACACCAACACCGCCTAGCCCTCGAGGTATATGCTGCCCTCCCCATGATTGTTGCTTGTTCCGTTTGGCGCACGAAAGGTGTTTTCTAGAATGGGTGTGCTCCTATTTTGCTAATGATGTTTCACTTGTTGGTCTCTTGGTTGCCAATTGCACCAACTCAAGCATATTTTATAACCAGATGGCAAGCTACTCCCGCCTACAAGGAATATGGCAAGGGGCGCAATAAACAGAACTTCAAAGATAGTGGACATGCAAGATATGAGCGGCGAACCCCATGCACAACAAGGAAAGACTGCATGTGTTGACATATGTTGCTTGGAACATCTAGAAAGAAAGATGTCTGAGAATATGAAATCTCTCATGGAGAATCAACATGATGTGGAGGTACTATGGTAAGGGAGATTAGAACCAGAGGCGTAAAAATTCAGTAGTAATCGTCTATCCGGACTAGTAGTAGCAAACATTCGGTTATTAATAGCTTTGAGTTTGCCTACCAATCAGGCGGTGAGGCCTCATGATGTAAATACTTCATGCTTTCTTCTACAATGCAATGGCAGAGCACATGTCCAAAGTTCAGCAGCATGTATTTGTGAGTTTGTTTTTAAACAGCATGTATGTCATGTCCAGCCTTGGTTATTAAAACTTGTGAATCAATGACTACATGGTTATTGCAAAGTTTGTGTATGAAGTACATCTCCTGCTTTTGGTCTACTTACAAATCTGGAGCCAAAACAGTTGGCCACAGATTATGATGTACTCAAAACACAAAAAGAATATGTGCGTAAAGCATAATTATTTCTGAATCCATCAGAAAAACAGGGCATACCCAAACAACTAGTTTTTCTCACATGATAGAATCAGAAATGCTGAAAAGGAGAACTCTGACGTTTCCTGGTGGAGCCGCGCCTAGTCGACCGAGCCGAGCCTGAGCCGCGCTTTGATGTATGGAACGGAAGAGATCGCAATGCTTGGGACGGACAAGCGGCAGGATCGTACGTACGCATGATGCCTAGGCATGCGTGACGTATAGAATTTTTTTCCCGCAGGCCTAGCCAGTCTCCTCGTACCATCCAAAACTTTAATTTTTTTAATTAAACTAGACCCACCCATCAGCCTTTTCTAATCACCACCCACTCATAGTAGTCTCCTTCCTCACGTGACAAAAATTCAAAAATAGATAATATATCAAATCGTATTTATAAAAAAAGATAATATAATATAATATTTATAAATATAATATGTGTATTTGGTATCTCATTCACTGAATATAGGTTTTTGGTATACTGTGCACCGAAAAAGAATGGATCCGCTTGTTTTCGGTATCTCATGTGTCGAATACGGCACTGTGTACCGTATTCAACATATGAGGTGATGAAAACTGATTGTATTCAGCACATGAGGTGTCGAATATTATGTATAGTGCCGTATTCAGCACCTCATATGCCGAATACAATTGATCTCCTTTGTTGGTGCTTTCGATACGGCGTGGTGCTCTTGTCAACTCATGTCCCTGTGGTTTCTGTGCTTTTAGCCGCATCCTGTAGCTCTCACTGTTGTAAAATGAGTGCACCATTAGTTGAGAGCAGTAGCGTGAGAGGAGCAACGCGAGTAAAAGCAGCGCGAGTTGAACCCTTCAAGAGCTCTCCCTTCAATTATAGTAAGTACTTAGATTATATATTTAATTATTACTTAGATTAGTAATAGTAATTAGAGTAATTAGATTGATTGATTAATGATATTAATTTAATAAATTAGAGTACTTAGATTATTTGCTTAGTTTGATTACATGAATTTAATTAGTCAGTGTAATTATATTATTTATTTATTTTAATAACATGAATTTTATTAATCAATGTAATTGGATTATTCACTTAGTATAATTGTATGAATATTATTACCAATATAATTAGAGTATGTACGTAATTTAATCAGAGTTATTAGAGATATATGATTAATCAGATTAATTAGTTTAATTCAATTAATATGTTTAATTAGCATAATCACTTAGGTTAAGTAGAGTAATATGATTAATCGAATTTTTTAAATAGGGTGAGTAATGTAAATTTATTTAATATTTGTTAAATAATTATGGCATGTAACTTTAAATATTAATTTTGATTTTTAATAGCGCTTTATTATTTATTAATTATTTCGGGATTCCTGCCGTTTAATGTTTATGTAATAGTTAGTCAATAAAAATTTATTATTACTTTTACTGTTTATTACATATTTTATAGAGGGCGTGATTAGTTGTGTATGGTACATATACCTAAGTAGTTATTTTATTATATGTACATTTGTTTAGCAGATACGGTATGACTTTTCATATTTACTATGAAGAATATTCCGCAATTTTGTACAGGAGACACATAACAATTTAAAACTGTCAGCACATAGAGAGTCCGGTTAAGCTACCTATTGACCTAGATGGCCTAAAATTACATGTTATAAGTTTTTTGCGTGTGAACCAGCAGTCCCATACTATTGTCCTAGAAGATGTGCAGCTATGGCTTGTTTTAAACAACTCGGTCATTATCCATATGTTATTCGAGATGAGAAGGAACAACACATGGTTTTGTACTCACGTAAGGCATTGGAGGAGAAATTTAAAATAACGGTGTACGTAAATATAGTGTCATGACTGGTGTAAGGTGATGCAGTGACTAGCGTGGAAGGATCATGCTAGCATGTGATGCATAAAGAGGAGGGAGGGCATGTAGGGGAGGACAGTTTCAGTACAGAGGGAGTTGGAGTAGACCTTTCTAAGGTAGATGCAGGATGCATGGATGATGAAGCCGGTTGTAGCGGGGTTGAAGAAACTGTTGACAACAATGGCCCGATGCTGGTGATCCAGTATTTTCATGTTGCTGGGCTGCTAGATTATACCGTCGTTAAATATAACACCTTATCTAACTGGGGATACCAGAATAACAACATCTAGGTCGGACAACGATTTCATAACAGGGAGGATGTCATCCACTTTATTAGCAACTATGCTGTAATGACAAGAAGGGACCACAAGTGCGTCTGATCTAACCCTACGGAGTATGAGGTTAAGTGTGTCAAGCACCCGAGTTTTTCTTACTTCGTACAGGCACATAAACCAACATATGAGAACTATTTTATGATCAGTAGACACACCACACGTACATGCAGCGAAGATGTTGTTAGAAATGTGAGCCATGCCGTTGATGCAAGGTTCATAGCCCAACTCCTCATCACCCTTATTGGCATGGACATATGTTTGTTGCCAAAATCGATTATGGAGGAGGTGCAGACTAAGACATGTATGCTAATCAATTACCACACCTCATGACGAGCGAAGCAGAAGTCGTTGAAGATGTTGTTTGAAAGCTTCAAAGAGTCTTATAACTATGCTCTGAGGGTACTACAGAAAATTGTCATAACGAATCCTGAGACTCAGTGGGCCATAGCGAATGAACCAATCAAGCTAGATGATATGTCATACAACACCACTGGCTGATATCTCATTAGGTTATTATGGTCCTTTGGATAATGCATAGAAGCTTTAAGACATTGCATGCCGGTTGTATGCGTGGATGCCACATTTCTGAGCGGCAAATATCAAGAAACCCTCATGACAACGACGGCGATAGATGCAAATAATCAGATCATTCTTCTCGCCTTTGCAATGGTTAAGAGTGAGAACAATAATAGCTAGATATGATTCCTCACTTTGGTGAGAACACATGTCATGGGCAATTGTCGGAGAGTGAACTCCTGTCGCAGGGATCCCGAGAGACCCCTTTTTAGAGATTCGGCCGGGGGGATGATCCTGGAAAAGCTTGTGTGGGAAATAAGCGGGAACGGAAATAAATGCGATGGCTAGTGGGTACGTCGGGTTTTAGACAGGTTCGGGCCGCACGGAGGCGTAACACCCTACTCCTGTATGAGCGCTATATTTATCCTTGAAGGGGATTCTTCAAGGAGGTATCTGGTTCTAAGGGGAGAACTGTTTACAAAGAGCTTGAGGCTCTTATGTTCCAGCTTAACTTGAGCTGGTTCGAGTGTCTGTCGATCTATCTTTGGCCTGGCTCGCCGGAGATTGTTGGTTATCTGGTCTCTTGGTTGTCTTGTGGTCGGGGGCTGTTTCTCTCTTTTTTAGTGTTCTCCATCCTTTCCTTTTATAGGCGCGCCGACCTCAACATATCCTGAATGGGAAAGAGGGGACGCGAATGCCAAGGTGCCACGGATAAAGGCGTAATCATTTCATCTTGGCGAAGTGACAGGGGCGGTGGAGAAATACGGCGCGCATTCGACCACCAGCCGCTGCGGAAGCCTCGGGGCGCCATGAAAGGGGCCCACCGGGCAGCCTCAGAGGTGCCCGGTGCGCCCACCCTGTCTTGTTCTTCTGCCAGGGCAGGGTGGCAGGCCGAGCGCTTCGATTCTGGCAACGTTATCCCGAGGCACCTGGATGAAACGGGACGGGACCCGTGCATTTAATGGACCCACGCCCCCCTGCCAGTGCATGGCAGGGTCTGACACTGGGGCGTGGGCAGCTGAGAATGTCAGGATGTCAGGATGTCAGACCGCGCGTGCCTATTAAATGCGGCATTGGGCCTTTGACTGGATGACACCCTGACGACGGGACCCTTCGGGTCGTTGAATGATCTTGCGCGAACCTTCGGGGAACCGAGTCCTCGGGGGCTACCACGTGCAGCCCCGAGCACTCTCTCCCGAGCACTCGAGTGAGACCTTCGGGGAACCGAGTCCTCGGGGGCTGCCACGTGCAGCCCCGAGCACTCTCTCCCGAGCACTCGAGTGAGACCTTCGGGGAACCGAGTCCTCGGGGGCTGCCACGTGCAGCCCCGAGCACTCTCTCCCGAGCACTTCGGTGGGAACTTCGGGGCACCGAGTCCTCGGGGGCTGCCACGTGCAGCCCCGAGCACTCTCTCCCGAGCACTTCGGTGGGACCTTCGGGGCACCGAGTCCTCGGGGGCTGCCACGTGCAGCCCCGAGCACTCTCTCCCGAGCACTTTGGTGGGACCTTCGGAGCACGAGTCCTCGGGGGCTGCCACGTGCAGCCCCGAGCACTCTCTCCCGAGCACTTCGGTGGGACCTTCGGGGCACCGAGTCCTCGGGGGCTGCCACGTGCAGCCCCGAGCACTCTCTCCCGAGCACTTCGTTCTTAGTATTTGGGCCCTGCAGATCATCGGGGAACTAGGGTGCTCGGGAACCAGAGGCGGCGGCCCCGAGCACCTTCTCCCCGGACTTAGCTTTTTCTTACCTTGCAGGGTGGTGACATGTGGTGGATGGCCGGCCTGGCCTCGGGACTTAGGGACCCCTGGTTCTGAATACACCGACAGTAGCCCCCGGGCCCGTTGGTAGCCGATGGGACGGAGACTGCGAATGGGCCCTTCGTTGCGACCGAGGCCAAGGCTGGCGCGGACGCCATGTGGCAAGCTTTCGAGGGGTGGCCCTTGCGGACCTAGACCTCAAGTATGTTCCAACGGGAAAATGAGTGGACGCGTGTCCACACAACTTCCGAAGGGTATGATAACCATACGGGCGGCACGCGCGGTCGCCGCGCAGATCGAGGAAAATACGCCTGGCAACCGCTGACATCGCGCGATCGGCGGGAGATTCGCCTGACAGTCGCGCCGATCGAGGCGACGCTTCGCCGAGCGAACCGTTCGGGCGGCAATTTTCGAATTTTGAGATATAAAAGGGGGAACGGATCGGTCCGTTCCCCTTTTTACGCTCTCTTGCACTTGCACTCCTGCCTTCTTTGTGCTCCGAAGCCCTCAGGAAACTCCCAGGCGACCGGAGCATTCTCCCTTCTCTCTCTTTTCACCACCAGAAAACATCCCCCATCTTGCCGAAATGACGAGGGTTGGAGGAGGACGCCGGGACAAGACTTCGGACAGCATCTTGCCGGAGTCTCGCCTGAGGAACGAGGAGGCGGCGGACAAGATTAGGAAGCTGCTGGTGCCGGAGGGTCAGGAGGGTGCTGTGGCGGTGAGGCCGGCGACTCTGACACCGGCGACGACCGTCCCTGGGCGGACCGTCCTCTTCACCTCCTTCGTGGCAGCGGGGCTAGTGCCGCCGTTCTCCGCCTTCTTTCTGCAAGTGCTGGAGACGTACGGCATTCAAATGGTGCACCTAAGCCCCAATTCCGTCGTGGCGTTGGCGGTCTTCGCGCATCTCTGCGAAATGTTTGTGGGGGTGATGCCGTCGGCGACGCTGCTTCGCCATTTCTTCGTCCTTCGGCCGGTGGGGAAGAAGAGGGGGCACTCCACGGCGGACGTCGCGGGGTGCTGCAACCTTCGACTCCGGGAAGGCCTGGGGGACCATTACATTCCCCAGGTGCTGCGCAGCAAGTGGGAGGAATGGCGACGGGACTGGTTCTTCGTCGACATCGACCCCCACGAGCGCCTCGAATTGCCAGAGAAGGCGGCGGAACCTCGGCGATCGACGTGGGAGGCGCCGCCACCAGAAGATGCGAGACTGAAGCCGGTGCTTGAGCGCATCCTGGAACTGCGCGAGGGCGGGCTGACCTCGGTCATGGTGGTTGTGGACTTTCTGCGCCGTCGGTTGGCGCCTCTGCGAGAACGGGCCCGGCCGAGCTGGTTCTACACCGGGCCGGAGGACATCACCAGGACCCAGATTGGCGCGAGCTGGGATCTGGGGGCGGCGGAACTGCGGGGAATGACAAGGGTGATCACCGGAACGGAGGACATGAGCCGGACGGAGCTCCCGTGGCCGGAGATGGCGCTCTGCGCCAACCCCAACCGGGTGGCTATTATGGCGGGGCTGCCGGAGTTCGATGCCCAGGGGCCCGTGGACCGGCCAAGAAGCCGGAGTCCTGAGGCCTCCGAACTCCCCGGGCTGGAGGAACTACTTGGCGATGAGGTTGCTGGTAGTTCGGCGCAGGCTGGTGAAGGGGTCGCCGCAAGCGGCAGCCGCCGTACCAGAGAAGAGGGCGCCACTGAAGTTGTTGAGGAGTTGGCGCCGGGAGATCGGGGAAAGCGTCCCCGGGCCTTGATCCTAGTGCCGGATTCTCCGCCGTCGCCGACGGCAGCGGCGGCATTTCCGGTGCTGGAGCCGCGCCTGGTGCGGATGGGGCCTGCATCGGCGCCTGCGACCTGCACGGCGGAGACCGAGACCCGTGCGGCGGCACCCGAGGTCCGCACGACGGCGCCCGTGGCCCGCGTAGTGGCTCAGCCGAGCCCTCAGCGGAAGAGGCGGCGGGAGGAGTCCGGACCGACGGCACCAGACCCGGACATCAGGCTCCCAGCGGCCAAATGGCGGTATCGGTGAGTCTTCTTTCTTGCTTTTCCATGAGCATTTTCGGCCCGAACTAAGTTTTGACAACTTTCACTTGTCTCCCGTAGGCCGGCTGCAGGCGCTGCTGTGACGGAGAGAGAGTAGGCGCCGGGGCCAGAGCCGAGCCTGCCCGCTGCGACGGCGGAGGCCGGCATAGGATCGGCGGAGGTGCCAATTGACGTGGCGGCCCCTGGGAGAGAGGCGGAGGCGGCGGCCGAGAGAAGGGTGCCGGTGGAACCTACCCCGGGCGCGGAGAGCCCGGGGCGGATAATGGTGGAGGTGGATGTTCTGCCGGGGCCGGCGGACAGGACGGCCGATGCGGGAATGCGGCCGCCGTCCGAGACCTTGGCTCCGGCGGAGACTACCCCGGGGAGGCAGAGCCCGGGGTGGATGGCGGCGCAAGGCCCGGCGGAGAGCTCGGCCCCCCTGGAGGCATCCCACGGAGAAGCCTGGGCCCCCGCAGTGCCCGGCCGGCCTGCCGATCCCTTCCTGGCCGCCATTAAAGGCGTCCAAGTAGCAGTCGGGCAGCTGGGCGCAGTGGTGAAGGCCAAGGAGGGGGAGCTCGAAGCCGAGTGCGCCCGCCTGGCACTGGAGAAGGCGCAGCTGGCGGGCGCCCAGGAGGAGGCCCGCGCGGCAGCCGCGCGGGAGCAGAAACTCCTAGAAGACATCCGCGCGGAAGCCGCGCGGGAACGAGAAACTCTGAAGACCGCGCGGGCAGAGGCCGCGCGGGAACGAGAAGACACCGCCTGCTTGGCCGAGGCGTCGAGGCAGCAAGCTGCCGAGGCCCTTGCCAGGATGGGGCAGGCGCAGGAGAGGGAGGTGGCTGTCGCAGTCCGGGAGCGGGCTGCGGAGGAGCGGCAAGCCGAGCTGGTCCGCCGGGAGGGCGCGGCCGAGAAGACGCGCGCCGACCTCCAGCGCTGGGAAGACGATCTCCGGAAGATCAGAGAAGAATACAAGCGCTGGGAGGAGGACGTCTCCATCCGGGAAGTGGACAATGAGCTATCGGCGTCGAATCTCGGTGCCCGGGAGGATTCGGGGGCCCAACAGGAGGATGTGTTGGCCCGGCGGGAGAATGAGCTGAGTCGCCGAGAAGGCGAATTGAGTCGCCGAGAGGGCGAAGCTGCTGCTGCGTTGGCCGCCGCGGCTACCAGGGCGGAGGAGAATGCGAAGCACGAGGCGGAACTGGCCGAGCGCGAACGCGCCTTGTCCGAGATGGTGGCCAAGACGAAGCAGGCTGCCGCCCCCACCGCGGCTGGCGGTTCTTCCGGTCCGGCCAGGGACCAGGGACTCGAGGCACAGCTACGGGCCGCCAAGGAGAAAATCGAGACTGCCTTTGTCTCGCGGGTCAACCTCGAGCATATGCTGGAGGACATACTCCGGCGGATGCGACGGGCCGTGGAGAAGGGTGGTCTCGGACGGCTTATCGACGACAAGAAAGGCGACGGCCCCGCACGACAAGTGTTGGGGTTGCAGCAGGTCTGCGAGCGCCTCGAGACCCTGCCTTGGGCAGTCCAGGAACTCGCTGCCCGGGAGGGACGTGGTTTGGCACGTGCCGTGGCCGAGCACGTCCTGGCCTGCTACCGAAGCAGGGACCCGAACTTCCCACTGGAGCCGGCGCGGGAGGGAGTGGTCGAGGCTGAGGGGGAGGCCGCCCGGGCAGCGGTCCGGAGCACCGCCGCTGAGGTGGCGGCCGGCTTCAGGCGAGAGGTGCCGCCGCCGCCAGCCCCCGGGGATGACTCAGAGGATTCAGCCGACGCTTCTGCCGCCGACTAGATCTTTTGTAGCCTCTTTTCTTTTGTTTGTAGATGTAGGAGTGAACCCTTAGAAAATGCCTTGGAAGTATCCTGTGAATATTAAATGGCTGTTTTTCCCTGGGCTCGCAACTCCAGTTTCTCTATGTGTTCAACGCTTCTTCCGATGCTTTACTTTGAAGTCCCGGGGAGTACTCAGTCGGGCCGTTCCCGACCTTCCCGTCCCCGAGGAGGAAGTTGTCTTGATCGCTGTTGCTGGCACAGTCGGCCTTCAAGCTCTCGCGAATCCGCATCGCCTAAGTTAAGAACAAAGACAGAGACTTCCTTGCCCGGGAGATGGATCAATCCCGCTCGGAACACGCCGTGCCTGATGAACACTTTTTCGCCCTGCGACCACTCAGTTAGTAGAAAGGAGACGCGTGCGGGCGAGAATGTGACCAAGAGTCCTCGCGGTCCGGTGGTGCCCGGGCTTAAAACGGGCCAGGCCGAGCACTAACAGCCCGCCCCCGAGACCTGAGCTCCGGACTACCCGAGTAGCTCGAGTGATAGGATTACCCAGGGCACCCGAGGACTCGGTAGTGCTCGGGGTCCTTAAAAGCAGACCGAACACCACGACCACCACGAAGGGCTTCGGTCAGACGTTATCGCAAGCACGCTACTCTTTTCTGCAAACCGTCTGTCGTTCTGGGAAAAAGTAGTCACGCGGCAGGGTTTTGCGTGCGAGGAGGCCACCTCGCCGAACAGATTAAACCGCGAGAGCCCCCGAGAGTGACTCGAGGACATACATTTACTTAAAGCAGACTTGTCTAAATATAACCACTCACCGGACAGCTGTCGGCCTTCCGGCTCATCGATCCAGGAGGGATGTGCTTCCGAGCTCGGGTGCCCGGGGACTCGATTCTTTCAACGGAGCGCCCGAGTGCCCAGAGGCATACGAGGCTCCTAGGGTCGGGTGATCCCGACCACCCAAGCCTAAGTGGCAGGACCACCCGAGGACCCTTGGGGCCGACCAAAGACCGGGGCATTGAAGCCCTCGCGGCCGAGCTGCTTGCGATCGCCAGTCTGTGACTTAAGAGAAAAAATAGGATTTCTTTGTCTGGTGCGCTCTGCCAGTGCGGTACTTGTTATAGATTACTCTTGCTTTCAACCCGAGACCTCTCGAACACCCAAATCGACTGATAAGAGCGGGCAGAGGCATAACCCAGAGGTCCTATGGTTTGGTGGCGCCCGGGTATGACAGACCAGACCGAGCACCAACAGCCCGCCCTGGGGGCCCGAGCTCCGGACTACTCGAGCAGCTCGAGCGATGGGATTACCCGGAGCACCCCGAAACTCGGTAGTGCCCGGGAGCCTGTCACGACACCGAACACCACAGCCTACCATGGCGGACGTAAGTCAGCGGCGACTGCTCGCATGCATACCGATCGGGATTCTTTTGCCAGCGGGGAAAGAGAGAGAGAGAGCGAACTTTTTCTCGCACAACCGAGCTCCTCACCAGACAGATTAGACATACGGAATCCAGAAAAAGTATTCTGACATAGCGATTGCTTATTGAAAAACTTAATGTGCAATATTTACAAGGTTGGGCGACAGCGACTTACCCCATGGGGCGAAGCCTTCAGACTGCTTGGGCGGGGAGAAGCCCCCGGCCTTGCTAACCTGAACCGCGAGCACGACAATCTACGGGTAGAAGCGTCGAAGATGCTCGATGTTCCATGGATTCGGGAGTGGCTGTCCTTCCTCCGTCGCCAACCTGAAAGAACCTGCCCGGGGGACCGCGATCACGGTGAAGGGACCTTCCCACACAGGGGACAACTTATTCATTCCTTCGCGCGACTGGATGCGTCGGAGAACTAGGTCCCCCACCTCGAGAGACCGGGCCCGGACATGGCGCAGATGATAACGCCGCAGACTCTGCTGGTACCGAGCCGCCCGGACAGCAGCACGCCGCCGGCACTCTTCCAGGTAGTCCACGTCGTCGCGCCTTTGATGCTCCTGCTCACCCTCAGAGTATGCATGCACTCGAGGGGAGCCCAGAGTGAGCTCGGAGGGGAGGACTGCTTCGGCGCCGTAGACGAGGAAGAAAGGAGTCTCCCCGGTGGCGCGGCTTGGCGTAGTCCGATTGGCCCACAGCACGGCTGGCAGCTCGTCTACCCATCCCTTCCCGTGCTTAGCGAGCACGTTATAGGTCCGGGTTTTGAGGCCCTTCAGAATTTCCGTGTTGGCGCGCTCGACCTGCCCGTTACTCCGAGGATGAGCGACGGAAGCGAAGCAAAGCTTGATGCCGAGATCTTCGTAATAGTCCCCGAATAAGGCACTAGTGAACTGGGTGCCGTTGTCGGTGATGATCCGATTGGGGACACCAAAGCGGCTAGTGATGCCGCGGATAAACTGGAGCGCCGTGTTTTTGGTTACCTTGATGACTGGGACCGCCTCCGGCCACTTAGTGAATTTGTCGATAGCGACATATAGGTATGCATAGCCCCCGACTGCTCGGGGGAATGGACCCAGAATGTCCAAACCCCAGACCGCGAAAGGCCATGACAGGGGAATGGTATGGAGAGCCTGAGCTGGCTGGTGAATCTGCTTTGCATGGAACTGGCACGCCCTGCAGCGCCGAACCAGCTCGGAAGCATCCTGGAGAGCTGTAGGCCAGTAGAAACCTTGCCGGAAGGCTTTCCCGACCAGCGTGCGGAACGATGAATGGCCACCGCACTCGCCCTCGTGGACCTCAGCGAGAAGATCGCCTCCTTCTGCCCGAGAGATGCATTTCAGGAGGACACCTCCTGCGCTACGTCGGTAGAGATCCCTATCTACTATGGCATAGCGTTTGGACTGCCGAGCAACCCTTTCGGCAGACGCCTCATCCTCGGGTAGGAACTTTTCTTTCAAGTACCCTCGGATGTCAGACATCCACGAGGCATCTTGAGAACATTCGGCGAGCACAGCGCACTCGCCGGACGGCGGCGCCCTGACGGGGCTTCCCACTGAGGGTACCGCCGGGGTCCCCTGAATTGAGTTCGAGGTTTCCCCTTCATCTTGTTCGGCAGGCAGGACGGAAGGCCGTGCGAGTCTTTCTTCAAAGACTCCGGCAGGGGCCCGCGCACGTGAGGAGGCCAGGCGAGAGAGCTCGTCGGCCGGAGCATTGTCGCGGCAAGGGATATGCCGTAATTCGAGGCCGTCGAAGCGTCTCTCGAGCTTTCTGACTGCATCCACGTACGCTGCCATTTGTGGATCCGTGCACTGGTACTCCTTGGAAACCTGGTTGACGACCAGCTGAGAGTCCCCTTTGACCAGGAGGCGACGAATCCCGAGCCCCACCGCAGCCCGGAGGCCGGCGATGAGACCTTCATACTCCGCCATGTTGTTGGATGCGCGGAACTGCAACTGTACGATGTACCGGAGCTCTTCACCCGTTGGGGAGGTGAGAACCACTCCGGCCCCTGCGCCTTTCAGCGAGAGGGAGCCATCGAAGTGCATAACCCAGTACCCGGGCGCGTCGTGCCCAGGATAGGCAGAGATCTCTTCTGGGATGACGCAGGGGACGGGCGTCCATTCTGCCAAGAAGTCGGAGAGTGCCTGGCTTTTGATTGCCTGGCGACAGACGAAGTGTAGGTCGAACTCCGCCAACTCAACCGCCCATTTGACAACGCGCCCGGTGCCCTCCCGGTTCCGGAGAATGGGTCCCAGTGGATAAGTGGTAACCACCGAGATCTTGTGCACCTGGAAGTAGTGGCGCAGCTTCCGGGAGGCGACGAGCATGGCATAGAGTAGCTTCTGCGCCTGGGGATACCTTGTCTTGGCCTCCCGGAGGACCTCGCTGACGAAGTACACCGGTCGCTGTACCCGGCGGGCCCGGATGGTGGCCCCACCCGGGGGGCTGCCACAACCCCCAGGGTCGGCGGTATGGTCGGGGCTGGCCGGGCACTCGGGCTCGATTCCTTGGCTGGGAAGAGCAGTGTGCTCGGGCTCGACCTCTTGCCCAGGGGGAGCCGCGAGGATAAGTGAACGGTCGGGGGCCTCTGGGAGCTGGGACCCAGCACCCGGCCCCGAACATTCATCGCGCTCCACCACCAGCACTATGCTCACGACCTGTGGAGTGGCCGAAACATAAAGTAGTAGGGGCTCACCTTGGGTGGGAGCCACCAAAATGGGTGGCGAGGTAAGGTACTTCTTTAAGTCACGGAAGGCCTGCTCGGCTTCCGACGTCCAGTCAAAACGACCGGATTTCTTCAAAAGCTTGAAGAGGGGGAGCCCTCGCTCCCCGAGCTTGGAGATGAAGCGCCCGAGGGCTGCCATGCAGCCGGCGAGGCGCTGGACCTCCTTGAGTCGAACCGGGGGTCGCATCTGCTCGATGGCCCGGATCTTCTCCGGATTGACCTCGATTCCTCGGCCAGAGACCAAGAAACCAAGGAGCTTGCCCGCCGGCACCCCGAAGACACATTTCTCTGGGTTGAGCTTGAGGCGGGTAGAGCGGAGACTGTTGAAAGTCTCGGCAAGGTCCTCGAGCAGGGTGGCGCGGTCTCGGGTTTTGACCACGAGATCGTCGATGTAAGCCTCGACGTTGCGGCCAACCTGCGAGTTAAGAGTGATACGAATGGCGCGCTGGAAGGATGATCCAGCGTTGCGCAGGCCGAAAGGCATTGACATGTAGCAATAAGTCCCCACCGGGTAGTAAAAGTAGTTTTTTCCTCGTCCCCTACGGCCATGCGAATCTGGTGATACCCAGAGTTTGCATCTAGGAAGCACAAAAGATCACATCCCGCAGTTGAATCTACGATTTGATCAATGCGAGGTAAGGGGAAGGGATCTTTAGGACAAGCCTTGTTAAGGTCGGTGTAGTCCACGCACATGCGAAGCTTGCCGTTGGCCTTCGGGACGATGACTGGGTTTGCTAGCCAGTCGGGGTGGAGGACTTCTCGGATGAATCCGGCGTCGAGGAGCTTGCGGACCTGCTCGCGGATAAACTCCTGGCGCTCTGGCGCCTGCCGCCGGACCTTCTGCTTCACTGGGCGGGCGTCCGGACACACAGCCAAGTGATGCTCGATCACCTCCCTAGGGATCCCGGGCATGTCGGACGGTTGCCAGGCAAACACGTCCACGTTAGCCCGGAGGAAGGCGACGAGCGCGCTTTCCTATTTGCTGCCCAGGTCGCTGCCGATACGGACAACCTGGGTAGCGTCTTCGCCCACCTCGACCTCCTTCGTTGGAACAGAGGTGTCGGCGGCGAGTCGGGGTCTGGATGAAGAGGGTCCCGGGCCCCCTGAAGAGCCATCAACCTCGGCCTGCGCTGAGACCAGAGCCATGTATGATTGTTCGGCGCAGGAGACAGCGCCGCCGGAGTCAGCGATCACGGAGATAGAGCCTGCGGGGCCGGGCATCTTAACCGTAAGGTATGCATAATGCACGGCCATCATAAACTTGGCGAGCGCCGGACGCCCGAGGATGGCGTTGTAGGGGAGAGGGAGCTCCGCGACATCGAAGAGGACGCACTCCGTGCGAAAGTTGTCCCGGCTCCCGAACGTGACAGGCAACTCAACCTGCCCGAGGGGCAGGGAGTGCCCGGGAGTTACTCCACAGAAGGGGAGTGACGGCTTTAGGCGTCGGGAAGATACTTGCAGCTTCTCAAAAGCCTCTTTGGAAAGGAGGTTGAGGCCGGCACCACCGTCGATCAGCACTCTGCCGACCTTAACATTGCAGATAGTGGGAGACACAACCAGAGGTAGCCGTCCCACGGCTGCAGTACTGACGGGGTGATCAGCCATGCTGAACGTGATCGGAGCATCCGACCACCTCAGGGGTCTTGTGGCCTCCTCGCTCGGGGTTGCCGAGCACACTTCGCGCCGCATGACCTTGATGCCACGGCGCGAGCAGGGTGTGTAAGCGCCCCCGTCGATGAAGGCGACCGCATGCTCGGGCTCCTGGAAGCCGAGCTCGGCGTTGTTGGGGACGACCTCGGTATCGCCTCCTCCGCGGGACTCGTCGCGCTCCCTCTGGCGCTGCTCCACGAGTCCTTTGACCGTACGACACTCCGTGAGGTCGTGCCATCTGGTCAGGTGTATGGGACACCATTTACCTGGCTCGGGCCCCGCGGGAGCGGGGGCCCTCGCTGGAATAGGAGCTCGGCCAGGGGCCGGGGCTCTTGCTGGAGCTGGCGCCCTAGCCGGTGCCGGGGCCCTCGCGGGCACAGAGGCCCGAGGAGGAGCCCGAGCAGGGGCCCCGACGGGACGCCGATCGACACCCGGTCGACGCTCTTGCCGGTGATCGGGCTCTTGCGGTACCCTGTGAGCGGGGACTTGGGCTGGCTCGACGGGAGCTGCCTCGCGCTTCCTTCTCTTTTTCTTTTCCCGCTTATCAGAGCGGGAAGAACTTGGCTGATCGGAAGCGGGGCGAGGAGCATGCCACGCCCTGGCCTCCGCAGCCTTGGCGCACTTATCGGCCAGTGCGAAAAGTTCCGCAGGGGTCTCGATCTCGTGCGTACCTAGCTTCTCGAGCATCCGCTCATCACGGACGCCCTGCCGGAAAGCAACAATAACAGCATGGGGGGCCACTCGCGGAATAGTGTTGCGAACCTGGCTGAAACGCTGTATAAATCGCCGTAGCGTCTCCCCTTCCTGCTGTTGGACGGCGTGGAGGTCGCACTCCAAACCGGGACGTGCGAACGTGCCCTGAAAGTTGGCCACGAATTGGTGGCACAGGTCATCCCAGGAGCTGATAGATCCTGAGGGTAAGTTCATAAGCCAAGAGCGGGCGGAACCCCTCAAGGCAACATGAAAATAGTTTACCATCACCTTTTCGCTGCCTCCGGCCGCTTGGACGGCCGTCGTGTAGATCTGGAGGAACTCGACGGGGTCGATGGACCCGTCGTACTTCTCCGGCAGCTCGGGGCGGAACTTGGAAGGCCACCTCACCCGGCGGAGCTCGGTGGTGAAGGCACGGCAACCGGTGCCGTACCCCGCAGCACGAGCGGGGGTTCTCGGTGGCGAGAAGCGGCGAGCCGGGGATCCCCGGTGGTCGTGGGCCGGGAGAGAGGAAGCCTGGTCCTCTGCCCCAACCCCCTGCCGGGTCTCCCGCTGACGTTCGAGAGTGACTCGGGCATCTTCGTGGCCCCTTCGCTCGTCAAGATGCAAACGAAGGTCCCGGGCTTCGGACATGGCCAGGGGGATGGCGCTCCGCCTGGAGACCCCTCGGCCCGTGCGGGTGTTGCCCGCTGAGGAGCCGGCTCTGGCGGCACCGTGCCGAGAAGTGGCGCGAGGACTCCCGGCCTGCACCTGGCGACGAGCAGTGCCGACCAAAGCGACGACATCTTGCATCCACCGGCCTTCCGGAGTGTTTGGCGTGGCCTGAATGGGCGGGTGTCTGAGGAGAGCTTGTGCTGCAAGCAACGCGCTCCCTGGGCTGGCCTCACTGAAAGCGAGCCTGCGCCGAGGCGGCACCCGACGTGGTCCAGAGGCGGACCTGGCGGCCGGGGTCCCGACCACCTGCTGGGGGTCGGAAAGTACGTCGGCAGCGGCGGCGGCGCTGATGGGCCCAGCGCCTTGATCCCCTTGGGCGGGAAAAACCGCACGCGTGGATGGCGGCTGCCGCGGGCACGCAGCAGCGACGGGGCTTTCTCGGTCGTGGGGCAGCGTTCCGTTACTGGAAGTGGAGCCGGAACGCTGGAGACGGTGCCCACCGGCCATCTTTTCCTGTGGAGAAAAAAGTGAAACAAACAATCCAGGGATATTCCCCCCTACCTGGCGCGCCAGCTGTCGGAGAGTGAACTCCTGTCGCAGGGATCCCGAGAGACCCCTTTTTAGAGATTCGGCCGGGGGGATGATCCTGGAAAAGCTTGTGTGGGAAATAAGCGGGAACGGAAATAAATGCGATGGCTAGTGGGTACGCCGGGTTTTAGACAGGTTCGGGCCGCACGGAGGCGTAACACCCTACTCCTGTATGAGCGCTATATTTATCCTTGAAGGGGATTCTTCAAGGAGGTATCTGGTTCTAAGGGGAGAACTGTTTACAAAGAGCTTGAGGCTCTTATGTTCCAGCTTAACTTGAGCTGGTTCGAGTGTCTGTCGATCTATCTTTGGCCTGGCTCGCCGGAGATTGTTGGTTATCTGGTCTCTTGGTTGTCTTGTGGTCGGGGGCTGTTTCTCTCTTTTTTAGTGTTCTCCATCCTTTCCTTTTATAGGCGCGCCGACCTCAACATATCCTGAATGGGAAAGAGGGGACGCGAATGCCAAGGTGCCACGGATAAAGGCGTAATCATTTCATCTTGGCGAAGTGACAGGGGCGGTGGAGAAATGCGGCGCGCATTCGACCACCAGCCGCTGCGGAAGCCTCGGGGCGCCATGAAAGGGGCCCACCGGGCAGCCTCAGAGGTGCCCGGTGCGCCCACCCTGTCTTGTTCTTCTGCCAGGGCAGGGTGGCAGGCCGAGCGCTTCGATTCTGGCAACGTTATCCCGAGGCACCTGGATGAAACGGGACGGGACCCGTGCATTTAATGGACCCACGCCCCCCTGCCAGTGCATGGCAGGGTCTGACACTGGGGCGTGGGCAGCTGAGAATGTCAGGATGTCAGGATGTCAGACCGCGCGTGCCTATTAAATGCGGCATTGGGCCTTTGACTGGATGACACCCTGACGACGGGACCCTTCGGGTCGTTGAATGATCTTGCGCGAACCTTCGGGGAACCGAGTCCTCGGGAGCTACCACGTGCAGCCCCGAGCACTCTCTCCCGAGCACTCGAGTGAGACCTTCGGGGAACCGAGTCCTCGGGGGCTGCCACGTGCAGCCCCGAGCACTCTCTCCCGAGCACTCGAGTGAGACCTTCGGGGAACCGAGTCCTCGGGGGCTGCCACGTGCAGCCCCGAGCACTCTCTCCCGAGCACTTCGGTGGGACCTTCGGGGCACCGAGTCCTCGGGGGCTGCCACGTGCAGCCCCGAGCACTCTCTCCCGAGCACTTCGGTGGGACCTTCGGGGCACCGAGTCCTCGGGGGCTGCCACGTGCAGCCCCGAGCACTCTCTCTCGAGCACTTCGGTGGGACCTTCGGGGCACCGAGTCCTCGGGGGCTGCCACGTGCAGCCCCGAGCACTCTCTCCCGAGCACTTCGGTGGGACCTTCGGAGCACGAGTCCTCGGGGGCTGCCACGTGCAGCCCCGAGCACTCTCTCCCGAGCACTTCGGTGGGACCTTCGGGGCACCGAGTCCTCGGGGGCTGCCACGTGCAGCCCCGAGCACTCTCTCCCGAGCACTTCGTTCTTAGTATTTGGGCCCTGCAGATCATCGGGGAACTAGGGTGCTCGGGAACCAGAGGCGGCGGCCCCGAGCACCTTCTCCCCGGACTTAGCTTTTTCTTACCTTGCAGGGTGGTGACATGTGGTGGATGGCCGGCCTGGCCTCGGGACTTAGGGACCCCTGGTTCTGAATACACCGACAGCAATAGAGAACGAGTTTGCATCATCTCAGAACACATCAAGGGCCTTCTGCGTGCGTTGAACGTGTTGCATAATAGCACAAACAACTCAATTGCATGACTTGATGTGGAGAGAAGATGATGCATGCGACACTTGGACGCGAACCTATACACAAAATACCACAACAAGTTTCTTGTAAAAAGATTCAAAAGGTTGTGTTTTCAGAACCAACAAACGAAGTTCAACGAGATATGAAGAGAATTAAATAAGACCACTTACAAGATGATAGCAGAGCAGCAAGCACAGAAGGATCATCTGCGGACACCAATGGTGAGGGCCAAACTATCATTAATCGTTCACATGCTACATTTAGCTAGTGGATAGCGGAGAAGCCGACAGAGCATTGGGCCCTAATCCATGATACTGATGGTGCTAAGTTAGCACATAGTATTTTAATGATCGTATTTTACCCTTTCTTATTGAAAAAACCCTTCTAAATTTATTGTATCCCATGTTAGATACAATATCATGACAATGAATATAGCAGATGTGTTTAACAATGTTCTAAAGGGTGTACGGAACCTTCCATTGTGTACTATTATTGAGCTCGCATTCTATAGAATAGTGGAGTACTTTCAAGACCGTGGTAACATTGCTATAGAGTGTATCACGTGGTTTGCATTTAAGGTGAAAGAAATCATATCCAGAAGGAGAAACAATGCATACTTTTATCAGATCAAGATCTACGATCTGATCAATAATAAATTCAAAGTTATGTACCGTCACAGGTATACTTCAAGTATAGCATAAGTAACATCATAAAGAAATATGAACTTAAGCCTTACGAAATGAAATATACATGCAACAAGCCAAAACTGCAAGGTGTTCGAGGAAGTGGCTGAGGAGCTGGGCGTGTACATGGTCGGCTTCGACCGCGTCGGCTACGGCAAGAGCGATCCAAACCCGAAAGGCCGAATCGCTCGGTGAGGAGCGCGGCGCTGGACATCGAGGAGCTCGCCGACGCTCTTAGCCTCGGCGACAAGTTCTACTCGTCGGTTTCTCCCTCAGCTGCCATGCCGTCTGGGGCGCGCTCAAGTACATCGCCATAGGATCGCCGGAGCTGTGATGCTGGCGCCGGTGGTGAACCACTGGTGGCCCGGGTTCCCCGCGGAGCTGGCGGCGGATGAGTACGGCAAGCAGGAGTACGGCGAGCAGTGGGCGCTGCGCGTGTCGCACCACGCTCCCGGCATCCTCCACTGGTGGATGGAGCAGAGCTGGTGCCCACCGTGGGTAATGCCTCTTAGCATTCATGTTTTGTCCAAAGAGGTTCTATTTGTTAGGCAGCTGAGGAGTGGCCGGCTGGCCAACCTGATCGGATGCTGCCGCGAGAGCGGCGAACGGCTGCTCATGGCCGAGTTCATGCCGCATGAGACCTTGGCAAAGCATCTCTTCTGCTGGGAGACAAACACAGTGAGCTGGGCAAGGAGGATGAGGGCTGCTCTCTGGTGGTTCAAGTTCTTTCTGTGCCGAATCAAATGCCTGCAAAACATGCTGGAATGGTGTTGGTGCAACGCAGTGAAATATCCCCTGAGAAGTTTTATAAGCAGCAATGGCATCTGTCAGTTTTCTTTGGAAATCTGTTGGGCATCTATTGGAAACAAGTCCCACATGGCAGCATAGAATCAGACCTTCAGAGTTTTCTTTGGAAAGAAGATGACTTCAACTTGGGTATGCAACCAGACCACATTGGGCTTGAAGGAGTAGATGCATCAGAGGACCCTGGGGCACTCATTCACTGATTCAGGGGTTCAACATTGAGCTTGAAGCACTGGTTTGCGACATCTTGGCCATTGCCACCTATTGTGCTGTGGTGGTTTGAGCTTCCAATAGATGCTTTTATCAGCTCTGCACCATTCTGGATTAATAGAAGACCAATGGCCCCTTCTAACGGAAGGAAATTTCATATATATTCTCTTTGTTGATTATCCTGTGGTGAGCAGTTACAAGTTCAAGGTTCTGGAAAGCATTCTTGGAGCTACTTGCAAGACCATAATGTTATTATTTCCTGTTCAGCTCACCCGAGTTAAGGTACTGCCTAGTTATGTCTCTAGAGGGATTAAAATTCTGTATGTTGCTCCTTGGACATTCGCCTTGTTCTCTCATGATATAGAATCAGTGGGATTCCAATGGAATTCTGGCTGTTTTAATTGGACAAGATCTGTTTGGGAGTATGATGAGCAAATGAGGAACACAACCATTCACTTGTTCACTCTGGCATTTCTGATGCAGTATTATAGATACCCAAGTTCAGAACTGTGCCAATTCATGAAAAGATCTGCTCTTGCTATAGAAGCAAATTCAAGTGAGATGGAAAAGTCTACTACTATGTCCTGGTATGTATTTTGGAGTGCAGATTCAGATAGAGGTCAAGGACTAATTGTTTCAGATTATGGGTTCATAGCAAATGGCGCTATCAAGTCTCATACTGAAGTTTTGAAGGCTAAATAGGGTGGCGCTAAATATCACGGATTGGCCTCAACCTCGATCCTTCTCAAAATGTATGTGGAATTGAAGAGGCCCTGGGATCCAGAGGATTCATATTCATATTTGGGAGGACATTCCATCGGCTATGAGCTATGTTTCAGCTATACCTGCAGTTTCTTGTGCGGGTCAAATGAAGCACACGGTTGTGGTAGTAAAGAGTGTCTGGAATCTATTGGGTAGTGGTTCACGGACTCGGGCTTGCCGGATTCGACAATTGAGGTTGAGATTGACTTGATCAGGCAATGGGATCAAGAGGGAGGAATGTCACGGATTGAGCTTGGACTTGGGCCTTCGGCTGGATTGGTGCGGCCCACTCGGTTGGGAGAGGAGGCGTATGTGAGCAAGTCACCTTCTAGCGGAAGGGGGATAGAATCGAAGAACTGGACGAACCGAACGGCAGCTAGCTGCGGCTCAAGCGAGTCAGAGACTCGATCGTCTCTTTCCTTTTTCCCTTACTCTTCTTTCCGAGCTCTGTCCCGATTTCTCCTTCTAGATCTGGTTCTCCCCCAAAACCTATCCTTATACTGTGATTGACTTGGTTGGAGCTATATCTCAAAGTTAATTCATGTGTTCTGGTAATTGCTTTGTGTGTTGATCGAGTGGGACGGTTACAATTTTGTAATGGTACAGACCTAATTAATCCATTCTTAAATGGAGCGTACAAATTCCTGCAGTCCAAACATGGCATATACTATAAGTGTCGACGCGACTCACGGAAATATTTCAAAGGAGAAGTCATCTTACTCAAAGATGATGGAATAGAAAAAACACAAGCAAAAGAAGATCAGAGAGATCGCGTCGCAATGTACGAGCAACTCATGGTCATTGCCCATCGAGATGAGAACCAGCAAATTAAGGTAGATGTTATTGTTCAGACGTTTGAAATTGAAAATAATTCAAGCGCCGCCTGTAAGCCGTTAGATGGGCATTAAATGGTTTATAGCTATCTTCAACGGGCATCCAACCTTGCCTCCCTGGACCTTGCCTCCCACTCGCTCCTTGCTGTCGTGTTTCCGCTATCGGACCCGCACCTATTACCTCTGTCGTGCTAACCTAACGAATTTACGCTCCCTTCCCACCTTGACCCATCGGCTATCCTCCGCCGCCCGCTGCCTTGCCGACCCACCTACAAGCCTGTCTTCTCTGTCGGACTGACCTGTCTCTCCCGAACCTTCCTAAAGCTAGTGACGAAAGAATCCCTTACAAATTGAGAAATCAAATTGAAATATACCTTAGTTTACTTATGATTAGTGATTAGTATTGGTATTTATTTGATTTGATGATCTTCAGTTTTGTATGAGTTTTGATGTGATTTGGATTGATTTAGGATTTCATTTGAGCATATTAATTATGAACTAATTGAAATTGGAGTTAGAGATATGTGTTTGTTTGTCTCATAGTGCGCAGGTGATAAATGCAACTTGAGCTCACTTATGCTACCCATTTAAGAGCTTAGAGTTAGGATTTTAGAGGAGAGAAGAATGAGTGCTTAGCGTATGTAATATGTAAGAGTTTTGAGAGATAAATCTTTATAATCTGTCTAAAATAAGGCTGACCTCTTTAAGTAATAAAGTTTATGTTTTTGCATATGCTTGAATTTTCCTCCTAGTTTCCATCTATTCAGTTTTGATTTTCGTTTTGGTTTTTTGGCTGAAATTTTAGCACCTTATGAGGTCATTCTTCTTGTTGCTAGAGACATAAAATTCATATACATATACTTATGTGATGTTGTCTTAAATTCTCTCGCCTCTAGACAATCAATTTGAAGAGTTTCATTACTCAGTATTAATATTTTCTTATTTCTTTGCAAGTTGTGATCTTTCAAGTACTAAGATACACGGATTGATTTTAAATGAAAACTATGGTTCATATACCATCCGTGAAGTCGTGTTGCCTCGATTTTCTTTTGTTAATTTTTATTTTATTTTTGCTTCTGTTTAAATTTTAAGGTGCGTTGAATATTTCAAATAAAAAAAAACTACCGATTTCATAAAAAATTTATTAAACTATATATTCATCCTTATTTAGTCACCAATCTTAATCCTCCACGAATCAATCCTTAGCCGGACCCCTTGTCTGCGTCTGAAATGTAAGAGCGTGACAAAATAAAAAGCAGCCCACATTCAAGTACGTTTGGGTTGGTACCAACTGCCAAGCGACCAAGGAATGGTCCACGGCACTCACGACTCACCCGCCACATCTAATCTATATCGCCCACTCGTCAGCCAGAGTCAGCTCCTTAACCGCCGTGCAAACCTTCCACGCGCACCATTCCCACCGAGGCACCGACCCCGCTCGCGGCATGGACGCCACAGCGCCGTCGCGGCGCCAGCGGCCCGCGGAGAATTCCAGCGGCGCCAAGATGGCCGAGCTGGACGCGCCGCTGCACGCCATCGGCTTCGAGATCGGGGAGCTCTCCCCTTCGCGGCTCACCGGCCGCCTCCCCGTCACGCCCACCTGCTGCCAGGTTAGTCATCCTCGCACCCAAGACCCAACTACCCCCCCCCCCCCCACGCAACGCGCGTGCTGTACTATCAGGTATCAGCCCTGTTGATGCTGATATGTGCGCATGGCCGGCAGCCGTTCAAGGTGCTCCACGGCGGCGTGTCGGCGCTGGTGGCGGAGGGGCTGGCGAGCATGGGCGCGCACATGGCGTCGGGCTACGGACGCATCGCGGGCGTGCAGCTCAGCATCAACCACTTCCGGAGCGCCGCCGTCGGCGACACCGTCCTCGCGCAGGCCGTTCCCGTCCATGTCGGCCGCTCCACCCAGGTTCGCCCGCTCCCTTGTCCCTTCGAGCACTTACTGTGATCTCGGATCTCCAAAAAGCACCTCGTCTCAAAATCTCAAAACGAAATATGTGCTGAGTTGTCCTTAAAAAAAGGTGCTGAGTTGGAATCTCATTCTAAGTATTCTTGTTGTTCAATTTAGACCTGCATCTGCATGATCGATTAAGCAACAATCAGTCCCAATTAATCCTTAATCTCTGCTACGAAGGCGCTGTTTGGCACTGTCTCTAGCTCCAACTCCACGTTAGATTAGGAGTTTATAGAGTTTATAGATAAAATAAAATAGTTTAGATATTTATTTTTAGTCTAAAAAAATAAAATAGTTTATCTAAACATCCAGTATATCTACAATTCTAACTCCACCAATTCGTAGAGCTAGGATATCCAGCTTTAAGAATTCTTAAAACTGTAGTTTAACTAATAATTTAATCACACCTGTGCTAGCTACACAATCAATTGCGTGGTGGGTGCTGCTTCGACTCACGGATCACGTGGATTCTATTCTATTCGATCTGATTCACCCTCTTTGTTTCTCGAATGAGAATTCTGTCGTCCTTGCAGTTCTTTATTTCCTCATACTTCCTAGATTTCTTTGTGACCGAAATCTTGGAAGCTCCGGATTAGTGTTTTAGAGGTTAGTGGCGGAGGTTTTCCCGGGGAGTGGATCTTCACTACCGGGCTTAGAAGAGGGGCCTTGGGAGGCTGCCGCCCCGGCGGAGGCGATGGATAGTGGTCAGGGTGGTAAGGCAGTAGAGACACTGCTGGTCACGAGTGGTGGAGGACAGCTGGTGAGCGGCGTGAATGGCAGTAGATCGCTTTTCAGCTACTACTGGTAAGGCCATCTCCAAGGGAGTTCCTTATGAGAATCCTTTCGCTAAGAGATTTTCGTTCATTTCAGTACTCCAACGGTTTTCTTTCACAGTTTCCGTCACGAAAGGATTCTTACGGTCATTCCCTCCAGGACAAGATTCCCTTATTTCCCTTTACGAATCCCTTCGAAGAGAAGCTGTTGGAAATAAGAGAAAATAAAAAAAACGATAATAGAGAGGGGAATCAGAAAGATAACGAAATAAAAGGCATGTGGTTAGTGATGGTCTAAACCGAGATAGTCTTGACCACGAGAACACGGCATCTAGTGTCAAAACCGCAACTTGCCCTGCTGGTCTCAACTCTCAACGGAGAAGCACCGAATCCTGTGCGAGTAAGACAAGCAAAGTAGTATAGAAGAAACAGCCACAATAATCTTCAAAGAAGCTTAACAAAATAGAGTGCACTTTAAAAAAATATATATCTTCTTTAGGTGTTTTGTGGTTGATCTTTTTTTCCGTGCGTACAAGCATGCCCTCCATTTGGTTTTTATACATGTTATCTGTTACTGTCTCTGGAATTCGTTCCTTTTAAGAGCCCTCCGCATGGTGCTTAGCACTGACAAGACACTTGTGCCGAAATTCGATTGGAAGGTGTGGGAGGTAAAACTCTGGAAGATGGATCCATCCACACGAGAGAAGGGCCCTCAGATCGCCGAAGCCAGAGTCACGTTGCTGTGTAACCTGCCGTTGACGGAGGAGCTCAAGAACGCAGGAGATGCTCTCAGGAAATACTCAAAACTGTGAAGAAAACTCAAACGGACAGCATTCTCGTGGTGTATGACGGATTTAATTATGTAAAAGTAGTGGCCATACTCTCAGGAAATACTCAAAACTGTGAAGAAAACTCAAACGGACAGCATTCTCGTGGTGTATGACAGATTTTTCTGAGAAACATCAACGAGTTTTTTAATCTCTCTTTGTTGTACTAGCATCTAGCATGCATGCATGTGTGTGGAATTCCTTGCCCGTGCTCTCGCGTTCTGAACTGAAACTGTGTCCGATGATGGAGCCTTCATCACGCTGTAGAACAAACAGAAAGACAGTTCATATCGAACGGATATGATTCAACTCCATCGGTTGCATTAACAGGCATTGCCTTGTGAAACTTTGCTACTTCTAAACGAAATCAGAATAGGATACATGGGTTGAGTTGCGCACACCCTGAACAGGAGCGTTGCCGTTAGAAAAATAGGTCGTGTTGTTTTAATAACCCTGGAATCAAGGATGGGAGATCTCAAAAAGAAATCGGGTCGTTCCAGTTTGTACAATACAATGACACTGCTTACATATGAGAGAAGTTATAGCATAAAGAAAACAAAAATGTGAATTAGAAATGCATTCTTATTTTTTTCTTGTACAAACTTCCTTTTGAGGACTTTCTGGTACAAACTTATAAGTCGTCAAAATGACAGCAGATTAAAAAAACAAACAAGATTAACTTTTATTTTTTTAGCACCCGATCGTGACCATCTGCACTGAAGGTGATTGCCAATTCGAGACTTCGCTAAACCCTCGAGCAATGATGTTGTATTGGACGGACATGATAGCTTCATTGAACTAGCGAAGTTGTTCCACGCATTTGTTGTGCAATTGCATGGCTGGCCTTAGGAGGCTGAGAGAAACGTTTCTCGGCTGTTTCTGCAGAATCTGTACCAAACGAGTGTGGGCGTCGCCGGTTTCACTGTGAATCACCTAGAACGTTTCTCGGTTTTATTCCTAGCACATTGAAACGGTTGGAGAGTGGTTTCACAGGAGAATCGGTCACCCATTCCCAACATGCCCCCAGCCGTCGCCCAAGCTCCGCTGTTCGTGCCACTGCCCGCCCACAGTGCCTCCTCCGTAGAGCATTGGTCGTCCGTGCCCTCTCGGGGAGCATCGGCCGCCCACGGTGTCTCCTCCCCCCTGCTACGTCAGTGGAGCTTGGAGAGGGAGAGGGCGGAGAGGGTCACCGGCGGTGGAGACGTGGGGGAGTAAGCGGCGGCCATGGCGCGGTGGGGATGGAGATCGAGGGGACGGAGAAAAGGTACCAGCTAGCTATCACAGCTACAATACATGCATTCGATTGATGTATAATCTTATCTGCTAGCCACATGTTGAGAGACTGTGACTCGTGTGTAAGGGTGGCAACGGGTCTAGTTGGAGCCAGATGGAGCAAGAACGCACATGATGCAAAATCCGAAATATTGCATCTGATCTGGACCAGAAATACATTCTCGGTGTAAAACTAGCCCGGCCCCGCCGGGGACTCAAGATCCTATATACATTTCTGTTTGGCAGTCTGTCTACAGCTTTCTCAAGTAAACAATGTAGATTTTCTCAGGCAAACAATATAGCTTTCGAAGTCACCCAGCAAATAATAACAATATAGCTCCATGTTGATCTAGCTTCCAAAAAGGCAAACAATATAGGCATATCAGAATTCAGAATCGGTTTCAATAACCAAAATCAAGTTGTTGGTAGTTGGTACTCAAGCAGCAAGCATTCCACGCTGAAACAAATCACAAGAACAAGAATTGATCAATATTCCCTTGTTAAGCCAATGCCTCATGTTCATCGAAATAATCCAATCAAAATCATTGGGGATCTGGTGTTACAACTACAAAATAATCCAATCGAAATTTGAAATAATGTCTCATTTTTGCTTCAGGTTCTGATTGGAAATCTTGAGTCACAACTACCAAGTTTGACTGGGAAAATCTTGAGTTACACCTTCTGATCGAAAATCTCTAATCGAAGTCAGAAACTCAGAATGACAGTACCTTGACAATTGATGTTGGGAAAAACCCGAGCTCTGCTCTCAACTCACGCGAGGAACAGACGCAGGAAGAAAACACAGTGGTGCGCACAGACACTTGTGGCGACGAACGCCCTTTTTCTCCTCTGTTTTTCTTTTCTCATAATAACCAAAAGAAGTACAGCTTATATAGCATGGCATCGATACATTCCGAGCCTGCACGAACGCACCCACGTTCGCAGATCATAAGTCTCCAGCTCCACACGCTTGCATGCAGCTAACTTGGTCCACACTCCCGAGCAACAAACTCAGCATGATCTCCTTGCATGCAGCCACCAGACGATCCTGAAGACCCGGCCATCAATCGAGCTCGCGTGCACCCATGTCACCCACGTCCACACGCGGCAACAGCACGAGCACCACAAATGGTCGTCCCTGGAGACTTGGCCGCAGGCAGCTCGTCGACTACAAATGTCCATGACTAACAAACTAATTGCTAACCTATGCACTCACACACACACATTTGTGAACTAACACAACAACTAGCTAATAGACCCGCATGATATACATGCTAACTACACAGGTCAAGATTAATACTAACAATTGACACCTTGTACCTAGCCGACATGCTTTGCTTCACTACTGGTTTGCTTCACGCCTTCAAGTCTTCACTGGTTGTCTGGTTGACACGGTCACACCTTCTGACCTTCCCTTCATGGGATCTGGTTCGGATGGTGAGAGCCGAGTGCCCAGTGCCGAGTGGTGAGGAGAAGCCGTATGTGAGGGGGAGGAGATGAGGAGTGGCCACCCGCCGCCGTCCGAACAGAAGCCGTACACCTATTGCCTGCATAGGGGAGGCCGGGAACCCGGGAGGGGCCAAGGGGAGGAATCGCCTACGGCCTGCTGCCGCTGCCCGCTGAGGGTTTTGCTAGGAGCAGGGAGCCACACAAGATCCCACCAGTGGAGTCATGGACTGGTGAGGAGTCGAGGACCATGGGCTTAGGCTACTGGAGGTCTGGAGTACATAGTATTAGACTTGATTTCCTTGTTTCGGGGGCTGTGGGGTATTTAGGTCATCTCTAACTATATTCCTTTCATTTTGTTCTCTTTTCGATTTTCTTCTCTCTTCCTTTTTTTTTGTTTTCTCTTATCTCCAACAACTTCTCTTCGAGGGAAATTGCGAAGGGAAATGAAAGAGAACCCTGTCCTGTAAGAAATGACCTTTGGAATCCCTTCGTGACGGAAACCGTGAAGGGAAATCGTTGGAGCGCTGAAGGGAATAGACATATTGTTTTGTATTATCGGGTTGGGGGCCCAACCCGAAGGGAAACTATTGGCCTTAGTCTTATGGGGCAAATGCAGATCTGGCTCTAAACCTGATTCGGGTTGGGCCCCCAACCCGATAACCTCACAGGACAAATTCTGTATTGAACCCGCTCACATCGGGTCTAAAACCTGCCACCCTACATATGTGATCCCGCCCACCCAAATGTTCAGATAGATATATGGACATATTGTTTTGTATTATTTTGTCCTTTGTTGCAAAAAAATCCATGATTTATTGCCGATTACCAATTAGGGCAGTGAGGGCATCAGGATTTGGAATGTCTAAAAGTTCATAAAATTTGGTTCAAATTTTATTACCACTCATTTCTAATATTATTATCGTAAATAAAACAAATAAACACCATAACAACACAAAGGCAAAATAGTCAATTGCATCACCATCCTCTCTTTAAAAAAAACTAAATTCAGACAGTTAGCTAAACAGTTTTCAGAGGTAATTCTAATTCACCAGAGAAAAGATTTCAGAGAATCCATAACCCTATCAAACACACCCTTGATATATACTTTTTGCCAGTGATAATTTACTCTAGCTTTCCATAAAAACATATCACTATTTTATTATGCAAAAGAAAACATATGTTTGAATGTTCACATTGAGAACGAATAACAAAAATAAAATAAAAAGATAGACGCATTAATTTTTATATTAACCTTTATAATAGTTTCGTGTTCGCATGCTAGCTAGCTGTTAGGAATTAGGATACTATTTTGCTAAGCTAGCTTGTGGTCAATATATTTCCACATCTTGACTTCAGTGAAACCAATGTGCTTGTAATTTGTAAGAACTTGTCTTGTGAAAAACGTAACTATTGTCTTGTGGAATTCCACGCTAAACATGTGATTCCTTTGCCGAGCTGACCCAATTGCTGATTCCATCACTGCAAAGACAAATGCATAAAATTTCCGTGTTTGCATTCATCGCATGGCTTTTCACCTGCCTGCTCACCGGTGAGAATTTTTTTAACCCTTTTTATTCTAATATTTTAATACTAATCTCTTTTCAGAACTATTTTTTTCTCATGCCATCGTAGGTGGTACAAGACAACGTTTGTTGGGGGAATACACTAACCTACAAACATTACTGAAGGGTCGTCATCAAGAGCTCCTTCAGAGCCCTTGGGCTCCAGATCCTCAGTCGGAAGTCCAGCTTCCGGAGACCGAGAACCCCTCCGGTCACTGCCTCTTGAGATAGGGGATATTGCTGGTCTTTAGAAGAGATCGTTGGGGGCCATCTTTAAGGACCCTCGACGTTCCTAACCCCGTCAACCTACGCTTATGAATCTTGAGTCCTCGAGGGCCTCTCTGGTCTCCGAGCTCGAGAGGTCTCCAGAGCCCTAGTCTTCCAGAGCCCCCAGCCACCCAGAGCCTCTGTCGTTCGAAGTCTGGACGGGTTCTCCAGAGCCCCTGTCCTCCAAAGAATAGGGCAGCCTCCTCGGAGCTTGAAAAGTGAGCCATCAGGTCTTAGCAAAAGATCAGCTAGAGGGGGCCCATGAGGCGTCCTCCGTCTGCAAGAAAGCGACCGGCGCTAAATACCTATGCAAGTGGTGACCATCATGACATCCCAGTGCAAGTGAAGGTCATCCTGACATTCGGGACAATATGACACCATGCCGCAATCGACGATAGGCCAAGTATCGCACCCTCTAGGTCACCTGCACCACTGTATTTGCTATATCAGATAATATCTTCTAGTTATGGATAAATGTATTCTGCTTGAACCAAATTGTGTAATTCAACTAGCTCCAAATACCTGTAGCATGTCGGTAACTTGCATCGCTATCTCTGTAAAAGCATATTTGTATACTTACACCTTGAATGACATTATAAATACAGACCTATGGCCATCAGACCAGAGACCAATCTTTTTCACTATTAATACATTTTGGTACTGCTTCTTCTCCACTTCATCTCCAAGGTTGAGCCATTCTCGTGAGTGTGCTTTCACCATACGTGTTCGCGGAAGATATTTTCTTCCGCTAACAGTGCGTCATCCGTCGAGACCTGAACATAGAAGTACAAGGAGAGGTAGGACACCATCGAAGACCACCAAGGTGCTAGCCCTAACAGTTGTTTCCATCACCGCACCTATGAAGAAGTATGCATGGCAGCTGTGACCAAGCACACCGTGTGCCCCCGCCAGCTTTGTAGCTGGGCAGAACGGCGACCCTCCAGCCAACATCGACCCAATAGCTTGGGTTGACATGGAGGTCCAAGCCAGCATGGAGGCCTTCCAGTAGTGGCGTGGTGAGAACCTGACCGCACAACGGGAGGTTACAGCCGAGGCCGCAGTTAGACAAGCCGCCCTCCAATGGTTCTGGGCGCTCAAAACCAAGGGCACTCACACCTAGGCCTAGCCACAAGGAATCTCTTGTGACCATGCCCAAGACACCCTTGTCGAGTTGGCATCTTCAGAGAGTCTGATTGCCTGGCAACCTCCTCGACCCCCTTTGATGAAAGAGGGTTTCGAGGAGGCCATGGACTCCGAGGTGCGCAAACTCCGTCAGCTCCATCGACGCAGCGATCGCAACATTGATTGTGTGCAGGAGGCTCTGAATCCATCCCAGTCCGGAAGGTGTAGTCAAGACCACTCCGGCTCCGGGCGCCTAATCGGCCGACAACCTTATCGGCCTCCCACAACCTGAACATAGAAGTACAATGAGAGGTAGGACACGACCGAAGACCACCAAGGTGCTAGCCCTAGCAATTGTTTCCATCGCCGCACCTATGAAGAAGTATGCATGGCAGCTGCGACCAAGAACACCGTGTGCCCCTGCTAGCTTCGTAGCTGGGCAGAACGGCGACCCTCCAGCTAACGTCAACCTAATAGCTTGGGTTGGCATGGAGGTCCAAGCCAGCGTGGAGGCCTTCCAGCAGTGGCATGGCGAGAACTTGACCGCACCACGGGAGGTTACAGCCGAGGCCGCAGCTAGACAAGCCGCCCTCCAATGGTTCTGGGCGCCCAAAACCAAGGGCACTCACACCTAGGCCCAGCCCTGAGGCATCTCTTGTGACCACGTCCGAGGCACCCTTATCGAGCTGGCATCTTCAGAGAGTTTGATTGCACGGCAACCTCCTCGACCCCCTTTGGCGGAATAGGGTTCCGAGGAGGCCCTGGACTCTGAGGTGCGCAGACCCCATCGGCGCCATCGACGCAGCGATCGTAACATCGATCGTGTGCAGGAGGCTCTGAATCCATCTCGTTCCGGAAGGTGTAGTAAAGACCACTCCGGCTCCGGGAGCCTGATCGCCTGACAGCCTTATCGGCCTCCCCCGACGGACATGGTCTCCGGTGCACGTAGCCCCCGTCGACACCCTCGACGTCAACCAAAAGCTTTGATACCACTGGAAGGGTACCAATGCATCCTGCACGGTCCCGAACGTGGCCATAATACAGATGACTGTCGAACCCTCATAACTTTCCGCGAGGAGTACCTCGGAAGGCAGGCAGGATGCCTGATAGGGGAGAAAAATGGTGACAGGTGACGTAGGGGTCGTGAAACTGAAGTGGGCCCCGGGTAGGCCTCCGGACCAGCATTGTCACTGCCAACTCCGCCACTGACGATACAATACCCCAGCGGTGAGGACTGAGCCGCAACGATGACCCTGACCATAATGGAGCCATACTGGTCACCGATATGGGGGCCCTTGCCTTAGGTGCCGGATGGTCAGAGCCCTCGGCGGGCCTCCCATGTCAGGCTCAGTACGGGCAAGGTCAGCCAGGGTAAAAAGACGCTGGAGCCCCCGACAGGAGGGCCCTGGATGCTCTGGAGGTCCGCACGACCAAACCCCTTTAGTGGATGACCTAGGCTGGAAGGACCAACCTTTCCTCTACCTTGGAGCTATGAGGGCCCTGCAATGGAGGACTTATTTTGGCAAAGGTACGCCAGTGACCACCTAGCAATAGCTTGCCTACCCGTTTAATCCTTCATACAGTAAGGTCATTGCATGTTAGAGGTATCAAGCCTAGCAGTTGAAAATCTCTACGACAGATAGCTATTAGGTAGAAACAGCAGACAGCTAAACTTAGAGATCTATGTTCAACAGTAGATATTGAAACTTAATTCATATTCTTATTCATAATAGACAGCCAAACTTAAGTCATATTCTTGTTCACAATAGATAGCCAAACTTAAGTCATATTCCTGTTCACAATTGATAGCCAAACTTAAGTCATATTCCTGTTCACAGTATACAACAATACTTAGTTTAAGTTATGCATTTGCTCAATTAGTACAGAACAATGAGATGCCTACGCAACTGCAGGCGCAGCTTGCCTAGGTCACCTACAAGGCGCAGCTTGCCTAGGTCACCTGGAAGGCATGGTATAGTCTCGGTAGTGGAGATGCCTACACACCTACATGCGCATCATGCTTAGGTCACCTGGAAGGCATAGCATAGCCTCGGTATCGGAGAAGCCTACGCACCAAAGGGACATCCTCGGTAGCGGAGATGCCACGCACCTGCGGGTGCAGCATGCCTAGGTCACCTGGAAGGCATAACATAGCCTCGGTAGCGGAGATGCCTACGCACCTGTAGGCATAGCATGCCTAGGTCACCTGTAAGGCATAGAATAGCCTTGGTAGCAGAGAAGCCTATGCACCAGAGGGACACCCTCGATAGCGAATATTCCACACACCTGCGGGCGCAACATGCTCAGATCACATGGAAGGCATATCATGCCTAGGTCACTTGGAAGGCATAGCATAGCCTTGGTAGCGGAGATACCACGCACCGCAGGCACAACATGCCTAGGTCACCTGGAAGGTATAGCATAGCCTCAGTAGTAGAGAAGCCTACGCACCGGAGGGACATCCTTGGTAGCAGAGATGTCATCCACCTGCGGGCGCAACATGCCTAGGTCACTTAAAAGACATATCACGTCTAGGTCACTTAGAAGGTATGACATAGCCTTGGTATGGACCAGCTGACATTGATACATGCCAGAGAGGTGTGATCCCTCCAACATTGCTACATGCTAGAGAGGTGTGGGCCCTCCGGCATTGCTACATGCCAGAGAGATATGGACCCACCGGCATTGCTACAGGCCAGAGGGGTGGGAACCCTCCCCACGTGGGGAAGGTATGGACCCTTTGTAATATGAACAAGGGTTCCCGATCTTCTGAAAGGTTCTGGTAACTCTCGATTTGGTGGAAACGAGACACAAGTCGATCCGGCTTCCGAACAACACGATCCGAAACCCCGCAATCGCAGCACCACGTCTCCTCTGGTTATCAACCGGCGTTGCACGGTTGACCTCGCCAAAAAGGCTAAAGTCCTTGCCTGCGAATCGAAGAACACAAGCAAGAACAAGGAAGAATGCAACCAAATTGCAGATGAATGATTAATCTCACGAGTTGGGGTCTCACAAACCGACGAAACGGCGAAACTGTTCTTAACAGAATAATCTAAGCAAAAACCCCACCCTAACGAGAGCGGCGGCGGCTGATAATAAGGGTCTAACGGTCGTCACACCCCCTGGTCACGCCCCCCTAATGGGCTCAACGACGATACACGGCCCAACGGACCAAAAACGGTGACGCAGCACCGGGACAGATTCTGAACGCTGACTTGTTTCGACATTTCCCGTTGACTCAGAAGGAATTTGGACCTCAAACCAACGCCATTGGTTTCCTTATGAAATTATCTTTCCAACCATATGTGGATCGTCGAAAACGGAGTCCGGATGCGTCCTGGGCGTCCGTTTTACTGCTCGCTGGTCCTGGAGGTCGAGGCTGATTCGGACTCGAGTTGGACTGGACCTCCTGCTGTTGTTGGACGTCCTAGCTGCTCCTCCACGCCTCCAAGCCTTCCTCTATGTGTCTTCTTGTCCTCTCCATGATTCCTAAGCAACACATAATCATTAGGTAACAATCTATTCTCAAAATTATATAAAGAGTTGCTTAGGAACGAGCTCACCTCTAAATTTAATTGTCGTGCGCGAGCTCTTGCGATTGGACCTTGAAAGTTCAATGGAGGATCATTGTATGTATCCGAAGGAGTGATGTCCTCATCATACTCCTCCTCTTAAATTGGAGTCGTCCTCGACTCAAGCTCATCATCGGCTCCCAAGTAAGATTTCAAATCTGCAATGTTAAAAGAAGGACTAACCCCGAACTCGGGTGGCAACTCAAGTTTATATGCATTATCATTTATTTTCTCAATTATCTTATAAGGACCAGCAGCTCTTGGCATTAATTTAGACTTACGCAGCTCTGGAAACCTATCTTTTCTTAAATGTAACCACACTAAATCACCCGGTTCAAGTTTGACTTCTTTCCTACCTTCACTACCAGCAATTCTATACTTTTCATTCATCTTTTCGATATTTATTTTAGTTGTTTCATGCAACTTACGAATAAAATCAGCACGTGCACTAGCATCACTATGTGTTCTTTCAGTGGTAGGTAAAGGCAAAAGATCAATAGGAGCGCGAGGGTTAAAACCATACACTACCTGAAAAGGACTTACCTTGGTGGTAGAATGTGTTGCCCGATTATAAGCAAACTCCACGTGGGGCAAACATTCTTTCCACATCTTCAAATTTTTCTTCAAAATAGCTCTCAACATGGTACCCAAAGTGCGGTTCACTACATCCGTTTGGCCATCAGTTTGTAGGTAGCAAGTAGTAGAAAATAATAGTTTTGTACCCAACTTATTCCATAGAGTGCGTCAAAAGTGACTCAAAAATTTAGCGTCGCGATCTGAAACAATAGTAGGAGGCATACCATGCAAGCGAACAATCTCTTTGAAAAAGAGGTCAGCAATATAAACGGCATCATCACTTTTATGACAAGGTATAAAATGTGCCATCTTAGAAAAACGATCCACAACAACAAAAATGCTATCCCTCCCCCTCTTAGTCCTAGGCAATCCCAAAATAAAGTCCATCGAAATATCTACCCAAGGAATAGAAGGAACAGGAAGAGGCATATACAAACCATGTGGATTCAAGCGAGACTTAGCCTTTTGACATGTGGTACAGCGTGCCACGAACCGCTCAACATCTCTCCTCATCTTTGGCCAAAAGAAGTGTGTGGCCAACATATCCTCCGTCTTCTTAGCACCAAAATGTCCCATCAATCCTCCTCCATGTGCTTCCTGCAACAACAAAAGACGAACGGAACCAACTGGAATGCATAGACGGTTAGCTCTAAACACAAATCCATCATTGATCACAAACTTGTTCCATGTACGTCCCTCTTTACAGTTCAGCAATACATCTTTAAAATCAGGATCAAGCACATATTGTTCTTTTATTGAGTCAAGTCCAAAAATTTTATAATCAAGTTGGGACAACAAAGCATATCGTCTAGACAAAGCATCCGCAATTATATTATCCTTCCCTTTCTTGTGTTTGATAACATAAGGAAAAGATTCAATAAATTCAACCCACTTAGCATGTCTACGATTCAGATTATTTTGAGAACGAAGATACTTAAGCGATTCATGATCTGAATGTATAACAAATTCTTTAGGCCACAAATAATGACGCCACGTCTCTAAAGAACGTACAAGTGCATACAATTCCTTATCATACGTAGAGTAATTAAGAACAGGGCCATGCAATTTTTCGCTAAAGTATGCAACGGGCTTACCTTCTTGCATCAAAACACCTCCAATGCCAACTCCACTAGCATCACATTCTAGCTCAAAGGTCTTACCAAAATTTGGAAGTTGCAGCAATGGCGCGTGCGTAAGCTTGTCCTTCAAAGTGTCAAAGGACTCCTCTTGTGCCTTACCCCAATGGAACACCACACCTTTCTTTGTCAACTCGTGTAAGGGGGCAGCAATGGCGCTGAAATCCTTCACGAAACGACGATAAAAACCTGCAAGTCCAAGAAAACTTCTCACCTGTGTGATGGTTTGGGGCACCGGCCAACTCTTTATGGCTTCAATTTTCATCTCATCCACCTCAATTCCCTGTGGAGTAATAACATAGCCAAGAAAAGAGACTCGATCCGTGCAAAAGATGCACTTCTCAAGGTTACCAAATAAACGTGCATCACGTAAAGCATTAAAAACAGCACGTAAGTGATCCATATGTTCATCCAAAGACTTGCTATAAATCAATATATCATCAAAGTAAACCACCACAAATCGTCCAATACAAGCTCTTAAAACCTCATTCATCAAACGCATGAAAGTGCTAGGTGCATTAGTTAAACCAAAAGGCATTACTAACCACTCATATAATCCGAATTTAGTTTTGAAAGCTGTTTTCCATTCATCTCCAAGTTTCATTCTAATTTGGTGGTAACCACTACGCAAGTCGATCTTTGTAAAAATTACAGAGCCACACAACTCATCAAGCATGTCATCAAGTCTAGGAATAGGATGGCGATATCGAATAGTAATGTTATTGATGGCTCTACAATCAACACACATACGCCAAGTACCATCTTTCTTAGGAACCAAAATCACAGGAACAGCACAAGGACTAAGGCTCTCACGTACATACCCGCGGTCCAAAAGCTCTTGGACTTGCCGCTGAATTTTCTTAGTCTCCTCGGGATTGGTTCGATACGCAGCACGATTTGGCAATGTTGCTCCCGGGATCAAATCGATTTGATGCTCTATCCCTCTCATAGGTGGCAGTCCCGGGGGTATCTCAGCTGGGAAAACATCCTCATACTCCTGCAAAAGGTTAGTGGCAGCAGGAGGTATCGAACTAATAACATCATCAAGCGAATACAAAACTCGTTTGCAAACCAAGGTGTAGCAAATATCATTATTAGAAATTTCAGCAAGGTCACTTTTTAGTGCAAGCATAACACCACCCTTCAATTTTATGCCCTCTACCTTAGAACTAGGTGCAGACTTATCCTTTTTAGGTGGGTAAAGAGAATTAGCAACTTGCTGATTTTCAGATTTAGTATCACGCAAATTAGCAGCTCGTTCTTTATCAGCTTGTACAATTTCAGCAGGGGTCATAGGAACCAAAGTAATTTTCTTTCCTTTATGCATAAAAGTATATGTATTACTTCTACCATGGTGTATAGCATCATTATCAAATTCCCAAGGTCGACCCAATAAAAGTGAGCAAGCTTCCATAGGTACCACATCACAGTCAACATAATCAGCATAGGAACCAATGGAAAAAGAAACTCTGCAAGTTTGTGTTACCTTAGCTTTTTCAGCATCATTAAACCATTGACGGTTATATGGATGGGGGTGTTGGCGTGTGGTCAAGCCAAGCTTCTTGACCAAATCTGAACTCACCAAATTATTACAACTACCTCCATCGATGATGACACGTGCTCGCCGATTTTGGATGACGAAGAAAATCTGGAACAAGTTATGGCGTTGCAGCTTCTCTGGTTGTTGTACCTTTGTGCTGAGCGCCCGCTGCACAATGATGCTCCTATAGGTCGCTGTGTCATCACTGCCCAAGATTTCGTTGCTCTCCTCAACAACTGGTTCTTCTTCTTCTTCTTCCTCAATGTCAGAGGCGCTGATGTACCCATCTTCCGTTGCAATGTATGCCCGCTGACTTGGGCAATCCTTCTGCACATGACCGAATCCATGGCAGCGACGGCACTGAATGCCAGAGGTGCGTCCCGTTGATGCAACAGAGGAAGCACTCTTGGAAGGTCCCTGCAAAACAGAATTTTTACCTGAGCCTGAAGGTCGTGTAGTGACCGGATTGGTGCCGTAGCTGCTTGTTGCTTGCTCGCTGGTGAGGGAGCCCTGTAAGTGGATGGTTTGGACAGCCCCAAGGATGGTCCTGTGCGCGGCGTGTATGTGGTGCTGGCCTTGTACTTGCCCTGCTGCTCACGCCCCTGCAACTCCTTCTCTGCAAGCATAGCAAACTGAAACAACTGGTTGACATTGTTAAATTCTTTATAATCAATAATATCCTGGATTTCACGTCTCAAACCCGAATAAAATCGACAAATAGAATCTTCGTTTCCCTCTACTATGCCACAACGCATCAAGCCCTTTTGAAGCTCACCATAATAATCCTGCACAGATTTATCTCCCTGTTCTAAGCGCATCAATTTCTTATGCAGGTCTCTATGATAAGATGGGGGAACAAATCTATCACGCATAGCAACCTTAAGCTCTTCCCATGTACGAGGTGTGGCACCATCTGCAGCTAAACCAGTCCACCAAATAATAGCAAAATCTTTAAACTCACTAGTGGCTTGTCTAACTCTATGTTGTTCAGGTACTTGGTGGGCACTACATTTTTGCTCTACTGTCATCTCCCAATCAAGATATCCCTCAGCATCATAATGTCCCGAAAAAGAAGGTATAGTAAATTTAACCTTAGCATAAGGATCTTCAGGAGCTCGATTATACATACCTCGATGGTGGTGGTGATGTGGAACGCCACCCATACCTGTGGTGTTAGTGCGAAGACGACGCCGTAATCTGTTTTACAATGTCGCCGCTGGATCAACATTACCATCGTCATCATACAACTCATCACCGGTGTTGCTTCCATTCACATCTTCGTTGTGCACAGGACGGTTTTCCAAAGCATTTACCCTGTCGGTGAGCTCGGATAACCGTTTGTCCACCCGCTCAACTACGTTTGGGAGTTTCATCTCAATTATCGCTTCAGTGACAGCCTTGATGACTGTCTCCTTCATCTCCTTCTGAGCATTGTCTACAACAGCTTGTAGCTGCTCTTGGCTGACACACTCCTTGAAGTCCTTTGGCGTTTTATCTCCATCAACTGACATTGTGGAAACAAACACAACAACAAACAGTGAATGTTATCCCTAATAATCGTACTACAAAGGTGGAGTGGTGCCTCTCAATCAAGATCAGCAAAGGTAGACACCTTACCAAGCTCTTACCAGGGTTCTTACCAGCAAAGCAAAGGATACCTGGAAGGCGTGCGAGCGATTGCAGGGATGCAAACCAGTGCTGTCCAGAAGAATCTGTGGAGCTTGGAAGGCACACAAAGAGAACAAATATGTATATGTGGAACACAAATCAGAAACAGATAGTAATGTTGAATTATAGTCCCAAGTACTTGTTCTCGTTGCTGGCCTAAAGTGTTGCAAGTACCAAGTATGTGTGATAAACAAGGTGGAGAAACAAGTATGATGGATAGCAAGAGCAACAGAAATAAGGAACTAAACAGCACACGCTAACACAGCTCACTTTGCCCTTCTCTATGTGCTCCTCTAGATATTGTTCCTCTTTTGCCCCTCTCTTTTTTTCTATTTTTTTGGGCTGTCGTTGTTTTTTTGAGAAAATTCGACTTTTTCTTTTTATTTTTTTGATATTGTTTTTTCACTTAGGAGCACACAAGAGGGAACCACAGAAAATTTGAGCTTAAACAAGTGAAAGACGTGGCCTGTAGAATTTTCTGAAGTTCAGCCGGAAAATGAGAAAAATATTTGGAAATTGAAAACTCAAACTTCGGAGGCGAATTTGGGAATTCTGATTTCGCCGAACCCGGTGAAGCGGGGGACGAACGGATCCGAAACGCCGTTTCGATGCGAAAAACTCTGTGACTTTTCTGAAAACAGAGTTCGTACGCGAAAGTTATGCCCGATTTGAGAAACGACTCTGAATTAGAGGACAAAACGGGAAGAAAGTGGGGAAAATATGCGACGGAGGCTAGGGTTTGATGGAAACGGTGGGGGAAAACACATGAACTGGACTCTAACACGACCTAACCAGCAACAAGACCTTGACCAGGACACAAACTCAACACGACGGACTCTGAAACTGAAATATGCAAAAGCTAAAGGCGCGGAAGGGTTGTAGGACAGGAAAAAAAAAACGATATGGCAGTGGACTATGGAACGAAGGCGAAAACACTCGAAACTAAGGGTAGATATGAACCTGACGGTATACCTGAAGCTCTGATGCCACTTAATATGAACAAGGGTTCCCGATCTTCCGAAAGGTTCTGGTAACTCTCGATTTGGTGGAAACGAGACACAAGTCGATCCGGCTTCCGAACAACACGATCCGAAACCCCGCAATCGCAGCACCACGTCTCCTCTGGTTATCAACCGGCGTTGCACGGTTGACCTCGCCAAAAAGGCTAAAGTCCTTGCCTGCGAATCGAAGAACACAAGCAAGAACAAGGAAGAATGCAACCAAATTGCAGATGAATGATTAATCTCACGAGTTGGGGTCTCACAAACCGACGAAACGGCGAAACTGTTCTTAACAGAATAATCTAAGTGAAAACCCCACCCTAACGAGAGTGGCGGCGGCTGATAATAAGGGTCTAAGGGTCGTCACACCCCCTGGTCACGCCCCCCTAATAGGCTCAACGACGATACACGGCCCAACGGACCAAAAACGGTGACGCAGCACCGGGACAGATTCTGGATGCTGACTTATTTCGACGTTTCCCGTTGACTCAGAAGGAATTTGGACCTCAAACCAACGCCATTGGTTTCCTTATGAAATTATCTTTCCAACCATATGTGGATCGTCGAAAACGGATCCGGATGCGTCCTGGGCGTCCGTTTTACTGCTCGCTGGTCCTGGAGGTCGAGGCTGATTCGGACTCGAGTTGGACTGGACCTCCTACTGTTGTTGGACGTCCTAGCTGCTCCTCCACGCCTCCAAGCCTTCCTCTATGTGTCTCCTTGTCCTCTCCATGATTCCTAAGCAACACATAATCATTAGGTAGCAATCTATTCTCAAAATTATATAAAGAGTTGCTTAGGAACGAGCTCACCTCTAAATTTAATTGTCGTGCGCGAGCTCTTGTGATTGGACCTTGAAAGTTCAATGGAGGATCATTGTATGTATCCGAAGGAGTGATGTCCTCATCACTTTGGCACCTTTTAAGCCCAGCCTATGGACCCTCTGGCAGGTCATAAGCGTAATCCTTGATGCTATAGAGATCACATCAAAACCACTAACCAACAGCCTAGCAGTTTCAAGTGCCGACGGGGTCGTGATTGCCTCCCTCTGCCTAGCCATCGACTTCACCATGGGCTCCGGATGGTCCTGCCTCCAGAGCCTCGTCGCGGTTAAGGGTCGAGGAGGCCGTGAATTGCCTCCCTCGGCCTAGCCATCGGCTTCACCTTGGGCTCCCGTAGCTGGGCTCCGGATGACCCTGCCATCAGAGCCTCACCGCGGTTAAGGGCCGAAGGGGTGGCGAACTACATCCCTCGGCCTAGCCATCGGCGTCACCTTCGACAGCCGCCACTGGGCTTTGGATGGCCCCTCCTCCGGAGCCTCACCACAATTAAGGGCCAAGGGGGTCACGAACTGCCTCCCTCGATCTAGCCATCGACTTCACCTCGGGATCCCACCATCGGGCTTCGGATGGCCCTACCTTCGGAACCTCGCCACAATTAAGGGATGAGGGGGTCGTGAACTGCCTCCCTCGGCCTACCATCAACTTCACCTTAGGCTCCCACTGCTGGCTTTGGATGGCCCTGCCTCCGGAGCCCCGCTTTGGTTAAGGGCCGAGGGGGTCGCGAACTGCCTTCCTTGGTCTAGCCATTAGCTTCACCTTAGGCTCCTGCCACTGGGCTCCGGATGGCCCTACCTCCGGAGCCTTGGCCCTTGGACCGAGGGGGTCGCGAACTACCTCCCTCGGCCTAGCTATTGGCTATACCTCGAGTTTCCGCCGTCGGGCTCCGGATGGCCTTGCCTCTGGAGCCTCGTTGCGATTAAGGGCTGAGGGGGTCGTGAACTGCCTCCCTCGACCTAGCCATCGACTTCACCTCGGGCTCATGCCAGTGGGCATCGGATGGCTCTGCCTCTAGAGTTTCGCCGCAGTTAAGGGCCTAAGGGGTCGTGAACTTCCTTCCTTAGCCTAGCCATTGGCTTCACCTCGAGCTCCCATTGCTGGGCTCCAGATGGCCCTGCCTCTGAAGCCTCATTGCGGTTAAAGGACGAGGGGGTCACGAGCTGTCTCCCTCGACCTAGACATCGGCTTCACCTCGGGCTCCCACCATCAGGCTCTAGATGACTCTACCTCCTGAGCCTCATCGTGGCTAAGGGCCGAGGGGGTCGTGAACTGCCTCCCTCAGCCTAGCCATCGACTTCACCTCGGGCTCCCACCGCTGGGCTCCTAATGGCTTTGCCTCCGGAGCCTCGCCGTGGTAAGGGCCGAGGGGGTCGCAAACTGCCTCCCTCGGCCTAGCCATCGATTTTACCTCGGGCTCTCACCGCTGGCCTCCGGATGGCCCTGCCTCTGGAGCCTTGCTGCGGTTAAAGGCCGAGGGGGTCACGAACTACCTCACTCGGCCTAGCCCTCGGCTTCACCTCGGGCTCCCGTCGTCAGACTCCGGATGGCCCTACCTCCGGAGCCTCATTGAGGTGAAGGGATGAAGGGATCACAACTGCCTCCCTCAGCCTTAGCCATCAGCTTCACCTCCATCCATCGTCGCTAGGCTCCAAAACTACCTCACCTCTGTCAAAGAACTCATCTTATGGCCACACTATCAGCTACACCTCCTCCGCCAGGAACGATGAGGTCACTATCCCCCGCCAAAAGCGTCGGGGCCCAAACCCTCCGCACGTCGATGACACCTACCTTAGTTGCGTTGAGGCCTACACCTGTGTCACTCTCTGTTCGCTAATAAACCGTTGTGTGCGAGGGGGTCGGGAAAGGTGAGGCATAGAGGCTTAGGTGCACCCAAAAACATGAAATGCTACACATTCGGAGGATCGCCATACGTTTTGATCAAAGGAAAAATGAGCAGGTCCAAGGATTTCGTTATCTTCTTAATAACTTGTACATCCAAAAGACGCTTATAAAAGAAACACCGATAAACGGGTGACAAACAAGGAAACAAACCCCGCGAGAGCAAACCAGGGGGAGGAAGAATACAAGGTGACTATCAAGGAAACTACAAGACCTAGAAGTGGTATATGCGCTTCATCTATGGCCTACCGCTGCAGAGGCTGATGCAGTAGCCAGCCCCTGAGACGTCAAAGGACAAGGACAAGGATGAAGAGAACTCCTCTATGGCCTTCTTTGCCTCCTCCTTGGTCTTTTTCTTCTCCGCCTGGGATGCCTCCTTCTCCACTTCTGCCTCCTCCTCGTTGATCTCCTTCTTTAGGAGGTCCTAGTCAACCTCCCCTTCATCATCGGAGATATCGATAATCTCGACTGGAGCGGCCGGTCGGACTGGAGATTGAGACAAAGCGATGGGGGGCGACTCCCTCTACAAGGATGGAAGCACGATGGCTGCCAGCTCCAACCTCGTAAGCATGCCACGGGACCGCTCGACCCTGGAGGCACCACAGCAAGCAGAACTGGCACTGGTGTTGGAACCGACGAGCCAATCAAAACCACTATCATCTCCGACGATGAGGAGGAAGAGGACACCATACTCAAGCCAAGAATAGGCGCTCCCTTGCACAGTAGCGAAGGATCAACTGGGTGAACCCACGGCTTTTATAGCCGGGCCAATTGCTCGCGCACGCCAGGGGAGGAAAACAGAATCGCCATGAGCGTCGTTTCGTGGCACTCCCAATTACTCCCCTGGGGGCCTATGGCCATGCCCGGGCCGATCCTCGTCCACATGGCGACATCTTGCGATGGCACCCTGGTTTTTTGTGTGCTCATCTCATCGTATTTATGGCTCGGGCCTCTTTCGGTGCATGCGAGGGTCATGGGCACAGGACCCCAGGTGAACCTGCGCATTACCCCATCAGACGTACTGCCATCACCGCACGTCATCCATTACTCAGGACAAAAAATGAGGAGAATATCTCGCTGCCACACGCAACCTCCACGCTGATAGTGCAAGCGGCCAAAGAACTCACCATTAAGGGAGCAGAAGGGTGTACTCCGCATAGGCCCTAGAGCGCATTGACTCCATCAGGCCACATCACAGTAAACCGCTGAGGGGGTCATGGACTCCCTCCTTCAGCGTACCTGTCAACTATGCAGTTTTCTCCAGATTACGTTATCGCCATCAAGCTTTGCCATCATTGCTCACGGTCACTACTGAGAGACTCCTCAATGGTGAGAAGCTATATTAGGGTATACTGGCTATGATGTTGGGCTGGAGCTAGTTCCTTCTGCATCTGCTCACCTCTCCATACCTCGGGGCCAGCGGATAAGTGGGTACTATTGGGGGGAAATTCCCTAACCTGCATACATTACTAAAGGATCGCCATCAAGAGCTCCTTTGGAGCCCTTGGGCTCCGAATCCTCAGCCGGAAGTCCAGCTTCCGGAGATTGAGAACCCCTCAGGCCATTGCCTCTTGAGACAGGGGAAGTTGCTGGTCTCTGGAAGGGATCGTTGGGGGCCGTCTTTAAGGACCCCTGACGCCCCTGGCCCCGTTAGCCTACGCCTATGAATCTTGGGTCCTCGAAGGCCTCTCCGGTCTCCGAGCTCCGGAGGTCTCCAGAGCCCTAGTCTCCCGAAGCTCCAACCACATGGAACCTTTATCCTTCGAAGCCTGGATGGGCTGTACGAAGTCCCTATCCTCCGAAGAACAGGATAGCCTCCCCAGAGCCCGAAAGGTGAGCCATCAGGTCTTGATAAAAGATCAGCCAGAGGGGGCCCATAGAACGTCCTCTGCCTACAAGGAAGTGGCAGGTGCTTAATACCTATGCAAGTGGTGGCCATCCTGACATCTCAATGCAAGTGGAGGTCATCCTGATATTCGGGACAGTGTGGTGTCGTGCTGCAATTGACGACCGACCAAGTATCACACCCTCTGGGTCATCTACACTATTGTATTTACCATAGCAGATAATATCTTCTAGTTAGGGGTAAATGTATTCTGCCTGAACTTAGGCTGTGTAATTCAATTAGCTCCAAATCCCTGTAGTATATCGATAACTTGCATCGCTATCTTTGTAAGGGCATATTTGTATACTTACACCCTAAATGACACTATAAATACAGACCCATGGCCATCAGGCTAGGGACCAATCTTTTTCACTATCAATACATTTTGGTACTCCTTTCTCTTCACTCCGTCTCCAAGCTTGAGCCATTTTCGTGAGTGTGCTCTTGTCGTACTTGTTCGCGGAAGACATTTTCTTCCACCAACAACATTGTTACGCCGGAATAAAAACACGATGTGGCACATTTCCTATCATGCTACCCTGACAACTCTATCACGCCACCCAAAGTGATGTTTGGCTGACGCGACGTGTCGTCACTGTTGCAAGACCTCACCGTCGACCATCCTCATCAACTATGTGCAATAGTAGGAAGCGTGGTAGAGTGCCCAATACTGCGTAGGAACCTTCTCGCATTGAAATTGGGCTCACATGATGTTGTGAATGTGTTGAGTCTTCTACACCGCCGCTGACCCCTCTGACAAGCCACCGTTAACGTGGACCCCATCATCGAATTCATCTCCTCCCGTAGAGCGCCAGCACATACATCTTGTCAAGGACTCATCTCGTTTGCACCGTTCTAGCGAAATTCCGGCATAGCACCGCCGCGGGGCGGCCGGCAGCGGCTGCCCTGCTCTTTCCCTCCAGTGTGCTGATGTGTGCGCATGGCCACAGATTGACCCAGTCAACATAGCCCAATCAGCAGGTTCGCCACAGCTCGATCAACTTTGGGCCGGCCTTATGGGCCAAGGCCTTATTTGCTGGCCCATGGACCTTAGTCTATGATGGGCTGGAGTTTGATCAATGGGCCGGTCGCTGAACTCTTAATTCCCGCTCCCGCTGCCTAGCTATCTTCTCACTAATTCCTAAGATGGAGATTGTGTCGTTGGGGTGATCAGGGTATTCTATCCTAGAATCAATTATTCGGCTGCAGAATCAGATTTTTTTTTTTCTCGCAGGCTAAAACAAACAGGCCCATAACATATTTTATTTTCACAGTTAGGCCTTGATAATTCCTTGTTCTTAATAAAAAAACTCGGCAACAAACGTATGGATTGAATGCTAGTTCCAGGTTCTTCCAGCGACGTGGTAGCATACCAATTTCCAAATGTCCAAATCCATGCGACTATACCGAAGTGCAAAACTAGACCGCGTAACGCGCATGCATGTGGCCCCGTGCTCCCAGTCGGAACGGAGGGGATCCTCTGATCCTGCGGCTGCAATCACCGATGCGTCGAGCTCCCCAGACAGAGACTGACTGCGCGGGAAATCTCCCTCGCGTCGCGGGAAATCACCGAGCGTCGTCTCCTTTCCTTCCCCTTCCCCCGTTCGCTCATCCTGCATTCTCCTCTCGCGCGTCCTTCACGATCCCTTCGCAGCTGGCGCGTCCTTCCCGTTCGTGCTATCTGCAGGCTTGAAAGAGAAAGATACTTTGAGGAAGGGGCATCTAAAATTAATATGAGTCATATGCAAACAGTCTGATTCTTTGAATAAGGTGTGGGAGTTACTTCCAATTTTATCTGCAAAAAGAATCATCGTCGTGCTTAGTTCTTCCAATTTTGTCTGCAAAAAGAACCATCTTCGTGCTTAGTTCATCTTTTTTCCCCCTTTCTTTTCGTGCCTAAGGAGGAGTGATTTAAACGCAGATGAAATGCAAGCATTAATGCATATTAACTATTAATAAAATTGCTGTGCTTCAAGTTCCTTCTTTATTGGATCATTTGATTCAGTTGTCAAAAGCTGGCTTCAGCAAGGCAACGCAGCGGTTGGATGGAATCTATGCACTCCTTGCAGTATCGAGGCTTGCTGCTGTTGATAGGAAAGCAGGTTTTCTACAAGTTATCTTGTATCCAAGTGCATGTTTTATTTATATTTGCAAGTACATTTTTGTCACTGGTTCGATGAATATGCAGATGTTGCTGTTCTGAAGGAGATGAATATCCAAGTTCTGAAGGAGCACCATGGATCCAAGTTCTGAAGGACTACATTTCAGAGGGAGCATGGTAGCTAGTTGGGTGTTTCAGCTTAGGATGAAGTTTCAGAACATGGATGGGACTTGGAAATTTTGGGTAGCCTGTGGAGGTCACGTAGGTTTTGAGATCAGAAAGGGGTATACAAATAAAAGGAAGTCCGATGGTAAGGTTAGATCATATAGGTATGTTTGTTCAAACGAGGGTTATCTTAAACAAGATAAAAGAGATCATCTGGTAAAGTGTCCTTGAGCTGAAACTAGAACTAATTGTGAAGTACGTATGATTATTGTACTAGATCAAGATGTGGGAAACTATGAAGTAACTGATCTTGTCCTAAATCACAATCACATCCTTCACTTGCCAGAAACCTTCCACTTGATAGCATCATAAAGAAAAATTTCAGAATTACATGCTTTTGAAATTGAAATAGCCAATGATTCTAGAATTGGGCTTAAATCTGTACATGAGTTAGCTAGTCGGCAAGTTGGTGGATCATTTAATCTCAGCTACACCCGTCGTGATAACAAAAACTATTTGTACACAAGCGTCAACCGTGAGATAGCATATGGTGAAGCTGGAAATATGTTGATGTATTTTCAAGACAAAATTGCCGAGAACTCTTCATTCCAATATAACTTGCAAATGGACTATGTTTAACAAATTGCAAACATCTTTTGGGCTGATGCTAAAATGATCATGGACTATGCACACTTTGGTGACGTTGTTACATTGGACACTACTTTTAAAACAAACAAGGAGTACATGCCTTTTGGTGTATTTGTTTGATTCAATCATTTTAGAGAAACCGTGATTTTTGGTGCAGCTCTTTTGTACGATGAGGCATTTGAGTCCTTCAAGTGGCTCTTTGATACCTTTCTAAAAGCACATAATGGGAAGCAACCTAAAAAAATCTATACAGATCAAGATAGTGCAATGGGGAAAGCAATTGAAGAAGTGTTCACAGAAGCATGGCATGGATTGTGCACTTTTCACATAATGCATAATGATGTCAAGCATTTAGCTCAACAGGAGGACAAAGGTATGAGGTCAGGGTCAAGTATTCTATTAGATTTTAGCGCTTGCATGTATCAGTATGAGGACAGGGCAACTTTTGAAGAAGCATTTGATGCCATGAGGAGCAAGGTGCACCAAAAATCTTGGTTAGATAGTATCTATGGGTTCAAAGATAATAGAATGAATATTATATGAAGGATGTTTTCACATTGGGAATAAGAAGTACACAGTTAAGTGAGAGTCTAAATAGTGACTTGAAAGACCATTTCAAATCATACTTTGATATCATTCTATTTCTAAAGCATTTTGAAAGGGTGGTGCAAGGAAAGAGAAATAAAGAACTAGATTCAGAATTTGATTCAAGGAAAAAATTATCTAGGATCAAAATGAGGATACCTATTTTGTTGCAAGCAAGCAAACTGTACACACCCATTATATTTGAAGCTTTCCAAGCTGAATATGAAAGATCCATGCATGGCAGCATGCACTAGGGTATTGAATGAAAATATGAATATCTTGTTGCAATTGGGAGTCTTGATGAAGAATTAACCTTTGAGGAGGAGTACAAAGTTATTGGTAACCCTTTTTGGACCAAACAGAGCCACTGCAACCAATTTAGTAGAATTGAAATATTATGTGCTCATGCTTTGGAAGTACTTGATTTGATGAATATCAAGTCACTATGGCACAATATGTATTAAAGTGATGGACACGGGAAGCACGTCATGGAACTATACAAGATAACCAGGAAAGAAGCATAATTGAAAATCCAAATCTGGCTACTATGCTACGTTACAAAATTCTCAGTTTGGCACATCAAGCAGCCAGCTCACTAGAATGCTGTTTGTTAGTAGATAACACATTTGACATCCTTAGTAGTCAAGTTGAAGACCAAATCAATGCATGTAGAAGTACTTCAGGGGATCCATGTACAGTCTGTGTGGATTTTGAGACACCAAATGACTTGTTGAGTGGTGCACGCTTAAAGAAAAAAAAGTCTGCATAAGAGGTTCAAAGAGAAAAAGAACCTGGCTTGATAAGAAGCACAAAGCAAAGAGAAAAGCACAGAGTAAAACTAAACTAAAAGGGAAAAAAAAACAAGTGACTAGGAATGATGGTGTGGAAGCACAAGTAAAAGAGGATAATGCTTCTAGGAATGATGGTGTGGAAGCACAAGTAAATGATGGTGTAGAAGAATATATGGCATATTTGGCAGAGCTTCAACTCCAAGAATTTTTGGAGCTGGATATCTCTAGCTCCAAAAATTTATGGAGTTGAAGCTGTGGGTACACTGAAGGTGTTTGGCTGAGCTATCTTATTTTTATTTTAGACTAATAGATGCTTAAACCACTTTATTTTAGTATACAAACTCCAGAGCTGATGTGGAACTAGGAACTAGAGCCTTGCCAAACAGGGCCGTAGGGTCATCGATAGCTTCACTCAACTATTGACGGTAATCCTGTTCATATAAACATACAAATTTAGTGATTGTATTATTACTAAGAGTTTTTTCATGTGCTTAAACTTTGCAAGGACTAATTACCAATGACCTTTGCACTGAAGAACTATTCTGATGAGTTGATGGCTGCTGCTGCGGAAGAGAGAGAAGTGGAAGATGGTGACAAATTTGATGAGTTGATGAGTGAATTATCTGCTGCCGTGAAAGAGTGAAAAATTTGATGAGTTGATGACTTTGATCTGAAGATGAGAAACATCTCTGTGTCGTCATTGTTTTGTTTTGTTTTTGTTTTTGTTTTTGTTTTTGTTTTGTTGAGGAACTCTGAATTCTCCTGAGCAGAGTTGATCTTGGGAAACTGTAAATTGAAGCACCAGTGTGTTGTGTCGAGCAAAGCTGTATCAGGAGAGGCAGGCACATTAGGTAAGGATAGAATTAACAAGGGCACAACTTTTCACAACTATTCAATTCACATAGGACAGCTGATTTTATTTTGCAACTCCTATCCTAGCTTAGCTGTGTTAAAATACAACATCTAACTTTACCTGTAGCTCTCTCCTGTTTAAAGGTTGTAACAGCCTCATTGCAAATCACGGTGTAACTCTTAGCTGAGTTGTTTTTTATTGGTATAGTTTACATTCCGAAAACAGACTCAGGATATAAATACATCCTGGATGCAAGCATTTTGATTGCGCTGGCCATTGGGAAACTCTTGTCTCTGAACTTTTACAAGCTGGATGTCATATGCTGATTGATGTTAATGAGATGGCTTCTCTCATCTGACATCTTCTCTAGTCATGTGTCATGCTGATTGATCAAGAAGCAGAATGACAACAAGTCAGTCAATGCTGGCATGGCATCCACGTTTGAGTGTGAAACTAGATAAAAAACAAGCCATCTTCTGTCCGCATCAACACTGGGGTATCTATCAGCTTGCAATCCAGATCATTTGTCAGGATAGTGAATTAGCAAGTAGAACTCTAGCTAGGTACAACACAACACACTCAAGCTAAGCTGAGATCAACATCATAATACAAGTGACCCTGAAGAAAAAGTGACCAATTGTAAATCCATCCAGTACAAGTGACAAATAGGAAGCAACTCTGCATTAGGGCAACTCCAACAGACTCTTAAAAAATCACTCCCAAAAATCCACTACAGTGAGCCTTCCTAAAAAGATTCCTTCCCAATATCACTACACTCTCCAACAGACTCCCAATATCTAACTCTTTATATCTCAACGGCTATATTTTTAAACGGCTACAATTCAAACCGCAATATTTTCAACAAATATTTTTAAACATATAAATTATGAACGGTTATTTTTAAATGGAAATTTTTCGAACGATTATTCCCAACGGCTATATTTGGAACGGTCGTGTTCCAACGGCTATGTTTCCAACCGTCATATATCCAACGGCTATATTTCTCTGAGCCTATATATGTACTCGCCCTGGTGTTTTTTCTATTGCACACCACTGCCCCCTTCAGCCTCCCACATCACAATGAGTCATCGTAGCCTTCTCATGAAACAGGTCATGGATTCGTCGTCGTCCGACGACGATGGAGAATTCATTGTTGCTGCAGCCAACCTAGCACGCAAGCAATATCAAGTTGTCAATGCGCTACAGCCTGGTGGTTCGGTCCCTGGTCATCAAATCATCAATCGCGACAGACAAGAAGGGCATTGGAGGCTATTCCGAGACTATTTCTCGGACGATTCTACCTACGGTCCGACATTCTTTAGGCGCAGGTTTGTAAATGAAGCAATATCTTTAGAGTTTTCTATTGATGTTGATCGTACCTACGGCTTATTCTTCATCTCCAAACAGGTTTAGAATGAGGCGATCTCTCTTTTTGCGTATAATGCATACTGTAGAGCATCATGATGACTATTTTGTCCAAAGGAGAAATGCAGCTGGACAACTTGGGTTAAGTGCTTTACAGAAGATTACTGCAGCATTCATAATGCTATCTTATGGAGTTCCGGCGGATGCTATTGATGCCCAGGTTCGTATTGCAGAAAGCACCATTATAGAGAGTCTGAGAAGGTTTGTCAAAGCTGTTATTGATGTATTTGGGGATGAGTATTTGAGAGCACCAAATGAGAATGATACTGCTAGACTACTTGCAATAGGGGAGGAAAGAGGTTTTCCAGGTATGCTGGGGTGCATAGATTGCATGCATTGGAAGTGGAAGAATTGCCCCACGGCATGGCAAGGTATGTATACCGGCCATGTGCGTGAGCCCACAATCATTCTAGAAGCCGTTGCTTCACAAGATCTATGGATTTGGCATGCTTTTTTTGGTTTACCTGGATCTCATAATGATATCAATGTGCTTCAACGTTCCCCACTCTTTGCAAAATTAGCAGAAGGGCAAGCTCCAAAGGTGAACTACACCATTAATGGTCACAATTATACAATGGGATATTATCTTGCTGACGGTATCTATCCTCCATGGGCCACCTTTGTGAAGACCATTCAGAAGCCACAAGGCAATAAGAGAAAATATTTTGCCAAAGCACAAGAAGCAGTTAGGAAGGATGTGGAAAGAGCTTTTGGAGTTCTGCAATCTCGTTTCGCCATTGTACGTGGTCCTGCTCGTTTTTGGGACCAGGATATACTTAGCCAAATAATGACTGCTTGTGTTATCATGCACAACATGATCATTGAAGATGAGCGAGGTGAAACGCAAGACTTACAATTTGATGGCTTAGGAGAAACTGTGACACCATCCCATAAGCGCACACCAGAACTACGTGAGTTCATTCAAACTTATCATGACATCACAGACAAGGAAACTCACTCTCAGCTTCAAGCAGATCTAGTCGAGCACCTCTGGCAACGTCATGGAGATCAGTACTAATAATGTTTGAGTCCTAGTCTTCGTTATGTATACATGTACTCTTGTATTCAGTATGCATGTAGTCTTGTGTTCGGTATGCATGTAGTCTTGTATTCGGTATGCATGTAGTCTTGTGTTCGGTATGCATGTAGTCTTGTATTCTGTGTGCAATTATGAGTTCAAACATCACAATGTTTCTAAACTTCCCAATGGTTCAAAGTTCCCAACATAGGTTCACACACAACATAGTAGTTCAAACATCCCAAATATTACACACAACGAAATGGTTGAACCAATAGGAACATAAAACACAACATAGGGGTCCATACAATATTAACCTGAGCCACTACATCGGCGAGTCATGATCTCATTCTGCAAACTCCTGTAGTACCGTTGTTGTGTCTCGGACATACCAGTAATGTTAATAGCCATAATTCTCTCTTCTTCTACCATCCTCTTCAATTCTACCTCTTGCTTCTTTACCTCAAGTTGTTCTTTCTCGGTTGCAACCCTCACTTGCTCTAGTGCTAATCTCTCTTGTTCAAGTGCAAATGCTTGTTTGTATCTTTCCTCTTTCTTGAGCTCTTTCTCCGCATCCATCTCTTTCTTCTTTGCCCATAGATTATCCATTGCATCCATGAACACAACATCTCCACCTCGGCGTAATTTTTCTTTCTCTTTTTTCCTCCCCAATGGTCGTGTTGACACCTCATATTTTGGAGTTGCCGCTCCACTATCATCTGGGGTACTTGGACTAGATGTACCCGGACTTGAATTGAGGGTGGTCTTCTGTTTCTTTTGAGAAGATTTCTGAGATGAGACTTGAGCCAACCTAGCAACCCACTTTGGTTGGGTTCTTAGGAGGTTCCAGCAATGCATGTACATGAATGACTTATTGTTCTTATCTTCGGATTTGAAGAGAGTACATGCCTGCAACATCTGTCCAAGAAAACATGTCACATTAAACTAACATAAAGTAATTGAGGCATGTATCAAATTAATGACATGTATTCTAACCTTATCTTCAATTGTAACCCCGCTTTGCCTTCGCCCCTCAATCCGGGAAAGACAGCCAACAAACTTGTTTACATTTTCTTGAATATGAGACCAACGATGCATTAGAGAACTCTGAGTGCGATCCGAATTGAAGTCTTTGTTGGAGTGGAAGTAGTCATGAATTCGCTTCCAATATGTAGACCGTGATTGGTCGTTGCCTTGAACAGCATCCATACTAATATTCAGCCATGCCGACACCAATAATTCATCTTCTTTTTCGCTAAAATTCTTCGACCTTTTCTGGTTTGGTCTCGCAGTGGGAGTCAATTCTTCAACTGCTGGTAGCTGCTCCTCAGGGGGGCTAACCAATTCATTGTCTTCATCCCAATCTAGTACATGGTTGTCACTGGACAACAAGTTAACATAAAACCCATCCATATTAGAGGCCACCACATCCTGGCTGCTGCACCATAGAAAAGTAGTTGGCTGAGAATGTTTTTCATGACAATAAAAGTACAAAAAAAAACTGTAGGGTAATATGTGACCCAGGTAATCTGTTCTTGTTATATTGATATGACTTAAGGACTTGATCACTTGCATATACAGTCCTAGTAAGGCTATCCAAATCCTTCAATATAAGTTTGATAACCTTTGGAGCATCCGGGTGGTCCAGGTCAATCACTTTCAGCAAACCAAAAAAAGATTACACTATTCTGCCATCTATCATAGGTTTGGCAATATCAAGTGAGCAACTAAGAACAAGCAAGTTGCTCTGACTATTTCTAGACAATATTGAATTTACCAGCTCAGAGAAAGCTAAAACTTTTTTATCTGGTATCAATGATCCTTTGGAGGTACTGCTTGCTGAATCAATGAAATAGCAAAAATGCCTTTACAATTTCAGAAATAACCCTTCTACGACCTTCAGCAGATCTGCAACATAACGCTACCAAGAACCAAGAGGCTCTCTCAGACAACTTCCCCAACCAATCATCTGATCTATCGGCAGTTCTGCTAGAAGGAACGGATGCTAAAATGTTCAAAACAATAACTGAATGGAAAATTACCTAACTGTGAAATCACATGAACCCTTCAACTTCAAGAGGCCACAAATTCACCTGCAAGTGGAGATAAATGCGTTGAAATCATTTGAGAACTCAAGAGCAGCTAAATGATCTTTCTTTTTTCTTTCTTACAGAATTACCTGGCGTCGCTGTGCATTGGAGAGCTCCGTTTCTTGGCCCTCCCCAATTATGGAGCACAAATTTGACCGCAAGGTGAGTGGGTGGTGAAAGATTTTAAGGACCAGAGGAGGAAGCAAAAAATCAAGAAGGGAGCCTGCTACGTCCGCCCGCCGAGGTATGCTGGCCGGAACGAAAAAATGCTCAGCTCTGCGCCTTGCCGCCGGATTTGCCGCGCCCTGCAGCCGGATTTGCCGCGCCCTGCTGCCGGATTTGCCGCGCCCTGCTGCCTGGCCGCTAGCCGAAGCTGCCGCCCCACCGGCGAGCGCGCGAAGGAGGCGCGCACACCGCTGCCGAGCGCGCGAAGGAGGCGCGCACACCGCTGCCGAGCGCGGGATCGACGATTTCACCGATTGGGAGTGCGATTGGGGATAGCTACAACTTGCGAGCCGGCCGGCGTTTTTTGGACTTCGCTAGTTTTTAGGAAGCAGTTTGGGTGTCTGTTGGAGCCGTATTTTAGAGGAGGTTCCCAACATATAGCTATTGGGATTGTTTTTGGGCACCTGTTGGAGTTGCCCTTAGAAAGGGGGGAAGTGCTGGGAGAAGAAGGGACTCTCCCGTTTCTTGAGATGGTGGGGACGGAGAGGTGGAGCCTGATGCGGGTGCCATGAGCGGGGAGGCGACCAGAAGAGGAGGAGAGGCGGCACGAGAGGGGGTGTGGGAGCCAATGATGGTGCTACTGGGAAGGAGGAATTGACCAGCAATGAGGAGGATTTGCAGCCGTAGGATGTAAGCCAGGTGAACGGACGGCAGATCGCGGGGTGAAGTCATGCCGTGACTTCAAGGGTGAAGTTAGAGGATGCTGATCCAGTCGGAATGCCTTCCGCCACACTGGTCTCCAGTGTTTGCAGCTTGCACGGATTGACTGACTTCAAGTCTTTGGCCACCTTGGAATTGTGCACAAACAAATGCCACTTTACCTACCCATCTAGTATGTAAACCCATGCTGGCCATAAGTCGTTGATCCATCCATGGCATGCCCAATTGTATGCCAAGCAAACGAGTGTTCCAAACTCTTTGACAAGTATACGAATGATCATGAATTTCTTTAACAGTCTAGTAACATACATTATAATACCATTTAACTGAGAATATAATGTATAAGGCTTGAAGCTATGCCTGCGTGCTGGTCTGGACTCCCTGCTGATATACAATCATTTTCTGGATGTCCTTTCTAATCAAGTTGCAATATCATTGAACGCCAAGTGGGGTGCTATGAAGGAATACCCATTTTCAAACGTTGAAGAAGCACTCCGCACCAGTAGTCCTTCCCGTTCTTCCATCAACGCCATGAATTCAGCCCTGTCTCTCATGGTCTTTGGGCTTCTCCTCTCCCTGCAGCTACACATTCTTCCGTGACAAGGTGCCACGGACACCGTCTCATCTAGCAAAGAGCTCATCCGCACCTCACGATACAATCCTCCGATCCATATACCGTACATCTGGTGTGACCTTCTGACCACCTTAACCACAGTTCCTGCATAAACCTAGTCTCGGTCCCTGTCACCAACCACGTTCGCATTTACGGACGACCTACACATGAACAAACAAAACAACCAATTCCAAGCATAAGTTTTTCCAAACTAGACTCACGTCAATCCATGTAACAGATGCATATCACCTTTGTCATAATGCTAGATCACTTTACTTTGCCAATTTTATCACTAAACTATTTTTTTCATCACATATGATCTCACAACCTATCCCTTGATGAAAATAGGAATAAGTCTAGATGACCCCCCGATAACAAACCAGATATTTAGCACCCTCACCTTTTCAATACCGCTTAATTAACCCCCTAAGCTGGTTTTCCAAGGCAGTTTTGCCTAGCTGGCACACCACGCTAGTGGCTGCAGCCACACCAGCACTCGGGCCCACTTGTCAGCGCCTGGACGACATGTTACACGTCGCAGGGTCCTAAAAACTCTAAAGCAATTTCTACCCACAACCAACCAGCCCCTACCATGACAGTGGGCCCTGACTTCACCTTAACTTGGTCAACTAGCGTGTGGGGCCTGCTTGTCAGCTGCACAGAGACAGAACATGGCCATGATGGCTTTGGCCGCACTCGCTGGCGGCGAGCCAATGGCTGGCGTGGCTGGTGAGCAGCACGGGAAGCTGCATGGCACTAAGGTGAACTCTTCCACAGGCTCTGCAGGAGTTGGGTGTGACCGGGGCTCGGTCGGCGGGGAGCTTGAAGGTGTGGTGGAGCTCGGCTCTGGGGAAGTCCACGCAGACGACAAGATAGGGCCAAGGGTACCTACGCTCTAGCTTACTAGGGCCACAGTGGATCTCTTCATGACTTTATAATGGGCAAAGATGGTCCAGAGCAACTAGTCGACGTTGAGGTGCTCGGTGGCACCAATGGTGATTGGTGGGGAGGGAAACTCTGACTGGGCCTCATCCAGCTATGGTTCCACGCCAATAATGGGTCAAGGAGCGGCGCAGAAGGGAGATGGAGCTAGGGGAAAAAGGAATCAGTTGGTAGCTCACCATGGAGGGAGGATTGGCCATGGATCTGAGCTCATTCGGTGGTCGGACTCGAGGAAGATGGTGCTCGGTAGCGGGGGAGAGGTCGAGGGAGCTACGGGGATCTATGAAGGAACTCATTACGGAGCCCTCAGGGGCCTTCCCGATGGCTAGATAGCCTCCAAGACGATGGGTGACAGTGAGCTGCTGTGTGGAGTTGCTTTGCTCCCTACACTCGGTGGAGAGGAGAAATGGTAGAGGGAGTGACCTCGCGAGTTATAGCATGCATCCGGGCGTTGACAAGCAGGCCTAGGTGCTGGTGTGGCGGCGGCCGCTAGCTTGGCGTGCCAGCTTTGCGAAACCACCATAGAAAACCAGCTTAGGGGGTTAATTAAACGCTATTGAAAATGTGAGGGTTCTAAATACCGACTTGTTATGTGAGGGTGTGGAGGAGACGAAGCGCAATAGTTAGGGGGGGTCATCTAGACTTATTCCATGAAAATATTGGCAACACCTTGTGTGAACATTGGCAATGACTTTTCCAACATCTTTTATTTTAAAAATCAAGAAGCAAAATAAAAAACAAAAACCAAAAGATCAATCGAAAGATCCAGGAAATCCCCCCCCCCCCCCCTTTTATTCAACAACAAAATTCTCCCCCAAAGAGAAAGAAAAAGAAGAAAGGCAAAAACTCACCCTTTGACAAAAAGAGGAAAATAAAATCCCAAATTTCTCCCACTTTGGTCATGGATTAATCAAGAATACAAAAAAGAGAATACACTCTTTTTGTTGTTTTTGTTTTTATCATTTTATTACTCGACCAAGCTACACTATTAAGAATATTTACACCAACCCATCTAGAAATATAAAAATGTAATGTAAGTATAACTCATCAACTATAACTAGTAATTTATTTGTAAGACATGATCCCCCAACCTCAACAACTCTAATCCCCGATTTATATGTTATTAAAAACATTGGTACCACTTGTACGATATCTTTTTGATTTAAATCACTTGTATTTACTCATATTCTTTTGCAAGAAATTATATACAGTATCTTGCATTACTTTCCAACCAAGCCAAGCCTATGTCACAATAGAATCAGAAGCTTAAGATAAATGGTTTTAGTCATACACAACTTCTTCCAAGTCCATATCAAAGTACAACAATAAATAGTCTCGTAAATATGAAGTTTGCCATTGGATATTTCCTTGATCTTTTACCGATCAACTATTATTCAACACATTTCTCATACTTTGATCCTGTCATATTTAGCATTTTTATGGAAGATCAAAGGAGTCAAGAGTGTTCAACCATGAAAAGATTTAAATTCAAGTTTTCATTCGATTTATAAAGCCATGACAAAAATTACACCCTACATGTATAGATATGAAAATGCAAGAAAATCCCATGTAACATAAGCATTCACTTCAAATTTCATATATGTATCAGATATAATGCTTATTCTTTTTCATTCTTTTCTCTCTTTTTTTCAAAATTTTGAAACATACAAAAGAAAACAAAAAAAATTACAATATAAAGAACTCAAGAACTCTCCCTCAAAACAACCCTCTCAAAAGCTCTTTTTCCGAATAGTCATTGTAAGACCCTAAACCCGGGATCTCCTATGCCTCCTGTATCAGTCCCTAGATCAAGTAGCTGATACACACAATGTAGCAATCGTGGTATCACAATCAAACTTTATACACAAGTATTAAGGTTCATAGCACAAAAGATTTACAAACCATACTACATATTACAAACCTAGTCGAACGGCCAACCAAAAAGCATAGAGGAAACGACAACCAAAACCACAAGCAACTAGGGTGTGAACGTGACTTCTAATACTACTCTTCGTCCTCGTCTTCACCTCTGGCGAAGTCAGCATCAGCTTCCTCATCTGAATGACAGCAAGAGTGAGTATGAAAGATACTCAGCAAGCCCTGTACTACTTTAAGTGTTTGATAGATACATAAAGGGGTAATTCAAGGATAAGACTTTAAGGTTTAGTTTTAGCGTAAAACAATTTATGCAAGAGTTAAGTTATGTTCTCTACTGTTAACTTTAAAATAGTTTAATTCCAGAAAACAAGGTAACGAGTTACATCTAGGGGTTTTTCAGTCCTCGGAGGGGGTACGCCTCGCTCCGAAATCCCTAGCATCACATCTGGTGTACCTCTAGTACCACATAGCTCCTGACGGATTGAGCCAGCAACCTCATCACACAAACATCTAGTCCACACACTCACTCATCAAGACACAAGCACCCGGAGTCTAGTAAAAAAGGTTCTACCTTCGCATGTCTATGACCATGGACACGCCTATTCTAATAGGTTTACATTCTGCAGAGGTTATACACTGTACCCACACTGAAGGTGATATGCCCTAGAGGTAATCATAGAGATGATTGTATTACACGTCTATGTTCATGTACTACCGAATAATGTGTTATTCCAAGAATAACTATCATTTCATTGATTGGTAAGTATGTGACTTGTTCATGAAACTCTTTTTTTATATCATGATGTTATTCTTAGTCGATCCCTGATCGCATATCATTGTGACGATACATAAGACTAGCACATGTATTGATTGAAGATCACGTTTCATGGATCATATGTATAGAGATACCAGGTCAATAATATGGACATTTATGTTAGAGAACATGATGTTGGATAGACCCATCTTGAGATACTGCTGGGATTGTTATTTATGATATGTCATCAGTTATTATCTCAAATGGTGTACATGCAGGATCCTTAGACCTGAGATCGTCATTGATTCCCAAAATGTGTAGTGGCATACTTTGAGGCTGCTAAACACTATTCCGTAACTGAGTAGTCATAAAGTTAATTTTCGGGTTTGTCATGAAATATATTGTGGGGTATAAGCGATCAAGAAGGAATTTGCCCCTCCTTGATAACGGAAGAGATATCTCTGGGCCCCTCGAAGTAGTTGGATTGAGAAAGTGCATGGCCATGCCAATATGATTAAAGAGTTAATCATGATGAATCCACTACTTGATCCGGATGCTTCCTGCACAACACTGATAAAACTCCGATGGTTCTGCAAACACGACTACGATTTATAATGAACTATACTAGAGAAGAATCAAATAACACCAAACTAAAAACCAAAAGAGCCCTAATGGATATCACACTATGATAGATAGGTAGATCTCGAATTTAGATGAATTTCAGCGAAATTAGAGTTAGAACGGAGAAATTACGACTCCCAGAAGATTTAATCTAAAATTAAATTAGAAAAATACAAAATTTTAGTATTCATAGGTGGGACCCATTGAATAATAACCCACGCCCACTAAATAGTAACTCGGTGGGGCCCACGTCATAATGTCGAGTTGGGACGAATGGGCTTAGATTGGGCTACGATGGGCTCGGATTGGGCCAGGCCGCATTGTTTTCGACCCGGTCGGGTCGGGCTGACTGCGTTCGTGGGCTAAGGGAGCTGGGCTCGCCCACTGGGGCATGGCCCCGGTCGGTTGGGCTGTCCAACGGCATGTGACCAAGCACAACCTGCCCAGCTGGGTTGTGGGTGCGCCCGATGGTCTAGCCACGCACATGTGGGCGTGCGATGCAGTGGAGCGGCAAATGGGATCAAGCCAGCGGTGAGCAATTTGCGATGGATCCATGCCGAAGAGCATTCCGTAGTCATGTTTCCGCCAGAGTTCCACGACAAGAAGCTAACTCCGGTCACCTACGCGCTATGGGGAACTCGGGCGTGGGGTTCATCGTCGGCAGGCCATGAGCAGAGCAGTGCCAAACGATGACCGAATTAGACGACATCGGTGTGGAGAAACTGGACAACACCTCCCCTATACTGCACACGGTCAACCTACAAAGAAATGGAGCCTAGCGCTCCTGGGCTATACGGCACGATGACTGGACCACAAATAGAGGGCAGGTGCATGCTAATAGCGAGATTTCAATGTGGCGGCAGAAGAAAAACAAGTAGCTTCATGTGGTCGTGTGAAGCGAGAGTACTAGGACGACGACATGCTATTTAGGGGGTGCGCGAGGGGCGGGGATGCTCATTGAGCTTGAAAATGGTGATGGGCAGGATGACGGCCGGTGAAGCGACGGAGCGGCTACGGCGGAGTAGCTCAGCTCAGTGCGGGCATGTTCCCGTTGGGCTTCTGGTCTGAAGGTGGCACAATGATGGTGATGACCTGCTGGTGCTCCTCGGCAGCTCGCAGGGGATGGAAAGGTGATGACAGAGCTACAATGACTAGCATTAGCATGACGGCGGTGCTATGGTGGTGGCGAGGTGAGGAAACAGATAGAGGGAGGCAAGGCTACTCTATTTATAGAGGGAGTTCCAACATTAGTAAGGCGGTGCGACGCGTCGCGCTGTCCTCGATGAACAGAATGGCGGTGGCTCTGCATCGGGTTGCACATGCAGCGGTGAGAAAGTCGCGGGTGTCAGACGCTTGGGCTGTGGGAGAGAGAGAGCTGAGAGAAGGAGAAAGAGTGGGATCACGCATGAGAGAGGCAAGTCACTAGTGCATTGAATGTGCAGGCCATCGATGGCGCGAGACAGTGTGGCGTGGCACTGTGCTGGAGGAGGGAGACGGCTCAAGCGTTCGAGCGTTGGATGGGCATCACATGGACAACGCAACGAGCGTGGGCGTGGGCGAGCGGGCTAGTGAGAGTGCGCGAGCGCAGCACAGGCGTGAGGTGGGCCAAGCGGGGCGCCGCAACCCAGGAGTGTCGACGGGGAGCGATGGAAGAAAAGGAAAATCGGGCCGGTGCACATGGGCCAGAACAGAGAGAGGGGAGGGAGATTCGGTCCGGGGAAATAGAAAAAGGAAAAAGGGAAAGGAATTAAGTTTAAATTCAAATTGAGGTTTTTAAATTTGGATTTGACTTTAGATTTGGAGAATTCAATTTGGAATATTTGAATTGTGATTTGGATTTGGATCTTGATATTCAGGAGAAGATTTGATTCATATTATTTGAATTCAATTTTATTTGAGCTGAAGGGAATCTAAGAATATATTTGAATTTGAGAAACATTCAATTTGCCCTGCCTCCGTCGAGCCTCGTCAGGTCTACCGCTGAAGAGGTAGCGGACTGCATCCTCAGCCTTGCCATCGACAACTATCGCGGAGCTCCAAACGACCCTACCTTTATCGAGCCTCGCCACATCTACCGCTGAGAGGGTAGCGGACTGCCTCCCTTAGCCTCACCATCGATTCCACCTCCGCCCTCTGCTGTTGGGCTCCAGACGGCCCTGCCTCCGTTGAGCCTCGCCACGTTTGCTGAGGGGTAGCAGACTACCTCCTAAAATAAAACATGCGATGGCCCTGTTGTTTTAGCCCGTGAGAAGAAAAAAAAAAAATCTGATTCTGCAGCCGAGCACTTGATTCTAGGATAGAATACCCTGATCACCCGAACGACACAATCTCCATCTTCTCAGGAATTAGCTAGGCGGCGGGAGCGGGAATTAAGAGTTCGGCGACGCACGCGTGTTCATAGATCCTTTATGCAGTTGCCTATGATTAATCTAGCATACGTATACTCAAAATCAGTCCCAAACATGACGACCTACATCTGCATACTGCATATGTTTTTGTTGACAAAGTAAACAAAGGCACTTGCTTTGGTGGCGACGCGTTTCTTCGTGGGAAGGTGGCATTTGCTGCCAGCCGGACTCTGAAGAGAGAGAATAAAAAAAATGAGAGAAGTCTTCATCAACGATTGGAATTGGTAGCAGTCATCAGTCCAAAGTTCTCGTGGCGCTAGTGGATCACAACAAACAAACGAGTGAACGTCGAAGGCGCGCGGAGTCGTGGTCTCGTAGACGCGTGACTTGTCGTAGGGCCACACGGGCGCGCGGACCTGGAGGAGTCCAGCCTTGTGCTTGGAGGATGATTAGGCCTGTTCTGTGCTTGATTAAAAAAACGCATGCAAGTTTAGTGCGGGTTCTGTGGTGGTCCGGCAGCTGGCCGGCCAGCCGTTGGATTCGTATGTGACACGGCCAGGTGCTTCACGTGCACGAGACGGCCAGGAGCACGCGGGTGTTGGGTTCCTTTTCGACTCGGTCAATTGCGTCACTATGCATGTGGTCAAGCATGCATCAGAGCACGTAACTACAGATGACTAAATGGATCACTCGAGTCGGTCCGGCACGAGTTCAGTTCGGTACGACTTGACTATGATACGGCCTGATGGGTCTGTTTACTGTAACAAGTCGTACTGTGCTGGTCTACGTGCCGCGTCCTCGGTCCACAGTAGGTTGACACGACGGGCCCAGCCGGCACGGTGGAGACATGCTCGGCCCGGCAGCACTCCGAAAATAAAAAATTAAAAATAATAGCTAAAAATTCTAAAAAATCAAAAAAATTATAGAAAATAAATAAATAAGAGCTTTATTGATTGGCTGCCTCGTTAAAAACCTTTCTACTAAAAGAAAAAAGAGTACAATCTATAATTATACTCCGAAAATTACATGGTTTCACTAGAAACTCCAGAATTTTGCTTTCAATATTTAATATATTTCCTCAAGTGTCCTGTTCCATTTAGAGATCTGGCACATAATTCATTGCTGCATATATTACACTTAGCAAATCTTACCTGTTCCCCGTTAATTTCTCTAAAGACCTTTTCAAAATGTTGCCACACCCATGACCATGCACGCGAGTTCTCGGCGTCTTGATCCATGAATTGAAATATGGAATTGATTTCTTGATGTGAAGTGGCTACTGGCTACTTGACTAGCAACTAGATAAAGAGAGATAGGTGACCGATGAGATCACATGGAGTTTGAGATGGTATTTATAGGCCAAGACGAGAGGTAGGTGGGGCCGTGGGGGTCGTTTTCGAAAAAAACAAAGAAAAAACATCAATAAAATAAAAAACTTAAAAATAATAGGGACACATAATTAATTCTAAAAATGAGCTTTATTGATAGGTTGCCTCATTAAAAACCTTTCTAGTAAAGGAAAAAAGAGTACAACCTAGCTCAGAAAATTTGAAATTACACGTTTTCATCAGCATCTAGATACAAATTTTGGAATCATTCTTCAAGCTCAGTGTTCTCTGCAGTGTGTTGCATTCGTGCTTCAGGTTGTTCCCAATCTTTTACTATAGTGAGTATTTCAACCATCTTACTTGACAGATTTGTTCTTCTCTCTTCGATTATCCTTCCAGTAAGACTGAATGCAGCCTTAGAAGAAACTATAGATACAGGAACTATTAACAAATCTCGTGCTAATAGTGAAAGCATCGAATAATTCTTCTTGTGCTCATGCCACCATTGTAGTATGTTGAGGTTTTCTTGTTCATGGCTGATAACGTCACTGTCGATGAAGGTAGTTAGCTCCCCTCCGGATGTTGGAATTTAGCTCTCGTAGACGATCGTGACGAAAAGTCTGAACTTCTTGATGAAGAACCTGCACCAAATATTTTCCCCCATGTTGTCGTCTTCTTACTCATTGTGGGTGCTAGTGGAGGTCGTTGCAGGCGAACTCCGCCATACTTTGTTTCATATTTACTATAAACTTTAAATAACTTAGAACGAACATTAGTATAATAATTAAAATAATCATGGCCAAGAGCATCATCTAGAATTGTGAGAACTCTAAGAAAGCTGCAATTTTAGCTCTAGGATCTAAAATAAAGACAAAGGCGTACAACAAAGGAATTTCTTTCCAATACTTTAAGAATTTAGATTTCATAGGAACTACACAATCTCTTAAAAGGTTGTCATTTTCATCATTGTTTAAATGAGTAGCAATTTCAATAATATTATGCACTACTAAACAAGATGTTGGATAATAAACTTCTGATAAACTCACAGTTGAATCATAAAAAAATTCAAGAAACTCCAGTATCCTTACGGCAACATACCAATGCGCTTCTGTGAGTAAAGTTTGACCCCATACTGATGGTAATGTGTATAAATAAACACACTAAATATGCTCTTATATGATATAATATTTTTGAGCATAAAAAAAGTAGAGTTCCATCTTAGCGGCATGTCCACAGCAAACTTACATGGACGCACACCCATTGCAACACAATATTGTTTATATGCTGCAATTCGTTGGTCAGAGGAGTTCATAAAATATATTGCAGTAAGAAAATCGTCTAGGTATTGCAACAACCTCTTCAAATCGGATTTTACTATAAGATTGATAATATGACAAGAACAACGTTGATGTAACAAGAAAGATTTAGTATAGGTACTAAACAATGGAGTAAGAATATCTATTGCTCTAGAATTTGTACCGGCATTATCTAAAGTGATAGAAGATATTTTATTCGTGAGACCAAAGTCTGCAACTACTTGAGATATTTTTTCCGCAATATTTTTACCGATATGCGTATTGTCAATCAACCGAAAACCTATTATTCTCTTTTCTAATTCTCAATCATTATTAACAAAATGAGCAACCACACTAAGATAATCCTCTCTAGCCCTACCTGTCCATATGTCCAAGGTCAAAGCAACTGAAAATGTACATGTTTGCAACATTTTCTTTAAGCTTGCTACGACAGGTATTGTAGTATTTTATCATATCTCTACTAGTTGTTTGTCTAGAAACATGCATGAACCTAAGATTATGAGCTTGCTTAATGTAATCTTCAAATGCAGTAGATTCACAGATATTGAGTGTAGATCCGCTCTTGCAATGAAGCGACGTAGCTCTTTTTAGCATTGGCGGAGTCGTACTCCCAATGACGAACAGAGCCATCGGGGTTGTACTGCAACACCGTCTGCTTCATGGTTGCTCTACTCTTTCGCTTGCAACTTATGACATGCCTCTTCAAGTGCCCTGTTTCACTCGAGGGCTTTGTAGATAATTCATGTTTATAAATATAACACCTAGCATACCTGACACTTACCCCATCTTCCTCTTTGTAGAACCTTTCAAAGTCTTGCCAAACTTCGGAAGTACCGGCTCTTGATCTTTTAGACCCGGTGCTTGCTAATGTGTGCGCACTTGTAGAGCCCGACGATGGAGGTGCTGCTGCATCACCTGCATGTGAACCAACCAGAGGTTCACCGTCGGGTCCATCATCACCTGCAGCACTGGTATCAAAGGAGCCGTAGTCCCCTGTGAGTCCTTGGAGAAAAAAAATCATGACCTATGGATATATCATGATCACCGGCATCCATGATCAATGTCGAATGACACTAAAATTTGCAAATATTTAGAGTTAGAAATAATCAAGTAATAAAACAAGACTGAACAACGATGCAAAAAAATCACCAAGATTTCTTCGACTTCAAGACAGCAGGTCAGCAGGATGACGGTTTTGGAATTGCTCGGATTTTTTGCAACAATTCAAACTAAATTTGCTAAATTATCGCTAATTCTCATGAACTTTGAGACAAGAATGAGAGGAGGAAACAAGAGAGAAAATGGTTTTGCTGGTGTGGAATGGAAGGGCAGGGTGTTCCTCTATTTATAGGTGAAAAATAGTGATTTTTGCAAATTTTTTGAATTTTTTGAAGCTCAAACGGTCACAAAACGACTATAAAATTCAAAAATATCGGAGACCCGTGTGCTGTCATGCCCCCGCGTGCCGACCGGACCCGCAACGGCTACTGCTGGCCCAGGCGTGCCCGCTGGGATGTGCCCCGCGCGCTAGGCCGTGCCGTGCCGGGCCGGCCGTGCCTCCTGGGCCAACGCGTACCCGGGCCGTGCTGGCCTGCCGTACCGCACGTTCAGCCCAGGTATGGTCCAAGGTCTCGTGTCGTGCAGATCTGACTTATGTTACACGATCCATTTAGACATCTTTACACGTAACCAACAAGGAAAAAACAGGCTCCAGTGCTGAGGTTCCTGTTCGGACTGCAGGCTACAGTTCGGTTGTAGTAATGCAGAACGGACGGACACAAAGAAAGAGCATATTAGAGAGAAATTAGAGAGGGATCTCGGAAAAAATAGGACGCTTTTGTGAGATATCTTGTGAACACTTCTGAGCATTGAAAATGAGGTTTTCAAGATGATGTGTTGCTAATCTCCGGGTTTGCAGAGGTTAATTATTTCTTAATCATCCTTTACGGTTTTGATTTTGGGAGTCATATATTAAGATTCGGATATCTGATTAACGTGATTCTTGTTGTATTAGTTGCAAATTTTTATCTACTTTTCGCTGTAAATATTCTAAGTCAATCGGATCTTCTTTCTAAGATTTTTACTAAGTTTAAAAACATGGTGGATTTATTTAGGGTGAATTTTTAATTACAAAAAATAAATTTTAGCTTTCGCGATCATTCACTCCTCTAATTGCCTATTTAGTGAGTAATCAATCCTATAAGTGGTATCAGAACCTAAAACTTCTCTAATTGAGCTTAATCGGTAATTAGAAACATGACGTGAGATAGGTATTTCACTAAATTTTATGTTTTTGATGTTAATTGATCTTAGTCGGTAATTAAAAATATGACATCGGATAGGTATTTCATAAAATCTTATGTTTTCAATGATGTTGGTATTCAGTTCTGGAAGGTGGAGATGGAAGCTTATATTCAAGTCTAGGGTTTTGCAATTTGGGAGAAGGTCTTCAAGCCTTACGAGATTCTTGAGAACAATGAAGTGCTGATGCAGAACATGCCAACGTCGAGGCTAACAGCAAGGCAAGGAATCTGGTCATCCAAAGTTTGGGAAGGAGTGACTTTGACAGAGTTGTATATCTCAAATCGACGTACGAGGTATGGAAAGTGTTTTGTGATCACCATGAGGATTCGTCTACCATAAAAGAGAAATGTCAAGATTTATATAAGAAATAATACATGCGATTTGAGATGAAGCTGAGTTAGTCTCTTGATGGTTTTTTGCTCACTTTAATAAGATCCTTAGCAATTTGTATGATGTTAATGTAACATTCATAGATGCTGAAAATGCATATCAAATATTAGGAGCTTTAGACATGTCAATTTAGGGGATAAAAATTACAACAATTAGAGAATTTATTGTCATGAGTACACTTACGTTATATATGCTTTATTCTAAATTGAAAACTCATGAGTTAGATGTTTTTGCTAAAAAGAATCCAAATAAATCAATTGCTTTAATTTCCTAACGTCACATGTTTGATTCTGAGTCTTCTTCATCAAGCTTTGTTTTATCCTTTTTGTGTTCACTAATAGATGATCATCTTGAGAAAATTTCTGAAAAAGATTTAGCGCTACTCTCTACTCATTTTAATAAAGCTTTGCAAAATGTGAGAATGAGGAAGAGAGGGGTAAGAGAGCCCCGAGATGCTTTGAGTGCGGTTAACTTAATCATATAAGAATAAATTGTTCTAATCTTGCATGTATAGCATCAAGTGAGAAAAATGAGAAAAAGAAGCGCCCTTTCAAGAAGAAGAGCTTTCTCAAACGTAAGGTTGTGTATCGAGTTCTTTTGGCGCTTAAGCAAGTCAACTTGTGCAATGTTGATTCAGAGAGCAGCAAGGATAACAGAACATCAACGGGCAAGGCGATACATGACTTGAAAGGGTTGTGTCTCATAGCAAGCAAAAAAGAAAGCTCTACCGAGGATGAACTTGACAGCAACGATAATGAGGAATAAACTACTTACGATGATTTGTCTAATACTGTTGTTCATCTTGGCACACTCTTAGAGAAATGTAACAAGAAAATTAAAAAATATGATGTTTTAATTGATTCAATTTATTATGAAATTGCAAGACTTAAAACTTTAAATCCCGATGATGATGCTTGCAAATCATGTGACTTTATTTATTCTGAGCTTACTTCTATTAGAGATGTTCATACCTCAACTGTTGAGAAACTTAGAGAAAAAATTGAGATGAATGAGAAATTTATTGTGTTGAATTGCAAACAAGTTAGAAATGTTAGTTCTTCAATTTCTGATTTTCTTGATTCAACTTCTTATTCTAATCGCTCTATTTTTGAATTGAAGTGGCATGATGCTAATGCTAGACTTTCTCAATTAGTTAGTGATATGCTTACTCATGAGGCTCTTTCATTCTCTAATTGTCGTAAACAAAATAAATCCATTAATTTTACTTGTGATAAGTACCCAACTCTTTTGAAACAAGTTGATTACTTAAAACAAGATGTACAACAACTTTCTAGGGGAACTAAAAGTCTAAACCAGATTTTAGATACATCTAAGACGGTGACATGTAAAGAAGGTTTTTTTTATCTCTCTGCTCATTCTAAGTCACATGCTCTAATGGTTATTAGGACTCTTGGTAGTGGTAAATTTGAAATAGTTGATGAACCTAAAAAAGTTACTTTTAAGTTTGCTCGATTTTTATTCTACAATGATGCAAATGTTGTTTCTTCTTCTAAACCTAAGCATCGTGTTAAGTACACTTGCACTCATTGTGGTAGAGATGGATATTTAGTAGATTTTTGCTTTAGACTAGCTAAACAACAAAGGAAAGAAATGTTTTAGGCTAGGTCTAATTTGATAAGGGCACGTTTTATTCCTCGCGAGGTTGTGGCATCTCATTTTGTGTCTCGGGTGACTTCTTCACCTTTTGTTGCTAGAAACACAGGGAAAATCTAAAACTGATTTTGCTCATAAGAATACTTGTGTTATGATTGCTTGTGTTCTTAGTCGTGTGTCTCCGTACTTGATTCCTAAAAATTTAATTATTAATCCCAGTACCATGGTGTTGACATCTTCTAGTGCTTTTTAGGTGTTTGGAACAAGGGATGGAGAACAAAAGCTTGATAGATCTTGGTTTTTTCTTGACGTGATCGAGACTTGGATGGTTTTTCATACCTTATGATGGTTTTTGAATAAGCTTGTTGGATGTGATAGCATCTTCACCTACTTTGTGAGCTACTCCATACATTTATGCCTTTTTATATTCACAGATATATCCTTGTGGTATGAGATGAGATGCTTGTTTATTTGAATTCCCCAGCTTTTTCGATCATGATATATCTCACATAATGACTTTTCATATTTAGATTGTGCTTATCATGATTCATACTTGTGCTTAAAAGAACATACCATAATATTTCAAACACATGCATCTTATCTTGTGTTTCCCTTTATTATATTGGTTATTCCGTTGAGGGCTAGTCATTTCTTTCATTTCTTTTTGGGGGAAAGTTTTTTTCTTTCGTTTTTTGAATTCAAAATTGATCTCATTGGATGAGTGTGACAACCTGAGTTTTAGCATGTTGATTAATGGAAAAATTCACTCCAAATTAAAAAAATTATAGTTAATTGAACCAATTAAAATCAAGGAAATATACATTTTAATATATGTATATACTTATATGTATATATACATATTCAGATGTATTATTTTGGCTAAGTATTCCAAAGTGCACTAAAATTATTTCAAAATTAATCTCTGCATTGAATTGGTTTATATGCATTGGTTTATGGTAAGGGAGAAAGTCTGCTACCCTCTCAACGGTAGACACGGAGAGGCTCGACGGAGGCAGGACCGTCTGGAGCCCAACGGCAGAGGCTAGAGGTGGAGTCGACGGTGAGGCTAAGGGAGGCAGTCCGCTACCCTCTCAGCGGTAGATGTGGTGAGGCTCGGCGAAGGTAGGGCCATTTGGAGGGGCGTCCTGAGCCCTGCGGTGGAGGCTGGAGGCACAATCGATAGCGAGGCTCGGCGAAGGTAGGGTTGTTTGGAGCCCCGCGGTAGTTGTCGATGGCAAGACTGAGGATGCAGTCTGCTACCCTCTTAGCGGTAGACACGGAGAGGCTCGACGGAGGCATGACCGTCTGGAGCCCAACGGTAGAGGTCAGAGGCGGAGTCAACAACGAGGCTGAGGGAGGCAGTACGTTACCTCCTCAGCGGTAGACATGGCCAGGTTTGACGGAGGCAGGGCCGTCCGGAGCCCCGCGATGGAGTCCATGATGAGGTTGAGGAGGCAGTCCGCTATTCCCTCAGCGGTAGATGCATGAGACTCAATTTAGGCGGGGCCGTCTGGAGCCATGCGGCGGACACCGGAGGTGGAGTTGATAATGAGGCTGAGGGAGCTGTCTGCTACCCCCTCAGCAGTAGACGCGGGGAGGCTCGATGGAGGTGGAGCCATTCAAAGCCTCGTGGTGGAGGCCAGAGGCGGAGCCAATGACGATGCTAAGGGAGGCAGTCCACTACCCCCTCACCGGTAGATGCAGGGAGGCTTGACAGAGGCAGAGGCGTCTAGAGCCCCACGGCGGAGGTCGAAGGCGGAGTCGATGCCGAGGTTGAGGGTGGCAGTCTGCTACCCCCTCAGTGGTAGATGCGGTGAGGCTTGATGGAGGTAGGGCTGTTTGGAGCCCAACGGCAGAGGTTGGAGGAGGAGTCGACAGTGAGGCTGAAGAAGGAAGTCCACTACCCTCTCAGTGGTAGATACGGTGAGGCTTGATAGAGGTAGGGTCGTCCAGAGCCCTGCGATGGACTCGATGACGAGGCTGAGGGAGGCAGTCCGTTACCCCCTCAACGGTAGACACGATGAGGCTCGACGAAGGCAAGGCCGTTCGAAGTCCCACGGTGGAGGCCGGAAGTAGAGTCGACGGCGAGGCTAAGGGAGGCATGATGATGACGAAGCCCTGGATTCAAAATACCCTTGAATCCCTTCTAAGTTTATCTGGATCTTGGTTCTTGTACTGGTTTTGTAGTTGGTTTGAAAATAAAGTGTGTTGACAAAGTTAGCAAAATCCTACAACTTGTGCGGGATCGGGCAAGCCTTTTGACTCCTTGACTCCCACCCCCTAGCACTTTTCGACCACGAGCGAGCGGAAGGCGCATCTCGCATATTATGCACAGTGTGCATCACACGGAGCGTTATTCCCAAACCCCTCACATCGTTTGGCCACGAGCTGGTGGAGGGCATGACTATAGGGTTCTCTAGGTGCGACTGAAGCGATGTCATGACGCCGTAGTGATTTCTTTGGGAGGTCCTTGGTCTAAGGCGATGGAGGATTTTATTCTTGACGCGATGGAGGCATATGACCTTCGAGGTGGCGGGGGATCTTACGCTCGACACGACAGAGGCATACGACCTTCGAGGTGGCAGAGGATCTTACACTTGACACGATGGAGACATACAACCTTTGAGGTGGCGGAGGATCTTACGCTCGACGCGATGGAGGCATACGACCTTTGAGGTGACGAAGGATCTTAAACTCAATGCGATAGAGGCATACGACCTTTGAGGTAGCGGAGGATCTTACGCTTGATGCGACAGAGGCATATAGCCTTTGAGGTGGCAGAGGAACTTATGCTCGACGCGACGTAGGCATACAACCTTCAAGGTGGCAGAGGAAGTGCCACTGTAATGGGCTTTTTCCATCATCGTGGGCTTTCACCAAGGCATGGGACCATTAAGGCAATGTGTCACACGACCGAGGCCTATGGCTTACGAGGTGCAGAACAAGGTCACGCGACCGAAGCCTATGGCCTACGAGGTGTAGAGCAAGTGCCACTATGATGGGCTTTTGCCATCACCGTGGGCTTTTGCCAAGGCGCGGGGCCACTCAGATAGTGTGTGCTTTGTGCAACAGAGAGGTAACACAGCCTAGGATTAGGAATTTATATTTTCAAGGCCGCATGTGTTTTTCTTGAAAATATATGCCATTTCTGCAAGATGTTCTAGCTTGACTAATGTCGTATACTCGTTTTAGCAATGGCTTGATTAATATGACGCATGTGGGCCATATGCGATGTGTAGTTGGGCCTACACACTTTTTGATCGACGTTTCTAGCTATAGCCTTTGCCTCGGTCAAACATGGGGGCTACACCACTTAATTCATGACACCAGACTTGAACACATGCTAATTCATGTTGTACTTGTCAAATACAAGCTTTTGCTAGCGTCCAAATGAGCAAGCATGCATATGCGTATGCACACATTTGCTGGTCACCTGGTGCCCTACATGAGCACGCGTTTGTGAGAATGCATGCCTGTCCGCACAGTGAACAAGCACAAGTATTTAACTTAGAAGACATCATTATGGAGCAAGTAGCAAGCAACGTACCTGGTGGTTGGTGGGAGCTTAGGCGTGTTAACTTAGGCTCACGCGCGACTGGAGGCATGCCAGGCCAAAGGCGGAGTTGGCGAGGCCAGAGGAGCTTCGCGTGTGTGGTCGTAGGCCTACCAGGCCAGAGGCGGAGCACGCGCATGAGGCCAAATCCTAGGCTGGGGCCAGTGGTTCCAGAGGCTCGCTTGGTCGGAGGTGTGCACAGTCCCAGACCGGAGCCAGCAAGGCCAGAGCCAGTGGTTGAAGGCTTAAGGCATGCACGGGGATGAACCGGGCTCGACAGGAGCACTCCATTTGTCAAGCTACATCCATGGTTAGAAGAAAGAAAACAACAAAGATGTAATAGCTTTTAGCACTATTCCCTGTGGCCATGCTGCTTTTGGTACATGCTAGAGGACAACTAGGTTGCTTTTTGGTGGTAGAGGTGATTGGGTGATGCCAGCAGGGTTAGTGAGCACGGGGTCGCCAGTTGGGTGCTCGTCAAATAGTGAGCTCTCCTTAGGGAGGATCTTGTAGCCGACGCACCACAGGCCGAGCTGCGTTGCTGGCTCGCTGAAACAAGCGCTGGTGGCCTAGTCCATGCTGAGGGGCACTAGCTAGATGAACATCTTGCCAAGGAGTATTAAGAGGAAGTGCGTCATGGTCGCGCCGTGCACGCCCACCATGGCGTCGCTGGAGTTGAGCTCCCTATATATCCTGCATAGCTCGGTGGTGCGGCCAGGGCGGATTATGTGTGTGTCGAAGCCCACGTTCATGGCCAGTGCAGCCATGTTCACCTTGTTCTGGATCACGTGGGAGCCGGTCCACGACCTAATCTCCACACTTGACCTGTCCTGATAAGAGTCGTGCCTTGGGGGAGTGAGCTACATGGCACTCAAGGCACTTGACGAACTAGATGCGATCGCGGTAGGCATCATTGAGGAGCCTGTGGAAGTCACCGATGCTCTTGCCCTTGGGCGTCTTCATAGGGTCCACGATCAGCTCGTCATGGATGTGGAGCACGAAGATTACCCGGGGAAGCAGTGGACGCGGTGGTCAGCGATGAAGTCGATCGGTGAGAATGCTGATAGTTGGGACACAATGTTGCCATACTTGGTGATCCACCAATTGCGGTATTCAAGGATCACAAACACCACGCAACGCCAGAGGTGTTGTGCTATGTCGAACAGCGGCAGGACGCCATCATTGCACTCGTGGTATACATTACCTGTTTACTCGTTGGTGAAGAATAGCACGGCCGACACATCGTGCCATGCATCGCATTGCGCAGTGCTGTTGGGGGACACGCGGCGAAGGTGCACCTAGCTGATGGTCGTCATGTTGTTGGCCTCCCACTTGCACGTGTACGGCCATATCTTCTCCTCCACCACATTTGAGTTATCGGACACGAGCTGGAACGACGTGCTTACCGAGCGCATGCACAAGTCTCCTTCGAACAAATGTCTGCACAGTCGGATGTGCGGTCACAACAGAGGCTATTGTTGCCCACCGTGGGCAGCTTAGCGTGGAGGGGGTCTCCATCCTATGGAGCTTGACCTCCGGCGAGGTGGGGCAGAGCGTGGCCTTCGGCACAGAAGGGCGGGGCCTCTAGCGAGGTGGGAGGAGCGAAGCCTTCGGCACGGAGGGTGGCCAGAGCGCTACCTTCGGCGCTGAATGCGGAGGATGACCTCTAGCAAGGAGGTGACCCGGAGCGTAGAGAGGACTCCGCCCTACGGAGCTCAGCCTCCGGTGAGGTGGGTCAGAGTGAAGCCTTCGGTATGGAGGGTGGCTGGAGCGCTACCTTCTGCGCAGAGCACGGAGGGGGCCCTCCAATGAGGAGGTAGCTCGGATCGTAGAGGGGACTCCGCCCTATGGATCTTGGCTCCCTGTGAGGTGGGCCAGAGCGAAGCCTCCAGCATAGAGGGTGGTCAGAGCGTTGCGTTCAGCGCAGAGCGCAGAGGGGGGCCTCCAGGAAGGAGGTGGTCTAGAGCACGGAAGGGATTCCGTCCTGCAGAACTTGGCCCCAGACGAGGTGTGCCAGAGCAAAGCCTCTGGCACGAAGGATGGTTGGAGCGTTGCCTTTAGCACATAATGCGGAGGGGGGCCTCCGACGAGGAGGTGGCCCAGAGCACGGAGGGGATTCCACCCTGTTGAGCTTGCCTTCCAGCGAGGTGGGCCGGAGCGAAGCCTCAAGCATAGAGGGTGGCTGGAGCGCTGCCTTTTGGTAGAGCATGAAGGGGGGCCTCTAGCAAGGAGGTGACCTAGAGCGCGGAGGAGACTTCGAACTACGGAGCTCGGGCCCCTGATATGGAGCCATCCCACGAGCGAAGATGCTCGCGCCATTCTTGACGTGAGGAGACTACCTGGTGCCTATGCCAGAGCTAGTGACACCAGGCAACCAGACTCCGTTTAGGGGTACGCTGCCTTGCATCCGATGTGGACACCTGATTCTTGGCTTTTCATCAGCTTGCATGCATGGTGAGCAAACAAGAGAAAGACAAGCGCATGACGCACGACATCCTATACACAATACGCACTCATAGCTGTAGGCTGGCCACAACCTACTGAAGTAAAAATTATTTACTGCTACTTAGCTCAGGGCTTAGAAGCCGGGAGGCTCAGATGTTCAGGTAGAGTTTTCAACGCCTGCACATAAGATTTGGATTACTCATCAGTACTGATAACCAGTATAGTCCAATAATAAATGTGAATACCTCAGGCGCATGCCACGCTGTTAGCTAGCCATAGGATAAGCATTGTAGCCACGCCACTCTGCCATAGCAGCCATAAACGACTATACAGAGTTCCCATGCGGCCCATCCATATTCAAAAAGCTGCTGCCACCACACATCATAGTACTCAACTATTAAGGTACAACAATGTGGGCCCAGGAAACACGGGCACGTTGGGTTGCCATACTCTCATGCGCCAACCTCTGACAAGGAGATAAGCTTGTCAGTGGACGAGACAGGTGGGCACCATAAATATCAAGAGGTACTCTCTAGTACCATCCACATGCACCCTCTGAGGTGTACCATAGACCATAGAGTCTCTATACGCGAATGACAGTAAATACACTACTATCTTCTACACCACGAGAGTAACTACCCCAAAGACATGGTTAGACCACATGAGGACTTTTTGTCAAGTACCACGGCGCCATGCCCTGTTGTGGATAGGGAGGTGACATGCTGCCCTGCTGCGGTGTGCATAAAGTTGTGCAGCTGAAGGCACGCAACTACTGCTAAATTGCAATAAAATAGGAGTAGATATTTATTCGCAGGGGTAGTACACTTATCTACATCTTTGTGAACCTTCATGGTTCAGGGTTGGCCCTAGCTTGAATGCGAACCTCGCGAGTGCCACACGGGCCATGCAACAGCGTTCTAGGCGTGGAATCGGAGCCCGTGTGCACATGCGTGCAGCGCGGTGAGGCTTTGACAAAGATGCTGATCAAAAAGGTGGTGGCAATCTGAACATTGGTGGATTCGGGTGCGTCAGACAGCGCAAATGGCAGTCATGGTGGGCCCACTTGTGTTACAATGGCCCAACGCTGGCCACTCGCCACTCAACTTAGACGATCGGCCTGCCTGTGCGTGAGACACCGAGCCAGTGGCCTCCCCCTCATGGAGTCACGTGAAGACAAGCAGCAACGAGGGCACGTGCGCATGGGGCATGACAATGCTCCCCCAGGCAATGATGTGGCAGATGGCGAGTCGGTACGCATAGAGCTATCTCCTCTCACAACATGCTCTAGCCTTCCTTCCTTACGCGGATTCTCATGTAGCGTCCCCATGGACGGCTCCATCTGTTGGGGCATGAAGATGTGCCTCAAATAAAACACGGCGAGAACCTTTTCCAATGAGGAGGCTCTTGGAGATGAACTGAGACCCCAAAAGGAGTGGAAGAAGCCGTAAGAAGGTTGTGTCCTGAGAAGGAAAAGTTGGAGTCCTCCTCCCCTGCCCTTTGAGGGCTTATGTTATAGAGAGAAGGAGTAAGGGGAATTACCACTCTGTCCCTAAGATATTATATTATAATCATGTGCATATGAGGATATTCTGCACCTTTCAGCCCTTTACATGTGATGTGGTACTGGTATATTATGATCACTATAGTAATGCCACAGTACATCGTCTAAATATCTCAGACTGGGGCATTTCCCCAACAGTCGTGCACGCCGCAAGAGCCTGCATGTTGATGATCACTGGCGTGTGTCCTCCTCGTGGTGTGATGCAGCGGGTTTGCTCCACCCCTTGATTTGAGACGGTGGGAGGAGTCAAGTTCATCAGGCCACACTCCCTTCATCCCTCATGTCTCGATCACCAGGTGCCATTCCATCCTGTAACTCCCTGCCGGATCTAAGAGGATATGAGTATTCTCAGATCGTGGTGGATTTGGCCTATCCATTGTAACTTTCTCAGATTGGGTTGGTTTGACCTCTCCACGAGGTTTCCAGTGACTATTCTTGCTCCTCATAATTGGAGGCAGCGATGATAGTCTCATGTTGGCTTCTCATGGCATCAAAGGGCTTTGATTGTGTGGTTTTAAATTCAGGTGAAAGCTTTGGTCTCATTCTTCAATTGTACCCGGCGACGGTGACGCCCGCGAGCGTCGTTCTCCTCTTTGGAGGCGTCGTCCTAGGATGATGCAGCATACCAATACATTTTTGTTGTGGTGGCTAATGGTATACTAGATGAAGATGTCCACGAGTTGTTGATTAGCAGGACGCAGCTGGACGCCAACATTTGTGGCGGTGTTGGGAGAGGCTTGTTTCTTTTTTTATTTTCCCTTAAAGTCGATTTGTTTCGGTATTTTTTTATGTATTTGTTGAAAACATGCTGTGTGCACTACATGGTGTAGAGGCCAGATTTTTTTTTTCTATTATCTGAAAAAAATGGACTGAATGCTAGTTCCAGGTTCTTTCAGCGACGTGGTAGCATACCAATTTCCAAATGTCCAAATCTATGCCGACCTTACCGAAGTGCAAAACTAGACCGCGTAACGCGCATGCATGTGGCCCCATGCTCCCAATTGGAACGCCTTCCGCCGTACTGGTCTCCAATGTTTGTAGTTTGCACGCATTGACCGACTTCTAGTCTTTGGTCACCCTGGAATTGTGCACTAACAAATTCCACTTCACCTATCCATCTAGTATGTAAACTCATGCCGACCAGAAGTCGTTGATGTCATTTAACCGAGAATTTAATTTATAAGGCTTGAAGATATTCCTGCATGCTGGTCTGGACTCCTGCAATCGTTTTCTGGATGTCCTTTCCACAGTACTGATGGATCTGTCGTTTCTAATCCAGTTGCAATATCATTGAACTCCAAGTGGGTGCTATAAAGGAATACCCATTTCCAAATGTTGGAGAAGCACTCCGCACCAGCAGTGCTTCCCATTCTTCCACCAATCGCCATGCATTCAGCCGTGTCTCTCATGGTCTTTGGGCTTCTCCTCTCCCTGCAGCTACACATTCTCCCGTGCCATGCTGCCACGGACACCGTGTCACCTGGCCAAGAGCTCGCCGGCGGCGACAAGCTCGTGTCCAGCAATGGCAGGTTCGCGCTCGGCTTCTTCCAAGCCGAGAGCAGGTCCTCCGACGACACTCCAAAATGGTACCTTGGCATCTGGTTCAACACGGTCCCCAAATTCACTCCCGTGTGGGTCGCCAATGGTGAAAATCCAGTCGCCAACCTTCCATCATGCAAGCTCCTTGTTTACCGTGATGGCAACCTTCTCATCCAGGCCAAAGAATCCACGGTTTGGTCTAGCAAAGCCAACACCACAACCAAAAGCACCATCGCTACCCTCCTGAACAATGGAAACCTTGTCCTACGTAGCGCCTCCAATGCATCCAATATTTTCTGGCAAAGCTTCGATCACCCGACGGATACTATCCTTCAGGGTGCAAAGATCGGCTGGAACAATGCCACCGGATTGATCCGCCGCCTTGTCTCCAAGAGGAACGACATTGACCAAGCTCCCGGCTTGTATTCTTTCGAGTTATTTGGCCACAACGGTGCTACTTCCATTATTTCTTCGTTTAACTCCTCCAAACCATATTGGTCCAGCGGGGACTGGGCGGGCCGGTATTTCAGCAACATCCCAGAGACGGTAGGGCAGACCTGGCTCTCGCTTAATTTCACCAGCAATGAACAAGAGAAGTACATCGATTATGCAATTGAAGATCCAACAGTGTTGTCACGGGGTATAATGGATGTCTCCGGTCAACTGAAGGTGCTCTTGTGGTTCGAGGGATCGCGAGATTGGCAGACCATCTTCACAGCACCGAAATCTCAGTGCGATGTCTATGCTTTCTGTGGCCCTTTCACAGTCTGCAACGATGTCACGTTCCCCTCCTGCACCTGCATGAAGGGCTTCTCCATAGGCTCACTTCAAGATTGGGAACTTGATGATCGAACAGGTGGATGCGCAAGAAATACTCCACTGTACTGCGACGGCAACAGTAGCGCAGCCGGCATGGCAGATAAGTTCTACCCTATGCCTTCTGTCCAAGTTCCTGCTGATGCCCAGAACGTTGGAACGGCTACCAGTGCAGATGAATGCGCACTTGTCTGCCTGAGAAGCTGCTCCTGCACTGCATATTCCTACGGTGAAGGTGGCTGCTCCGTTTGGCACGACAAGCTGCTCAATGTACGGCAACAAGGTAACAGTGTTCTTCACCTTCGCCTTGCCGCAAAAGAAGTGCAAAGTAGTAAAAGCCATAGAAGGGGAGTGATCATTGGCGCTGCTATTGGTGCAAGCACTGCTACTTTGGGTTTGATCTTTCTACTGATGATTTGGATGAGAAAAGGGAAGCGGTATGGCGATGATATTCAGGGCGGCATGGGGATCATTGCATTTCGATATGTCGATTTACAGTGTGCAACCAAAAAATTTTCAGAGAAGTTGGGGGCTGGCAGTTTCGGTTCGGTATTTAAAGGGTCGCTAAGTGACTCGACTACCGTAGCAGTGAAAAGGCTCGACGGAGCCCGCCAAGGAGAGAAGCAATTCAGGGCTGAGGTGAGTTCAATTGGAATCATTCAGCATGTCAACTTAGTTAAACTGATTGGCTTTTGTTGTGAAGGTGATGTGAGATTACTTGTGTATGAACACATGCCCAATGGCTCCCTGGATGCCCATCTCTTCCAAAGTAATGGCACGGTATTGGATTGGACTCTTAGGTACCAAATAGCTCTTGGAGTTGCTAGAGGACTAGCCTATTTGCATGTGAGTTGTCGGGACTGCATTATACACTGCGATATCAAACCAGAGAACATACTTCTCGATGGGTCTTTCATTCCTAAAGTTGCAGACTTTGGAATGGCCAAGTTTTTGGGAAGGGATTTCAGTCATGTTGTAACTACAATGAGAGGAACCGTAGGATACCTTGCTCCTGAATGGATTAGCGGAACAGCTATCACATCAAAAGTCGACGTTTACAGCTATGGAATGGTTTTGTTAGAGATCATATCAGGCAGCAGGAACTCAAGTAAGCAATCTTCCAGTGATGGTGTTTATGAAGCCTATTTTCCAGTGCGAGTTGCACGCAGTCTTCTCGATGGAGACATTGCAAGTCTGGTGGATGCAAACTTGCTGGGTGAAGCGAACCTGGAGGAGGTTGAAAGAGTCTGCAAACTCGCATGTTGGTGTATTCAAGATGATGAGTTTGATCGACCTACAATGAGTGAGGTGGTGCAGTACCTCGAGGGTATGTTTGAAGTTGAGACACCTCCAATGCCAAGATTACTTCAAACTATTGCAGGAGGGCCAAATTTGAAGATTACGTAATGAGTAGTTTGGATTGTTGTTAAATCTCCTTTTTATGGTAGTTGCCTATGTTGTTTTCTTAAGAGGGTAAAAGGGGACGTACGTCTAAACACACGTTAAGATGAGATTTGGGAGGCTTGAGACCTCCAGTGCGCGGAAACGTGCAATATCACTAAACGCGCACGCATGTGTACCATATACCTAGCTTGGGACCCATCCCTGGAGCAATTGAGGAATAAATCTCCAGTGAGCACCCGCGCCGGCTTTAAGGTTAGGTATCCATGAGGATATAATGATTCATTTATCTTGAAACCTAGAATTTGTAACCCGGTGAGCTTTTTCCTTTGTGCTAGTCTTGTAACCAGGTTGTTGAACTTGTGTTGCGTTCTTTGACAAATTAATCAGGATGAAGGTTGCTTTTCGTTTAAAATCCTTGTACTTGAGCAGAAATGTTAGGCATCCATGAGGATATAATGATTCATTTATCTTGCAAACCTGGAATTTGTAGCATGTAAGATGTCCCTCTATATATATATATGTACTCGGGTGTCAGGAGGGAGAACTTTTGTAACAGCCCAATTTCAGTTTTTATAGAATTAATTGCACGAAGGATTAAATAGAGCAAATCAAATAAAAATGGCCTAGAAATAATTTTAATAAGTCCTCCTTGCTCTTTTGTGCTTGTTAGGATCTGTCAGTTCCGCCACTGAAGTTGCCACCATCGAACTCTGACAGCCAGATCTGCTGCCATCTGTGCCCACCGGAGGGAGCCACAACCACCCGAGCACCCCCTCACCATCCCGGTCCCTGTCCTCCCATCGCTGACCCTTCCCACCATCAAAGAAGCCTGCCTACCGCTGGAGTTGCCGTCGTCGAACTCCAGCGACCATATCTGCTGCCATCCGTGCTCGCCGGAGGGAGCCACCGCCATCCCGAGCACCCCTGTGTCATCCCGGTTCTTGTCCTCCCATCACTAACCCCATCCCACCGTCGAGGAAGCCCGCCCGCGTGGATCTCAAGTTGGTGCTACTGTCTCTAGTTCTAGTCATCGCCGCCACCCTCACTACTATAGAAAACTCCTTCATTGCCGGCTCCAAAACCCCCTTAACTGCCGGTTTTGGAGCCGGTGGTGGGCAACGGACAATAATAGTCGAGTTCTATCAGTGTCGGCTCGGTGGACCAGCAGTGAAGGGGGTTATCATTGCCGGCTGAAGGATTTAGCCGGCAGTGATTCTCTGGCATCACTGCAGGCTGCATCCTTCGGCCGGTAGTGATGCCTTGGGTATCACTGCCGGTCGAAGGTTTGAGCCGGCAATGTTTTCCCTCTCCCCCTCCACGGTCCTCCTCTCTGTCCTCTCTGTACTCTCTCTCTCTCCTCAATCTCTCCGTCTCTCTCTCAATCTCTCCGTCTCTCTCTCAATACATGCATACAATGATACATATATTTATTGTAAATCAATAATAAAAACACCTTCCTTAATACATAGTAATGAACACATATTACTAGTCAGGCATCAGCAAACACATAATATTACAAGTCACCCCCCGAAAAGTTTGTTGACCGTGTCCCCGCACTGACGATTGATGGCGTGCGTGAATACGTTCGGAGACACCCGGGGGGGGGGAATGGTGGTGGAGCGGAGGACCCGGGAACGCCTGATCGACCACAGCGTCGTCTATGCTCTAGGCTCGCCGGTGTGTCAAAGATATCAAAGTCTGACGCCTGAACGCCTTTAGGTTTTGAGCCTTCGGCCTCCTTCGTAGCACACTGGCGGGCCACCCTCTCGTCCTCCTCCTCCTGGGCGTGTTTATGGGATACTACTTATTGCTCCTCCGCAATACATAGCTCACGGTCTAGCCTCTCATCCTCCTCCTCTTGGGCATGTTTACGAGACGCTGCTTCTTGCTCATCCTTTGCATCATCGTTGGAAAGCCATTGTGTCCAAGAGTCGTCCGATGATACCAACTTCGCATCATACATAGTAATTTATATAATTCATTAATAAATGGAAAAATTTATGATTTACAACTGAATAAGTGCTGGTTCTACGATATGCCATCCCTTGTGAGGATGACAAGTAGGACCTGGTCCCACATGTCATTGATGCACCGGTGGCATATCGTAGAGCAGGTAATGTCATTCATTAATATTGTGTGAATTGCGAAAATAGAATGCGTTGTCAAGCCCCTTGGTAGCTTTCCTCCTTGTCACATAATCTCTGCTTGAAGGTAAGTTGTCATCTGAAGGTCTCGCATGTGTGGACGGCATGATCGGTTCATGAAACTCACCATTTGGGTTGATAACATGTTCCAATAAGAACCCAGCCATTTGTTCTTGAAGGCCATATATTTCAGCAGGTTGTAACATACTTGTGTGTAGTTTGGAGCATTGCGTTTGAAGAATCGAAAGAATTATTCCTTAAACACATGTAGAAATTGAAAAAAAGGCATCGATATGTTATTTCATACCTCAAGGTCATTGAACCTAACAACGTCTCCGTCCGGGCTGAATGTGTGAATGGAAGTAAGAACATAAAACGCGTAGAGATTGTTGCTAGGTGGCTGCCATATACACTTCAAGAGGAAAGGATTCGTCAGTGGAATGAATTGACCCTTTTTATTCAGTAGGAAATGAAAGACATGAATATGTATTGTGTACCGAAAAATCAGTTTTTACAGCGTACTCCTTCCTGAATGAAAAGTGGATAACAATCTTCTTGCGGTATCTTGTGTACACCCTGTACGTAAATATGAATACCAATGAAACTTAGATGCAATCATCAAGAAGATTAAATGATCGAGTTAACCTGTTTAGCATGTTGATGAGGTGTTGGTAAGTCATTTGATCTCTCTTTGCTGAGTTTAACACAATGATCTTGCTCAAGTCTGGGTGGATGACAAAGAGGATCCAATGAAAACTGCAGAGTATGTCACCATAGAAAATTAGTACTAGAATCGAGTTGCCCATAAAATGAGGACGCCCTTGTGCGCAAACACGTACTCATAGCTGTAGGGTAGGAGTATGAATTTCTTGTATTGGTGGTGAAGTAGACACTTCAATAAGTAGGCCTCGGTGAAGTCTGGATTCTTCGTTACAAGTTTATGGTTCACAAGGCCAGGATCAATGAATCCTACTTTCTTATCTAAGTCTTATTCGTATGCTTGGATCTCCATTCTACGAAAGAGAGAAGTTAGCTATGCAATTACAAGGTGCAAGATCATATAACGTGAATTATATGCATAAGTCACTTACAGAGTCCACGCTCTAACTATAGCCACATCGAGGGTATCTTCCTTGTACAGTTCATACAAGTGCAAGAATTCCAACCAGAAGAAGCCGTCCCCATTGAGGAAATATTCTTTTTTTATCTCACGGGAACACCTGAAAACCCTGCCTGGATTGCTTCATGTACCATTGATGTAATCGACACATTTGAGTTGTAAGATTCCTTTCTATATCTGGTTTGATCAAAGGTTTTCCCAACTCAAACGGCCATATAACATCCGACTTTGATATATCCGCTCCCACTGTAAGTCGTGCTAGTTCTTTTACTGTTAATCTAGAAGAAACCAGGAAGTCCGCAATGCTTGGAGCATCATTAATGATTGGGCCTGGTTTGCTCTTGGCCTGCATCTTGCTGATGTGTTCATAGTCAATCGATGGCTTACTTGAAGCCGACCCCGTCTGTTTAGCTTTGGCCATTTTCATGAAAAAATTCAAGGCATCTTTAGGTACAACAGACTTCGGTGGAGGTGGTGGAGGATGAAAATGAGACGTGACACTGGTGTCCACAACCTTTTTTGTTTCCTTAGTAGTGAGTGAATAGACATCCTTGGGTTCCGCCAACTTCTTAGATGATGTCGTCTACTTAAATGTTGCAGAACATGATCTTGTTTTCTGAGTTGATGGCTGGCTTCTTGATGGTGCTGGCTTCTTAAGCGATGGACTTCTTCGAGGCGATGGCTGAGGAGATGGACTTCTTTTGGGAGATGGCTGAGGAGAGGGGGATCCTTGAGGCGACGAGGCCCAGGGTGTAGTGGAGAGTAGAGAGTCTCGGGAGTTGTCCCTGGTGAAAATACTATGTATACCTTCTCACGCGCGATGAATATGTGCTCGTTCTCTTCTATAGTGTTCGCCCCCTCCTCTGCGAGGTAGTCCACCTCAACATGGCGGTACTGGTCAACTACCTCATCTACTTCGACCACGGCGTAGCCCTCTGGTATCGTATGTCCGTGCAAATGTTCATGGGATCCACAAGGATAAGCCACGCTGGAAGCCACGTTGATGGTAATATTCCTAGCACCAATGTGTAGTTCACACAGTGTCCGTGCTGTGATAGGGTCTACAGGATAAATGATGGGGTCAGCTCCCGAAACTCCTGTGGACGCACAGCTACTCTGTCGACCACCGGGGCTGGAGCGTACAACCTTAGGAGACATTGCCGGCTTTTCCTATTGGCTCACAATGGTGCCTCCTTCACGCATGAGGGCTTGTGCTACTGCTTGTGCTATTTTTTTCTTCTGTATGTTTCCTCTCCTTTTTTAACGCTTGTTCAAGCATTTCCATCATCCTAGCTTGTTCTACCTCTCGTTCTGCATCTCACTCTGCTTGGGATCTCTTTCGGCTCTTGTAACTGTCGACTTCGCCTGCAAATCCATATTTCCAACCCATCACCCCAACGCCTCGTGTGCAACCACCGTGCTCCTTGTTTCCCAGGGCCAAAGTGAGCTCGTCCCTATCCCTGTTTGTCTTGAAAGAGCCTTGTGCAAACTGCTCGTGTGCTTCCACAAGCTTTTTTTGCAAGCATTTGCGTCACTTCCTGATCTTTGGAGGTCGTAAAGCATAAGCTTCCATCAGACGAGTAAGAAGCACCCCTCCCAAGAAGGAAGCATGTCGATCAATCGTTCTAGCCCTCTGTCTCAGGTGTTACACCTCTCTCTCGCAGTTGATCTAGCTGTTGTTGCCACTGCCGTTCTTTCCTCACGTACCCATGGCTGCCGACTTTGTAGGGGTAGAGGTTCTTCTTTGAGTTCGCTTTGTTCATCGCACTCAACCTCTGTGCTTCTTCCAATGACTTGTACTCTGCAAAGACTTGTCAATGATCTTCCAGTTACGGCCACTTGCAGAAATTTGGCATTGTACCTTTCTGCACATATGTTCTGTTCAGTATGCCCTTCCAGTTCTTAAATCAAAGGCCCATGATCATTAGCGTCTTACGCTTAACTACTTCCATATCGTCCCTTCAGGGAAGTCGAAATATCTTGGGCCACAAGATGTCGTTCTTGATCAAATTAGGAACCACATGCGGATCACCTCGTTCGCCAGTCCACAGACTGACTTGTATGGCCCCAGAACTCTCTTAGGTGCAGTTGGCTCCCCTGCTGGAGAGACCTCCGTGATCACAAATCGCCCGGTAGACATCTTCGAGGGACCTCGAACACGATGCCGCACCTGGGATTGCTCATTATCGTGACCCTCTAGAGCATCAAGCATCTGCGCAGATACGAAAAAACTATTGGGAACCTATACGATAATATATAGAAGAGATGCATTCATCTAATTATGAATTACCTCATCTACTCCACAGGCGCCTATTTGTTCCAGGTTGAGGTAGTGGCTTGGGCTACCTTCTTCAATGTTTGACGGCGGCACTACATCTCCTTCTGGCACCTGGGCCAGATCGGTGGTTGGTAGTGTCATTCCTTCCTGAAAGTTCTGCATACGATGACGACGAGCAGTTGAGTAGTATACATATAGAGAGCTGAGAAAGGAGGGAAGTAGAGATAAAGCCGATGAGGGAGGGAGTGAGGCTCAGTGGCTCTAGCAAATGGCCTTATTAGAACTTCAATACTGATTACATGTTCAGAGATAAAGCATTCTTCTCAAGTCAGCATTTATGTGCCAGTCCTACTAGTTCATAGAGCAGCTTCTCTCAAGACGAGCTGGACATCCTATCTGAAGAAAATTGTTTAGGCCAACCTCAGATAGGACGTCCAGCTCGTTTTGAGAGATGCTGCTCTCTGAACTAGTAGGACTGGCACATAAATACTAACTTGAGAAGAATGCTTCCTCTCCGAACCCACGAAATCAGTACTAAAGTCCTAGAAGTAATAAAGAAATACAGCCTCAAGCCATATCATCATCGCCACTATTATTTGATTGATTCACATCAGATTATAGAGATAATTATATACGACTGCAAGTTCGACTGGGATAGTGAAAGATGTGCAAGGTGCATGTGTAATAACCATCCCAGTCGAGCTTTGCAGTCATATGTATGGTAAATAGTTATCTCTTTTCATCATTTGCGACTACAAAATATACTTGAGGACCACCTGAATATAAAAATCAAGAAACAAAGTAGTTAATATACACTGAACATAAACATACACGTAAGTGCCATAAGTACAGAAGCAAAACCACCTCCCATCAAGCAAGATAATGAATTAAACAACATATGGATGATTGAATAAAAGTGCTCTCAGATAAATATAACAATTGGCCCTAGGACTACGATATCCTGCTCTCTAATTGTCCATTTGACACATCACAAGCTGGGCTAGAAGCTATAATCACAACTAGATGTAAAAATGAAAAAAAAAATATTCTCTAAAATTGAGCTTTCTTCCTGGACAATGCTGCTAGACATAAAAGCTGGCAGGGCAAGGATTACTCTTTGAGAAACAAACACTAACCGAGTAGCAAAATATCAGAGCATTACAAAAGGTTTTCCTGCTCTTCCAGAATTCAATCAAAACAAGATGAATTGAATGAACAAATATAGCAGCTCCTAGTCCGGGAATTAAGCCTAACTGGCAATGTACAGACTACCAACAATAAGCACAGGGACTGGACAATGGAATGCACCACTACTATCGGGGCAATCTGTGCCGATACAACAACAGAGAACGAATAGATTTAACACCTATTGCACTTAGACATCTAGCCCAACCTCAGTGTTCCATTTGATCATCACAAAGCATATCACCTCCAACACAGCACCTCCACCAACACAGCACCACCACCAATCGATTTCCTGAGCACCAAAGTTCTACACACCACAACCGAGCTCACTCAGCTCAATTTCAATTGACTAAATCACCCAGTGGTGAAACCAGAACTCAATTACCAAATCAACCATTAACCTCACTGTACCTATCACATCGCAGCAACCACAAACACAGTCTGGGAGGTGGAGGGAGACGGCGGGCGGTGGAGTACTCACCGCGATGATGTATTGGAGCTCAGGAGGATGAGAATGATGCCGGGGAGGAGGACGGCAACGGCGGCAAAGAGGAGGATGACCGCGTTGAGGAGGACGAGAATGGCACCGGGAGGACGACGATGACGACGGGGAGGAGGACGATAGCGTCGAGGAGGACACAGACAGTGGGCACGGGCTCGTGGACCTCTGGCGGTGTGGGCTCCTCTGCGTCGGGAGGCGTTTCGGCGGGCGGCACAGGGAATGGAAAATTGTTTCTAAGTGTCAAAGGGCGTAGGGTGTGGAGCTATTTTATAGGTGAGGACTTTCACTGCCGGGTCAATATGACCACTGGCAGTGAAAGGGTACCTTCACTGCTGGCTCACTAGGATAAGTGGCAATGAAACTACTTTCACTGCCGACTCAATAAGTACATCGGCAGTGAAAGTAGTTTCACTGCCGGCCCAATATGTCCACCGGCAGTGAAACCCCTTTCATTGCTGGTGTCGTGGGGTGCAAAAAATTTGTTTTAGCTTCACACGCGCGCAGAGACTCGAACCCAAGCCCTACACAAAGTAAGACCGAACAATCCGCTGCGCTACTCAGGTGATTTCGGTTGAGTTTGTACTATCTATATTTATGAACATTAAGTTGACCTAACAGATCTAATACATATTTATTTAAATTTGAACTTGCTATATACCAAAAATAATTTTTGTATATACCTAAAATCAAAAATCAATATGGTCAATAATAAATATATCTTCCACCATACACTACAAATTGAAGCTTTCATAACAAAAGAGAGGTATAATTGCATCTAAAATAAATTCATACATAGTAATTAATATAATTTAGCTACTTTTTCTTAACAATTCGCCCTTGATTATGATCATGACGTACAGAGGGAGGTTCGTCGATGTCTTCCATGGGACCTAGGTCTTCGTCCTCTCCGAAAGGAGGTAGCGCATCAAATTAATTGTAGTCTTCTTTGTCAATAACATTCTCCACTCCGATAATCCTTCTTTTTCCTTGAAGAACCACGTGACGCTCCTCCTTATTAGCTAGGTCCGGGTCCTTAACATAGAAGATCTGCATAACACCATTCGCAAGTACAAATGGTTCTTCTCTGTATCCAACGAGTTTTTGGTCCACTGTAGTCATACCGTACTTGTCGATCTTCACACCCCTGAGAGTCTGACCCATTGGTACTGAAAAAGAGGAACCTTTAACACTCCATAGTTGAGCTCCCAGATCTCCTCTATGAATCTATAATAGGTCTCCATATTTCCATTGCAGTCGTAGGCATCTATACGGACACCGCTATTTTGGTTGGAGCTCTTATTATCTTGAGCTCTCGTATAAAATGTATAGCCATTCATGTCATATCCTTGGAATGTGAGGATTGTAATAGACAATTCGTGAGCCAACACATTCAACTGAGCACACTCTATCTGCTTATGCATCACTTGTCTGCGTAACCAAGCGCCAAAATGATCTCTGTGCTCTCGCGCAATCCAAACATCGGACTTCCCTGCGTTTCTGGTGTGTAGCATCTTTTGGTGTTCAGCATCTTCTGGTGTTCTTCGACATATGGGTCCACTACAACTGATTGTTGCAAAACTGCAAAATATACTTGCGTGAATGAAACAGGGTCGTTAGTGCGAAATGCGTTTGCACCTATCATCCCTTTCCCTTGTAGCCTCCCCTCATAGCGAGATACAGGCACACCAATCGATTTGAGATTCATGTAGTCGACACAGAAATCAATGACCTCCTCGATTCCCCAGTCCTTGGCCTTGCAACCTTCCGACCGATTTTGGTTACGAACATATTTCTTAAAAACTCCCATGAACCTCTCGAAAGGGTACATCTGATGTAGAAACACGGGGCCAAGAATTCGTATCACTTTCACAATGTGAACAATGAGATGCACCATGATATCAAAAAATGATGGAGGGAACAACGCCTCAAGCTAGGATAGAGTCTCGACCACGTCTTCCTGTAGCTTATCTAGCTTGGTCGGATTGATAGCCTTCTATGATATCGCGTTGAAGAATGAACAAAGCTTTATGATTGGGTTTCGGGCCTTCGACGGCAGAATACCTCTAATTACAATTGGAAGCATCTGTGTCATCATCAGAATACCTCTAATTAGTTTTCCTATATGTATATATATATATATATATATGTATATATATATATGTATATGTATATATGTATCTATATGTATATGTATATGTATATGTATCTATATGTATATGTATGTGTATATATATGTATATGTATGTGTATATGTATATGTATATGTATATGTGTATATATATACGTATGTATATATATATATATATGTATATATATATAGGAAAACTAGTATGTACTCCTGGGTGTATGTACTCTCACCTCTCATATACCACTTTTACACGTGTGTTATACTTCTTTATCACTTTAAATATACTTCATTAGTAATTATAAGATACTACAATACAAATCCCACGAAAATTTTTATGAAATTCCATGATTTTTATCTTAATTTGCGTATATACTTCTTTTATGTATAAAAAAGAGTATATAGCAAAAATGAAAAGCTAACATTGAATTTTTTTTCATACAACTCATATTGGAGTATCTTAGAATTAGTATTAGAGTATACTAAAAATGATAAAAGAGTATAAAGTGTTTGTTTAGATGGTATATTGCATGTGGGAGTACATACTCCTAGGAGTATAGAATAGGTGTCCTATAGGACGTATTTTTTGTACTCTTAGGAGTACGTACTCCCACCTTACCGGGTATCCAGTAACGATGTGCATGCATGCACACCACTATCCGTGAGAACAGACGTTGATCCGTGTGAAGTGGACGTGGGAGGCCTGCTTAGCATACTCCCTCCGTTTCTCTCGAAGAATCTGTTATTCCGTTCGCCTGGGCTGGTGTTACCTGCGTCGTCGACGGAAAAATTGTTCGTAGAGCGGCCGGCCGTGGAAGAATGGAGTATACGCCGGAATGCAACTGGGGAAAGACAAGGTGGATACTGCATCATTCGACGGCCGGTTGTGATGGAGAAGATCATGCGGAGGGTCTAAGGTATGTATATTCTCGTGTGCGCATTCGTTGGAAAATAGAACTGCAAATTCCAATTTTGATTTGAGGTATGTGTGTTCCTACGGATGCAGCATGGAGGTTGTGCCACAATGTAGAGCTAATGGTGGCCAAAACACGGCGGAAGTGCAGCATTCGCCGAGCGCATGTGGTGCAGTAATTCGAATTGATGCAGGTGATGGGAAAACTCTAGAGACACTGGACGAGAATACGCCACCAGCAACGGATGTACTGAATCGAGTGTACAGGAAAGACATCAGTCATCTTGGCATACGGTACGTGTACAGAGAAGCTCGTAGTCCTCCCAAGGTAGTATTAGAATTAGTTCTGTAATTAGTGTGTTAGTGCATACTGATAACCATGGCTGCATACGCCTTTCTTAGTACTCAAATATTTATTTGTCTTTGACTTAGCAGCCTGATACTCTATTTTGACCTAGCATAGTGATCCTCTGTTTTGTAATGTTCGAAGGCTGTTGTCATTGAATGATGACTGGACAGAGGGAGTACCCGAAGAAATATTGGATACGACTCAACCAATTGAGAGGTATGAGCTGATGTTTGTAGCAGTATGTCAATCAATCGTAGCATGTGCATGATCTGAATAGTATTCAACCGAGATATTAAAAATGTGGAGAGTATTATGAATAGGGTGAAAAGTTAGTGAGCCAAAGGCTGAATTCGTCTCTCTTATATTGTTTAGGGTTGTGCTAGAAGAGATTGATCAGAATGCTGAAGTACCAGAAAATTACTCCGATCCTGAGATTATGGTGCCGAGAGTGGGACAGGGTTTCAAAACAGATACTGATGCCTTCAATTTTTACAACATGTACTCTATTCGTATGGGTTTTGGTATTCGTCTTAACAAAAATCGAAAGAATGTGGCAGGAGAAAAAACAATGCAGGAGATGTGCTGCACCCACCAGGTGAGATAGCACATACTCTTCTTTATTGGTTAGTTTTAAAATAGATGTACAAATGATGTACTGAATTTAAGATTGTATTTGTGATGCATCATGTAGGGGCACAATTCAAAGACAAAGAAACCTTCTGTGCGCCTGGGTTGCCCAGCAATGGTCCGGGTGAATAGAAGTAATGGTGATGATGTGTGGACATTAACAAAATTTGTTACAGAGCACAACCATCCCATGAAAGGTAGAACTGGAGTGACTATGAACTACCAGTCGCACAACCGAATTGATGAGGGCACCAGAGGTATTGTTGCTGACATGGTGGATAGTGGGATCAAGTCAACCAACATGTATGGTCTGTTGGCAGGGTTGCATGGGGGTCCTTCGATGGTTCCATTTAATAGAAGGGCCATGGATAGGTTAGCATATGCGATTAAGCGAGATGAATGCAGCGACGATGTTCAGAAAACTTTGGACTTCTTCCGGGAAAATGAGGCCAAGAGTAAGAACTTCTTTTATAGTGTTCAAGTCGACAAGGCATGCCGAGTGAAGAATATTTTCTGGGCGCATGCAGTATCTAGACTGAATTTTGAGTTGTTTGGAGATGTAGTGACATTTGACACTACCTACAGGACGAATAAGTATGAAATGCCATTTGCTCCTTTTGTTGGGGTGAATAATCATTATCAAAGCACGATATTTGGTGGTGCATTGCTCAGAGAGGAGACAATTAAATCATTCAAGTGGTTGTTTGGAACTTTTAAGAAGTGCATGAACGGGAAGGAGCCAAAGTCCATACTTACAGGTTACTCATGCTGTTTGTTGAATCCTTTTTTAAAATTTTGTATATATTATTTGTCGGTTCTGTGAAATAGTAGTACTTGCAATGGTGTTTCTAAAATTTATTTGCTTGTGTTGACAGACAATTGTCGAGCCATGGAAGTTGCAATTGGAGAAGTGTTTCCCAATACTTCGCACCGGGTGTGCAAGTGGCATGTGCTGAAGAAAGCCAAAGAACGGCTAGGAAACATTTACAGCGGGAAGCGTTCGCCGTTCAAAGAAGAGTTCCACAAAGTTTTGAACCAATCACTCACCGTTGAAGAGTTTGAATATGCATGGAGCGAATTGATGTCAAGATATGGTCTGCAGGAGAGTGTGTATTTGAATCAGATATGGGATATTAAAGAAAAGTGGGCATTTGTGTACTTTGCAGAATATTTCTTTGCCGGAATGACTACTACTCAGAGAAGTGAGTCTGCAAATCATGTATTCAAGAAGTTTATAGGACCATCATGCTCCATGTTTGGGTTTGTGAAGGGCTATGAAAGATTCTTACAAGACAGGCTGCAGGTTGAGGACACCGAAGAGTTCCATACTGAAAATGTGAGTGCTGTGGTATCCACCTTTTTTTATGAGCAGTACCGTGTTTTTTACTCATATGTAATTGAACAATGCAGGAAAAGGTAGAGAACAAAACAAATTCGCCAATAGGAAAACATGCCGCAAGAATATATACAAGAGGTGTGTTTAACTTATTCAGTGAACAGCTTGTTGATAGTTTATCATTCAAGCTTGAGCCATCTGAAACCGAAAAGGTACACAAAGTTATTCGCATGTGCAAGGATTCTACTAATTGGTGGCGGCGCCCTGAACATGAGGTATATGCCAATGTCGATCGAAAGGAATTCTCCTGTAACTGCAAAATGTTTGAGCAGAAGGGTATATTATGCTGTCACGTACTGAGGGTATGCCATCCTTTTTGTCTACTGTTCGTAATCTTTGCGAAGTAATTACATATTAAATAATTAACTGTTATCCCTTTATGATAGGTCATGTTTCAATATGGAATATCTGAGATACCAGATAGATATATCCTGAAAAGGTGGACCAAGAATGCAAGAGACTACATACCATCACATCTTCAGGGGTACAAAGATGACGAGGATGCTGCGGCATCTAGAACATACAGGCATTCTATGCTTAGCAGGTTATCAATGGAGCTTGCAAGACGGGGGAATAAGGATGTAGAAACATATAGGAAAACCATAGATGCGATGTCTCAACTATTAGATGATCTAAAGATTGGGGAATCTTCACAAGACGATGCCTCAGTATGCGAGGCCCAAATAGATCAGGATGGCAACAGCAAGGAGGTAAACATACTCAGAATAATAAGAACGATGTCGATGTCAACTTGACAGAAACAGATGAGGAATTGGAGCTTGAGGTAACTGGTGAAGAGGGTGTAGGGCATGGATTGTTGACTCAAGAGGTGTTGCCTCCAGTAGCGAAGCGTAAAAGAGGAAGGCCAAGGGTGAAAAGGATGAAGACAGGGGGCGAAGTGGCAAGCGTGCAATATGCACATGACAAAAGAAAGGAAAGAAATATGAAGCTGGATTCTGATGTTCCGGTAGTAGGATCATCTTCTGAGGGCACACAGAACTTAGGAGACAACATACCGCCTCGTCCAAGATACTGCCACACATGTGGCGAACGAGGTCATTATGCAAGCACGTGTGGAAAGGACTCCACATATAAGAGGAAGGACCATTTTAAGGGATAGAGTATATTTGTGATGTGTTCACTCTCTTGTTATTAAAAAAAAGATCATTTGTTTCATGTAATTTGATTTGAGTCGAGCTGTAATCGTAGTGTTGGGACGGTTTAATTTGCTTGTTTTGGGGTGCTGGTCAGTAAATTTTGATATTTTACAATACAGGTAATGTGTGATGCATTGTTGTAGAGTCAGATCATATCAGATCAGATCAAAGAAAACTGCTATTACTAGTATATACTGCTCCATACCGTTGCATTGTTGAACCGTCAGATCAGAGAAGCCATTTCATTAACATCAATCAGCACATGACATCCAGCTAGGATAGGGGTTGTATGTTGCAAAGTACTACGTACTAAACTAGCTGTTTGAGTGGTCTTATTATCTCAAGAGAAGAGCATAGAGATTCTGTGGTTATGAATCTCATCAGGAAACCGTCCACCATCCATCTGAAGTATCAGTATTATTCAGAATGTAACCAAATTCGCTTGATAATAATGTGGACATAAAAGTGAGCAGGTAAGAGGTAGATTTCTGTAGTAGTATGAAGGTTTGTTGCGATGGAGTTTATGTACCATCAAACACTGAAGAATAAACGTTAAAGGTAACGAAATCAGTAATCAGCAACACAGTTTACAAAAACCAATGTGCAAGCTGTATTATAAATCCAAATTTGTATACATAGACAATCCATAGAAAAAATCAAAGCCTGAGTGACAATCTGTCCATGAAAACTGTGATTCAATGTCCAAACTGGTTGATGTAGGTACAATATCTAGGAAAATTGGGTAAAGCCTATATCCGTATTCGGCTAAGCTGCTGGTGGACGAAATCCGGTAAAGTGGCCTCATTTCCCGTGAAGGTCAGCAGCTGCATCATGAACTTCTTTCTTAACTCAACTGTGTCCTGCATGTTGCATTAGTAGATCAGAATTAGTAATGCAGTATATTGAGCGAGTTTTGCAGTATATTGATCCAAAATTGCTTGTGAACTGTGTCCTGCATGCTACCTCACTTATCGGGTTGATGAGCTGGTGACCGTTCCAGTTGAACATGTAGTTGAAGGCAAAGAACCCACAATCATCCCTGTAAGTGTATCATAATTATCATTATTTAATGGGTTTGTATGGATGTGCAAATAGATAGGTTAAACACTTACCAATTTTTCTGCTCTGGTAAATTCTCCAAGATCTCATATTCCCAACTTATTATGTCTTCATCCCACCCCGGGAATGCTAATGCCAAGCACTGAGATAGACATTCTGATATTGTGATTCTTAACTTCTCATGCCTAGTTATTCGATTTTCACCTAGGGGGCCTTCGGAAAGAGAATCCAGTATAGCAAGCTTTTGATGCTCCATATCAAAAGCATACAGAACATAGTGGTTGAATAGGTGAATCGGTAGTAATATCTAGATGTACATGAGTCAGTTAGAAGTATGTACAATATCAAGATATAAGCTTCGGAAAATAATTGAACTGAAACTCACCATGTGGCACTCTGAAACATCATATACTATTTCTGGCCCAATAAAGTGGGCAAGTTGATGTTCAGGGTTCCAGAAATCGTCATTAGCCACTGCAAACATCTGAAATGTTGTAGGTAAGAATTGTTCTGAAACTAATAAGATTGTTCTTTAATAGAAGGGGGATGATCATACCCCAAAATCCTGGTTGATGTAGTGCCTCCAACCCAAGAATTTGGTGTTTTTAAACATGTCAACTTCAGTATTATACAGTTTTTGTACAGCCAAATTCAAGCAGTCGGAGTCCATTTGGCCTCCTATTTTGAGTGTGTCCTGAAGATCCCGTAATTTTAGCGATATCTTAAATGGATGAGAGCTTTCTATCCAAATTTCACTGCAAATGGCAGATGGTAACTCAATATGATATAAAAATAGTATAAGAGTGAACAGTATATAGAGTATGTACTCACTCCAATGTAGGCGTATCTGATATCGACATGATGTATGAGTATATAACATTGGACACGATAGCATCGTGCCTCTCTGGTTGATAGCTTTTGGATATGAACAGTGACAACAGGTTCTTGCTGGGCCTTATGTTGCGCCTAGTTTTTTCTTTCAACATGTGTGACGGCGGGTTCTCGACGGTGTACTTGCGTCTCTTCCAATCATCGTCCGCATACTCATCGATCATAACAATGGCGCACTGAGTTGTCATACGCGTTGCAGTTGCTGGTGACAGTGACACTGTTCCCTTGCTTGATGAGTGTCCTTCACTTATACCCATACTTAATTTCAAGCAGGAAGCAAATTAATTCATATGAAATGAAGTTTCAGTACCTTTATGATTGTTGGATTTCTTAGGAGTTTCGAATTCTTGTGATATTCCTAGGTCAAAAGAGGGGGGTTCGATGACCGATGAAAAAGAAGAACTATCAGGATGATGCATAGCAGGTGTGATGTCGATGTTTGAAGCTTCACCTACATGGAAAAATAGTATGCACATTTGTTAAAGAACACCCATCCAAGGAAACGCTAATTACTTACCATGTTGGGAATAGAAGTCAGATTGAGGGCCTAAAAGTGAAAAATGGAAAAGCTTAGAAAGAACAAGTTAGTACTCATTGATGTGTCAGATTGACAAATGCCTTGCTTTTGCATAGGACTTCTAATTTCAGAAAATGTTACTATCATACATACAAACAAAGAGAAGTATATCGAAAAGGAGTATGTACACCAAATAGAAGTGATTCAAAAAGCAGTATGTACACCGAAGAGAAGTATATCGAAAAGGAATATATAAGTACCTAGATGAGTGACGGAATTATTAGGAGTCTCTAATTCTTGTGATGGACCTAGGTCAGAACTGGCAGCTCTAACAGGACGGTGCACAAGTGGTGTGGTATCCTCATTTGAACCATCACTTTGCCTTCTTGGGTAACCTGTTGTTTGGAAATAAGTATACGTAAGGATTGAGGGTATTTGAAACTCTTTTCACTTACCATAATTAAGTATATTGTATCTGCAAAGAACATACCTGATCCCTCGCTACTTCCAGTACTCTGGGGCCCTATGCTGGATATGTTTTTTCTTCCTTCGGACAGTGGACCAGCAGGGGAATTAGCATGTTCTGGGCATGTACTGAGAATGTTACAAACTATTGATAAAACCGCTATCTTCAAAGATGACTTGACGGTTTGCTCAAGCACTTGTGTTAAATCCTGAACTGCTTGGACATTGGCTGGGTTATCAAAAGGATTTATGAAGTCATGTATACCGTCTATAATTGAATAGAACTTATTGTTTGCCACATCCACCATGTTGTTGATGCTTGTAACAGCCTGGTATATAGACATGAAAGGTGGGGTCAGCTTGTTGTTGGAAAGTTGTAAACATGCTACAGATAAAAATGTTGCCAACATAGCACTCGAATGGAAATATAACTGCCAAGAGTATGTATCACCTCGTGACCCACAACTGCAGATAGCTTCTTTGATTTAAAACGACTCATTAGGTATTCGTATACAAAGTCCATGGATGGTGAGCCTGTGCTTCCTAATTGTGTCGAGGAGGAGCCCAAAATGACTGATTGTGTTCCGACACTTCGATCATCCGGCCTTACAAAGCTTGGTGTGTCCCTCAGCTAAATGATTGAATGAAAAAAAATTAAAAAGGTATTGAGAAGATACAGCAGTAAATTAAAATTGCTACAAATTACCTTTAGCTTGCCATATTTTGGAAAAGGGTAGCCTGGGTTTGTTCTTGTCACCAGGTCAGCCGATATCATCATGTTTACGTGCATGTCATTGAAAGCGGCTATGGAAGGAGACGCGTCGTGGGTGAGGTATTCACAACCAAAATCAAGATTGGATAAATATAATGCCTACAAGGAGTTAAAATACTGAGTAAACTATATTAAGTTCATATTATACACTGAAGAATTCAGTACATACCTGTAGGAACACAATACAACCAGTTATGGATCCTTGTGAAGATCTTGGAAATCTTTTGGGCATGTTGTCAGCTGATTTCTTTAGATCGTCCACCACAAATTGGGACCAATTATACTCCCTAACATTGTCAATGACGGCAACAGCTCTAATATATCGAGGAGAGATGAAATTGGCCAGTGATTGTGGAGCCAACAACTTCGTCATAACATAGAAAACAAAGGCAGCCTTGAAAGCCCTTTGCTCATCACAGGTCAATTGATGTGAGTACTGCTTTGTCAGAATTTCTTTGAGGAAGGATACATTGAGTGTCTTAAAATTTGAGATCTCAAATAACCCACAAAAATATACTTTCCTAACTTCTACTTCTTCTTGCGAACAAGCTTCTATAGCTTTCCCTGATGATGGTACACTGAAAAATAAGTTAACATCCTTGCTGGAGAAGGGTATCACCTTGTTTCTTGCTGGGATAATGGCACATCGTTGTGGATCAACTTTGCTAAGCAGCCATGCTCCAAATTGCCTGTTAACTTTGGTTAACTTCAACTCTAGTATGCCACCAAATCCAGTCTGCCGAACTAGCTCCTTCTTCTGCTCATCAAATTGTGTAACCATGTTGACCACATGTTTGGGTTGGCATCTGCAATTGATTTTAAAGCTCCTTCCCTTCTGTTTGGTCTGAGATTTTTGGATCTTGAGTTGGCGGTATCTGCTCTTGACACGAGCGGCGCTCATGGCAATAGAACTGCGTCTAGAAGAATATGTGTTTTCTGCATTAGATCGATATGATATACCTTTTATCCTTGAACCCTGAAAATAAATTCAGTGCACATTAAATCTATAAGAATTATTGAACATGCATCTATCCAAAGATTCAGTTGAAAATCTGTAATTTACTGCTTGCAGTTTGACGGTGCTTACAGTTGGCGTCCTAGCACTGTGATTGGTAATTGAAATAACACTAGTAAGAAGAATTTTGTAGATGTACTGTAACCTATAAACCATCTACTATGTTGGAATAAGCTAATACTAACATCTTTTTTAGTTAATTCAGGCAAGGCACGGCCGATAACAATTGCCACAAATTGCAGAGGATGCTTAAATAAAGTGAGGCAGTACATAAAAAATTGTTAATCATGCAACATTGCAAATATGTTGAGCAGTGAAATCTGTATGTAATGAGGCAGTACATACAAAAAAATCACTAAGTATAATGCACTAATGCAAATTCGACAACCAATGAAATCAGTTTGCAAATGAGGCAGTACATAAGAAAACTCTATATAACATGCAAGATTGCAAATGCTACAAACACTTGAAATCAGTTTGCAAATTCTACAAACAATGAAATCAGTTTGCAAATGAGGCAGTACATACAAAATCTCTAAGTATCTTGCAAGATTGCAAATGCTACAAATAATGTGATCTGAGTTTGACAATAGGCAGTAGTATCAGCATCAATACTCAAAAGAAATCATGAGAATGTCCCCAATTGAGTTAGAGGGAGAGGGGCAGATAGCAGATGGAGCTATAAAGTTGCAAACCGATGGAGGTTGCTGGGGCTGTGGAGCAGCAGCAGAATCCATCGCATCCGCGGGAGGAAGAGGTCGTAAGGGGGTGGGGGATCCGCCACCTTGAACCTCGTACGACTGCTCAACCATGCCATAATCGAACGCAGCCTTGGGTGGTCGAGCACCGCTGTGAGCGGGGGTGGAAGATCCGCCTCCAAGTAGCTCGCGCTGCCGCTCGCCCGAGCAGGCCGCGCCGCAGCGGGGCCCCTGGGGCGGATGCTCGACGTCGTCCGGGTAGGTCGCGAGGCCGCCGGGACCCTCGGGCGCCGGCTCCACCTCGCCCGAGCTGGCCGCGCCGCCGCCGGGAACCTCGGGCGCCCGCTCGACCTCGCCCGAGCGGGCCTCGCTGCTGTGGAAGACGGCCTTGGAGCACTCTCGCCGAGCATCCTGTGAAGAAATGTATCCGTGCACCACCATACCAATTGCCGTGGAGAAGGTCCGATCTAATCTCTCGCGGCGACTGAATTCTCACGCGTGGAAACCTCAGAGAAGAAGGTGGCAGCAGCAGCTCAGTATACGCGCCCAACCAACATACTCCGTATCTCAACAACTTTTCAGATTTCAAATGCTCTGTTTCTCCCAGAAAGCCTGATCGGCATCAGGTCTGTTTCAAAACGGGTGCAAGACAGCAAGACCCAATAGGAAGGGAAAAAGTTCCCAACGGGTGCAAGACTGCAACACCCGGCAGAGAGTACGTGGTGCAAGACCCGATAGACAGGGAGTAAGACCCGATAGACAGGGAGTACGTACTACTAGGTGTACTAACTAATTTTCCTATATATATAAGTATGTATGTATGTATGCATGCATGTTTGAAGTTTTGAAAGTTTGACTTGATGTGTGTCTAAATGACATGTTATAGTGAACAGGGGACACTATTTCAGTATTTGTCTAGCTTTACATTTATAGTTTTCTTGTTTTTACCCATTCTCATACTTGTATTACATGCCATTTTAGTTTAGCTTGTAACTTAGCATCAAGAACGACATGACATGTTTCCTCGTCTAAGTAGCAGTGGCGGATCCAGAACCAAAATGATCGAGTGTCCCATACATGTGACTATGCATCTTCGGCCCATCTAGGTGTCCTATTTGTTCAGACAGGAGATGTCACATGGATCTGATATATGATGATGAATTCCTGAAAAATAAAAACTAACCAGTATCCTATGCACCCCTACCTACACGTGGGTCCGCCCCTGCTAAGTAGCATGCTTGTTTCACCAACACCAAAGCGTGCTGTTAGACTAAGCCTATTGGGGGTAGGCTGGGATGCAAAATTTCTAGAAGAAAGAAGGAAGACTACACACAGATGATTGCTTCCGCTTCGTGCTGTTCCAGTTAACCTAAATTTCTTTCTCCTGACGCCTCCCATACTCATGGGACAACAAAAAATGATAATTGAAACAAAGAGAAACGATGTCATTCTAATAATGCTGAAAGTCTTTGCATGGATTTCCGGAAAACATGTATCTGTCGATTCACTCATCCTTGCCTCTTGTCCTCTCTATACTTTTGTTTCGCATTTTGAAGTTAATATAAAGAAGATGGAAAGTTGAAGAAGTAAGAAGAGGTAGGTGTCGTATTGAGTGTGGTGGTTGTAGGTGCTGTAACATTGCACACTGAGAATAGTGTTATGGGCGAGAGTTAATTAAGTATTAGATAAATTAATTAAGCATTAGATTGGTCTATATCCATTTGCTCAAATCCTATGTTCCATGTTCCTAATCAAAATTATTCTCCAATTTTATTATTTTTTCATAAGACTATATATATATATATATATATATATATATATATATATATATATATATATATATATATATATATATATATATATATATATATATAATGCTCCTGCAAATTCAACATCATCGCCTTAGCCCACAATTGGAAAATCCCTTTTACAAAACCAAAAAATACACATTATAAAAAAAATTATGACAGTAAATCCTTAATACAAAACAGGACATCAGACACTATAAAATAGGAAAACTAATAATAGTAAGATCTCTATGACAAAATAGAAAACACTCATTGTGAAACCAGAAAACCAACTAACAGAAAATCCCTATTTAACACGACAAGTTTTAAATAGGGGTTATATATATACACTGTATATCTATTATATGTCTAGACGTAATATAGTTCACTGTTACACCACCCTGCAGTTACGATTTAAAAAAACAGTATAGTTGCGACTCATAAAATAGGTCAGTTACTACAAACATATATGATACCTTATCTAGTCGTAATTATGCACATTTTTATCATGTGATCGTAACTGGGTCACCTCTGCGCACACCCTCAACTTGTGCGCTAACCGACCAAATGACTATCTCACACACAGCTCGACCAGCTAAGCCCAGCTCCCACACCACCACAACACAACTCGGATGGCGGAGCCTAGCTCCCACACCACACCTGTCGGACCCACAAGACGACAACGCATCACTTTAGAGGAGCGCATATTGGAACAAAACACTATCGAGAAGAACCAAACCAGAATGAAAAGACGCCATGAAACGAGGATGTAAGGGTATACCTAAAGAAGAAGCCAGCGGTTCAAACCGAACCCAACCAACTGCCAAAAAGTCGTCGACCACTGTAGCACGAGAACAGGACCTTCAGAGCGACGCCTCCAAGGAGGACATGATGATGAGACACCACCGTCGCCCATCCGGTTGCCCAAACCAGGTTTTCACCCAGAAGGTCTAGGGGAGGGGAGTGGGGAGACTTCTTGACAATGCCTCCAAGAAGGAGAATGGCGCCTGAGGGCATCACCATCATCAAGATCGGCCAAAAGCCAGGCAAAGATTTTGCCAATGGCTCCCTCAACCGGCCCCTCGTGCACGGCCAGCCCACACAAGGGCTAAGACCCAAGTAGCAGCATTGCCACCACCTCACAGCCACGCCGCCCCACGGCCATCCCAGTGTCATGAAGCTTCCCATGGGCCTAACCTATAGAAGAAGAGGAGGTCGGGCAAGGGGAGGAGCAATGCAAATGCCAGGAGCCAACAGCTGCACAGGGAGATAGCAAGACAGCTGCCCATATAGTCCACAAACTGAAGAGGAAAGGGGGTTATCTCGACAACGCCTCCAAGAAGGTGAGTGGTGCCCGGAGGTGTCACCGTTGTCTGCGTTTGAGGGAATCTAAGAAGTGCTTTCGCCCAAAACCCCCCACACCCCACCAGACAAGACACCAACTACCACCACCACACACAAACACCACCCTAAGTTACCCCCATGTCATTGAGCTCACCATGGGCCGGATTTGGAGAAGGGAGCAAACCCAGCAAGGGGAGGAAACCAACAGCACTGGGAGGCCAGGGGAGAGCACTGCGAGGCAAGGAGGACCTTTTGCTGCAGCCCCATAGGGCACCGGAGAGGAGTTGCAGCCGCTCCAGAGAGCAGCCCTAAGGCCGCCCAAGATCGGTCGGCCCACCGACCACCAGAGGCAGCCCCTGGCAGCCACCAGGTAGCAGCATAAGGCTGTCCCCTCACGGATCTGGACAGTCACCATCGCCGGCGGCCATGAAACAGACATGGGAAGGGTAGGGAACACTGGTGAGTGGACGATCGAACCCACGATGAAGGCAGCGCTGGTAGCCACGGCGGCCAAGCCATCGAAGTAGGAGAGCGCGAGCGCAATAGAGCCACCGATGGAGACCATGTGGCAGCGGAGCACGACGAGCTCGCGGGATAGGGAGCAGGACCATGAGCCAGCGGAACAGCCGTGAGCAGGGCGTGAGCAGTTGCTGCAGCCGCTCTAGACCCACGAAGCCACCACCCGCCACCACCTTCGCTGGCGGAGTGGCCAAGGGCAAGCGATGAAGGAAACCCCAGGCGCCATACGGGCAAGCACGCCGCCACTGCCACCAGACCGGCCCGGAACCAGCCAGGAGCACAATGCGGTCGTCCACCCGCTGACCACGGTGGATCCACGGTGAGCAGGCTACAAGGACACATAACTAATCGGCAGGAGACTCGATCCAACCAGTCCAGGGTGGAGACTGGCGTGAGCACCACGGCACGGCAAGACCCAACCAGTGAGGGAGGATAAAGGAGGAGGGGATAGGAGAAAGAAAGGGAAAAAAGAGGGGAAGGGGGTGGGTGCCATCGCCGGTGGCGGCGGCGGCCTGACGGTGTGCAAAAAAAGAATCTGAAAAACCACATATAACATGGACATGTACGAAAAAAGAATCTGAAATTTTGGATCCTGGAAGTTATTATACTGGAAAAACCTTTGTTCGATAAGCATTTCATTGCAACTGTAATCGACATGCTTCAATTTTTATTCAACTTATTGCCACATATAACAATTATAATCAAATAATGGAATTGTTCATCAATTTTGTGGAGGCACATGAACTTTGCTCTCACCATAGATCTTTTGAATCAAATAATGGAATTATTCAAAAGATCCTTCTTCACTGATTTGCGGTTGAGGCACTAACTAGAAGATTTTTTCAATACTGCAATACTATATCTTCTTCTTCTATCCTTGAGCCTGTAGTCTCATCTCGGGCTCCTTACCTCCCCGTCAAAGGCAAATCCCAGAGTTCTTTACAGTGATATTACAAGTAGAGCTCGCCAGGCCGTCGCATGCCCAGTGACTCCATAAAAACATAGAAATTTTAGTTGGGTTTTCTTCTCTGGACAACAGTATAATCCATAACACTATGACATATATCAGGAAAATTCATTATTTTAGATAAAATAATATTTATTTTAATATTAAAATAATATTCCAGCCTCTACACTGAGCAGTGCGCGCAGCCAAAAGTAATAAGGTCTCGGGATTTCCAAAAAAAAAAGAAAAAAATCAGCCCAAACCTACGCCACGGTACTAAAACACCAAAAACTCAATGTCAAACAAATTGCCTGTAATAACTCAATGTCAACTAATATGATAGCTGCCATTTGAGAACTATTTGCAGCTAAAAAGAAGAAGAAACAATCTGAGTTTCACTTCCCAAAATCAGTTCCCAGAGAATCAAAGGAGTTTCCAGTGATTGAGTTGGCCCTTTATATATAGGGCCTTGCTATGCCAGAGCGCTCGTCGGTAACCCTATCCTCCAGCGCATGACACTCCTGGTCCGTCCACTGGGATGGGCAGGGATCCCAAACAGCCACATAAAGAAGAAGAAAAAAAGGATTAACGCAAGAAATTGCTTACTTTCACACTAAGCCGAGCTGCATCTCTTCCCCCACGCTTTCCATTCCATAATACATGTAGAAAATGGAGAAGATGTTGTAGAAAGATGTATGCATTACGACAATTGTGGATTTGTTATTGTTCCTCGTGAACGTGTTTATATAGAATATATGAATTAGATCATAAGATAATCATAGAGACAAGACCAAATCATATCAGATATATTATAATATAAATAATCATATCCTACCATACCAGTCTCATATACTTTAACATATAAAAACGGTATGGAGCCCTCTCTGTTTCGAGGCGTCTTCATATAATATAGCTTTCACAAAACAAACTCTTCATGCTGGCCTTCTGTCCTCTTTTCTCTTTCTGTTTCCCATTTTGAATACTACCTACTACAAAATAATTTAATAGGAAGCCTTTTATAGATGGTTCTTTGAGTCGTCTATGCAAATATTATTATAGATGGCTCTAAAGAACAACAGTCTGTGATAATGATGAGACCTCTCCGAAACTGTTCCCAATAGGAACCGTCTGTAATAATATTATAGACGGGTCGTATTTAGAGTCATCTGTAATAAAAAGAATATCACAGACAGCTCTAAATTGAATTTGTCTGTAATATTAATGCAGACAGCTTGTATTTGGAGTTGTTTGTAATAAAATGAATATCACAGACAGCTCCAAACACGAGCCATCCATAAAATTAATACAGACGGCTCCAAACACGAACCGTTTGAGAAAATAGCCAAGGGAGATGGAACACTTTAGTATAGATGGATCCAAAGAAGTCGCATGTACTGTTAGAACAGTACATCATCTCATACCAAGCAAAACGGTGGCAACCAAACAGTGAAGAATAGTGCGCAGCTTTTAGAGGGAGATGGCGATTTTGACCAAAAAATTTATTAGATTTCGGTGAAAACTTGAAGATTCACTGGTATTTATTACTCCAAGATAAACATTATGTTCTATTTTACTTTAGATGGTCTAGATTTTGGTTTGGAGAGCTAGCTAGATTTAGATCTAGGTCTAGATTTTTTCCATAATGACGTAGTTTCGTTCTATTCATTGGAGGATGTAGATTTCTGTTCTAATTCAGTCTTGAGAGATTAACTATATCTATATTTAGACTTAGATTTTTTTCATGATCTAGAATATATTAGTTGTTCTAGATATATATGAAGCTCAAATTATAGATAAAAGTATAATTGTGTATTACTATAAATGGCTAGCTTTAATCTAGTGCTGTAGATAAATTTTGGATTTTTGGTATATAAACATAAAATTATCAATAACTATATAATATTTATAGACAAGTTTTGAATTAATGTTTGCCTTAGTTTTAGGTATTCATGTATATAATATAACGGTAATCATTAATTATTTTCAAATTAATTATCATTTGTATGGTTTATTCATGTATACATGCATGGTAGCTCTTTTTTTTTTTGATAAAAAGCTTGATTGCTCTTTTTTATTAGGTTGATTTGACATTAATTTACTTCATACGTTGTAGATGGATCGTGGTTGAATGTACGGTTCTCATATGAACCAAGGGTACCTTGATGGTGTGACGGCTTTTCTGGCAACTGCTGAGGAGGATCGGTTGGAGAAGGGTGTTGAATTTATATGTTGTCCTTGTTGTGATCATAGAAACTAAAGATCATTTCTTAAACAAAACGCAGTCCTATAGATCCAAGCACACTTGATTATTAGGGGCTTCAAACTGGACTACATGTGTTGGAACAAACATGGTGAAGGGCAAAATGTGTTACATCAAAACGTTGGTATCGTCAAAGAACTCAAAGTCGACGTAAGAAGAGAAGATGATGAGGAACTTGGTACAGATGATGATGATTGTGGTGCTACAGGCAATAATGATAGGTTGGATCAGATGATGTGCGATGCAGACGTGAACTTGAGTACTCAGAGAGACTTTAACAAATTCATGTGCTTGATTGAGGACTCAGAGAAACCGTTGTTCCCTTGATGCAAACCAGAATACACAAAATTGTCATCCATGTTTGAACTACTTAAATTGAAAGCAAACGATGGTTGGTCGGACAAGAGTTTCACGATGCTATTAGAACTCTAATCGGACATGCTTCCAAATGGAAGCAAGCTACCTAAAAGCACATACGAAGCAAAGCAGGTTCTTTATCCATTGGGGATGGATGTAGAAAGGACACATTGTAGCGAAAATGACCATATTAGATCATGATTGTGATTTTAGTGATTAATGACAATATAGTCAATATGACTAACATGTTTGTTAAGAATATATGTTAGTAGTTCTCATGGATGCAATACATGAAGAAGTCACCAAAACTAGGACAAAGTTTGATTGAATTAGAAAAGTCGCATGGAAAATAACTACATTGTATAGTCCGGTGATACCACAAGTATATACACCGGAGCATTTTCTAGAAGGATGGAAAACTGAGCTTAAATAAGATTGTACTCAATGGAAGGCCCGGTGATCAGAATCAGTGTATACCGGAGCATTTAACAGAAGCTCTGCAACTATCAAAGACTGAAGATCAATACACCGAAAGGTCTGGTGATGAAACGACAGTGCACACCGGAGTGTTTTTCATAACTCAAAGAAGATAAAGCTATATACATCAGATGGTCTGGTGATCAATGCTATGTGCACCAGAGGCTCACACCGGAGCATTTAATAGAGTGTGTGAAAAATCATGAGAAGATGAAGCTATACACAACGGAAGGTCCGGTGATCAGAAGAACAATACACCGGACAGTTGAATAGTGAAGAAGTTGGCTCGGTCAGGCTCAAGTATACACACCGTAGTCCGATGATGGAGATAAAGTATACACCAAATAATTCGATGTTCAGAAGTGGTTCTGAGTGGGTTCTAATGGCTAGTTTCTGAGGTTGTACACACCGGATGATCCGGTGCTTGTACCACTGTCTACACCAGATCATCCGGTATTCATAGTAAAGTTGAGCCTTTGGAGCTATATATACCCCTCCACTCGTCCATTTGAAGGTGTTGGAGTCCAGAGAATCCCATATACACTTGAGAAGATATCTAATCCATCAAAGTGCTAAAAGTGTTCATCGAAGGTGATTAAGCACACAATTAGAGAGTTATTAGTGCTTATAGGCCTAGAGAGAAGTGTTGCTAGGTGCTGCAATCTAAAGAGTGTATCAAGGAGTGATTCAACCGTGTACCGAGAGGTACGATGGCGCCTTGGAGTATTTGTGACTCGCCAGTAACTTGTTGACCCTCCGACTTGGTGTGGAGCGGTGGCAAGAAGATTATGTGGGGACATGGAGGCCCTTGTCTTTGTGACTAAAGCTCTGAAGTGAAGACGGTGCACAAGTGACCGGAAGAGGGGTTAGTAGTGAGACCTCACTTTGATGGCTTGGTGACTCATCGTGCTTGAGGCATTGTCTTGATGACTTGGTAGCTCAAGAGCCGTGATCGGAAGAGACTTGGCGACTGGAAGCATATCCTTTGTGGAGATCCAACGTGGACTAGGGGTGGCATGTGTGCCACCATACCACGAGATAAAAATCTCTTGTGCCGAGTTTGTCTCTCTACCCTATTTATATTTTCGCATTACATACTTGCAATTTACCTTGCTAGAATATGTTGCAATCCTCCTGAGAGGTAGAGTAGACACACTAGATAAACTTAGAGCATATTTAGATAGAAATTGAGATAGATTTATCTTGTGAAGTTTTTTTAAGCTTCTAAGTATCCTAAATCACCCCACCCCTCTTAGGACATCACCGTTCCTCTCATACATGCATGGTCGAATGACTGTATCCTCTATCGTAAAGATCTATCAGACTTGCATTCATGTCCAGAGTGCAAAACATCTCAATACAAGCATAAGAGTTAATCAGATGACGACGAGGTGAAGAAAGGAATTCCTGCTAAGGTGGTGTGGTATCTGCCTATAATTCCGCATCTTCAGTATTTGTTTATGAACCGAAAAGAGGAAAAATTATTGTGCTAACACTCGGAGGGCTGCAAGCAAGATGGAAAGCTAAGGCACCCTACCGGTTCTCCCCAGTGGAGAAATATCAACACGATCTTCTATGACTTTGGTGCAGAATCGAGGAATATAAGGTTTGCTTTGAGCATAGACGAGATGAATCCTTTTGAAAACATGAGCAGCAGACACATCACTTGGCCAGTTGTTCTGAGTATTCACAACCTACCTCCTTGGTTGTGTATGAAGCGGAAGTACTTGATGATGTCGTTGCTTATCCAAGACTCGAAACAACCTAGGAATGATATTTATGTATACCTAATGCCATTGGTGGAAGATCTAAAAACATTGTGGAACGAAGGGGTGCAAGTATGTGATGCATAAAAAGAGAGATTTTCACGCTATGTGCCTTGTTGTTCTACATGATCAATGATTTGCCTACACTACGTAACCTTTCAGGCTAGAGTAAATAAGTAGACCAGGCCTTCCCTCATTCCTTAGATGGTACCGTGAGTATGTGGTTGCCCCACTCGCGTAAAATGGTGTTCATGTGCCACCGTAGGATCCTTAATAGATATCACCTATACCACAATATGAAGGAACAATTTGACGGAACTTGGGAGAGAGATTTATGTCCAAGGCACTACAGTGGTCAAGAGGTGCTAAAGATCTCGATGTTGTGTTTAAAAAGGGGCGTAAAAAATCTAAGGATACCGGTGGCATGTGGAAGAAGAGATAGATATTGTGGGAGCTACTGTATTGGAAGCACCTTGAAGTTCGCCACTGTATTGACGTCATGCATGTAGAGAAGAACGTGTGCGAAAACTTGGTTGGTCTTTTACTTAATATTCCAGGCAAGATGAAGGACGGCCTCAATGTAAGGCTTGACTTGGTTGATTTAAAGATCAGACCCGAGTTGGCACCTGAGCCCTCCAAAAAAGGTAGAACGAGGCTTCCTCCTGCCCGCTATAATATGAAAAATGCCAAGAGAACTGAACGGTGCTGGTGCTTGCATGGTGTGAAAGTTCCATCTGGTTACTCCGCCAACATGTCGAAACTTGTTTCGATGCAAGATTTGAAGTTCGTCGGTATGAAGTCCTATGATTGTCATGTGTTGATGACACAGATGCTTCCTTTTGCAATCCGAAATATCCAACCGAACTATCTCTGAGAAATAATCACCAAGCTAACTGTGTTACTTCTTCAACACAATTTCTCAGAAAGTCAACAATCCCGAAGTACTTGATGTTTTACAAGTCGATGTGGTGAACAAACTATGTCATCTTGCGATGTACTTCCCTTCACTGTTTTTCGATATCATGGTACATGTTATCATTCACCTCGTGAGAGAGATAAAGTTACGTGGCCCAGTATTCTTACGTCAGATGTACCCGTTTGTGAGGTACATGAGAATTCTCAAGAAGTATATACATAATCGATCTCGTCTAGAGGGCAACATCATCCAAGGTTACATAACCAAAGAGGTAGTCAAGTTCTATATCGATTATATGGAGCAGCTCAAACCAATAGATGTGCCCATGTCTCGCCATGAGGGGAGATTGGATGGAAGTAGACCATAGGTACGAAATCAATCATTACTGACTTTGCCATGTAATCTAAAGCCCTTTTCACGGCCTTGCATCATATGACTGAAGTATCCACATATATCGACATGCATAAGGACATGCTACGCAGAGAGAATTCAAGCCGTACAGAGGGTTAGATCACAAAACAACACAACTGCAGCTTCAACAACTGGTTGGCAGCACGAGTCAGTAATAACAGTTCAACAGAGGATAATATTGGCTGGTTGGTAAGATGCCCAAGTCACAGTCATGGCATTTGAAGCATACGATATAAATAGGTACACCTTTTATACCAGAGCACGGGATAGTAAGAGCACAGTACAGAACAACGATGTGAGCATAGATGGCTTCTAGGACAAACATGTGGTCTGTGCATACTATGGATATATAGAGGAGATTTGGGAACTCGACTATGTATGTTTTAAGATCCTCCTCTTTTGGTGCTGTTGGGTCGCACTCTCAAATTTTAAGGTAGATAAGTACGGAATGACTACTATCGACCTAGAACGTGCTGCATACAAAGACGAACCATTTGTACTCGCCAAGCAAGTTGTCTAGGTCTTTTTATGTGCAAGACCTGGTAATTCTAAAGTTTCACGTAGTCTTTTAGGAAAAACGAAGGATTGTCAGAGTTGAGAATGTCGTGGACGAAGAAGAGTACAATCAATTTCATGAGTATCCTCTTGGAGATGGCATCGCCCTTAACGAAGAACAACTTCCGACCGGGGTCGCTTGCTATCTGCGTGTCGATCATCAAGATGGGTTGATTGTTAAAGTTGTATGATGTTACTCGATTGTTATGTACCTATATTTTGCAATGTAATATGTAAAAATGAATTACTTATAATTTTACTTAAAAAATTTATCTCATTAATTTGGAGTTTGTATGAATTAGTTATGAATTTTGCTAGTTTTAGTTCAATTTTGATAGTACATATTTAATCATAAATTTACATACAAATTTCTTCTCATTTGGAGTTTGTATGGATTATTTATGAATTTTGCAAGTTTTAATGTTTTGTCTAGAAAATCAATAGTGCAGAAGGTTATTTACTAAAAGCTGTATGTAATATTTAAAGACAGCTTTTAATAAAGAATCGTTTGTACTAATAATATTAGTCAAATGGCTCGTAGTTATAAACCGTCTGTACTATTTGTACAAATGGCTAGAAGTTATGACCCGTCTATACTAATGTAGCTATAAATACAGTTTCGTCCAACCCGCACCGCACCAAGTGCTTTCCTAAAAATCCTAGCTGACTCAGTCTCCCTCGCGACCCCAGCGACCGTGCTCCTCCCTCCCCGGCACTCCTCCATCCGCAGCAGCCTCCCTCTCTGACGCTCCTCCCTCCTCGGCGACCTCCCTCCCTGGCGCTCCAGCATCCCCGGCGCTCCTCCCTCCCCAGCGCTCCTCCATCCCCGGTGACCTCCCTCCACTTCTCCGCCCAGGCGCCGTCCAGTTCACCACTAGCCACCGGTAAGCCCTTCAAGCGGCTGTTGACCCGCCTTCGCATGGTTTTATTTGAATGGATCAAGCTTGGTCTTAATGCTTTCGGATTTGGCCGGATTTGTATGCTCGATGATAATCTGAACAGTTTGGTTGCTTATGTATGCTCGATGATGATTAAGTACATTGAAATTAGACTAGTTAATTGAGTATAATAGATGAGGTCCTGTTTAGTTCTCTGATTGTTGAAAGGCATAGGCAATAATCGGGTTTTGTACTTTGGTTCTAGGTGATCGGTTCATGTACACCGATTTTGGAATTCTATATTCTTTCAGTTTACTGCCGAGTTGCTTTGAGCTCTTGGACATGTGCTGCTGTTGTCTATAGTTTGAGATTAACCTGTTTGATTGATATATGGGAGAGCAGTATTTGTTGATGATCTGGTCTATTGTGCAGCTATTATCGTGTTATACAGGTGCTTGTTTCTTTGCAGTGTTTGAGCACTTGCTCTACAGCCCTGTCTAGGAAGCTATAGTATTTTCAGAGAACTTTTGTTTAGGATCTTTATCTCGGTGTGATCTCAATTTACTTGTCTAATTTGTGATATGACTAAAGATCAGCTAGGGAGCAGAACTCTATAGTTCTGGGGCCAGCTGTTTACAATCCTCTAAGAGTAAATTTTAATACCTCATCTTGTTGTTCAGAACTACTGTCCGCTGATCTAGTCAATTTGATATATTTGTGATATTTATTGGTTTTGGAATGCCATGATGTATGCAATTTGCAATTTGCACCATGATGTATGCCATGATGTACTGGAAGCTTCAGTGGGGAAGTTATCGGCATGCTAACATCAATGTCTTGCCCTACCATGGCAATCTCATAATTTGATACCATTTTGATTATTCATAATTTTGTTTTTTTAAATAAGAATACTAAGTACTTTGGATCTTCCATGATTAGTACTTTGGATCATGTACATTTTGATCAAAAGTTTTGGCATTGCCCCTTTATATGTGTTTGGGAATGAATTTAGCATCCATGATGATGATTTTTTGGTGTTGCTTGAACTTAGAATATGTCTTGTGTTAAAATCCATCTATTTTTATCTGCAGCATGTAGCCCCTTTAGTTTTTGAATCAAATGGTTGGTAAGTGCTATGTAAATTCATGCTACCTGCCACTCCCATACCTCTTGGAAGGTTTGTCATGCAACTAAATGTTTATAGGTAAACATGTAGCCCAATGATCATCCCTTGTAACACTTCACAATGAAGAAGAATGGCCTACTTTTCCTTGTACTAATTCATTCATTTCATAGTAATGGGGGTGTGAAGTGTTGTAGTTACCATGCTCGCTCTATTAAATGTTGTGGTCACCATACACTAATCTATTATACATTATAAAAATCATTCATTCTTGCTAACTTGCATAATTGATGTCTTTATCGTTGTATAGATATTTCAGATGCTTTGATATTGACTTCATATCTTGTCTGGAGGATTTTTGAATTATGCTATGCTATAAAGGGTTGTTGCCAAAATGTAACCGCAAATGTGTCCATTGAGATAATTATGACTGTCCATTGAGATACTTCCATAGTGCTTCATTATTTCCTTTTAGGAATATTCATTTATGATTAATCTGTAAAGTCCTTCATGTTTTCTAACTTAAGTACCTGTCTATCTCAAGACAACTCTATTTTGAAGGAATCTGAACTCAAGTCATATTGTCTTATAATCACTTCCTAAAATTGAAAGAAGTATGACAGACTTGTACTTTATGTGTGGTCTTTGTTTCTTTTCTTTCATAAGATGAATTTTGGAAATTAATAATATCTTAGTACACATAGCTAGAGCTTAAGTTATGGATTTGTTAATCTTTTGAGATAAGATGACTTTACATCAAAGTTAGCTTTAACTAGTGCAAAATCTAATACACATGTTAAATTTAATTGAAAGTTTAAAACTCATACCTTGATTCTTTTTCTTTCCTCTATTTTTGTGAATAATCTTCTACCATTATAACAAGTTTCTAATAATCATATGATTTTTCCTATTTTGAAGATGGCATCTGGAGATGAACTTGAACTACCTCCAGCCTCTTCTCCTCAACAAGAGGGGTGACTGCTCAACAAGATGTGGATGCCACTTCTCAGGAGCAAACAAAAGAAACTCAAGCGCAGAAGCGAAAGTGAGGTGGCCAAGGCAAAAACCAAATGCCCACAGGTCACTACACCATAACTCACGTCAATGAGGCAAGCGTGCCAACATAGCCTCAACAAGCTCAGGAGGCACTCCATAGAGCATGCGCCTCACTTGGCAGGACAAGGGTCAGGATAACCTACCTAAACTGGAAGGCCATGCCACAGAGCGACAAAAAACTTCTGGGGGAAACAATTGAAGCCTAATTTGACTTCCCTGAAGGATGCTCCTTAGAGGACGTGGAAAGACAGGTAATAGCCAAGATGGGCAATGTGTGGAAGACCTTCAAGAGCGAGCTGTATAATACATATGTGAATCAGGATCTTATCTCCAATAATATTGCTTATGGGTACTTGGCGAATCAATGGGCAGAGTTTGTAGAGATGTGCTAATCTGAGTAATTCCAGCAGCAGAGTCAAGCTAATAAGGCGCGCTAGTCACACAACATGCACCCTGACAGGCTCGGCACCGGTGGGTATACGCGCAAGGAGTTGGATTGGGACAAGGAGGATGAGCATGCAGCTTGAGAGAACCGCTCCACACTATTTTTACAGATCCCAAAAAGACGGGCCCGGAACTGGTTTCGAGGAAGGGTCGTACGCTCAGCTGATGGTTCCGTCACCTTCAGGAAGCCAGAAACTGAGTAAGTGGCTCAAATGATCCTGCAATTTTCAGAAGAATCCACTAAGGATCATTCTAGCCATCTCAGGAAAAAGATATATTAACCTCAACTCTAGGAAACAAAGAGCACCCAGATCGCACGTGTTACATAGGTGTTTCTGTTCCATAGAAGTTGGGATTCCTTGACGACCCTGATTCATATAGGAGCCGAAGGAGAAACAAAACTAGGCGTGAAGTAGCTGAACGTGAACGGATGAGAATGGAGATTGCCACTGAGTTCGAAGCAAGGATGAAAGAACTGATGGATATGCTTACAGAAAGGATGGAACAACAGGTCGAGGAGTAAATACGAGCAATGAGGCAGCATGATGCAACCACGACACTTGAATCTCCACCGGCTCGGCACCAGAGCAGCTGCGCATGTGCACCAGATAATGATCCAGATAACATGCTCGATCAACATGACTTCCCTATCTATGGATTTGAAGGTGACCCCCCCCCCCCCACCATCGATGACATTCCAAAAGAGGTCCTTAGCGAGAGATACCCCGTCGACGACATCGAGGTGGCCACCAAGTGCAAGCTCTTACTACCCACCACTGTTGGCTCTGATAACATCATTGAGGTTGGCACAGGTTTGGCGTTCCCATGTGGTGGGGAATAGATGATTCACGGAGTCGCTACAGCCTGGTTACGCTAGAGTGTCAGTGGACATGGTCTATAGGAATTACACGTCCCTAGCACTTCCTATTCCCCCAGAGGATAATGTCAGAACACTTGGGGAGGTTGTCCACTCCTTCATCCAATGGCCTAAGAAGTTCATAACATTGGTTACCCCTCCACCACCTCCGTGGCCTCTATCTCTTGTACGCGACGGTAGTGACTTTTCTTTTCATCGTGCTCCGCTGAAGGTCAAATCTCCTTCTGCACCACATGACCAACAACAATTTTTCAGCAAATCTGGCCAACAGTCCACAAAAAATAGCACCTCCTGGAAAGCGTAGAGCTAGCAAATAGAAGGGCAAGACCAAGGAGGTAGAAGAAGAACCTCTGTCAAACACCTATGTGGCAGACGAGTTGTTACTGAGCAAGAAAGCGTTAGAGCAATTGGGCTGGGCAAGTATGATTTTGCATGACATATACATGAAGAGGTTCCAAGAGGAGAAATATATTTCTCCTTGTTTTAGCGTTAAGTACCAGCAGCAATATTTCCTGAAACAAGGTGGAACCTTCCTTGTGACCTTTGAGGATTTATTCCTCCTCTACCATTGCGATTCGCTAGACGTCGGCCTAATGAGATGCTGGACATTGTAAGTGTTATTAATCGTGGTCTATGCTTAATGAACTGTCTAACTCATTGATACACTTATTCATCTACATTATTCTTATGTGTAGACATGATTCAATAAGGCATAAGAGAGAATCTAAGAATTGGATTCCTCAACTCACAGGTCGTATGTGGGTCAACAATCACTTGGTGAGGAAGATCGAGAAATACGTCGCGGAGGCCATGGTCGCTCTCTGTGGATCAAATGACCTTGTTCTTCTATAGTACAACTACCGAGACCATTGGATGCTAGTTTGTATCTATACGTACAAGCAACACTACATATACCTTGACTCGATGTACTATGACCCAGAGAGGTATTCAGATCTCATAGACTTGCTGGCAAGTATGTTTTGATGGGCAGACTTGTACAGAGAGATAAACCCTTAGCGACCCACCAACATAAGTTTCCGGTAATAATTCCTCCGTCGTAAATCAATTTACCATCATAATATGCATTCCATATAACTAAATTTACCATGCACAATTTTTGCAGTGTCACAAGCAGTCGCAAGGTACCAACCTCTATGGGTACTATGTTGCCCAGTATATAATGCAAATCATTGGCTCTAGTCCACTAGTATATCCACCGATTAGTGTAATTATAATATATTAAAATATATTTTTCATCGTTGTGCCTAACATTTTATTTTTTTCTATAGACATATAAATTTCCTACATATAGTCTCGAGAAGGTGGGTCTCATGTATATTCAAAAATGGCTCATCTATTTCATAAATGCGGAGATCTTAAAGGAGAGCGGTGAATTTCATGATGACGATAACTTTATGAACCAAGGTTTGTAATCTCAATAAAAGCTGACTAGTTCAATATATTGAAAATGCATGCATCTTGCAGTCCATTGATGTATTATAAGCTAAAATGAAACAAATGAACTCGTTACTTCCTTTTAATTCAATGTGCTAAAGCTAATTTGTTGGTTTATATATTGTCAGGCACAGGGTTGACTCAATAATAAAGAATGAAGAATGAAGAATGCTTTGCAAATGTTGTGAGGCTTTATAATATTGACATTTTACTTATGTTTATGTGTATAACTTTGTGACATGATATGTGTATGACTTTGTGACATGATATGTGTATGACTTTGTGACATTGAATGAATTTGTTTAATCCACTGTATGCATGGAGTTTGAATGTAAATGACCTTCTATGTGTATGATATTTTACTGTTGTGTGTATGATCTGTTGTTGATGTATCAGTTTACATTCAAAAATATATGAACTTAATATTGTATATATGATAGTACAGACGGTTCTAGGCTTATAACCGTCTGTACAAATCAAAACAGACGGCTCCTGTTTCTATATCACAGACGACTCAAAACTGGAGCCGTTTGTACTGTACTATAGTACATACAGCTCGTTATTGGAACCATCTGTACTATTGCAATATCACAGACGACTCAAAAATTCGAGCCGTATGTATTGTACCATAGTACAGATTGCTCGTTATTGGATCCGTCTGTACTATTATTATATCACAGATCGAAACTTCGACCATCTGTACAAATTTGTTCAAAACTCGTATGTATAAATCTGATTTGTACATACTTTTTTCATAGACGGTTAAAAAACGTTCCGCACATACTTTTTTCATAGACGGTTAAAAAATGTTCCGCACGGCGGTTCTGAACCATCTGTACAAATGTTTTCTATAGTAGTTGCTTAAATAAGGAAGACTTAATCAACCATAAGAGAAGGCAGAAGAGGTCCATCATATATTGAATGTGATGGTAGCGCTCCTGTGCCTCAATGAGAAGGGCCTCTTAACAAACAACAGTGTAGTTAGGTAATAATGCTTCCCGTGTAACCATATTTGTATGCTCTCTTACTTTTCCCCCAATTTATGATATGCCCTGAGGCGCAGTAGAACTGGAGTCTTGAGGAAAAAAATAAATCTTCTGTTAAAAAAATAAATCAGAAAATGCTTGCTTAAATAAAAAGAACTGAAAATACATTGTAATATTATGGAAGGCCACAGACTCTTGTCATCGTGCCATTTGTAATCCTTTTTTGTCTCGCTGAACATCTTAACCTAATCATCAGTCATCACAGTGACGCATGCATCTCTTGGACCTCATGAACTGCAAGAGAATTGCTAGCTACAACCATACACATTCTAGGACAGCTATTATACTGAATGGTAGTTGAAATCATAAGAAGATTAGGCTGGACTTCTTCACTCTAGTCATGTTCCTTGGAGCAGGAAGATTGCTCGGTTTTATCTACCTTGTTTCAGTCAAGGTCTCTCTGTGTGCATTGCAGTCTTCCTCACATCCCTGAAAAAACAAAATATGTACTTGATAATGAGAGGATATTGGATACCAAACTAATTAGGCGGTTTGTTTCTTCAAACCTATGTACATCTTACGTAATAAATTTCTAGAAGGTTGATTCTTCTTTTTGGCAGGTGACAAGCTAAAATTAGGGAAGAAACAGTTTCATTAAAACTACTGAATTTCTTCTTCGTGATGCCTCGTATCCTCCAGCACATAAAAATTGAGAAAATATAAATGGAAAGTTGGCAAACTTTCTTGTCGCAAAATGGCAGGAAACAGTCTTCATCATGCTGAACATACGCTTCAATCTTGTATCTTAGATCTCTGGAACCTTGATTGGATGAGTAATCCAGGTTGCGAATGTGATTTAAGCATCAGATACAAGTAAACTTGTTTGGTCTTCATTCCTTCGATGTTTTGTCATACATCCCTGAGAAAGGTAACTTTCTTTAAGAATATTTCCTCACCTAAGGAAGGCTGGCATGCTAATTTTCCGAAAAGTCCCAAACCAGCTAGGGTAGGCTGGCATGTTAAATTTCTCGAACAAAGAAAAAAGACTATACAAGTGATTTCGGCTTCGTATTGTTCCAGTCTCCCTGAATTTCTTTCTCCTGACACCTCTCACACTCATGGGACAACAAAGATTTGTAAGCGAAACAAAGAGAGACGATGAGCACTCTGATACTTGCAGTCTACGCATGGATTTCCCGAAAACAGAAATACTCCATCGATTTACCCATCCTAGCATCTTGTTCTCTGTTCTTTTGTTTCACATTTTGAAGTTAATATAAAGAAGTCGGAAAGTGGAAAGAGGGAGTAGAGGTAGGTGTTGTATTTGAAGGTGCTGTAACATTGCACACTGATAACAGTCACTTAAGATGTCAGTACAGGAAGGTTGGTGATTTTCAAAAAACTTGTACGACTTCAACTTAAAAATTTGTTTATGATTTTCATGGTTTCATGTCTGCACACTGTACGACTTCAACTTGAGTCTTGAAGGTTGGTGAGTTAATCATGTCATGAAAAACCTGGAAATGTATGCAAAAAGGAATCTCAAAATGTGGATACTAGCACAGATTCCACTGGAAAAAAACTAAACATTTATGTATCATCATTGTTCGATAAGCATTTCATTGCCATTGTATACTGTCTAGCTACTCTCCATTTTTTGCTACTAGTCTACTACTGTGAAGTGTGAAGCGAATCCTGCTCGTTTATTGTAGTTTTCTTTTTGACTAGGTGAACTAAGGTCTTTATCTGTAAACAGATATTTGGTATAGAGGGATAAAATCCAAAGATAGCTTATTAAAGGTGCATGCACAAATGTGATGTAATAATATTTAGGAAGAGCGTCTTTTCTTTTGAGGAAAGCATTGTAAAGACCGTCAGTTTGTAAAAATTACCTACAAGGAAATGTCAATGATGACCACTGTGAAAATAATCTTTCTCAAAAAAATTGGACAAGTCACTACGTGAAAAGCGGACAAAGGAGACATACATAAGTGACGAGTCATTACACGACCCGTCACTTATATCGTCTTAGATCGGGACCGGGTATTTACCTATCACAGATAACAGTTAATAGGTGATGGGTCCTAATGTTATTCTGCACCTATAACATTAGTGACGGGTAATGATTAAACCTGTCACTTATGATTTAGTCATAAGTAACGAGTCTTCCTGCATCAGTCATAAGTGACGGATCATGTTACGATCCGTCACTTATGACTTGGCAAAGGTGACGGATCTTCCTGGGCCAGTCATAAGTGACAGGTCATAATATGAGCTGATCAGAACTTTGTAATATTTGTGATTCTGTAATAAATTGATTGGAACTTTATAACATTTGCGATTCTGTGATCAATACTATTAGAGCTAGTATTTGTCGATATGGATTTGGATGCGTTGATGTTGATTGCAGGGAGAAGACAGCTGTCAAATTCTGGTTACGCTCCATGATACAATCAGGAAACCGATCAATTCAGCACAATAACCTACACATAAGTGACGAGTAATTAGGTTATCAATCACTTATATATTTCTCCCTAATATATAGGTAACAGACATAAGTGATAGGTGAAGAGGTTACCCGTCACTTATATCTTTCACCGTAATATATGAGAGACGTTTATCGGTGACAGGTCACGATTATGATCTGTCACCAATAATATCATTAGTGACGGATTCTTATCCGTCACTAATGACTAGTCATTAGAGTGACGTTTGGGGTGACAGGTGTGAGACCCATCACTCATGTCTATTATGATCGGTTATTTTTGATGTTTTTTCACGTAGTGAATTGATATGATGTGTCTAGTAATATTAAGACCCTGTGCTTTGAAAGTGTAGTTCTGGAGTTCGACAGAACGTTTTGGAGCCCGGAGTCCAGCTCACCACCTATTCACATCACATAGCGCGCGTCCTGATGCTCCTAGTGCAAGGAGTTGTTCCTGCACTTCCAGGTACAAGTTCGTTCGTTCCTTCTAGACCTCCATACCCGCGCCATTGAGGATGATTGAGTCCCCACTATTGGTTTAGGCTGTATATTTTACAAATAAATTGACATACATGGTCTTTTAGGCTTACGGTACCAACACATAAATTGAAGAAATAAAGAAGATAACTTATAGTGATAGAGTATCTTCTTTTGTAGTATAATTTTTAACCCAGTTCTTAGTAGGTTCCCAACATACAGAATGTCTTCTTTTCTAATTCCACGTACGGTACTTAAAAGATTAGATTACTTTCATTCTAGATTTTACTGGCAAAGTAACAATAAAAAAAGGTATTGACCGGCAAAATGAAGTGTCATGTACCACCAAAAAAATAGGGGTTTAGGGATACAAGATTTTGATGTTCAAAATAATTCACTTCTATGCAAATGGCTATATAAATGATTGACCGAAGAGAGGATATGGCAAACCCTAATACGAAACAAATATTTGGGATCAAAATCACTATCACAAGTAAGCGGGAAATCAGGAGATTCTCATTTTTTGACAGGATTGATAAAGGTGAAGCAATATTTTCTTCGCTTTGGTACTTTTAATATCAAAGATGGCTCATAAATCAGATTATGGGAAGATGTATTGATGGGAAATTCACCTTTGAGCGAACAATATCCTAGCTTATTTAAAATAGTACGAAATAAAACAAGATGTTTACAATCTTTACCCCCCCCCCCCCCATATCTCTTTCCGAAGGATTCTAAGTGGACCAAATTGATAGCTTGGAATGAGTTGTTACCTCGCCTTATCAACATTAATTTAACACAAGACCCTAACAAATTCCGTTGGAATTTGACCAAAATTGGAAAATTCACAGTTAATTCAATATATCGAGCGCTCATATATAGTGATGTACCAAGAATAAACAAACAACTATGGAAATTAAAGGCACCTTTAAAAATAAAAGTATTTTTGTGATACCTCCGCAAAGGTGTACCGCTAACAAAGGATAATCTCACCAAAAAACATAGCTAGGTAGTCAGAAGTGTTGCTTTTATCACAAAAATAAGACAAATAAGCATATCTTTTTTATTATGGATTTGCGAGGTCTACATGATTAATCATTCAAGTGGCTTTAAACCTTTACCCACCACGCAATATTCTAAATATATTTGGTAATTGGCTTTATGGTCTTAGTAAACAATTGAAACCTAAAGTAATGGTAACAGCGCCAGCTTTTTATTTGTCTCTATGGCTATACAGAAATGACATTATTTTTAACAAGAGAAAAATTAATTCTCCTTTACATAATATATTTACATATACGCAATGGATCCGTACATGGGTTGTGTTGTAGTGGTAGGAGGATCAGGCGGTCAGGGTCATCTTCACTCGGTTTGAATGGCAGTCTAAACTCCTAATTGAGGCATCATCATAGATGGCGGGATGGATCAGTTGCTTTACCCTATTCTTGCTCTTTTGCCGTTTGTTTTGACTGGTTTTTCTCTTCCTTTAGAGCCGAGTGCATTTGAGATATGCAGAAGTCAGGAGTGAACTCTTATATATCTGTATCATTTTAATATAACAATAAGAATCAATAAAACTTACTTTATCGAAAAAATATGTTTCCAGACACTTTGCTTGGCGTTAGGTGGCTTTCTTGGATTTCCTCCGTGCAAAATCAAAGACTATGTATGTTCTAGTCCATTTCACATCCCTGACGGAGTAAACATAGTTCTCCGGGTATTGCTTTAGCCTGCATATGTTCGATTCGGATACAGTTATTTCCATTGAGTAAAGGAAATAACAGAAGAAGTTTACATGATTGAAACAGAACGATGCCCTCCGGAACTTCAGATCCGATAGACCTACCCTGGCCTATTGTTGACCTCGAACAGCAGGGCCACACAAAAGATAGGATTTCTTGAAGACACAAAAAAAAAAAAAGGAATGCCCAGTCGAAGTAGAGGAGCAAGACTGACACTTAGAGGGGTCCTCCCATGTAGTCATTGTCCGAACCCCCACGTTCTGGAGTGGTTGATCCGTGCTAGAAGCAAGAGCATCACGCATTGCATCTTTTTTGCAACCCTGACAAAATCTGCTTGCGCGGCCTCGCCATATGATTTCACTAGGTACACAATAGAGCTTCAGTATATATAGATTGCTTGCGTGGCATATGTATCTCCCAGTACAGTCCCATCGTCATGCTAGTAGAAACAAAGAAAAGTGGAAATAGCAAGAAAAACTCTGCATTCCCGAAAAAAAAACAAATTTATATAGCTCTCCATACAAGTACCACATCCTCGTTCTCTTTTTATTTCACCTATTTTGCACTTGGATGTTTATAAGACACGACTTGACCAAATGAGATGCCAGTATGACGCTATGCCAAAGTAGGCGTTGTATAGATGGGTGACAGTAGGTGCTGGTGAGAAAGTAATTGTAGATAGGGACCCCTTTTAAAAATGCAAGGAAAATGGGGAAAGGAATGGAACTAACAAGAAAACTTTCTGAAAAAAATCACCTCGAATGGTACATTGTCAATAACCCACAGCCATTACTTCCAAGTTGTTTCTTTCATGTGACATATTATACCAAAACTGAATTTCCAGTAGAACCATATGCAAGCAAGACAATTTCTTAAGAATCACAATTTTATACATCACACAATAGCAGTCTTCTGGGAATACCAATGGTTCGTGATAATCTAGGCACAACAAATTACATGCATATCACCGGTACGGCATTAGGGACTCGGTGAGCACTTCAAGCAGCAGCAACCGCTGGAGGAGGCAACAGGGTTATCTCCACATTGTCATGAACACCCTGCAGAAGGAGCTCACCATCATAGGTCAAAATTTTCCTCTTCTTGGCGGCCCGCAAGGTGCCAACTAGCGCTTCAAAAAGGTTTGCACACCGGTCATCATTGAAGAGGACACCGAACTTGACCTGCAAACCACAATAGTTCAGTAATGCGGTTTTGATATCCTTAGTATACGTGCACAAGGTGTAGGACAGCTAAGATAAATTTTTTAACATGGATAATTTTCCATGATCTCTGTAACATCGTAAAGGTATCTTATGTATTATAAGGCTAACCATTAAGAATGTTGCTTATAGACTCTACAAAGAAACAGTGTTGCTAATAGGTACGTCATATGTGCTTATAAATAAAAAAAAGGCAAAACTCTTTCAGCGCAGCAAGATCTGCATTATGCAAGTCATAGCATCAATCACCTGCCTGTTGTAGTACTCTGCTTTATGAATATGTCATTTCATCCAAAGCATAAAATGTGAACATCTACAAAAGCTCACGGTACTGGGATGGTGCCATGGACTACAACGATGGAGTATATCATCGTATTTCTGTATCCATTTGTCCATTTTATTTTAAAATTCTGGTTACATTTAGGGAGCTAAAGATCATAAATCAAAATATGTTAAAGAGGATTGCCAGGGCAATGTGCTGCAGCCTAATCTTTAGTGGTAAAGGACGAAAGCATGCCATCACTAAAGAGTAAAAGGAAGGAGAAATCACGATGACAAGCCCTTCTAAGCCACCATATGCAGTTTAGAGCCTCATATATGATTAAGACACAACTCGGAAACGAAAGATTTGGAAAAAATAATATAAAAGATCATTAGAAGGTAACGCACATTTACACAAACTATTTTAATTTGATGTTAATATGAGCAAACCAAAACAGAAAATTAACCAAACTAACCAACATCTTGAATTTGTTGAATATCCTCGAATAAAGAGGCTGCACAATGGTCAACGAAACAGAGAGCTGGAATATGAAGAACTCTGTAAACAATAGACATGACTATGGTTCTTAATCCCTTACACTCTTCTTTGCACAATCACAGTGGACATCTTCATTGATAATATGACATATACCCCAACATACAACTACGGCAAGGGCAAGTACAACACTTTAAACAGCGGTTCCATTTGTGCAGGCTTTCTAACTTTTTTTCGCATTCAATCAGTGCAGTGGATAACATACGAAAATTCATTGAACTGAAGGCATGCTAATCTCAACAGAAAAAAAAATCGACATGAAACTGTACCCCCAATGCAAAAAGGACCGGAAATGTTGTGTTTCAGCTGTAGTATCATTGATTCGGTACCAATACTCGCAACAGGTTCCATTAGCTACCAGGTAGCTGTCACAGTTTTCGGGATCTGCACTGCACACATCATTTCGAGCATCCACATATGAACGACACCTTGCTACATATACGCATCAGCAGCACCACAAGATCACCTCAAAATCCATCAAGTGGAGTAGTGGACAGCGGCCTCTCTAGGACTCACTCGCAGATAAAAAGAAAAAAATGGATCTTTCGCAACTTCACGTCAGATGACTGGACTGTGCGCATCGAACTGCATATTGTCGTAAGCATCGAGAAAAAGAAGAGGAATCCCTGCTCAGACTACGCGTGAGATGGCGAGATGGGAAATGAGGCGGTGCGGATGGCTCAGATCTGCGGCGGTTCCGGAGGGCAGAGAGAGGTACCTTGTAGGAGCCGTCGGGCTGCTGCTGGCCGAGCCTCTGGATCTCCTCCTTGAGCCTCCCCACCTCCTCCTCGACGTTCATGGCGCCTCGCTCTGCGGCCCTGTCCGTCCGCGCGTGCGCTTGCGCGTGCGAGTTCTTGGATCTTGTCGCGCCACAGGCAAGGATATTTCAGCGAGCCGCGAGGATGCGGAGTCCCTGTGGTGGTTCGTTGGAACTTGGCAGTGTCACCAACCGTCGCGTGTGAGCCGTTCGATCGGGAAACTGGAAGGGTGAGACGAGGGCAGACTAGTTTGTAGCCTCCGTTTTCAGCTGCTCGAGGATTAGCCGGTGAATTGTGATCAGCCGGTAATACATATGTGACCACAACACCGCATGGCTCAGATTACGTGCAGTCGCGTGATAATAATTCAACCGGGCACAACCAGGTTCGAAAATTCGTCGATAACTGACCAAAATGTGTGACAACCAGACATCTCGGTTCGGCTCGATTTCAAAAACCGAACGGTAACCGAATTTAAATTTAAAAAATTTGAAAAAATAAGAAAATTCTAAACAAATTCTAAAAAAAACTAGACACAATTCTAAAAACTTCTGTGAAAAAAATTTCAAACATAATGTCTTTTGCATCATATTCTACGGACAGGAAGTTTGAAAAAAATGAAAAAAGTTGAAACGTGCGGCTCAGTTATTAACTCATAGTAAGTTAAAGTTTAACATGAAAACACATTTTTTTTAGACGTATCTTAAAAGGATCTTAAAATTGATTTCACTTTATTTAGAGTTTTATTAATTTCTCCCTGATTTTTATAAAGTTCACAAGCATAAAGTGAATATGTTAAGAAACAGCACTGTAATTAACTTTTCATGTCTACTATGATTTTTTCTACATAAAACATAGTATAAATAAACTAATAAAAGTAGTTTCACTAATTTTAGAGGTGTGATGGGTCAGTTATGAATTAATCTAGTCGCAACACATTTACACAATCCTGCATGTTACAATAACTAATTCATGAGTTAATATATTTTTAAAAGATATAGGATCATGTAAGAAGACTAACAAAATTAGTTTCATGATTTTTGAATTAGCAAAGAGTAAACTATGCATTTAACTTGGTTTAGAAAATATATTTTCTCACAGAAAATTTTCAACTTTTTCATGAGTATAAATACTTTTATCATGTATACCATGTTACAAGAAAACCAACAAAATTTGTTTCATTTGATTTGAAGCTCAGATGAATTAGTTATTAATTTTACAAGATTGAGCCAATTTTTGGATTTTTTTTTTGTTGAACTTCCCTGAAAATCGAGAAAACCGCTCGATAAATCGAGAAAACTGAGCGGTTACCGACAAAACCGAGCGGTTACCGACAATGCAGAAAATTCGAGAAAACCGCTCGATAAATCGAGAAAATTGCACGGTATTCGACCGGTTACCGAGAGGCGATTCTGACAAATTTTTGACCAAATTTCAAAATTTAGTAAATGAATTTTATCCGAATTTCTAGCGGTTATTTCGATAATTATGAATGTTTGGTTACCGGACGGACTCGCTAACCGAACTCCGATCGGTAAGTGAAACCTTGAGCACAACTGCCTAACATGCAACTGTATTATGGGAGTAACATGTCATTGGATGGATACAAGATGCTTAAATTTGTGTCACAGTTCCAATCATCTTTTACTAACTAGGTTAAAGAAAAGAGCCCTCTTTTTAGGGGTGGACAAATAATCCGAAAAACGAACAATGAAACTAAACCGAAATAACTGATTTTTGTGTTTATTCGGTTTTTTTTCTGTTAAGTTTCTAAAATGATAATAATCATTTTTTCATTTTTTGGTTTGTAACTCAAATTAACTTCTAAAACCGAACTAACCTAATAAATTTGTCATATGTTTACACCATAAAAAATATTACTTCGTTTGAATCCCATAAGTCCAACGCAATAGCTATACCATAATTCCTCTTACTCCTTCCATTTTGCAGCCACCACAGCCCACAACACACTGCCACTCGCCCCTTCCTCTTGCCAGAGGGGGATTCATATGGGTTTCTAGGTTTGAAATTCATTTGTTTCAAAAACTAGGATCCTAATTTCAAAGCCATTTAAACCCTAACAAGTGCAATTTCCTTTTTTCTTTTTTTCTTCATTTCTTTTGTCGAGGGAGCTTGCGTGTTTGCCTTTTTTTTTTCTTCTACCTTTTTCTTCCCTTCAATTTTTTTTCTTCTTCTTTCGACACATAAAAATGGAAAGTACAATTTCTTATTTTTTGTGGTTTTCTTTTGACACATGGTTTTCTTTTGACACATGAGCAATGCTGGTTGGATTAAATATTTCTTTATAAAGTTGAGTCAAGAACTGTTTTTATAAAAGTTAAGTCAACATTTTTTACCTCAGTATTTTTCACAATTGTTCGTGCAATATTTATTTTGTTGATTCAATAGTTTTGGTAGGTGTAGAATAAACAACATTACAAGACATGTTGCTTCAACATTTCTTTCAATGATCCATCATTATTTTCGTTAAGTATTGGCCCAATATTTTTTCTAAGATTTGACCATTCAATATTTTCATTTGTTGATTCAACATTTTTATTCTGAGACATCCTGACCCAACATTTTTTTAGTTGATTCAACATTTTTTGAGATATATTGATTGGATATTTATGTTGTTGATTTAACATTTTTCTCAGACAAGTTGAATAAATATTTATTTTCTTGATTCGACATTTTAGGAATTGCTTGAAACCTATTTGTGATTTTTTGTTATTAAATTTTGTATTTCATGTCTCTGAAAAAATTCTTTAAATTTATGTGACGATGAGTAGTATAGGACTACCATATTCGGAGACCTTAGAGTTTTCTGTTATTCTTGAGGCATATCTCTATCTCCGGGAAGGAAATCCCTAGATGTATAGAAACTGCTCGCAAGTACCTACAATATCTCGTAAATAGAGAAGTTTATCTTCAAGACTAAAAAGGAAGGTCTTCAAAGGTCGCACAATGACCCCTATATAAATGGAGCAAGGGGACCTTGTGGAGAAACGAGCCATAGAAGCCAAGCAAAGTCATTCAAGCCATCAAAAGTTCTATATCTCTGAGCCTTCATGGTTTAGATCTGTATCAGCAACTCGCCCTGACTACATTCAAGGGAGCCCCTCGACCAGGTTTACATCTATCTAGGCTAGCCAAGTATCCCCTTGTAACAGTCATAAAGATCAATACAAGATAAACATGATATAAGACTATTATCCTAAGGGAGGCATGAACCTGTATAAAAAAACCCTATGTGTACTTTGTGATTCATCTACTCGAAGTATCCCCCTATCTGTTCTACAAATTCGTAAGATCGGCGGTTTACCAATCGTTGATAGCTGGTGTTGTTCGTGGGGATCATGACAATAAGCATTGAAACATCTACACAAGACATGACATCGACTTCGCCCAAGCGTGCACCAAGAACTGGCTTTATGGATGAGGGGTTCTACGACAACTTTACCCCTTTAACCAACGAGACAACGATTGATCGGATGGACCTCGACGAAGAACTATCCGACGATGATTTCAGCAATGAGGTAAATTATTTCATGGATCAATGCGCTAAGGAATACAACATCAAGTTTGAACCACTGAGCTACCAAGACAACCGCGCAAGCGATGTTCACCACAAGTCAGGATCCTCCCCTGTAGCTTCCAGCAACATGGATTGTCGAGATACTTACCCAGAGTAATCCGATAACAAATCCATGATGAATCTCGACTCCTTCTCTAGCGGAGGTTACTCCCTATAAGTTTTTGCCATAGGAAATGGGGGCAATGGTCTAGATAATCATGATAACGATCTCACAAATACTAAGATCTCTCATGCTCCGGTTACGGGTGACAGTCAGCTTGACAAAGGAGGCCCTTGTTCAGGCTGAGAACTGTCATCTAGCCATCATCGATAATAGTTCTAATCGGGGGAAGTCTTGCACCGTCCTATCTCGTAATGGATTTGATTTTGAGAGACGCAATCCCTAGAACAAAATGACCTGGGAAGACAACCGAGCGTGTAATCACTGAAGGACCTCATCGGTCAAAGATTATTCGATCAACAATCTACACGATCTCATCAACCAACAGAGACGCTCAAAGACCACTGAGAACACATCAACTGCACCTCGACGGTCCAACTGAGAGACGTCCTAATACCACTTAAGCAGGGGCCGATCTTCGACCCCCCGTGGGTAGAATTCTTGGGGCCACTCGGACCAAGAAAGGTGTCATCAACGGGTGTCAGGCATTCTCTCCAAACATACGGAATGTTAACTGGTCCACACAGTTCCGTCCTGGGTCGATCAAGAAGTACAACAGGAGCACAAAATCCCGCCGAGCTCATCCAGATCTATACACGACAATCCAAGCGGCCGGTGGGGATGATAAGGTAATAGCGAATTACCTCCTCATGACCCTTGAAGGGGCAGCCAAAATAGCCAGAACCTGACCAACTAACCTATCACTAGAAACAATCTTCACTACATTTTGTGAGCCAAGCCTCTAAATCCACATAGCCGCTTCTGGCTTCAAGTCTTCTTTGAAATCTGATGCGCGTTTTTCCGATCTTTCAAAGGTAATATGATAAATCGATTAGTGGAGTTTCAACGTTGATGATTCAAAGGCTCCAATCAGAATAGATCAAGAACCCTCACAACCACTACACCACTACTCCATGGTTATCAACCGTGCCAAGGCGCGGTTGACCTCGTCCAGAAGGCTTTTCCTGCAAGCGAATCGAGAACGCAATTAAGAACATGTAGATGCAATCTGAATAATGCTAATTACCAATGAAGCACTCGAGTTTGGGGTTCAACAAACCGATAAACGATGAAACTTTATTAAATAGAATAATCTAAGCTAAACCCAAGCCTAAACTACGACGGCTACTATGTATATATAAGGAGACGTGAGGAGGTTGACCTAGGGTTGTGCAACTGTGGAGAGAGACGTGCAAAACCTGGACTCCGACTCCGACACGATTACAAAACCCGGCAGGGTTCAAAACGGTGATGCAGCACCTTATTCCTTTGACTCTGACTAAACTATAAGGAATATTTGGTCAATCCCATATCCATTGGAAAGGGCTCGTCGTAAGATTTCCAGAATATCCAAGATTGCTTAAAACGGACTTCGTATGAGAGAGTTATGCCCGTTTTACTGACATGTTGTCCTGGAACTCGACTTCGACCACGACCATGACTTCGACCACGACCACGACCACGACTAGAGCTCAGCCTTGAGTCTGAGTAGACATGGCCTTCGAGGAGTGACGTTCGAGTAAGGTCGTGGTATGCAATAAAATATCACAAGAATTTAGTAGTAATCTATCCAAGGAAACATGAACAACAAGGAACGAGTTCATCTGGTGGTCTAATTGTCGTGCACGTGCTCTTGTAATTGGACCTTGTATGATTTGAGAATTATTTATGGTATTGATCGTATCCGAAGGAGCCATAGGCTCATCAGAACCCAAATCGATTGGGATCTCTTCATGTTGGTGATGACTTCCTTGGAGAAACCTTCTATGAATGACGGTAGTAACCCGCTAATCCAAGTAAACTTCGAATTTTGAAGAAATTCTGGGGAGACTTCCAATTCAAAACATCTTCCACCTTTCTTAGGTCAACTGCTATTATTCCTCCGGTAGAGATGATATGACCGATGAAAGAAACTTGATCTAGCTAAAACTCACATTTACTCAACTCATCATACCACTGATTGTTTCTAAGCTTCTGTAGAACCATTCTCAGATGTTCTGCATGTTCCCCTTCATCCTTGGAGAAAACTATGATGTCATCGATAAAAACTACTACAAACTTGTCCAAGTACTGTATAAATATCTTGTTCATCAAATACATGAAGTAGGCAGGGGCGTTGGTCAATCCGAAAGATATGACCGTATGCTCATATAGTACATAAATGGTGATGAAAGCTGTTTTAGGGATATCTGATGCTCGAATCTTCATCTGATGATATTCTGAGCGAAGATCGATCTTGGAGAACACACATGCACCCTTAAGTTGATCAAATAAGTCCTCGATCCTGGGAAGAGGGTACTTATTCTTGATAGTCACTTCTGGGATCAGAGTGTAGCTTCTGAGTACTGTCCTTTCTTTGGTACATCTTCTTACTCTATTACTCTTACTGACTAGCCTCATCCAAGAAAAACATCTGGATCTTTAGATTCTAGAACCAATATATAGGCTAGAAAGTCTACCTCCCTTAAAAGGAGCGGATTTCTTGGACATGCATTTTCAGTTCAGGAGAAGTAGACAGACTAGAAATAGAGTGGATAAACATTAACATTTCTCGGATAGAACGAGGGAAAATGAACTTCTATTCAAGTCTTAAACAGATTGTACTTAAGCCACATGGTTTGATGATATGAAGAGATAATATCGAATTCTCATTATTACAAGGTTGTACTTAATATGTGGTATATCACTCTCAACTTCTTGGTGCCTGCTGAGCTTCTTTGGGCTTGACAACATCCTGTTGAGCTTGAATGTCTTGACTTGCTTCTTGCACGTTGTGACGGCCTAAATGCTGAACTAGGATCTTTATCTGGGGCTGAGGGTTAATCCAGTTCCGAGCTGAAAGCTTCTTAGGGCATCTGTAGGTGTAATGTCCATCTCCTCCATAGTGGAAACACACTATTTTCTTATTGGCAGAGCACAATACCTCTTGGAGCACTCGTTGACGAAGTGTCCTTCATCCCCACAGTGTAAACACACTTTCTTAGCGTCAGGAACAAGAATCCTCAGGGGACATCGGCTGGCATAATGACCTTCTCCCCCATAACAAAAACACGCCTTCCTTGTTGGTGCATCCTGGGGTTTGTTTCCGTCTAGATTTGTAGAATGGGGAATCTAAATGTTGGGGCATGGGAGATGAGCTTTTTCTATCGTACCATCCATTTCTTGACTGACGGGACACTTGCCTTGTTACATTGATCCAACTTGATTTTTGCACTTCTTGAAACATTTGGTCTCATTCGGTTGAAATTCGCTGTAGGTGATCATCCAATTACTGATGTTGAGATCCTGAGGACCGCTTTGCGTCCTGGTGTTTTGCTGACTATGTTCGTCTTCTGCACCCAGAGCTTTAGTGATCTATAGCAATCTTTCCATATTCTGAGCCATGCTTTGGAGGATCTGAATCTGTGTTGCTAAAAGTTGCTTTTTGTTGAACTGTTGCGGCGTATGCTGGTTGCTGCCGTTGTTGTTGGGGTTGGTGTTGTCACCATACTTGTCTTTCTTTGGGTTTACCATCTGGTCAGAAGAAATGTTTAGGCAAGAAGAGAAAGGACTAGAAGGAGAAACCTATATATACTATTAACTATAGAGATATATAAGGAATGTCGCTGTTACCAGATGCTAGAGCATCTCACAACGCATTCTAGCACTCAAACAAAAAATCCAAATCACTCAAGGCACACCACACAAAAGCACACTACTAACATCATTCTAATGTTTCCGAAGAATTGGGAAAAGTCCTGCTATGACTCAAAAAACTAAAACTGAGAGCGGCCCGGAGGTAGATCTTCATGTCTTCAGTATTGTGGTAGATGATTTTTCCTTATAGCAAAGGGTCTTCACTTCATCGTCTAAATCTTCATTCGAGATAGACACGTCGAGTAAGATCTTCATAAGCATCCTTCTCAATCAGAGTAATCGAGATTGATTCAACAACTAAAAGTTTTGAAAGGAGAAGTGTTGGAAATTTATTTTACTCAATAGTTTGAAGTAGGTAAATAGAGAAGAGAGACTAGAAAAGCATGGAGATAACTTTTCAAAATAGGTTTTTTAAAAATATTTCTTTATATCATGATCATTCTATATATGCTTGCGTCCTACGGTCGACTCAGCTCCGATACCACCTCTGTCACACCCGATTTTATAAAGGGACAAAACCAGATGTAAACCACATGTATGCTAGGATCAAGTTTCATACATGCAGCGACTTCATCAGTGTATCACACACTGTGCTATTATTACAACGTTTAACTTAAACAAAATAGATAGACTCCGAAGTCTTTAACTAAGCACACAAACTAAACACAACGAAGCTCACATCTTCCACAGGCAATTGACTGAGGGTCCACCAGCTTAGCAATCTTCATCTTCATCGACGTAGTAGTCTGGTTCTCCTTCATTGTCTGAGCAACGTTTGATGTACATTTGAATGGAAATAGTGAGTGTGAGTACGTGTCGTACTCCACAAGTGTGGAAAATAAATGACATGCAAGCTTAAATAAAGGAACATGCTATAACAGGTTAAATTTACATAAATACCAACTATGCTATCGTAGAGTTATAAAAGCATCCAATTTAACTATGTGATTTATCACTACACTTCTAGCTCCTAGAAATATCTTCATATGCTTCTCAACTCCCTGAAAACCACTTTAGATTCCCAAACCACCCGACTTGATACCGATCATAGGTAACCAAGAACCATTCAACAAACCAACTAATCATGTGAGGATCCAAGTCTCTCATGACCGTAAGCACGGTTGATATATCAGATTTTACACTCTACAGAGGTTGTCCAACTTTCCCCACGAGTCATGAATTCCTTGTTGCTGTGTTCGTGAAACACTTAACACACGCCCATGGTGTGTCGTCCGGAATATCACTGCAAGGCCGTTACATAGTTTCATCCAGTATGTGCACGCCCGCTAGGTTTCACCGCCGTCAAAGTGGTTTTCACGCCACCCAGAAGCCCCCTTTTGCGCCTTGTAGTTTTCAGCAAGTTTTCACCCTTCCCTTCCACTACACATCTCATACCACTAACCAAATGGTTTTGGTCTTAGCCGTCCCCACACATCCACTCTTCCGTTTGGCACGTACAAAAACTGGAATCCAATAATTAATAGGCCAGACCTGTCCCATACCAGGTCTCGTGGTTGGTACGATATTTCTTATGTTGTCATTCCACGAACCGATCCTTACTTAGATCACTTGAGCAAACACTAAACCAACTACATAACTATCATCATCAACAATACTACTTTGCTCAAGACCTAAAGTTCCATGTTGCTATACCGTTACCAGGATTCCCAACTCATAGTTGCATAGTTTATTAGTCATGTTTAACCATCAACCCATCCATACCTTTGTGCGAAGCTAAGCATAAGCTACCCCACATAACCACTACTAACAACTAGGTGACAAGGAATATATGGAGCAGGGTACTACAAGTAAATAGGATTCAGTATTAACAGCATGCATGCTTGAAATAAAGAACGTATTTGAAAAACTAGGATCAAAATGTTCAAGGGCACTTGCCTCTTCCAACTTGCTGCTAAGACTCTTCAAACACTTGGTCCTGGGCATTCTCGAACTGCTCCTCATTTGCTCTCGAAACACACTGGAAAAGCACACAATAAAACTATCTAAGAGGAGTATACCAAACAATAACTAACATCTATGAAAAATGTACTAAAAAATAGTACACGTTGCTACGAACACGAGAGCGTGAAAATTATCTAAATCGGAGCTAGGATGAGAAAGTTACACTAAAAACAAGTTTAAGGTTAAATCTGAAAAAGAAAAGGACTTGTTTTGAATAAAACGGAAAGGTCAAGGGCCTTTTTTAAAAACAAAGGGACCTATATGCAAATATTGGAAAGTTTAGGGACTATACTGTAAAAAGACATGGGCTTTTAGGGAAAAACAGAGAAGTTCAGGGGCTAAAGTGCAAAACTACCATTTTTTCCGAATTAAAAACAATTCGGCTAACTGGGTAAAGGCTTTGATGACGTGGCATGACACATAGGTAGGTTTTGCTGATGTGGCTGCTGATCGGGCGTGACACGTCGACTCAATAGCTGATGTGGCCGATGAGGTGGCACGGTGAGGTGGCGCTGACTGGGTTATGAAGGTGACATGTGGCATCACGTGATTGGATCGGCGAAGGGGTATAACAGATCTAATCTGGACCGGACGTTTTAGATCCAACAAACAGGGAAGAAAAGGGCGGCTAGGGAGGGGCAACTAGCGGCAGGGAGACTCGATCACGGCGGCGGAATGGGATCAGTGGCGGTAGACTCGCCGGAGAGAGGTGAAAACCTCGTCACCGTGCACGGATAACGACGGCGAGCGGTGCAAAAGACTCGGGAGAGTGAGAGGTTCCCATCTGGTAGCTTACCTCGGGCGGCGCGGTCCAGGAAGGTAGTCGACGGCGAGAGGGACGCCGGCAACGCACGGTTCTCAACGAGGAAGATGCTCCGGTGGCCAAAACACGAAGACGAGCACACCAACACCCTCAGTGGATGTCGACAAAGCTCCCAGGTGGCTCGGGAGGGGCAAAGGGTGGCGGGAACGGCCGGCGGCGAGCTCGACCGAAGCAGCAATGGAGATGGGTGGTGGCTCGATTTGGGTGCGAAACAGATCGAAAAGAGGGGCACAGGCTTATATAGACAGGGGGACGGATAGACACGGAGAAGTAGCTTGGATTTGGCAGGTTCGTTGAGATTCAGGTGCGGAGGGCGGTGGCTGGGCGCTCTGACTTGGGCTCGGCGGAGGAGTCCAGCTCGAGGACAAATCCGACGAGCGGGTCCCATGAGTCAGCGGCACAGGTAGAGGGGGCGAGCGGGAGCGGCCGGCTGGGCCAGCTTCAGCTCACGTGGGCAGGGAGGCAGGTGGAAGCTAGCTCGGCTGGGCCGAAGGAGGAGAGAAAACAGCCTCAGCCCAAAGAGAGAAGAGGGAGGTGGGCCGCCAGGAAATGAAGAAAAGAAGAAAAGAAAATGGTAGGGGAAGAATTCGGCTCAGGGAGAAGAAAAGGTGATTTTCTTTTAAAAAACATTTTCAACTTTTTCAAAACTCAAACGACGGGCCTCGATGCTTTCAAAAATTCTTTTTCACACAATTAAATCCTAATGCTTCTATGTTAGCATGAACGCAACACAAAAATATATCCTAGGGCAAATTAAATTTATTTTAAAATATAGGTTTTAATCTATTCTATTTATTTTAAACCTAATTAAATTCTAGCAAATTTTAGGGGTTTTTTTTTAAAAAAAAACCAGGGTGTTACAGAAGACACTCATGAGATCCCCATATTTCCACTTGTATCCCGTTTCAACTCTAAAGCTATTAAAGTTCGATTCTATCTTCTCTTCTTTTTTCAGGAGAAAGCATACTCAGTGGATGGAAGAGGCGCAGATGCGTCAGCGGCATCCGAAAAGGCAAATGCTCTACAAGCTGCTTACTTCCTTTAGCTGATATGCTGTCGAATAGCCACCTTCTGGAAGGTTATGTATTTGTTGGTATAATAGTGTACCAACATAGGAATTTTACAGCCAGTATATTATACACAAGTCAGAGGTTCTGATTGATCATGTTCGATGTATCAGTATGTGCATAGCAGGAAATTTTGTGTTCCAATATAGTTGTGGACCAGGTTTCATATTTTCCTATGCAACTGTTACCAGTTCCAGAATGCAATTTCCTTTTTAAGGGCCGATGCTTTTATCCAAAAGGCCGGTCTGACAAAATATTCTGAATGGTTATCGTGGACTGAGGATGTATGATTGCCTTCTTAACTGTGACAAAGGTATGATCAATCGAGCACACTTGCAGAAAAGTTCAAATGGCATCATCACCCACAGATTCAGACAGATTGCATTTATCAGCTGATGAGAATCATAGAGCTCATCGTTCTTCTCATGACAGAAAGAAGAGGATTAAAACAAAAGCCCACAACGGGCTAGTGGAGAAAGCACCATAAATGGGCGAGGACACTACATACACAAGATACCTAACAAATCTAATGACATGAATAAAGAACATGTGTGGTAGAGTTATACTATTAACAGAGGACTTCATTTGTAGTCCCGTCTAACTCCAATGTTCATCACGGAAAGATGCTTTAGCTGGCGTCTATTGGCTTATCTTGCATCCATGAATATAGGGATGTTCATAATTGATGAACTTTGTCCAGTAAGGTCGGTACTTTGTCATTGCAATCTCTAGCCATGGCTTCATGTTCCCATTGTAGTGGATGACTGCGGCATTATCTATTTCTGAGCGCTCAATGGTTGGATTGTACCCTAAGCCAAGCACATGCCATGATTTGTCCAGAGGGTGTGTCAGCTTGTAGAAAGTTAGAAGTCCTGGCGGTAGTGTCCCCAATTTCCAGAGCAGCCTGTTTTCGTTCTGTAAGAAGAGAAGGGAAAACAGTGTGAAGTACAGTTATGGAATTCGGTGAACATGTGCTTTGATCTGTACATCTCAGGCAGTAAAATCATGTTTCCACTAGTTTAGAAACTAAGAGGATAAGTTAACTGTTAGTACAGATCCCACATCTGTTTATGAACTAATTAAGAGAGATGTAGCGACAACTGAAAATTGATATTACGAAAATTAATTACAAGTTCCAATGCAAACATACTCTTAAGTAAATATTTAGCATGTTGGTTCATGTATCCGATTAAATTATATATGCATGACAATGGAAAACGTTACTTGGTGGAAATCTGAAATACCAGACTCCATATAGGCAAGCTGGTTCTGTAAGAGCACAAGATGCAATATTCTAAAGAAAAGTGGGCATGAAAGTAATGTAAGCCTTATTTCCAACTCACCATATTTTGCCATTTGTGGTAAATCCCAGTAATGTCTTTCTCCTTCCATTCTTCCAGATCAAACATGTTCATTCCATAAGCCCAACCACATGCATTGGGATCAAAATTCTGAGCGATATTTGGGTTTGAAAAATTGAGGTACTTGTCAAACCGGTGAAAACTCTCTCCACATGTTTCCACAGCTCCATTTACATTTCCATTAAGATCAACCTCCCAGAGTCCAGTCAAGTCCCTCTGGACAACTATGTCATCATCCAGGAAAAGGATTTTATTCAACTTGGGATAGACTTGAGGGAGGTAAAATCTTAGATGGTTGAGCATGGACAAATATTTTGGATTTCGATACTTCAGATTAGAGGAACCAGCAGAGAGTGTTTTTGGACGATCAGCCTTGAAATAGTACTCTTTCATGGCCGCAGACTCAAGCTGCTTCAGAACAGGGCAGTAAGAGGAGTTTAACCATTTGAAGTCATCGACGTTTTCAACATGGATTGTTGCATCCCCAGGTGGATTCAGCAAAAACCACATGTTCATAGCCCCGAAGTTCAGTTTGTCAGTAACAAGATGAAACACATGTTTTTCAGGCTCCTACAGATTTATAGCAAGAAAATCATGAGTGCTGTATAATTGGGTCATTCGATTATACACATAATGAAGAAATTACACTTCCAAATTGAAGATCAGGTTGGACTAACCTTTGCATTCATGATGGTTGAGTTGACCACAACTGATGCTGCCAAAACATTGTCCGAGAAAAGAGCATAGTGATAAAGGTTAGGATTTTCCAAGTTCTCGCTATTGGGGAACTTTCTTTTCTCTGGAGACAGAAGGTAATAGTCTATCGTTAAGCGCATGGATAGACAATGGATGCCATTTGGGATTGTCTTTGCCGCCAGCTGGCTAAGGAAGGTGCTCTGCTTCTTTAAGCTCCGGACCTGCTCATCAGCTGACAGAAGCATTGCTCTTAAACGCTGGGTAATAGCCTTGCAATCGTACAGTAGATCCCTTGCTTTTGACAAAACTTGACCCATTGCTTTGATTCTATCTGAAGCACTACAAATTAGAGAAGAGAGAAATCAGTAGAGCAGAAAATTACGGCCAAAAGAACAGTTCGAGCAGGCACCACCTCTTAGGAAGTTCAGAATCAGCAGTAGCTTCCCCAAGGGAGCGCTGGCTTTCCTTGAGCCTTGCGAGCAGCTCCTGATAAAGATCAAGCTTGTCTCTGGACTTGGCAAGCACAGAATATATTCTGGCCATGATCATTTGATCTCGCATCAGACGAACCCTTGAATCTGCCTTCTCATTTTCATTTTCGCGTCTCCATATGCTATATTTTCCCAGCACAGCAGAATCAACAGCTTTTGAACGTTCGATACCTGCATTCTCAAGTTTAACCAGGGCTTCATCATCCTGCTGCACTAATTCCATTTTCTTCCTTACTCCAGTTCTCTCCCTTAATTTCTATAATAAGGAAATATCAAAATGGTCAAATATAAACAGAGACAAGATTTCATTTCAGAATAAGCTGTAATCCATGAAAGAAGTGACATGAGAAGGACGGTTAACCACTGCTGGAAATGATGAAATAAGCACAACTAAAACCATCTCTACTTATACTGCAATTTACGAGAATAAGTACGGAAGGAAAAAATGATACCCTGCGTGTTGCTTCTTCTGGCCTGCTCAGGAGATGAAGGCCATCTACATTAAAAAGTATAGCATCCATATTAAAATGAGCTGCTCTTAGTAGACGCACTCACGTACAACAAACACATAGTATTAATACTCAGTTACCCACCCTTCTGACTCGAGGATAAATTCTGCAGTTCAAAGTTGGGTTGCCTACTCCAGTCCGGTACCTGACATGAAGTCTGCAATATAAGCACATATATTTTGACACAAAGAAAGTAATAAGGAATGATATTGTTTTACTGACCTGTTTGCCAAAATAAAGTTGATCCACTTGAGCTGCACAAAGTAGAAACAATTGCATTAGCATGACTCGAGGAAACAGATTCTATAATCATGACAAATATCTATAAGAAATCCAGACCATAGTTCGCATGGATTTAGTGTAAATATTTCAATGAGCAATTATTTCACATGTTGTTGCTTTTTAATTGTGTGAGGAAGAAAAAATAACAGCCAAAGACTTTCAAGGGCCTCCTGAGAAGTTAATGGTTCCTACCAAGCTAAAATGGGTAACAGCGAACTGTAGCACAAAGCCTATAAGAGAACAGGATGGCAATGTTTGTAAAGAGTAAATGCTGCTTATCTATTGCTGCCAATTCAAAAGAGGGCCAAACTTTAGATAGAGAATTGAGCAGGTTAGTGAAGGTACACTATCTTCTAAACAGATAAAGATAACATTCCAATATGAAATACAATTGGCAGTTTCCAAACAAAATGCTAAATGTGACATATATAGTAATGCCCTTCATGATTTTTACATGCTTAAGTAAACTGATGGGTAAAGAGTTTACTTGTTCGCCATACACAAGTCAAACAAGCAACTGAAAACTATGAACTTTGTCAGCATCTGTCATTGATATGCAACATCATAACTTGAAACTGTGCAGAAATAAAAACAGACACTTCTTGACTAGAAGAAAAGTATATGCCTGAAATGTTAGTAATGTGTTTCTATGCCGTTCAAATTCATCTGTAGTTTTTTCTTCTGTAAACTTCATGTGCTTTTCAGAATGTATAATATATGTAACAGATGGCCATCTAAGTTGATAGTAGCACCTTACTGATGCAAATGATGCAGGTGGCACCATCCTAAAAACAAGTTTACTAGGCTGTATACAAGACCACATAGAAGCATTTATTTGCCCTATTTCCTTGTGGAATACACCAACATTTGCTTTTGAGCAGTTAATCAGGTAACCAGGTTAGAACTGTAGGCATGGTGTATGGTGTACCTGTGTCGATCAGTTCACAATTCAGACGCTTGACACTTTGTTCTCAAAAAATACAAGCAATAGAATGAGACTTGAGAGTATCATGAAATTTATGTGGGTTAGAACCATTAACTATAGCTGCTTGCCAACACGCAAAATAGGGATCGCCACATACAGTGTCACATAGGGGAAAACACTTAGCATTTATATGCAATGCTAGTTTTAAGGAATTCCTTAGATACACGTGAGTATGCTCCGAAAACGCAAAAGGCCCATGTGGCTACCTACATTGTATCACAGCGATGATAGCAACATTAGGACATGTAATAGGAGAAGGTATACTAACAAGAACAAAAAAACACCCAAAAACATTAGCAATGAAATCTACATTTTCTGATGGTATTTCAGCCGATCAATCAGTCATAAAGGCATTATTCCTAAATTCTGCCAGCTAAAAATGACTGTGGAAAATATATTATACCAATATTCGAACACTAGCCGCAAATCATCATGAAACTCAGACCATTTCAGTAGCAACTAAGCACTCAGATGGATACACAGCCCCCTAACAAGCGGACCCAAATCGCATCAAATGCCCCACCTCCACATGAAATAATCCTACCAAAATCACCAAACCGCCAAAAAAAGCAGCCGCCGTTCTAACCCACCTAAACTCGCCCCGAAAATCACAATCCGCTCCGGTGCAGCCCCACAGCGCACGACCAGCGCCGTTTACGTGCCACGAACGGGAAAATCTCACAGATCTGGCGCCGCTCCGCCGTGGCATTCTCGAGGGCGCGCGGACCAACGGAATCCCCGCAAGGGGGAGAGAGAGAGAGAGCGGGGGCCAGAGAGGAGGGCAGATGGGGATTGGGTTGCGAGTGGCATTACCTTGGGAGCGGGGGGATGCGGAGAGGAGGAAGGGCAGGACGAGGAGGAGGAGGGCGGAGCGGCCAGCCCTAATCGCCATGGCCGGCTGGCTCGGTTCGGATCGGAACGGACTGAGGAGGAAGGGGAGGGCTCGCGCGGGCTTTCGAGGGGAGGGGGCGACCAGTACACTCTGTACTGGCACATCTGTTAGTGTCGGTGCCGTACGTGTGTGTTTGACAGATTCCCAACAATGATTTTTGAATTCAGTGAATTTTAAATTTACTTGCGAAGTTTTTTAATCAACGGTCGTGTTATAGACGTGTTTACACAAATTTAACCAGAAAAATAGATAAACAGAGAGAGAGAGTAGTCTCCACACACTTTTTGCTATAATTGCAATGTAGAGGTATGACCCTTTTTGGAAAAAGAAAAGAGAGGTGAGTCATTACACTTCTAGTAATTAATTATTTGGTGAGACAAGCCTCTTCTCAAACAGTATATCTCTTTAGCAAAGTGTCCATGTCCAAATGATTTACTTCATGAAAAGTTAGTTTTTTTTAGCTTGAGAATACACTTTGATTAAGAAAAAAAATCAAATCTAGAAAAATGGAATGAACTTCTAAGAACCAAGAAGAGTTTAGAGGATTCAAAATGACATTTTAAAATTTTCTCGGGTGGGGGGGGGGTCACACACACCAAAATTATATTTACAACCCTAAATAGTCTAGTAGCCCGTCTTCGTCTAGCTCAAAATATAAGTTTATTTGGACTTATATACAATAATTATTAGTTGATGAACTTACTTGTTAACCTCAAATATTACTATGCTTAATGGCTAAAAATAACTCATTTATTCATGGCATCAGGAATATGAGAAAGATGACTAAATTATTGATTAAACCGGCATATCAAAGAGATATGTAGAATGTTATACTGCATATAAGCAAGGAAACATGGAGAAGAGGATGGTATAACTGCTTATTATCTTGTTACAAATTTTGATTTCTATTTGAAAGCACGGCAATCAACTCATGCAAGCCTGTGTTGGAGAGCGAGGATTATTTTGGAACTTTCACTTTTAGGCCCATAAAATTGAATCCTACTGCCTCTCACCCAAACGTGCCGCTGTCATATCCTCGAACACGCCACGCGACGCTGTGAACAATTATTACTGTTCTAGGTTGGGCTTCAGAAAGGAAAAAAAATTATGTCATGGTGGGGATTCGCCCAAAATCGGTGAAATTTTATCCCCGTTCGCAGCTTAGCCCCTGACCCCTGTCCATGGCGAAGGCCGGAAGGAGGAGGAGGAGGCGGAGATGCTCCCCGGCAAGATCGCCCGGCTCAAGACAGCGGTGGGCGGTAGCGGGGGCCCTCACCGGCACCATGGCCGGCGCCGCGGCTCGGCTGCGGAGCGGCCCGTTGAGCCCGAAGACGCCATGTACGGAGCGGATGGCTTTCTTCGCCTCTGCAAGCCAAGAAGGTACTGCGCCACTGCCTGATGCTTCTAGTACTTTCTTTCCTCTAGAATCTATTTCTTGGCGCTGACGCTGCCGATGATTGTTAAACAAGATGATTTTTCAAGGGAAATTTATTTATTTGCCACCCAATCGAAAAGCCTTTCTCATATTGTCATTATTTTGATATACAATTATTTTCTTGCCACCGGTCCTGTGAATTGCTTATTTTTTACCACTATGGACAATTACCCTTTTCTTCTTCCTTGCCTCATCTTTCTCCTCCTGCTCCGGCCATTGCCGCCGCCGCCGTCGTGTCTGTCTCTGGCACTGCCACGGACTCCGCATGATTGATGTGGTCACCATGTAGGTCGCGGAGATGTGCTCATGGGCAAGGTCAATAAGCATCCCCTCTCCCTCGTCAGCTCACAAGAGCCACCGTCGTTGGCCCCTGTGGCAAGGACGCATGCCTCCTCACCAGCGGCCATGGCGACAACAAATAACGCGAACCCGGTCTAGAACCTCCCTTGGGCCAACGAGCTCCCTCTTCCTCCTCTCCACCACCTTGGACCGCGGCCTTGGGATGCCGCGGCAAGGCCGAGCTCCATGGCCGCCGCCGAGGACAAGGTCTAAGACCGCCACGGGCCGAGCTGCATGACTGCTGAGGGCGAAAGAGGGCGCAACGGCGAGTCTATAGCTGTGCTGGCCAACGACCTCAGCTCGGACAGGAGAGGGAGCAGCATAGGAAGGAGATGGAGGAAGAAGAAAGGTAGTGGCAAAAGGGTCCAAAGTGGTATACAACTAAGAATTCGCAGATTTGGTGGCATCACAAAAATTGCACACGAAAATAATGGCAGTTTGGATGAGTCACACCAATTGAGTGGCAAAAAACTAAATATCCCATTTTTGAAAAATGAATAAATAAACGAGATGTGCGCACATAATTTAGACTACAATGTCTGAAAACCTTTAATTTTAGACTACTTGTACAATCCGGGTTACTTGGCTACATGATAATAGTAATGCATGCTGCTGTAATAATATACCGAAAGCAAATGCACTTGCCCATTTTCTTCCATTGTCAATTAGTATACCCTACGTGATACAAGAAAGAAATGGTCAATTTAGCATCGTGTATATGTATGTCCGAACTTGGGATGCCTACTTTCTCCAAAAGTGGAGGTCGGGGAGTTACTTCGATTTCCATCATAAAAAAATAATAATATTTGTGTGTTTCGGCTTGAATTCGTTCCCACATGTTGCCGTCCGTTTGAGTTGTCATCTGCTGCATGTCTTTGTCTAACAACTCTTCACTGATACATTCTGCAGGTCTCTGTCCAACAACTCCACTGATTGGGGCACTCGGTCATCAAGGTCTATCTGTAGTAAAAAGGCACCAACCAGTAGTTACCTTTGGTCATCGCAGCCGGTTTTTACTTCACTAATGGAAGGAACCATGGATCATAAGTCGTCTGGAGTTAGCAGACCAGAAAAAAGGTACAACCACTTGCCAGGACCTGGGGATATACAGGCCAAAACATGTCTCTGTTGATGGTGATTACACTAAATTGGGCAGTACTTTCTTTACTATTCCTAGAGCTCCACTGTAAGAGCTTATGTTTTGGAATCTGCACCACTCAACAAAATTTGCAGGCTGTTCCTTAGTTCCTGAATTCAAGCGGCGATGCTGGAGGCGCTAGCATCCAGGCTGTCTGGCATGCTCTTTCATATGACCAGGCAGGAAACAAATATGCTGTTGGGTGTGCCTGGAGAGATCACCAAGCTGCAGAGAACGTTCAGTGACCTAAGCAGCATATTGGCCGATGCTGAGAAGAAGCGCATCCGTGATGGCAACGCAGTTGTGGGGGACTGGGTAAGCGAGTTCTGGGACACCATGTACGACATTGACAACATACTCGATTCTACGATCAGTCTGGATGGGGCATGCATGATGTTGTACACTCCTTTGCTCAGCATATAACAAAAGATGAAGGATTTCTGGTCAGCGAGGGGAAAAGCATAACTAGCAATTCGAAGCTCTGTCGCCTATCTATATCAAACAAAGAGGTGAAATGTGGTGCTTTACAAAAACGAAAGTCACTGAGAACATTGATGCTATTGGGTGCCACTGCCACCACAGTTGAGCTCAAGGATTTTCTGAATAAACTTTCATACTTGGCGCGTGTTACATTTGCAGGATGCAAATGTTGAACTGCCGTAGTCTGTTTGTGGCCTGAGGCGTTTGAGGTACTTGGGACTTGAAGGCACATGCATCTCTACAGTCCCACAAAATATTGGATATTCACATCTTTTACAGCACTTGAACCTTAATGTATGTAAAGATTTGTCTCAACTACCGGACAGCATTGTGAAACTGCAACATCTAATGTCACTTGACATTTGAGGTACCAAGATAACCTCTACAGTCAGGAACTTTGGACTGCTACAGAATTTGGTCAAGATGTGGGGGTTCCAGACCAATTTGGACGATAGCACAAATGGTTGTTGGTGTAGCTTGGAAGAATTAGGTTCTTTGTTGGAACTCAAGCTGCCATACATAGAAGGTTTGGAGAAGGCCTATTCTGTATCTGTGGCTGCTAGAGCTAAGATAAGCAGTAAATCCCATCTTACAATGTTTGAGCTTAAATGTACTAGTGGGCTCATAAAAAATGGTGAGGGTGAAGGAGATGACATCAGCAAAGAGGAGCACAAGCAAATTGAGGCGGTTTTTGGTAATCTATGTCCTCCACCTTGTGTAGAACAAATTGCCATCAGAGGCTACTTTGGACATTGGCTACCTCAGTGGATGGTGAGGATGACATCCTTCAGGAGCTTAAGGCGGTTGGAGATAAGGGATTATCCATGTTGTAAACAGCTGCCAACTGGCTTAGTATAGATACCCTTGATTATTTTTGGATCATTTGTTCTCCGTCCGTTGAATCCATCGGACATGAATTCCTCCTCCCCTCGTTGGATGCTGATGCTAATGGCAGGGATAACACACGAGATGATAGGAACTAAGACTGACATGAGGCAGCCTCATCATCTTTCTTGTGGTGCAGCTGTTGTATTTTCATCTTTCTTGTGGTGCAGCTGTTGTATTTTAGTTTAAATTCTATATAGACTTTTTGGGTGCTCTAATTAAAATGGGTTGCATATGGATTATGAAACACATTAAAAAAAGTTTAGGATTTTTGAGAAACAGAATACCACTAATTTTTTTAGAGAAACAGAACTGTTAAACAGTGAATTCCCAATACTTCTTTCCCTTTTCTAGATGGAAAAAGTATATGTTCTAAAAACTTAACTGTTCCCTTCTAGTGATTCTATCCAACAGGTGCTTCGGTTAACTGGCATCATCTAAGCAAAGATGCTCACGCTATCCTACTCCAATTCATCATTGAACAAAAATTCCAGCTGAAGCACCAAGAATAGCTTCTGTGGTGACAGTACTCTCGTCAGTGAGGAACAACGTACAAAAATTCTGGATTCGGTTCCTGTCATTGTTGAGGAACAACGGAGTCGTGGGATTTGCACTCTCTCCATTGGTCCAGTGGAATTTGAGATATGTGAGGCTGAAGGAAGTGGCAGGTTTCCAATATAAAGTGAGATTTTTTTTTATATTTGTGAGGAAATTCTCCATAGCTTTGATTCCAAGCATTTTCAAAATTGGCAGAGGATATTAATACGGTCGTCAAAAGGGGAACTTAAGCTTTTGAACCAAGGTCAAAAAGAGCAAGCGAGTGCATGACTCACTGGTAAGGTGCAAGGGTGTGTCCTTGCCGGTCCGGAGTTTGAACCCGGGCTTGCATCCCCATTAAAAAGCCGCTAATGAAGGTTCCGAAAAGAGAATCAAAAAAAAGTGACAACTGGCGGATCTTGCAAAAAGTCGTTTGGATGCGCTCTAGTATAAAGACTTGAATAACATAAGACCATGCGCATTAATATGAGTTCTGATTAAGAAATTGTTTGGTAGAGCTCTTTCTGATTTAAATTTTCTGTGGGGAGTGATTCTTTAGAGGAAGTGATTCTGTGGCTGAAAGTGATTATCTAAAATAAAATATATGTAGAAAGTGATTCTGTGCGGGAAGTAAATCAAGGGAAGCTACTTTTTTCAGCTCTTCAGCTTCCAATTCATTTAAGAAAATCACTCTCACATATTTCACTCAGGGAGCTAAAAGCTGAAAGTTACTGTTTGGCAGAACTACTCTGATTCTAACAAAAAAAACACTACTCTGAAAATCCTACCAAACAGACCATAATCAAATTACAGCTTAAGATATGATCAGATGCTCCAGCCTCATAATTGTAATACCGGCCATATGCATCTAATCCATGTCATAGCGTGAAAAATTATGATTTGTCAACTACCATGTATTACTCAAGATCCAGAGTGCATAATCAGGTGTCTAAGCTTCTTTATGTGCAGTTAGGTTTGCATCGAAGTTTCTGAAAGAAAACATTGACTAAAAATTCCAGTATTTATCAGCATGCTTATCATGATGAAAAAGTGATGTTATAGAGACAGAGACCCGTACATCAAATCTTGCAGGCCAGATCAATACTTGGCACGATAGTGCTGGACCATATTCCCACTCGGCCCCTAGACGATGTGCAAAATCTTCAAGTTTGAGATGGGATGGTTAACCCAGGAGGGTTTAGCTGGTCTTGTCGCTCTAGTTTGGAACCAACCAGTCAGAGGGCGGACACCCATACAAAAATGGACAAATAAACTCAGCGTTCTAAGAAGATATCTCAGATGAACACATTTGGCGTATATAAACAACAAAAGAAGAACTTCAAATTATCATTGATAATCTCGACAAGGCATCCGAAATGCAAGGTCTAATTGATGCCACAGATTAGTCTTAAACCTCAGTCCAATGCAAAGCTGGTTAGACTCCTCCAACAAAAGTAAACAAAATGGCACCAAAGAGCCAAAGTCAATTATGTCCTACATGGCGACAACAATACAAAATATTTCTATATGGTGGCCAACAACAAACATAGGAAAAAGCACATCTTCTGCCTTGAACAGAACGAAGGCAACATTGAAGGGGAGGAACAAATTAAAAAAAAAATACATCAGACAATATTACAAAAGACTATTCAGTCCACTTGAGACAAATCACTTCTCCATGTTAGATACACGGAGAGATGACATAACATAGGTGGCTAATAGTGAAAATGACATATGTAACACCCTGTGTTTTAGCATTTAGAAGATAGTCGAAATTCACTCCTTTTTTAAAAAAAAATCTTGAATAGTTAAGCTAATATAAAATCCAGAATATATATATATGTGTGTATGTATATATCGTATGTATATATATACATGTATATTATTTGTACTAAGTATTCTAAAATTCCCCAGAGTCAATTTCTAAATTCAAAACATGTGTTAACTCGAGCAATTGCATTTTTAGTTTCTTGGTGTTCTTGAATCTTTGAGTGGCGATTCGAATTTGAATGTCTCTCAAATTCGAATCTTGTCTTAGTTCAATTCAGCTGGATCTTGTCCAATTCAATTCTTAGGATTTCAAACTTCCAGCTCACTTGTCACGTCCCAAATTCCATAATCACGTGATTAAGCTTAATCATGCATCATTAGCGTCATAATTATTTTTGAGGTAAATTATTTTGGCGTACTAGAGCACTTTGTTTGAAATTAATTGGATGAGAGAAAGAAATTCGGTAGAGAAAAGAATTAAATTCGTAGTTAAAATAGACCTCTTTCTCTCTAACATGTGGGACCCACCCGGCCCCACCATCTCTCCCTCCACTTGGACAGCAGCCCCACCTGCTCCCTCACTCCCACTCCCGTGCCTCTCTCCTCTCCCAACCAGCCAAAGCAAGGGAGCTCCCCCTCACTCCCCCTCTCAATCCTCTCCTTTCTCCCTCAAATCCGCGCTCTAGGAGCCGAATCAAGGTATGCATGTGGTACCATTGCAATCACAAGCTCACAAGCATTCCATTCCTCCAATTTGTTTGCTCATTCCCGAAGGATTTGAGCCAATTTGGATGTCTTTTGGTGTTAGAGTTGAAAAGTGAAGAACACCGGGGTTCTTCGATTTCCCACCATTTGCTCCTTCTCCCGACGGTCCCCAACCTCGGCAAAGCACCTTGGGTAAGTCCTCTAGGCTTCCCATGGCTTGGATACTCATTTGGTTGGTCGAAATCCGAATTTGGAGCTAGGTGGTGAAGTTTGGGTATTTTTGGATGTTTTAGACCTAATTTGAGGAATTGGATGAATTTGAGTTAGGAATGGAGTTTCTAGGTTGTTAAATGAGTTCTAGAACTCTTGAACCATCTCAAACATGTTCCCTTTTGGTTTGGAAAAGATCGCAATTCGTTCCGGGCATTTTTCCCCTCAAAATAGTCCAGTTTTGGAGCTTCCCCGAAGTATCTGGCCTTCCTCGGAGTCTCCGAGTGAGCCCCAGCCGAAAATAACAGAGAGGGCACTGCCGGAGAGTCTCCCGGAGTCTCCGGTACCGCGGAGTATCCGGCCTTCACCGGAGTATCCGGGTGTACTGTTCATCAGCCTCTCCTGATAACTTGTAAAATTCATAATTAATTCATACGAACTCCAAAAATTATGAAAGCAATTTTGTTGGTTTCATAATAAACTATTCTATCTATTAAAAATATCCCCAGACATTAAATGTCGAATCAAATTGTTTAGGCTAATTAATTAGTCTTAAGCTTCATTAATTCACCATTAATCCTTTACAAGTCTAAAATGGATGAGATCAATTTTGCTAGTCTTCTTATGACTTGTTCTAGCTAGGAAAAATATTTTCTACATTTTAAAGCATATTTTCATGGTATTTCATCATTTACACCTTGTGGCTTAGATTGTTGCATTTCATTTATGCTTATCATTGCACGCGTTATGTTTCTTAGAACACGCCGATCCATCGATCCCGGAGACTAAGGTCAATCTCGAGGTGCCGCACCTTTGTGAACCAGTGCATCAAAATAAGCAACTAAGCATATTGATCCCTCTTGTGTAATTGGATAAGTCTAAAATTGATGAAATGTGTTTACATATGTATGCATGTTTAGTGACTCGGTGTCGGGTACCAATGGGTAGAACCTATGCCAATTGCATTTTTCTACTTTGAATACTTGTGTATTTACATTCCTTGTAGCCTTGAGGTGTTGTCAATGTCTAGGTATGAGTTTGACTTATATGCTTAGCCATGCTTAGGTCATTCGGTAGAAATCGAACGACGGCGCGTTCCGTTGTTCGTGAGTATAGGACCTTCTTATGGTTATACACACTTGTTGAGGTTGAGGTGGTTGTATGAGTGGTGAGTATGAGACGAGATGTGGGCGGTGCTAGGATGGTGTTTTGTCCTGCCCAGATGTGGAGTTCCGCTGGGTAGGTCGGTAGAGGAAGACCAGACACCGTAGACCGCTTGCAACATTTAAGGTCGATCTTCATGGTAGTTGGCTTTAGCACTTACCTTACTCACCACATGCCAATCTAATGGTAAGGCGAGCCGAATACCTTCGCAGCTGTGGCTTTGTGGGGCCTGAACAACGACGGTGTGAGCGGGCAGACTTGTAAGCGGTACTAGTTTGCTCCGGAAGTAGTTCTGGTACCGCCACGTCGAGCGTTGCATGTCGCACACGGTTGGGACTGGTTGGGAAAGATTGTCACAGGTACCCCCTTGAGTGCACTTTAGCGGGTGGCACAAGCCGTATGGTCTTCATGTCATGTGGGTCCAGGAGTATCCCCTGCAGAGTGTATAAACAGTTTAAACTGCCGCGCTCTCAGTTATGAGCATGCTATTGTTTCATTTGCACCCGGTCGTAGAGTTTCGAGTATGATTTGTGGTTCAGTATGTGGGAGATGGCGATGTGGGCACTTGTTACTTATTGATATACATGTTGTTACAGTTACACTTGTTCAATTGTTAGATGCAGGGTAGTTTTCATATGTTTTGGTAAAGTTTCAGTCGCTCACACATATGTCTAGGATGCTTAGTGCATATGTTGTACTTAATTTGTGGTTCATCCTTGCTAATGATCAATGCATAATCCTTGAAGTCGAGCTATGTTTATGTGCTCTATATGGTTTAAGTCTTGTGAGTACCCTTCGTACTCATGCCTGCGTTTCAGGTGCTGCTGGTGAGGAAGATGTGGTGTTTGGCTACTTCGTGCCTACCGATCTTGGTGGTGGGCAAGAGCAGTGTATCCTACTCTGAAAATAATACTTTTGGGACAGTGCCTAAGAGCATGTGGCGCCGTTCTCTTTTGTTGTTTATAAGTTTAACTTCCCGCCGCGTAGTTCTTTTGTGGTTAGGAGTTGAGGGGTTTTGTCTCCTCTTAGCTCGTTTTTGTTGTAAATTGTTGAAATCAGTTGCATGCTTAATACTTGTAATATAAATGTTTATTACTCGCTCTTTATTAAGTTATGTTGTGATGTACTTGTTGGAAGGTATGTGTTTCGATCTTGGGCACAAAACACTTGCTAGGACTACCGGGATGATATTCTGGTTAATCATCGAGGTTGTGATTATGGATAATAATCCTTCTGGTGATTAATTAGAATATTATTTGGACGGTTCCTCAAATCACCGTTCGAATCGAACTCTAGATAAATCTTCCGACTCTTCCTTTAGCGTCGGGTCTAGCCAAATCCAGATTCATTGAAATTTCTATAGAATTCATATTTGAATGCAAATTCGAATAGTTCGAGATATAATCAGTTGCATTCCAAAATAATCCCTTAGTCATTTCATTTCAGCTCGATTCAATCATAGCTCAAGTTCAATTTTCTCAAATTTTTTCCTCACTCCAAAATCATGTCAAATTCAATTTGAATTACCCCTAACCCAATTCAAATTCAAGTTATTTAAATTGAATTATCATGAAACCAGTTTCAAATTCAAATACATCAATTTGAATTTATCATTCAAATTCCCTTTTCCCTCTCTTCAGATCTTTTCCACCGCCATCATGCTGCTCTCCCGTTCACACCTTGTCTCCCTCCTTTTCCTCCTCTCTCCAGCATTCATTCACCGTTGAATTCAACTCCCTCTCATGTGAGCAGCAAAAGCAAACCGCCTCCAGCTCCATCTTCTCCGCCATGCCATGCTCTCCCCTTTTCCCTCTCCAGAACAGAGCAGCGGCTCGATGAGACTAGCGCCAACAGCTCCTCTTTTTCTCTCCCCACTGCAAGCCGAGCTCACCACTGAGCAGCACGCCGTCGAGCAGAGAAAAGGAGCCTGACGACGTTCGGCTGCCCACGGACTCCGCCACGCCGTCCTCTCTCCTTCCTTTGTGTTCAGCCACACCCCTTCTTCTTCATCTCTCCCCATCCAATCATCTCCAACCGAGCCCGACCGCCTACCACGACCGCGCTCACCTCCCCTGCTCTGCTCCCTTTCTCCCTGCTCCTCTCACTTCCACCGGCAGAAAATTGATCCCACACAGACACATCATAAGACAACCGTCACCGCCATGCCCCAATCCTCAACACCGTCGCCGTTCAACCGTGTGCAGTCGCCGGTAGCCCTGCCGCACAACCCAGCCGGTCCGACCTGCAACTCCGCTTGCAAGCCATCCCGACCAAGCTCCCTCTGCCTTTCCTTAACCTCCCCCTTTTTGCTGCCGGTGAGCCACCACTTGTGAGCCCTTGCTGGACTCCGTTGTGACCTCGGGCCCAAACCGCCCGTATCTGATTTTTGCCGCCGCTACTCCCCTATGTAATTGGCCTGCACTGCCAGCCCTCGGCCGAAGAGCCCCACTCCCGGAGCTCTTCTCCCAACTCAGCCCCGGCCGCCGACGAGCCATCGCTGGCAATCCCACTGAGCTGCACTGGTCTTCCTCCCCGCCATGCTCTTCCTTCATCGATGCTCGACGGCGCTCGAGCATCGTCACACCCTACCGCGATTCGGACCTAGCCGCGGGATCTGGCCCTCCCCATCGTTGCCTTGCCTCCGGCCATCGCCGATGAACCGCCATCGGCGAGCCCCGTCGTGCTCCGCCGCATCCAAACCCCGGACGCCTGATCCAGCCACCACCAGTACTACCCTCCTGCGCAATCGGGCTAAGCCCGTTCGGCCCCAACCCACCGCCGGTGAGCTGCATCGGCCCTCGCCGCTTCCTCTCTCCGGCAGGCGCCCCTCTCCCTGCTCGATCCTTCCTTCTCTCTCCATGGGGGAGTGATTCACTGGAGGAAGTGTTTCTGTGGCTGAAAATGATTCTCTAGTAATTCTTTAAAATAAAATATATGAAGGAAATGATTATGTGTGGGAAGTGAATCAACAGAAATTATTTTTTTAGCTCTCAACTTCTAGTTCATTTCAGAGAATCATTCATACGGATTCCACTCAAAGAGCTAAAAATTGAAAGCTACTGTTTAGCAAAGCTCCCATAATCCTAGCCAGGAAGCTGCTCTGAGAGCTCTGCCAAACAGACCCTATGTCTTCGTGATCCAGCCGTGAAACCACCAGCCTCCTCCCTTATCTACTCCTCCTCTCCGACCACCATGTGGGCCCACTGGCCAGACCGGCCTGCTGTCCACCGGCCTTGGTCCACAGTGGACCACACACCCAAGCCACCCCCTCAGTCCACTGGTCGTGCACTGTGTCCATCGCATAATTACCCACCAGTCCATGGCTCCGGTCAACCATGCGCCACAGTCACAAACCCCCTCTGGTCCACAAGCCCCGCGGACCAAGTCCACAAAACAGTACCTCTTTTTTTTTTTTTCAGGATTTTTCTTTTTCGGCAAATCTTCCACAAGCTGTACCTCCTCCGTCCTAACTCCATTTTCGACGATTCTTTCATCGATATTCCTCTAAAATCATAATCTATCTTCGTGTCAAATCTTGTGTTTTTAGGAGCTCTTTCAATTCCCCGTTCGGTATTTATTTAGTACGTTTAACTTAGAAATATATTTTTATCTTTTAATAAATAAATTTGAGTTTAGATAATTCAATAATTATGTTTTAGGTCATGGTCATAGTTAATTACATTTAATAACCTAGCTTGCGTAAAATTAATCTTTTAATTAAATTTAAAGAAGATTATTAATTTAGGTTAAAGACTATATATTTAATCTTAGTATAATTAATATAATAAGTTAACCAGTGTAGTTGCTAGATAAATAAATATCAGTCATTAGAATATAATAGACTAATTTAATGTTAGTAATTAATTAATTAGATACCCTTTTAGTAAGAGTAGTTTAACCCAGATAATTAATTACATAAATGCTTTTACAATAGCACTAAAATATAGCTCAAGTAGTGTAGTAAATAAATAGTAGGTAATTAGAAATAATTACTAGATAACCTTGAATTAGTGCTATAGATTAGAATAATTAATCATGACACTTAAGCACATATAGTTTTAACCACCTAGAGGTATACTTATGTATATATGTATACATGTTCACGTACATATAGATGAGAGTATAGCTCTTATACATACCAGTACATGTGCACTCACTTACACGTAAAGAGCCTTAGTTGTTGCTTTCCGGCAGTTAAGATAATAGAAGTTCACCTAGTTAATCATGACTTAATTAGGCTCCTCTTAAGTTAATAAAATGACTAGATTAATAACTTGACCTAGCTTCACTAGATAACCCTGCTAGACTCCATATGTTAGTTTCACATAGCTAAGAGTAGCCGATCGTCTTTCCGCTAGGTTAGCTGAAGCCATTTTCCAAGTCGTTCTTCTTTCGCTTTGGTGTTCCTTTGGTTTTATTTTGGTGTTCCTTTGCTTAGTCGTTGTGCGCTTTTCATTGTTAATTTGCATAGGTTTAAAGCCAAGAATCTAAGAAAGGATGCGAAAAAGGAACTAAAGGTGGGACCCAATGATGAGTAATTCGGGAGACTCAAACGACAAGACCAATAGAGAATTGACCTTCGTCAAGGCAAGTCCTAACTCCTTGATCATACCGATCCTATATTTTTAATATCATAAAATGACAAACAAAAACCTAGTAGTTATACATGCATGCTATATAATAGTTTCTCTTTAAATGCTGGTATTAATTATAACCCATTTACTGAGCCATACTACAATCACTAGTCGCAATATTCAAATAGTAATCCTAGATTACTCCCAATATATGATATAATGATGTTGGATGAAATCTTGTCAACTAGTATGCTTAGGGCTGGTTACTCTGCTCTCTTTGGAGACGCTTGCTTTCTCCTCGGAGAGTACTTAATCATTTATTATTATGATCACTTGCTTTGAAAAGGAGTGAAATGTGTTGAGGTGATTGATGGTGTGAGTGGTGGAAAATGATGCGGTGTTAAGAAAACCCTGAAAACCACTTTGACGGGGGTGAACAGGGTAATCCTCTAAAAGTTGTATGCTATCTCTTGCAGGTATTCATTGGAGAAGGATGCCTCCTGGTAAGCAAGTCCTCATGGGAGAATTGCTGATATGAAGATGCTTGCCCCGACTGTGTAAGGACCGAATCGTTGAGTTGTTGTGCTAAGCTATCCCGTGCAACCATGCGTCATGTTATAGGCAGTACTTGATCTCACACCCCCATTAGGCTGAGCTTGGTACCCACCTTGGAGGCAAGGGCACAACGGAAACTTAGGAAAAGACTCGTTACTGTGCGCAGTACGAGGGCCGACTGGTGACATTGCAATGGCCGAACTTGAGCCACAATTAATCCAATGCTCTAGACCCATGTTTGTCCCATGGGTGGATCGCGTAGCAACATGCTGGATGGGTACGAGATCTCGGTATGATTCGCTCCTCCGCTTGCAACGGTTGGAGGCTGAGCATATCATGTGGGTACAGTGTACAACCTCTGCAGAGTGTAAATCTATACGAATAACCATATCTATGGTAATGGATATGCAAAGTTACAGATTCACAATAGTTAGTTTTGTGGTGTGCGTACCCCTTGATGTGTGAGTGGGTAGTGTGCCCATGTTTTGGAGAAAACCAGCTATATGCCGTTGAAACTGGCTGGACTAGATGTCAACTAGCTAAAAGATGGGAACTACAAGGGAATAGATAGCTTTCCCTAGGGCCAACAACTTTTGTTAATGGAATCTGGCTTTTGATCAACTGCTTTAAACTGAGTGTTACACCTGAATTCACCATGCATGTAAAACTGGCTTTACGCCCAAACTATAGCCTTACAACTTTATCCTTGGCTACCTCCCTTATGCACCTACTCAACTTCTTGAAGTAGTATTAGGACTTGTTGAGTACCTTCCGTACTCAGCCTTACTGTTTTTAGATTGTTGAGATGGAGATCTACCTCGACCCCGATGAAGTTGAAGAGAGAAAGTCTAAGGTCGCATTAGCACCCAAGTTGCATGTGGCATTGAGTTGTTGTGCTTTGTGCCACTTTGTTTTGTTGTAAGCTCTTCTGCCTGGCTGGTCTGCCGTGGATCCTAGTCCACGAGATCATCGTTCGCTTTTTTCAGGTAATTATTTTATTCAAAATATGTATTTGATATTATTCTGTTAAATTCTATGCGTATCAGCTACTTGATCCAGCGACTGATATAAGAGGCACAGGGAAACCCGAGATCGGGGTCTAACAACATCCTTACTGCCCCATTCATTGAAAAAGAAGTGAGGAACACAATCTTTCAAATGGCCCATAATAAAGCCCCTAGACCCAATGGATTTCTGGCATAATTTTACAAGACCTTTTCGAATATCATCAAGGAAGACCTTATGACTCTATTCCATGAACTGCATTCTAGTAATCTCCAACTGCATAGCCTCAACTTTAGGGTTATTACCCTCGTTCCAAAAATCAAAGAAGCTTGCCGCATTCAGTAGTATAGACATATATGTCTACTTAATATCAGGTTTAAGATCTTGACAAAAGTTGCTACCAACCGCACTAATTATGTGGCGGACCGGATAATTCACCCTACATAAACAACTTTTATGCATGGGAGAAATATTCTGGAAGGGGTGGTAATCCTTCATGTGACCATACATGAACTCCATTGCAAAAAGTTAAATAGGGTCCTACTAAAAATAACTTTGAGAAAGCATATGACAAAGTAAAGTGGCCTTTCCTTCTTCAGGCTCTCCAGATGAAGGGCTTCTCGCTTAAGTGGTGCTCTTGGGTGGCGACCTTCATTTCGTGGGGGGGGGGGGGGAGCGTACCAATAAAAGTCAATGATAACATCGGGCCTTACTTCCAAACAAAACAAGGTTTACGACAAGGAGATCCGCTCTCGTCAATCATTTTTAACATTGTTGCTGATATGCTAGGAATTCTAATTAAAAGAGCCAAAATGGATGGGCAAATAGGTGGAGTAGTGCCACATCTTGTTGATGATGGCTTATCTATTCTTCAATATGCCGATGATACAATATTTTTCATGGAACATGATATGAAAAAAGCCAAAAACTTGAAGTTCTTGTTATGCGTTTTGAGCAACTTTCTGGCTTAAAGATAAATTTCCACAAGAGTGAGATGTTCTGTTTTGACGAAGCCCAGGACAATGCCGATCAATATGCGACATTGTTTGGCTGCACTTTGGGGGAGTTTCCTCTGCGTTATCTAGGAATACCGATTCATTTCCGAAAGCTATGTAATTCAGATTGGAAACAAGTAGAGGAACGATTTGAAAAGACTGAGTAGCTAGATGAGCAAGTATCTATCAGCGGGTGGTAGACTCGTCCTTCTCGACTCAGTTCTCATTAGCCTCCCAACATACATGATGTTTGTTTTTCTCATTCCGCGAGGGGTACTTAAGATACTAGATTACATCCGCTCTAGATTTTACTGGCAAAACGATAGTAATCAAAAGATGTGCTAGCCTAAAGACCAATGTGGTCTCGGGATACAAGACCTTGATATCAAAATACCTCTCTACTATGCAAATGGCTCCATAACTTCTTGATCGAAGATGGAATCTGGCAAGACATATTATGAAACAAATATTTAGGTTTAAGACCTCTTTCTCAGGCTACCTGGAAATTGGGAGATTTCCACTTCTGGGCTGGATCGATGAAGGTGAAGCGAGTCCTTTTTTTGCTTTGGTACCTTCAATATCAAAGACGGCTTGCAAATCAGATTCTAGGAGAATAATTGGTTGGGCAACTCGCCATTACAAGAGCAATATCCTTGTTTGTATAACATAATGCGAAACAAGCAAGACATAGTTGCGAAAGTGTTACAATCCTATCCCCCGAAGTTTCTTTTCAGCAAGATCTGATCGGCACCAATTTGATAGTATGGAACGAGCTGCTTCCACACCTTATCAATATCACTATCTCAAGAACCTGATGAGTTTCGCTAGAATTTGAACTACTCTAGAAAATTATCAGTCAGTTCTCTTTATTGGGCACTCATTCACAGTGATACACACAATTTGAACAAGCAGCTGTGGAAACTGAAGGTACCACTGAAAATCAAAGTCTTCTTGTGATACTTAAATAAAGGAGTGTTATTAACCAAAGATAACTTATTCAAAAGACAATGGCAAGGAATCCAGAAGTGTTACTTTTGTCATAAAAATGAGACAAATAAATATCTCTTCGTTGATTGCTATTTTGCTAGATCTGCATGGTTTATTATCCAACTCGTTTCAAATCTTTACCCACCACATAGTGTACTGAAATTGGCTTCGTGGTCTTAGTAAACAATGGAAAACCAATGTTATGGTTGCGGCAACAACTTTTTGTTGGCTGATATGGCGATGCAAAAATGATCTTATCTTTAACAAAAAAATGTTATTTCTCCTTTGCAGATTATCTATACTTATACGCATTGGTTTCGTACATAATCTGTGTTGCAGTGGTAGGAGTATTGACTTGGTGGCAGCAGCTTGCACACTCTTACGAGTGTTTAGGCTCTGAATTGAAGCCCCACCACCTTAGCCTGTCCACAGGACTTTTCCTATACTTTTTATGTCTTTTTAGATGTGTTCATCCCAACTATACAGAAACCGGGAGTGTACTATTTCAGTTTGTGTGCATCATAACTATGCAGAAATCAGGAGTATATCATCTTGATAAAACCTTGAGAGTCAATAAAACTTCTTATATCGAAAAAAATAAATATGAATCAAGACATCAAGACTAACAAGCAATTGACATGGTAACACGATTACATGACAGCCCCGTGTCGTGCGATCATGAAACGGAGCCAAATCAAAGTCCCTCCACAGACAACCGTTAAGAACAAGATTACTTACAATAATTAGATTCTCTGTGGGCTGATCTCGTATCATTCTTTTATTCTTCTCTGTTCAAATGCTAAGCACACAAATGCAAGAGTTTCTTCAATAGTCATGTTTACAGATTTTTTTTAAAAAAATAATTGAATTGTCCTTTACGATATTTGAAAACCTCCCTACTATCAACCAAATACTACTGATTGCTAAGCTTGAGGTGAACTAAACTAAATAAGTAAATCTAGTCTTTAGATGCAATTAATGGGAATCTAATGGATAAATCAAATTGTTCCCTGAAAAAATTCATGCGAGACAGGCCCAACAAGACAGTTCTTTAAAAACTTGTCAGGCTGGGATTTGTAGACACACCCAGCTGCTGCTGGTACTTGCAACATCACCGGCAGTTACTAAAGACAGACAACAAAAAATTCGGTTGATTCACATTGTCAAAATTGGGCTGGTATTTTAACAGTGTTGACAACTAAGAATATTCACATGAACTGATCCCAGCTATTTTCCGTTAGTCGTGTTCGCGCCCTTGTGGAAAGGCCAGAGGCTAGCCAACCTTTCAAACATTCCAGCGCCTTTGGAGAAGTAGCCAGAGAAGGCTTGTGGAGGAGCAGCAGGGGCAAAGTCCTCCGGAGGCATGGCAAATGGTCTCACCATTTTCTCAAACCTGTCCAGCGACAGGTAGGACCCAACTTCCTGTAGTCTCTCGGGTCCCATTATCGGCAGGGTGTGCTCCTGGAGCAAGGAAGAACTTTCGCTAGTTTTGTCCTGGACCAAACACGCATTCGGTTAATAAACTCAAATGATTCTGCTACTAGGAAGCAAGCACAGCTGAGTTTATGTCCAGCACTGTGAATAATACGGGGGTATCACCTCGAGGGGGCTGAGATCGGCACCACGACTGAACATCATTTCAATCCGGAACCTTTTCTCATCTTCTAATGGAACCTGTAAATGAGAAATTTGGTAAGCAGATTGACACGACTGGACAACTGCAATTTGTAAACAGATCATATCGCATTAGCAACTTTCCAAATGAAAGCATGAGAACTAAATGACCTGCCCGTGATTGTCAAGGAGATAGCACATAAATAACATACGCTATAGAGAGAACTGCCAGTACATGCTTTTAGGAATAGCACCTTGTATGTCCTGAAGACCCTGGCCTAGTATATATACATATACATGTTACAACATGTAAAGAACTCCTTATACTCTGGGGATATTACACAGAGCAATATACATATATGTCTAACCCTCCCCCCCTTCCTCAAACTCATGGTGGATCAACCACACTAAGTTTGGAGGGATAGAACCTGTGTTGAGCTGTACTCTGTGCATTTGTGAAGAAAATAGCCAATTGAAGCTCGAAAGGAATATACTGAAGAGCAATCACCTTATCATGTACCCGTGTCCGTGTGTAAGAAGGATCAACACCAATATGCTTGGTGAGCTCATGGTTTATCGGATCCCGAGCAATACTGATAGCACATATACTATTTGAGTAAAGAGGAGTAGTTGCAGGAGAAGAAACACCAAAATCCTCGAATAACCACCGTAACCGATTGAGCTCCGATGTCAACAACGCCATGGCTCGCAACTCAGCCTCTGCACTGGAGCAAGAAACTGCGGTCTGCTTTTTAGTCTTTCAAGCAATAAGAGAACCACCAAGGAAAACACAGTAAGCAGAAATAGATCGACGATCAGAAGGATAACTAGCCCAAGTAGCATCAGAATAAATATGAAGCTGTAAAAAGCTGGAGCGTGGAAAGAAGAGACAGCAAGAGGTAGTCCCAAGAAGATAGCGCAAAACACATAGGAGATGATTACAATGGAGCTAAGTGGGAGCAGAAACGAACTGACTGAGGATGTGCACTGTATAAGAAATGTCACGACAAGTGACACCAAAGTAAACAAGACTCCCAACTAAATGATGGTAGCGAGTGGGATCCGCAAGAGGCTCACCATCAGTGAACCAAAGTTGAAGGTTAAGCTCAATGGGAGTCTCAACAGTGTGCTCATCAATAAGACAAGCACGATGAAGATCCTGAATATACTTCTCATGGGACAGAAAGAAACCCTCAGAAGTAGGAGAAATCTCAATCCCAAGAAAGTATGACCGAGATCAGTCATAAGAAACTAATCATTGAGACGAGCCTTCACAAAAGCAATATACTCAGAATCATTTCCTATAATGATCATGTCATCAATATACAAGAGAAAAAGAGTCTGACCACTAGAGGAAGTGTGAACAAAGAGCGCAGGATCATGAGTACTAGCAAAAAAATAGCGGCAATGATCATAGAAGAAAAGCGCTCAAATCAGGCTCGAGGGGCTTGATTAAGACCATAGAGAGAATGACAGAGACAACAAACTATACCCTCAGGAACAAAATACCCACGCGATGGGTGCATGTAGACCTTCTTGTGCAACTCATCATTAAGAAAGACATTCTTGACATCAAGCTAGGAAATAGACCACTGACGCACAGATGCAACATCAAGAAAAGTGTACACTGTGGTCATGTGGGGCACCGGAGCAAAAGTCTTATCATAATCACGACCATGCTCCTACTGAAAACCATAGGCGATAAGACGATCCTTATAGCACTCAAGAGAACCATTAGAGCGGGTCTTAACCTTATAGAGCCACTTGCACGTGATAGGACGAATATGTGGAGGAAAAGGAACAAGATCCCACGTGTCGATGAGCTCAAGAGCAGCAAGCTCCTCTGCCATCGCATGCTGCCATTCCTGATGAACAACAACATCACGGTAAAAAGATGGCTCGGCAGGAACAGTACCAACAAAGCCAAAACGATCAGAAGGTCGAACCAAATGAGAATCACGAAAAGAATAGCGAGGAGAATGAGGAACCGAATCACCAGAAGGGTATGGCAGCAAGAGGTGAGGCAGCACGGGAACAACCAGTGTAGTGGAAAGGAAAAGGTTCAACAAGACTAGGAGGAAGAGCATGTGAGGTGGGAGCAAAAGGCGTGGAAGGCATAGTAGAAGGCACCAATGGTGTCCGGTGAAGAGAAGAAGAGACAGTGATGGGTGTGGCAGGAAAAGTGAGAAAAAACAATGGCTCGACCAAGGAAGCTGAAGAAGTGGAAGGAGAGGTCTGAGGATAGAAAGGACGAGACTCGTCAAAAGTAACATCCCGAGAAATACACATCTGCAAGCAATAAGGTCTCAACACCTATAACCCTTATGCTTAACACTGTAACCAAGAAAAACACTCAACAGATTGAGTAATCAGTTTGGTACGCTCACAGGGGGTAAGAAGAATGTAATAAACACAGCCAAAAATACGAAGAGAAGAGTAGTCAGGAAGGCGTCCACATAGACGCGTCCTTGAGAGCAGAAGAGGGCTGGATGTTGACTAAGTATGTGGCAGTGGAGATCGCCTCAACCCAAAAATGAGATGGAAAAGAAAAGGCAATCATAAGCGTGCAGGTTGTCTCAAGAAGATGATGCTTGTGCTCAACAACGTCATTCTGAGTATGAGCTCCAGGACAGGAGAACTGAGACATTATACCCAGTTCAGCAAGAAAGGAACAAAGATACCCAAAAAGAAATTCGCTAGCAAAATCAGCATGAAAAACACAAATGAGAGTGTCAAACTGAGTGTGAATCATAGTGGCAAAACGCTTATATATAGATAACACCTCACTACGAGAAAATACGAAATAAATCCAAGTGTGACGAGAGAAATCATCTATAAAGATAATATAGTAACTATGACCCCCTTTCAAAATGACAGGAACCGGACCCCAAACATTTGAGTGAACAATATCGAAAGGACGTTCAGACACGAACTCACTATGGGGATAAGAAATTGAATCTGTTTACCAAACTTACAATCCTGACAATATAAAGACGCATCTCCTGAAACAGACCCTAAAAGACCACGATGAACTAATGAAGATAGATGCGACCCACAAATATAACCAAGACGATGATGTCACTGCTAGAAGGAGCCAGAAGTCAAGGAAGCAGAGAAACCGGCGGCAATAGCGACGGAAGACGAAACCAATCAAGCTCTCATAGACACTGAGAATCATAGGGCCGAGGGCCGGTACCAACCAGAGCACCCGTGCAATGATTCTAAACACAGCAAGAGTAAAATCTAGAATAACGCGCAACCATGGTCAATAAGTTGACCAGCTGACATGAGTTGTATGGTGAGTTGGGGAACATGAGCAACAAAAGGAACGCTAAAAGACGAAGTGTTAAGTGTGTCCCGACCAACAACAGAAAGAGAAGTACTATCAACGATAAAGATATGAATAGGAGAATCAAGAGGATGAAGCGAAGACAGACTAGAAGGATCAGAAGTCATATGAAAAGATGCTCCTGAGTCAAGAATCCAAGGTGAACTACCTGATTACATAGAAGGTTGTCTCTCAGTGATAGAAGAGGGAGTATCATAACCTATCGGTGCAGAGCCAGAGGTAGCAACCAGGCAAAAAAATAGTGTCAATCTCATGCTGAGTGTGAGTCAAAGAGGTAGTCGAGGTGGTAGCCGAGGTAGAAGCGCTAGAGGAACTTCAAAGATGGTTCTTCTTCCGGTAGCAGTTCTCATCAACATGGCCCTCCTTGCTGCAGTAGACGCAACGAGAGAGACCACCACCACCTGAAGAGGCCGCAGAAGGAGGAATCGCACGAGGAGCAGACGGCGGTGTAGACGAAGATGTAGGCGCAGCAGGTGGAAGAGCAGTCAACACTGAAGGAAGTGGCAACAATCCAGAACCACGCAGACGAGTCTCCTCCAAGCGCATCTCCATAAGAGCCTCCACAAGCGTGACACAGGGATATCGTGCAAGCAGCTGAGCCCGGCGCTGCTCAAACTCCAGATGAAGGCGAGTTAGGAACTCGTAGAGGCATCGAAAATCACATTCAGCACGCAGATCCACTAACACTGACAAAAGCGGCAAACAGCACACAAAGAGAGTCCAACTGACGCCACACAACTAATATCTGAGCATAAAACACATCAACGGTGGCATCACCCAGCTGAAGAGACTGCTCCTGGCGAACATCAGACAAATAAAGAGCATCCCTAGAAGGCTCATAGGTCTAACAAAGGTGAGTCAACATCTAAAAGGCAATAGAGAAACCAACAATCTCAGTAGAAATCCTAGGCTCCACACTAGCAACCAGAATAGGCGTTGCTCAAGATCATCATCCATCCACTGAGCATAGTCAAATAATCGGTCACGGTACTGCTCCAAAGCTTCTTGGTAGGCGATGGCAATCGTATCATAGGCAGCGGTGGCGGCTTCAGTAGCTGCTTTGTCTCCTTTGTCGGCAGATGGCTGCATGGGCTCCGTCGGAAGCTCAAGGGAAGGCGGACAAGGAATGTCGCCACAGAGAACACCCCAAAGACGAAGCCCACGTATGTGAATGCGCATATGCTGCGTGAAGTCCCGGTAGTTGGCACCATCAAAGATCACCGAGCATGGAGGAACTGAAATGGTGCTCGACAACATCCAGAAGAAGTGACGAACGACGGAGAGAGCGCAAAGGAGAAGCGGCGATCGACGGCAAGAGCGCAAAGATAGCGGCGGTTGACGGCAAGAGCGCAAAGATAGCGGCGATTGACAGCAAGAGCGCGACAAGCGATAACGAGAGTGCAAAGAGAAGCGGCGATGGACGGCAAGAGCACAAAAGAAGTGGCGAGCTG